>NC_086326.1:118276257-119524590 GCF_036172605.1 Pelobates fuscus | reverse complement strand
GCAGTGACACATTGCAGGACGGCAGGGGAGAGGTTCGGGGAGGAGAGATAAAACTGGGTGTCATCAGCGTACAGGTGGTAGTGGAATCCAAATGAGGTAATAAGTTTGCAAGAGAGGCAGTATAAAAAGAAAATAGATGGGGACCAAGGAAAGAGCCTTGGGGGACTCCAACCGGGACAGGACGAGGGGAGGAGGTATCATTAGAAAAAGAGACACTGAATGAGCGATGGGAGAGATAAGAGGAAAACCACAAGAGGACAGAGTCACAGAGACCAAGTGATTGAAGAGTTTGAAGAAGGAGAGCATGATCAACGGTGTCAAAGGCCGCTGTGAGGTCAAGAAGAATTAGTATGGAGTAGTGGCCTTTGGATTTAGCTGTGATTAGATCATTAGTAACTTTGATAAGCGCAGTCTCAGTAGAGTGGAGAGGGCGGAAACCAGATTGAAGAGGGTCAAGGAGAGAGTTGGAATTGAGAAAATGAGACACATGGGTAAAGACAAGTCTTTCCAGAAGCTTTGAGGAAAAAGGGAGCAGGGATATGGGACGATAGTTAGACGGGGTGGACGGATCGAGGGATGTTTTTTTAGTATAGGTACTACCGTGGCATGTTTAAGGTCAGCAGGGACAATGCCAGAAGAGAAAGAGCAGTTGAAGATGTGTGTTAAGGAAGGCACGAGACAAATGGAGAGAGATCTAATAAGGTGAGATGGGACAAGATCGAGTGGGCAAGTGGTGGGGCGAGAGGAACAGAGAAGAGCAGCCACCTCTTGGTCGGTAGCCAGGGAGAATGTCTGAAGGGTAGGAAAGGCATGATCTATGTGTGGTTGAGAAACAGAATGGCAAGGAGGGGAGAATTCTTTCCTTAGCTGTTCAATCTTGTCAGTAAAGTAACATGCAAAGTTATTAGCAGTAAGGTTAGTTTGGGGGGTGGCCACAGTAGGTCGAAGAAGAGAATTAAAGGTGTCAAAGAGACGCCTGGGATTGCAGGAGCATGAACTAATGTGAGAGGAAAAGTAGGACTGTTGGCAAGGGCAAGGGCTGCGCTGTATGAACACATTATGAATCTATAATGGAGAAAGTCTGACTGGGTGTGAGACTTCCTCCAGGAGCGTTCAGCACAACGGGAGCATCTTTGCAGGTAGCGTGTTGAATACCATGGTTGGGGGCGGTACCTCCTCGAGGTGCTTGTTTGGAGTGGTGCTGCAGCGTTCAAGGCAGAGGTGTTATATGTGGAGATGGCCAGTGAAGGACTGGAGAGGTAAGGATGGACAGCAGTTGTGAATCAATATCAGCTGACAACTGCTGGAGATCAAGAGAATTAAGGTCCCTCCTGAGTTTAGGGGGGTTAGGCTGAGGTTGTTGGGTGATGGGGTACACGAGAGCAAATGATAAGAGATGGTGATCAGAGAGAGGAAATGGAGTGTTGCAGATATTAGATACTGTACATGCATAAGTGAAGATTAGGTCAAGGGTATTGCCAGCTACATGGGTGGGAGAATTAGCCCACTGTGATAGCCTGAGGGAGGAAGTTATTGAAAGTAGTTTAGAGGCTGCAGAGGTCCAACCACATCACAATGAGATCTATAAAAAAAAAAACAATAATAAAATCAATACTGATACAAACTATACACAGGCAGAGAAAAAAAAAACTAATTGCGACAACTAACCACAAGAAAGGAGAGAAATCTCTCTCTTCATTAAAGGCCTTTTGGGTACAGTCTGCAGTTCGTATATTCAGTGTAGCTCTCGCTGTTTCAGAAACATCTCCCTTGACCCTCCTCTTCTCGGGTGTTTAACTGATTGTAAGACCATGCATCTTAATTGAGAAACAGTGAGTTTATTCTCTAAAAAATGTCGGGCCACAGGATATTGGATTTTATTGGTTCTAATGTGACTCTTGTGTTCCCTGATCCTGGTCATGAATTTCCTTATGGTCTTGCCCACATACGCTAGACCACAGGGGCACTTAAGCATATAAACTACAAACTAACTTTGATAATTATAAAACTCACCAATCACACTTTTTGCCAGTCCTCGGGTGCACAAAATGATCACCAATAATCACTCCATTACAATTGATGCAGTGTCCACAGCGATACATCCCCGCTGGTGTCTTCATCCATAATCCATTTGTTTCACCTTGTGCATCTTCATCCACATTCTGCATCAAATGGTCATGAAAATTCTTGTGTCTCTTAAATGAAAACAAAGGTTTTTCATTAAAACATGTTCTCTTGTTAATCCTAATACTGAACCCTAGCTTATTGGTTGCTGATGACCTTGACCAGGACTTATGTAATTGATGCCCATAAGGCAAATTGCTGTGTTGAGGGTGACACCTTCCATTGTTTTTCTGGGACTTACTTACTGCTAATCAGCCATACTGGTGTTTTGAGAGTGACCCTTCTAATATTACATGTGGACCTGCCCATATTTGGCTTTGTCCTTCCAAGTGGGTGGCCCACAACTGTGCATGCTGGGTGATTCCCAGTTTCCTCTAATCTGCCCTTAACCCTGGATTCTGTATCTTTTTCAGTTGTATTTGCAAAATGGCAAAAATAAATGGATTTCAATGTGCCTGCAGGCTTCCAAACTTGGCTGTGGTCAACCATGGCTGATTCCTTTTCTAAAGCACTGGCTTTGGTCCAGAGTGATGTGCCTCTCTCTGCCCTCTCCCTGGATGCTCTCCCACCCCCCATCCAGACAAAGAGATTTGGATTCTGATTGGTACCACCACTTCCTGGAGGGGGGTTCCAGTTGCACAGTGCCTCAGCATACAAGTGGAAGGTCCCTTGAAAGGTGGTTAAATCTGATTTATGCTGCCCACTTTCAATGTTCTCTCATGCATCCTGAGGAGGACAGTTTCTCTGAGGATCCAGATTGAGATGTTGTGGTTGAAGCTCTGGTACTCAATCTCCCAGGGGAGAGGCAGCCTCTGACCACCACAACTCCAAGTTTGCGCAGTTGACAGTATAGGGGAGATCCCACTCGGACCAACCCTCTACTTTGAAAGTAGAAGGAGTGGTGCAGCGTCTAAAGTGTCCTTAAAAATATATATATATATATAAAAACAGGGAAAAAAAATAAAAAGTGTCGCAGATGCGCCTCTAGTGGCTGTCCGGAAGACAGCCACTAGAGTCTGGCTTAACCCCAAATGTAAACATAGCAGTCCCTAGAGGGACCTGGCACCCAGACCACCTCATTGAGCTAAAGTGGTCTGGATGACTATAGTGTCCCTTTAAGTAGCCTTGTAAAAAGTAAAATTGTATTTTTGTTTTTGTGTGTGCACTGTTCCTTTAACTGTATTTAGTATTAACATCTAGCCAGTTACAGAATCTTCAGCTGACATTTTTTATTTTTCCCCTTCACAAATTTAGAAATTTGTAAGAGTATATACTCACCTAGAGACTAGATAATGTGTGCTAATATTAGCTCACTTACTATCCACCAGAACATCCAGAACCTTATGTGGTGTCTAAGTGGCCTCCAAGCCATCTGTGTTTTAATCCCGCCCTACCTTCCTACAAGGTCACTGGGGGTAGTAATGTGGCCAACACTGAGGCTGATTAGACTTATCTAACCTTCTGTTTTCCAGACTTTCTTTCTGTTGCACTCTTCTTATGGTTTCCTTGCTTTCGTCTCACTTTTCTCTTAGTCATTTCTCTTTTCTCCTGCTTAACCCTATTATGGTCTTCTTTATTCTTGAATTTTCCTATTATGCTTCTCTCATCTTTACTTTCACTAGTTATCCTCACAAGTAACACTCCACTATTCTGATGTTTTCTTCTTAAACATGTTTATGCCTACACATTTGTAACATATCTTTTTCTTTAAGGTCATATGTTTTATGTGGGTATTCTTGCTTCAAACTCCCATGTAATAAGCTCAGCTTGTAGTCAGATTGTAGCCAACAATTTAGCATTTTTTTTTCAGTTTCTACTTTTATATCACAGGGTGACACTTTCTTACTTTCTTTTGTGTAGGGTCGATGCTTTAGACCAGGGGTCCTCAAACTCCGGCCCCCCAGATGCTGCGGAACTACAAATCCCTTGATTCTCTGGCTATCTATGTAATTCAAAGAATTATGGGAGTTGTAGTTCAGCAACATCTGGGGGGGGGGGCGGAGTTTGAGGACCCCTGCTTTAGACCATGGATTTCTCAGTAATGATTTGGATTAATGCATCATCATATTTACTTTTATTAGTTTACACTGGCACTCTACCAAGTAAACCTCTTTGTCTTTTGTCCCATTGTTTTTCTAGGTTTGGCAAAATTCAATTTGTGTTAACATTTGTTTTATTACAATGCTTTATATTTCTACTCTTACTACTCTTATATAGGCTCTCTACTTATAAAAAGTCATTTGGGGTAATTTAAGCCTTGGTAGTATTTCAGACTAAACACTTGAGACTGCAGATTTTTCCTGAGAAATGTCAATACTTAAACTGATCAATATAATATTATTGAATACAAATAATGTAAACTTGCACAAGACTGGACAATGATGTTTGTGCAACTTTTAAAACATATTAAAATAGTTCAACATCATGGACATTTTGCAATTTTCTTCTCTGGAAGATGTTGAAAGTACACCCAGGAAGCACGTGTAAACAATTACCAGTGATATAAATAAAGTGCTATTTTCAACAGTTTCTCTCAGCTATACAACTCTCTCCCATATGAAGAGAAACAGGGAGAAGCAAACGGTTAGGAGGCAATTTAGGAGACTCAGATATCACACCCAAGGCCAGTCCCCTATAAGGTCTTAGGTGCGAGAGTTTTCCGGAAGCAAAGGACATTCCCTTACCATATGGTCTCTCCTACCACAGTATAGGCAGAGTCTGTCCCTTCTCCTAAGTAATTTTTCAGTATCCGAGAGTTTGGCAACCCCTAATTGCATGAGTTCCTCCTCCGATACTTTAACACTCTCAGGTTTATCAACTCTGGGGTTAATAGGTGTAACCAAACGTCTATTCCTGTTTTTAGTATAGAGCCTGTCACGAATCCTATTATCTATATCAATGAGGTAGTCAATAAGGTCCTCTAATGGAATAGGAAACTCCCTTGCCGCTACCTCATCCAATATAGGGTCAGATAAACCTTCCATGAACGCAGTAGTTAACCCATTATTGGTCCAATCTACCTGTGAAGCAAGGGTACGAAACTGAATAGCATAATCAGCCACAGACCTAAAACTCTGTTTAAATCTCATTAATGCTCTTGCGGCATTCTTTGACCTATTTGTTGTGTCAAAAGTTCTACGAAAAGCCATAAGAAAACTATTGAAATTATGCACCATAGGTCCATTGGCCTCCCAAATAGGATTTGCCCACTCAAGTGCTTTGTCAGTAAGTTGATGCATCAAAAACCCCACTTTAGACCTATCAGTGGGAAAGGAACGTGGATACATCTCAAAGTAGAATTCGATTTGATTAATGAAACCTCTGCATGTCTTAGCTTCCCCTCCATACCTGGGAGGGGGTGTTAAATGGGGCGAAGTATTAGGTGAATTGGATACTTCGGGAAGAAGAGGTGTAGGAGGGTTAGGTGAGGTTGCAGGAATAGTTCTAGACAAGAGCGTCTGGAGAGCCTGAGCTATCTGATCCATACGGTGATCCTGCTCTACAAACCTTGCCTCATGAGAAGCCATTTGCTGAGCCAAATCTGTGGGGTCCAAGGCCCTATCGTAATGTAACGAATATATACCCCAACTCGCAGATTCAACTCGACAAAAGACAACACAGAGGAGAGATACGTCTACCGGACCTTAGAATGGCCGGACTCAACGTATATGAGAGGAGACAGAGTCAGGAACGATCCGAGGTCAAGGGCACAGAGAGACAGCGTAAACTAAGACTAGCCGGTGTCTGGTACACAGTAAACAGCAAGCCGGCAAACAAAACAGATAAGGATAAAGAGATAACGTATTCAGAAACAAAGCCAAGGTCAATACGGAGGAACACAACTGAACACAACAAGCGCTAAAGGGAACTGAAACAGAAACCACGATAGGGCAGGGAGTAAAAGAGGTAAGTTTAAATAGCTTCTAAACTAATGTGATTGGCTCCTGTCATATCCACACCCCCGAAAGGTAACTGTATGGGGAGTGTGGCATGACAGGGGCCAATGGGAGCCTTTCGACAATTTAGGCTCCCACTGTCTCTTTAAGAGCACGCCCGAGACCCGCGGCGCGCTCTTAGATTCAGGCGGGACACGTGACCGCTTCTCGCGGTCACTGCCCGCCTTCCTATTGAAGCCGTTGGATGAGCCACGCGCGGCTTGTGCAGAAGGACCGCGCGCGGCTCGAAGAGAGGACCGCGACCGGCCCCTGGATAAGGTAAGTAACGCTACAGGGTGCTGCTGAATAGTCAAATGTGTTGGGATCAGAGCCTTTAATAAAGATAAAAGCTAGATGTTGGTAGTCATGCAGGTGTGTATTTTCCACGAGGCTAACAAGGCATTTGCCCTGTTAGCCTCTTTCATAGTGGGCCCAAAAGCTGTCCGGCTGGCCACCTCAGGGCCCCCTTATGCTTTGAAATGCTTCCAGAGTGGCAGGGGTGAGTGGGCGCGAGGGAGCCCTCTGAGCTTTTCCTGCTCAGTTCCCTTGCGCCCCGCAGAGATGCTGGGAGTCGGGATATGACATCAACCGGCTCCCAGCATCATTGAGCTGCGCGCAAGGGAGCTGAGCAGGAGGATTAAAGCTCCCTCGCTGCTACCACTGAACGCCTGCATGCCCTGCAGCCCAGAAAATCTGGCCTGGCTGGTGAGCCAGCCACCAGCCCATCCAGCCCAGAAGCCAGCCACCAGCCCATCCAGCCACCAGCCCAGCAGCCAGGCCAGCCACCAGCTACCAACCCAGCCAGGCCAGCCACCAGCCCAGCAGCCCAGCCAGCCAGCCACCAACCAGGCCAGCCAGACCAGCAGCTAGGCACCAGCCCAGCCAGACAAGCAGCCAGCCACCAGCCCGTCCAGCCCACCAGCCAGACCTGCAGCCAGCCACCAGCCTAGCCAGCCCACCAGCCAAAGCAGCAGCCAGCCACCAGCCAGGCCAGCCAGACCAGCAGCCAGCCACCAGCCCAGCCAGACCAGCTGCCAGCCACAAGCCCAGCCAGCCCACCAGCCAAACCAGCAGCCAGCCTCCAGCCAGGCCAGCCAGACCAGCAGCCAGCCACCAGCCCAGCCAGACCAGCTGCCAGCCACCAGCCCAGCCAGACCACCAAAAGCAAGCCACCAGCCCAGCTAGCCACCAGCCAGACCAGCAGCCAGCTACCAGCCCAGCCAGTTCAAATTTATATCTTAAAAATATCTATAATACTTGTAAGTGTGTGAATGTGTCAGTATCAGGGTGTCTGTCAGTCAGTGAGTGTGTGTGTGTCTGTCAGTGAGTGTGTGTGTGTCTTTCAGTGAATATGTGTGTGCGTGCGTGTGTGCGTGCGTGTGTGTGTTTGTCAGTGAATGCGTGTGTGTCTGTCAGTGAATGTGTGCGTGTCTGTCACTGTGTGTTCGAGTGTGTGTGTGTGTGTCTGTCAGTGTATGTCTATGAGTGAGTATGTATCTGCTATTAAGTGTGTGTGTATGTCAGTGAACGTGTGTGTCAGTTAGTGAATGTATGTCACTGTTTGTGAATCTGAGAGTGTCTGCCTGTCAGTGAATGGGTGTGTCAGAGTGTGTCTGTCAGTCAAACTGCGTGTTTGTCTTAAACAGGTAGGGGCGGGGCAAATTTAGATTGGGGGCTGCCTGAGTTTTGGCATGCCTAGGGCAGCACATATCCAAAATACACCACTGCATCTTAGTTATATGTTTAAGTTTTTAACTATATCAGTGTACCCCAGTGCTTGGAAGCCCTAATATTTTGGAACTTTAAGTTAAGTATGACATAGGATTTAATAAAATGCCTAGATAAAAAAAAAAGTGGGATCGAAAACTGTTAACTTGCTACATTCATTTGTTGCTTGAACCTAGAGTCTAAACCTTTAGCATAGTTATAAAGTTTATTCTACTTAAAGGTCATATGCACACACCGGGCTTTCTACCCACATACCCACAGAAGCACCTGAGACCTACGGAACTATAGGGCACTTAGCCCTTCTCTTCATATAAAGGTTGGACTATTAATTTTATTTTAATTTTTATTTATTTTTTCTTATTTTTATTTGTATCTATTTTTTCCAGTATTTTAAAATATAAGTTTGCACTTTGAATTCTATCATCACAATACCAGCAATTGACCTTCTTTAAATAATGTTTCATTAAGTAATTTGTATTCTTTATATAATTATCTACGTGATAAAATAAATTCAATAAAAGTGTTTATTTTAAAATGTATGTGTAAGAATTTTATGTTTGCGATTTCTCTTCTACTTACTATTGGTTTTACCAAGGGTTATTCCCTTCTAAAGCCTGCAACATAGAAGCTTGCTGCATTTTCTAGATGTTACTGTGCTTTGGATACATGTAGAATAGTTTAGTTTTCATTGTCTCCATTAGGTGTATATTTATACTCATGTCCCATATAATATTCTAGAACCTAATACCTAGTGTTTTTTTAGCTTCTTACTTTTAGGAAACTATTTGGTGAGATTTAAATTTTGCTTAAATGTGTTACCTGTTAAAAAATGGTTTGACTACTTACATTGGTGAACACCAGGGCATTATATTTGTTGTAATGGTTATGGTGATTCGAGTATTCCCTTAAATTATAAAATTATGACACTTTCTGTCAGGGTACCTGTTTAAACCCAGTGTCAATCTTGTACACTTTACATCACTGCACTTCATTCCAGCACCAAAACTCTCAGATGGCTATCCTTCTCAGGCCAAAGTGATGCCATGCGGCAAGCCAGTGTCAATATTTATGCTAGGCGATCATTTTCAAACCAAAGTGTCTCTGTGCATTGTTTCTGAAAGTTAATCTTCCGCACATAGAAGAGACACCGTGAGTCATTTGAGCATTAAAAGTGGCATGGGGCATTGTGTCCAAGCTCGATTTATACCGAATAATGGTGCAGGCCCATGATGTTTTGATGTATTTAATCTTAGCCCACCATGAGGTCTGTTCCCTGACGTGGTCTCACGTAGCCTGTTTTTTTTTTTTTTGCCATAGTGTGTTTATACTGTGTTAGTTGTTTCTGAAATTTTGACCCTGGTTTGTTTATTGACTATTCGGATCCCTCTAATCCCAACTTGATATAGTCTCATGGTCTTGTTGTCTTTTTGTATCCCTTGATCTCAGCCTGTCCTTTGATAATTCTTGCTCTTGTTTATAACGTTAAGCCAGGCCACCTCAAAGGACTGGTAATATGTTATTTTACATAGCTTTCCTAGATTTAAGTGTTGGGACTCCTTAGCAGCGCTGACACTTTCTTCCTAATACTTTCTTTTAGCATTAAAGCTTTCATGTTCTATTTCATAGAAGCGTGTTTTAAATTTATAGAAAATCAAAAAGCCAGAAACTCGAAATAATTTGCTATCCATTAGAATAACATATAGTAAACCATAAAAGTAGAACAAAAGGAAATGTTTTTTTTAACTTCTTAGAAGTCTCTGCCTCCTCCCTCACCAACTTTTCAAAATGTTTTTCCTCTCTCTTCATCATTCCCCTCTCAATCTTCCACCCATTGTCCTTCTTTCTATTCTTCCCCATTTCATTCAATTCATTGAAAAATACCTCCAACTGGAAAACTTTCCCTCCATCTTTCAACCTTGTAATTCTACAAAGTTCGTCCACACTTTTGTTAACATTTATTACATTACGCAGCTTCTGATTGGGATCTTACTACATTTTCACTTTTGTATTTAAACACTATTTCAATGAACTTTGAATACTACTACTAATATAATAAAATAAATATTATAACAAAAGTAGTTATTATCCAGAGACCATGGCTCAAAATCTAAAGTCCTATGCTACTAGGTAGGCCTAGAAATTACTCACCGATGCAAGGGTCCATAGCTCACTAACCAGCTGTGAATATTTACTCTCCAGGGCTGAATTTTACAGCAAGACAGGAGGTTTTAGACTTGCTCTACCTTCTTTACTGACACATCAAACAGCAAAGAAACAGTTAATTAACACAATTATTTTTTTAAAATATACTAATTAGCATAAAAATGTTACATAAAAAAACCCTAACAAGACCTTCCCACTTCCTCTTTCTTTGCTGCTGCCTAAGGATGAGTAGTCTCCATTTCAGAGTGTTTCAGCTCTAGCCTTGTATATGTTTTTAGCTGGTTCAGTAGTTATCTTTTTGGGGTGTTCTGATCTTGGGGTGCTTGTGCTGGGTTTGCTTTGTTGTGGTTGTGTTTTGTTCTGCTTGTTTTATAACTACAACATAGTATGGAGAGATCATGTAATTAAATATGTATAACTAGGTGCTAATACTCCAAAGCACTCCCTCAATTGCCCAAACAAAATCCAATATATCAAAAAAGAGATAGAAGTCTAGATTTGCTCCTAAGAGATACACATAAATGCTTTATTAAACCACAATAGGTATAACAAACAAGAAGCAAAAAAAAATCAATAAAGCAAAAAATTAAAGTGACAACAATAAGGCAAATAAATTAAACAATGGCAATTACCACAATTTACACAAGCCTATTCTGGCAGAAACACGAGCCCCTAATACCCCAAATTTTCAGCACCTCCTGGCTGCCTTTCTCAAGGGTGTTTGTATCATGGCTTAGCAGTATCTGTTTAAATATCCCACATCCATTAACACTACATGGTAAAAAAACCACTAACATATAAAGTACTAACCATCATAATGAATGACTGCACATGCAGGATGTAATAATGCATCCAAAATATATCTCATATACATGACGAAAAACTAATTACACATATAGTCACCATGTGTAGATACAATGTATCTCTCATATGGCATATAACCAAAGAAATCCTTCTATACTACAATTATCAGTGACAAAATGTATCCCAAATATATCCCATAGATATGAAAAAAAATATTCTTCTTTTCTCACACATATGATCACACTGTCACAATGTATCCAACATAAGTAATATAAATGAAAGAATATAACATAGTCATAGTATGAACCAATGCAATATCTCATTATAGTATCCAATATTAACAGACCCAACAAAGAAAACCGTGGAAGGCATACAGAATATAGATAATATATCCAGCACTTAACAGTTGCTGCCCTGAACCTATATATATTATTATATATAATAATATATATAGGTTCAGGGCAGCAACTGTTTTTTTTTTTTATCGAGCATGTACTGTATATATATATATATATATATATATATATATATATATATATAATATACACAGTACATGCTCTATTAAAAAATAATTTTCTCTAAATCCGTTTTTTTTATAGAGCATGTACTGTGTATATATATACACAGTACATGCTCTATTAAAAAAAGAAAAAAAAATGGATTTAGAGAAAATTCTTCTGTAAATAATTAAATCCTCCAACAGATCTCCACTGGTTCTGTCCAATGGCGCATAAGTCGTCCAGATTCAATGAGTATCCATTTCTCCAGACATTTTATTATTGCCATTTATATAGCGCCAACAGATTCCGTAGCGCTTTACCATATTATGAGAGGGGGATTTAACCATAAATAGGACAATTACAAATAAACTTACGGGAACAATAGGTTGAAGAGGACCCTGCTCAATCGAGCTTACATTCTATAGGAGGTGGGGTGTAAAACACATTAGGACAGGAATTTGCAGTCAAATAAGGTGGGCTGCCCTTTAGGAGAGAGCAAGAGCCAGATATGTGAGGCAGAGGTTACTCTGGGAGGTTATAAGCTTTCCTAAAGAGATGAGTTTTTAGGCACTTCTTAAAAGATGCAAGACTAGGGGAGAGTCTGATGGTGGTAGGCAGGCTATTCCATAGGAAGGCAGCCGCCCGCTAGAAATCCTGCAAGCGTGAGTTGGTCGTACAGGTGCGGACAACGGACAGGAGATGGTCATGGGCAGAGCGGAGAGACCGAGAAGGGACATACCTATGGATCTAAGAGGGGCTAGAGTTGTTCAGTGCTTTATAGGTGTGAGTTATTACCTTGAATTGACTCCTATAGCATACAGGAAGCCAATGTAAGGACTGGCTGAGGGGTGAGGTGTGAGAGAAACGACTAGAGAGGAAAATCAGTCTGGCAGCATCGTTCATTACGGACTGTAGCGGTGCACTACGGCTTTTGGGAAGACCAATCAGGAGAGGGTTACAATAATCCATGCGGGAAATTACTAGAGCATGGACAAGCTCCTTGGTAGTATCTGGTGCAAGAAAGGGGCGGATGCGGGCTATGTTTTTAAGATGGAAACTACAGGATTTGACAACATGGTGGATGTGAGGCTCAAAGGTGAGGACAGAATCAAGTATGACACCAAGACAGCGCGCTAGCAAGGATGGACTGATGTGGGTACCACAAACTTGAAGAGAGAGTGAAAGAGGAGGATCAGTATTAGGAGGAGGAAAGACAAGGAGCTCAGTTTTAGAGAGATTGAGTTTCAGAAAGCGGGAGGACATCCAGTCAGAGATGGAAGAAAGGCAAGCAGTGACACATTGCAGGACGGCAGGGGAGCGGTTCGGGGAGGAGAGATAAAACTGGGTGTCATCAGTGTACAGGTGGTAGTGGAATCCAAATGAGGTAATAAGTTTGCAAGAGAGGCAGTATAAAAAGAAAATAGATGGGGACCAAGGAAAGAGCCTTGGGGGACTCCAACCGGGACAGGACGAGGGGAGGAGGTATCATTAGAAAAAGAGACACTCACGTAGACGCATAATGCTCACCTACGGTGACTTAGAGATGTTTGGCACACTTGGTTACCCAACCCCCTCATCCAATGAACCGCAGCTACATCCATTTTGAATCTAAGCACCATGACAATTACCAGTGGCAACCTCATATGTAGTTAAACCCAGAGGGACACACAAATGTTTTATCAAAAGCCTAACCAAGGTTCACATTTCCTAGGACCTGCGTGTCCACCACTGTTGGGGGCCTGCGTGCTCCAATTCCAATCTATATTTTATAGCACATGTTGTGCTTTGTTTCTGCCAATCTTAACGAGACCTGCGAGTCTCGACTTGAATGTTGAAAATGTTACAGCTTTTGGGACCTGAGAGTCTCACATTGAATATAAACATGACAATAAAAATATATTTACAAAAAAAAAAAAAAAAAGAAAAAGAGACACTGAATGAGCGATGGGAGAGATAAGAGGAAAACCACAAGAGGACAGAGTCACAGAGACCAAGTGATTGAAGAGTTTGAAGAAGGAGAGCATGATCAACGGTGTCAAGAAGAATTAGTATGGAGTAGTGGCCTTTGGATTTAGCTACGATTAGGTCGTTAGTAACTTTGATAAGCACAGTCTCAGTAGAGTGGAGAGGGCGGAAGCCAGATTGAAGAGGGTCAAGGAGAGAGTTGGAATTGAGAAAATGAGACACTCGGGTAAAGACAAGTCTTTCCAGAAGCTTTGAGGAAAAAGGGAGCAGGGATATTGGACGATAGTTAGACGGGGTGGATGGATCGAAGGATGTTTTTTTTTAGTAAAGGTACTACCGTGGCATGTTTAAGGTCAGCAGGGACAATGCCAGAAGAGAGAGAGCAGTTGAAGATGTGTGTTAAGGGATGCACGAGACAAATGGAGAGAGATCTAATACGGTGAGTGGGACAAGATCGAGTGGGCAAGTGGTGGGGCGAGAGGAACAGAGAAGAGCAGCCACCTCTTGGTCAGTAGCCAGGGAGAATGTCTGAAGGGTGATCTATGTGTGGTTGAGAAACAGAATGGCAAGGAGGGGAGAATTATTTCCTTAGCTGTTCAATCTTGTCAGTAAAGTAACATGCAAAGTTATTAGCAGTAAGGTTAGTTTGGGGGGTGGCCACAGCAGGGCGAAGAAGAGAATTAAAGGTTTCAAAGAGATGCCTGGGATTGCAGGAGCATGAACTAATGTGAGAGGAAAAGAAGGACTGTTGGCAAGGGCAAGGGCTGCGCTGTATGAACACAATATGAATCTATAATGGAGAAAGTCTGACTGGGTGTGAGACTTCCTCTAGGAGCATTCAGCACAACGGGAGCATCTTTGCAGGTAGCGTGTTGAATGCCATGGTTGGAGGTGGGTCCTCCTCGAGGTACTTGTTTGGAGTGGTGCGGCAGGGTTCAAGGCAGAGGTGTTAGATGCGGAGATGGCCAGTGAAGGACTGGAGAGGGAAGGATGGACAGCAGTTGTGAATCAATATCAGCTGCCAACTGCTGGAGATCAAGTCCCTCCTGAGTTGAGGGGGGTTAGGCTGAGGTTGTTGGGTGATGGGGTACACGAGAGCAAATGATAAGAGGTGGTGATCAGAGAGAGGAAATGGAGTGTTGCAGATATTAGATACTGTACATGCATAAGTGAAGATTAGGTCATGGGTGGGAGAATTAGCCCACTGGGATAGCCTGAGGGAGGAAGTAATTGAAAGTAGTTTAGAGGCTGCAGAGGTCCAACCACATCACAATGAGATCTATGAAAAAAAAACATAATAAAATCAATACTGATACAAACTATACACAGGCAGAGAAAAAAAAAACTAATTGCAACAACTAACCACAAGAAAGGAGAGAAATCTCTCTCTTCATTAAAGGCCTTTTGGGTACAGTCTGCAGTTCGTATATTCAGTGTAGCTCTCGCTGTTTCAGAAACATCTCCCTTGACCCTCCTCTTCTCGGGTGTTTAACTGATTGTAAGACCAGGCATCTTAATTGAGAAACAGTGAGTTTATTCTCTAAAAAATGTCGGGCCACAGGATATTGGATTTTATTGGTTCTTATGTGACTCTTGTGTTCCCTGATCCTGGTCATGAATTTCCTTATGGTCTTGCCCACATACGCTAGGCCACAGGGGCACTTAAGCATATAAACTACAAACTACCTTTTATTATTATAAAACTCACCAATCACACTTTTTGCCAGTCCTCGGGTGCACAAAATGATCACCAATAATCACTCCATTACAATTGATGCAGTGTCCACAGCGATACATCCCCGCTGGTGTCTTCATCCATAATCCATTTGTTTCACCTTGTGCATCTTCATCCACATTCTGCATCAAATGGTCATGGAAATTCTTGTGTCTCTTAAATGAAAACAAAGGTTTTTCATTAAAACATGTTCTCTTGGTGATCCTAACACTGAGCCCTAGCTTATTGGTTGCTGATGACCTTGACCAGGACTTATGTAATTGATGCCCATAAGGCAAATTGCTGTGTTGAGGGTGACACCTTCCATTGTTTTTCTGGGACTTACTTACTGCTAATCGGCCATACTGGTGTTTTGAGAGTGACCCTTCTAATATTACATGTGGACCTGCCCATATTTGGCTTTGTCCTTCCAAGTGGGTGGCCCACAACTGTGCATGCTGGGTGATTCCTGGTTTCCTCTAATCTGCCCTTAACTCTGGATTCTGTATCTTTTTCAGTTGTATTTGCAAAATGGCAAAAATAAATGGATTTCAATGTGCCTGCAGGCTTCCAAACTTGGCTGTGGTCAACCATGGCTGATTCCTTTTCTAAAGCACTGGCTTTGGTCCAGAGTGATGTGCCTCTCTCTGCCCTCTCCCTGGATGCTCTCCCACCCCCCATCCAGACAAAGAGATTTGGATTCTGATTGGTACCACCACTTCCTGGAGGGGGGTTCCAGTTGCACAGTGCCTCAGCATACAAGTGGAAGGTCCCTTGAAAGGTGGTTAAATCTGATTTATGCTGCCCACTTTCAATGTTCTCTCATGCATCCTGAGGAGGACAGTTTCTCTGAGGATCCAGATTGAGATGTTGTGGTTGAAGCTCTGGTACTCAATCTTCCAGGGGAGAGGCAGCCTCTGACCACCACAACTGCAAGTTTGCGCAGTTGACAGTAGAGGGGAGATCCCACTCGGACCAACCCTCTACTTTGAAAGTAGAAGGAGTGGTGCAGCGTCTAAAGTGTCCTTAAAAATATATATATATAAAAACAGGGGGAAAAAAAAGAAAAAGTGTCGCAGATGCGCCTCTAGTGGCTGTCCGGAAGACAGCCACTAGAGTCTGGCTTAACCCCAAATGTAAACATAGCAGTTTAACCCTAGAGGGACCTGGCACCCAGACCACCTCATTGAGCTAAAGTGGTCTGGATGACTATAGTCCCTTTAAGTAACCTTGTAAAAAGTAAAATTGTATTTTTGTTTTTGTGTGTGCACTGTTCCTTTAACTGTATTTAGTATTAACATCTAGCCAGTTACAGAATCTTCAGCTGACATTTTTTATTTTTCCCCTTCACAAATTTAGAAATTTGTAAGAGTATATACTCACCTAGAGACTAGATAATGTGTGCTAATATTAGCTCACTTACTATCCACCAGAACATCCAGAACCTTATGTGGTGTCTAAGTGGCCTCCAAGCCATCTGTGTTTTAATCCCGCCCTACCTTCCTACAAGGTCACTGGGGGTAGTAATGTGGCCAACACTGAGGCTGATTAGACTTATCTAACTTTCTGTTTTCCAGAATTTCTTTCTGTTGCACTCTTCTTATGGTTTCCTTGCTTTCGTCTCACTTTTCTCTTAGTCATTTCTCTTTTCTCCTGCTTAACCCTATTATGGTCTTCTTTATTCTTGAATTTTCCTATTATGCTTCTCTCAGCTTTACTTTCACTAGTTATCCTCACAAGTAACACTCCACTATTCTGATGTTTTCTTCTTAAACATGTTTATGCCTACACATTTGTAACATATCTTTTTCTTTAAGGTCATATGTTTTATGTGGGTATTCTTGCTTCAAACTCCCATGTAATAAGCTCAGCTTGTAGTCAGATTGTAGCCAACAATTTAGCATTTTTTTTTCAGTTTCTACTTTTATATCACAGGGTGACACTTTCTTACTTTCTTTTGTGTAGGGTCGATGCTTTAGACCAGGGGTCCTCAAACTCCGGCCCCCCAGATGCTGCGGAACTACAAATCCCTTGATTCTCTGGCTATCTATGTAATTCAAAGAATCATGGGAGTTGTAGTTCAGCAACATCTGGGGGGGGGGGGAGGGGGCCGGAGTTTGAGGACCCCTGCTTTAGACCATGGATTTCTCAGTAATGATTTGGATTAATGCATCATCATATTTACTTTTATTAGTTTACACTGGCACTCTACCAAGTAAACCTCTTTGTCTTTTGTCCCATTGTTTTGCCTGTGGTTCTAGGTTTGGCAAAATTCAATTTGTGTTAACATTTGTTTTATTACAATGCTTTATATTTCTACTCTTTCTACTCTTATATAGGCTCTCTACTTATAAAAAGTTTTTTGGGGTAATTTAAGCCTTGGTAGTATTTCAGATTAACCACTTGAGACTGCAGATTTTTCCTGAGAAATGTCAATACTTATACTGATCAATATGATATTATTGAATACAAATAATGTAAACTTGCACAAGACTGGACAATGATGATTGTGCAACTTTTAAAACATATTAAAATAGTTCAACATCATGGACATTTTGCAATTTTCTTCTCTGGAAGATGTTGAAAGTACACCCAGGAAGCACGTGTAAACAATTACCAGTGATATAAATAAAGTGCTATTTTCAACAGTTTCTCTCAAAGGTGCCCCAATTTTGTTCATATGTCAAACGGTTTTACTTTCTAACTCAGTTGAAAAGGTATGCTATTTTTTGAATTTCATTCTGCATTCTATTTTTTAAATGATTTGTTTGTAAGTGATAACAAATTCTAATGTCCTATCCAGTTCTTAATTGATTTTTATTCTATATTAATATATTATTGACATTACATACGATCTGCTCTAAAAACAAAATAATAAATAGCTGGATGAAAAAAATATTACCCTTCATCCAGTCTCCATGAATCTAGATATTCATGTCCAATTTTTTGCAATCTATTTATAGATTCTAGTCAACTGTTTTTATTGATTTTTTATTTCAAAATCTTAAATCCATCTAAATGTTCATAATTCAACAGCAAAATTATTATAGGTAATAAATAATTTCACACATGGCATAACAATCTTAATGCTAGAGCTTCTAATATTTTTCCTCATTGCAGGTGGACGCAGAGAAACATGTTTCCTTTTTTCAGGTTCTTCACATATTGGATTGTTCTTCAGTTATCATATTCTGCAGTTTCTGAAAATCCACTATTTTGCCAGGTGGTGCAAGGTCCTCAAGGTCCTCCTGGCAGAGATGGAATGGATGGGGAGAAGGGATTGAAAGGTGACCCAGGTAAGTCAATTTAGTAAATGATTTTTAGGGAAATTACTTTTTGCATTTCAACACATTGCACACAGTAATTAAAGGAGACAATAAGATGTCTATCTGAAATGATCATTTTTTATATATATTTGGCTAAATCTGTAATTAGGCATATATACAACTAATTTTATGTGTCATGTGCAATGTTAGGAGACATGAAAATGTAATGTGTGTATTTCATAGTAATAGAGAATTATCAATATTATTATTTATAGTGACAGCATATTCGTTGTTGCTTTGTAATATGAATATAAAATACTTTTTGAGAAGTTGTTGAACAGAAACAGCCTTCCAATCCAGAAGGTATAAAAATCAGAAGACAGAAAGAGCAATATATCCAAAGTGGAAAACCAATACCTACATCTAAGTAAACATGAAAAAATGGAACGTGTGAGTTAATTGAATAGTGGAAACCAAAGATAGTCTTGTAAGCATGAGTTCTAGAATTCAGAGTGTACAGAGGATAAACATTTGCCCGTGATTGGTACACATTTATTATTTTTATGTGATAACATTTGAGTATCTTGGTCATTTTTATTAGCATTTTTTTAAATCTTAGAATGGTAACTCAAAAGTAGCTGTTCATTTTTTAAAAAAATTTTTTTTTTTAATTCTAAACATTTTGCCTAACAGTTCAAACCTAAAATTAAGTCAAGGGATTAATAACACGGAATAATCTAAAAACAGATTTGTGCATTTAAACAGGCATGTGGCTGCATAAACTCTGACATGAAGTATCTATACATGTCTAGCTGGTATAGATAAGAAAAATATCATGTCTATGTTAATATGTTGCTGCTAAATAGGCAATTAAGATCAAAGATACAAGCTAGATTTTAGTCATGCATGTTGCCATCCATTTGTTTAAGTTCTCAACTATATCAGTGTGCCCAAGTTCTTGGAAGCCATACTATGTTGGAAATTTAAGAATATAAAGAGACAAAATTGAATTAAATGCCTAAATGAGAAAGTGGGATCAAATACTCTTTACCTGCACCTTCAGCATAGTAAAAAGTTATAAAGTTTGTTCTACTTAGGGGTTATGCTTGTATTATTATTTACTGTTGATTTTCAGCTGAACTATAACTCGAAGAGATTCTGGGGATATGGCAAGCACAGGTAAATGGAGATTCTCTCTACCTTTAAAGAGAAGAAAAGGGATAATGCGTGCTTCTGTGATTTTTAGAGGGGCTTGTTTGTGGTGGAGAAGTGAAAGAAAATTGGAAAGGAGGGTGATTACTTATACTTACATATACTCTTATACATACTTAAGAGTGATACGTGTTCATTGGTTAATAGGTGTAGATAGTTTGTGCATTTCATTCTAATTTTGGGCAATCAGCAGATTGTCTGAATCCTGTAACTCTGAAGAATCGTGAAACAAACTAAATCAACAATTAACAAGCGGTTTTGTTTGTTTCGGGATTTGGAGTTCCAGTTGTCGTGCCAAAAATGAAACGATTACTTATGGGGAAAAATGACTGATGGCTAGGGGACAGCCACTAAATATTTATTTTATCACAGATTAAATGACAAATAGATGGGCAAAAAGAGAAGCCTCAAAAAATAAATTAAAAAATCTAAAGTTTTGAACATATATTTGTACATATAATAAATATATATATAGTAAATAGAAAAAGGGGATGCACTCTTCGGTCTTTATGAGAAAATCAATAGTATTTAATGTGTCAAAATGTTTACATATATCTGATCGACGTTTCGACCTATTCAGGTCTTCCTCAAAATACTATTGATTTTCTCATAAAGACCGAAGAGTGCATCCCCTTTTTCTATTTACCATATATATTCAGCGTGGAATTGCACCAGGGCATGCAGTTGGCGTATATAACATTTGAAAGGGTGAGTGCCATTATACTTTTATATATAAATATATTATTTATTTTTTATATGCACAAAAATATAGTTTTTTTTTGCGACTTCTCCTTTATATATATATAGTTATTTATTTTTTTAGCTGCTCCTTTTTTGCTTTGATTGGTCATTTCTTGTCACTTGACCTGTGAACAAAATGGCATGAAAATGTGGGGAATGTTTGTCCAAACCAAAATGCCACATGGATGAATCCCAAATTGACTGAACCAAAAACAGCTGTATGCAAAATTGACTCTGGTTGCATTTTTTTCCCATTTAGAAGTCTAATATTTACCTTCTGGAAGCTCTCTGCTGTGCCAGGTGGTGCAGGGCTTAGCTCATTGGCTGAGAGTAATTAGCTCTCAGCAAACATATTCAGCTCTCTAGTAGAAGTAGCGCAGGCAGGGGTAAGAAAGCACATTGTTCTAAAACAGTTTGACTGCTTCCAATGAGGGGGCATTGGGGCTCATCTGGCACTATAACCACTACAAATAACACTAGTGTTTATAGCGTAGGAGTGTACCTTTAACTTTTCCCCAATTTTTTGACATGTAATTTATTCTATTTTAGCATCTTGTCAGTTTTCACGAACCGACTTGGTGGCATCGTATCACAGTGCTATGTTTAAAACCACAGAGTTATTCAGTATGATCCACTGTACTACAAAATAATATTTCATAGTTTGATTCCATGTTCACCTATTGTTGTCCATATAGTGTAGATAGAATGTTTATTACTCTTCTAATCACTTTTATTCATAAAAAATAACCCACAGATGTGTAATTTGAAAAGAATAGAGCAAGCTATGCTTGAGTATGGGTTAGTTGTATAGTTTCATGCAATTTTACTAATCAATGCAGCAGTAATTAAGATGGGGAAGGGACAAAAATAGCAAAAACTGTGCAAGGAGAAAAATGATGCATTAATTCTCCAGAAACATTACTCATACCATATTTTGGCTACATTCAAATGATGAGTTTACTGGATGAAAGCAATCATTTAACTAGATGAATTAACTGGATAATCGTATTTAGGTCAACCAGGACCAACAGGAGCTCAAGGATTAAAAGGGGCAATTGGTCTCCAAGGCAAAGCCGGACCTCAAGGTCAAAAAGGAATCGAAGGTGACAAAGGTATTAATGGCATACAAGGTAAGGAATAATAATGCTATATTGAATAGTAAAATCATGTAAACTGTCTTTATTCAGTTTAATGTAAAATAACAAATTTAAGTAGTGTTTGTGTAATAGAAGATATGTTCATACATATGAAAGATTTACATTATCTTCTTAAATATTGATGTCTTGCTCAGTAAAGGTCTACTTGCATTAAGTTGACATTCAATTTGCACAATACCTAATGAAATGAAATTTAACTAATCAACGTGCATTGATCCACTCTCATCACTGTCTTCTGTACAAGGGACAGCTACATCAAGTACATTTTAGATTTTTGAAACAATATTTAAATACAAATTTGAATTTAAAAAAATAAATACACACACATGGTACCCACTTGATATATGTTCCAGTGGTCAGGTGATAAACTAGTAAATATTATATAGTTTAGAAAACATGGACCTAAACCTTTGGTTAAAAACCCCAGTCCCTGTGGTGAAGTGGATTTTAGGGTCTCACATCTGTTATAATAGCTCACTCCCTCCCAATGCCATGGGATACTGCATTGCAAAATTTAGACCACTTACTCCAACCACACTTCACTTTTCCTTTATCTAGGAAAATGTTGTTGTTTTTTTAGGTATTGTTTTTGCGAAGATACAAGCCATACAAAGCACAAGTGAAAGCTAAGAATGCTAGCTTTCTATAGCATTATTTCTTATACAACACTTTTTGTATATTTCCTGGAGAGCTCAGTAAAAAAGAATAGTATATAAAAAAAATACAATAGAAAATGAACCATGTCCTCATCTTATGGTAGTTGAGCTAGTTGGAATAAAGACAGAAATGTTGTCAAAATACCAAATTTAGGAAGGCAAATTATGTCAGTGACATAGGAACAGAGATAAACAAATGGTGTGTGGTGTTTAGCAGCATTAAAAAGTTTCTTCACCACTACGTGTTGTACACACATGATAACATCTTGAGGCACTCATAGTTGGCAGGTAGAAGGTCTGAAAACATAATACAGTCCAAAAAGTGTTTGACGCTTAGCCATAAAAGGGGTTGAAACAAGCACTACGCACACTGGGGAAGTTCTCCCAAATCAATGGAATGTGGTGTGCCTGTTACGATCAGATTATGCTGCCTCACTTTATCCTCAAGTTGTTCCACCTTTGTAGTAAAAAAGGACACAGTTTTGCTTAAAGGGACATGCGTCACTTTTATTATTATTTTAAACCAGCAAGCAAACACTTTTAGCAAATAAACAAACCAAAAATTAAACAAAACATTTTTAATATTTATAAACTTATTATAAACTTAGTCACATTGCATTGTTGGTCATGCCTTTCAGCCAGGGCCGGTGCAAGGATTTTTGCCGCCCTAGGCAAAAGTAACGTTTGCCGCCCTCCCCCCCGTGACATCACAATGCCCCACCCATATGACCTGCCATGTTAACTAGCGCTAGTGCTGCAGTGCCGCCGTGTTTACATTAAAAGGCCTGCAGGGACAGGCTATAGACACCAGAACCACTACATTAAGCTGCAGTGGTTCTGGGGACTATAGTGTTTCTTGAATGTGAGGTAAATTAGAGATTAGTGTCACGAATAATATCCTAGATTGCCTACTTACAAGCAGATAAGGATGATGATGGGCTCTAGCTGCAGTCTGGCTCCACTGGTCTGGTGTAGAACAGGATCTCTGGAGGCTGTTTGTAACTGTGGTCACAAAAATCAATGTTCTGGGAGAACGGGAAGCAGCTCCATTTTTTGGGGGCCCTTTACACAGCTCAAGGTCTGGGTCCCAGGGTCCACCTTCATGTTCCACCAATGAGTTTGTTCACAGGGGGTGGAGTGTGTAGGGGACGTCCTGATATGTGTGTAAGGAATGCATTGTGTGAATCTGTGTTTGTATGTGTAAGGGCTGCAAGGTGTGTTTCTGTGTATGTAAGGGATGAAGTGTGTGAGTCTGTAAGGGGTGCTTTGAGTGTGTGTAAGGGGTGCATTGAGTGTGTGTAAGGAATGCATTGTGTGTTTCTGTGTGTGTAAGGGATGCATTGTGTGTAAGGGTTGCATTGCGTGTGTGTAATGCATTGTGTGTGTAATGCATTGTGTGTTTTTCTGTGTGCAAGGGGTTCATTGTCTTTGTGTGTAAGGGGTGCATTGTGTATGATTGTGTGTGTGTGATGGATGTCAATCTCTCCCCCCTCCCTTGTCACTCTCTTCTCCCCCCCTCCCTTGTTACTTTCATTCCCCCTCCCTGCCCTGTCACTCCCCCCTCCCTGTCAATTTCTCTCTCCCCGTCAATTCCCCACCCTGTCAATGTCTTCCACCCCTCCCTGTTAGTCCCCCCAGTTAGTTTCTTCCCCTACCTCCCTGTTAGTTTCTTCCCCGCCTCCCTGTTAGTTTCTTCCCCCCTCCCTGTTAGTTTATTTTCCCCCCTCCCTGTTAGTTTCTTCCCCCTCTCCCTGTTAGTTTCTTTCCCCCCACCTACCTGTTAGTTTCTTCCCCCTCCCTCCCTCCTCCCTGTTTCTTTCTTACCCCTCCCTCCCTGTTTCTTTCTTCCCCCTCCCTCCCTCCCTCCCTGTTAATTTCTTCCCCCTCCCTCCCTCCCTCCCTGTTTCTTTCTTACCCCTCCCTCCCTCCCTGTTTCTTTCTTCCCCCCTCCCTCCCTCCCTGTTTCTTTCTTCCCCTTCCCTGTTTCTTTCTTCCCTCTCCCTCCCCTACCTGTGTTGTAGCGTGGCCGAGCTCTGTATGGTCCGCGGGTACAGGGAGCTTTTGTTTCCTGTACCCGGCCGGACTAACAAGAAGTGAACACTCAGTGTGCACTTCCTGTTAGTCCGGCCGGGTACAGGAGACAGATGCTCCCTGTACCGGCGGACCATACAGAGCTCGGCCACGCTACAGTGAGGGAGTGACAGGAGGGAGCGCTGAGCGCTTCCCTCCTGTCAGCCCCT
Source organism: Pelobates fuscus (assembly GCF_036172605.1). Classification (NCBI taxonomy): domain Eukaryota; kingdom Metazoa; phylum Chordata; class Amphibia; order Anura; family Pelobatidae; genus Pelobates; species Pelobates fuscus. The sequence goes on along the minus strand of NC_086326.1, from coordinate 119,500,385 downwards.
CTCCTCATGCTGCGCCCGGGCGGTGCGCCCTCATGGACGCACCAGCCCGGGCAAAGCTGCAGCCGCCTGAGGCTCTCTGCAGAGCGCTCGGGCAGCTGCAGCATGAGGGGGGCCGGCGCTCCTGCCTAGCCCGCCTTACAGGTAGCGCCGGCCCTGCTTTCAGCTAGAGAAGTTTCTTCAACCTTTACTCCACTTTACCTCTGAACCACTCATCTCAGTTTCAGACCAGTCCACTAATGACAGAAACAGGGCATCACTTTTTTCTACATGGTTTGTTAAAATGAAATGTTATATTTTATGTAATTTGTTTTCTCAATAAGTAACCTAATTTAAATGGTATAACCCCAATATATTATAGTAAAATTATTAAATAGTATTTTTCTAAATATTCAATTTTATATTATACTAATCATGATTTGTTGTTGAACTGTTCTAATACTTTTTATATCATATAAGGCATAAAGGGAGAAAAGGGATCACCTGGAGTTGCAGGAATACAAGGTGCTAAAGGTGCTTCAGGGGATCCTGGAATCCAGGGGAGTGCTGGGGCCAAGGGCGAGAAAGGTGACATAGGTAAATAACACAATTTTAAGCTGCAATATTATGAGTAAGTAAAGATTACTAAATACATACATTCATTATCACGGTGCCAGTTATCTGAAGGTTATTTGTAAAGATTGATGTAATATGTTAAAATTATAAATATGTAAAAAAATAAATAAAAAGGTGAATGGTATCAAATAATAAAATATAATATAACATAGTTGTCTAGAAATTACATGATAAAGTGTACAGCAGATCATAGACAGACAGACGATACAGAGCTGATACTTGAGGCGGTGCATTACATCCTCTAACCCTGCATTACTGCTGCTAACCCCCCCCCCCCATTACATCTTCTAACCCCACTTCAGCTCCTATCCCCCACTACCATCTCTAACTTTCCACTACACATCCTATCCCACATAGCTGCACTCTACCCCTCTACATCCCCTATCTCCCATCACAACTCCAATCACCCACTACAGTCTCTAATGGAAAGGTGAGTTGTTGCTATAGAAACTCGCATGTCTGGACTGGACATTTGTAAATTGGAGGAGTTAATAAAGATGACCAAATGTTTGCATCCAGGTGTCTGTGACCCTAGGATTGGCTAGATCTTGGATAGATAGATAGATAGATATATAGACAGACAGACAGATGTATACAGCAGGTTCAGAAGGGTAAGCTTAGTGTGACAGAGTCCAAAACGATTTTTCTAGGAAATTAAGTTTTTCATGTTACGGCTAAGCCATGTTCTTCTTTAAAAAATCTAGCATCATAATATGGAATTAGTGTATTTTTTTTTCTCCAATTTGACAATTTTTTGACAATTTTTATTGTTTTGATTTCCTTTTTTTTCCTTATAAAAAGGAATCAAAGAAGGGTGTTGTGGGATACAGAAATTAAGAGGGGTAGGGGTAAGTGCAGTGTTAACAATTTCAATTTGAAGGGGGCGGAGTACACGGGGTACACTGCCCCCTTCAATTTGAATGGGGCGGTGTACCCCCCAGCTATCTACACTCATTGACCGCACCCTCCACTGTGTCGGTTAGTAGGGAGGTGTTCAGTCTCCATGGGCTCCTATGCTTGAAGTCATACTGGTCTTTTAGTACTAGAGTGACTGGAGCGGGATCCGACCATGTGATCGGTCCTATGTCAAATTTTTCGACTTGGTCTAGGGCAGGGCCCCACATGAGGAGCCCATCTATTCTAAAATAGGATTTATGTACTGCAGAAAAATGTGTGTATGTTTGTTCGCTTGCATGTGTAATTTTCAAGACGTCATAATAATGATGTGTGTTTAGAAGGTTTTGGAGGCCTCACCATTGTCTCTTTAGAGGTTGGTAGCTTGCGCTGCGCCGTGATAAGGTCGTGTCTAGCTTTGGGTTTATTATCTGATTAAAGTCCCCACCTATCACGGTAATGGCCTGGTGGATTGGGGACAATTTGTTAAAGATAGTGTACAAGAATTGTTTTTGCTTTGTATTTGGGGCATACATGTTTGCAATCGTGTACAAGATGTTATTGAACAGTTCTATGATTATCACGTATCTGCCATTCGGGTCAGTTTCTTGATGTTGTAAGGAAAAGGCAATGTGTTTGCTAATTAGTATAGAAGCTCCCTTGGACTTAGGTGGAGAGGTGGCATGGTATTGGAATGGGTAGTCTGCAAGCCAACTCTATTTGTAATCATTGGTCCTGTAATGTGTTTCTTGCAGACATACCACGTCTGCTCCCAGGGATTTCAACTCTCTGCCCAATATGTGCCTCTTGACTGGAATATTCACTCCTCTAAAATTTAATGAGCAGATTTTCATGGAGGGTTACAGTGGGCAGATTTGTTATTGAAGGAATGTTGCTGATAATATATGCATGCGGAGAACACTCCTCCCAGCTTTGACAAGCAGAGTGTGTTATCCTGTTTCTGTCTGGTATGTAACCCCTTGCTTGCACTGTGTGGGTTGCTGTGTGAGTAACCCAGTCTCCCACACCCACTTTTTTCCCGTGTGTTTTAAATTAGGTGAGCCGCCCACTCGGCTCAGAATATCAGGTATGGGAGAGGAAGTGAACAGAATGTAGCCTTCATGGCTGGCGAAGGGCAATAACCGTGGGTGCTGGGAAAGGGGTGACAGAATAGGTAAGTACAGGGTCGTCAATAATATGAATAGGATCCTGGGCAAAGCATTTTCTTGGCCCCCCCAATTACACCCAATCACACTTTTCACCCCAATGCAGTGGGGGAACTAAAGTAGAGATATTCAAAACATACTTACACAGACATACTGACACATACACACACAGAAAGACATATTGACACACACACACATACATACAGACTTACTGACATATACTAACAGAAATACTTAAACACAGACACATACACTGACAGACATATTGACACACACAGACAGACTGACACGCCGACACACATTCTAACATACTAACAAACACACACACTAACACAAACAGACATACTGACATGGAGGGTGGTTTCCCTGGGGTCCAGTGGCAGGCTGAGGCAGTTGGGAGTTATCTTCTGGAACTCCCCTCCTCCCTGCCTTCATCCTCCCATGCGGCTCTGATCTCTGGTGGGAGGAGACTTCCTCCCAGCCGGCTGCCAAAGAGGAAGCAGATCAGTATTAGCTGGGTATTTAAGCACTGCCTCGCCGTGGGAACTTTGTCAGTACGTTGTTTCCTGTATCCTGTTTCCTAAGACTGACTTGGCTTGTGACCCCTGCTTTTGGATTATTCGTTATTGCCTGTTTGCTGCCTGCCCTGACTTTTGGAACCATGTCTGACTACTCTTTTGGTTTTGCCCTTGTCTGTACCGTGTATTGGAAACACCTTTCTTGCACAGCCCCCGTGCACAGATTCACAGTCCTGGTGGTTTCTAACCTTATCACCTTGGATTGTGTTTATCTGCAAGGCTGAGCATAAATCTTTGCCTACCTGACTCCCCACTAAGGTAAGCCATGACTGAATGAATTGACCATCATGGAGTTCACAGAAATGTGTAAGCTGGCCCAGATGGTTTCGGAGCTGCAGCGAGAAGTTCAATTTCGTAAAGGAACAGTACACCCAGTCCCAGAACCTGCTTATCCTGAGCCGTTTGTCATTATGCCTGAGGAATTTTATGGTAGCCGTACATCCTTCCAGCACTTTAAGGTGGACTGCGAATTGTTGTTTGCCTTGAAGCCTCAGACTTATGCTAACGACTTATTAATGGTCAGAGCAGCTATCAACCTCCTGTCTGGACGGATCAGAACATGGGCACACCAGATGTTGCAGGCTAAGAGTCCTGTCCTTGACAGTTGGGATTCCTTCATGACTGCTATGGACTAACAGTGCAAGACCTCAAGTAAAACCACTGTGCCAAAACCTGCACCACGTCCCCGAGGATCCCAGATTGCTAACAGGGGTAACCAGCACCAACACTACATCCCCGTGTTGCCTTCTTATCATCCAGTTCCTAGGAAAACTCCAGAGGTATCCTATGCTCCACTTGACCCTGAGGAACCTATGGAAATAGGACTCGTCCACTGCAAAGTGACATGTGAAGAAAGAGACCAGAGGAGAAGCCATGGCCTATGTTTCTACTGTGGAGAAAAAGAGCATTTTATCACACTTTGCCCTATTCGTCCTCCTAGGCCTCCAGCTCTCCGACTGGCTACTACTGTTCTTCGTGCTGTGTACGCTGCATGCCAGCCTAAAAAGCTTCAAAGAAGCCGTCATTCCTGCCCATGCTTGACCTCCCTGAGAAACTCTCCATCTCCTGCTCCAAAGAAGTCTGCACGTCCTCCTGAAGACACTCCTGTCTGTTCAAAGGAGATCTACCTGTGGATTGTACCAATGCATCCAATGGTACCAAAGTCCGCATAACAGATCTGGAAATGTTCGAAAAGGCATTGAAAGCCACAAACCTATAGAGCCCCATGCTCTGGAGACTTCGATTACAAGGACTATCTAAGTGATAATGACGATGAGTTGTACTACTAATGAAGAGCCTGTTCACTGCCAGAAGGCATTCTTAAAGTGGGGGTCCTGTCACAGTTCTCACAGTGACATCCAGACGTGATTACCCCAGAAGTGCCCAACAGGGGATTTGAACCTGAGAACTTTGTGGTCCTGGGCCTTCATTCTACCTTTGAGCCACAGCAGTTTTGTTTATTTCAAGCTATTCCAGTCCTGTTCATAGTGGTGTGTCTGCAGCACTAGGGGGCTGGACTTCACCAGTGGCTCTCACCTGCCTATCTAAGCCCATCTGAAGCAGATCAGTATTAGCTGGGTATTTAAGCACTGCCTCGCCCTGGGAACTTTTTCAGTTTGTTGTTTCCTAAGACTGACTTGGTTTGTGACCACTGCTTTTGGATTATTCGTTATTGCCTGTTTGCTGCCTGCCCTGACTTTTGGAACCATGTCTGACTACTCTTCTCGATTTGCCCTTGTCTGTACCGTGTATTGGAAACATCTTTCTTGCACAGCCCCTGTGCACAGATTCACAGTCCTGGTGGTTTCTAACCTTCTCACCTTGGATTGTTTATCTGCAAGAGTGAGCATAAATCTCCCTACTGGACTCCCAACTACAGTAAGCCATGATCGTTGTGGTATGAGGTGGTAACCAGTCAAATTACACTGAGTGCCCTCTGTCTTGTGATAGACTGTGTGCAGTTCAATAGCATTTGAATACATGTATATGGTACATCATACAGCTAACATCAATTTCAAAAACACAGTGGTGTATTTCTCCCTCTACTCCCACAGTTTGTCTCCTGGTAACCCAAATCAGGTGTCAGAAAGCAGTGCCCTGTTTTTAACATAAGCTGCTTGTAGGGGGTCTCCCAACACACTGGGGGTGTTTTTGCACCTGCCTTTAGTCAAGCGTTTTGGTTTGAAGTTTCCTGGCACCCCAGCGTGTCAGGTTACCATTTGTGTTAAGAGGGAGGTTGGCCCCTGAAACAGGTGTAAACAGGAGCCAACATACACCTGAGCTAGCACTCAGTGGTCAATTTAGTAGCAAATTGGATATCCACGGTATGCTCCCTTTCTGTTATTATTAACAATATGTAACAGTTTTTCTATTTTGTTTTCTTTTTTGACTTTTTTTCATTTGTTTAACAGATAACCAAGGGTACCCTTCAGCTAACTGTGTCAGGAGGCATCCTGAATAGCACTGTAATAGTGTGTGTGCCTAATTTGGAGCTAAGCATGACCAGCTTGGCATCTGTCAGAATGTGACATATTGGCGTGTATCATTATATGAATATTAGTACTACAAGTAGGTTAGCTAATCTGCAGAATTTCAGTGTGCTTCAGCAGAAGCAGAGAGCTCTGAACAATATTATCATGTTGGTGTATAAAGTGATGGGTGAGGTGTTATCCTTGTTGTGAGCAGGCATAATTGTGGCGAAACCGACCTCGCCACGTGTCCTTGGAGGGGGCTGCCTGCCTGCCTCTTGCCTTTGGACTATGGACCAGACTTTATGTGAATGTGTTAACCCAGATAGCTATACCATGGAGCCTATTCATATAATGAAAGACTTTAGCTCCATGGCAATTGTACTGTGTGAATAGGATCTGCGCGCTATTCGGTAGTTTTGTGCGCTCAGATCCCAGCTATCTGGGGATATGTGAAATGTCTCTGTGTTATGGGTAAAAAGTAACTTTCTGTATTTTATGTCTTTTACTGTCTTTCTGTAACCATGTGGGTAATGGAGTCTGCTTCTAGCCCTGGATAATTGGATTACTTTCCTCTTTGTCTCCAGGATAGAGGCCTATGTAAAACCTGTCTAAACCGGTTTGCCATGCAGCTAGTAAGGGACAAAAGATACTTTTAGTAACTTTTGAACCCCTGGTCGGATTCATGCCATTTTTTAATATGTTGTTCCCCTGAATGGATTGATTGTGGATATGTATTATTATGTGAATGTGATGTATGGTTTTAGAGTTATGAAAGTTGTGTAAAAAGTATATTTTAAACTGTATGAATAATGGGATTATGTGTCACACTAAGGGGAGGGGATGTGTGGGTTGCACCCGTGATGCTATTGGTTATTTTATGCCTCCCCCTGGGTGTGGCCTGTATGTGTGAGATGGAAATAAAAGCCAGGCTGGATGTGCCAGTCCAGAGTTCCTGTTTAACCCTCAAAGTGAAGTGTCGTCTCATTATTGGGGGAGGATTTATTGTATGCTGTTCCAGTTTGACTGCTAGGAGTGCAAGCCTATTCGTATGGTTCCTATTCAACTGTCTACAGCATTCAGAGGCTTGAGAGCATTCATATGCTTCTCTGATTCAGTGGTTGTGGTGTCTGCCAGAGTGCTTGGAGTCCTCAGGAAACGCTAGGAGCATCCTTTAACGGAGGTACCCAGTCGGGGTGCCAGGCGATCTGTTACAATAATATATGCTGTAAAGTTCATTTGTGTCTGTCACTGAGGTCGCTGAGCCTTCCTTCACTCCAAGTGGATTGTCTTGGGTCCGGGTGGCTGTTTGGTGGGCCCTTGGATTTCTATGCCCCAGTTCTGTAGTATGCGGGCACCTTCTTCAGGAGTCTGTGTGACTTTGACTTTGCCTTCTCTATTGATTAGCAGTTTGATGGGGTATCCCCACTTGTAGCTGACATGGTGGGCTTGCAGTTGTTCTGTTTCAACATGGAGGCTGAGATGTCTGCAAATACCGCTATTCCTTTATATTGTTCTGGCAGGGTATTCCGGGTCCTGCAGGCCCGCAGCACACTTTCCTTAGCGTGGTAGTGCATGCGGAGAAGGACATCCCTGCAGGTGTCTGGTGGCAGGAACTTAAGTCTTGCAGTCCTGTGGATATGGTTCAAGAGGAGTATATCTTGGGGTAAGTCCGGCTCCAGTTTTTTTAATAGACCTGAAGGCTGTCTTGGGTGACTGACTCGGTATTCCCCGTATGCAGAGGTTGTTCCGTCGAGAGTGGTTCTCGAGGTCTGCAAGTTTGGTATCTTGGATTTCCATCTGTTCCATGATGCCACTTTGCTTGCGAGGTTCGTTGTGCGCGGTGACAATTTCTGCCATTTTGTCCTCAATGGTGGAGGTCCTTGTGCCAATTTTCTGCAGCTCCTTGCGGGGATCACCCACAGTGGTGTCGAGGCATGCCAAAAGCTTCACCAACATCTCGTTGAGCATTCTTTGAATAACCACCTGAGTTAGGCTTTCATCTGCATCCGGAGACGTGGGGCCTTGTTCTGTGCTGTCCTCGCCGCCATCTTGGCTCAATTCTTGGTAAGTCAGGTTTTTTCGACTGCCCAGCTCTGAAGGGCAAAAAAAACTCTGCCTGTACTTTTACACACAGGCCCACCTAATAAATGTGCATGGCAAGTGCCAAATGCTAGCAGGTTATTCTGGTGTGCATGAATCAGAGGCTGTCTTTCCCTTCAGTTCTTTCTTTCTCTGCTGATCCTGCATTATAGCTTTCCTTCACAAGCATTCAATCTCGGGCTGTGACTCCTTGTTCATGTAATGCTAGCTTTGCAACTGCCCTAAACTGATTCTAGGGTCTAATGTGATTATGTAAACCTCTGCTAACTTCGATACTTCAGACTCCCCAACTTTCCGACATTGATCTACATCCCCATGCATTTTTTAAAACCTTTTTTTGTTTTTTATCAATTCTTTATTTATATTTTTTCTCTATTTTTTTTTAACTCATTGGAAAGCGTGGGGAGAGTACAGAAGAAAGAAGGGGTATCAACAATTACATGCACAATTTTGCAGTGTTACATTTGGTTTCACGTACAGCAGCTTGTAGTTACACAATCTATTGCAGGATCTCCCCAGTGATTGGGGATATCTGTTGTGCCCCACATAGCGTATTCACATCGGGCCTGCACCACCATTGGTGGGAGGGCCTGTCTTGGTTTGCCAGGTGCAGGGAGGTTCCCATGCTGTAAATGTGCCTAGTAGCCTGTTGTAGTGTGGGTACACTCTTTGAGCCTATTGGTGTGCCTGTGGTGCGTTTATAGGCACGTTCCCACTCAAGTTTTATGTGGTGAACAGATTTGCTTGTTCCGCGTGTTTTTAGGTCCAATGTGTTGGGCTTTGCTTCTCTAGTATCTCCTTTTGTAAGGCGTGGGATTGAGCCTGTGTTGGTTGAGGTTCTAGTGTTTGTTTTTTTTAGACCTTAATGTTATGAATTGTGCTAGCTTTTGTTCTTCGTTTCGGTCTTGGTAGTGTGCGCAGTTTTGTGGGGTGAGGGGGGTAGTAGCTCTTTGTGGTTCCTTTGCGGTGGGTGAGTTGTGCTGAGGGGGTCAGCCCCTCTTATCGTGGCCCGGGGGGGGTGGTTGAGGGGGGAAAGGGGGGTTTGGAGGGGGCGGGTACGAGTTAGAAAGAGAGAAGGAAAGAAGGATGGGAGAGGAGGAGAAAGAGAGAGAGAGAGAGAGAGAGAGAAAAAGGGGGGTGAGGGTTACCTGTGCATTTTAAAAAACTTTTAAATGTCTTCTGTTCATGTTTGCCCTTGCAATACCACTCCTAACCCTATTTGAAGTTTTATGTTGCAAGATATGTGCCTCTCCATGGTTGGATTCCTGCACTGCGAAAAAAGAGCCTGCCATTAGTAATTAAGTCAAAAGTACATAAAAATATATACCAACTTGACAACATACATATAAACTTTTATGTGATATGATAAAAAATCTACAGTGAACAAACAAAAAATAGATTTAATAACCCTCAATGGAATATATGCAAGCACAACATAAATTATATTCAGTACCTAAAGAGCAAGACAAAAAACAACAGTGTATTCTGTAAAACACATTACATAAGAGAACAAAAGGGGAATTCCACTCACATGATAGATAAACAAGATAAAATAGTTAAAAGGAAAATTAAGAATTTGATATAACTAGTTTCAAATGTCACTATCCATAAAATAGTTTGGTTCACAAGGTATGAGTGACTAGTAAGATCCAATAAAGATATACAGGGAGTGCAGAATTATTAGGCAAGTTGTATTTTTGAGGATTAATTTTTTTATTGAACAACAACCATGTTCTCAATGAACCCAAAAAACAAATTAATATCAAAGCTGAATATTTTTGGAAGTAGTTTTTAGTTTGTTTTTAGTTATAGCTATTTTAGGGGGATATCTGTGTGTGCAGGTGACTATTACTGTGCATAATTATTAGGCAACTTAACAAAAAACAAATATATACCCATTTCAATTATTAATTTTTACCAGTGAAACCAATATAACATCTCAACATTCACAAATATACATTTCTGACATTCAAAAACATAACAAAAACAAATCAGTGACCAATATAGCCACCTTTCTTTGCAAGGACACTCAAAAGCCTGCCATCCATGAATTCTGTCAGTGTTTTGATCTGTTCACCATCAACATTGCGTGCAGCAGCAACCACAGCCTCCCAGACACTGTTCAGAGAGGTGTACTGTTTTCCCTCCTTGTAAATCTAACATTTGATGATGGACCACAGGTTCTCAATGGGGTTCAGATCAGGTGAACAAGGAGGCCATGTCATTAGATTTTCTTCTTTTATACCCTTTCTTGCCAGCCACGCTGTGGAGTACTTGGACGTGTGTGATGGAGCATTGTCCTGCATGAAAATCATGTTTTTCTTGAAGGATGCAGTCTTCTTCCTGTACCACTGCTTGAAGAAGGTGTCTTCCAGAAACTGGGAGTTGAGCTTGACTCCATCCTCAACCCGAAAAGGCCCCACAAGCTCATCTTTGATGATACCAGCCCAAACCAGTACTCCACCTCCACCTTGCTGGCGTCTGAGTCGGACTGGAGCTCTCTGCCCTTTACCAATCCATCCATCTGGCCCATGAAGACTCACTCTCATTTCATCAGTCCATAAAACCTTAGAAAAATCAGTCTTGAGATATTTCTTGGCCCAGTCTTGACGTTTCAGCTTGTGTGTCTTGTTCAGTGGTGGTCGTCTTTCAGCCTTTCTTACCTTGGCCATGTCTCTGAGTATTGCACACCTTGTGCTTTCAGGCACTCCAGTGATGTTGCAGCTCTGAAATATGGCCAAACTGGTGGCAAGTGGCATCTTGGCAGCTGCACGCTTGACTTTTCTCAGTTCATGGGCAGTTATTTTGCGCCTTGGTGTTTCCACACGCTTCTTGCGACCCTGTTGACTATTTTGAATGAAACGCTTGATTGTTCAATGATCACGCTTCAGAAGCTTTGCAATTTTAAGAGTGCTGCATCCCTCTGCAAGATATCTCACTATTTTTGACTTTTCTGAGCCTGTCAAGTCCTTCTTTTGACCCATTTTGCCAAAGGAAAGGAAGTTGCCTAATAATTATGCACACCTGATATAGGGTGTTGATGTCATTAGACCACACCCCTTCTCATTACAGAGATGCACATCACCTAATATGCTTAATTGGTAGTAGGCTTTCGAGCCTATACAGCTTGGAGTAAGACAATATGCATAAAGAGGATGATGTGGTTAAAATACTCATTTGCCTAATAATTCTGCACACAGTGTATAGTTATGTGAGTGCTCCAATAAAACAAATTGGATATAGTGTAACACCACTCCAGCAACGAAAAAGTTAATTAGACAGATAAAATCTACCCAACGCCCTGAGTTTGATAATAAACAAAAGAGATCCATGCTATTATAGAAAAAAAAAATTGGGATCCACAGTACAAGTCCTATATTTAAAAAGGATTCACAATCCTTGCCTGGACATTATAGACATGTCAGATTAACTTCTGTGGCTGGGAGAGTATTTGAAAGTTTATTAAGGGATAATATTTAGGAATTTATTGAGAACATTGTCAGCAAAAATCAGCATGGTTTTATGAAACATGGGTCATGTCAAACTAACCTAATTGCATTCTACGAAGAAGTTAGTAGAAGTATAGATCAGGGTGTTGCATTGGATGTGATCTACTTGGATTTTGCCAAGGCAGTTCCACACAATAGACTAGTGTTCAAACTCAAAGAAATTGGTCTGGATGCAAATTCTTGTTTGGTAGAACACTTAAAAATAGAGTACAGAGTTGTCATTATTAGTAAAAAAAAATTTGTATCCTCAAAAATGGAAACAATTTTTTTTCCCCAACATTTTTGCAATAAAAACGTGTGCATAATAAGCTTAGGAAAAACAATTCAAACTAATTTATTTATGTGTCTTGATTTATAGAGTACATAATATGTATAGGATTTCAGCTTATTTTGAAAGTTAAAGGTCACTCAATACAAGGACTAATTTTTTTTTTTTGTAATGTGAAACAATTTTAGAAGTTGTTGTTTTTGTCTTGTAAGTTTAGTAGCCATCACAGAAAACAAAATTGCAACGCAAAAGTACATATTTATATAAAGTAGACATCACAGGCTATTTTACACAGAGGATAGAGCAGTGCTAGACAAACTGAATACACTGGAATAGGAGGCAGCACAGGCATCTCTCGCGCCTTAGTTGCCATGCGGTTGCCGCCATTTTGGGAGCGGGTTCTCGCCGGCGCCGCGGCACTCCGATGGGTCATAGGATGGGGACCGGGATCACCCCCACTGGCCCAGAGGGGGGGGAAGAACAGGGCCAGACCAACCTAGCTTTGCGGTTTTGCCTTACCGCTGGTGGGCAGGATAGCTAGGCAGCGGCCGTCCACCCCGCTCACTGCCCGAGCGGTCTTCATCGCTTACAGCTAAGATCGCCTCCCCGAGGGACTAGAACCTCAAGCCTCTCCCCGGGACCAGGGTTGCCTCTTGCACTGGGGTGCTGTTATTGGTCGGTTAGTGAGTATTTAGCCGGTGTTTAGGGCCGAAAACTGGAGGAGTTTTCCGGAGCTACTCCACTGTGCGTCCGCTCAGCATGGCGGTCTGGCCCCGCTACCGGGAGATATATTATTTACTACTCACAAATGGTTCACTCTAAGCACATACTTATCTTCTGCTTGTTCATCGTTTGCTTGTTATGCTGACATATTTTAGTCATCTTTATTATATCAATTATCTTAAGTATAAAAAGGATCACGTCACTCCGAATACACGTTTTACCAGACGTAATGTCCTCTGTTCTTTTCCTTTTTATTTCATTCTGTATCATAATTTAGATTTGCTGCATAAAAGATTTAAAAGGCACACGTAGGAATACTTTCTTAATTTTACCCGTGGACTATTCTGAATTAAAAATATCATGACGCTTAAACTTACAGGGCTATTCACTAAAGTGAGAATTCAAACGGAATTTCCAATTTAAGGCCAAAATAGCAAAACTGGAAACATTTCATAGTCAGCAGTGCTTTGGACTTGGATTTGAAATGATCTTTGAATTGATCTTGAATTCTCATTTTAATAATTAACCCTGTTAGTATAGTTGTAAAAATAGGGGGCAGCCTAATGTTAGTAAATAATGGATAGGGGCAACAGCTGACTGTCTCATCTCCACAATGTATTAGTAATTGTGTTTAGCTAATTTTATTTAAAAAAATGTATACTAAATAAAATTAGATGGGTTTTCATAGCATATTAGAATTTTAGATAAAAGTTAAAAAAAAAAAAAATTGGTTGTGGCAAGCTATATATCACAGATCTCATCCAACAAGAGAACATAACACTAGATGTAAAATGTACAAACCAATTGTCTGCCTTCCACATGTCTGTACTTGAACAAAGAATATGTAAAAAAAATATATATAGTTTTTCTATTTTGATAAATGCTGTGTGTACTGTACATATTAATGTTTTTTATTTCATTAACATTTCTGTTATCCATTATTTTTATTTTTTTTTGTAGATACTAGAATGGCAGAAAAGCAATTGCTTCTAGAAAATAAAATAGCTGTTTTGGAAAAAAGCCTGATTTTTCTAAGGAAAAGTAAGTTGTAACAAGATTTATACATTACATTGCTTTTTTTTAAGACATTTGGCAAAGCAGTGGGACTGTTAATGGGAAACCAAATTATCAAAATGACAAATACGAGATTATAGAACACCAACTCAAACACTAAGCTGTATTGTTTAATATAATACTAATTTGTTACTGACTACCATTTCACTAGTTTATCCAGTTAAGTTTAGTGTACCCAGTTGTACTCCTTTATTGGTGACTCCTCCATAGCAGAATGTATTTTATGTCTTAAGACTTTGCTATCTGCAATTGTAATAGACCACAAGGTCTTTGAGAATGTGATCATGTTATACAACATATGAAATATCTGTTTTAAAACAGTTTGAACTCCAGGATTATTTAACATTACTTCTTGTAGTCTTGACATTACACTAAGACAAAATCCTACCACGTGAGTCCATGTGTAGCCAATCTCTACCCTTAGCAAAAGAAAACTACTCTACCTTTCCCTTATAAGAAAAATATAGTTTGGCTTAATTTCAGTAATTCCAAATTTAGTTTTTCTTTAAAATTCTTTAAATATAAATTCAAATGACCAGAAATTTTCATTATTTCCAATAGGGCACTGTTTAGTAGATAGGTTCCCTAATTTAGTACCTTGATGTGGGCATCCTTAGCTTGGATGCCAATTTAGGGCACCGTTTAGTAGACGTTCACTCATTTGTACCTTGATGTGGGGATCCCCTACCAAGGATGCCAAATTAGGGCACTGTTTACTTCATGACTCCTTAACATGGTACTTTTTATGTGGCATTACCTATTTAACCCCTTAGTGACCAGGCCATTTTTCAATTTTATTACCATTAAGGACCAGGGCTCTTTTTACATTTCTGCAGTGGTTGTGTTTAGATGTAATTTGCCTCTGACACATTTACTGTACCCATACATATTATATACCATTTTTCTCGCTATTAAATGTTCATTCTAAACATACCATTATTTTCATCATATCATATAATTTACTAGAATAAAAAAAAGTAAAATATGATAAAAAAACAAACAAAAAAAACACAACTGGCCATCGTGCACCCATGTCCCAGTTGGAACATGTCTGAAGCCGGCCAATGTAATTCACCTCCGTCAAACTGTATGTTTTTGAAAAGTACACACCCTAGGGCATTTCACATGGTGGCATTTCAACACTTTACATGCACTAATTCTACCACCAGTCTCTGTCAAACGTTTTTGTGGTGTTATTTTTCACTCACACATTCTACTTTGTGCATAGATTCTAAGCTCCTGTTAGGTGTTACTGCCAAAGGACACCCCAATATGTACTTGGCATCATCTCCCGAGTACAGCGATAACACTCATGCATACGTTTGTTGGGTTCACTGGGGGGGTGCAAAGCAAAATGTCTGATATGCGTTTTTCAAATTTTACATATCTTGTTTGTCTATCTTCCTTTTGAGGGCCTTATCAGATATCCCAATGTATTTTCTTGCCATGAGCATGCATATATTTGAAAAGTTTACACCCCACAGTAGTTGAAGAACGTGTGTGGAGGTAACTGTTCAATCCTCAATTTTACACACGCACACCGCTTTTTGACTGTGATTTAGGAGAGCCCGTTGTTGGTTATTGCAAGAAAACATCCCGGGTTGTTTTCTGCGAGGCCTCCTAAGGACACCCATGCCCCCCATGCACGGGGTAAATGTAACAACCCCCTAGACCCCCCCCCCCCCCCCCAAAAAGACACCAAAAAAAAAAAAACTGAACGGCAAATATTACAAAATAAATAAAAAATGGGCCAGTTTAGGAAGGCGTAATATGCCGTCTAGCTTCACTGCCCTTGCCTATTTAGGCGGCAATGTAGCAGCCAGGAATCTTCTGACAAAATGAGGTAAGTCCGTGTGGCCCAGGGCCTCAGGCATCCCTTTAACCTTGAGGTTATATCGCTGCCGCTGGTCTTCGAGGGCATCAACTCTGTCCACGGTAGCTTTCTGGTGCCAGCGAAGCTCCACCTTGGAGAGCCTGGTGTTATGTTCACTGTGGGAGGCCTCCAGGAGGGTGAGCTTTGCATTTGCGCCGTAAACTGCTCTCTGGAATTGGGCCATATCACCCACTATATTAGATCGGAGCTCCGTCAGCATCTTCATCAGCGATGCAGTGACTGGTTCTCTATCCTCTGTCGGAGGAAGCTGGGATTCCGTTGGCATACCGGGAGCATTCCTCTATGCAAGTTCCAGGAGATTCTCCGAGGAGCACGAGGAGCCCCCATCAAGGTGCGCCATGCTGTTCCATGCGGCCCTCTGGGAGCTGCGGAACAGTTCACAGATGTCCCGGGCTGGCAAACCCTTATCTGATCTAGGTTTTTTATTTTTTCTGCCCATGACAGTGTACCCAGGTGGGCGAGTG
The DNA here is from genome assembly GCF_036172605.1 of Pelobates fuscus. Taxonomy (NCBI): domain Eukaryota; kingdom Metazoa; phylum Chordata; class Amphibia; order Anura; family Pelobatidae; genus Pelobates; species Pelobates fuscus. The sequence goes on along the minus strand of NC_086326.1, from coordinate 119,484,632 downwards.
CCTGATCTTTGTGGTTTTATGCGTTTTTCTCCCCTTTGGTACAGTTTTTAGGTAGATCTTTTACAGAGCTCCGGGAAGACTGTCAGGTCGACAGTTTAACTCCACCCATTTATATATATTTTTGTTATGTCTTTTAAAGCTTCATCCAAACAGGATTTAAAAAATCTTACAATATTTCTCTCTTGCTGTTGAACAGGTGAGTTTTGAGGGTATAGCAATAAGCATTCTGGATTCGTTTTTTTCCATGTTATCCCCATTTTCTGAAGGGGAAAAAAAAGTTGAAAGCTTGTTTTTTCATACTGCAGTGCAGCAAATTTGCCGTGTAAGGATACAAAATTAGGGAACTATATACTAAACAGCTCTTAGGTGAACCCTATGAAAAAAATGCCCTTTTCTTGATTTTGCTGTTTCAGTTGATTAACAGTAGTCCCTAATTTGCTATCTTTATAAATGCAAATTTATCAAACATTTTCATCTCAGTTCGTTCACATTTGTTTTCTGTAATTTCAGAAGCTGCTGAATTAGGAGGGTTCCAAATTCTTAAATTCTGACGAATTCTGATGAAATTCTATTTGGCCAATAGCAAATGCACATGTCTACTAGTTATTAGTAATACGATCAACTAAGCAAATAAGTATATAAGGAGGATCTGTGCCAAAACTCAGTAGTACGGTGACCCAGCAGCAATCACTGAAAACCCTCTAAGGCCAAAGACAGAATAACCAATATTCCAAACAGGTTTCATCTAATACAATTGTCTAAACCGACAATCCCCACAATATGCAATATATATCAAATAATAAAAGAGACCAAGTCTTCGTGTAATAAGTTTGATCATTACATTGATCATCTGATCCTCAGAGAACATTCAGTAGAAAAATTATAAACTGCAACAGCAGAGGTGGGATAATCCCAACCAAAGATATGGTGTCCAACATACTAGGTGAGGCACATCCCAGTATAGCCAGAAAAATGTAGTAAACAAATATACTACAATGCCCAAGATGCTCTGAAGTCAGAGACTGGAAATACTTTTGATAGCATGTGGAGGAACATCAGTCTCTAACTTGTGAGCATCTTGGGAATTATAGTATATTTTCATGTTATAGGCTCTTCACTACGTTGCTTTACTTTTCGTGGTTATATCATATAATGCATCACCCAGTCATATCCTGGTAAGGATTATACCACCTTTGCTGTTTACAGTGAGTGAATTCACCTACATACACATGTTCCCAACTTCTTCACTCCACAATAACCAGTCAATAATATTAAATGGAAACTTATGAGATCATTTGTGATGCTGCTCCTTTTTCACTGCAGGACAACAAGACATCTGGTGCGGCAGCGCAGTGTTAAAGTCGGAAGGCAGTGATGTGTTGAAATACAATATCCCTGCCCCCTCCACCGACTACCCCATATCTGAGCCCTAAAATACCTGTAGAGCACAATAAATGATCTACTAAGGCCATGCTACGTGGTAATGCAAAGAGAAAGAAATATGTATATCTGTGAGGGAGCTGTGCAGGCTTTGATCTGATAAAGCACTCAGTTTAAAAACCCTTGGCAATGCAGTCTGGTTAGGGGAGATATATTCATCTCATAAACTAGACCACTAAGCACCACAGGTCCCCATGTAAGACCTTGTGCTGTACCAGGCCTTGTAACAGGTACTGCCTTTGCCAACCTTAGAGCTTTTTCTTTTTATTGTCCGGAGGGAAGATTGATGATCTCCCTCACCAGCCCTCTGCCTGCCGGAGAGGATTGGGCAGAGAGCGCTTCAGTTATGCACATTCCCCAGGTGCAGATACTGAGCACTTCTTGTGCATTCTCGACATTCAGAGCATTGCTATAGATTACCACGGCAATGCTCTGATACTATTAGTGCAGCATCTGGTGCAAAACTTAAATGCAGGCACTAGACCTGATCCTCAGGCACTAGACCGCCAGGGGATCAGTATCCCCATCTTCATGGACAAAGGTATGCAATTTTAATTTATTTGAAGAAGTACAAATTTATAAATAAAAAAATCAAAACATGAAATTTCTTTCCTACACCCTTCTTTAAAGCCCTATGTTATACACTACATCCCTATCCTACCCAGCACTATGTTCCCTATACACAATACATCCCTATCCTTCCCCACAGTATGTTTCCCATATACACTACATCAGTATCCCACACCATACTATGTTCCATAAACACACTACATAACCTACACCCTAATATACTTATTTTTTTCATATTGTTCTTATATTTTGTGAGTGTCAAAAACATACAAAATATAAAAACGACAAGACGACAAACATATAATACAAAGTACAATTCAATCCTAGGTGGGTGATGCCATGTGGATTTTATTACGTAATTTCAATTTGTTTTGGGAGCTTAATATAAGTTAATAAAAGTCATATTTCGGGGATACATTTCTTGTAAATTATTTCTTATCTTGCACATTTATTTTATCAAGTCACGCCTGTGAATACACCCTAATTTAAAGCCCTACACTACATCCATACCCCACACTCTATTGTCACCACTTACTTCTTTACTAAACAGTAATTTTAAGTCTCACAGAATGTAATAGTTTTATTTAAAAACACCTCACCTAGGCAAAAAATAATAGGGGTTTAGTTACATTATATGATCATATATTGCATAAGCCTGCCACACCGTCAATGTACCCCATTCTTGGCAGGTCCTACTCAAGCAGCCTAATGCTTGCTCTTATGAGATTAATCTACTTACATGGGAAATACTTCCTTACTGGGACTCTCTGCAAGTCAAGGCTAAATAGGGTAGAGATTGTAATAGTTTAATTTAAAAAACACCTCACCCAGGCATAAAATATTGGGGGTTTAGTTACAGTATATGATTATACATTGCATAAGCCTGCCACAACATCAATGTACCTCATTCACATTGTGGCAGGCTGCAACTTAACCCCTATTTTTGCCTTGGTGAGGTGTTTTTAAATTAAACTATTACATTTTGTGAGACTTGAAATCACTGTTTAGTGAATGAGCGAGTGTGCTGGATTGTGTATTTTGTATGTTATGTTATATATTTTGTGTGTATGTGTGTGGATGTGTTATTATGCCTATAATTACAATTGCATTAATATACAATGTGGAAATGCATAATATGCCTAGAAATTACATTAATGCATAATATAGGGGTAGGCAACCTACGGCACTAGTGCCATGCATGGCACTCGAGGTGTCTTTGCACGGCACTCAAGGCTGCTAGAGCCAAACAGGCTCTGGCCTATCAGGAGTCCCAGTAAAACTTCAGATATCTGCTAATCCGAAAAGGTGAAGGTCAATCCTAAATTTATGCATTGCAGCATGTAGAGGTAGTGATTCCAGATCACTTACTCCCAACACTTGTGAATAGGAATCCACACTGTAGTAGAGCAGCTTGCAGTTGCTGTTGCAGTTCCTATCCTTGACATGTACCTGGCCGGCCTAGTCCCCACTGGAAGTCACCCACACTGCTAGATATACAAAGAAATGCAGAATAACCCCCCCCCCCCCCCGATAGAAATAATACGGACAGCCCACACACAAACATACACACAATCCACACAAATGAACCACTAACAATCCACATACATGCACACAACCCCCAAACAGCCCCCACACACGACCAAACACACACTGTGACATATCCATCCACACACACACAATTCCACAAGCAGCCCCCATACACAGCCCACATTCATATGTATCATACACAATACCATAAACTACTCATGAACATATACAATATAATAGCTCATATACGCAGGACCGTCTTATTGCGGGGCAAACTGGCCAGCTGCACCGTGAGCCCTGCTGGCCTCAACTATTTCTAACCCTCTGGCCGGTAATCCGCACACTAAGGAGGCCCACCGGGTGGCCCATGCACAAAGGACCACCCGGTGGGCTTCTGTCAGCAGGGGCACGGACGCACGCTGAGGCGCTTTAACAGCGCGAGCGGGCCCCTTGCTTTTCGGCAGCAGGCTGGGAGGAAGTGACGGCCGCGCATCACTTTGTCCCACAAGAGGAGCATGTGGGAAAGAAGAGTAGGCAGATTGGAGGGGGGGGCTGGCCGAGAGCGCTAGACCCCAACTCCCAACGCCTTTCAGCCACCAACTGGAGGGTGGGTTTTAAAGTGTATGTCTGTGTCAGAATGTCTGTCAGTGTGTGTGTGTGTGTGTGTGTGTGTCATCTGTGTGTGTCAGTATGTTTGTGTGTCAGTATGTCTTTGTATATCAGCATATCTGTGTGTGTGTGTGTGTGTGTGTGTGTGCGCGCGCATTTCGGTGTGTGTGTGTGTGTGTGTGTGTGTGTATATGTGCATACATCTCAGCATTCACACACTAACACTACACACAAATACACCCCTGCATTCAAATTTCAACACTACGTACAAACACATGTTTGTGTTACACACCAAAATTATATGTAAATACACCCCTGCATTCAAAAACCAACACTACACAAGCACATGCTTGCAATCACACCAACACTACATACAAACATATTCCATACAAAAACCTGTTTACGTTCAAACACACAAACAGCTTAGTGCTAAATACAGACCTGCAAACATGGGTAAATGGTAGAGCCCCAACTGTCAATGCATTCTGGAGTTGCACGACAGATGGGGATCTACCTTTTAACCACCCGTGCAACAGGGAGACCCCCAAAAATTCTTGCACCTCTCTACTTTAGGTCTGCCACTGCGTTGAGGTGGAGGACGTGATTGCATGCCTGGGGAGGGGGGACGGGGTCCAGGGGGCCCCAAGAAAATGCTTTGCCCAAGGTCCAGTCACTATTAAAGACGACCCTGCATATACGCATAAAAACAACGATACAAAGCAATTACAGTAAAAATAACAAGCAGAATACGGCAGCATACACAGCTCAATTTAAAAAAAATAGGACCGGCACGCTACGGGACATCACAATCCTATATCGGCACAGTGCTGCTAAAAGGTTGCCTACCCCTGGCATAATACCTATGTAATAGACACTTAGCAATTTTTACACGGTGGAAAGTTTTGAACGAGGAATGGTGGCCATGGAGGCATGCTGTACATTTTTTGTCACACGGTGCCTAAACGCCTAAGGCTTGCCCCATTGTAGCTAGACAAGGCTGTTCACTAATTCACCCTACAAGGTGAAAATTGTAAAGGGCCATTTGCACCTATATATTTGCCATGTATAGCAGCAAGAATAACAAACATATATAATCAGATTTTACATAGGTTACTTTATAGCTCTCTGATAGAATTTCTATAAATGGGAATTCCTGGTATCTCAATCATTTTTGAAAGGTGATTTCTCTAGAATGTAAGATGATAAAGTTCATTTATGTAAAACTGTGTGAAACGTTTTAATCCAATTACTCTTCAATTTTTAGCTGTCCAGTCTTCTGTAAAAGGAGTGAAGGTACTTGGAGACAAAGTGTACATACCAACAGATTTCGATGAAGATTATTCCACAAGTCGAGCTGTTTGTGAAGTTCTTGGTGGAACTTTACCCACACCAATGAATAGAGATGAATATAATATTATCATACAATATGCAAAAGAATTGAAAAAGTATATTTTTTTAGGCATTAATGATATTAAAGAAGAAGGTGTATTTGTGTATCTCAATGGGAAACAAATAAATTATAGTTATTGGGGTCCGGAAGAGCCCAATGGCAAAAGAAAAGAAAATTGTGTTGAAATAAGAGCAACTCACAATGGATGGATTGACATTAACTGTGCAAACAAAAATAGAGTTGTATGTGAATATTAAATGTGTATTTTATAGTAAAAGATCATATCTGAGCTCTTTAATATGTCAATTAACTCTTTGAGGACCGGACTGTTTTGGCCATGTTGTACGTTAAGGACCAGAGCAGTTTTAACACTTTTGTGGTGTTTGTGTTTAGCTGTAATCTTCTTCTCTCTCATTTACTGTTCCCATACAAATTATATATTGGGTTTTTTTTTCAGGTCAAGAAGGACTTTCTTTACATACCATTATTTGTATCATGTCATCTAATTTACTTTTAAAACAATAAAATATGGTGCAAAATTAAAATAAAACATGTTTTTTTTTTTTTACTTTTACTTGAAAAATATTTTACTTATCTACAAAAGCTAATGAGAAAAAAACTGCTAAATAGATTCCATATGTGTTGTCCTAAGTTTAAAAACACCCAGTGTCTACAGGCTTTTATTTTTTATTTTTTTGCAAGGTATAGGGCTATAAGTACAAATATGACATTGCTGTTTCAAAATATATATTTTTAAAATGTATCAATAGTAACATTGTAACACTGTTACCTGTCATAACTCTCTGAATCACACCTCACATGTACACATTTTTTTTAAAAGTAGACGACCCAGGGTATTCAATATGGGGTATGTCCAGGCTTTTTTAATAGCCACTTAGTCACAAACACTGGCCAACGTTAGCATTCCTATTTCAGAAAGGAATGAAGAGGTTATGGTCATGGACTAACCAGCACCAATACCTCAAAGAAGTATACAGGAGGTATTGAGGGGCATAACCCCAGAACATAAATATGAAAATAGCGATCGTATGTGGGTGGAACTCCCTCACATACGAAATACCTCCTAAAGTAAAATTACATATACATGGTATAAACCTTTATTAAGCCGAAGAGGAAACAAAATAAATAAATAAAATAAACCACCAAGTCAATACACACCCAAAACGTTTATAAACATTGATACAGTGAGAAATACGGTGATACAACTTAAAAGCCTGGGTAGATCCTAAATACCGCAATTTAGTATACAGGGTCTAATATAGCGAATAGTAGTAATCCTTATATGGATCAAGTAAAAATATGGGGACCACTGTATAAATGGTATGTTTATATTTATGTCTGGAACCTACAGAATATGCAGAGACTACAATTACATACTATGAATACGTCATAGATACCCAAAGTTTACTAGTGAGATAATAAATAGGCAGTATAGGGGGATAGCTGTAATGGTGTGAACGGAGCAAGTCAGGGCTATGTTGCAATGAATTTCCTGGTAACCCACAGGGCAGTGTCAGCCCAAAATAGCATCTAGGGGGTTCCTGTCCAATACAAGTCTCCCAATAGAGAGTATAGGAAGATTTTAAGTGGCAGACTGGTGTAGCAGATGAGCGCTAATATCCAAGAATGCTCACTATGGTTAATCTCCCAGTAAAAATAAATATATGGAGACTACAGAGACAAACATAACACAGCAGACATGCCAACAAAATAAGGACTGCTCACATAAGAACCGCTACTATAGCCTTCCTATATTCTTACTTGGGAGGGTAGTAATATATATATTTTTATGAGTAGTCCTTATTTTGTTGGCATGTGCAAGGGCCATATAGTGATGGCTAGACGAATGGGTAAGAGCATCTCCAAAATGGCAAGTCTTGTGAGGTGTTTCCGGTATGCAGTGGTTAGTCAGTTACCAAATGTGCTGCACGAAAGGACAACCGGTGACCTGGCACCTGGCATCAGAGTCATGGGTGCTCAAAGCTCATTGATGCAGTAGGGGAGCACACAGATGCACTACTGTAGCTCAAACCACTGAAAAACGTAATACTGGTCATGAAAGAAAGTTGTCACAGCCTGCTTCATATGTGTCACGTATTTTGCACATAAAAATGTGACTAATGGCATTTACTGTTCTGACAGGAAAAGTTTTGCCAAGCAGCAATCAATCCACAGGAGGGTTTGTGCTGAGCAGCAATTCTGCAAATAGGAACCTGGTAACTGCCTTTGGGGTCAAAGGCCATTTACAACCAATCGGAACCACAGGTGGGGTATTTAGGCCCAGTTCTCCTATTGCTCAGTGCCCCGTATTGGTTTTCCTTGTGGTTGTCCAAGAGCGCGTTATTGATTCAGGTTTTTCTGGTTATTTGGCTTTGGCATTGTTTTTGACTTCCCTGTATTCTGGTTCTTCCTTATTGTTGTGTCTCTTTCGGTGTCCCTTGACCTCGGCTATTCCTGACTATTCTTTGGTACGTTAGTCCGGCCATTCTAAGGTCCAGTATACGTTACTAGTGATGTACCGAACGGTTCGATGGCAAATAGTTCCTGGCGAACATAGCGTGTTCGCGTTCTCCACAGCGGGCGAACATATGCGCGGTTCGATCTGCCCCCTATTCGTCATCATTGAGTAAACTTTTACCCTGTGCCTCACAGTCAGCAGACACATTCCAGCCAATCAGCAGCAGACCCTCCCTCCCAGACCCTCCCACCGCCTGTACAGCATCCATTTTAGATTCATTCTGAAGCTGCATTCTTAGTGAGAGGAGGGAAAGTGTAGCTGCTGCTGATTTGATAGGGAAATCGATAGCTAGACTAGTGTATTCAGTGTCCACTACAGTCCTGAAGGACTCATCTGATCTCTGCTGTAAGGACAGCACCCCAAAAAGCCCTTTTTAGGGCTAGAACATCAGTTTGCTCTACTCTGCCAACCTCTGCCACTGCACAGTGCCACTCATATCTGGTGTCACAATAGCTTGCATTTAAAAACAAAAAACTTTTTTGACTGTTATAGATTGAATAGCAGTTAGTTGTCTTCAAGCGTGTGTGTCAGGCTTTGTCAGAGCCTAACCGCCAGCATCCGCTACCCTAAGACTTCCGGGTAGACGGAGCGCGGCCACTCCCCCTCCTCTGACGCGGTCGTTCCCAGGATACATAGGGAGACCGCGCCAACGCCAAAGGGCTGGATTAATTTGAAAGCCTCCCGCGAACTTCAAACTCTAAAGAACAATTGTATTTACCTCTACTGTGTACCGGACCCGGACTGTTTAACATTGACCCCCCTTCTCCTCTCCTCGACCACGGACTTGCCTTTAGAATACTCTTTTGTCTGCAGCTACCTTATCCAATCTGGGAACAACTTTCACAGAACCTGGACTACCACCCCTACAAAGCTAAGTAGTACTCATCGTCCTAACCAGGATTATAACTGCTTGCATTTCTGCTTACACTCTATTGCCTCTACCTCACTAATTATTCTGCTGCCTATTTACTAATTCTAATTTGGAAGCTCCTCTCTGCTATGGACTAAATATTGCTTAAAACTAAACTACTGCGAATCCTGCTGCTGTTTATCTTCTGCCAAAGAATTAAAGATACGGTACAAGTACTGAATAAACCTTTATTTCAATTGTTACCATTTAATTCACATTATCAGTTATCTGCAGTTGTGTTCCATATTGTTAATAAGTGAGCATAACAGATTAATCCAGCCTTTTGTAATGGATCCAGCAGATCTCACTTCTGAAATCACTAGATTGAACCAAAGAGTGGATACGCTTACCCAAGGCATGCAAGATCTACAGATCACCAATGAACGGATCCTTACTTATGTAAGGGACTTGCAAACACATACTCCTCATACTGTTACACACTCGGCTAGTGACCCTGCTGTCTCCAACCCCGAAAAGTTTTCTGGAGATCGGTCCCAATACAGGGAGTTTCTCAATTCCTGCAAATTATTAATTGCTTTAAAACCTAGATCTTATCCCACTGAAGGATCTAAGGTTTGTTCCGTTATTTCTTTTCTAAGAGGTGAACCCATGGCCTGGGCTCACTCCTTTTTGGAGAACGATGACCCCATCTTAGACTCCCTGGATGAATTCTTTGAAGCCATGTCTCTTCTTTATGAAGATCCCAATAAACAAGTGACTGCAGATCTAACCATCAGAACTCTGCATCAAAGAAACAGACCCGTAGAAGATTACATTGCTGAATTTAAAAGATGGGCACCAGAAACCCAATGGAATGACATAACCCTACGCAACCAATTCCGTATCGGGTTATCTGAAGCTGTCAAAGATGAACTCTCCAGAACTGAACTACCTACTACACTAAATACTCTGATCCAACTTTCAATCAGCATTGACAGACGACTTAGGGAAAGAAAAGCAGAGAAATCTCTCTCTAGTTCCCTATGGAAAAAACCCTTCACTCCGTCAAGGGCACCTGAGAAACCGATAACTCCTACAGAACCTATGGACATAGGGGTGGTAAGAAGTCCTCTTACTCCAGAAGAGAGAACCAGAAGAAGACAACTGAACCTTTGTATGTACTGTGCTTCACAAGAACATGTGGTCCCAGAATGTCCTCTATTGAAACGTCCCAGAGGCGGTAAGCATGCTTCTATCACAGCTATAATGAGTGTACTTCCTTCAAAACCAACCTCTCATTTCTCCTCTGTTTCTCTCATATTACAGTGGGACAAAGAAAGAATTACGACTGAGGCCATTATTGATTCCGGTGCTAATGGGGTGTTCCTTGACTCATCCTTTGTAACAAAAAATAAAATTCCTTGTGTTCAAAAACGTATTTCCGTCTCTGTCAGAGTTATTGATGGCTCCTTAATATCCTCGGGGCCCATTCGCGATGAAACTATTCCTTTAAGAACGACTACTAATAATATTCATTCCGAATTTCTTGTATTTGATGTTATCACTTCTCCTCTTTATCCAATTATACTAGGAATCGACTGGTTAAGGACTCACAACCCGCAAATTACATGGGCTCCCTTTTCTCTCACCTTTGGCTCTGCATATTGTAAGGGAACATGTTTACAACACATCCCCATTTTACAAGTTACTGAAGAACCAATTATACCTCCTGTCTATTCTGACTTCAATGATGTGTTTAGTAAAAAGGAAGCGGAGACACTTCCACCTCATCGACCATATGATTGTCCAATTGACCTCATTCCTGGGGCTCCTATTCCTTTTGGGCACATTTATCCTCTCTCCGAATCAGAGTTGAAAACCCTCAAGGAATACCTGGATGAAAACCTCCATAAAGGGTTCATTAGACCTTCCTGCTCACCAGCTGCTTCCAGCATGTTTTTTGTAAGAAACAAGGACCAGACTATATGTCCCATCATAGATTACAGATCTTTAAACAAAATAACCGTCAAAAATCGTTATCCTCTTCCCCTGATAAATGAGTTGATCGAAAGATTAAGAACAGCTACCATCTACACTAAACTTGACCTTCGTGGGGCGTATAACCTTGTTAAAATCAAGGCCAATGATGAATGGAAAACGGCGTTCAGGACCCGATATGGCCTTTACGAATATCTTGTTATGCCCTTCGGGCTCTGTAACGCCCCTGCAACCTTTCAGCATTTCATAAACGACATCTTCAGGGATCTTCTAGATGTATGTGTTATCATTTACTTAGATGATATACTTATATACTCTAACAGTCTCGAGGAACACAGGAAACACGTAAGATGGGTGTTATCCAGACTAAGAACTCACAAATTATACGCTAAACCAGAAAAATGTATTTTCGAGGTTAATGAAATTACCTTCTTGGGATACGTTATCTCACCTCATACAATAAGAATGGATACTACCAAAATAGACTGTATTCTTAATTGGTCTACTCCTACTAATGTAAAGGACTTGCAACGCTTCCTTGGATTTGCTAACTTCTATAGGAAGTTCATTAAAAACTACTCCGATGTTGCTCATCCACTTAATCTGCTCAACAGCAGTAAACATTCCTTTTCTTGGAACGAAAAGGCTCAAGCAGCCTTTGATGAATTAAAGAGGAGGTTTACAACTGCTCCTATTCTTCAACTCCCGAATCCTGCATTCCTCTACGTCCTGGAAACGGATGCTTCTGACACAGCTATCGGAGCTATCCTCTCTCAACACCAAACACCTCAAGATCCTCTCCATCCAGTAGCCTTTTTCTCACAATCCATGTCTCCTGCTGAAAAAAATTATCCTATAGGAGAAAAAGAATTATTGAGTATTAAGGCAGCCTTCGAAACCTGGCGACATATTCTTGAAGGGACACAAACTCCTGTAATAGTATATACTGACCATAGAAACCTTGAATATCTTCATTCTAACAAAACACTTTCGGCCAGACAGGTCAGATGGAATCTTTTCTTTGCTCGGTTTAATTTTCAAATTATTTATAGACCCGGATCCAGAAACAAAAAGGCGGATGCCCTGTCCAGAATCCACCAAGGTCCTCCTTTTAGTGGTACTCCTCCATCTAAAGTTATAGGGATTATATCCTCATTAATAGATGATATTAAACATCTTAAAGAAGAAGCTCTTGAACTTCCCAAAACAAACAAACTAACAAAAAAGGACGGTATCTACTATTTCAAGAACAGAATATATATTCCTCCCTTATTTAGGAATAAAGTACTCGACTTAATTCACGATTCCCCTTTGGTGGGTCATCCTGGTATAAAAAAGACACTGAAGTTGTCTAAAAGATGTTATTGGTGGCCTCGCCAGGACAAAACCATAGAATCCTATGTCAAAACCTGTCCAACCTGTCAGAGATCCAAGTCTGAACATCAGCAACCATTTGGTCAATTATTGAGCCTACCTATCCCTGAAAGACCTTGGCAATCCATTTCGATGGACTTCTTGGTAGAACTCCCTCCTTCTCAACATCATACCACCATTCTAGTAGTGGTAGACCGCTTCACAAAAATGTCCCATTTTATTCCCTTGAAGAAGTTGCCCTCTTCATCTGAACTTGCCAAAGTATTCATCGACAATATTGTGAAACTTCATGGACTTCCTGATGAAATCATATCGGACAGAGGAACACAGTTCACCTCCAAATTCTGGTACGAGATGTGTTCCTCCCTCCATATTCAACGCAAATTGTCTTCAGCCTATCATCCCCAAACCAATGGGCAAACGGAAAGAGTTAACCAATGTGTTGAACAATACTTACGATGTTATTGCTCATACTTACAAGATGATTGGATCACATGGTTGCCGATGGCAGAATTTTCGTACAACAACTCTATTCACGCCAGTAGTAAAATGACATCCCTCTTCGTTTCCTGATCACAGACTTCCTTCTTCTAACCCCTATGTCTCCAATCAGAACGCCTTCATGTCTTCCCTCTTCCTCAAATTACGTGAAAATCTTAAGAACGCGTCGTTAACTCAAAATAAGTTTTTCGATGCTAAAAGGCAACCTCCTCCTACTTATAAAATAGGTGATCTTGTATGGCTCTCCTCAAAGAACATTGTCACCAACCGTCCCTCAAAGAAACTGAGTTCCCTCTTCCTTGGTCCTTTTCGTATATTGTCAATCATCAACGAAAACGTGGTTAAATTGAAACTTCCACCTAACTTGAAACTTCATCCGGTCTTCCATGTTTCCTTGCTTAACCCCTTAAGGACCAAACTTCTGGAATAAAAGGGAATCATGACGTGTCACACACGTCATGTGTCCTTAAGGGGTTAAACCTCACCTCTCCGACCCTTTCCTGAGGGATGTTGTTACTACTCCTGATCCTATTTTTGTGCAAGGTGAAGAAGAGTACGAGGTCCAAAGGATCCTTGATTCACGGATCCATCGTGGCTCCCTACAGTATCTTATTCGGTGGAAGGGTTACGGAGTAGATGAGGATACTTGGGTTTACTCCTCCGTGGTCCATGCTCGCAGACTAATCAACGCGTTTCATAAACGCTACCCGTCTAAACCTCGTTGATAGCACCCTGTGGCTGCTTCTTACGGGGGGGGGTACTGTCAGAGCCTAACCGCCGGCATCCGCTACCCTAAGACTTCCGGGTAGACGGAGCGCGGCCACTCCCCCTCCTCTGACGCGGTCGTTCCCAGGATACATAGGGAGACCGGACCATAAATTACAAAGTATGCTTTACACAGCGTAAAAGGGTGATGTCACAGCACAACGGGAATCTAACAGGGGAAGAGGTGAAAGTAATCCTCCTCCTCCCACGACCATGCCGGCGAGGACAGGACGCTTTACAGACGTGTTGTTGATGGAGGACATGCGGAGCTTTTTAAGTCCTACGCATCGCTACAGCCCTTCGGGGCCCACCCTCAGAGAACGACTCGACCGACAAGTAGCAGACTACCTCGCCTTAACTGCAGATATCGACACTCTGAGGAGCGATGAACCCTTTGACTACTGGGTGTGCAGGCTTGACCTGTGGCCTGAGCTATCCCAATTTGCGATAGAACTTCTGGCCTGCCCCGCTTCAAGTGTCCTGTCAGAAAGGACCTTCAGTGCAGCAGGAGGTATTGTCACTGAGAAGAGAAGAGAAGTCGCCTAGGTCAAAAAAGTCTAGATTACCTCACCTTTATTAAGATGAATGAGGGATGGATCCCGACGGGACTGACAGTGGGCGATACTTTCGACTAAAAAAGGCTAATGAGATGAGCTGCCTTGGGCTAAAAATGGTCCACACGCTGCTGTATTTTAGCTCTGAATGCCGGGTGACTTGCGTGACTTATCCGCCACCAACTAGGGTTCAAGCCGCAATGTTTTAGGGCACTTTCTGCCTGAGAAACAAACATCATTTTTTCTGGCAACAATACCTAATTTTTCAGGCATGTTTTTCAGGCATGTGTACATGCCTAATTTTTATGGCCTCTGGTGCTGCCATGTGGCTTCAAAAACCAAACCCAAAAAAAGGCACATAACAGGGATTAAACTTATAGGAATAGTACTACTTAACACACCACTCCTATCTGGTGGCACATTAGATTGCACGCGCAATGCCCCAAATTTGAAGTAGGAGGTCCGACCAAGCATCTTTTTCCTAAAATCGATGCCATATACACGTCCCCTGATAGGGGCCGTAACAGGGATTAAACTGATAGGAATAGTACTACTTAAAGGGACACTCCAGGCACCCAGACCACTTTTGCTCATTGGAGTGGTCTGGGTGCCAACTCCCACTACCCTTAACCCTGCAAGTGTAATTATTGCAGTTTTTCATAAACTGCAATAATTACATTGCAGGGTTAACTCCACCTCTAGTGGCTGTCTATTAGACAGCCACTAGAGGTCACTTCCTGGTTTCTAGCACAGGAAACCTGTGCTAGAGTGTCGCTGGACGTCCTCACACTGTGTGAGGACCTCCAGCGTCGCTCAAAACCCCATAGGAAAGCATTGAAATTATTTTTCAATGCTTTCCTATAGGGAGACGTAATGTGCATGCGCGGCGCGACTGATCTCGCCCACCGGTCGACGCAATCACAAGGAGGAGCGTCGCGGAGGAGGAGACAGCGGCGAGGGACATCGCCGCTGTCCCAGGTAAGTGACTGAAGGGGTTTTCACCCCTTCAGTAACCGGGGATTGGTGGGTGGGAGGGAGAGGGACCCTCCAGTGCCAGAAAAACTGATCGTTTTTCTGGCACTGGAGTTTCCCTTTAACACACCTTATAATAACGCAGAGAGAGGCAACGCAGAGAGAGGAGTCTGAAGAAGAGAAGTCAGAGGAGGAAGGTGGCATTGAGGAGGTGGAAGACCAAACACAGCAGGCGTCCCAGGGGGCTTGTTGTCACCTTTCGGGGACCCTTGGTGTTGTACGTGGCTGGGTGGAGGAAGAGACCTTCAATGACATCAGTGAGGACAAGGAACGGGACATGGCTAGCTTGGTATCCAACCTTGTGCAAATGGGGAGTTTGCGGTTGTGCAAATGGACTGTTTGCGGTTGTTTGCGGTGCGTTAAACGGGGAGTTTGGTCTGTCACTGTGAAGCGGGCATAACCCTTACACTACCTGATCGATACAACATCATACCTGATGTTTTAAAGCACGTTATTCCAAACAATTTAGGAATGTTAGGTGATTTATGCCCTTTATGGATTAAAACCAGACTCTGCATCAACTATGTAATTTTCCATGGGAGTTTTGCCATGGATCCCCCTTCGGCATGCCACAGTCCAGGTGTTAGTCCCTGTTACAGACCCTGCAACTGACAATTTCCCCATTGCTTTTATGCATCTCTGTTTTTCCCCTTTTTTTGTCACAACCCAAGATCTGGTTTCAAGCATGATTTTGTGTCCGAAACCCACGAATGGACACAAAGTACCGAACACCGGACCACCCTGGTGTGTAATTAATGGATACTTTACCTCCCAGCTTGATTCTAGCCGTTCGCATGGTTCAGCACGAATCCTTTGTGTAAAGTATAGGTGGCCGCCATTTCGGGACTTTGCACGTGTTCGCGGCCATCTTACGCACGAACAGCGGTGTTTGCCAGCAATCGTCTGGAACTAAAAATGGAGACGCAAACAGGCGAACACCGCTGAGACCTCCAGGATAACGTAACTTCGTGCTGGACCTACCGAACGACCAGCCGTTCGGTAGAAAGACTACATTTTACATGGGGACCCCTGGATAACTGTGGATGGCAAGGATTTCATGGAGTTTTAACGTGCGAACGGAGACCGACCGCAAGGCCAAAACTTGTGGAACTAATTTCGGCCAGAAAAGCTGTGCGGTTGGTCAAAACCTCAAAGAGCCATAACTCCCGAACCCTTTAACCGAATGGGCTGGATTTTGAATATGTGGTTCCCCTGAACTAGGACTATCTGGGGATACCGGATTTAAAGCTGTACCCCCTATTTTTGGGGTACATCTGAAACTTGGGTAAAAATTGTATGTGGTAATTATGTTAACTGTTTATCTGAGGGGAGGGAACATGGGGGTTGTACCATGTATATGATTGGTGATTTTATGCCTCCTCCTGGGTGTGTTCTTTCTGTATCTAACTGTAATAAAAAGCAGGCTGGGTGTTCCAGCTCTCAGTTCTTGTTTGACCTTCAAATCGCAGCCTTGACTCGTTTTGTGGGCAGAAGGGTATCCTAGCTGTACTATAGCTAGTGGGATTATTCTACTAAGGAAAGCAGCTTCTCCTTTCTTCAGCAATAGGAATCCAGACTAGCTAAGCGGTCCAGCTCTCAGCAAGACTGAGGGTAACTCTAACAACTGGTGGCAAGCGGCGGGATCATTCTGGAATTCCTGGGAGAAATAGTGAACGGATGGAGAGTGCTTATGACAAATTGAAACGCACTACCTTAAAAGACTTACTTGAAAGTCGAGGTGGGAACGCAAGCAACAGGCCGAGGAGGGAACTGATCGCAGAGCTGACAGAACTGGATCAAAGCTTCACAATAGCAGAAACTCCGATGACAATGGGTAATGAAAAAAACAGAATTGTTCGGGAAAGGCTCTCCCTATACGGGCCGAACCCCTCTATGGAACTGGTGCAGCAGCTGATGGCGGAAGCAGATGAGGACATACAAAAAGCTAGAGCCCACGAGCTCAGCCTCGCGACTGCAAACCGCACCATTGACACAACGGTAAATCCTGCAGAGACCACCGGGAGGCTAAAGATACCCTATGCGGCTTTTAGACCTTTCCTGGAAAGCGAAGCGGGGATTGATGAATACCTGGCGGATTTTGAGCGACAATGCGCGCTCCACCAGATCCCCAACAAAGAATGGCCCATGATATTATCAGGAAAGTCATCAGGGCAAGCGCTAGAAGCCTTTCGGACTCGGAGGAGGTAACTCAGTACAGGCTGGTAAAAGATACCCTCCTGCGGCGATACGCTGTAACCCCTGACACGTATCGCCGGCGATTCCGAAACACTAAAAATTAGCCCAATGACACTCACATGGAATGGGCACACCGAATGCAGAGGGCAGCAAACCACTGGTTAAGCGGAAGTGACGCCGTGACCGCTGAGGAAACCTTACAAATGTTCCTGTTAGAGCATTTTTATAATGGTATCGAACAACAAGAAAAATAATGGCTGCGAGTCAGGCGACCAGCTACCCTGGAAGAAGCGGCAAAATTGGCTGATGAACACTATGACTCACGGCTTCATGAACCCACAAACTACCGGCCAACAGCAAGGGTTGAACACAAGGATAACTACAGACCAACCCCTCGCACTGACTTCAGAGCCCCAGTACCCGCAGGGCCCATACAGTACTCAGGACCACCCAGCAACAACACATCTGACCGGCCCAGACAAACGTGTTACCACTGCAAACAACCTGGGCACCTCATGGCAAACTGTCCTCTCAACACACATCAGAACTCCCGGAGTTACAACTCATCTTCTGGTCCCTCTCGTCCTGCAAGAGCACTCTGCATTAATCAAGAGATACCTATGGAAGAGTATTTGGGACCGCTCCACGAGGCAGACCCGGTATACGCCGCTTCTGATAATCGCCAACATCACCGGCAGAAGCACAAACGATCAGGACAGACTGTGGCTGTTAGAGTGGCGGGGGGGGGGATGTATATAAAATCCCTACTGCTAAAGTGCATTTGGATTGGGGAGCGGGAAAGGAGGCCGTAAATGTGGGCATAATGGACAATTTACCTGCCGAAGTGCTACTAGGCAACGATTTGGGTCCCATGACTTTGGCCTATGCTTCCTCCTATAACAACGAGATTAATCCGGTGACTACCCGAGCACAAGCCCTGACGCAACGAGAATCCTCACCAGTGCGGGAGACTGACCTGGACTGACCCCTTGAGTCCTATACCCTGGGACACACCAGCCACTTTTGAGACAGAGTCTAAATCCGACCCGACTTTACAGAAATACAGAGAAAGAGCAGAGAAAGGGGGTAGCGGGTTAGATAATGAGACATTCCTATGGGAAAAATGGAAACTATACCGCATGACGGAGAAACACGGACAGCGCAGGCGCCAGTTAGTAGTGCCCCACAAATACCGGCAGGAAATACTGAGAGTAGGTCACGATATACCCTTAGCAGGCCACCTAGCAGTAACCCGCACCCTACACCGCATTACCCACACTTTTATAAGTATAAGTAAATTATGATGCATTATATTTACATAAAAGCATCACAGAGGGGCTTGAAAAATATTTTTATGTACTTTAAATGTATTTAACGTGTTGATATAAATATTATAAGTTTTATTCGGATTGCTTCAAGAACACTGAAATTGAGAAGCTATACCGTGACCTATAGAGTATTACAGACTTTCATTGTATAGGAATGGAGACCACATCTGGTTCACTTTAAGAGTGATGTTGAAGGGCTTGTTTATAGTAACCTTTGACCTAGCCTTGAAAGCCTGAATTCCTTTGAAGACTCACATTTCTACAGGCAATTATTCATTACATCATGTATATAGAAGTTCTTTGTCTCACATATCTTGCCGCCAAATATAACGTATGACTTTAATCATAGATTTCAAATGATGCTAAGTCACACCCCTTTTTCTAAGATAGCCACTTATTTTAAAGTAAGGCAATCTTATGTATACTCCCCTCTGTAACTGAATTTTAAACCCATAAAACTAATTGTAGTTTAGAATTCGTGGCCAATACCTTTAACATCAAAAATGGATAACACCTGGAATATTGCTCTGTATTGGACAAAGACTGTTAAAGACATTTGTTATTACCAGATGGATGATAATTGTTATGTTTGAATAAACATAAGTTAAACTGCAAGATACTTGATTTGATTGTTAAGAAAACTGATATGTGACAAACAAAGATTTCACGGAATGCCAATTTCCTACATTTAATGGTGGAGAATGCGGGCACCAACAGCAAACTTTTGATTTAAGCCTGAATTATGACTGACTTAATCTTTAAGTGTTCTGCTACAAGAAGATTACAAGAAGATGATAAGAAAATCACTGAAGAAAAGTTGAAATTGTTCCCTGAAGAAAAAAGCTTTAGTACCCGGCTTGAAACAGGAGAAACACAAGTGACTGATACAGCAGGATGGCATCCCAAAAATCCTTTATTTAAACATTCAGCTTTACTATGCAAAAATAGAGTTGCGCAGGGTGAAAAATCGTTCGAACTTGGAAATATGCTCAGTACTGACGGAAGAATATTACGATAATAATTGAGATGACAATCTGGATCCTTTTATCCATACTTTATTTATGAAGAAATAAATGTTATGACGAATTGCAGATCGAAGATGGCATTTCGGAGGATTCTCAAGAAATAACTACATATTCCAAAAAGTATTCTTCCATCAGATGATGCGCACACCTGTGGAAATCAAATACTTCAAGGGTATGTGTCTTTAACATGTCTGTAGAAGTTGCTCATATGTATATTGAAACAAATTGTATTAACTGTTTAGTTAATTATGGATTGGCAGCAAAAGACTGCTGTCAAATGTAACAGGATCTGTCTGTAAAAGAGTTAATCCTGAAAACGCTATTGTGTATTGAAATGGTTAGACAGATTAACTGGTAATGAGCAAAGCAATGTGGTTAAAAGGGAAAGAAAAAGTTGCATTACTGGCAAAAGGCTTTCTGGAAACTAAAGATTCTATAAAGGAATGGTGTCAACTTAAAAAGACCAGTAATTGTTATGTTTGTAATACATCGAAACAAAAAAGAAATGTGTTGTTAAAAACAATTGAAAAATATATGTGTTGTTGCAAGGTCTAGTAATTTACCTAGCCTCTAGCTAAACTGTAAATCTCCTTAAAAGTGTTAAAAGAAGGAAATCGCTCCCCATGGCTCTCTTTTGAGAGTGCATTGGATGCAACATTAGTTGAAACAAAAACTCAGACTCTCGGCAGTTGTTGAAAGGATTAAGTAATGTCAAGGAAATTAGGATTTTAATATAATTAAAGAAATGCTTAAGAATCAGACTGATCTGTTAAATAGAACCCATAAAACAATGTCTCACATGTCCAAGATTAGACTTTGTTACTAATCTTGACAATTTGCAAAAATTGCTAGTCTGGGGAATGTTACAGATATTTTGTGGAAAAATCTGAAAGATTTGGATTAAAGTAGAAGTTGTGTGAAAAGGGCAGAAGAGAAGAAAAGATATAGAAAAATTGGGAAATTGTGCAAGAAAAAGGGTCAGATGGGCACTCTCAGATTAGCCAGATTGATTAAAAATGTGTCTAAATATGATGAGCAGAGAGGACCTTTTTAAAATATGAGGGTTTTTGAAGGTGAAATGAATAAACAAAAATTTAGTGATGTGGTAGCCACCAGATGTCGTTTGATCTGGCTGCCAGCCTCATTAAGTGAATGGGTTAAAAATTAACTCATTGATGTGTTGGAGGATAAGGAATGTGAAAAGCCCAGAGTTTAGTTGCAGGAATTGTTTCCAAATATATTGCTAATGGTTGTACAGTGTGCAACTGGTTTGAATAGTTTTGAATTTTCTATTTTTGATTAATTTAAATGGAGAAAATTATGATATACATGTTTGTGCTAATTTAAGGAATAAGGCATGGAATTTGATTACTGACACAAAACCGTCTACTATGTCTAAAGAGTAACATAGGCAGAGTGTTAGTGAATATGTCTCTATAATATCAGGGTAACCAAATGAGCTAGATTAAGAGATTTTGCTGCTATGAAAATTATGAAATCCTTGCAATTGTTAAAAAGGAAAAACACAGGAATAACTAAAATGTTGCACAGACACACTTTTGTCTAGGGATACTTCAGCAGGACTGGCCCCTATTAAAAATGTGTCTAGTGAAGAAGGTAGAAGGAGGTTATTAATTGAATATGGTAATTTTAGAGTGAGGTTTAAGGAAAGACCACAAAATTAACAAAATTACCAGGGTACTAAAAACTATTCGGCCACACCCCAAGATAGATATTATAGGGTTTTATTAGAGTAATTCTATGGTATGCTATAATTGCAACCAATAAGGTCATGTTAGGAGATATTGTCCTAAATATGAAGAAAAAACTTACCCAGTGAAAGGGAAAGAAAATTGAATTTCCCAGACATAAGAATCTACAGAGAGTGGCAGCTGTAAAAACAGAGCATACATCTTCAACCAACCCCCCCTCACATATCAAAGTCATGTGAAGAGTGTATACTGATGTAAAATGCCATTGAAAGAAAGGTTGGAGGCAGTCACAATTCAGCAAGTGAAATCTGCCTAAACTCACCAATAAATAGGGATGTGTAACCCCTAGTTAATATAGATCTATCTTGCTGATAACGAAGTGAAGATGGGCGACCATATAGTTATGGAAGACTAGAGGGAAATATAACAGAGTTTTATTAGAAACAGGAGCAGGAATGACTCTAATAAAACATGCTTGCCTTTAAAAATTTAAGTATATCAACAAATCCCTTCTAAGTTTAATGGAACACATGCACATGCAACTCTATCCAATGATAATGACGTTGAGTTTGAAGGAGGAAAAATAAATTGTGACTTATGGGTCGACCTCTCCTCCCACTGTACTATTATGGGAATGGATGTTATCAATGAAAAAAAAAAAAAAAGTTGTATGTGGATTTATTAAATTTGGTTTTATGGCAAGCTTTAGGTGAGAGCAAAACAGGTTGAGTGCTTAAACCTAATAATTTAAGATAGTTTAGTCATGATATAACTGTAAAACAGAGTGAAGTGTCATCTTCTATACAACAAGATGATGAGGTTGTACCATATCTTAAAGTAAAATACCCCACAGTGTGCTCTAAGTCTAAACAAAATTGTGGGAGAGGGAATTTGCAAGTTGTAATCGTAGTTCTAGACCCCCTGCAGTTAAACAATATAAGATCCCCAAAGAATAAGAAGGTGTGAATCAGGTGATAAAAGCATTGGTATCTCAATGAGTGTAGAGAGTGGGTAATTCCAAATGTAAGTCACCATTTGGCCAATAATCAAGCCGATGGCACTTATAGTTTAATTGTGGACACATATGTGGTGAATAAGTAAATCTCATCAGATATCATGGTGCAAGTAGATGGCACTGTTAAGTACTTTCTGTATTGGATATAGTCAATGTGTTCTTTTCTATACCATTCAATCCAGATAGCTAGTATCGCTATGCTTTTACCTTTAAAAATCATCAATATCTGTTCCAGGTGTTGCTACAGGGCTTCCACGCCTCACCAGCTTACTTTCATAAAGCAATGGCTCAAGTATTGGAACCCCTGGGGTATGGGAATAAGATTTTGCAATATATTGATTATCTGTTAAGTTCAAACAGTAACAAGGGAAGAGCATGAGCAGATACTGTGTGATATTTGTCAAACACTGGCACATAATGGGTTAAAACTGAACACATTCAAAGTGCAGATCTTGAAGGAAAGATTTACTTTCCTAGGAGTTAATATAGATCCAGAATGTAAAACGCCATGTACAGCAAGGGTTAAAGCATTGCAGCAATTGCCAAGGCCAATGACAGTGTATCATCTACAGAAATGTTTAAGCTTGATAAATGTTAGCAGAGAATTTATATATGATATGGCAGGGATAGCAAAACCCTTATGCAATATGCTAAAATATAAAAGATAAGATCATCTGGACAGGGGAATTTGAAAAGAGTTAAATCTGTTAAAAGATGCTCTCACACAAGCGCCTGTGCTAGCTGCTCCCATTGAAACAGTACCATATATTGTTCAATGTTATGCAGGTGTCTCTTCATTAATAGCAGTTTAATGCAAAGGTAGCATGAATCTTTACGAATGCTGGGATATTTTGCTAAAATTATGTATCCAGTGGAAAGAGGAATGTTTTCCTGTGTAAAACAGCTCATGGCTGTATGATGGGCTTTAGAAGCAACACAACACATGGCAGGATTTGGACAGATAAATTTACAAACCCCCCAAATATCTAAAACTGTTACAAAATTGTTCTGAGTTAGGAGTATATAGCCAGTTACAAAATAAACCACCCAGGGTAGAAACCAGTAAAAGATAGGCTATTCCTGATTTGATGTCAGAAGGAAATGGAAATATAATCCAGATCTCCTTTTGAGAAGCAAACAATACAAGGGATTTCTAGTTTGTATGTGGAGGAACAAGATTTTATGTTGATGGATTACATCACACAGGTTATGTCATATATGACGATTAAACAAAAGAATTGCAAAGATAGACTGCCACGCCATATGTCAGCTCAGAAAACTGAGTTAGAGTTTGTAAAGAAAATTCTAGAAATAACAGTATATGACCAGTGAATATAATCAGTGACAGCAGTCATGTAGTTAAAGCTTTAACACTTCACCCCCCAATATGGAGAAAAGAGGAATGGTAGATTCTCAGGATAAAGCTTTAAAACATGCAGGTATTCTGGCAGAACTGTTTAATTATGAAAAAGAAAAAAAGGGTTTAACTTGTTGTTGTGAAACAGACTTGTAGATCAGGAATCAAAGGAAACTTTGTTTGAGGAGTTGTAATACTTGGAAAATCTAATGAGTGCAACTGTTAGTAAAAGACAAATAACAAATACCCTATAAGATCAGATAGAGAATGGAAGTATGTAGCTTTCAGTATAGAAAGAATGGGTCTAGATACTGAAACTGGCATGTACAGGGTTAAACACAATGAAAAACAAACATTTGTACCTAGTGGCTTATTACAAGAGCTGATTGTATTCAATCATCGTACACAGGGCATTTGGGTACAGGACAACTATTTAAGGTCCTGCAAAATAAATTGTATCATCCTAATTTAAAACAAAAAGTGTAGAAATATTTTGCAGAAGTGTCTCATATGTGTTCAATTAATCCAAGACCTAAATACTAGAAACCAAAATTGCAGAGAGTTCCTTTGGCAAAAATACCATGGTACTCTATATTAATTAATTTCTAAATTAAAATGAATAAAATAAAATAGAAATAAAAATGCTTTAAGATAAGAGTAATTGGTTAACATATTTACCAGGAGTATTAATGTCTATTCCTGCAAATCCAAACTCAAGTGTCACCTCATGAGTTAGTGACATGTAGAACTATGTAATCACTTTCCCTAAGGAACCTTTTGTTCAAAGCTACAGCAGAACATGCTGAATGGTTGAAAGTATTACAGGAACATCTATTGTTAGATTTGAAGTTTGCTACTTCAAATGTCGTCCCTTATGGTAAACTATGTGTTAAAGTTGTACAGCGCTACAGAATCTGATGGCGCTATATAAATAAATTAAATAAATATAAAGAAGTAACACAGGGGAATTATGCAGATATGTTTAAGCCAGGTTACAAGGCAATGGTAAAATCCTTTAAAACACCAGGTCTATGAAAAGCAAGTTGGGAAGGTCCTTATGTTAGTCTAAGAATAAAAATTAGAACAAACTGTGTTATAGGTTTAAAAAGCAAACATTGGTACAAAGTGTAAGAAATCAATTCTTGTGTCTAGTGATCAATGTAAAAGAAATGTACTAAGGTATAAGAAATGTACTAATGTATAAGAATAGTAAACTGCCATCTGTTTTTCATTACAGAACTAATACTGTTTTACATGGACAAAAACCTGTATGATTTTAAATAAAAGGACAAATTGTTTGGACTTTCAAAGGACATTATGGACTTTCAAAGAGACTGTGCTTGTGGATTCGATTGGAGAGGACAGTATTTCATGGACTAAATCAAACCGATTGTGTTTTTTGGTTAATGTAAACTGTATACAATTGCACAGCATAATAACTATGATACTGTTATTATTAATGTTAGGTAAAATCAATGCCCAAGGTAAATTAATGAATTAGTGAAAAATGTAAAGGTAATTGTAAAAAGAATTTTGTTCTTAGGAGTTCAGAAATAAAAGGGTTAAAATGGCTTGCTTCTCCCTCTTGGAGTGTAAAAAGCAATACAGACAACTGGAAATGGCTGTGTTAAAAGGCCTTTCCTTGTAAACTGATACTTAGATCAATATCAGAAAACAAAATTAAAATCCCATAAGTAATTGGTATAAGTAAATTATGATGCATTATATTTACATAAAAGCATCACAGAGGGGCTTGAAAAATATTTTTATGTACTTTAAATGTATTTAACGTGTTGATATAAATATTATAAGTTTTATTCGGATTGCTTCAAGAACACTGAAATTGAGAAGCTATACCGTGACCTATAGAGTATTACAGACTTTCATTGTATAGGAATGGAGACCACATCTGGTTCACTTTAAGAGTGATGTTGAAGGGCTTGTTTATAGTAACCTTTGACCTAGCCTTGAAAGCCTGAATTCCTTTGAAGACTCACATTTCTACAGGCAATTATTCATTACATCATGTATATAGAAGTTCTTTGTCTCACATATCTTGCCGCCAAATATAACGTATGACTTTAATCATAGATTTCAAATGATGCTAAGTCACACCCCTTTTTCTAAGATAGCCACTTATTTTAAAGTAAGGCAATCTTATGTATACTCCCCTCTGTAACTGAATTTTAAACCCATAAAACTAATTGTAGTTTAGAATTCGTGGCCAATACCTTTAACATCAAAAATGGATAACACCTGGAATATTGCTCTGTATTGGACAAAGACTGTTAAAGACATTTGTTATTACCAGATGGATGATAATTGTTATGTTTGAATAAACATAAGTTAAACTGCAAGATACTTGATTTGATTGTTAAGAAAACTGATATGTGACAAACAAAGATTTCACGGAATGCCAATTTCCTACACTTAACAAACGTTTTATCGTCCACACAGACGCTTCCATGTTCGGGCTGGGGGCCGTCCTCAGCCAAGTAGGCGAAGACAGAGGAGAGCACCCGGTGGCCTACATCAGCCGTAAGCTCCTACCACGTGAGGTCAGCTATGCCGCAGTGGAAAAGGAGTGCTTGGCCCTGGTGTGGTCATGTGTGTACCTTATCCTAATAAAAAGCAGGCTGGGTGTTCCAGTCCTCAGTTCTTCTTGACCCTTCAAAACGTAGCCTTGTCTCGTTATTGGAGGGAATTGCTGTATCACACTGGGGATTGCTATGCTCTGCATATTCCCCTGAGCTTAATCACTTAGCTCTTTTAAGAGCTTGTTCCGGATACGCTCTCCTGGAGGAGAGGTCTTCCCCACACGGTCCTGAATGCTGGAGGTTCATTCCAGGGTGGAAGGAAGACGGCGCGGCTCCAGTTAAGCTACGGCGGTTGTGGAGCGTGCGGTGGTTGTGGTGTCGTCTGCAGTGCTTGGAGTCCTCTGCGAGCGCTAGGAGCATCCATCAACGGAGGGTACTCGGTCGGAGTACACGGAGCTCCGTTACAGCTTTTATCTCTGTTTTTCCCCTTTTTTATGTCACAACCCAAGATCTGGTTTCAAGCATGGTTTTGTGTCCGAAACCCACGAATGGACGCAAAGTACCGAACACCGGACCACCTTGGTGTGTAATTAATGGATACTTTACCTCCCAGCTTGATTCTAGCCGTTTGCATGGTTCAGCACGAATCCTTTGTGTAAAGTATAGGTGGCCGCCATTTCGGGACTTTGCACATGTTCGCGGCCATCTTACGCACAAACAGCGGTGTTTGCCAGCAATCGTCTAGAACTAAAAACGGAGACGCAAACAGGCGAACACCGCTGAGACCTCCAGGATAACGTAACTTCGTGCTGGACCTACCGAACGACCAGCCGTTCGGTAGAAAGACTACATTTTACATGGGGATTATAGCGAACCCCGGGATAACTGTGGATGGCAAGGATTTCATGGAGTTTTAACGTGCGAACGGAGACCGACCGCAAGGCCAAAATTTGTGGAACTAATTTCGGCCAGAAAAGCTGTGCGGTCGGTCAAAACTTCAAAGAGCCATAACTCCCGAACCCTTTAACAGAATATGTGGTTCCCCTGAACTAGGACTAGGATCTGGGGATACCGGATTTAAAGCTGTACCCCCTATTTTTGGGGTACATCTGAAACTTGGGTAAAATATTGTATGTGGTAATTATGTTAACTGTTTATCTGAGGGGAGGGAAAATGGGGGTTGTACCATGTATATGATTGGTGATTTTATGCCTCCCCCTGGGTGTGTTCTTTCTGTGTCTAACTCTAATAAAAAGCAGGCTGGTTGTTCCAGCTCTCAGTTCTTGTTTGACCTTCAAATCGCAGCCTTGACTCGTTTTGTGGGCAGAAGGGTATCCTAGCTGTACTATAGCTAGTGGGATTATTCTACATTTTCAGGACTCGTATGGAATACTACGGAAAGCAGTTTCTCCTTTCTTCAGCAATAGGAATCCAGACTAGCTAAGCGGTCCAGCTCTCAGCAAGACTGAGGGTAACCGTAACAGTCCCCTTGAAACAGCTTTTCCATCACTATTGTGGCCAGAAAGAGTCCCTGTGGGTTTTAAAATTTGCCTGCCTATTGAAGTCTATGGCGGTTCGCCCGGTTCGCACGTAAGCTGTAACTTACCTTTCCTGCAGCTTCTGTCAGCTCCCTTCTCCTCCGTGCCGGTCAGCTCCTCTGTCAGCTCCACTGTAAGTCTCACGAGAGCTGCGGTGTCAGAGCGTTGCCATGGGTTACCATGGCAATGCTCCATGCGGCACTCAGACCGCAAAACTTACAGTGGGAGCTGACAGGGGAGCTGACCGGCACGGAGGAGAAGGGAGCTGACAGGAGCTGCAGGAAAGGTAAGTTACAGCTCGCTGCCAGCCCCCCTCCTGCAGAGTACACAGCACTGGACCACCAGGGAATAATATAGCCCCCCTCCCTGGCCAGCTAACAAGCAGGGAGGGGGGACAATAAAAATAAAATAAACATTTTAATAATATTAAAATAAAATAAACATTTTAATAATATTAAAATAAAAAAATGTAATAATATTAAAAATAAAATTTTATATTAAAATAATAATAATAATGATAATAATAATAATAATAATAAAAATAACAACATTTGCGGAAGTTCGCATTCGCCATTCGCGAACCGAAAATGTTAAGTTCGCGACATCACAATACATTACCTATCAGAAAATGGTGTTACACAATTCTACGTGCTGGATCATACTGTAATCCTGACAATAGGGGGCTGAGCATGCAGTTTGCTGCATATAGGGCATGATGACCCATGATGACACCAAAGCACCTTCTGTGTGGATATATGGATATATGGATATATATATATATATATATATATATATATATATATATATTGCAATGGAAAAGAGTGCACTCGGGAGGACTTCATACGAAGAATATAATGAATTTATTTCAAAGTTGTGCCAAAGTTCAAAGACAATCAAGTCGACGTTTCAGTCCCTGTAGGACTTTTATCAAGACCTACGGGGACTGAAACGTCGACTTGATTGTCTTTGAATTTTGGCACAACTTTGAAATAAATTCATTATATTCTTCGTATGAAGTCCTCCCGAGTGCACTCTTTTCCATTGCTTTACATTGAAGGCTGAGGCAGCACCGAGGCAAGCACAAGACCGGTACATTGAGTGCGGGACATTTCAAGTTTATATATATATATATATATATATATATACCAAAAGATAAATAGGAGCACTCAGAAGGGCTTTTCCAAAGTGGGTTTATTGGTGCAAAAAAGAAAAAGACCCTGAGGGGTCGAAACGTCGAAATAGAGGATTTACACTTTGATGTAACTTTTTTGCACCAATAAACCCACTTTGGAAAAGCCCTTCTGAGTGCTCCTATTTATCTTTTGGTATATGTTTGGACGACGGATGCACCAAAGGCAAGATATACCTATATTCTATTCAGGGATGAGTGCCTAAATTACTACTGTTTTATATATATATATATATATATATATATATATATATATATATATATATATATATATATATATATATATCACCGTTTGCCAAGTATCATGTTTATTTAACTTGATAAAGCCTTTTAGGTGAAACCTTTTATGGATTTTTATGATGTTGTGTTTTAAGCGAAAAAGATTTGTTGGGTTACTTTATTTTTTTCTAGTGTTGCCATATACTTTTGCTATTTTATTATTTATGGTTATTTATTACCTTACATCCTGTCTTTCATCTCTGTGGGCAATTGGACAAAGAACCCTAGATAGGGATTGAACCACCTGCGCTTATTTCATAAAGCAGTCTGTCTGCTCTAAAAATTGTAAGTAACGTTTTTAGTACCACCTTTTTCTTTTATCTTTTATGGTTTATATAGTCACCATCCTGCTGTGGAAGGTCATGTAAAAGATACCCTACATGTGGGGATCTACACCAGTATATGTGAGTTAGCAAATAACAGACCTATGTGTTGTACGTGTTCCATTTGACTTGACGTATTGCACTGTTGGATCATTTTTTACTGTTTTATTTTATATACACATTGATTCAAGCTCCAAAAAAGAAGTCTTGCCTTGATCTCTCTGATAGGAAAGGACATTACATCTAGGACTGTTTTCTACCATTTTTTGGTATACATTCTGATGGAAAAGTTGACCTTCCATGGACTTATTGGCCGGACAGCAACACCACCATTTAATGCTTGGGGAACAAAATCACTGAAACAGCATGTAGTTCAGAGTTTACTCCACCCATTTAATGGAGGAACAAAGGTTTTATACAGAGAAGGTGTATCTAGATGGATCCCAGGCACACCAATAAAAACAATAATAGTTATCCATAAATGAATACATGAATATATTAATTATGCCTTAAGAAAGAATGTTGCCTAAGTGCATGAACCAATAGCAAGTGAATAAGTAATGTAGAAGTACCTGTCAGTCTCTTCATTTACCTGTCAGAGCACTCTGAGTGCTCTGAGCCTAATTGCAGGGCGGGGCAAGGCTTTATAAGCCTCCCCCCGCCCTGCAGAGCCCAGTCTGCACGGAGCCCTCGCCAGGTGAAGATTGATTTTTTTTTTTTGCGCTCGTTTTTTTTTTTTTTTATTGCGTCGGTTCTTATGGATTTTTATTTGGCCTTTTTTGGGGCTGAAAAAAGAAGATTTGAGAAGAAAGAAAACATTGAATGGTAAGTTTTATTTTATTTACAGGTACTTAGTACTCATTATTTTTAGGGTGAGGGGGGCAGGCTGCTCACTGTTTACTAGACATGCCCCTACTCGCGGTATAGCGAGTAGGGGCAAAATGTACTAATACTAAGTAATTTGTACTTAGTATTAGTAAATTTGGCTGAAAGACCAATTTAGGTCTTTCAGCTTTTTGGTAGATAACTCCCTAATACCGTGGGAATTAGGGAGTTATCTACTAAGCGGCTGCAAAAGAGGACCCGAAGTGCCGAAGTCCCGGAATTCCGAAGTTCCGAAGTGCTGAATTTCCGAAGTGTCGGAGTGCCGAAGTTCCGAAGTGCTGAAGTTGCCGAATTTCTGAAGTTCCGAAGTGCTGAAGTTCCGAAGTTGCCGAATTTCCGAAGTGTTAAAGTGCCGAATTGCCGAAGTCCCGTATTGCGAAAGTCCCGAATTTCGTAATGCCGAACCGAACTGAAGGTTTTCCCCATGCACATGCCTACTGTTTAATAGAAGCACAGTCACAGAATTTATGAATTTATACATGTGTAAACTCCTCCCCTGTGCAAACTCAATTATCTTCAGGGACAGAACAACATAAAAATGTTCAACCACCCCAAAAGTACCCCCAAAATCCATGGAAACCCCACAAAAGTCACATCCCCAGATAGCCCTGATCTGAGTGACCATCATATCCAAAAATCACTCAGATCAATTTGGAGGTTTTGGATTGCCATCGGGGGGAAGTTTTGAAGGAAAGAACAGGATCTGTCCTGATTCAATCACGTCCATAGTAAACTTGACACATAAAATATAACATTTAATGATTATTATTAAAAAAGGTAAAATAACCTGAACACACGGGAATACACCGGGTGGGAAAAATATATACAGGTGAATATAGCTCTAAATTCTAAGTACATTTACTAAGGAGGTTCTAATTCCTTTGAAATAGGAAGGAGAATGAGCAACGGTAAATTCTCCAAATATAACCAAAAGTAGTTAAATAGTTAACTAGTATGAGCTGTAGATCATGAGGATAGTTACTTTGCAGCAGGGGCGTACCTAGAGCATTTGGCAACCGCGGCGGTTCCTATTTTTTGCAACCCCCCTCCCCCCTGCACTCCTCCCCCCCGTAACTTTTAAATGTAAAAAAACAACCATTTTTTTTATGTATTAGCACTAAGCAGTGTTTGTGTGTGGATGTATGCATGTTTTTGTATGGAGTATGTGTGAGTGAAAGTAGGGGTGTGTTTGTATGTAGTGTTGGCGTTTGAATGCAAGCATGCATTTGTGTGTTGTGTGGTATTTGGTATGGTTACATATAATGGTAGGGTTTGTATGTAGTGTTGACGTTGAAATGCATGAGTGTATTTGTGTGTAGTGTTGGCGAGATTTTGAGATGTATGCAGATATACACATACACAGACATACACACATGCAGATACATATACACACACGGAGATACACTCTGCTCTGCATGCTGGCATCTGACAACACATTTGCATATAATTCACATTAGCCACCCAAATTTCTTGTTGTGGGCTGGTTGACACCTCGTAATTTCGATCTTTGTTTAGCAGATAACTCCCCTATTTGCTATCCTTATGTGGGCTTGCCATATTTAAGGACACCAAATAAGAAGCCATCTGCTAAACAGCACCCTCATTTGATATCTTCAAATATGGAAATCTCACATACGGGCACCAATTCAGGGAATTATCTACTAAACAGCTAAAGGATAAAAACTAAAAATGCCCTTTTCTTATTTTCAGTTGTTTAGTAGATTAATCCCTTATTTGTTATCCTTATGTGGGATTGCAATATTTAAGGACACCAAATAAGAGAGCTATCTACTAAACACATACACAGAGATACACACAATCATACACATAATCACATATATACACAAACACAATCACATACCCACACACATACAATCACAGACACACAATCACATACACACACACAAACATTACATACATACACACATTTAATAATTAAGAGGTCCACCCAGCCTCCCTACCTTCCTCTAGAAGGGCTGGAGTGGATCCTCAGTCTCTGGTGGTCTGTGGTTGCTGCTGGGATCTCTGTGCTCAGGGGCGGGCTGGGCCGGGGGGCAGGGTGGCAATTGCCCCCCAGGCCGCCCTAAATCCAGGGCTGCCCACATCCAAAATAAAAAAAAAGTTCCCCCCAGTGGCTGAACTACCGGGTCGGAGCTGCGTCCAGGCCCTTCACACCAGGGGGCCTGGCTGCTCTGTAGACCCCTGCTGGCAGGACTGGCTCCCCTTGCAAAACTGCTATTTAGTATATTGCTAATTCGGCAATATACTAAATAGAAATTATCCTACCTCACTGATTGGACGATCGGCCAGTAACCTCAGTAAGGGGCAGAGTGGGGTGCAGATGGAAGTCCCGCTGTATTCATTGTTTGGGTGTCCCGCGGAGGCACACCGGAACTCAATGCCTACCCTCACCTCTTCCTGGGCGGAGTTCTGGCAGAGCTGCCTCCATATCCTGCCTGCAGGGCCCCTCCCTCACTTCCCAGGATGCCAGGACTCAGACTGCACAGGGGAGCTCCGAGCAAGCCCAGCAGACCTAAGGCCCCCAGGATTCCCTGTCCCAGCTGTCAGCAGTGGCACACAGGATCAAGGCGAGTGAAATACTCTACCTCACCTCTCCCTGCACACATAGGAGGCTGTCTCTTCCTGGCTCTACTTCTTTCTGTGTGTCTCACTTCCTTTCTGTCTCTCTAGTTTTTTGTCAATCTGATTTTTATTAAGGCATATAGTATGGGGTACAAAAGAGAAGACGGAGGAAACGTTTAAGCGAGTTACATTCTAGGGTTGGTACAACAATACACAAAGTTAAAGTACATTTCCAGATTTTCAATGCCAAATTTTTTTATTTTTTTTTATGTAACGTAGCTGGTATCGTTTAGCAAAAACATAGTAGAACCAAGAACAATGCCTGTCTAGTTAGGCTGTCAAGGGAGAAACAGTGTACAATTCAATTTCGTAGACCTGCATTAAGTAAATTTAGCGCGAGTCAGGCTGGATTCGCTCCAGAAATCACTGAATCAGCCCACAACAAGATACAACCAAAGTAGCGTTGCAGATATTTACAGATTATAGTAGGCTGCTTATGTCCTAAAGGTGAACAGGGGGATGCTAGTAGCTATATATAACAAAACAAAATTATCATCTTTTCTTATACCTTTTGCGTTGTGCTCTCGTGAGTGTTCAGTGCTAGGGTTCAGGTTATGTCGAGTATATTATTACTAGGGTACATCTATCATACCGTAGGTAACCATGCTAGTTAGATCACCATCAATGCATCCCTGGGTGCAGGGCCAGCTATATGCCTCACCGCAGTGGCCCTAGGCAGCAAAGATTATGAGCATTGTAAGAGCATCCTTATAGTGGTAGCCTGTAGACGTGTATTTGAGCTGCACATTTTAAAACTGCAATATGTCACAGAGGGTTTACAAACCTACCACGGTAGGTAACATTAGTACAAGCTGTATGCTGTTCAAAGGCAAATCTTACAGGTTATAATACTCAGCGACTCTTAACCAGTAGCTATGAGAGGTCGTTCAGTATGACAGGAATAACATAATACAACATGCACAGTGGTCTATAGGTAGGCTCAGTCTTGAGACTGGAATGGCAAACTGGCTATAAGGTGATAAGTAACGGTCTAGGTTATACAGAGATTGCTAGCAGTAAGGTTTGCCATGTCAAGCAGGAGCACTAGTGTTGCACGGCTAAGGTATGAGTCCAAAGCGGCAGTTTTATATTTACGGCTGGTAGGTGAAGTAATCTGTCCCTGTGCTCCTATGCTCGGAAACCGGAGGTAGCAATCCAACATGGACTTATGGCAGGAGCACATTCGTATGTCCAATGAGGTGCGGGTGTATGCCCGTTGTCGCCTGTTGAGCTGATCTCAGGGCACTGGAGTAGTTGCTGATCATCCGATCCCCACGGCTGGCAGCTGTGATGCAGTTTCTTGGTAATCCTGCTGTCCGTTCAGGCTTGAGGAAGGTGGTAGTCGTACGCTCCAGGCAAGGGGGTGCCCAGAGGCCCCTGTGGCGCTGCTGACGGTGACAGTGTCGCGTGGGCCGTGGCGGACCCCGCTCCAGCCCCAGGCCTTGTGGAAGGTCCGCATCCGTGTACCACAGACTCGGGTATGCAGTGCAGCCGGGTCTTCCCTTTTGCGGGCGCTGCAGAGGGCCCCGGTGGTGAAGCGCCGCCAGCGGCGGGTGGTCCTCCGGCGTCGTGGGTGATGCTGCGGGGATATACCCCGTTTGGCCTTCGGCCCAGGTAGGCAGGGAGCCTGGGTAGCGTGTGCTCCAGGTCGAGGTCTGCCCGAGCGGGGTGAGCTCGGCCTTTTCTCTGCGGCCTCCCGCGCATATTCTGGTGGCTGTGGAGCCATGCGCTGCTCCAGTTTCTCCCAGAAGCGCTGGAAGGCCTCGTCTATGCGTCGGAGGGAGCGCTCGATCATGTCCTCGCCGTGTCCTGTGTTTGCAGGCGCCATTTGTGGTGCGGCCTGTGCACGAGGCCCGTTTTGAGTAGGGGTGCAGGTGAGAACTTGCTGCTTGTTAATGGGGACCGGGATAACCCCCGCCGGTCCAAAGGGGGGGGAACGGGTAGTCCTGTTGTATTGCTTTTCTCTATGTCGCGGCGGGAGAGCGGCCGCCTCCCCCGCCCCGGTCATGCTTGTAGGCCGCAGAGGTCGCTCGGGTGATTGCAGCTCGAGGGGCCACATGTGTGGGATCAGAAGGTAGGGCTTGCTTTCCCCCTGCCCCTAGTAGCTGGTATCGATTTCGTAGTCGCTTGGTGTCGATATTAATCGATAAATATCATCATTATTAGCAGGAGCTCTGGTGTCGTGCGACTGCTCTGCTGCAAGGTCAGGCCCCGCCCCCGTCTCTCTAGTTTTTTAACTGCCTTAGGCTCTCCTTTTCTTGTGTCACTCTCTGTCTCTATGGTTTTCTAGCTGTCTCTGGATCTCCTTTCCTTGTGTCACTCTCTGTCTCTCTAGTTTTCTAGCTGTCTCAGTCTCTCCTTTCCTTGTGTCACTCTGTCTCTCTCTAGCTGTCTCTGGCTCTCCTTTCCTTGTGTCACTCTCTGTCTGTCTATGGTTTTCTAGCTGTCTCTGGCTCTCCTTTCCTTGTGTCACTCTCTGTCTCTCTATGGTTTTCTAGCTGTCTCAGTCTCTCCTTTCCTTGTGTCACTCTCTGTCTCTCTATGTTTTTCTAGCTGTCTCAGTCTCTCCTTTCCTTGTGTCACTCTTTGTCTCTCCATCTCTTTACATGTGTAGCTCTGTCTCCCTTTGGCTCTCTGTCTCGGTCTCTCCCTCCCTATCTCCCTCTCTGTTTCTTTGTCTCTCTCTCAAACAGCCACAAATACAATCACACTCAGCCAGCTCTCACACCCACACAATCACACTCATCCAACTACACACATACATGTAACACTCACTCAGCAACAGTACAATCACACAAAGAAACCACACACATGTCAACCATGTGTATTGCTTAGTGGGGAGTGACGAGGAGTGAAAATATGCACCAGGTAGAGTGACAAGGGGGCCCTGCTTTAATTCTTGCACAGAGGCCCAGTGGTCCCCAGTTATGCCCCTCGTTGCCCAAAATGGGCCCGCGGTGCTGGTACTGTGGTTGAACTGGGGCCCACACACTAAGGGGGACCACCGGGTGGCCCATACACAGCAAGAAGAGCTAGACCCCAAGCACCCTAGCCAGCACACTGGACCTCAGGAAAG
The DNA here is from genome assembly GCF_036172605.1 of Pelobates fuscus. Classification (NCBI taxonomy): domain Eukaryota; kingdom Metazoa; phylum Chordata; class Amphibia; order Anura; family Pelobatidae; genus Pelobates; species Pelobates fuscus. The sequence continues at coordinate 119,448,380 of NC_086326.1, read as the reverse complement.
GTACCAGCAAAGGTAGGAAACTGTCTTTAAAAGTGTAAAGTGTGTGTGTGTGTCATTATGTCTGTGTGTGTGTGTGTGTGTGTGTCAGTAGGTCTGTGTGTGTGTGCAAGTATGTCTGTGTCTGTGTGTGTGTGTCTGCAAGTATGTATGTCTCTATGTGTTTGCCAGTTTGTCTGTGTCTGTTAGTGTCACGTTTAAACATTTGTTATGAAGGAACACAACTGCAGATTTCGTATAGTTTGAATATTTATTAAAGAAAGTAAAAGGTAAAGACTTTAATTCCACTTTACAGGTACTGTAGCATTAAGTAATAAACGATAAATGAAGTCCACAGTTACATGCACTGTAGCTTTAAGGAGTAAACGGAACTGAAGCAGCAAGAGTCCTTTAGTAGTATTAGTTAATTAGATGATAAGAAGTTACAATAGCTGTTCCATAGACTTTAACTGAAGAAAGATAGATGCAGCTAACTGAGACAAGTATGTGTTGAAGTTAGCTGTAACGGTTGGCTTTAACGAAGGACTTTGGAGACAGGAAATAACAGCTTTAGATGCAACGTTTATCAGAGAAGTTTTACTTAGCTTCCGGCTTATAGAACACTGGTTCCCGAGATTCCTCAGAGGCAGATTATCCTGCATGGATAGAGTTCAGCTTTAGCCGTGGATGAGGAAAGGTGAAGGGAACTTTGTAGAGTCTTTCAGTCCGGTCTGGTAGCAGAGGCTTTCACAACGAAGTTGTAGCCGGGTTGTGAGTAAGGAACGTAGTTCAATAATCCAGCCCTGATCAGCTGGTGCAGTCAGATTAAATAGGGAGACCGAGTCATGAAGAGGTGTGGCTAAGCTCCGTGGAACCAGGAAGTAAGGGGATATTATAGTTAAGGCATGACAGTATCCCCTCCTTAATGAGCAACCTCTGGGTGCTATTGACTTGGTTTAGAAGGGTAGCGTTTGTGAAACTGGGAAACTAATTTGTCAGCATGAACGTCAGAGGAGTTTTCCCATGTATCTTCATCAACTCCATATCCTTTCCATCTGATGAGATATTGTAAGGAGCCACGATGGAACCTTGAATCCAGTATACTTTGAATCTCGTATTCTTCTTCACCCTGGACCAATATGGGATCAGGAGAAGTAGTGAGATTTCTTTGGAAAGGGTCAGGATGATGAGGCTTCAACAAGGACAATTGATTGGATCTTTGGCATACAGAACAAGACTTGACATAAGATTCGATAGTTTGGTCTTGACGAGGCCACCAACAGTATCTTTTAGACAATTCAAGGGTCCTTTTCATATCTGGATGACCTGCCAGAGGAGAATCATGAATTAATTCAAGTATTTTAATCCTGAAGGAGGGAGGCACGTAAATCCGGTCTTTGAAATAGTAGAGACCGTTTTTCTTAGATAATTTCATTAATTTAGGAAGTTCAAGAGCATCTTCACTGAGACCTTTAATGTCGTCAATAAGAGAAGATAAGATTCCAATGACTTTAGGCGAAGGAGGTACTTGAGGAGTTTTGTGTTGAGAAAGGACAGCTCCAATTGCAAATTCCGAAGCATCCGTTTCAAGGACATAAGGATATGAAGGATTTGGAAGTTGAAGGATAGGAGCTGTTGTAAACTTTCTCTTTAATTCACCAATGATTGTAGGAGGAGGAGACTCCAGTTCGGTGTCAGAACAACATGAGGTTTTAGCTAGTTCTTTCGTAGACTGAAGAATTGGAATACGTTGCAAGCATGTTTTCTTGCAATAATCAGAATCAAATGCAAGAGAGAAGGGAAACCATGAGATTTGAGGGTTGTGGTTCCTTAACCAGTTGATCCCCAATATAATAGGAAAAAATGGTGATGAGATGACATCAAATATAAGACTTTCCGTATGAGTATGATTGATGGTTACTTTTAGAGGGATGGATTCATGAAGTATTGGTCCCGATGAGATGAGGGACCCGTCAATCACTTTAACAGGTACAGAAGTTCTTTTACGAACACAAGGAATTTTATTCTTTGTTACAAAGGCTGAGTCGATGAATACTCCATTTGCACCGGAATCGATAACAGCCTTGGTTATGATTCTTTTATTGTCCCACTGTAATACAAGAAAGATAGGGGACATTTGAGTATTTGCTGTAGAGGGAAGTACACTTAGGATGGAAGAGGCATGAGACGGCCTTCTGCCTTTTGTCCGTTTCAATGAAGGACAATCAGAGACTGAATGAACTTGAGAGGCACAATACATGCAGAGGTTTAACATACGTCTTCGATTTTTCTCTTCAGGAGTGAGGGGACTTCTTATTATCCCTATTTCCATAGGTTCGATTGGTTCAGATGGGTTGTCAGGAGGCTTTGGAGCCCCTAGTTCCATAGGTTCACTTGTTAAGGAAGTCTTTTCTGGAGCTTTTGAGGGAGTGAAAGGTTTGCGGTCTTTTGAAAGAAAAAGAGACTTTTCGGCCTTTCTTTCTCTTAATCTTCTGTCAATGCTGATTGATAGGCGAATTAGAGCGTTCAAATTAGTAGGGAGTTCTGTTCTAGATAATTCATCTTTTACAGCTTCCGATAAACCAATTCGAAACTGGTTGCGCAATGTGATGTCATTCCATTGCGTTTCTATAGCCCATCTTTTGAATTCAGCAATGTAATCTTCAACGGGTCTATTTCTTTGCTGTAGTGTTCTGATTGTTAAATCAGCTGTAGCTTGTTTGTTAGGATCTTCATAGAGAAGAGACATGGCTTCAAAAAATTCATCCAGTGAATCTAAGATGGGGTCATCGTTTTCCAGAAAGGAATGAGCCCATGACATAGGTTCACCTCTTAGAAAGGAAATAACCGAACAAACTTTAGTTCTTTCTGTAGGGTAGGATCGAGGTTTCAAAGCAATTAACAATTTGCAAGAGTTGAGGAACTCCCTGTATCTGGAACGATCTCCATAGAACTTTTCAGGGTTACACACAGCAGGATCACTAGCCGAGTGCAGAGTAGTATGAGGAGTATGAGTTTGTAAATCTCTGATATAAGTGAGAAGTCTTTCGTTAGTAACTTGCAGGTCTTGCACACTTTGGGCTAGTGCATTAACTCTTTGATTCAACGTAGTTATAGTAGAATCGAAATCTGCTGGATCCATTACAATGGCTGGATTATTCTGTCACGTTTAAACATTTGTTATGAAGGAACACAACTGCAGATTTCGTATAGTTTGAATATTTATTAAAGAAAGTAAAAGGTAAAGACTTTAATTCCACTTTACAGGTACTGTAGCATTAAGTAATAAACGATAAATGAAGTCCACAGTTACATGCACTGTAGCTTTAAGGAGTAAACGGAACTGAAGCAGCAAGAGTCCTTTAGTAGTATTAGTTAATTAGATGATAAGAAGTTACAATAGCTGTTCCATAGACTTTAACTGAAGAAAGATAGATGCAGCTAACTGAGACAAGTATGTGTTGAAGTTAGCTGTAACGGTTGGCTTTAACGAAGGACTTTGGAGACAGGAAATAACAGCTTTAGATGCAACGTTTATCAGAGAAGTTTTACTTAGCTTCCGGCTTATAGAACACTGGTTCCCGAGATTCCTCAGAGGCAGATTATCCTGCATGGATAGAGTTCAGCTTTAGCCGTGGATGAGGAAAGGTGAAGGGAACTTTGCAGAGTCTTTCAGTCCGGTCTGGTAGCAGAGGCTTTCACAACGAAGTTGTAGCCGGGTTGTGAGTAAGGAACGTAGTTCAATAATCCAGCCCTGATCAGCTGGTGCAGTCAGATTAAATAGGGAGACCGAGTCATGAAGAGGTGTGGCTAAGCTCAGTGGAACCAGGAAGTAAGGGGATATTATAGTTAAGGCATGACAGTTAGCCAGTATGCCTGTATGTGTGTGTGTCAATTTATATGGCTGTGTGAGTCAGTATGCCTGTAACATTGTGTCTGTCAGTGAGTGTGCGTGTGCCTTTCAGTGAGTGTGTGTTTGTTAGTGTGTGTCAAATCAGCAAGTGTGTGTGCCTGTCAGTGAGTGTGTCTGTTTAGGTGACTGCCCCCCCTTTCAATCACATGGGAAACGTGTTTTTACTCTCCTCTTGGTGCGATGGGCCACTTGACTGGATTTGCCCCCCCAGGCCTAACGCTGCCAGCCCTCCCCTGTCTGTGCTCCTCCTGCACAGGTTCCTTGCATGCCCTGTAATGATGCCAAGGCCGCTGTTACAAACTGCTATTTGTAACTGGCCCTTTAAATGGAAAATTGCCCTGCTTCCCTGGATTGTGGAGAAGACTATTTGCCAGCCTCCTTCCTTATGACTATGGCCCCTGGGAGATATTGCCCTTTAAGGGACTGAATTGGGGCTTATGGACTGCTACCATAATGTACTGACCCTTTAAGAACTACTTTTGGGCAGGTGGATTGTATTATACTGTCCCTAGCTCTTTAAATACTTTGGGGAAGGATTGGTACTTTTGTATATGACACTTCGGACACAGTCGAAGCTGTCGAAGCTGTCGAAGCTGTCGAAGCTGTCGAAGTTACCGAAGTTACCGAAGTTGTCGAAGTCGTCGAAGTGGCCGGCATCGGACAAAGGACCACGTGGCGGCGGCCATTTTAACTTCGAACACCGCCAACCCTTGACATCAACTCCACTTCGACACTTCGAATACCGGCCACACTTCGAATGGGACTTAGTCGTTTTTCGGCATGAAATTGACCGACCGCACAGCCCAAATCTATGGAACTGTTTTGGGGAGGAAATTGTGCTTGCGGTCGGTCATAAAGGACTTCCAGCTAACTTTTGATCCACTGGAGGGATTTGGCTGATTTTTGGAAGTCAAATTGGTCTGGTATGCCTAGTGCAACACACAGGGATGAGGGAGTCTGACTTGAAGTGAGGAGCTCAAAACTGGATATAGGCAGAAATTTCACCAAAAAACTGTCTAAAATATGAAGTATTGTGATTAACACTGTAAGTCCCGTGTAATGGATCCAGGAGCTAGTTCACTTAAAAAAGGCTTTGTTAAAATTCAGGATGAAAACATAAAATTTGCATATATGGTGTGTATACCTTTAAATCTGTTTCAAACAGAATGAGATTAGGTGCACGCCAAATACTATACTTTTAGCAAACGAGAAATTAAAATCGCTTTCAAGTATAGGGAACTGTTTCCTGTGATGTAATAAATCAGTATAACACTGATGCGTAATGACACAAAAATATATGGTGTGTGTGTCTTTAAATCTATGATCATTAAGTGAACAAAGTATATACCAAATGGTGTACTTTGAAGTACAGAGATATATTACTTATAAGGTGGAAATATAGTTTGAATAACTGTATTTCATAAAAAATGGATAAAAATCAATAAAGTCCAATGAATTCCAAATGAAGTTTAAAAATGATTCAAAATTTATTAGAAAAAAGCGCCTATGTCAGGGCATTCAAAGTGGTAGAATATAAAAATATAAAACTGCATAGAAATAAATAAATATAAGTCAGGGACGTTATGCAAGATTGTTACCAGCACATCTGTGTGAGTTGTTCCGTTTTCGTAGTGAGGACCGATCAGGATGGATGTGGATAGTTTGTTACACTTTCTGCCGGCTGTTCGTGAGGTTGGCGTGCGTCCCAGACCTCACTCTGGATGATGCACGCTGATGATGCATCTCGTCTCTGAGGAAGTGGGGCTGACACCCACGAAACGCGTTAGACCACAGACCACAAAGAAGTAAGCAGGGTACGGACGCAGACCAAGGATCCAGCTGCAGTATTTTTCCATCCAACGTATAGTGTTCCGAGATCTGGGGACCCGCCGGCCAACAGCGTGCATCATCCAGAGTGAGGTCTGGGACGCACGCCAACCTCACGAACAGCCGGCAGAAAGTGTAACAAACTATCCACATCCATCCTGATCGGTCCTCACTACGAAAACGGAACAACTCACCCAGATGTGCTGGTAACAATCTTGCATAACGTCCCTGACTTATATTTATTTATTTCTATGCAGTTTTATATTTTTATATTCTACCATTTTGAATGCCCTGACATAGGCGCTTTTTTCTAATAAATTTTGAATCATTTTTAAACTTCATTTGGAATTCATTGGACTTTATTGATTTTTATCCATTTTTTATGAAATACAGTTATTCAAACTATATTTCCACCTTATAAGTAATATATCTCTGTACTTCAAAGTACACCATTTGGTATATACTTTGTTCACTTAATGATCATAGATTTAAAGACACACACACCATATATTTTTGTGTCATTACGCATCAGTGTTATACTGATTTATTACATCACAGGAAACAGTTCCCTATACTTGAAAGCGATTTTAATTTCTCGTTTGCTAAAAGTATAGTATTTGGCGTGCACCTAATCTCATTCTGTTTGAAACAGATTTAAAGGTATACACACCATATATGCAAATTTTATGTTTTCATCCTGAATTTTAACAAAGCCTTTTTTAAGTGAACTAGCTCCTGGATCCATTACACGGGACTTACAGTGTTAATCACAATACTTGATTTTTGGAAGTGTTTATATTTGATGTATGCTGAGTCTGAATATGCAACTTTTATTGAAATTGAATGTATGGTTTTAAAGTTACAGTGTGTGTGCAAAAACTGTATTTATATTGTATGTAATAATTGGTTTAACTGTTTATCTGAGGGGAGGGAATGTGTGGGCTGCACCAGATGTGTGATTGGTGATTTTATGCCTCCCCCTGGGAGTATCCTATTTGCATGTAACCTCAATAAAAGCCAGGCTGGGTGTTCCAGCATCTCAGACCTATTCTGACCCTCTAACTTGCAGCCTTGACTCATGTTTGTAGGGGACAGCTATAATCACTACAGGGATTGCTATGCTCTTCATACTCCTTTAGCTACTGAGCTCTTGTAAGAGCTCTTGTTCCTGATCCTGCTTCGCTCTACAGAAGGAAGAGGTTCGCCTTTTGGACCCTGGAGCCTGGTCGTAGGTCCAGGGCGCAGAGCAGACGGCGAGATACCAGCCCAGCAGCGGTGGTTCGTGGAGTCTGCAGTGCTTATGGTGGCTGTGGTGCTGATGGTCCTTTGGTGAGCACTAGGAGCATCTTTTCTACGGTCCAACTTCCAGCCAGCCTGGAGGCAACCATAACAGCCGCGATGACACCATATCCCTGCTGCCGGCTCACTGCAGGGCGAAGACCGTCAGACACAGTCAGATGTGCACAGTCCCACACACAGTCATTCACATACAGTTACAGACAGACAGTCAAACACGCAGTCACAGGCAGACAGTCACACACACACGCACTCACAGGCAGACAGTCACACATACACACACAGTCACAGACACACACACACAATCACAGGCAGAGAGTCACACACACAATCACAGGCAAACATTCACACATTCACACAAACAATCACAGACAGACAGTCACACACACACACACACACACACAATTACAGGCAGTCACACACACACACACACAGGCAGACAGTCACACACACAGTAACAGACAGTCACCAAATAAGGGAGCTATCTACTAAACACATACACAGAGATACACACAATCACAGGCAGACAGTCACACATACACACAGACAGTCACACATTCACACACACAGTCACAGACAGTCACACATACACAATCACAGGCAGACAGTCACACATAAACACACACAGTCACAGACAGTCACACATACACAATCACAGGCAGACAGTCACACACACACATAGTCAAAGACAATCACAGTTACACACAGCACACACTCTCTCACTTACAGTATGCTTGGGCTGGAGGAGGAGTGGATTCAGTCCCTCCTGTGCTGTAGTTGGGGAAGCAGGGTCTCCTTCCTGCTTCCCCCTCTGTGTGATCAGCAAGAGGCTGCATTTAGCTCCGACCCAATCCGACTTTGCTCTGCCCCACGGCCCATCTGGCTCCGCCCCAAATCTCTGTGCAGGTTTCCTGCTCCTGCTCACAGCCCCTGCGTGTGTGAGCTGTGTCGGCTGCTCGGCACCCCTGCTGCTATGTAAACCAGTGCAGCCACACAGCTCACAGAACCCCAAGCCTGGCCAGCCCTGGTGGCACCCCCCTACCTGATGGCACCCGGGGTGAACCTCTCTCCCCCTGGACCCCCCCTTAGTACGCCACTGCTTTCCAGTTAAATCCGTAACTGGAGACCAGTACCTAGCTAAAAGATAGCAACTATCTGTATCAACTGTAGAAAAAGTAAATGTATCTTATAAGAGCAATAATCACATGTGGAAGAAATAGGGAAATATCCCCTAAATGTCTATTTTAGATAGAACCAAACTAATGGTGAATTCCTATCATTACCACAGTGTATCAATCAAAACAAACAAACTATTAACTAGTAGTACATACACATAGTGGAATATAATATAGACTTAGATGTCTTAGCTAAGAGTTACAAGGGTTAACCGAACTGAAATATAAGTTGTACTGATCAGTAGGTATAGCACGTAGAAGCCCCAATCTATATCATGGGTATTTAAAACATCCACTCTATAAATGTCTGGCAGTGGATAAATACTGATGTCTATCAATCGTATAAAACCCTTAGTCTGTGCCTTCGAGGGCACCTAATATAGTGCTGGGCTAAAGATTTCCTAAGTACTAATAATTTCTACGGATGCACTGCACTAGCTGAACTCTTTGCCTGTTAGCCCCTAAAGACTTTCCTACCGAATTAAGCGTGTGCTCACAAAATTAATCAAATTATAGTAGATCATAGACCAGATTTGTTGTAAATATCTGTGTAGGTAAGGGGTTGATTTAGCACAGGGTAAGGAGTGCGACTAAGCCCCGATGCGCGTTTCGCCGGTAAGGCGGCTCTTCAAGGGTGCCCTCGAAGGCACAGACTTAGGGTTTTATACGATCAATAGAAATTGGTATTCTAATAAGGTTCTGGGGTGGTCCTTGTTTGGCAACCGAGCAAGGTGGGTACGAATAAAATAAACCAATATTGTGGCGAAAGGGGCCTGGCCACTGGTTTTTGGAGGGGACTGATTGCCAGCCCTGTGCCTTGGGACTATAACCCCTGGGAGATTGGGCACTTTAAAAACAAGTCTTGGGGCTTATGGACTTCGATTGGACTGTGTATGGCCCTTGCTAAACTTTAACCCCATGGAGATTTTATTCTGTTCCTGGGATCTGAGCGCTGTTCGGATAGCTCAGATCCAAGCTATCTGGGGATATGTTGAATGTGGGGGTTCTGTTCAGTATGATAGGAATTATGTATTTTTATATGTTTTTACTGTTGTTGTAAATGGAGATATTTTCTGTATGCTGGAGATAATTGGCTTACCACACCCAAGCCATGCTTGGAGAAAAACAAAAAGAGAAAAGGCATTGTTTACATTATTGTCTAGTGGTGATCACTTCAACGGCCCTGAGCCCTAGAGGTGCTTCTAGGGTCAGTGCTGTACAATGTGCAGCACTGACATTCTGCGTGTCGTGCACTACTCCCCATAGAGATGCTGATTGGAGCAGCACATGTTTTGCAGCACATGTGCAATAACCTCCCACTGCTTTCCTATGGGAAACATTGGAAAGCAAGTTTGATGACCTCATCCAAGAAGGCAAAGTGGGGCAGAGTCAGCAACTGCAAGACTGGCATGGTGCTGAAAAAAAAAGTAAGTAAAACACCTTTTTAAATTGAGGCAAGGGGGTCCAGACACTTAAATAGCACTATTAACCCCTTAACCCCTTAACGACGAGTGACGGACGAGGTCCGTCACTCAGGGGAATGCGTTAATGACGAGTGACGGACCTCGTCCGTCACCCGTTAAAATTAACCCCAGATCGCCGCAATCGCGGCGATCGCGGGGTTAATGGTGCTCCGGTCTGCCTCTGCATTAGAGGCAGACCGGGAGCACCGGATCGGGCTGCCCCAGTACATGTGCCCGCTCTGACAGCATGTCTGAGCGGGCACATGTGCTGTGAAAACTCACCTCCGCCTCCCTGCACTTCCTGGTTCTGTGTGAAGTGCAGGGAGACGGATCTTCAGTGATCCTGCCCCCTGGTGGAAAGAAAACATAGTAAAATTAAAATCCCACCCCCCTTTACCCCCCCCTTTACCCATTTTAATAAAAAATTAACCCCTTCCCTGCCAATTGATCACTGACTACAGTGATCAATTGGCAGGGATTACATTTTACTAAGATCTGATTTTTTTTTTTAACCCCTGAGGGTTAATTCTTTTTTTTTTTAACCCTCAGGGGTTCAATTTATTTTATTAAATAAATAAATTTAGCTAGCTGGGGAGGGTGGAAGTTAGTGGGGAATTGGGGGATTTAGTATTACGCTAACTAGGGGTTAACGTTAAAAAAAGTTTAAAAATAAGCTTTAAAAAGTTAAAAAATTAAGTTAAAAAAAAAGTTTTAATAACATTTAAGTAAAAAATTTAAAAAAATAAACCCTTTACCCAGTCCAAATAAAAATTAACCCCTTCCCTGCCAGTCGATCACTGCCTACAGTGATCAAAATACAGATCACAGTATTATACTGTTCTAATTTTTTTTTTTTAACCCCTGACGATTAACTTTTATTTATTTTTTAACCCTCAGGGGTTAAATTTATTTAATTAACTAATTTAAATATTGTATAATTAAATATTTTGCTAGCTGGGGTGGGTGGGAGTTATGGGAAAATGGGGAATTTACTGTTAGTGCTGCTTACTGCTAGTTAGGGGTTAACGTAAAAAAAAAAGCTTAGAAAAATGTTAAATCTGTAAAAAAAAGTTTTACAAAAGTTTAGGAAACTTTAAAAAAATGAATAATCAAAACAAAAGTTTAAAAAATAGTTTTAAAAAGTAAAAAAAGTTTTAAAAAGTAAAAAAATAAATTTAATAACGCTCATTACCACTACACCTGGTACAAGCTAGCGGAAAAATGATCCCACGCTAAGGTTCAAAATATGCCTTTTGAAATACCCTGGGATGTCTTCTTTAAGAAATGGTATGGCTTTATGGGGTATTTGGTTTATATAGCCTGGTAAAATACTCTAAAATGGGACATGGGCACAGCGTAAAAATTTAACGTTTGAAAAAAAATGGAATGGCTGTGTCCCAAATGTGCCCCTCCGATGTCCACATATACCTGGCAAAGGTACATACGGGGGTATTTTTGTACTCAGCAGACATAGCTGAGCAACATATGAAGTATTATACAGTGGTAGTACACATAAGGTTTGCAAAATATACTGTGCAAACTCACTTTGTGTGTCAAAAAGGCAGAAAAAACGCTTATTACCACTACACCTGGTACAAGCTAGCGGAAAAATGATCCCACGCTAAGGTTCAAAATATGCCTTTTGAAATACCCTGGGATGTCTTCTTTAAGAAATGGTATGGCTTTATGGGGTATTTGGATTATATAGCCTGGTAAAATACTCTAAAATGGGACATGGGCACAGCGTAAAAATTCAAAATTTGAAAAAAATGCAATGGCTGTGTCCCAAATGTGCCCCTCCGATGTCCACATATACCTGGCAAAGGTACATACGGGGGTATTTTTGTACTCAGCAGACATAGCTGAGCAACATATGAAGTATTATACAGTGGTAGTACACATAAGGTTTGCAAAATATACTGTGCAAACTCACTTTGTGTGTCAAAAAGGCAGAAAAAAACGCTTATAACCACTACACCTGGTACACGCTAGCGGAAAAATGATCCCACGCTAAGGTTCAAAATATGCCTTTTACAATACCCTGGGGTGTCTACTTTAAGAAATGGTAGGCCTTTGTGGGGTAGTTTGAATTTAAAACCTGCAAAGATGCTTGGAAATTGCACATAGGCCCGGCGTCAAAATTCAAAGTTCGGTCAAAACTGATATGGCTTGGTCTCCTATATGGCACTGTAGCTTCACAAAATAGTGCCATAGACATACAATGGGGGTGTCCTTTTACTCAGAAGACTTAGCTGAGCATAATTTGGGGGGTTTGAACTTAGTGGCACACATGAAATATACAAAATGCCCAGCAAAAATGCAATCCGTATGTAAAAAATGCACAAAATTATTTTTTACCACATACTTTGGCATGTAATGGTAAAAAAATGGGGGCATGTTAAGGCACAATATGCACCTTATGAGATACCCTGGAGTGTCTTCTTTTACAAATGGTAGGCCTTTGTGGGGTGTTTTGAACAGTCAAACTGTTATAATACCCCAAATGGAAGCATAGGCTCATTAAATCCGTCTCTCCAAATTCTACTGTGAATACTGAAAAGGACAGGTCTCCTATATGGCACTGTAGCTTCACAAAATAGTGCCAAAGACATACAATGGGGGTACCGTTGTACTCAGCAGAAGTAACTGAACACATAATAAAACTTTGTACAGGAATAGCACACACCAACTTTACAAAATACACATGAGAAGTTCTTTGTTATAAGTTTGTGTGCGAAAACCCCCAAAAAACACAATTTTACTCCAATATTTAGCAGAGGTTGGCGGTAAAATGGCTACGTAGAAAGTGTCAAAACAACCTTAGGTAAATAGCCTGTGGTGTCTACTTTATATAAATATATACTTTTGTGTGGCAATTTTGTTTTCTTTTATGGCTATTAGGCTTACAAAACAAACATACCAAATTCTAAAATCGCTCCACATAAAAAGTTTATTTTACTCCTTGTGCTTTGTGACCTGTAACTACCAAAAAAAAACTGAAAATCCCAGACACATTATATATTCTGTAATTCAGAACAACTAAATGAATTTATTTTTAATTACTTTCCTTAACCTGCACTAATTATGTACACATTATTATTGCAAAAACTGTAAAAAAAACACACAAAAATTCATTTTTTTGCATATTTCTGTATTTTTTTTATAATAAATAAGCATTTATATATATATATATGTGTTACATCAAATTAAAGCCCTTTCTGTCCTTTAAAAAACGGTATATAATATGTGTCGGTGCAATAAATTAGTAAAATGCAAATTGCAGTTGAACGCAAATAGCAAAAAATGCAAAAAATGCCGTTGTCATTAAGTGAAAGACAAGCTTCTGAAGCTCTGTCCTTAAGGGGTTAACACCGCAGCCAAATGTACAAGTTGTGAACAAAACAAAATGTAAACAAAACCTGGCATTTGCGCTATATGTCTGTCAAACCGTAATTCACCTCTTTCATATTAAATGCACCCCCCCTTATTATATATCATTTTATTCAGGGGAAACAGGGCTTTCATTTAATATCAAATATTTAGCTATGAAACATAATTTAATATGAAAAACATGGGAGAAAATAAGATTTTTTTTATTTTTTTAGTTCTACATGACATTTTAACTGTCAATGTCATAATACTGTTTGCTTTAACTGCAATAAAATACACATATTTGTATTCAGCAAAGTCTCACGTGTAAAACAGTACCCCCTATGTACAGGTTTTATGGTGTTTTGGGAAGTTACAGGGTCAAATATAGCATGTTACATTTGAAATTGAAATTTGTCAGATTGGTTACGTTGCCTTTGAGACTGTATAGTAGCCCAGGAATTAAATTTACACCCATAATGGCATACCATTTGCAATAGTAGACGACCCAAGGTATTGCAAATGGGGTATGTACAGTCTTTTTTAGTACAATAAATCCACTATATACACAACCAATATGTGATAGTGAGAGTGTGTAGCGCTTAGTAATTAATCACTTACTCCCCGGCAATTTCTCAAGGGTATGTAAGGTATCTGGGTAATATCCGATCCGTTTGTTGTATGTTCCTCAAGAAAGAAAAAAAAAAAAAAAAAGAGAAAACAGGGAAAATTCGCCCTGGTGTTGAAATCCTTATAACTTTAGTTATCAGAAATAAAGGTGGAGGTATTCTTCTCACCTGAACAAGAGCCTGTAACCTGGCTCTAAGTATAATGGCCCGTGAGTCCTTTTTAGGGATGACTCTTTCCCCCTTTTCAGCAGGATAGAAGATATACCAGATGCATGTAACTTGATAAAGGTTTATTCATACGAACATTTAAAACCATTTAAAATACATACAATATCCTGGTAGTTGTCCAAAACGCCAAAAAGCCAGATAGGCTACAGATTTTTATAAATATTTTTTATCTATTTACTATTTTTTAATCTATATAATAACTTTGTGTATTTTATTGTTAAAAATTGAGGTGGAGAAATCATCATGGTAACCATTATGGAAAGACCCCCCTCCCTTTTTTTGCACAGTGTTTTGGGTTACTTTTTGGTGGAGATGATAAAATTACTTTTAATGTTTTTGGGATTGACTAATACTCTGTATCTCTTTATCTATGTGTTTACAATGCTCCAATATGGGCATACCACCCAAATAAAGGGAAGAATATGGACTTTTATGTGGACATTATTAAGGACATTTCCTTTGCCAACACTTTGCCCTCGAATAAAATGGCGGAATCACCCTCTACAAGTGTGGAAACCTGAATACGAATCCACATCACAGAAGAGGAAGCTGGATCCCACGTGACCGGGAAGGAGGCATTATCAAGTAGTGGGATGGATAGAGACTATTCAGATTCCCGGAAGTGACATCACGCGCTCGTTTTTACGTGCGTGCGCGATGGCGTCACCAATAAGGGATAGAGTACCTTCAGCTGAATTTCCTCATACTCCCCCATAAGAACGCCCGTGATTGGTTGGAATGCGGTCCGTTTCCTCCAATCAGGACGGAAGGAGGGATATTTAAGTATAACAAACCAGGATGGAAGTCACCAATTGAGAAAGCCGGGTGAGATCGGCGAAACGCGTTTTGGACAACTACCAGGATATTGTATGTATTTTAAATGGTTTTAAATGTTCGTATGAATAAACCTTTATCAAGTTACATGCATCTGGTATATCTTCTATCCTGCTGAAAAGGGGGAAAGAGTCATCCCTAAAAAGGACTCACGGGCCATTATAATTAGAGCCAGGTTACAGGCTCTTGTTCAGGTGAGAAGAATACCTCCACCTTTATTTCTGATACCTAAAGTTATAAGGATTTCAACACCAGGGCGAATTTTCCCTGTTTTCTCTTTTTTTTTTCTTTCTTGAGGAACATACAACAAACGGATCGGATATTACCCAGATACCTTACATACCCTTGAGAAATTGCCGGGGAGTAAGTGATTAATTACTAAGCGCTACACACTCTCACTATCACATATTGGTTGTGTATATAGTGGATTTATTGTACTGGATTATAATAGGATTGGAGAGTTCCTTTTTTTTGTGTGTGAGCTGCTGCACTAAGAGCACCTTATTTTTGGAAATCATTTTAAGCGCCTGTTAACACAGATTACTTTGTATACAGTCTTTTTTAGTAGCCATTTGGTCACAAACACTGGCCAAAGTTAGCGTTAGTATTTGTTTGTGTGTGAAAAATGCAAAAAACGCAAATTTTGGCCAGTGTTTGTGACTAAGTGGCTACTAAAAAAGACTGGACATACCCCATTTGCAATACCTTGGGTTGTCTACTATTGCAAATAGTATGTCATCATAGGGGTAATCTTCATTCTTGGACTACCATAGGGTCATAAAGGCAACGTAAGCAATCTGGCGAATTTGTGAAAAAAATGAAACACAAGCCTTATATTTGACGCTGTAATTTTTGAAAACACCATAAAACCTGTACATGAGGGGTACTGTTGTACTCGGGAGACTTCGCTGAACACAAATATTTGTGTTTCAAAACAGTAAAAAGTATTGCAGCAGTAATATCGTCCGTGTAAGTGCTGTTTGTGCGTGAAAAATGCAAAAAACTTCACTTTTACTGGCGATATCATCGTTGTAATACATTTTACTGTTTTGAAACACTAATATTTGTGTTCAGCGAAGTCTCCCGAGTAAAACAGTACCCCCCATGTACAGGTTTTATGGTGTCTTGGAAAGTTATAGGGTTAAATATAGTGCTAGCAAATTAAATTCCTTATACTTTCGGCATGGGTTGTCAGGCAGGTCCCGCTAATTGTAATTAATTAGGATACCTAATTATGTAAAATTATTACATAAATATATGTGTAGAATTAATATATGTATATATATACATATGTGTATATATACGTATATATATATATATATATTTTTAAATATTTTTATTTATATATAGGTATATATATAGTGATATATACGTATATATTTATGTATATAGATATATTATTATTTCGTTCTACGTGTATTTTGATATAAATATATATATATTAATATCACAATACAGTTAGAACGAAATAAAACACATCTATATATTTTTTAATATTTTATTTTTAATTATTATTTATTTAATTTTTTTACGTATTTACATATTTTTTTTATATTATTTATAAATATATATATAACAATAATTATATAAATATTTAATCAGTATCAGTCTACGTGTAATTTGATATTAATATATATATAATTATATATATATTAATATTAAAATACACCTAGACGGTGTATGTGTATGTGTGTATATGTGTATATATATACTTAGATCATATATATATAATATATATATATATGATCTAAGTATATATATATATATTTTTTTTTTTACACTTTTAACTTTATTTTATTTTATTTTCAGCCAGCAGGGGGACCAACTGTCATTACAGTTGGTCCCCCTGCTGGCAATGCCTGAGCCAGCTATACCGGCCATGTGATTGTGAGGTCCTCGCAAGGACCTCACTCTCACATGACCGGGAGGGACCGGAGGAGGCAGATCTGCCGCGGGGGGGCTCCCTGGGAGTCCCCCCAACCGCGATCGCCGGCGTGGGACCACCAGCGACCGGGTAAGTTAAAAAAAAACGGCGGGCGTATATTTACGTCCTGCGGCGTTTAGAGCCGCTTTTCAAAGGACGTAAATATACGTCCGCCGGACTTAAGGGGTTAAAACTGCAGTGTCAGGAAGACATGTTTGCATTCCTGACAGTATAGTGTTCCTTTAATGTAAACAAAGCTCTGGGGTCTGACAGTATTCACCCACGAGCACTTAAGGTGCTAAGTGTGGAAATAAGTGAACCTCTGTTTTTAATATTTCAATACTTTTTTCTTTTAGGAATTGTACTGGAAAGGCAGATGTGGTTTCTATATTCAAAAAATAAAAAAGAGAAGAGACAGAGGATACAATGAATATATAAGCAATGGAATACTAGGACCATATATATATATATATATATATATATATATATTTGTGGTCGGGGCAATCTAGCCGTAATGATAGTGTAACCTAGTATATTTAACCAATAGACATATTCAAATTACACCAGTCGGTTGTGGTGTGCCGGAACCGACAGAGCAGTAGGCCTGTAATAAAAGTGGGCCCACCTTAGAGGGTGATAGAATAGAGGGAGCGGTGGGAGGGGTGACTCGCCAGACTGTCCACGGTAAGGTGGGAGGGGATTGGCAGCCCTTTTTAAGGGAATTCAAGCCCCTCCCACAACTACAGGCAAAGCCTTTACATTTGTGGTCGGGGCAATCTAGCCGTAATGATAGTGTAACCTAGTATATTTAACCAATAGACATATTCAAATTACACAAGTCGGTTGTGGTGTGCCGGAACCGACAGAGCAGTAGGCCTGTAATAAAAGTGGGCAAAAAGAAAATACCATACCAATTTATCATATAACAACAATCGTTTATTCGGATAAGTCACAAAAGCTTGTATTACCTCTTCCACTGGTTCGGGCTGTAAAGAGTATAGGTGGAGCACGTCCAGCATCCCATAGTCCCGATGACATGAGCTAGAATATGGTTGAAGGAAGCTGAGAATGCTGCCCCAATGGGGTAGGAGTGTCCTGATGAAAGGTTTGTATTATGCCGAGCCTAGTTAACAGTAAGTGAACACGAAGCATACCTTAAGATGCTGTATGAATGGGAGCCATGAAGTTCTGAAAATGGCTGGAGTGGTTGTATCTGTAAAGTGGTGCAATAAGTATCCAGAACTTTACCGGGCCCCATAGTTTAGAGTAGGTAATAGGGGTATGTTAACCGTATGTGCTATAGGGCTAGGTATAGACTGATGTAAAGATAGGTCCTAATGGTCTATGGTGTCTGTGGTTCTTAGTGGTAAAGTCATGGGATGTAAGAACCCATAGTATGCTAGAGGTTTGGCTGTTTTATTGTTGTATGGTCATGTGTTCCGCAGGAGCTGAATCTATAGTTGGATAGTGAATGAATATGTCGTGTGGATGAGTAGCCTTTGATATGGCACAGGTGTTTGGATATGAATTCCTTTCAGTAGGTCTTTATCAGATAAAATAAAAGGAATCCTGTATTGTTGGGGTGTTGTAGGAGCATGTGGTGTTGGATATCCATAAGATCCCGTTTGATTGTGTTAAATGATTATATGAGTTTAAGGTAGCAAAAGAAGTGAACCCCAAAACAGATTCCATAGCAAACATGTCAATAGCTTGAACCCTCCTACAGCCTTAGTGAAATATGTGAACACCCTTTACATTTGTCGACTGAAAGTGTAAGGTGAGAAATGTGATGTGCAAGGTTAAACCATACCTTATTCCATGAGCATGTCTCGGAATGGCGGGCCGGTAAGCTATCCCGGAAGAGGTGAGTAGTGTCTGGCTTAGGCCCCGAAACGAAACCGATGAATGTGGTCCGCTGAGACGTTTGTGAAACCCGGCATGTGAATACAAGAGAAAAATTAGCAAGCAGCTATTCATGTGTTTTCCCTTAATAGTCTCCTTAAGACCAGAGATGAAGATCGGCCCCTATGTACAATGGTTAGGTGTATGTGAATAATGTCTGACAGGCTATGGCAGCTTTCATGAACGGATATCATATGAAACAAGTTTGGAGTATAGGAGAAGCTGGATCGGGACTTAATGCCTATGGGTCATGACGCGCAACGCCATACATTCCCTCCGAAGGCCGTCAAACCAGAGCATGCCACGGCATCTGAACCAGCAACCACCAGCCCCTCCGGAACTGTGACATCTAACAGAAACAATTTATTTTATTATTTTTATATTGCTACTAATGCCAAGCGGCGAAGAATTACTAAGCAACGTGGCTTTGAGAGGCTCTATCTATGATTTGGCTCGTGTGGGGTACGTGGCCATTGGCATTATGGCGGGGTGTTGGCCTCTCTGTGACTTGTAAAAGCATAAGACAGAAAGGGAGTGACAAGTGAGGCCCTCCCTATGCAACCAAGCGAGGCGGCTAGCTATGCATTGGCCCGAGGGGATGCCGTACCTCCGAATTGAGGATGGGTGTTGGCCTCGCGGGACCACTAACGTAAGGCGTAGAAGGCCAGAAAAACATACCTTGTGGGATTACCAGCAGGAAAATAGGAGCGAGGGAGGTATTAGATACGTGCTGTAACCTAGTAAAACGATAAGGGGATTGAGTACCCGTGCATATGTAACCTGAGTATTATAAGTGAGAAAAAGGACCTGGTACTGGCAGGCTAGCTAAAAGCCAAGTGGCGAAGAATTAAGCTACCTCAACGTGACAGATGAGTCCCTACTAAATGCCAAGCGGCGTGAGAGGCACTAACTATGCGTTGGACCGAGGGGATATTTTGAGGCCACCGAACGTTGTGGCAGGGTGTCGGCCTCTCGGTGGCAACTAAAGCATAAGATAGAATGGGAGTGACATGGGAGGCCCTCCCTATGCAACCATGCGAGGCGGCTACCTATGATTTGGGCCGAGGGACGTATACCTCCGAGTATGAGGATGGGTGTTGGCCTCGCGGGACCACTAATGTATGGATTAAGACCGGAAAACAGAACCTAGTTGGGCAACCTAATTCTCCAAAAGCCAGTACCACTCTAAATAGAAAGTACGGGGTTGTGAAATGTGCCTGATAAAGTTTGAGTCAGGACAAAATCACATGCAGGAAAGTAGGAGCGAGAGGGTGGCAGTAGATGTGTGCTGCAACTCAGAAAAATTGATAAGTATCTGTGCGTACCAGTTATGTGAGGGACCCAGGTTGTGGACCAAACCATGAACGGAAAACCTACCAGAAACCTAAAGATAAACCATGAACATAAGACAGAGGTAGGTGAATGGAATTGCAGTGCTTGTAAAGCAACCTTGCAGCATGACCGAGGTACCTAAAAAAACAAGATGTTAATGCAATAAAATAACTTGCAATGCGTACAACCTACAATCATGTTATCAACCTAATAAGGCCAGTATTGGAGCGATGTCACAAAACGTAAGCTTAACATCCTGAAATGACCCTGTAGGAACAACATAATTGTCAGCTAACAGATACATTAACCAGCTGAATACCGTATATTTAGAATATCCACACATAAATACATTTACTTGGAATCTGTAAAACCTTCAAAACAACAGGGGCATATGACTTAAAACCAGGGACATGACATTACAAAATCAGGCCACCAGGTGGCGACAAGACTGAAACAACCCAAATCGTGTAAACGAAAGGCTGGAATGTAGCCGAACCTAATATCAGTCAGCAATACCGGTTCACCCAACCACATCAAATGATATTACATAATAAGGAATGCCCAAAATTCCCCCTCATGTATACAAACATAAATTGTGTGGGAACGTAGTTTCCCTGACAGTGTCATTATTACTCACTTACTGGCTGAGCGTGATGGGATTTGAGCTGACTTAGTGCTTCCCCGCCTATACTGCCGTTGAAGAGCCGTGGTAAAATCTCACTTTACTGCCGTAAATAGACCGACGCCGGTCTTGGAGGGAAGCCGGTACGTCACTCCCCTTGGTGCCCCTGTTACAGGGAGATGCGAGGCCGGTAAGTGAATCCCCTCCCCGCCCCTGTCAACATGTGACAAACCTCCGTTGTGCCCATGCTGATGGGGGGGGGGGGGGGGGATTAAGGACCTGGCATGTGGGTACCCTCCTGCCCTGGAGGTGACACCGTGGGGGAGGAGGTTACCGAGCCGCACTAGAGACTAGTAGCCAGCAGAAATACCAATCAACTCAGTCCAGTATTAGTCATTTCAATAGAGATAGCCAGGTCTCGAAACAGAACAGGACATGTGAAAAATATGACAGATCATAATGTTACCACAATAAAATAACCAAGATCTATATTTGGAAGAAGCAGTATCTATCTAATGTACGCAGTATCCATAGAATTATGGCTATATTATATGAGATGCAAGGGCAATGCTTACAAGTATAAAACCAAATCCTGGTTGCCATGGCAACTAACCACAAGCGTTATAAGCCGTGCATTTAAACCCTGGAACCTGTTTCACCTGGACACTTACTGTGTTAAATTACAACAGGAAAAAAAAAAAAAACGCCACTGCTTGACTTGCTGCGTCCTATATCACACCGATTTGGCAAGGCTTCCTGCACTGACCCCTTGCGTAACAGCCATCCCCATGGCAACCCACCGGAACACAGTGCCTGAAGTCTGCTGCCTAATAACGTACCGGCCATGTTACCGGGTCCCCCGAGTTCGTGGCGTGTGGAGGTAAGTGTTTGAGGAGCCGGATTCACCGATGAAGAGCCGGTTCCTAACGAGATGGTAGGGGGGACTGGTTGATCCCGGGCAAGGCTCCCCGGTGGGGAATCCCCATCCCCTCAATCCCCCGCGCTGAAGCCCCTGTCCCACAGCCGAGGACCCCGGCGGGTCAGGCTGTGTGTGGTCTGCAGGTCGGTACAATGATACCGGCCTGCATACTTACCCTCCGTCGTCAACCGCCGTGAAGGAGGAACATCAGGCATTAGGAGTAGCTGCTGTGCTGCTGCTACTCTGGAACCCGGAAGTCCAACCGCTCTGGGAACCGGAAGTGACTCGCCAGACTGTCCACGGTAAGGTGGGAGGGGATTGGCAGCCCTTTTAAGGGAATTCAAGCCCCTCCCACAACTACAGGCAAAGCCTTTACATATATATATATATATATATATATATATATATATATAAATAGAGATTAAAACATTACTTTTTTTTTTTCAATTTGACAATTTTTATTTTGTCATAGAACGTGTTTGGGGTACAGAAAGGAAAAAAGGGGAGGGTAAGCATCGATCTTAGACATATCATATACATATCTTATACATTTAGGAGCAAAGCTCGTTGTTCATACTTGTGGGAGTTCCTTCCCTAACCTTTAGACCTTGGTCGTGCTCCTTGTCAGGTTTGTCTTTCCCTCACAACCTTGGGTTTAGTACGGGGTGGGGGAGGGGGAAAACATGGGATCGGGCAACTAGGGAAGAAAGGGGGAAATAGACCACGGAAGCCCCATGTCTCTCTGTTTCTCCATTTTGGCCGTCTAATGTTGCTTGGCTTTCGCATCTAGTCCCCTAGGTAACTATTTACAATGTGGGTGGTTGTTCCGCCAATGCCCTGTAGTTCATTTAACCTCAGCTGGTTTTACCCCTATGTCTGCTTTCGTACCTTGGTAGTGGGAGTTGTGGTCACTCTGCGCCCGTGCAGTGAGATATTAAGCGTGGTACTATTCATTCTCGTGTTCATGTATATGCCTTTTTTTTTTTTTTCTCCTTTCCTCTTCCGTTATTTTTCTGACTCTTCCCCCTCAAGAATGCCTCCCATATGTTTCTGGCTTCCCTTATGTGGTGTGTTGGGTGCATCAGTTGGCAAGTCTTCGTTTCGTATACTAGGTTTAGGGAGATCTGCTGGAGAAGGCTAGATCTCACCGGTGGCTGTGGTTGTTTCCATCCCCTGGCTTTCAATAGGTTGGCAGCTATCAATATGTGATATGTTAGGCCGGCATATGCTTTTGGGAATGGGTCAATAGATATAAAGAGCAGGGCAGTTTCTGGTCTCAGATTGGTTTCTGTGCCTAGTGCTCCTCTTATCACCCCTTCAACTTCCTTCCAGTATCCCCTGATAAACTTGCAGGTCCACCATATGTGGAACAGTGTGCCCTCCTCTTTTAAACATCTCCAGCATAGCCGCGAGGTGTTAGGATATATGGTTGCCAGTCTGGTTGGCACCAAGTACCACCTATATTGAATCTTGCGCATTAGCTCTAGGTGGTATGCGCATCTGGATCTACCTTTATGGGCTATAAAGGCCTGGTTCCATTGCTCTTCTGAGAATATCGTGCTCAAATCCCTATGCCACGCCTCTCTGAATTTGTCTAGCTGCGGTGATATCTGTTTAGTTGGGTTATTGAGTACCGTATATACTCGAGTATAAGCCGACCCGAATATAAGCCGAGGCCCCTAATTTTATCCCAAAAAACTGGGAAAACTTATTGACTCGAGTATAAGACTAGGGTGGGAAATGCAGCAGCTACTGGTAAATTTCTAAATAAAATTAGATCCTAAAAAAAATATATTAATTGAATATTTATTTACAGTGTGTGTATAATGAATGCAGTGTGTGCGTATGTGTGTGTGTATGAGTGCAGCGTGTGTGTATGAGTGCAGCGTGTGTGTATGAGTGCAGTGTGTGCATGAATGCAGTGTGTGTGTGCATGAATGCAGTGTGTGTGTGCATGAATGCAGTGTGTGTGTGCATGAATGCAGTGTGTGTGTGTATGAATGCAGTGTGTGAATGCAGTGTGTGCAGGGCCGGTGCAAGGATATTTGCCCCTCCACCCCCCATATGTCCTGACTTCCCCTCCTCCTCCCTTAGTGGTCATTACCTCCCCACCCCTGTGTTCCTTCACCCCCTCCCCCAGTGGTCCTGACTCACCCCTCCCCTAGTGGTCCTTACCCTCCCCTCCCCTCCCATGGTGGTCCTTATCCCACCCCCTCCCTCTCATAGTGGTCCTTATCCCCCTTCTCCCTCCCATAGTGTTCCTTATCCCCCCCATCCCTCCCATAGTGGTCCATATACCCCCCCTCCCTCCCATAGTGGTCCTTATACCCCCCCTCCCTCCCATAGTGGTCCTTATCCCACCCCCTCCCTCACATAGTGGTCCTTATACCCCCCTCCCTCCCATAGTGGTCCTTATCCCCCCCTCCCTCCAATAGTGGTCCTTATCCCCCCCCTCCCTCCCATAGTGGTCCTTATCCCCCCCCTCCCTCCCATAGTGTTCCTTATCCCCCCCTCCCTCCCATAGTGGTCCTTATACCCCCCTCCCATAGTGGTCCTTATCCCCCCCCTCCCTCCCATAGTGGTCCTTATACCCCCCCTCCCATAGCGGTCCTTATACCCCCCCTCCCTCCCATAGCGGTCCTTATACCCCCCTCCCTCCCATAGTGGTCCTTAACCCACCCCCTCCCTCCCATAGTGGTCCTTATACCCCTTTTTTATTATTATTTTTTTTTATTATTATTTCTTTTTATTTATATATTTTTTTTTCGTCCCCCCTCCCTGCTTGATATATGGCAGGGAGGGGGGCTCTCCTTCCCTGGTGGTCCAGTGGCAGTTCAGTGGGGGGGAGAGGGGGGCTGGCAGAGCTGTAACTTACCTGTTCTGCAGCTCCTGTCAGCTCTCTCCTCCTCTGCGCCGTCCGTTCTGCTCTTCTGTCAGCTTACACTGTAAGTCTCGCGAGAGCCGCGGCTCTCGCGAGACTTACACTGGGAGCTGACCGAGGTGCTGACCGGACGGCGCAGAGGAGGAGAGAGCTGACAGGAGCTGCAGAACAGGTAAGTTACAGCTCTGCCAGCCCCCCTCTCCCCCCAGTCTGTATTATGGCAATGCAAATTGCCATAAAACAGACCTTGACTCGAGTATAAGCCGAGTTGGGGTTTTTCAGCCCAAAAAATGGGCTGAAAAACTCGGCTTATACTCGAGTATATACGGTACTTTGTACATGAGTGAGAGCGGTTTCTTGGGCATTGTCTTGGATTCACATGCCTTCTCTATGTATTGAGTATGGGTCGGGGTTGTCAGGACAGTGGAGTCTGTCAGTATTCCTTTTAGTTGTAGGTAGGAAAATATAGCTCTGTTCGGTAAATCGTAACTTAGTTGCAAGTCTGGGAATTGTCTCAGTTTCCCTTGATTATAGAGGTGTCTAACTAACGTGCATCCACGCTCGGTCCATATGCGATGGTCAAATGTGGGATTTGCTATGTATACGCAGCAGCGCCCATTTATTTGTGTATCCTAACTGTGGTTTAATCATATCCCAATTTTTTAGTAGGAGTGTTGTGGTAGCGGGTGTGTCTGGGGATTTAGGGCGATGTCCGTGGGGGACCCAGAACAAGTATCTAAGGCCCTTGGGGCATGCCCACACTGATTCCATCTCCCCCCATTGTGGTGCGTTATGGGCTATATGCGCCTGCAAGGCGGTGGTCACCAGTGCTGCCCTATAATATGTTTTCACCTCAGGTAAGCCCAGCCCTCCCTGCGCTAGGGGTTTGGTGAGTATATTCGTAGCTACTCTGACTTTCTTATATGCCCACACGAAGCTGGTGAGAGTTCTTTGTAGACGTCTCAGGTACTCGTTGGGTAGCGGGATCTGTAGCGTTCTAGTTAGGTATTGGAATTTCGGCAGCAGCATCATCTTTACTGCTGCCAGTCTTCCCACCCAGGACATAAACTTGTTATCCCAGTTCTTCAAGGTGTCGATGAATTCATCTAGTAACCTCCCATAGTTTAGCTGTAAGAGTTTTTTAGGGTCTTTTGGGATCTTCAGCCCCAAGAAGGTGAGGTGGTCATCCCTCCAGTCTAGCGGGAATGAAGTTTTTAAATTTTCTACGGTATCGTGCGCTATCCCAATCCCCATTGCTTGCGTTTTTGTCACGTTGAGTTTGTAGTACGATTGCTCCCCATTGAGTTCTATGGGTGACAGGTTTGGTTGAGTTAGAGTTAGCAGGATGTCATCCGCAAATAGGTTAGCTTTATATTCCTTTCCCCCTATCTCTAGGCCGTGTATCGCGGGATTTTCCCTAATTTTAATTGCTAACGGCTCCAGTGCCAGCACATAGAGCAGCGGGGACAGGGGGCATCCCTGTCGCGTACCGTTTGTAAGGCGGAACGGCTCCGACAGGAACCCCGCATTCAGTACTCGTGCCGCGGGCTCGCTGTATAGGGCTCGAACAGCTGCCACAAAGCCGTAGGGGATATAAAACCTACCCAATACCTCTTGTAGGAACCCCCAATGTAGGCGATCAAAAGCTTTTTCGGCGTTGGGGGAGACCAGCAGTCCCCCCCGCCGCCGAATCTGCAGGTAGTGGAGGATATTAATTACTTTCCTGGTGTTATCCGCCCCCTGTCTCCCCTTTATGAAGCCCACCTGGTCATCATGTATTATGTGTGGGAGGATTGCGCTTAGTCTGTTTGCATACAATTTGGCGTACAGTTTTGCGTCAGTGTTGAGAAGGGAGATTGGTCGGAAGTTCTGCGGGATCGTCGGGGTTTTGTTTTGGGAGTGTGACGATGTGAGCGGCTAGTGTTTCCTTGGGGAGTTCCCCCTTCTGAGTGGCCTCTGTAAATAATCTGGCTAAGTATGGTGCAAGTGTGGTGTTGAATTTTTTGTAGTACTGGTTTTCAAATCCATTCGGTCCTGGGGATTTCCCCGCTGGGAGGCCTTTAATTAACTCCTCAACTTCTAAAGTTGTTATTGGTTTTGTAAGGTCTAGCTGCTGTTGTGTCGTGATCTTAGGTAATTTCACACCATCCAGGTAACCCCTAATGCTAGTGTTCGTCGGGTGACTGACCTTCGTGTCTTTTTGAATGTTATATAGCTTTGAGTAGTATGTTGCGAACACATCGCTTATGCCCTTTGGGGTACGTTTTTGTGTTCCCGCATGGTCTGTGACATAGGATATTTTTTGGTGTGCCTGTCTGGCTTTTATCCTTTGTGCTAACAATTTGCTTGCCTTATTCCCTTGTACATAGTGGGTTAGCTTAAGCTTCTGCATGTGGGTGTTGAGTGTTTCAAGTGCGTGTTGGTGCATAATTCTCGTAATCTGAATTATCCTGTTTCTTGTCTCTGGGGAGGGGGTGTGTTGATTGAGTCTGTTAAGGTTATATAGTTCTACCTGCCAGGTTCTGAGTTGTGCCTGGCGCGTCTTTTTCACATAGGCTGCCCTTCTGATCAGTAGGCCTCTTGCTACTGTTTTGTGCGCTAGCCAGAGAGTGGAGTCTGAGACATCCCCCGTGTCATTGTGTTTGAAGTATGTATGAAGGTCTTCCGATAGAGTCTTTGTATATCCCTCGTCCCGCAGCAGTGAACTGTTTATTTTCCACGGGCTGCGGTTTTTAAAGTCATATATATTTTTTAACTCTATAGTTACCGGTGCGTGGTCTGACCACGTGATCTGCTGTATGTCACTGTCGATGATTTGTTCTAGTGCCGAACCAGCTAGGAGTAATCCATCTATTTTAGAGTAAGAATTGTGTACCGCTGAATAGTGGGTGTAAGCCCTTTCTGAGGGGTGCGTGACTCTCCAGGCGTCATAGAGATGCTGGTCATGGAGTAGTTTTGCTATGGCTCTACATTGTCTCTTCAGGGGGCGGTGACGTTTGCTACGTGGATGCAATGTGGTATCTGTCTGCGGGTCGAAGATGTGGTTGAAGTCCCCTCCTATGATCGTGATTCCCTTTTGCGCTGTGGCCGTCCTAGTTAA
Source organism: Pelobates fuscus (assembly GCF_036172605.1). NCBI lineage: Eukaryota > Metazoa > Chordata > Amphibia > Anura > Pelobatidae > Pelobates > Pelobates fuscus. The sequence continues at coordinate 119,420,990 of NC_086326.1, read as the reverse complement.
AATTTTGTGCAAAAAATTCCTATGATTGGTATTTGGGGAGTACATATTCACAATGGTATATAGCATATCGTTAAACAGTCCTACTAGTATGATATATCTACCAGTCTGATCTACGTCCACAGTCTGCAGCGTGAATGAGACCGTTTGCTAATGAGGATGGATACTCCTCTAGCTTTAGTGGGTGCCGTGGCGTGGAACTGGTGCGGGAAGTCTTTGGTTAATATTGCTGGGTGGTCATTGTGTCGAAAATGAGTTTCCTGGAGGCATAGTATGTCTGCTCCCAGAGTTCTTACCTCTCTGGTGAGGAGATGGCGTTTTACCGGGGTATTGAGGACCCTAACATTAAAGATGCAAAGCTTCACGGTGGCTTGTGAGGTTTGCGTCTCTCATACCTGTGAAACTGGTCAATGTATGTGAGGATCGCTGCCCTTCCCAGCTCTATCAAGCGGGGCAGTGAAACCCTCCGTGTTTTCTCCATTGTGCTAGTGGGGCCTGCGGAACAGTCTGATGTTCTGTTGTCTTTAGGCGGGTGAAATAGCTCCAAGATGGCCGGGTTCGGGTCACCCACTAACCCATTCCCCCCCTCTGGAGCACAGTATTGAACATGTAGTGTACATACAATATACAAATCAACATATAACATAACAGTAACATTAACAAAAGTATTTACAATGGTATACCTAAGAAGTATTCGCGCCATTAATGCGGCGTGGCACTGCGTTGTCGTGCCTTGGGGTAGAGGCGGAAGGCCTCAAGTCCTTTGGGAGCTATCTCCCTCTACAGCTATAACTAGTGATGGACCGAACTGTCCGCCGGCGAACAGTTCCTGGCGAAATTAGCGTGTTCGCGTTCGCCACGGCGGGCGGACACATGCGCAGTTCGATCCGCCCCCTATTCATCATCATTGGGCAAACTTTGACCCCGTGCCTCTCGGTCAGCAGACACATTCCAGCCAATCAGCAGCACTCCCTCCCTTCCACACCCTCCAACCTCCCTCCCAGCATCCATTTTCGATTCATTCGGAAGATGCATGCTTAGTGAGAGGAGGGAAAGTTTAGCTGCTGCTGATTAGATAGGGAAATTGATAGCTAGGCTAGGGTATTCAGTGTCCACTACAATCCTGAAGGACTCATCTGATCTCTGCTGTAAGGACAGCACCCCAAAAAGCCCTTTTTAGGGCTAGAACATCAGGCTGCTTTTTTTTTTTTTTTTCCTGTGTAATGTAATTGCAGGTGCCTGCCTGCCAGCTTCTGTGTGAGGTTCACATTGGATACTGTGCCTATTTGCCCAGTGCCACCACTCATATCTGTTTTAACAATAGGTTAAGCTTTACATTTAAAATAAATATTTTTTTTTCACTGTAATAGTAGAGCAGTTGCCTGCCTGCCAGCTTCTGTGTGAGGTTCACATTGGATACTGTGCCCACTAGCCCAGTGCCACCACTCATATCTGTTTTAACAATTGGTTAAGCTTTAGATTTTAAAGAAATCATTTTTTTTCACTGTAATAGAAGAGCAGTTGCCTGCCTGCCAGCTTCTGTGTCAGGTTGGATGCCTTGCCCATTTGCACAGTCAGTGCCACCACTCATATCTGTTTTAACAATTGGATAAGCTTTAGATTTTAAATAAATATTTTTTTTCACTGTAATAGAAGAGCAGTTGCCTGCCTGCCAGCTTCTGTGTGAGGTTCACATTGGATACTGTGCCCACTAGCCCAGTGCCACCACTCATATCTGTTTTAACAATTGGTTAAGCTTTAGATTTAAAATAAATAAAAAAAATTCACTGTAATAGAAGAGCAGTTGCCTGCCTGCCAGCTTCTGTGTCAGGTTGGATGCCTTGCCCATTTGCACAGTCAGTGCCACCACTCATATCTGTTTTAACAATAGCTTAAGCTTTAGATTTTAAAGATATCATTTTTTTTCACTGTAATAGAAGAGCAGTTGCCTGCCTGCCAGCTTCTGTGTGAGGTTCACATTGGATACTGTGCCCACTAGCCCAGTGCCACCACTCATATCTGTTTTAACAATTGGTTAAGCTTTAGATTTTAAAGAAATCATTTTTTTTCACTGTAATAGAAGAGCAGTTGCCTGCCTGCCAGCTTCTGTGTCAGGTTGGATGCCTTGCCCATTTGCACAGTCAGTGCCACCACTCATATCTGTTTTAACAATAGCTTAAGCTTTAGATTTTAAAGAAATCATTTTTTTTCACTGTAATAGAAGATCAGTTAGTTGTCTGCAAGCGTCTGGGTGTCAGGCCTACTTCAGCGTGTGCTCTGTAGACCTGTTCCAGCGTGCTTTGACAGTTGCCAATCATATTTGGTGTCTCTATAGCGTGCTTTTAAAACCAAAATTTGTTTTTCACTGTTATAGATTGAATAGCAGTTACTTGTCTTCAAGCGGGTGTCTCAGGCCTACAGTGTGTGCTCTGCAGAACTGTTCCAGTGCACATTGCCAATCATATCTGGTGTCTCTATAGCGTGCTTTTAAAACCAAAATTTGTTTTTCACTGTTATAGATTGAATAGCAGTTACTTGTCTTCAAGCGGCTCTGTCAGTCCTTCCTTCAGCGTGTGCTCTGCAGAACTGTTCCAAAGCACATTGCCAATCATATCTGGTCTCACAGTAGCTTGCACGCATAGTACCACTAATCCCCCAAAAAATGACAGGCAGAGGCAGGCCACCCCGCAGGGGCCGTCGTGGTCGTGGTGCTGTGATTCCCTTTTGCCCTAGAATAATGCCCAGTTTTCAGAAGCCACGTACCCTGAACTTGAAAAGTTCTGAGGACTTAGTTGACTGGCTAACACAGGACACCCAATCTTGTACAGCCTCCGCTCGGAACCATGACGCACCATCCTCCTCCAGCTTAGCTTCAGGCACCTCTCAAGATAGCACTCACCCGCCTGCCGCCACCACCAAAACTAGCACCACAGCCGCTTTACTTGGTATGTCAGAGGAGTTATTCACACACCCGTTTGAAGAAATGAGTGATGCGCAACCATTATTGCTAGAGGATGTAGATAACAGGGATATGTCTCAGGCAGGCAGCATTAAACACATGGAGGTACGGTGTGATGATGATGATGTTGTACCCGCTGCTGCTTCCTTTTCTGAGTTGTCAGATACAAGCGAAGCGGTTGATGATGACGATGCGTCCATGGATGTCACGTGGGTGCCTGCTCGGCAAGAAGAAGAACAGGGCGAAAGTTCAGATGGGGAGACAGAGAGGAGGAGGAGGAGACGAGTTGGAAGCAGGGGGGGGTCATCGCAAGGAGCTAGTGGCACAGTCAGACAGCATGCATCGGCACCCGGGGTCAGCCCGACAGCACGCCAATCAACGCATGCTGTGTCCACCACCAGAATGCCGTCATTGCAGAGCTCAGCAGTGTGGCATTTTTTTGTGTGTCTGCCTCTGACAACAGCGATGCCATTTGCAACCTGTGCCAAAGGAAACTGAGTCGTGGGAGGTCCAACACCCACCTAGGTACAACTGCTTTGCGTAGGCACATGATCTCACATCACAAACGCCTATGGGATCAACACATGAGTACAAGCAGCACGCCTACTCTAAGCCGCCATCCTACTCTTGGTCCAGCATCTTCAGCCACGTCAACCACTGCTGTCCTTCTTGCCCCCTCTCAACCATCCGCCACTCCGTCTCCCGCCTTGAGCAGTTCCCGCTCATCTGCCCACAGTCATGTGTCTGTCAAGGACATGTTTGAGCGTAAGAAGCCAATGTCACCAAGTCACCCCCTTGCCCAGCGTCTGACAGCTGGCTTGTCCAAACTATTAGCCCGCCAGCTTTTACCATACAATCTGGTTGAGTCTGAGGCGTTCAAAAAATTTGTAGCTATTGGGACACCGCAGTGGAAGGTACCCGGCCGGAATTTCTTTTCACAAAAGGCAATCCCCAACTTGTACTCGATTGTGCAAAAGGAATGTCTGGCACACAGTGTTGGGGCAAGGGTCCATCTGACCACTGATACCTGGTCTGCAAAGCATGGTCAGGGCAGGTATATCACCTACACTGCTCATTGGGTAAACCTGCTGACGGCTGACAAGCAAGGAATGCGTGGCATTGCAGAGGAGTTGGTGACACCGCCACAAATTGCAGGCAGTCCTGCTGCCACCTCCTCTACTCCTCCCACCCTATCCTCTTCCATAACCTCCTCGGCTGAGTCCTCTTGTGCCGCTGCTTCTTGCTCCACATCAACGGCACCCCCCCAGCTCCCCAGGTACTATTCCACATCCCGGATACGGCAGTGTCACGCCGTCTTGGGTTTGACTTGCTTGAAAGCAGAGAGTCACACTGGACAAGCACTCCTGTCCGCCCTGAACGCACAGGTGGAAAAGTGGCTGACTCCGCAGCAACTGGATATCGGCAAAGTGGTGTGTGACAACGGAAAAAATTTGATAGCGGCATTGAAGTTGGGCATGTTGACACATGTGCCGTGCATGGCACATGTGTGTAATCTGATCGTACAACGCTTTGTGCATAAGTACACAGGCTTACAGGACGTCCTGAAGCAGGCCAGGAAGGTGTGTGGCCATTTCAATTTTTCCTACACGGCCATGGCTCACTTTGCCGATATCCAGCGGCGAAACAACATGCCAGTGAGGCGCTTCATTTGCGACAGCCCTACACGTTGGAATTAAACACTCCTAATGTTCGACCGCCTGCTCCAACAAGAAAAAGCTGTTAATGAATATTTGTATGACCGGGGTGCTAGGACAGCCTCTGGGGAGCTGGGAATTTTTTTGCCACGTTACTGGACGCTCATGCGCAATGCCTGTAGGCTCATGCGTCCTTTTGAGGAGGTGACAAACCTAGTCAGTCGCAACGAAGGCACCATCAGCGACATCATACCATTTGTTTTCTTCATGGAGCGTGTCCTGCGAAGAGTGCTGGATCAGGCTGTAGATGAGCGTGAAGAGGAAGAGGAAGAGTTGTGGTCACCATCACCACCAGAAACACCATCGCTTGCTGGACCTGCGGCAACGCTGGAAGAGGATTGTGAGGAAGAGGAGTCAGAGGAGGATTGTAGCTTTGAGGAGAAGGAGGAGGAGCAAGACCAAACACAACAGGCATCCCAGGGTGCTCGTTGTCACCTATCTGGTACCCGTGGTGTTGTACGTGGCTGGGGGGAAGAACATACCTTCAATGACATCAGTGAGGAGGAGGAACGGGAAATGAGTAGCTCGGCATCCAACCTTGTGCAAATGGGGTCTTTCATGCTGTCCTGCCTGTTGAGGGACCCTCGTATCAAAAGGCTGAAGGAGAACGACCTGTACTGGGTGTCCATGCTACTAGACCCCCGGTATAAGCAGAAAGTGGCGGAAATGTTACCCAATTACAACAAGTCGGAAAGGATGCAGCATTTGCAAAATAAATTAAAAAGTATGCTTTACACAGCGTATAAGGGTGATGTCACAGCACAACGGGAATCTAACAGGGGGAGAGGTGGAAGTCATCCTCCTCCTCCTCCTCCCACGACCACGCCGGCAAGGACGCTTTAAAGACGTGTTGTTGATGGAGGACATGCGGACCTTTTTAAGTCCTATGCATCGCCACAGCCCTTCGGGATCCACCCTCAGAGAGCGACTCGACCGACAGGTAGCAGACTAGCGATGAGAGCGATGAGGAGCGATGAACCCCTTGACTACTGGGTGTGCAGGCTTGACCTGTGGCCTGAGCTATCCCAATTTGCGATAGAACTTCTGGCCTGCCCTGCTTCAAGTGTCCTGTCAGAAAGGACCTTCAGTGCAGCAGGAGGTATTGTCACTGAGAAGAGAAGTCGCCTAGGTCAAAAAAGTCTAGATTACCTCACCTTTATTAAGATGAATGAGGGATGGATCCCGAAGGGACTGATACTGGGCGATACATTCGCTTAAAAAAGGCCTGATGAGATGAGCTGCCTTGGGCTAAAAATGGTCCACACGCTGCTGTATTTTAGCTCTGAATGATGTTTGACTTGCTTGACTTATCCGCCACCAACTAGGGTTCAAGCCGCCATGTTTTAGGGCACTTTCTGCCTGTGAAACAAACATCAATTTTTCTGGCCGCTGCTACAGCAGCGGCTGCAACAATACCAAATTTTTCAGGCATGTGTACATGCCTAATTTTTAGGCCCACTGGTGCAGCACTGTGGCTTCAAAAACCAAACCAAAAATTAAAATCCTCCAAGATGGCACCAATATACCAGTGGTCTAAGCATCTTCCCACCTTGGCCTAAAAAGGGGAAGTGATTCAACAATTAAAAATCTCTGCCATTTACACGTCCACTGATAGGAGACGCGGAAGGTATTAAACTGATATGAACAATACTCCACTCCTATCAGTAGGTCCGTCCCATTGTGATTTATGCCCCCCACCCACCGCGCAGGGATGGGGGCCAGGGGGGAGGAAAGTAGGCCCCCCCATTGTGATTTATGCGCAGGGGTGGGGGCCGAGGGGGGGAGGACAGTAGGTCACCCCATTGTGATTTATGGCCCCCACCCACCGCGCAGGGGTTGGGAAGGACAGTAGCTCCCCCCAGTGTGTATCAGGGGCTTTGAGGACAGGTGTCAATCCATACCTGCCAAGTGACCCTATGTAGGGGGAACAGTCTCTATTCTGCTCTGTGTCAGTGTGTATCATGGTCTCTGTGGACGGTGAACAGTCTCTATTCTGCTCTGTGTCAGTGTGTATCATGGTCTCTGTGGACAGGGAACAGTCTCTATTCTGCTCTGTGTCAGTGCGTATCAGGGGTTTTGAGGACAGGTGTCAATCCATATCTGCCAAGAGACCCGATGTAGGGGGAACAGTCTCTATTCTGCTCTGTGTCAGTGTGTATCAGGGATCATTAGGATAGGTGTCAATCCATATCTGCCAAGTGACCCTATGTAGGGGGAACAGTCTCTATTCTGCTCTGTGTCAGTGTGTATCAGGGATCATTAGGATAGGTGTCAATCCATATCTGCCAAGTGACCCTATGTAGGGGGAACAGTCCCTATTCTGCTCTGTGTCAGTGTGTATCAGGGGTTTTGAGGACAGGTGTCAATCCATATCTGCCAAGTGACCCTATGTAGGGGGAACAGTCTCTATTCTGCTCTGTGTCAGTGTGTATCAGGGGTTTTGAGGACAGGTGTCAATCCATATCTGCCAAGTGACCCTATGTAGGGGGAACAGTCCTTATTCTGCTCTGTGTCAGTGTGTATCAGGGGTTTTGAGGACAGGTGTCAATCCATATCTGCCAAGTGACCCTATGTAGGGGGAACAGTCTCTATTCTGCTCTGTGTCAGTGTGTATCAGGGGTTTTGAGGACAGGTGTCAATCCATATCTGCCAAGTGACCCTATGTAGGGGGCAGGCCCGTCGCTAGCCGACAGGCAAAACAAGCAACTGCTTGGGGCCCCGAGCTGGCCCGGGGCCCCAAGCAGAGCCGGCAGGGGCATGCGGTCCTAGGGGGCCTGGACTCCTCAGGTCGTCCGGGCCCCACATTCAGTGGGAACATACCGTGTCGCAGGGGGCCCTGCGACCCCGGTATGTTCCCACTGGGCCAGCCTCTTCTCCTGGGGGGCCCAGCAGCCGGTCACCTCAGGGCCCCCCAGAGGCTGGCCCTGCTGATACCCGGCGGGCGCGCGAGGGAGCACTCTCCTCTGAGTGCTTCCTCTTCAGCTCCCTCGCGCACCGTACTGATGCCGTAGCCGGAAGATGACGTCATCTTCCCGCTCCGGCATCAGTATTTGGCGCGCGAGGGAGCTGAAGAGGAAGCACTCAGCCAGGGAGAGTGCTCCCTCACGCGCCCGCCGGGTAAAAAATTTGGGTGGGGGGGGGGAGGAGGGAGAAAATTTGAGTGGGGGGGGAGGAGGGAGAAAATTTGAGTGGGGGGGAGGATGGAGAAAATTTGAGGGGGGGGAGGAGGGAGAAAATTTGAGTGGGTGGGGGGGAGAGGGAGGAAATTTGAGTGGGTGGGGGGGGAGAGGGAGGGAGGAAATTTGAGTGGGTGGGGGGGCGAAGGGAGGACATTTGAGTGGGTGGGGGGGCGAGGGAGGACATTTGAGTGGGTGGGGGGACGAGGGAGGACATTTGAGTGGGTGGGGGGGGAGAGGGAGGAAATTTGAGTGGGTGGGGGGGAGGAAATTTGAGTGGGTGGAGGGGGAGAGGGAGGGAGGAAATTTGAGGGAGTGGGGGGACAGGGAGGGAGGAAATTTGAGGGAGTGGGGGGAAAAGGGAGGTAGGAAATTTGAGGGAGTGGGGGGGAGAGGGAGGGAGGAAATTTGAGGGAGTGGGGGGGAGAGGGAGGGAGGAAATTTGAGGGAGTGGGGGGGAGAGGGAGGGAGGACATTTTTTGGGGGGAGAGGAAGGAAATTTGAGGGAGGGGAGGGAGAGGTAGGAATTTGAGGGAGGGGAGGGAGAGGTAGGAATTTGAGGGGGAGAGGAAGGGAGAACATTTGAGGGAGGGGGAGAGGACATTTGAGGGAGAGGAAGGAAATTTGAGGGAGGGGGAGAGGAAGGAAATTTGAGGGGGGAAGGGAGGAAGGAAACTTGAGGGGGGGAGGGAGGAAGAAAATTGGAGGGGGGAGAGGAAGAGAATTGGAGGGGGGAGAGGAAGAAAATTGGAGGGGGGAGAAGGAAGGAAATGAGAGGGAGGGGGAGAAGGAAGGAAATGAGAGGGAGGGGGAGAAGGAAGGAAATTGGAGGGGGGAGAAGGCAATGAGAGGGAGGGGGAGAAGAAGGAAGGGGGGAGAGGAAGAAAATTGGAGGGGGGAGAGGAAGAAAATTGGAGGGGGAGAAGGAAGGAAATGAGAGGGAGGGGGAGAAGGAAGGAAATGAGAGGGAGGGGGAGAAGGAAGGAAATGAGAGGGAGGGGGAGAAGGAAGGAAATTGGAGGGGGGAGAAGGCAATGAGAGGGAGGGGGAGAAGAAGGAAATTGGAGGGGGTAGGGGGAGAGATTGACATCGATCAAACACACACACAATGCACCCCTTGCACACAGAAAAACACACAATGCATTACACACAGACACACATACACAAGCAATGCATCCCTTACACACAGCAACACACAATGCACCCCTTCCACACACTCAGTGCATCCCTTACAGCAGTGTTTCCCAACCCAGTCCTCAAGGCACACCTACCAGTCCAGGATTTAGGGGTGACCCAGTTGTGTCTAAGGTGTTTTTTCTTTTTTTTCTAAAAACCCCTTAGACAAAACTGGGTAATCCTTAAATCCTGGACTGGTAGGTGTGCCTTGAGGACTGGGTTGGGAAACACTGCCTTACAGACACACACACTGCATCCCATACATACACAAACTCACCTTGCAGCCCTTACACATACAAACACAGATTCACACAATGCATTCCTTACACACATCAGGACATCCCCCCCCCCCCCCCACACACACACACCCCTGTGAACAAACTCATTGGTGGAACATGAAGGTGGACCCTGGGACCCAGACCTTGAGCTGTGTAAATGGCCCTCAAAAAATGGAGCTGCTTCCCGTTCTCCCAGAACATTGATTTTTGTGACCACAGTTACAAACCGCCTCCAGAGAGCCTGTTCTACACCAGACCAGTGGAGCCAGACGGCAGCTGAAGCCCATCATCATCCTCATCTGGTTGTAAGTAGGCAATCTAGTATATTATTCGTGGCACTAATCTCTAATTTACCTCACATTAAAGGGACACTATAGTCCCCAAAACCACTGCAGCTTAATGTAGTGGTTCTGGTGTCTATAGCCTGTCCCTTCAGGCCTTTTATTGTAAACACGGCGGCACTGCAGCACTGTGTTAGTTAACATGGCAGATCATATGGGTGGGGCACTGTGATGTCACATGGGGGCGGCAAACTTTACTTTTGCCTAGGGCGGCAAAAATCCTTGCACCGGCCCTGCAGACACTGCATCCCTGTGGGCGGACTGGGTGGGGGGGGGGGGGCAGGGGGTTCAGGCGCCAGGGGCCCAGACCTTGAGCGTGCATGTGGGGGCCTCCATGTCCGTTTTGCTTGGGGCCCCCAAATTCCTTCAAACGGCCCTGGTAGGGGGAACAGTATCTATTCTGCTCTGTGTCAGTGTGTATCAGGGGTTTTGAGGACAGGTGTCAATCCATATCTGCCAAGTGACCCTATGTAGGGGGAACAGTCTCTATTCTGCTCTGTGTCAGTGTGTATCAGGGGTTTTGAGGACAGGTGTCAATCCATATCTGCCAAGTGACCCTATGTAGGGGGAACAGTCTCTATTCTGCTCTGTGTCAGTGTGTATCAGGGGTTTTGAGGACAGGTGTCAATCCATATCTGCCAAGTGACCCTATGTAGGGGGAACAGTCCCTATTCTGCTCTGTGTCATTGTGTATCAGGGATTTTGAGGACAGGTGTCAATCCATATCTGCCAAGTGACCCTATGTAGGGGGAACAGTCTCTATTCTGCTCTGTGTCAGTGTGTATCATGGTCTCTGTGGACGGTGAACAGTCTCTATTCTGCTCTGTGTCAGTGTGTATCATGGTCTCTGTGGACAGGGAACAGTCTCTATTCTGCTCTGTGTCAGTGTGTATCAGGGGTTTTGAGGACAGGTGTCAATCCATATCTGCCAAGTGACCCTATGTAGGGGGAACAGTCCCTATTCTGCTCTGTGTCAGTGTGTATCAGGTGTTTTGAGGACAGGTGTCAATCCATATCTGCCAAGTGACCCTATGTAGGGGGAACAGTCTCTATTCTGCTCTGTGTCAGTGTGTATCAGGGCTGGGCTTTGAGGACAGGTGTCAATGTTAGGTGATTTCTGCCCTTTATGGATTAAAAGCAGACTCTGCATCAACTGTGCAATTTTCCATGGGAGTTTTGCCATGGATCCCCCTCTGGCATGCCACAGTCCAGGTGTTAGTCCCCTTGAAACAACTTTTCCATCACTATTGTGGCCAGAAAGAGTCCCTGTTGTTTTTAAAATTCGCCTGCCCATTGAAGTCAATGGCGGTTCGCGCGGTTCGCCGGTTTGCGAACATTTGCGGAAGTTCGCGTTCGCGTTTTCGGGTTCGCGACAACACTAGCTAATACTAGTGATTGTTGGGATGTCCCAACTAGTGGTCATAGCCCTGCAAGTCTGCTACTGTGATCTCTACATTGATACAATTTTAATTTATCCGTATGTTTTCGGTTGTTTTTCTTTTTTTTTTTATTGCATCCCTCATTCTGGGTGTAGGTGTAAGGTTAACGCGTATCCCCCCCCCCCTCTGGCAAGCTGTCTATCTGTGAGCGGGTGTGTCTGGCTGATACTATTCACCCCTATGTAGTAGGTGGCTGTTTTGTGGGCAGTGGTTGTGTCGTTCCCAAGCATATATACTAAAGCTGGATCCCCTGCCCACCCCTGTGCCCCATCGTGAGCACTACAGTAACCCGGTGCGGTTTGAGTAGTGGTTTACGTTACCCTGCCCCTGGGTTGATAGTCCTTCACCCTGTGATGCCTTAAGGCCTTAACTCAGTCTCTCGGGAGTTATCTCCGCTTCGTCTTTTTCCAGTCCGGTGAGGCTCTGACGCTACTGCTCTCTTGCTCAGTCGTCGGTGCGGGTGCAATGTTCCAGTCACTTAGAATGCGGCGGCCTTCCTCTGGGGATCCAATGGTTGTGGTCCTCCCCTCTCGTAACACTAGGAACTTAGTGGGATATCCCCATCGGTATGGGAGGTGGTTGTCTCGGAGCTGAATGGTGATATCTCTGAAGTCGCGCCGTCTCTTTAAGGTGTAAGAGGAGATGTCTGAGTAGATGGTTATCCCTTTGTAAGCTGCAGGCATTTATTTCCGTTTTCTATTTGCATTCAGGATAACTTCCTTAGCATGAAAGTAATGCATTCTTAGCAGAGTGTCTCTCGGGGTGTCTGGTGGTAAGGATTTTGGTCTGGCGGTCCTATGGATCCTATCCAGCAGGACCAGGTCCAGCGGTAAGTCCGGAGCAAGTACTTTTAGTATGCCCGTGACATGGGCGTTAAGGTCCTCATTTTTAACAGTCTCCGGTATTCCCCTTATGCGGAGGTTGTTGCTGCGTGCCCAAAACATGACTTTTAATAAAAATATAAATCACTAAAAGTCTCTTATAACAAAAGACCCACTACAATACAGAGCATATAGTACTAAGTGCAAATAAGAAAAGGAGCTGGTCCAAACTGCCTTGAAATTGTATCCTTCCCTAAAGAGGGATTAAATATAGAACTATAGATCCTATATAAATAAAACTGTGTAATAGCAGGATATCCACTGGCAGCAAATAAATAGTGAATACTGACTAAGTGGTTTCAATAAAGTACTATCTTGATTAGCAACAATGTATAACAGTAGCTCTGAGAATTTTACCCCTAAAGTGACCCTAATTAGGAATCAAGCCCACCCGCTCCTAAAATAAGTATAATGGCAATAAAAAGAAAGAGAAATGTCAGAAAATCCGAAATGAAATGAAAACCACAAGCAGTATTATGGACACAGCAATGCCCCGAACGCCCCTGATGCATGTTTCGCTAAGTCAGCTCATCCCCTCTGTTATCTGTTTCATAAATTGCATGGTTTAGCTGCTGGCGTTAAAGGAAGAACTACATCCAGGGTACTTTTGCAAGATACTTGTACTAGTTTACACCAAGTTCTTGGCTAAAGCAGAAGACACACTAAGGTCGTTGGCGCTTTAGTTTAAACAGAGCTTTTTCTTGGTCACTTCCTTTATTTAAATTGCCTCATGCTGGGATGCCACAGGAGGCTATTGTTAGCCCTGTTTATATTTTTCTTTTTTGACAGATTTTCATTTGAGTTGTTACCACCTTGGTCTCAGCTGGGCCTTGGCTGGGAACGGACTTCCAGAGTCCAGATGCTGAGCTCTAGTGATTAACTCGCTGGAAGATGGTAGAAGGCATTGCCACACCACAGACATCTCAGAGGAGAGAAACAAAAACATATGGTGGAATGGAAATTAAGAGGTTTAAATTGAAAATTATGAAAGAGGAAGTGGGAGGGCAGTTGATGGCCCACTCATCTGTTTCTGACCCAAGGCACTCCTTAATTGACAGTCAACATCCAGAGTTCAAATTTAAAATGCAGTGTCTAAGTGATTAACTGGCATGAATCCACTGGTTGAAAGATTCAAACTAAGTAAATAACCAGCCAACATATTCTAAAGCAGTATCAATGATTTTACTATGACAGATGGTGGGACTGGGTCAGATGAAAGTTAGAAATTATGTTTAATCTGTGCCAAAGCTGAGAATGGGGAATATCCAACTTTGGCAGATTACATTTCAGGAATGCCATTTGTTCCATGAGCTGAGGTGCCAGTTGCTAACAGGCACAGTAAATCGCCAATAACAAATAAAACTTGCTCACTCTGGACAGTGGATGGGGGACAAGAGACGGGAGAAGAGGAGAGAGACCAAGCCCCAATATCTTCTTGTTATCCCAAGAAGATCTGTAATAGGGGGCAAATGAGGTTTTCCAAGGCATCGCTGCTGTGCTACTTTCTTTCCTTGAGGAATGCGTAGTGGGTCCCACCAAACAAATTGCAACTAATTGCAATAATCAATAGTGTAAAGCTGATCTATATTGAATAGTATTACTCCCCCCCCCCCGCCCCCGCCCCCTTTTGAAAAAGCAATGAAAGGGAAAAGCAATGAAAGGAAAAAATAAAAATAAAAAAAAACACAATCGCTTTACAATGTATTAATTTGTAGTGTAATCATAGAAAATGCTGATATGCCCAGATTGATTTTAAAGATGATGTTATGATATCACTACTGTGTCTGAATTTAGTAAGTGATATTTAAGTAATTGTATCTGTACATAATGGAGGAATAGTTACACTTGGAATTATATTAGTATATAGAAACTATAAGCGATAATGGATCAATATTTTACTGAATTTAGTTTTGTAACATCATTCCTATATTTCTCAATAAACTAATTTGGAGATATAGGATATAAGAGGTAAATCATATGGCAGTAGCAGCATCTCTTGTATCCTTATGAAACCATACTTGGATATTTAAAGCAGGATTTATAATTATGCAATTTCTTTTAAAAATGTTGGTAATGGAAAAACAAAATTTCTTTTAACAATGTTGGCAAATGAATAACATTATTGCTTATATTTTGTTTGTTGATACACACCTACAAATAATTTATATACTAAGTCAGGGGTTCCCAACCTAGTCCTCAGTCCAGAATTTAGGGATTACTCTGTTGTGTCTAACATGTTTTTTTTTTCTAAAAACACCTTAGACACAATTGGATAATCCTTGAATCCTGGACTGTTAGGGGGTACTTGAGGACTGGGTTGGAAACCACTGTACTAAGTAATATTCAAGTATGCAACTGACAATAAATGAGCATAAAGGACAGGGAGAAGCAGGGCCTTAAAATCAAAATGCAATGCCTTAACTGGGCTCTCCCCAAGTTAAAAATGCAAACCAGATGTGGTCCCCATGCTCACTGTGCCTAGAGGAGTTTCAGATGTACTTTGCTGTTGTCGTGATTACCGATAGGTGATCTCACTTGCAGTCACTTCCAGGTTCTCGCCGATCCGGCCTACCCCATGCGTCTGACATCACATGCTCCTGTATTAAAAGAAAGCCACGGGTACTACGAAATTGCTCAGTCAATTTGTTTTCAAGTGCCGTCTGAGCTCCCAGTGTCATCAAGCTGTGTACTGAACAACCGACCTTGCTGAAGGCAGACCATCACGAGAGCCTTGCCCACATTTGCTGCTTTGTCACCACAAAACCCATTTGTGCCTGTGTGCTTGCCTGCTGTCCAAGCAACACTTCCACCATCTTCTTCAGTACCTGCAATATATTGTCTATGTGTTATCCATTCATCACCTCAGCATGGAGGAGAAAGGAGCAGTGCCCCTGCATGCCTGCCAAACTACTGACCAACAAAGATCTTCCTCACCGGTCAACCCATTCTCATGAAGTGGGGGCAAATCTCTGTAATGTGTGCAAGACCAAGCCTGCATGAGAAGGAGACTACACACCCGCTTCTTCTCCTTTGCAGTAGGCTGCTGAGCTGCTGCAACAATTGGAGTAGAGTAAGTGGTGCTATGACATAACTGTCATAGCCCCTGCACGTCCTCCTGTCCTATTGTGTTTTACACCCCATGTCCTATAGACTTTAAGCTCGTTTGAGTAGGGTCCTATTCAACCTATCGTTCCTGTAAGTTTTCTTGTAATTGTGCTATTTTTTTTTAAAGATTCTTAATTTTTCATTTTCCATAAACAAAAGTCGTATGAACGTTTTTACAGAAAAAATAGGTCATGGTCATGTGTTGTTGAGGAGGTCTTGGTTTGGTTATGATGTTTCTGATTAGGTAGCGGTCCCGGTCGAAGGAGTGCCAGCTAAGAGAGATGGTATAGTTTGTGAGTTTGTTAAGCCAGGTGTTTTGGTGGTGGTCGTTCTATTGTTGGGGGGGGAACAGCTGTCCTAGAGGTTGCGGCCTTAGGTCGTTGTAACGGCTACCCAGGTAGAGAGAGGGTATCTGCCGTTGGAGACGTCCTTTTCCCTGCAAGCTGCTGTGGAGAAATAAAGCGGGTGTAATCCCATCCACGATATCCAGAGTGAGAGTCAGGTTCAGCTGAAATAGAGCAGAGTAATATTCCCAAATAATCCCCTTCCAAGAACGAGACAAGGCTACGTTTTGAAGGGTCAAGAAGAACTGAGGACTGGGACACCCAGACTGCTTTTTATTAGGATAAGGTACACACAGGACACTCCCAGGGGGAGGATGAAAATAACCAATCATACGTATGTGTAATGGTCACTTATTGACAATATGGATCACAACTGTAGATAACTGAAGTTGTTTATTAATTGTTATAATTGAAAATAAAGTAAAATTCAAGTTGAGCTGTCTCTTTAATTCCTTGTCAGAAAATTAAGCAGCAGCAGGATTTGCAGAGAAGATTAGGTTGAGGCAATTATTAGTCTGAACAGAGATGAGATTCCAATGTAGAATTGTTAAATGGCAGCAGAACAATTAGTTAGGTTGAAGCAAAAGAAGGTAAGCAGAGATGCAGGAAATCAATACTCCTGTTTAGGCAGAAGAGTTCTACTTAGCTTTGTAGGGTTGGTAATCCGGTTTGATGAGAGATGTTTCTCAGAGAGGATTAAGGTTGCTGCAGACAAAAGAGTATCCAATGGCAAGTCCGTGGTCGAGGAGAGGAGAAGGCAGGTAAACGATAACAGTCCGGGTCCGATACACAGTAGAGGTAAACACAGATACACTTAGTTTGAAGTTTTCGCGGGAGGCTTTCAAATTGATCCAGCACTGAGGTGTTGCCGCGGTCTCCCTTTGTATCCTGGGAGTAACCGCGTCAGAGGAGGGGGAGTGGCCGCGCTCCGTCTACCCGGAAGTCCCCGGAGTACGGATGCCGGAAGGTCTGACAGTATGGTAACACCCCCACATCTCCTCCCCTCAGATAAACACATAACATAATTATAACGTACAATATTTTACCCCAGTTCTGGATGTACCCCAAAAACAAGGGGTACAACTTTAAATCCGGTATGATAGCTCTCATTCAGGGGAACAATATACCCAAAAATCAGCCCATTCTTGATGGGTGACGCATATTGAGATGGATTTAATAGATGCCCAGATGTCAGCCCAATCTGTGGGGTCCTCGGGGGGTCCCAGGTCTTTCTCCCATGCTGTGATGTATGGGAGGGTTATCTGAGTATGATGTGTGGTTAGTGTCATGTATATGGTTGATATTTGGCTCTTTCTGGATGGTGAGTGGAGGGTGTCTCTTTTAAACCCGGTCAGGGACGAGGTGGCTGCCATGCGAACTGCGTCCGTTGCTGCGAAGCTTCGGAGTTGGAGGTAGCGAAAGTAGTCATATGTGGTTAGGGTTTCAGGGTTGGGGATGTCAGTGTATTGCAGGAGCTTGCCATTGGGGTAAAGGTGTCCTAGCCTGACTATGTCGCGATCTTCGAAGTGGGCATAGTGTTGTGGTGTGAGGCCTGGTGGGAACATCTTGTTGCGGAGGATTGGGGTGAGGGGCGATAAGCCCGTGGACAGCTCAAATTTGTCGCTGAGGTTGTCCCAGAGGTCCAGGGAGTGGGTGATCATTGGGGAGGTGGGGGGTGGCAGTGATCTGTATTGTTTCTGGAGCCACATGTATTGGGAGGGGTGATAATTGTCCTTAAATCCCCCCCTCTTAGAATATTGTAAAGTGCTACGGAATATGTTGCCGCTATATAAATGGCAATAATAATAATGTAAAGGAAGAAAAGGGGTCCAAAAAGGACAGCCAGCATGGACTGGAGCCAGGCAATGCAGTCAGTAGCATTGCTCTCCCTTCCAATACTCTACATTGCCCTGGCCCTTTTCATGCTCCATTACAGCTAGGAGCCAGTGGCAGCCATCAGCATATCCAGCAAAGGGAGCTGCCTATGTGAGGAGAGGAAGGCACAAGATTTCCTAATTCTTGCTATAGATGTTTTGGAAACAAGCTGATAATTTGTGTGAGTTGCGCTCCATACACCTTGCTGACACAGGAGACAGAGATAAACACTTGAGTACGGTGTCAGAGTTATTTCGGTGAAAGGACTATGAGGAAAGAACAATATCTAAAGAAATAAAATATGCCTAAAAACACCACAAGTTAGGCTCCTCCAATACAAAACAAAAAAAACGAACAAGAAATCAAGAATCCTGTTGGTAGTTACCTACAGCCCAACTCTAGAAGTCATATTTAAGCCATGAAGCTCAGAGGACCCCACACTCAAATAAAAATATCATCAGCTCCAATACTAGCATTCAAACAAACACTTAACCTGAGATAAAGATTTGTCCACAGCAAACTGGCCCCCAGAACAGGAGCTCGTACAGAATGACACTGTAGTATACAACAAATCCATCTGCAAATAGTGATGTACCGAACGGTCCGCTGGCGAATAGTTCCTGGCGAACATAGTATGTTCGCGTTCACCACGGCGGGCGAACAGATGCGCGGTTCGATCCGCCCCCTATTCGTCATCATTGAGTAAGCTTTGACCCTGTTCCTCACAGTCAGCAGACACATTCCAGCCAATCAGCAGCAGACCCTCCCTTCCAGACCCTCCCACCTCCTGGACAGCATCCATTTTAGATTCATTCTGAAGCTGCATTCTTAGTGAGAGGAGGGACAGTGTGTCCTTCAAGTGGGTGTCAGGCCTTCTGCCAGGGCACATTGCCACTCATATCTGGTGTCACAATAGCGTGCATTTAAAAACAAAATATTTTTTTCACTGTTATAGATTGAATAGCAGTTAGTTGTCTTTAAGCGGGTGTGTCAGGCCTACAGCGTCTACTCTGCCAACCTCTGCCAGTGCACATTGCTACTCATATCTGGTGTCACAATAGCTTGCATTTAAATACAAAAACGTTTTTGACTGTAATCTAATAGCAGTCAGTGTCCTTCAAGTGGGTGTCAGGCCTCCAGCGTGTACTCTGCCAACCTCTGCCAGTGCACAATGCTTCTCATATCTGGTGTCACAATAGCGTGCATTTAAAAACAAAAAAAGTTTTTGACTGTAATCTAATAGCAGTCAGTGTCCTTCAAGCTGGTGTTAGGCCTCCAGCGTGTACCCTGCCAACCTCTGCCAGTGCACATTGCCACTTATATCTGGTGTCACAATAGCGTGCATTTAAAAACAAAATATTTTTTTCACTGTTATAGATTGAATAGCAGTTAGTTGTCTTCAAGCGGGTGTGTCAGGCCTACAGGGTCTACTCTGCCAACCTCTGCCAGTGCACATTGCCACTCATATCTGGTGTCACAATAGCGTGCATTTAAAAACAAAAAAAAGTTTTTGACTGTAATCTAATAGCAGTCAGTGTCCTTCAAGCTGGTGTCAGGCTTTCAGCGTGTACTCTGCCAACCTCTGCCAGTGCACATTGCCACTCATATCTGGTGTCACAATAGCGTGCATTTAAAAACAAAATATTTTTTTCACTGTTATAGATTGAATAGCAGTCAGTGTCCTTCAAGCTGGTGTCAGGCCTACAGCGTGTACTCTGCCAACCTCTGCCAGTGCACATTGCCACTCATATCTGGTGTCACAATAGCGTGCATTTAAAAACAAAAAAAAGTTTTTGACTGTAATCTAATAGCAGTCAGTGTCCTTCAAGCTGGTGTCAGGCTTTCAGCGTGTACTCTGCCAACCTCTGCCAGTGCACACTGCCACTCATATCTGGTGTCACAATAGCGTGCATTTAAAAACAAAAAAAGTTTTTGACTGTTATAGATTGAATAGCAGTTAGTTGTATTCAAGCGGGTGTGTCAGGCCTACAGCGTGTACTCTGCCAACCTCTGCCAGTGCACATTGCCACTTATATCTGGTGTCACAATAGCGTGCATTTAAAAAAAAAGTTTTTGACTGTAATCTAATAGCAGTCAGTGTCCTTCAAGCGGGTGTCAGGCCTTCAGCGTGTACTCTGCCAACCTCTGCCAGTGCACATTGCCACTAATATCTGGTGTCACAATAGCGTGCATTTAAAAACAACAGATTTTTTTTCACTGTTATAGATTGAATAGCAGTTAGTTGTCTTCAAGCGGGTGTGTCAGGCCTACAGCATGTACTCTGCCAACCTTTGCCTGTACACATTGCCACTCATATCTGGTGTCACAATAGCGTGCATTTAAAAACAAAAACGTTTTTGACTGTAATCTAATAGCAGTCAGTGTCCTTCAAGCGGTTGTTAGGCCTACAGCGTGTACTCTGCCAACCTCTGCCACTGCACTTTGCCACTCATATCTGGTGTCACAGTAGCGTGCATTTAAAAACAAAAAAGTTTTTTCACTGTTATAGATTGAATAGCAGTTAGTTGTCTTCAAGCGTGTGTGTCAGGCCTACATCGTCTACTCTGCCAACCTCTGCCAGTGCACATTGCCACTCATATCTGGTGTCACAATAGCTTGCATTTAAAAAGAAAAAAAGTTTTTGACTGTAATCTAATAGCAGGAATCCAACGGTGGAAGAGGTGAATGTAATCCTCTTCCTCCCAAGACCACGCCGGCAAGGACAGGACGCATTACAGACGTGTTGTTGATCGAGGACATGCAAAGCTTTTTAAGTCCTACGCATCGCCACAGCCCTTCGGGGTCCACCCTCAGAGAACGACTCGACCGACAGGTAGCAGACTAACTCGCCTTAACTGCAGATATCGACACTCTGAGGAGCGATGAACCCCTTCACTACTGGGTGTGCAGGCTTGACCTGTGGCCTGAGCTATCCCAATTTGCGATAGAACTTCTGGCCTGCCCCGCCTCAAGTGTCCTGTCAGAAAGGACCTTCAGTGCAGCAGGAGGTATTGTCACTGAGAAGAGAAGTCGCCTAGGTCAAAAAAGTCTAGATTACCTCACCTTTATTAAGATGAATGAGGGATGGATCCCGAAGGGACTGACACTGGGCGATACATTCGACTAAAAAAGGCCTGATGAGATGAGCTGCCTTGGGCTAAAAATGGTCCACACGCTGCTGTATTTTAGCTCTGAATGCCGGTTGACTTGCATGACTTATCCGCCACCAACTAGGGTTCAAGCCACAATGTTTTAGGGCACTTTCTGCCTGGGAAACAAACATCAATTTTTCTGCCCGCTGCTACAGCAGCGGCTGCAACAATACCTAATTTTTCAGGCATGTGTACATGCATTTTTCACTTCACTAGGGACACTTTACTGCACTATGGGCACTTAGACCCACTCTTTGTCTTGCACAGTGTTATTCCTAGCCAGCATATTTGATGAGAAATCAGGCAGTCATCTAAACGTTTAGATTGAGCTTTAGCTTAGAACACACTTGAAGGTGTTTAAGGAGATTCGGGCTAGTTTAGAGGATTCTTCTTAGACCTCTCTGAGTCTTTATAGCCCTTCTACCTATCCAGAATTTCTGGAAACTAGCTAAGAGAAACGGTGTCTGTGTGTCTGTGATACATTTAACTTTATATCACATTATTGACACTTTTTATGACAGCATCACTCGGGTCTCCATACTCTCTAATTAACAGTGTTATTCCTAGCCAGCATCTGTGATGGGAAATCAGGCAGTCATCTAAATGTTTAGATTGAGCTTTAGCTTAGAACACACTTGAAGGTGTTTAAGGAGATTCGGGCTAGTTTAGAGGATTCTTCTTAGACCTCTCTGAGTCTTTATAGCCCTTCTACCTATCCAGCATTTCTGGAAACTAGCTAAGAGAAAGGGTGTCTGTGTGTCTGTGATACATTTAACTTTATATCACCTAATTGACACTTTTTATTACAGCATCACTCCGGTCTCCATACTCTCTGCCTATACCCATCTATTTAGAGGGAATTTCCTTGCCCCTGGCAATATTATATAATAGGTAATAGTATTACCATTATTACACAATTAGCCACTAAATGGGGAATGAGTATAGTATCCCTTTGTTATTTCTAAATGATACAATAAAGACTTTTGTCCATTACTCAATTTACTTTAACAAAGGGTACTAACCACGGTGTTATGGGCAAATGCAAATATTACAAGTTTTAGAATGAAATGTTGTATTTCTTAAACTGTGTACTTTGTCTTTAAGAGATATTGCAAACTGACAAGGTGTTAGAAATGGAACATATTGTTTTTCATAGATGTTTCTTTAAGCAATAACCTCAGTGCATAATATGTTTGCGCCATTTTGTCCCAGACGAATTACAATAACAATAATGCATAAACAAGCTTCAAGGCTATACTACGACTCTTTCAGTACACAATATACTGTGGTAACCCCAAGTTAATGGAACTTCCCCAAATCTGGGAATCTCCCACGACTGTGCACTTACATCTTAGTATAAACAACAGATAAGCTATTCAGACTTTAAGATGCCATCTTGAACTAAGTCAGGAAAATTTCCATGACGTGTGCACCCTTTAGTTATGGCCTTGTATCTTTGCCAAATTAAGGGAGGTCCTAAATTGATTTAAAGTAGACAAGTTACTTTTTCATATATGAACTATGGTGACTCTAAAATGATGACACTTAAGGTATAAATAAGTGTACTTTTAAATGTTAACACACAGAGGAGAGACTTGGAGACAGACGCTGCTCCATCTTAAAATGACTGAGAGGCTGACATGATGCCATGTTCAGAAGGGTATGTTAACCTATTAATGATATTTGCAAGCATTTAATTTCATCTTATAAACTCTGCTATAATGGATTTTATGTCTATATTTATATTTTTATATAATAAATATCTAAAAGACAAAACTATTGCTTCCAAGACAATCCTTATTTTATATTGTATTCTCAATTATTTACATATGTTAAATAGAGGATCTCTTACTAACTATATAACATTATGGCTAAGATATCTGTATGGTTAGCCCTGCTAAGTTCTATGCTTTAAGACATTATAGAGGTAAATAAGGGAACCGCCCACGGTTACAATTGGCGACCACGAAGGGACTTGTACTTGGAAGCTTTAACTATAAAATAATAAATACCTAGGTAACCTCTTATACGTAAGAGAAGACACAATACTTTGTCATGGCACAAGTCTTGAAATATCAAGAATCTAATGAGCTATTTGTAGCCCAGACTCAGAGAGAGATCTTCATCATGGAGAGAGGATTTTAATGTGAACTTGTAAAAGGCACTTTAAGTTCAGGTGTCAGGTACATACAATGCTGACATTTTGTGGATCTTAATTAATATCATAAGAGAGCAAATATACATATTTGGTAAACTCCCTGATATGCCTAATACACCAGCACAGCATGGCCCATTAGTTCCAGGACTGTGGATTGCAGACAGAGAGATTTGTTCTCTTTGTAGCTGCATAGTATGCATGCGCAGGAAAAAGATTAATGCAAAATGTTGTAAACAGAAAAGTGATAAGACAGAGCGATGAAATTTGAAGTCTAATTCCAAGAATGCAAAGAAAATTGCATTATGGCTTAATGAAAACATTCATGCAACAGACAGACAGGATTTTTTAATTATTGCATTACTGCATTCTGGATTCTAATGTCCACTATATATGAAAAGTTTTATAAAACAGCGATAATTTCCATATTGTCAGTTACGCTAGCTGTTAATTAAAAATCAGGAATTATAACAGCATAACTGTTTTTGGAGTCTGGAATTTCCAGCCAAGGTTGCGGAGATAGGAGACATGTAAACATTCCAAGGAATTGAGAAGTCGTTGTTTTATATTCCAAATTATGAACAACATTATTACATACAGCCATAAAGAGAAAGACATGGCTTTTAAATACAATGATTAAAAATAATATATATGTAAAATAAATCAGGGCAAAATAAAATTGTAACTATACAGGATCTCTGATAACTTTTAAACTGAAATTATTAAAGGCTTATTTAAATAAAATGTTAAATACATTTACAGCTTTAAATGTGACCAAAATATACTAAATGATGTGTTAAGCAGCCAGCCCAATTCACTAGAATAGCATAAGTATTCTACTATTTAAAGTGCACAATTCCTGCACATAATGACTTTGCTTACTCAGGTACAGTCTTTAGTCTATTGCAATGGCGGACGGATTAAAGTCCACCAATTTTAAAAGGGAAAGCTTACTTAAATAAGTGGTACTATCCCACTGTACCTGTAGTGCTAGCAGTAAGGAAATTAGAACAATGATATTGTACTAATGACTGTAATCAGATCAGACACATGTATCTCAGTAAATTTCATAAACTAGGTTTTCATAAAATAAAATAAAATAAATACACCAATGTTGTTTATAAATAAATGTACATAGACCAGGCAATAAGAGCATTCAGCAGCCTGCTCTCCCAGAGCCAGAAACGGATTTATAAATTTATTAAAAA
Source organism: Pelobates fuscus (assembly GCF_036172605.1). Taxonomy (NCBI): domain Eukaryota; kingdom Metazoa; phylum Chordata; class Amphibia; order Anura; family Pelobatidae; genus Pelobates; species Pelobates fuscus. The sequence continues at coordinate 119,397,189 of NC_086326.1, read as the reverse complement.
ATAAATAGGTAGGTTTTTAAAAAGTCCACAGTCAACCACACATGATGGCTAAAATAATTGCTTCTTTAAAAGCTATATGCTGCCGCAATTATGTATATAAATACAGATTAAGGCACAGCGTAGAAAAAATACAGTTTCAAATCTCATATATGGGGATTCAGTTCCACGACATATTGGTGTATCTTACACTAATTCCAGTGGTAGATAGTGCTAATGCTGAAAGAGGCCAATTTTAATAATAATATGTTGTAAGAGCATTGTGAATATATATAATGCAAAATTAATTTGATATTGCAAAGCCTGCAATATTCTAAACAGACATTAAAATGTAAGAAAAAAGAAAAATAATGCATAAAAAAAATGCAGTGTCAATTAAAGTGATAATACTCTGATATATTAAATCACATTGCATATCATATATCTGCTATATGAAAAGTATAATTAAGGTAACTTTACTGTCCAAAGCCCCCTCACATCTATTTTATAGAATCTATACTTTTCTGTGGTCACCTCCAAAGGGGCCTCTGAATCTGGGGGGCTGAGAAGGGTGCTCATCCCTAAAGGAATCAGATTTCACACTTAAAAAAATAAAAATAAAATAAAAAAATATAATAATAGAAGAGGTATTGTGGGAACATCCAGAACATTTTTGTATATAATCTTAAGGACATTGATATCCACCACATTTCAGCTTCACCGTATACTACTTAATGGCTGAACTTCAGACCCAGGCAAATTGTTTCAAACAAAAAACTTGTCAGTGCAAGGGTTAAGTAACATGGGGGATCGTTGTCTCCCACCGGCCATACACCGCAGTAAAAGGTTAAGGAAGGGAAGCATATTAGGAATATGACCTCATTCTATTGCAGGATAAATTCCATTCTTAAAGAGTTACTCCAAGCACTATGATCAGCTTGGTGGTTTGAAGTGGTCATGGTGCCTGAAGTCTAAATGTGCAGTATTTAGCTATGAAATGTAGAAACAGAGTTTAACTCCTTTTCTGCCAGAGTTGTAACTCCACCTCTGGCAGCTTCATTGTGGTAACTAGCATGGTAAAGGAATTCCAGGCTGGCTAATGTTAATTCTGAGCATATTTCTATACACATAGTTGCATTCATTGGGTGAGAGGTCTCAGTTTCTGCAGGATCCCCCATTCAAAAACCCAGGTAAGAAGGCAAAGCATTGCAAAAGAATTGGAAAAAGGACCAGGGTACTCTTGGAATCATAGCCATTTAAATGGACTGTAGTAATTATGATGCTTAGAGTAACCCTTTAAGCCATACCAAATATGTTGCAGTTATGGCATGTGCACATACCAATAAATTGTATTTAGAAAACTGGGCAGACTAGATGGGCCGAATGGTTCTTATCTGCCGTCACATTCTATGTTTCTATGTTTCTATGTTAATCTTAATTTGCCGATATTTTATGCCTTAAAGACATATAAAGGATATTTAATGAAATATGCAGGTATCTTTTTTAAAAATTAAGCAATGTTAAAAAATAAAATAAATAATAATAAAAAATATATATATTTTTACCACTATATAAACAGCTTTGTTAAACAGATTTAAGTACAAGTACTTATGTCAAGAAATATACCGAATCCGTTTACAACAGGCAGGTTTAGCATAAATGAGAAGTGGGGGATTTATTATTGCCCGAGAAATCTCTGCACATATTCAGAATTTTTGAGAGCAACAAGTATAGATAGCAGATTGCAATGGACACCATTACAATATTGCTTTACCGATTGAGGTCAGAGCTTTAAAGAATAAATAAATAAATGTTCTATATCTCGCTAGATCACTGGCTTTTAACGAACAGTTTGCACAACACTTATAAAATAGTTTGTTATAATGCACAGTATAGCTGTGACAAAATAATATACAGAGTAAAAATGCTATTTCACTGTTTAATAGACTTACCAAGTATTTAAGGACGACATGTTTCTTGCAAAGTAATCGGGACTTTGAGGGAAGTTCTAACTACGTTTAATTAATTCATTAATTTACTAAAGAAAAAAAGTTGTTTTTCTTTTCCCCTGCTAGTGAATTTTCAGCGCAAGGTCATTTTGTGTTCACAGACTATTCGGATTTAAAAAAAAAAAGCTGTTCTTTATATCACACTACGAACGGCCTTGTAATTCCTATGCACACTAAAAGTTGGCTTTTAAATGTTATTGTTTTAACTTTAATATATCATAGTTAATACAGAGGATAAAGTAATTTAAAGAAAGTATATTAATTGATAGGATTTCATTTATCTATTTTGGTCCACTGTAAACTGATCTCTAGTCTCAGTCTTACGATACGTCGTGTGTTTATATCCACATCTGCATTTTGCTTTGTGGTAACAAATTGAAAGCCTGGCATTGTAATACGTGTACGGACATGCTTATAACAAAGCATGGTCCCTCTCCTCATGTGGTTGGTCATTAACAGGCACTTTGATGCAATGTGTCTACCAACGCTTTTCTGTGGTCACTGGATCACATCGCATACCCTATCTCTCAGTCATGATGCAGAGTTTATGCTTGCAAGGATATCCAGACCTTATCCACCTGGTATCCACATAAATACTCCTATCGTTTAGAGGGGTTAATTACATAATAACCATTGAAGGTAATATGTTGGTTGTTCTTCCTATAGAGGAAAGATAGACTTGCCCAAAAGCTTTTTCATGGCTAGGACAAGCTCTTATAGAGAGAGGTAATGTACTTCTGACTCCTGAAAAGGAATATTGGTGGCCCAATATGGGAAATACTGTAATTCATGTGTTTAGTAATCATAAGCATCTGCTTATTGCCACATTACTGATGTACTGTTTATTGAAATATTAATATCTAACGTACTTTTTGAATTACTATACATTGGAAGTTTGCCAACATCTCATGGTTATAAATGTGTTTTTGTATGTGTTGATGCATGTACCAGGTTTACTTGGATATATCCTGTGCGAAGTGCAACCTCTGATACCACGTTTTCTAGTCTCACTTCCTTAGTATGCATTTGATAATCCCAGGACCATCCATTTGGATGGTGGTCCTGCAGATACTGCAAAGGAAACCTAAAACTGGGCAACCACATTTGGGTTACTTTGGGATTTCAGTGCCCCAACCACCCCCAAAGTAGTGGGGTTGTGGTCTGGGAAAATACTGAGGTAAATGATTATTAACCAAGTTACTAGTTGCTTGCCCCACACAGTGGTATCTATTTATTCCTATGGTACATGTGAGCATTCACAACATACCTGATGATACAAATGGTGAGACACCATATGAAATGTTACATGTTTTTCACTGACAATTATATTTCTGCACCAGGGAGACCTTAGAACCATTGGTTCTATTGGAGAAATTTAGGGAATTTTTTTTTTGCACCACCAACTTTTTCTTACTGTTGGCCAGCTTGTCCTGGAGAGGGTGACTCCGAGAACTTTTACTACAGAGAACAATCAGAGCCAACCGAGAACAGTAAGTTTTATATTTTACAACTTGCTAAATACTTCCAGGACGTTAACAGAACCACTGACTGACACAACGGATGCTGTTAAAGATGACAAGATAAAACCAACAGAGGACGACAGAAATGCCACCAGAACACAGCCACCAGAATCATAGCCACATAACAGACTGAATCATGATCTGACATCTGAACCTGCAAATGTGAAGGAGAAAGGATGAACAGACAGGCGTGATACATTCACAGTTAACATGGAATGAATGAAAAATGAATCATCAACATCATTATAAGAAAGACTCTGGAGAAAACAGAGACTGAACCTGAATTATCTTATACAGTAAGAAAGAAATGCAAAGATGCAAGCAAAAGGATGCTAGAAAATTGGTTATGGTGTCTCCTTCTTACAATCTGCAGCATCATCATAACATCAACCCTAGCTGTCGTTTTAAAACTGCATTGGGATTATGTTAACAAGCAGGAAACACCTGAACTGAATTGGACTGCACACTATACAAGTTCTGTGATCGTGAGGACTACCTCCAAGAACCATCTCAAAAGGACAGACACAGCTCACAGTGAAATGATTGCTAATGTGACCTACACTGGTATTTCACAAGGAACCTATTGAGATTATTCCAAAAAACGATTATACATGAGAAAGATGTGATTGAACTATTACAAATCCTAATAATGGACTCAACGATGATGGCAAAGCATGCTGAAAACAGAAAAAGACGGGACGGATGCTTGTGAAAGACTTTGGATGCACCTATGAAGGTGATGTAAGAAAAGACTATGCAATATAGTTTATCATTGAATGACTACCGCAAACAGCCTTCTTATGCTGAAAAGAAGTGCTATGTTAATTCTGGACATTGCTATTATCCAGACAGAAGATGACCGGAAAAAGAAATGAAGGCTGATAATTGTCAACACCCAGCTGTTTCTCAAGATGGAACATGGTACTGAGAAAACCTGATTGACTATCAAAGCGCCTCACAGTACAAGACGCAGATTGTTGCCTACAACTCAGAAAACGTGGTTAATAGGAAAGAGCAGAAGAAGAGGAATATAGATTTCCTACTGGAGTGAAAAAACATCCTGGAACAATATTCTGTAACGATGTTATTATGACATTTGGTGGCATATGAATTTGAATTCGGCAGAAACATATCAATTAACGAAAGAAACCTTGATTCAATTAATAAATAATAACATCACACACCCACTAAGAGCAGATGCCCTGCCAAGAGAATGGAATATAAAAGACGAGAATCTGTCAGAAACCTGACATCACGGGACACTTGTACTAAAGCACGATTTGCAGCTTTTCTTAAACTCTACATATTATGTACATACCTGCAAAGCAAGGAACTCCTGTAAACAAAAACACGGATACATTGATACAACAAGGAATCTGTAATGGTTCTGTTGCAGATGGATGTGATCTACCGATGTACTCCTTGCTCTTTTGGTATAACTATACCAATCAAAACGTTAAATGGCTCCATAGAATCAAACGACAAAGGATTTTTGCTATATTCTGGACTTCCAGGAATGTGGTGCATGGACAGAAAAATGATAATTACTAAAGCAATCATGCTTTTTTTTCCCTGTATCAGAAATGTGTCAGTGACAACGTGTAATACAATACAGATACTATAATTAATGGTATCAAATAAACACATAATGTGTTAATTACAAAGGTGGATAGACTTTGTGAATATCTGAAACGCAAGAAGATTTTTGCTAAAATGCCATATGCAGCTGCAGTCTGGCCTACAAACAAATATATTAGACATATATGTAAGAGCTAATTACCCAGATGAATAATTGAATCATGATAGTTAAAGATCATACGATTGCAATAACAACTGCAATAATGAATCATGTTTTAACCTTAAAAGAAAGTGTAAACTGTTTTTATTAAATGAGAAACTACTCGATATTCGTTTAAGTTTGCAGAGTGGTATAATTAATATAAGTGAAGTACTTCAACAGTTAAAATTTAACTGAAAGACAGGCAGAAACTTTACTTCACCTATCATAAAGTTTATTTATAATGATAAACATATTCAGTCTGCCATAGCTAAGGCCAGTCAATGGAAAGTCAAAGAGTATTATGGATTAACCCGTCTACGTGAGATACATGATGATTTTGGAAATTGATCATTTAGGTCACCTATTGCAAACTGGTGAAAAGATGTCAAAAATATAAATTCAACATCCATACCACTCTATGTATATATATTAAAATACACATAATCAAATATTTTATCGGTTTTTCAAATACCAAGGAAATGTTATTTGGTTTGTGATGGTTAAAGGTACATAAAAGCACCTATACAAAGGTAGTGTTAAAATATAAATACCTTCAATATTGTATGTGAGTGCTTTCTTAACTCACTTTTAGAAATAATAAATATCCAAATCATCTTAAGTTACACCCAACAGTCGCTGGTAAATATATTTAAACAATTAAGATTCTCATTGTTAAGCATCCAATCTTACGAACGTGACTTTCCACAATGGCTGTCAGATCTTGGTAAAAATAAAATTCAATATTTGGGTGTTTCTGGTATTTTAAGCCACTAATAACTGTAGTTATTATATTATCTAACCATAACTTAGGGAATAAGTTGTCTTCTCCCAAAGAAAGATGAATAATGTCATATTTCCAATTATCAACTATTCTAAATATATTGAGACATTTTGAATAAAAGAGTATTTTTTATCATTTAAAGATAATGTAATTTTACATACCATTGTGAACAAAGGCGGTAAATACTGTTTCATATTATCCTTATATCTCTAAATCATATACAATGGTTTTATCTCTAAAACAAAACACTAGAAAGATTAACTATGTTACTATTTCATCTATCATTATTATACAAAGTATAACAACAAATGTAAAGATTTTTCCACAGATTTTACCTATTAACATTTTTAGCACAACAGCACCTGATGTCAGTGAGATGTCTATCACTGAGATGTTACAAAGATTCCAATCCAGCAAAAAGAGGCGTTCTTGAGATACCACTTCGATTGCTGTATCAACATAACATTTACTATAATGGGAACCATGTCACTTAAGACAATGTCTTGGAAACGCTGTCAATTAATTTATTCCGTAAAAGAATATCGGAGAGTATCCAATCTATACACATCATAAACGGTGTAAAAATATTTCATGAAAAAACAAAACAAAAAAAGCAAGGACAAAGACAAATACCAACACCATCACCACGGTGATAACAGATGATGCTGATTCAATATCTGCAACCAATTCTAGCCAAATATTTGGAAAGCTGGACTCTACAACCTATACTCTACAACAAATACCCGGGTATTCTACAAACACAACCTCCAGCAATGTATCTAAGGAATGTAAACTTCTACAGGCCTTTACAGACTTTGGATTACAAATACAATTACTACTTTTAACTTTGGATTACAATTCGTATCCGGATCTATCCAAAAATATCTTACTCTGGAACCTGGTGTTCTTTTCAATTCTTTCCCAGACAAAAGCTTTGCTCATTGTAATCAACCACCTTTACAGGAAAAGATCACACTACGGATATTTTACTGTTACAACAATGATCAAAGATGCTGGGAGCACAAAAAACCTAGACTGTTGGAGAACTTTGGTTCACTAATTTAAGGAAGAAATGGTCTACAATGTCCACAGTTTAATGGAGAGGGTGTTATGGGCAAATGCAAATATTACAAGTTTTAGAATGAAATGTTGTATTTCTTAAACTGTGTACTTTGTCTTTAAGAGATATTGCAAACTGACAAGGTGTTAGAAATGGAACATATTGTTTTTCATAGATGTTTCTTTAAGCAATAACCTCAGTGCATAATATGTTTGCGCCATTTTGTCCCAGACGAATTACAATAACAATAATGCATAAACAAGCTTCAAGGCTATACTACGACTCTTTCAGTACACAATATACTGTGGTAACCCCAAGTTAATGGAACTTCCCCAAATCTGGGAATCTCCCACGACTGTGCACTTACATCTTAGTATAAACAACAGATAAGCTATTCAGACTTTAAGATGCCATCTTGAACTAAGTCAGGAAAATTTCCATGACGTGTGCACCCTTTAGTTATGGCCTTGTATCTTTGCCAAATTAAGGGAGGTCCTAAATTGATTTAAAGTAGACAAGTTACTTTTTCATATATGAACTATGGTGACTCTAAAATGACGACACTTAAGGTATAAATAAGTGTACTTTTAAATGTTAACACACAGAGGAGAGACTTGGAGACAGACGCTGCTCCATCTTAAAATGACTGAGAGGCTGACATGATGCCATGTTCAGAAGGGTATGTTAACCTATTAATGATATTTGCAAGCATTTAATTTCATCTTATAAACTCTGCTATAATGGATTTTATGTCTATATTTATATTTTTATATAATAAATATCTAAAAGACAAAACTATTGCTTCCAAGACAATCCTTATTTTATATTGTATTCTCAATTATTTACATATGTTAAATAGAGGATCTCTTACTAACTATATAACATTATGGCTAAGATATCTGTATGGTTAGCCCTGCTAAGTTCTATGCTTTAAGACATTATAGAGGTAAATAAGGGAACCGCCCACGGTTACAACGGTATTAGGAAGCATTACTCTGCTTTCCCTTTCTCCCTCTATTATACACCTATGCTCACTAGGATTTGTCGGTATAATTTTATTATAGTTGTCTAACCTTTTCCTATGCCAGTGTAGCAGCAGCCATCTTTAAAACTGTATTTTCGTTAATATGTATGTACCACTTTAAGAACCAAGGGTATGCGTGTGTAATGTATTGCAGGTCTATGGCGTCTTGCTATTACTGCATTGCAGAACATTTAAAAGTTGACAGTTGACAGTTGGCAGTTAACTCCTGGAGCCGTGAATAAAAATTGTCAGTTTACCCCCAAGCTTTGTGTCGTCTAGTACTTGGAGAGAAGGGATTGTAACTACGCTACCTGTCTTGTACCTGTCTTGGATTACCTTTCCTGTCTACCATAGAAGATACCTTGGATAATACCTCTACTCCGCTAAAATTGGTGGCAGTAGTGGGATCTTAACTACACAGCAAGAAGCGTTCAGCAGGAATTTAAACAAACTGAAAGGAAGAAGCAATAATCCGTGAGTTAAACCATTCGGATGAAACCGGAGTTCGGGAATACAGAGAAACACACGAACAGCCGGTGAATGGAAACGCATTATACCCTTTTGAAACGGAACACATTAAAGGAATTACTGGAAGCGAGAGGGAGAATAGAAAGCAACAAAGCAAAAGGCTGTTCTAATAGCAGAGCGCATGGAAGGAGACAGAGCCGCAGCTGCTGCAGCACCTCCAAGGGAGGAGGAGCAAACCAAATTTGCTAAGGAATATAGGAGCAGGATGGCTTTATTCCCACCAGCCCTAGCTGAACAGATGGCTGATAGGGTTTATACAGATGTGCAGGACTATATCATGCTTCGAAGGTCGCAGATGAACCAGCAAGTGGGGGAGGGAGTCACAACGCCTGTCCCTACCCTGCCAGGGAAAGCAAAGATTCCATACCAAGCGTTTAAAGCCTTTACGGATAAAGAGGGTGACATTGATGGCTATTTGCAGGACTTTGAACGGTTAGGCAAGCTGCATGCGATCAGCCCTCAAGATCAAGTACCCTTGCTAGCTGGTAACCTATCAGGCCGCGCAGCAGAAGCGTACCGAGCCGTGCCTGAAGAGGACAGCAGGGACTATCAGAAGGTTAAACTAGCCCTCCTAGCACAATATGCCATTACACCTGAGGCATACCGACTGCAGTTCCGGGAACTGAAAAAACAGGAGAAGGACTTACACGCTGAGTTAGCACACCGTCTACAGCGAGCAGCCACCGGGTGGGTTGAGGCAGCAAAAGCCACCACTCAGCAGGATATCATGCAGTTATTGCTACTGGAACAGTTCTACACGAGCTTATTACCAGAACTACAGAACTGGGTAAGGGATCGTAAACCCTGTACCTTACAAGAAGCCGCTAAACTAGCTGATGAGCACCAGGACACCAGGCGGGAACAGCGCTCATCACATAAAGTATCTTCTCAGCCAATCCTTCCCCGACCTACCCTGGTCGATCCTCCCCGGCCAGGAGGGACCTACCATCAGCAGCCTCCCAGATACAACAACCGGGCACATATCCGATGCCATACCTGCAACCAGCTGGGACATGTACAAAGGGATTGTCCCCGAAACAGGGCCCGACCATCCTGGCCCCATAAAAGACAACCACCTGTCCCTCGAGCAGCAGTACACTGCTATCAGACAGGAGCATGTGTCCAGCCTTCCACCCCCACCCAGATGGAAGAACCACTAGGCACCCTCCACGAAGTGAACCCGGTGCAAGCGGCCTCTGACAACCGCCAAGGTCATCGACAAGTGGTCCATATCGAAGGAAAGCGGATGGAAGGGTTGAGAGATTCCGGGGCCACCATCACTGGCAAAGGAACATCTCACGGGAGACTGTATAGCAGTATGGGTGGCAGGGGGAGCCATTTACAAGGTCCCCACTGCCAAACTACATTTGAATTGGGGAGCAGGGGCAGGGCAAGTGGAAGTGGGGATGATGCAGGACTTGCCTGCGGATGTTATTTTGGGGAATGACTTGGGGGAGCTAACCTCCGCTTTTGTTACACGACCAACCCCACAGGAGGCTTACCCAGTCGTCACCCGTCAACAGGCTCGCACCACGGCACCACCCACCGACTCTGAGGCTCAGGCTCATCCAAAAGGTGAAGGACTAACCAAGGAAAGAAGCGATGCTTCGGGGAATACAAGTGCCCAAAGTGCAAAAGAAAATAATAATAAAGTGTCACATCAACGTATACCCTCACAAACAGAGACCTTTAGAAAAACCAGATGGCCTTGATGTGTCTGATCAGAGTAAAGAGCATCCACAGCATCTTTGTGAGAAGTGTAAGTTCTTGGGATACTACTGCCGTCGCGTCCAGTAAACCAGCCAAGCATCACCAGCAATCAAACAGGCGCAAAAGAGAACGGAAACATAAAAAGAAACATGTTGACTTGCGTATAAAATAATATGCCTTTTTGAATATTAGAATGTAACATTCTTCCTGTGTAAGTGTATAAAATGTATTTATGGAAAGTATTAGAGATTGTCTTTAAACAGAGTTAGCATGGTTGCTATCTAACTCCAGATTTTTCATGTTTGGGATTGTAAAAGTAGGGCCCTTGCAGGAAAATCACTTCTGATGCAGAAAAAGCATAGAAACAGCTTTTGGTGAATCATTTCTAATGAGCAATGATTTACATAATGTCATCTAAATATCTTTTAAAAAGTTACCAATCAAACGGAACTGGACAAGTGATCTGTGGGTACTCCTCCGGACATCCCCAAGCCGATCCGTTGGGATCAGACTGTGTATGCCGGCTTGGTTCTGGGGGAGCATTGTAGTAGCAGCCATCTTTAAAACTGTATATTCGTTAATATGTATGTACCACTTTAAGAACCAAGGGTATGCGTGTGTAATGTATTGCCGGTCTATGGTGTCTTGCTATTACTGCATTGCAGAACATTTAAAAGTTGACAGTTGACAGTTGGCAGTTAACTCCTGGAGCCGTGAATAAAAATTGTCAGTTTACCCCCAAGCTTTGTGTCGTCTAGTTCTTGGAGGGAAGGGATTGTAACTACGCTACCTGTCTTGTACCTGTCTTGGATTACCTTTCCTGTCTACCAGCGGAGATACCTTGGATAATACCTCTACTCCGCTACAGCCAGTTTTAGATCTCCTTCTTGGGAGATTTTTTCTTTTTTCAGTTTATTAGCATACCTGGGTACAAGCCCTCGGTGGGGCTGGCACCACCACCTGACCACATTTCCTTGTTTCTTCCACTTATTCCGCTTTTTCCATCTTTGAAGGGGTTTGGCGAAACAAGGAAATAGTCCTCTACTCGTAACAGGGATTAAACTGATAAGAATAGTACTACTTAACACACCTTATAATAACGCAGAGAGAGGCAACGCAGAGAGAGGAGTCTGAAAAAGAGAAGTCAGAGGAGGAAGGTGGCTTTGAGGAGGTGGAAGAGCAAACACAGCAGGCGTCCCAGGGGGCTTGTTGTCACCTTTCGGGGACCCTTGGTGTTGTACGTGGCTGGCTGGAGGAAGAGACCTTCAATGACATCAGTGAGGACAAGGAACGGGACATGGCTAGCTTGGTATCCAACCTTGTGCAAATGACGAGTTTGCGGTTGTGGAAATGGACTGTTTGCATTGTTGTTTGTGGTGCTTTAACCGGGTATTTTGGTCTGTCACTGTGAAGCGGGCGTAACCCTTACACTACCTGATCGATACAACATCATACAGTAGGTCCTCCCTCATTATTTTTATGGCCCCTTGGGGGAGGACAGTAGCTCCCCCCCCCCCCCCCCCTTATCCTTATTTACTGAATATTCCCCTGTATAACAATGTTTGGCATTTAGTGAATGTAACGGATCGCCTGGCACCCCGACTGGGTACCTCCGTTAAAGGATGCTCCTAGCGTTTCCTGAGGACTCCAAGCACTCTGGCAGATACCACAATCACCGTATCGGAGAAGCCTCTGAATCCTCTCAAGCCTCTGAATGCTGTAGACAGTTGAATAGGAACCATACGAATAGGTTTGCACTCCTAGCAGTCAAACTGGAACAGCATGCAATAAATCCTCCCCCAATAATGAGACGACACTTCACTTTGAGGGTTAAAACAGGAACTCTGGACTGGCACATCCAGCCTGGCTTTTATTTCTATCTCACACATATAAGACCGCCCACAGGGGAGGTGTAAAATATCCAATAGCATCACGGGTGCAACCCACACATCCCCTCCCCTTAGTGTGACACATAATCCCATTATTCATACAGTTTAAAATATACTTTTTACACAATATCTATAACATCTACAATATTCGTGTCACAAACATAAAACATACATTTTCTTACTCAGCATACTTAAATTAGGAACACTCTCAAAAATCGTTCAAATCCCTCCAGTAGAACAAAAGTTACACGGAAGTTCTTTTATGACCGACCGCAAGCACATTTTCTTGCCCAAAACAGTTCCATGGATTTGGGCTGTGCGGTCGGTCAGTTTCCTGCATAAAAACAGCTAAGTCCCGTTCGAAGTGTTGCCTGTACTTCGACTTTAGTCGAAGTGTCGAAGTGGAGTCGATGGTAAGGGTCGGCGGTGTTCGAAGTTAAAATGGCCACCGCCACGTGGTCCTTGTTCGATGCCGGCCACTTCGATGACTTCGACAACTTCGGTAACTTCGACAGCTTCCACAGCTTCCACAGCTTTGACTGCTTCGACTGCTTCGACTGCTTCGACTGTGTCTGAAGTGCTATATTAAAAAAGTACCAATCTTTCCCCAAAGTATTTAAAGGGCTAAGAACAGTATTTGTCTTTAGGGACAAGGTAGGATAGGTGAGGGCAATACAACAAGACAGGGAGGGGACAGCCAACAACAAGGTTTCCACTACACAGTCTTAAAGGTACATTATCCCAAAAAGTCCCAATAGGTCCACGGATGGCCCTTAAAGGTCCAGTAGCAGTAATATAAAATAGCACATGCCCAAATATAGTTCTTTAAACGTACCAATTTTCCAGGGGCCATAGTCAGCAGATAGGAGGCAGGCAGCCCAGCCCCTCCAATGCCCAGTGTCAAGGCGGGTTCCGCCACAGTGAATATTCCCTATTCTGCTCTGTGTCAGTGTGTATCAAGGTCTCTGAGGACAGGAGTCAATCCAAATATGCCAAGTGACCCTATGTAGGGGGAACAGTCCCTATTCTGCTCTGTGTCAGTGTGTATCAGGGTCTCTGAGGACAGGTGTCAATCCATATCTGCCAAGTGACCCTATGTAGGGGGAACAGTCCCTATTCTGCTCTGTGTCAGTGTGTATCAGGGTCTCTGAGGACAGGTGTCAATCCATATCTGCCAAGTGACCCTATGTAGGGGGAACAGTCCCTATTCTGCTCTGTGTCAGTGTATATCAGGAATCATTAGGATAGGTGTCCATCCATATCTGCCAAGTGACCCTATGTAGGGGGAACAGTCCCTGTTCTGCTCTGTGTCAGTGTGTATCAGGGTCTCTGAGGACAGGTGTCAATCCATATCTGCCAAGTGACCCTATGTAGAGGGGAACAGTCACTATTCTGCTCTGTGTCAGTGTGTATCAGGGTCTCTAAGGACAGGTGTCAATCCAAATCTGCCAAGTGACCCTATGTAGGGGTAACAGTCCCTATTCTGCTCTGTGTCAGTGTGTATCAGGGTCCCTGAGGACAGGTGTCAATCCATATCTGCCAAGTGACCCTATGTAGAGGGAACATTCTCTATTCTGCTCTGTGTCAGTGTGTATCAGGGTATCTGAGGACAGGTGTCAATTCATATCTGCCAAGTGACACTATGTAGGGGGAACAGTCCCTATTCTGCTCTGTGTCAGTGTGTATCAGGGTTTCTGAGGACAGGTGTCAATCCATATCTGCCAAGTGACCCTATGTAGGGGAAAAGTTCCTATTCTGCTCTGTGTCAGTGTGTATCAGGGACTCTGAGGACAGGTGTCAATCCAAATCTGCCTAGTGACCCTATGTAGGGGGAACAGTCCCTATTCTGCTCTGTGTCAGTGTGTATCAGGGTCTCTGAGGACAGGTGTCAATCCATATCTGCCAAGTGCTCCAATGTAGGGGGAACAGTCCCTATTCTGCTCTGTGTCAGCCTGTATCATGGTCTCTGAGGACAGTTGTCAATCCATACCTGCCAAGTGACTCTATGTAGAATTAACAGTCCCTATTCTGCTCTGTGTCAGTGTGTATCAGGGTCTCTGAGGGCAGGTGTCAAGCCATACCTGCCAAGTGACTCTATGTAGTAGGAACAGTCCATATTCTGCTCTGTGTCAGTGTGTATCAGGGTCTCTGAGGACAGGTGTCAATCCATACATGCCAAGTGACTCTATGTAGAAGGAACAGTCCTTATTCTGCTCTGTGTCAGTGTGTATCAGGGTCCCTGACTACAGGTGTCAATCAATATCTGCCAAGTGAGCCTATGTAGGGGGAACAGTCCCTATTCTGCTCTGTGTCAGTGTATATCAGGGTCTCTGAGGCAAGTGTCAATCCATATCTGCCAAGTGACCCTATGTAGGGGGAACAGTCCCTATTCTGCTCTGTGTCAGTGTGTATCAGGAATCATTAGGATAGGTGTCAATCCATATCTGCCAAGTGACCCTATGTAGGGGGAACAGTCCCTATTCTGCTCTGTGTCAGTGTGTATCAGGGTCTCTGAGGACAGGTGTCAATATCTGCCAAGTGACCCTATGTAGGGGGCAACAGTCCCTATTCTGCTCTGTGTCAGTGTGTATCAGGGTCTCTGAGGACAGGTGTCAATCCAAATCTGCCAAGTGACCCTATGTAGGGGGATCAGTCCCTATTCTGCTCTGTGTCAGTGTGTATCAGGGTCTCTGAGGACAGGTGTCAATCCATATCTGCCTAGTGACCCTATGTAGGGGGAACAGTCCCTATTCTGCTCTGTGTCAGTGTGTATCAGGGTCTCTGAGGACAGGTGTCAATCCAAATCTGCCAAGTGACCCTATGTAGGGGGAACAGTCCCTATTCTGCTCTGTGTCAGTGTGTATCAGGGTCTCTGAGGACAGGTGTCAATCCATATGTCAAGGTGTCAATCCATATCCATTGTGATTTAGGAATGTTAGGTGATTTATGCCCTTTATGGATTAAAACCAGACTCTGCATCAACTGTGTAATTTTCCAGGGGAGTTTTGCCATGGATCCCCTTCCGGCATGCCACAGTCCAGGTGCTAGTCCCCTTGAAACAACTTTTCCATCACTATTGTGGCCAGAAAGAGTCCCTGTGGGTTTTAAAATTCGCCTGCCCATCGAAGTCTATGGCGGTTTGCCCGGTTCACCGGTTCGCGAACATTTTGGGAAGTTCGCGTTCGCTCTTCGCAAAGCAAAAATTTTATGTTGCGCGACATCACTATCTTCAAACTGCGCACATATATGTGTCAATAAATCAGCCAGACACAACACCAAAACATACAACATTAAGAGATCATATTAATCCACAGCTGGAAATGTGGTGTACATGTTGCACAGTGTACTGCATGGAATGAAGGTTGTTACATTGGAGAAACTGTCCTTAAGCTGCATCTCAAAATGAATCTACACAGACACTCAATTAAGAAACACGAGGAAAACAAATATTTTACCCCTGTTGGTCATCACTTCATAAAAGGTAAAACAATGCATTTTAAAGCACATTTAAAGAGTGAATCATTTATAAATAAGAAAGATATGAAAGCACATTTGGTTTTATATATGAAGAGCAAATTACAGGGGGAAAGTTGCAATCATGGAACAATCATCAAGACCATTTGTTGCTATGGAGATTAGACTACATTTAGAAATGTGCCCCACAATAGCTCTTTATGTAGAAACCCCTTTGTTCCAAATATCACAGTAGACCATTGTCCTGTGCAATTCTGTCTGTCCAATCAAAATTGTCCAAATAAAGAATAATCAAACTTTATTAACTTAACATATATAAATTACTCAGAAACACACAAAACAGTAGTAGATAAATAGTGCAAATAAACTTTTAGAGGTAACAAAAAGTGCAAACTGTTTTACTAGACATTAATTAAATATTGTAACAGTTGTAATAAACTTTTTAAATAAAAAAAGTGCAAATATGTTGCTGTTAATTATGTAACAGTAAAAAATTTACAAAAACATTTGGAATTAAATAAAGTTTAAACACCTTGAAAACATATTGCCAACTAGCTTTCTATTCCAATTTTATAAAAGCAAAACCAATTAAGACGTACCAGTATCATGGCAAGCAACTCGACAGTTTTCAAAAAGTAATGTACAGACATTATTCAAAAAAGTGCTTTAAAACAACTAAATTAATTTAACAGTAGATAAAAACAGGGCTCTTTAACCTTTAGGGCAGACCTGTCTAACCTGTGGCCCCCCAGACATTGCTGAACTACAACTCCCATGATTCAATCATTGAAACAGATAGTCAAGGCATCGTGGGAGTTGTAGTTCAGTAACATCTGGGGAGGGCCATGTTGGACAGCCCTGCATTAGGAAGTTAAAATGTGTAAACTGTTTTCTAAAGATTTGGATGAGAAAATATGCCAACAATTATAAAAGTAGTTTTTTAAAAAAAGGACTTAAAAAAAAAAATAAAATAAAAAAAATAATCCAGTCAAAATTTAGAAAAATAAATATTAACCAACATTGTAATTTACGGACATGATTGTATTGTTATGTATGCAACATCCCTTGTAGCAAGTGGCTTTTTGAAGCCAAAACATCAATGATGGTTTCATTACATAAAAACGACCTCTCACATGCTACTTGAGAAGAGGAAAGTTTCAGTGTCAATTTGTATGCATGAAAAAGTGAACAATACGCCAGACTGTATACGTTGTAACTAACACATTGTAGCAGCAGGCAATACAGCTTTTACAAGACTTGAACTTTCCACTTTTATCACCAACATTTGAGTATGACTGTTCCTCAGTTTCAGAGATAAGATGAGAAAGGATGGTGGCTTCCTGATTACATATACTCTAGGTGGGGAATGTTCCACTAATCTTCAATACTAGAGCAGGTCCATAGCTGGAATATGGCTATTTAATATAACTTGTGCAGTGGAACAATAATTGGACCCCTGGCTAGAGGACAATTGGCAGAGAGAAATTGCTCTTTTGATCAAAAGGGGCTTCTGCAGGGTGTGATACGGATTGCCCTTTTTGATCTATCAAAGCAAGGTGAGACATTTTACACCTAAGCCGCCGGTAGGTCTAGTTTCAATGTAAACTAACTGACTTTGACCATATGGCTTGAAACTATCAATGGATAGTTCAATCCTTTCATATGGTAATGATATTAGTTTCATGAAGACAAGTAGGAGCCAGTATCATATATAAGAGAAACAGTAATACTTACCACAGCTTACTAAATAAGCCTATTTTTTATTATATTTGGGATGGGACAAGCCCAATCTCTTAATTAAGCCTAAACATGAGTTGCACAACTTAAACCGTGTGGCAGAAATTGTGATTTCCGTCCTATTGAATCATGGGCGGGGCGTGCGACATGTCTATGGAATGGGAAAATAATAACACATTTGTAGATACAATTATTATTTCTGTGGCAGGTACATAAAAGAAGATAGAGCCAAATGTTTCCATTTGGATTGACTGTGGTCTGGAACAAAGGAGGTGGTCACTTATTATTTCTGTAAGGACACCTTAACTCCATCCCTGGGCAAGACTTGATAATCCACAGGGTATATATCCAATGCTTGGGAGGGGTGTGGGTGTACTTGCTTGGGGGCCAGAATCTAATTCTAAGTTAGTCACCATCTTTCCTTGCCAAAGACCCCCTGGACAGAAGTTGTACTTTGAAAACCCAAGTGAGTAATTAGGACTTCTGCATTTTATCCTTTTTGTTTTTATCTGTTGTTGGTGTAAATAATTTGTTTATCATATATTGTTATATGCACTGTGACTATTTTTTTGCTCATAATAAACATTCATTTATTAAGTTCTGCCTTTGTCTGGTTAAGAATCACGTTACCTGGGGGGCGGGGCCGGACCGCCATGCTGAGCGGACGCACGGAGGAGCAGCTCCGGCTAAACTACTTAACTTGAGCCCCTAAAACCCGGCAAAAATTGTACAAGACAGCCCGCAGCGGTGCCCTGGTGCAAGAAGCAACCCTGGTCCCGATGTGAGGCTTGCCGCAAGGTTTTAGTCCCTCGGTGGAGCGATTCCAGCCACGCAAGATGGAGATCGCTCGGGCGGTGAGCGGGGTGGACGGCCGCTGCCCAGCTATCCTGCCCAGCAGCGGTATTGCAGAACCGAGCGGCTAGGCGGGTCCGGCCCTGTCTCCCCCCCCCTCTGGGCCAGTGGGGGTGATCCCGGTCCCCACCCTGTGACCCAATGAAGTGCCATAACACCAATGAGGGTCCGAGCCCAAGATGGCGGAGACCGCATGTCATCTCCAACGAGAGAGCCGTCGGATACACCCCCCTCTCCTGCTCCCACACGGAAGGATCGCAGAACACATCTGAGAGGGAACCGGCAAGTATGAGCCGAACCAGGGAGGAGCGGCCATGGAGCCCGACACAACGGCAGGTACAGACCCTGAAGAGGGGAAGCGATATAACGCACAGGACTAACCTGCCACATCGCCCAACTTCCCACAGAGGGCCTGAATCAGAAGGTCTGCCCACTCACAGCCGATATGCAGGAGCCCTCTCCAAGCCTAAGACAAGCACCCAGCTGAATTGAAAGGAACCCAAGAGGGGAATCCAGACCCCCCTTACACCACCACCATCTGGGACTATAAACATGGCGGCAGCCGTTAAGCATTCGGCCTCACCACAGGGACCTATGCTGCAAGCCGAAGGTTCACCATAAACGCCAACAAAGACTCTGGCCGACTCAGGGTTAACATGGGGTGGTAACTTTAAGCACTGTCTTCGCCTACCACATGTATAATGTCTGTCTCCCCAACCCATAATGCATGGGCCACGGGGCTCATATAGCTACTTATTCTTGATCAGAATGTTTTAAGAGCACTAGAATGTTATTATACTAAATTTTGTATTGGGCTGCTGTGTAGCTTCACGCTTATTTTGCTCATAATCCAGCTGACAATGCGGTGACACGTTGTAATGTTAGGCTGTCCGGGCTCTAATGGCTACCATACTCTCTAAATGTTTATTAGACAAACAACTAGCAACCTCATTAACGCAAAGGTTAGCTCTAGCTCACTTTAGCTTATGCCATCGCAGTCTTAAGCCAAACATAATTTGCTATCACAGTGCTTAACCCTGTCAGCATCTAATATTGTCTGACCTATTTCTAAGCTTGCTTTCACTCGTTTAACTCCTGGTGTCCTTAGATAGACATGTTGATAGCGTGCTAGAAGAGCTCATGGCGACCTAGGGCCAGGGACTTAATCTTTTTTAAACTCAACATGTTCAATAGAGCGCTTACCATTATTCTATGCAGACCACGTCTATTGCCTCTTATCCTTGTGCAACGTTACATGCTAAAAAATGATCGTGACCTGCAGCAAACGTGTTATAACAGCTTGTTTATCTATATATTTTAAAAACTGTGCAAAGACCAAACTGTCATACAAATGTACATCTATGTTCCAACTGTGCTTACATGTGCTGTCATGGCAGTGTAAGATGTATTGTTATTATCTGCACAACAAAAATAAAGAATTAAAAAAAAAAAAAAAGAATCACGTTACCTGAAGAGACTAGTTAGTATTTTTGAAATTCCTTAAATATTGTGCTAAGTAATATTTGGTGGATTTTATTATTGATTTACCTGGGGGACCAAGGCACCCCATTTATAAATTGTCTTGGTGGTGGCAGCGTTAAAATAGTAATAATTACATTGCTATGTTTAAGTGTGGGTGGTGTTAAAAGGGGGATTTTGTCATTATTTCTGGTCTAGTGCAGACAAATGGTGAACTGTAACCCTTTCACCACCACAACTACATCACACACACTCTTGGAGTAGGGTGCGTTCGTGAGACATGCTCTATTCTACGTGATAACAATATACCTACATTTATATACTTGATTTATACTATTTATACTACTTGATTTTTCAATTTTTATCTTCACATATCTTGATATCTTAGAAAATCTACCAACAATACTGCTGAATATATATGTCGATACGGGGATTATACCATCTATGCCTAATACAGCAGAGCTCTTTGTAACTCAGAAAACTGTGAGTGTGCAATAGTCACAATATTGCACTTAATGTTTTTTAAAAACATACTGCACCATTATTGTTCTCTTTTTGAGATACTTGGCACTACAGATGTCCTGAACAGTTCGCCGGGAACTATTCACCGGCGAACATAGCTTGTTCGCGTTCGCAGGCGAACACATGCATTGTGTTGGTCCGCCCCCTATTCGTCATCATTGAGTAAACTTTGACCCGGTACCTCACAGTCAGCAGACACATTCCAGCCAATCAGCAGCAGACCCTCCCTCCCAGAATGTGTCTGCTGACTGGGAGGTACCGGGTCAAAGTTTACTCAATGATGACGAATAGGGGGCGGACCAACACATCGCATGTGTTCGCCCGCGAACGCGAACAAGCTGTGTTCGCTGGCGAATAGTTCCTGGCGAACTGTTCGGGACATCTCTACTTGGCACTTTGCTACGAACAAAAAAAAGACCCTGACAATATTTTACATAGTTACATAGCTGAAAAGAGACTTGCGTCCATCAAGTTCAGCCTTCCTCACATATGCTTTTGCTGTTGATCCAAAAGATGTGTATGTCTATATATTTTATGTGTGATTTTTCACTTAAAGGGTTATGAAACTATTTAAGTGTGGTCATCCACCTTGATTTTGTTCTAATTGTTGTTCTTTTTCACAAGGTTTTGGGATTCTTATAGGATTGACTTCTGGTTTTTGTCTCATATTATATAGTGAGCATCTAAACTTGCATTTTTATTTCTTGTATTTTGCCTTGTACAGTGCCCTATTGTGGTTCAATTAATTGTTCCCTATAATGCTACCTTTTGCCTTTATTGATTCTGTATTGATTCTCTTTTTTTTTTGACTCAGCTTGTGCTTTGACTTTCCTGCTCTCTGGTATCCTGACTATTCCTTTATCGCTCTCCCGATTTCTGGTGTCCTTACATTTTCGGCTATCCTCTGACTACTCTATTTCTGTACAACTTTAAGCCTGACCATTCTAAAGTTCGATAAAATGTCCTCTTTTAGGTGTGAGGTTACACACTGCATGTTGGGGTTTATTTTACTGCGGCACAGTGGCAGAGTCCAGAAGGTTTTCATGCCATCTGTGTTTCAATCCGGGCCTACCTGCCTATGATGACTACTCGCTGATGGCAGTAATGTGGCCAACGCTCAGGCTGATTAGACTTTTCTCACCTGCTGGTTTCCAGATTTTCTATTGCACTCTTTTATCTCATTTTCTCTTTAGTCCTTTATGTTTTTATCTACTTTACTCTATTATGGTCTTTTTTCCCAGAATTTCTCTAACATGCATTTCTCATATTTACTTTCATTAGTTATCCTCACAAGTGGGATAACACTCTACTATTATGATGCTTTTTTCTTACATATGTTGTTTATCAATACATATTTTTAGCATATATATTTATTTAGTTTAATGTTTCATGTTTTATAAGCCTGGGTATTCGTCCTTCAAACACCCATGTAATAGGCTGAATTTATAGTTCGATTGTAGCCAACGATTTTGCATTTTTTAACTAAATGCTTTTATCTCCCAGGGTGACACGTTCTTGCTTTTTTGTGGGGTCTGTGCTTTGGTACATGGGATTCTTGGTAATAATTGGGATTTATGCCTAATTTTATTTGCTTTTATTAGATTTCACTGGCTGTCTACTAAGTACCTCTTTGCTTTTTATCACCTAGCGTTGCCTGTTTTACTGGGCTTAGCAGCTTTCAGTTTATCAGTTTTCACATTTGTTTTATTATAATGCCTTATAAATAAAATACATATTTCTACACTTATATAGGCTCTCTACTTGTAAAAAGTTGTTTGGGGTAATTTAAGCAGTTGTACTGTTTCAGACTAATAACCTGAGGCTGCTGATTTTGCCAGTGAAATGTTGTTCTTTTTCCTCTGTATCGATTATCATACTGATAAGTAAAACACTATTGCATACAAATAATTTAAACTTTAGCAAGACTGGATAATTATGTTCGTGCAACTTTTCAAACATTTTAAAACATTTCAAAATATTTCAACATCATGGACATTTTGCAGTTTTGTTATCTGATAAATATGTTGAAAGTACACTCAGGCAGTGTAATTTAATCATTATTTACCAGCGATATAAATAGTGCTGTTTTCTATAGTTTCTCTCAAAAGTGCCTCAAGTGTGTTCATATACTCTACCTTGGCTGAGAAGGTATGCAATTTTAAAAAAAATTATATTCTGCATTTCTATTTTTAACATTATTTGTTTGTAAATTCAACAAATCCTAATGTAACATCTAATTCTTAATTGATTTGTATCCCGTAGTAAATGGGGGATAACCCATCTAAATGTTCATAATAAAATAGTAAAATTCTTATAGGCAATTAACAATCGCACACATAATTTAACAGTGTTAGTGCTTTAGTTTCTAATAAGTTTTTTTTCTCTCATTGCAGGTGGATACAGAGAAACATGTTTCCTTTTTTTAGATTTTTCACATATTGGATTGTTCTACAGTTATCATATCCTGTAGTTTCTGAAAATCCAAGCATTTGCCAAGTGGTGCAAGGTGTTCCAGGTCTTAATGGCAGAGATGGAAGGGATGGGGAGAAAGGGTTGAAAGGTGACCCAGGTAAGGGGATTTAGTAAAAGATGCTAAGGAAAATATTACTTTTTGCATTTCAACTTTCACACAGTAATTAAATGAGATAATATTTCTGTCTGAAATGATCATGGGTTTGTTGTAATATTTGGCTGAATTTATAATTAGGTATAGCCAACTATTTTATTTATCATGTGTAATTTTGGGAGAGATGAAAAGTGACTGTGTGTATCTCATAATAATATAGAATTATCAATATTGTTATTATTTATATTTTGCAAACATTCTATTTGTTGCTCTGTAATATGAATACAAAACACATTTTGACAATACATTTCTCATATTTACTTTCATTAGTTATCCTCACAAGTGGGGATAACACTCTACTATTCTGATGCTTTTTTCTTACACATGTTGTTTATCCATACATATGTTTTAGAATATATATTTATTTAGCTTAATGTTTCATGTTTTATAAGCCTGGGTATTCGTCCTTCAAACACCCATGTAATTTATAGTCAGATTGTAGCCAACGATTTAGCATTTTTTAACTTTATGCTTTTATCTCCCAGGGTGACACTTTCTTACGTTTTTGTGGGGTCTGTGCTTTGGTAGATGGGATTCTTGGTAATAATTGGGATTTATGCCTAATTCTATTTGCTTTTATTAGATTTCACTGGCAGTCTACTACTGCCAGTGAACAGAAACATCCTTCCAGTCTAGAAGGAATACACATGTCAAGACAGATAGAGCAATATATAATGATGTGTGAGATAATTGCATAGTTTTGGTAGCACGAGTGAACAGAGGATGAACATTTTCCCATGACTGGTACCCATTTATTATCTCACTTTTATGTACTGGCCAAATAGTGCAAACCACCATGTTATTTTTATATTCTAACATTTGAGCATCTTGTTAATTTTGAATAGCTTTTTTAAATCTTAGAATGGTAACTCTAAAGTAGCTGTTCGGTTTCTGAAATCTTGAATTTTTTTCCCAACAATCCAAACCGAAGCTCAAGGGATTACTAACACAGAGTAATCCAAAAACAGATTTGTGCATTTAAACATGTATATGGCTGCATTAACAGAATTTTTTTTTTTTAAATATCTGTTAATTGGATGCTGCTGAATAGTCAAAATTGAGATCAAAGCCGTTATTATCAAGGATAAACGCTAGATCTTGGTCATTTGGCCATCAATATGTTTAAGTTATTAACTATATCAGTGTACCCCAGTTCTTGGTTTGTTTGTTGCTTCAACCTAGACCTAGAGTCATTCTTGTATTATTATTATTAGTAGTATTAGTATTATTATTAGTATTATCTACTGCTGATTATCTGCTGAATTATAATTTCAAGGAATTCTGGGGATCTGGCAACCATGGGGAAATGGAGATTGTCTCTCTACCATTAAAGAGAACATGTATTTTAAGAGGGGCTTATGGTGGACAAGTGAAAATAGTGTACACAGGATATTTATTACTCATGTAATAACTTTTATCCATAAGAAAAGGATCCACATATGTATATTTTGAATAGAATGGAGGAAGCTATGTTTGAGTATGTGGTAGTCATATAGCTTCATGGAATCCTACTAATGAATGCAGAAGTAATTAATATGGGGAAGGGACACAGAGACCAAAAACTATGTAAAGAGAAAAAGTGGTAATGGCGCATGAATTCTCCAGAATCGATACGCATGCCATATTTTGGCTAAACTCAATTTTTTTACTGGACGAAAGAAATAATTTAATTAGTTAATTTAACTGGATAATCTTATTTAGGTCTACCGGGACAAACGGGAGCTCAAGGATTAAAAGGGCCAATTGGCCCTCCAGGCAAAGTCGGACCTCAAGGTCAGAAAGGAAATCAAGGTGACAAAGGAATTAATGGCATACAAGGTAAGAAATGTTTATACTATATTGAATAGTTAAAAATATGTAAACTGTGTTTATTCAGTTTCTTGTAAAATACCAAATTGAAGTAGTGCATATGTAATAGATGTTGAGACATATACAAGGCACATTTTCTTCTAAAATATTGAGGACTTGTTCAGTAAATGTCTACTTGTATTAAGTTATTGAGTTTTCAATTTGCACAATATCTAATGAAATTAAATGTAACTAATCAACATACATCAATGCACTCATGTCACAGACATTTGTAAAAGGGATAGTTCCATTAAGTCCTCTTTTGATCTAAAAAAAATTAAATACAAGTTTGAATGTAAAAAAAAAATATACATGTCACAAACACACGCACATGCACTTTAGGTTTAATGGAGAGAGAACTGGGCACACACTTGATATGAGACCTAGTGGTCAAGTGATAAGCTAGTAAATATTATATAGTTTTGGAAACATGGACATTCAAAACCTTTGGTTAAAAACCTCAATCTCGGTGGTGTAGCTGGGATCATAGGTTCTCACATTTGTTATAATAGCTTATTCCCTCCCAGTGCCATGGAGAACTATATTTTTGGTTGCAAAATTACACCACTGATTCCAACCACATTTACTTTACCATGGACCTTTGTCTTTTCTTCATTTAGGAAACTGCCAATTAAATTATATATTTTTTTATATTATTGATTTTTGCGGGTGAGTAACACAGTATGAGAAGACACTAGCTATAGAAAGCAAGCACAAATGAATGCTAAGAATAATAAATTTCTACAGCATTATTTCTAGACAGCAGCTTTTGAAGATTAACTGGACAGCTCAGTGAAAAAGAAAAGATACAAAAAAATCAATAGAAAATTACCCATGTCCTCATCCTGAGGCAGTTGAGCTAGTTGGAACAAAGACAAAAATGTTGTCAATATCCCAAATATGACATAGGAACAGAGAAGCCTAAGGCTTGCAAAAATTGATCTGCTTCTGACACTGATGTTAATTTGTGACTGCTGTAGCCACTATCAACTAACAGTGCCTATGGCTTTCCCCACATGTAGAGAATCTTACAACGGTTTAGTCACCATCTTTAGTGATGCACAAAATTGCAGCATAGAGGGACAGAGGTTGTAAAAAAGTTTCAGTGTTGCTCAAAAACAGAAGGTGTGGCCTTTAGCAGCATTTAGAAAGGTTTCCTTCATTGCTAAGTGTTGTAAAACACATTAGACCATCTTGGGGCACTAATGTTTGGCAGTTAGAAAGTATGAAAAGATAATACAGTCCAAAAACTGTGAGTGTTTGAAACAAGTAATGACAAAAGCAGGGTATTATTGTGCAGCAGCAGGAGAGAGAAACCTGATACACCGGCATGCTCTACATGATCACATGGATCAACCGTCCTCTCTTCTGTCCTGTCAGGATGTTGCAAGGTGAAGAGATCTTTCAGCTGCACATGTGTAAATCTATAGAGTGAGGGAATGTCCCATTGAAAACTAAAGTTTTTCAATGAAACAGTTGATTCATAGTAATGCAAGTCCCTTTTCCTGTAGTTGAGCTGTAGTAAGTTTGCTCATGTCCTCTTTAGGAACAGCCATTTCCACAACAAAGAAGGTCTTAATATAGACAATTAAAACATCAATTGTGGAGACCTAATTAGATTTGGTTTCCTTTCTGGCAGAGATTTGGCTGCTCTTGGGTTTCGATAGCACCTCCTATATCCTGTTCTTCATCATCAAAGGCCAACATAAAGTGTATACAGTCATCAGGTCCACCATTTTATGTCAAGTCTGCTGAGAAAGTAGGGGGATGATATATTGAGTATTCAGCTAGCAGGAAGTGAGGACTTTCTGGAATGTTTCCTCAAACGGCTTCCTAACATGAAAAAACTTCACCAAAACACTAACAAATCTGAGTAAACACCGACAATGCATTCCCTCAAAGTGCAGGTGAACTTCGCCCCTGGGTTTTTGTTTTGTTTGGCTTTAATTAAAATCATGGAACTTCCTCTTTTAATAAATTAATAATTTATTTATTTATTTGACAATCTTATATTGTCAAAATCTATATATTGTGTTTTCCTTTTGGAATATACAGACACAAGAGAATTAACTTTTAGCGTTCACATTGACAAAACGTCAGCATATTCCACATTAGTTTAACAGAGAACAGCCTTAAGCAAGGAGAATATATTTGGATCACACAGGAATCGATTTTACACCCAATGTGTAACCACAAAGGGGGGTGCAAGCGAAATACAAAAGTCAGATATAGCAAGTGGGGATTAATGCAATGTCCTCACCATCTGAAAGCCTAAGGAAATCCTGTGTCAAATGTCTAGCCTAGGACATTTCAGAATTTATTTGCATGGGCAGTATGTTTTGTGTGTGAAAGGTTACGGTAAGTTGCGAGAGATCAAAAGCCAGGAGTAATTTGTGGTAAAGAAGAAGGGGGGGGGAGGGGAAGGGGAGAAGGTGTTCCCAACCCCCCTCTCACCAGCGCCAAGCCCCAAGAGCATTCAGCATTTCAAAATAAGGAACACCTGCTAGGTTCCAGATCAACTCCAGGCCATATAGTCCCTCCAATGTGCCAAAGTCTGGGCACATTTCTCTGCACTTTGCGACATTCAAAAGATGCCTAGTTACTGATTTTATACATGCAAAAGGTCGCTTTGTATGATGGAGCAGCATAAATAAAGGCAGGAAGAGCAGGTCTGAGTCTAGGATTGTGTGTATTTCTGTGTGTATGTTGTGCCAAAATCCGTTGAGATTTGTTTTGAATATGTTTATTGTTATCACATCATAACTTCCATTTCAAACTTGGTTTTGTTTTTAAGCGGGTATTCGCCTACGCAGAGGCGCTGTTATCAGTTACATAAGTCGGAATGCCATCTTTTTGCCTGCGCAGAGGCAAGTTAATCATGGCGTTTATAATACATGTCTGAACAAAGTAATGCATAGTACATTTTACACATTACACTTAACTAACGACTACCTTATTTTGAAAGTGCAATGAGGGTGGCATATTTTAGCAATGCACTGTTTTCGTCCTTTAATGCCTGTGTCTGCATATTAATTTATTTTGCCATAGACTGCAGTGGAAACATATTATGCAATAAAGGGCTAGTGTTTTGTTTGCATATAGCCCAGAGATGTCTTTTGAATACATTGTTTTTGCTTACTACCAGAAATTTAAGCATAGTTATTGAGTGCATTGTTTATGTGTCTAACATGTTCGTACTATCCATGATATGTTATAAATGTATTTTGCATCCGGACTATGAATGCTAATACTAAGCGCTATCTATGTGATGCATGGCAAAATCCGTTGAGATTTGCACAAGCCCACCACATATATCAGAATATCAGTCCCTGCCAATGTTCTTCACCTCCAGAATAACCCTGAGAAACTCTCAAACACCAGCTGGATCCTTTCAGGTGTCATGTACCATCATGTGAGCTGATTATACTCAGGGCCGGATTAAGAGCCCAGTGGGCCTGGTGCTGATAATTATGATGGGCCTAATTACAAAATCTTATTGACCAAAAACACTAAAACAGTCCTACCTCCTAAGCGTCATGTATCTGATGGAGATGATGCTGTAGGGAAACTCATAGGATGCAACTATGAGAAAACACATACCCTTTGCTAATCTCATGCTTTCATCTTTCAAGTAAACCCATACCCCCTAACAGCAGTGTCCAGTAAAGCAGGAAGTCTATGGATGCGGTAAAAGGGTGGGCTACTGACACAAATCACATAACCAGAACGTCCGAAAGGGCGAACATACACAAAAAGGGGGAATGTCTGTGTCCCTATGTCTCCCAGTCCCTTAGTGTTTGTGTCCTCATGTCTCCCAGTGTCCCCATGTCACTAGGGGACATTGAGAGACATTGGGACACTGGGAGACATGGGGACACAGATACTAGGGAACACTGGGAGACCTGGGAAATCTGAGACTCTTGGGGACACTGGGTGACAGACACGAGGGGACACAGGGAGACATGGGGCACTGAAATGCTGTGATATATAGGGGACACTGGAGACTTGATAAAAACCTGGGTACAGGTCAAAATGTTGTGGTGTCCAATAAACCTGCTTAAAGCTATCACAGTGAGTGCCTGAGATTTTTTTCTTTTATACTAGGGGACACTGAGACACTACGGGCACAGAGACACTACGGGCACAGAGACACTACGGGCACAGAGACACTATGGGCACTGAGAGACATGGGGCACTGAGACACTGATACATAGGGGACACTGATACATAGGGGACATTGGAGACTTGATAAAGACCTGGGTACAGGTCGAAACGTTGCGGTGTCCAATAAACCTACCTAAATCTATCACATTGAGTGTCTGAGATTTTTTTCTTTTATACTAGGGGACACTGAGACACTAGGAGACATGGGGACATAGAGACATTGGGAGACTAGGGGACTTTGGGAGTCTAGGGAACACTGAGACACTAGGGACACTGGCACACTACAGACACTGAGAGACACCAGGGACACATGGCGATACTGAGATACTAGGGACACTGGCTGGGAGACATGGGAACACTGCCATGTCTCCTATGTCTCAGTCGCCCAGTGTCCCCATGTCTCCCTGTGTCTCCATGCCTCTCAGTGTCCCCATGTCGCCCAGTGTCCCCTAGTGTTTGTATCCCCATGTCTCCCAGTGTCCCTTAGAGTCTGTGTCCTCATGTCTCCATGTGTCCTGATGTCACTAGGACACTAGGGGACACTTAGAGACATGGGGACACTGGGAGACATGGGGACACTGAGACACTAGGGACAGTGGCTGGGAGACATGGGGACACAGACTAGGGGCCACTGGGAGACATGGGGCCACTGTGTCCCTAGTGTCTCAGGGTCATGGGCATCCGAATGGGGGGGTAAAGGGGGTACTTGCCCCCCCCCGGATTTTTCAGCTTGTGCTGCTATTTTTCGTTTTAGTGTGAGAATACAGTGCAATACCAGCACTGGCCAGTAGGTGGCGCTGTGAATGGAGAAAGGCAGGAAGCTACAGCTTATCCCTGCCTCTCTCTCATGACTGAAACTGCAGGGGAGCAGCACAGAGGCAGCCTACAGAGCAGGTAAGTGAGGGATGGGGGGTGGGGGAGACCGCATAGAGGAAGGTAAAGTAGAAGGAGCAGAAAGGTTCTGCAAGGGGCAGGAGGGGCCAGCAAGGAATAGAAAGGGGCAGCAAGAAGCAGGAAGGGGTCGAAAGGTTTTCAAGGAACAGGAGGATAAAGTAGAAGGAGCAGCAAGGAGCAGGAGGGGTCAGCAAGGAGCAGAAAGGGTCTGCAAGAGGCAGGAGGGGTCAGCAAGGAATAGGAAGGGGCAGCAGGAAGGGGTAGGGACGGTCTGCAAGGAGTAGGAAGGGTCTGCAAGGAGCAAGAGGGGTCAGCAAGGAGTAGGAAGAGGCAGCAAGGAGTAGGAAGAGGCAGCAAGGAGCAGGAAGGGGCAGCAAGGAGCAGGAAGGGGCAGCAAGGAGCAGGAAGGGACAGCAAGGAGCAGGAAGGGACAGCAAGGAGCAGGAAGGGGCAGCAAGGAGCAGGAAGGGGCAGCAAGGAGCAGGAAGGGGCAGCAAGGAGCAGGAAGGGGCAGCAAGGAGTAGGAAGAGGCAGCAAGGAGTAGGAAGAGGGAGCAGGGAGGGTCTGCAAGGAGCAGGAAGGGGCAGCAAGGAGCAGGAAGGGGCAGGAAGAATCAGAAGGAACAGAAAGGATCAGCAAGGGGCTGCAAGAAGCTGGAAGGGGCAGAAAGAAGCAGGAAGGGCAGTAAGAAGCAGGAAGGGTATGCAAGAAGCAGGAAGGGCCATCAAGAAGCAGGAAGGGCCATCAAGGAGCAGAAAGGGATCAGAAAGAGAGCAGAAGGGCGCAAAATAAGCAGAAAGTAGCAGAAAGGTAAAGGAGCAGAAGGAGCCTCAGAAGGCAAAGAAGACTGTCAAATGAAGGAGAAGAAAATGAGATTGGAGCACTTCATTCTGGACACCACATCATTAGGCGTTGGTACCTGGGCCTGGCAGGGAAACTTTGGACCTTCTCATCTCCCCAGGTAAAAACAAACAATATCAGTGTTAATGTGTTCACTTTTATTTACTGAGTGTCAGGAAACACAGAGGGCCGCTGGGTAGGGGTGCCGCTGATTGGCTAGATGGGTCAGCTAGCACTCTACGCCAATCAGTAGCTCCCCATTCATAAAAACGTAAAACATTTTTATGAATCGGGAACTAGCGATTGGCTTAGAGGGTCAGCTGATCACTCTAGCCAATCTGCAGCACCCATGCCTGACGTCAATCTGCACTTCCTGACACTCTGTTTCAGAAGTTGAATACCACTGAGCGACCTGGAGATCTGGAGCTGAAGGAAGCCTTTGGGGGTAAACCATTTGAGAGCGGTTTAACCCCTTCAAAGAAAGAGCACCCAGGGGCCTCCTTGCATCACATAATTTTCATTGAGATAAAGTTGTTATGGTGACCAGAATGTTCCTGTAATTTGATGAAAGGAACACTATAGTGTAAGGAATACAAACATATATTCCTGACACCATAGTTGTGAAAACGCTATTCACCCTGGCTTTATGTGAAAATGACTATGCTCCTTCCCTTTCATGACACTGTCAAAAAGGGGCCAAGCATGGATGTCATTACAATTATGTCCCCCCTCCCCCCCGGAAAAATTCCTGCGGACGTCCATGCTCAGGGTCCCCATGTTACCCAGTGTCCCAATGTCTCAGCGTCCCCATGTCTCGAAGCTGCTGTCTGGACTCTCTGTGCAGAACTGGTCCCCGCGGATCAGTGAGTAGAGAGATGCAGGGAGGGAGATGCCGTAACTTCTTATCACTGCCTCTCTCCACACAAACAGCGACCCCTACTGGCCGGCGCTGGTATTGCAGAATAAACTATGTTTATACTGAGACAGACATTTGTACTGCAATACCGGCACCGGCTAGGCAGCCTCAAATACCTGAGAAATACTTCTGAGAAATACCTGGCAATCCTAAGAAATACATGAGAAATACCTGGCAACCCTAAGAGTAGTGTGTAAAAAAAAAAAAAAAATGTAACAAAAAATTTTTTTTTATTTTTTTTTTAAAACCAATGGGCCTATTCCATGGGCCTGGGCCTGGAGCTGCAGCTCCATCAGCCCCTATGTTAATCCGGCCCTGATTATACTTGATCTCCTATTGTTTGGAGCACAGAGCAGACTGGTATGTCAGGACATTCATTTTTCCCCATTGTTGATCAGTGAGATTCACAATAGTGCTGTGTTTTCACCTGGCCATGTGTTTGAGCGGAACTCTAGGAGCCATGTTCAGCATAAGCAAGTAGAGGATAGACATTCCCTTAAGTTAATGAGCTTGGGAAAAGCACAGCGTCTCTAATGCTGTCATGTCTATATGTCTCAAATGTTTGCCTCTCAGCAAGGTATAACATGCTTGCATTTGGAAGAATCGCAGTCTATCAATTCAGTTTAAGGCTTTCTCACCTAATATGTCAGATAAAGATTTAAAGGAGGCTGGAGAGCACCAGTGTTGCGGTGTTGAGGCTGGAGAGCAACGTTGCATATATCATTCGGGGCGAACCCTCCTGCTATTGCAAGATTGTATATTACGGGGGTCAATGGACCTGGATTTGTGGTCAGTTGGAGCTTTAATCTGATAGCGCTCTGGACTCAGTGAAGGGATGATGAGTGAAACATTGTGTACATACTACACTTTAACATAGTTACATAATTTTGTTTTTTAGCTGGTTGTCTCAAAAAAAACAAGCAGCCTTTTTCTCTCATCATCTGAGGGACATAATGTCATCAATAAGAGAAAAAACTTTAGCTATCATTCCATTAACACGCAGTAATATTTATAGCTTGCTTAAGAGGTCACCAATTTGCATTGTATAAAGTACATGCAAATATATAGTAAAATAAATAGTTCAATGCCTTACACTTACAATGTGTGGCAATTATGCAATAAAATAATACAGAAAAATCCACCTTCACTCAATACAACATATGCATGCTTCTTTTTAGAAATGTGCTACTAGGTACTTCACACTGGTGTTTATGGTAAAAAGCAATGATAGCATACATTATCTAGGCTCTCTCTGGATCTGTGAAGGACTTTATAGATATATATATATATATATATATATATATATATATATATATATATATATGTAATATAATTATTGTTGTTATTTTTGCAAGATCATTTTAAATATATGCCTCTGAGTGTGCAAATGCAAATGATGTCCGATAAATGCTCTTTTCAGGGTAATTGTTTTGTAGTGAAGTTTAATTGAAATTCAAGGTTATTCTCTATGTTCATCAGTTCATTGTATTTAATGAGTGTCCGAATTGTATTGTTTAGTTAATATCTTGTAGTATGAAACCATGCTGAAACTTATAACAACAGTCAAGTTCATACAATGGACATGCACACTGTAGTTATTGTATATGCACTTCAGACAATAAACTTTTAAACAGTCAGCCAGCATCCACCTAAATAATAACTTATGATAGATATCATTGTTGGATCTCACGGCTTTCCCTACCTGTATGAAGTGAGATATTCTGTTTCAGTGACACTATGCAAATGCTGTTGTAATGACCACTTTATGCTTTAATCAGTCTGGCAGTGACTTATCTTTAGATTTAAACTCATACTTCCCAACTTTTTAAATAGACAATGAAGGAGACACTTTAATTGTGGGGGTATGTATGTTGGTATCGCTATAGGCGGGCTGTTCTGAGAAATGTGGTAAATATGTAAACCTGCTTTTTTCTTTGTCTTACGTCAGTTAAGATAAAAGATGTTCTATGTGTTGCCAATGTTGCCATTTGTTTTCTCAATAATAAACCTAATGTAAATGCTACAGGTATAATCTCAAAATAATATAGTAACATTATTAAATAGTATTTTACTCATTTTCTTTTATTTTACTAATCATGATTTTCTATTACTTTTAAATCATACAAGGCATAAAGGGAGAAAAGGGATCACCTGGAGCTGCAGGAATACAAGGTGCTAAAGGTGCTTCAGGGGTTCCTGGAATCCAGGGGAGTGCTGGGGCCAAGGGCGAGAAAGGTGACATAGGTAAATAACACAATTTTAAGCTGCAATATTATGAGTAAGTAAAGATTACTAAATACATACATTCATTATCACGGTGCCAGTTATCTGAAGTTAAAGATTGATGTGATATGCTAAAACTGTAAATATGTAAAATGTATCAAATGATAAAATATAGCATAGGTGGCTAAAATTAGAACAATACAGCAGATAATGTTTCATGGACAGACAGATCCTGGGCACAGGATGCACCGCTCCCAGGTGCCAGGGAAATGAGGCAGAAGAGGAGTGCCAGTGCCTGTAATAATAAACCCAGCATGCCACTGTCTGTGCTCTTTTCCCTCCTCCTTACTGTAGCTTTGCCTACTTACAGCAGCACCTTGTCCTAAGCCCAGGGTCATGCCCAGTTTTCATGTTGGAGACTGTGTGGAGTGAACGCATAACACATGTCATATCCCTACTCCCTGCTTTACACACAGCTGGGCTATTAATAGTGTTGTGGCTAAGCTGAGCCTCTACCAGGCAAGCTCCGGGACTATCAGGGATCAGGATTCTAACCACCTTGGCCAAAAGTAAACCTCAGGAAAGGGGAAAGAAGCTGCATTTCATTTTTTGGTTTCATTACTAAAGCCCACTAGACCACCTGACCCCCCAACCCCCACTACAGCCTTAAATTACCACTACACTCTCTAACCCTCCCTATTGCCTCAAGCCCTACACTGCACATATCCTAACACCCCACTACTGCCTGTAAACCACCCCTACATCTTCTATCCCTACTTTAGCTCCTATCCCCATTACAGCCCATAACTTCCAACTACTAGTACCCCTAACCCACATTACATATGCTAACCCACCACTTCAGCCCCCAAACTCACAGTGCAGCTTTATACTACAGCTCCTATTCCTCACTACATCTCATAACCCACACTACTGCCCTTATACCCCACTACATTCACTCTCTTCCATTATAGTCCCAATCCCCCATTACAGCACCTAACTACTACTACTACTAATGTATATATTCTACTTATTAAAAGACTGTGCACAGCAGGTGCAGAAAAAGAAACTAAGGTTTATGTAGGAAATAAAGTTTTCTATATGAAGGCTAAATAAGCAAAGTACAACTTTATAAATCTAGCGTCATAACACAGAATACTGCGATTTATTAGGAAAATTCTATTTTTTCCTGTTTTTAATATTTTTTGTTGTTGTTTTTTTATATTATAAGGACTCAAGGGGGAAAAGGGGGCAACTGGAGCTGTTGGACTGCAAGGTGCTAAAGGTGCACAAGGAGCAAGTGGGCCTCCGGGTACTTACGGTGCCCAAGGAACCCCTGGTGCCAAGGGGGAAAAAGGTTCTCCAGGTATATAACTATATTGACTTTAATATACTCTAAACATAATCTACTTTTCTTTTGTTTACATTTACGTTTATTTAGTAGTATTCATGGTATTAATTACATAAAAATTGTTCATATTGTTAATATTTTCTATGAAAATTATGATGATAAAAAAAAGAACCATGCTAGCACTAATCCTATACAAGAATTAAGATACATAGGTTTTCCAGAAGTGTTGGAACCCAAACTGTAAATTGAAATACGACAAACTATTTTCTGCTATTCTTTGTATATCAATTTGAAAACATTTTAGAAAAAAAAATAAAGGGAAGTAACCAGTCATGTAACTTATTTGCCCTTTATATTCCACTCACTTTCTCCAGTCATTGTTCAGTTGTTCTGTAGCCTAGTCTCAGTTTACTAGTGTGTCCTTGTGCCTATAGATCATTCAGTGGTGCTATTGGCTACCAGTATTTTGTCTTTTTCTCTGACTACATCTTCTCCCACCTGCCCTGACCTTTGGACTGGTTTTGAATCTGCTTCTCCGTATTGCCCTTTTTTGTATTTTATGCTTGGTTATACCACTCCTATGAAGCACCCATGCAATCTATATTCTGTTCCCTCCTTAAGGGTATCTTGTGGGTTGTCAACCTGAGTTCAAGATTCTGTAAAAAAATAAAAAATAAACCCTGGGGGCTGTCACACAATGGGCCAGGATGCTCTTTCACAAGTATGTGATTTTCATCAGGGATATATATTCCTTCATTCCCCCTTATCCCAAAACTATGTAACTATGAATTGGAGGTGATAACTGTGCTTCCCTATTGGCCCATACAGCCATGTTTTCCTCTGTTGCTCAATATGTACCAGGAAGACACATGTTTGCTGCCAATCAGTAGAAACTTACTATTGCAAGAGGTGGTCCTTCACGAGAACCCTAAATGTTAG
This sequence comes from Pelobates fuscus, assembly GCF_036172605.1. Classification (NCBI taxonomy): domain Eukaryota; kingdom Metazoa; phylum Chordata; class Amphibia; order Anura; family Pelobatidae; genus Pelobates; species Pelobates fuscus. Next base: position 119,361,050 of record NC_086326.1, on the reverse strand, counting down.
TGAATTAGAAATAATAACGCAGGGAAGGGGGATGGAGCTTCACCATCAAGCAGACCAGACATATGGTGCATGAGCTCTAGCTTATTTGGCTAATTTGAGGATGCTAATATTGGCCATTGAGCTACTTTACCTGCTAAACTGAACTACCTACGTACAGGAATCACGATTGTATATTTTGAAACCGCTACTAAGAATCCACCGGGAGCACGAAAACCTACTCTGAGGCCTCCTGCTGAGAGGCGTCCAATCTCCTTGCTATATTGTTCATATAATTGCAGAAACATAATATTTGGGCATATAATATTAATATGTGGGGTAACAGCATATTAAGCCAAGGGGTGATCTGACTGCAATTCTGGGGTGTAGAAGCATTTTTCATAGTTTGTTGAAAAACTGGAAAGCACTTCAAACTCAGTTTTTGCCTACCTTTGGATCAATATCAAATACTGATGTGAGAAAGGCTGAACTTGATGGAAGCAAATATTTTTCAGCCATGTATAACTATGTAACCAACTATGTAATCAATTTTAATGCAACTTGATAACAGGATATTGACAATTGGATTCTAAAGGCCAGAGGACAATCTGATGAAGTAACGGATACAATGCTGAAGTCAGGGAAACAATCTACTTCTTTGGTTTATTATAACATTTAGAAAGTATATTGGGAATTGGCAACACCTCTGGGAATGAATACTGAAACATCCAACATTCCAGACCTATTGGAATTTCTCACAACGGTTTAGAGAAAGGCTTAAGCCTCAAGTACCTGAAGGTTCAGTTGTCAGCATTTTTTTTTTTTAATTTCTTTATTAAGCAAGCGTTCAAGATTACAGCTATACAACATTACCATGTGTTATCATCGAACAAAATAACATGCGTGGTGCTAACAATAAGCATTATTTGTCAAGATTGGGTTCAATATTTGCGATGGTTATCTGGGTGATGCATCGAGACTGGTAGGTCTCCACGATTATAATACGTAGACAGTTCAACGATACGCTATGTGTACAGATTGGCGGGATATCAAAGTTGTCAGCATTTTTGATCACTACAAATATTCAGCGGGATTTGGATCTCGCAATAAAAAAAAAATAAAAAATTGAAGTACTGATATGGATCACACCTCCAATCACAATTTTTTTTTTCCTGCTTAGGATAGCACTACAGTTCGCTGGACTCTAAGGACTCTACATCCTTATGAAATCTGATGTTAAAATCATTATGAAATCTGATGTTAAAACCTGTATTTCCTATTGCAATCACTTTGACCCATGGGGTATCAGAATGACAGGAGGACCATTTATACAGTTTACAGTAGAAACAGCAGTATTTTGCCCAGAGCCAGATTTCCTTCCAAAAGTATCCTCCAGATTTCATATCAACTACTTCTGCAATTTAAAAAGTCTGTAGTGTGGCAGGGAAATCAGTACCAGCATAATCCATAAGAGCTGTCTCTGAATCCTGGACATCAGTGATGGAGGATTCTATGGATAACATCTACAAAGGAGCAGCATGGTTCGTCCAGCACCTTTGTAAGACATTAGCAACTTGATTTCTTTTACTTCTTCTTCGTCTTTTGACACAATGTTAGGCATTAGTTCTGTCTAGTTAAATTAATTTTTTGCAGTGTTTGCTGTATTTTGGGGTTCTTTTCTTCCCCCAAAATACTTTTTTTTTGCTAGCTGATTTGACATGGATTAGCCAGCAAAAGAGAAAAAATTGTAAATGTTTGCCGTAATTCATGGCTTTTATCAATGTCAGCATCAAGGATTCCTACCCTTGAGTGCTTGGTTATGAGAATGCTGTATTAGGGGAGGAACATTCATGTATTCCTTTTTTTTTACATTTTAATTAAAATATCCCTGTACTAATCATCATCACCCATGCATAGATAATAGCCAGGAAAAGAACGTTTCGGTAAATATTGAAAGCATTTTCTCTCTTTGCATGCATATTTTGTTTCAGAGACTTTTTTAATTTATTTTTTTTCACAAGTGTTCTGGGAACTGAGAGCAATAGCAGGAATGTGGAGGAGTGACCTCAGTCATGTATTATTCTGAGCAGTTGCTTATTTTAAATTAAGAATCCCTGGGATTTGTTTCCATTGCAACACTTTACAAGTGTACTTGTAATTATATTTTTCCTTTTTTGTGATTAACATTGTTAGATGGGAATTAAATTAGCAATTCTTTAATTTAACATTAATTGTGATACTGCCCTCTGTATTACATATATAAAAAGTAATAGACTGTATTGTGGGAATCTGTTATGTAGTTACTTAGACCTCAGGTAACTCTCTTCCTTTACCTGAGTTGTGTTCATACCGGTTACTTTTAATACATATATGTGTATGTATATGTATATGTAACAAGTAATATTTAAGGCATGTAAAATCCAGACATGACATGGTTACATTGTGAAATAGAATAATTCTTATATGCATGCAATGTTTCAAATGAGTTATTGGTCAAGCCAGTACATTAATGAGCATGTTTATGTTTCAGATGCTTCTATGGCAATAAACTTAACAAATCTGGAGAAAAAAATTGCTGCTCTAGAGAACAAGCTGGCATCACTCCAGAAAGGTAAATTTGAGATGTATATTTGTCTTTGTCCATTATGAAACCTATCACATTCAACTGGAATGCTTCACAGAGCATAACGGACAACCACAAGATCTAAGTGAAGTTTAACCACGAGACCTAAAAAGAACACTCCAAGTTTAAAAATCACTACAGTGTGTTTTAGTGGTTATGATGCCATGAGTACCCTGGTTCTCCCCCATTGTAAGTAGTCAATGCTTTAGGCCATTGGGTCTGTGGTGACAATCATGGTGGGATGAATTACATAATCTTATTGACAAAAAACAATAACACAATCATACCTCTTAAGTGTCTTGTATCTGGTGGAGGTGGTGCTGGAGGGAATCTCACAGGATGCATTTATAAGAATACATATACATTGTGCTAATCTCTCGCTTTCATCTCTCAACCAAATACATACTACCCCCTCCCCCATCCCAAATCAGTGTTCTGTGAAGCAGGATACCAGTTTTCAGGGTAAAAATTGTTTTGACTCTGCCCAAAGAATTGGAAGATCAGCACTAGCTTTGTGTGGTGCTGAGGTATTAGGGACAGATGCTAGTTTACTGGCTGTGGTGTATGTTGGTTATGGTGATTATGTTGGGAATGGAATAGTGGTTGTTACAATAGCCTGGAGATATCTCCCTTCTGCTTTGATCCTGATTAATCTTCAATTAGTAGACAGGGGTTAGTTTAGGTTTTTTTTCTCCTCCTCTCTGTGTGGGAACTTAGACCACTTTCCCCATTCCTTATCACCACTTATTGATTCAACTTAATAGCAAGATATCCCTCTATAGTGGAATGCCTGTCTGCACCCTATGGTGTTTTCCTATACAAACATATATACTCCGTTCCTATGTGGGGCCCTTTCACTGTGACTAATAAAGGGTTTTACTCTATTTCTTGGCATGTAAGCTACTTATTTAACCTAAGTTGTACCTGTTCCTAGACATTCACTTCAATTTGGAGTGAACGTCTTGGATATTGTCTTTATTCCTTTTCTAATTTTAGTAATTAGGGTTATCCCCTGTTTATCTAGTACAACTAGGTGACCTCTTTTTTGACTAGGAGATATAGTCATAGGCCTTCCCCAACTTATGGTTTTAGTTGGTAGGAGACTCCCTGACCTGTCCCTTGGTCAATATCCTTACTACATCCTTATCTGGTTCATCTTGGTATTATAGTCTTCACTCACAAAGGACACAAACTGAAAAAATAATCCAAAATGATTCTTTAATTTATTATTTCAAAGGAACATTCCAAGCACAAAAACCACTACATCTTGCTCCAAGCATCATAATGCCTCCACTACTAATGATGGAGAGCCAAAAGCTCTCTATATGAATTAAGTTGTGCAGTGTAGCTCATTGGCTGAGAGCATTAAGCTGAAGGTCTCAGACAGAGCCAGTGAGCTATCTCTATTCTTGCCAAGAAGACCATTAAATGGTCTTTCTAAAGATACCATTATTTTCATCATATCATATAATTTACTATTAAAAAAATTATAAAATATGATGACATTTTTTTCAAAAACACACTTTCCCACTTTGACCCTCCAAAATCTGTTACGCATCTACAACATTCAAAAAACACCAGTACTAAATAGTTTCTAAATTTTGTAGTGAGTTTAGAAATACCAAAGTTTAACATGTTCCTAGCTTTTTTGGAAATTTATAGGGCTATACATACAAGTAGGACATTGCTGTTTCAAAATATATAGTTTTAAAATATATCAATGCTGACATTGTAACACTGTTATCTGTCATAAATCTTTGAATCACACCTCACATGTGCATATTTTTTTTAAAGTAGACAACCCAGGGTATTCGATATGGGGTATGTCCAGTCTTTTTTAGTAGCCACTTAGTCACAAACACTGGCCAAAGTTAGCATTTATATTTGTTTGTGTGTTAAAAATGCAAAAAACTAGTATGAATGTTAACTTTGGCCAGTGTTTGTGACTAAGTGGCTACTAAAAAAGACTGAACATACCCCATTTGCAATACCTTGGGATGTCTTTTTTTGCAAATGGTATGCTATACGTATTACCATACGCTCTCAAAGGCAACATAACCAAACTGGCAAATTGCAATGTGAAAAAACTGAAAATCAAGCATTATATTTGACCCTGTTATACTCGGAAGACTTCGCTGAACACAAATAATAGTGTTTCAAAACAGTAAAACGTATCACAACAATTATATCATCAGTGAAAGTGCCGTTTGTGTGTGAAAAATGCAAAAAACGTCACTTTCACTGACAATATAATCGCTGTGATATGTTTTACTCTTTTGAGGGGGAGCGATCACACAGCAGCCCAGCAGTGAGGGGGGTATTGCAGGATGCCCCAACATCGAGACATTGCTGCAATACCCTTAGAGCGTCTGGAAGCGATCACGATTGCTTCCAGCGCTCAAATGTGCCACGGATGTACAGGGTACCTCAACGGTCGCTAACGACCGCTTTTTGTCTGACGTACCCTGTACGTCTATGGTCACAACGGGGTTAAAAATGTATCCAAAAGTATTAAATCATTTGGAAAGTTTATCTGACAATATTAAATTGAGGCCTTTGTTGCATTTGCTGACTCACATTTAAAGGGCCACTATAGTCACCAGAACAACTACAGCTTATTGCATTTGTTCTGGTGAGTAGAATTATTTCCTTCAGGCTTCTTGCTGTAAACACTGTCTTTTCAGGGAAAATGCAGTATTTACATTACAGCCCAGTGCTAACTTCACTGACCACTCCTTAGATGGCTGCTAGAGGTGCTTCCTTAAGCAGTCTTGCCTAGTATGCATTATAACATATCGGTGTATCCACCCTCAGCATGCAGACACTGCATTTTCCTCTTAGAGATTCATTGATTCGATTCCTCTCTATGAGGAGATGCTGATTGGCCAGGGCTGTGTTTGACTTGTGTTGGCTCTGCCCCTGATCTGCCTCCTTCGCAGTCTCAGCCAATCCAATGGGAAAGCATTGTGATTGGCTCAGAACAATACTTCAAATGATGTCAGCAGACAGCTTGCAGGTCTGAGGCAGACAGGGGCAGAGCCAGCAGGTTTAGGCTTGAATACAAGTAAGATTTACTATATTTAGGGAGTCAAGAGAGGGCCAGGGGGGCTAGATGGTGGTTTTAACACTATAGGGTCAGAAATATATGTTTGTGTTCCTGACCCTATAGTGCTCCTTTAAGTCATATTTGTCATTTTGGCTATTTTAAAGATCCTTTAATCAAAGTTCCTAAATGAGACACTTCATCTACTTTACTTTTCCAAGAAATGTTTCACCAACATTTCTTAAATGTATGTCCCTCTTCAAATCTACACTCACTATTTCTTTATGTCTATCTTAACTTTTTTTTTTTTTTTTTATTCTTTATTTTTGTTGTGCAAAAGCTTGACAGGCAGGTTTAATATGCCACGATAATAATTACAGGCATTTCGAAAGACATATGTCTGTGGCAATTAAGAACAAAGCACATTTTTTTTTTCAAGAGTAATAAACGGGCAGAAACACGGTATATCAGATAATGAGATGGCAGTAGGCACACGTTAAACATATCGAGAAGACTAGCGATAACAGTGTTTAAAATAAGTGAATCTATGAACATGTTAAATTATATCTAGAGCTAATCTTATGTGCCAGGTAAACTTTACAGCATATGAGGCACTAATATAGGATTACAAACTGTCATTTTTGTGAGATGATAATTCCTAGGCTCAGCTAAAATAGAAGATGTAGAAGTTTAGGTGAGACATGTTTGATAACAGATTTGTGACTCCGCATGTACATAAGTTGCTGATTTACACGCTTACCATGTCTGTCCTATGTGTTGTAATTACAGAATGAGTGAGCGTGGAGCGTTAATAGGGCATGCATGGCAACCTACGATTAAACTAAAAATAAAAAAAGGAAAAGAAAAACAAACAAGAAAAAAAACAAAAAAAACTTTGCTGATAAGACTTGGTTGAACTCGGGATCAGGACAGCCTGTAAGCTGTCAGACATATAGGCTATTTGGCATGAAGTTGGCCAGTAGCAGTCTATCTAAAAACTCTTAAGGCATTAATATTGTCATGCAGTTATCAGTGATATATGCAGTGGGTATAAACGTTTTGGTGGGGATAATGTCCTGTCTGCTTTCTGATTGTCAGGGTAGCGGCCAGTTCCTGGCATAGGTTGATTTGTTCAGCCGATGCCGGCTCTGGATGTTGGGCTGGCGGGCTGTGTTTGCGGGTAGGCTTGATGCCCCAGTGAGCTTCCTTCTCCAGTCGATCATGGAGGGGCCCTGCTCTTGTATCTCTCACCAGTAGAGATCCGTGCCGCTTCTTGGGGAGCGTCGCTGCCGACTGTGTGTGCCTGTAGATGTGGGGTTGTTCTCCGCTGGTCCCGGGTTACTGGGACCGCCGAGTGGTGGGCGGGTCGGGCTTGCATGGGGATCTCGCCCTGGTGAGTGTTGGTGCATGTGTTGGCACCTGGGGGACATTGCTTTGGTTCCCGCCATGCTGATGTCCGGCGTTGCCTCTGGGGCCTCTCTCTGGAGGTTCGTGGGGAGTTTCTGCCCATCTGTCGCCTGATTGTCGGTCTGATCCATGCCACCGCTTTTCTCCTCCTTAGCCGGAAGGACTGCTCTTGGCTGTGAAACCTCGTCCAGAGGTAAGTACAGAGTTTGTTAAAGAACTCGATTGTGTGCTTGGGAGGCTTATACAGTGTGTGCTTTGTCGCTGGGCGCTTTGGTGCCGCCATCTTATTTGAGCCTCGTGAGTCCTGCTTTGCTGTAGACTTTGATGTTTTATCGGGCAGCGTTGCTGGGATGGTTGTTCCCAGCGTGGACCGGGATATCCCCCGCCGGTCCAGAGGGGGGGGGGGGGGGTAGCAGGGTCTTGAATTTCTCATGCTGGTGACCAGGTACTGAGCCGGGAGGTCGGCCGCCCCTCCCTGGCTTCAGCTCCTGCTCCCTTTTAGGCAGCGTGGCCGGTACAGGCGTACCCGTGTCGTTTCGGCTCGGAATTAGGATCATCCTGCACTGTATACGGTGCCTTTCCGTTTTCCGGACCTCGTGTGCTAAAGGCTTTGTTGAGTTGTTTAGAATAAGCGTTTCTGCATTATTTAATGTCGGAGCTCTCAGAGCACACGTCCGGCCATCTTGGCTGCCAGGCCCCGCCCCCCGTCTATCTTAACTTTTAACCACATGTTTAAAATCCTCTCTAAACATCTGACCACTTTGCTTCTTGCGTATGTAATTCTGTCTCACAATAGACATGTTTTAATATCTAAACATATTTCCTTTATATCCTAGTCTGCTATTTTGAAGCTGGAGTTGTTAAATCTGGAAACAAAATATATGTAAGTAACAGGAAAGAGGGCGATTTTGCCACAGCTAAAGCTTCTTGTGAACAATTACAAGGAACACTGCCGTCTCCACAAAACAGCAATGAAAATTCTGCCATCTTCCAGATTGCAAAGTCTTTCAACAAAAGAGTGTTTCTTGGCATTACTGACATTAAAGTTGAGAATAATTTTGTTTATCTAAATGGGAACAAAATTGGGTACAAAAATTGGTTCTCAAGGCAACCTGATGGTGGAAAAAACGAAAACTGTGCAGAAATGATAGCAGAGAGTGGACTGTGGAATGACCGTGCTTGTAATGCCAAGAACATAATTGTATGTGAATTTAATTCCTGATTTCAAGATATCATGAGTAAATCTCTATTTTCTTTACTAATTCCAATGTTTCTGTTAAATATTTCAGTTCTGATAAAAAACATTTTTATTATGTAATCACTAATGTGAAGCTAAAGATTATTACGTTTTCTGCGTAAAATAATGAGCTAAGTACATATTCAAGCAATGCACAAGAAAAATAATATGAATATATATTTTTTTAATCAGGACCGTTAAGAAAGGTTTTGGACTTTTTAATAAACAATGGGCAGTGGAATATCTGCTCTATGATAGCGAGACAGACGTTCAAGCTTAGAAGTTTCCATTAGCTCTCCTCAGTTGATTATAAATTTGAGCATATATTTATTTTGTATTAAAAGTATGGTATATTTTACAGTGTATTGTTTTATTGTTATTTGAATATTACGCCAACTAGCCAAATGTCAACTTGTTATGCATAAAATTATGTTTGCATAAAACTGCTCTAAGCCATGTGAGTGGATTGTACTACGCAAATTTAACACTTAGAATTAGGGATGTGCATGATACAAAAATTTGGTTCGGCACTTCGGAAATTCGGGACTTTGGCAATTCGGGACTTCAGCACTTTGGTTCGGTTCGGCACTTCCAAAATGCAGGACTTTGGCTATTCGGGACTTTGGCAATTTGGGACTTCGGAATTCTGAACATCTGTAGGGCTCCCTAACCCAAACTCCAACCCTACCATAACCCTAACCCTAACCGTATAATAACCCTAACCGAAGTAAAATAAGGCCACATTCGGTTCGGATCAGAACTTTGAAAATTTGGAAGCAACCGAATGTCCGAATTTCCCGAAATTCAGCTGAATTCACATTCGGACCAAAACGAAATACACATGTCTACTTAGAATGATCATTTTGATTGAAAGCACTAGTTTGTATATATTTTGCTTATTGTTTTATGAACACATGGCGTTTAGGGGCAAAAAAGGGAAGATTATCCAAAATACTGTGTGGAGTGTAGATAATAGAGGGTTGGTTTGTGCACCATTTTTTTTAATACATAATTAGGGTTCACATTTAGACTATATTAAATAGTCTAATATTTTTTTTTGACCTCCTTATTGTTTTAAAAATCATCAGTTAGAAAATACAATAAAATTAGTGCAACAGAATATTGCTGGAATATGTCACTTTTTTTTTTTAAATTTAAGCACCTTGTATATTGTTTGGTTTATACATTTCCAGAATGTTTGAAGAAGGTTGGTTTTAATACATACAGTTTTCACTACATGTTTATCACACCTAGGAAGGAAAATAATATACTATTGGTACCATAGAGACTGTTCCAATCAAATTCCCCAATTTGGGAAAAGTTCTATGGAACACATCTGGTAGGATTACAAGTAGAAGCAATTTATTGGATACAGGTCCAATCAGTGATAGAATTGGTGACAATAATACATTTCCTTCAGAACCTGCAGTTTACCTCTTTATGTTTTTTTTTCCCCCAAGGAATTTAGGACATAAACCACTAAATATAATGCATTTTGTAATAGGTGCTTTCTTCTGTTTGAGATGTTTGTTATATCCCCATATATATGAAAATATATACTAGGCATGAGACATGTAAAAAAATATAAAACATAATAGCATAGACACTACTAGTAGGTATTGGAATAGAATAGGGAATGCTCATCAATCTGCTCATCAATAGCAGAAGATGTGCCTGAAAATGAAAGGTGCACGTTCTTGTTTTCTTTTTAACTAGCTTATTGACTCTTCTCTGTATATTTACCTTTTCTGGCTATTCTCAGCCAACCTGCAACTTTCACTTTCAGGTACATCTTCTGCTATTTATGACACCACATTCAGCCCCCCCCCCCCCCCCCCCCTCCATCCCTCCCCTTCTCTAACATCAGTTGTATTAAGTGTTAAACTCTTTCAGATTGATCAGTATTGCTTCAGACCTAGGGAAGAGAGGAAACTCTTGAAAGCTTGACTTTGAAATATTATGTTAGTCCAATAAAAAAGGTATCATTGCATACTGCGATACTCTGGTATTTTGGCATCTTACATATATAATATACATACACATTATCACAAGTAATTGTCCAATCATGACTAAAGACTTCATTTAGGCAATTTGTTTCTCCTGTGTAAGTGCAGGTAGGTGCCTCATCCATGATCACCAGCACTTGCCTGACTCCCATCGTTAAGTCCTTCCAGCTTGTCAAGAAAAATCCACGGGACGATAAATCCAGAGCGCAAACACATTCCATCATATTGCAAATGTCAGTGTCTCCTCTGCAATGTATATCTGTTCCAGCAGCCCATGAAAAGAATCCTTATACGAAATATAACATGAAACTACATATAAAAACATGATTATAAATCATCAATAAAAGTGGTATTCATAAATAATACTGGATATTACAATGGTATTATACATTTATGACAGGGCCAGGATTTGAATACCAAACAATAGGTGATAAGGCTAATCTATATATCTCTACACCATATACACACAGGGACGCATTTGCCTTGGGCGGCACTTTCCAGGGGGCGGCAAAAAAAGCCGCCACCAAATGCCCAGGCAAATGTCTTGTTAGCCTGGCGGCTAACTAAAAATCCGGGCGGGCGGCGCTGGCGAGGGAACACTGATTAGTGTGTTTTGTCACGCCTAGGGCAGCACAAAACCAGGATACACCACTGCATACACACACATACTGACACTGATACACATACACCCAGATACACACACAGATACACACTTACTGACACAGATACACATACACACTGACACACACAGAAATACATACACACAAATCATTATTTCCATATTTATAGCCACCCTCCTTTTTCAGTACATTTTGGGTGACGGATGATAACTTTCCTGGGGTCCAAGGGAAAGGCTGACTGAGGATGATGGGAGTCTGGGGGTGCTGGGAGACTGCTCTTTCCTCTTTGTGCCTCTCTCTGTCCCACTTTTCTCTGCATCCTCGCCATTCGAACCTCTGTTAACTGGGAGGAAGTGATCTGAACTCACTTCCTTCCAGTACCATCTGACATGAGTCTGGTCATGATGTTAATGGGCAGTGACCAGAGATACCCATTGACCAGAGATACCCATTGAGTGTCACTAAGTGTGATGGATACCTGATGGACCTCAACAGTATGTGGGTCCTGGTGCAGCCGCACCGGCTGCACCGGCAATAGTTTCACTGCTGCCTCACCTGATGGTTGTGGGGGTCCCAAACAGAATCCCAGTAAAACAGATGACAACAGCAGGTAATGCATAACAAAAACTTGTATTTTCCAAAATCAATATCAGTGCCCATTAAATATACTAAATTCAGTCTGTGGCCCTACGTTTTGAGTTTTTCTTTAATTCTTTATTAATAGCTCAATCCACATGCAAGTGAGCCATCAGATAGAAAACAAAGTCAATAATAGTTTATTAGATTAGATACAATTAAAACCAGTATGCAATAGGCATGGATGGTACATGCGGAAAAATGTTTGTGTTTTTAATGAGCACTGATATTGTTTCTGCTTCTTTTGCCCTAGATCCTGCAAGTGCAATTTGATATACAGCGGTGGTTAACCACAATTAAGTCTTATATGATTGTTGATTTGTATTCCTTAAAGAACATAGCTATATCCCCTGTTATTTGGTGTATATACTTTTGTTTTAGTAAACCATATGAAAAGGTCTCTGGGGAGGCAGCCACACATTCCCTTCCATTTTGAAAAGTTACGCATCATTAAGTAGGGGATTGTATTTTGTTTTGGAACAATCAGAATAGTTCCACAATATGGGTCTATTAATTGTCTGGATATTTAGATTAAAATAATTCAGAAATAAAAAATATATATACAATAATTATATTATTAGTATTGTTATTATTATTTTTGTATTTTTTTTTTGCTGTGCAAGGAAAGATACAGACTAGCTTGCAATGCCACACCAGTAAGAGCAAGCAAGACGTGTTACATGACAAAACAGTGAAATTACATTTGACAATTCTACACAATTTTTTATATGGAAAAATCAAGTGTCTAAAACTTTGAATGTATGCTGCAAGATAATCATGAAACGGTTGGAACTAAGTAATAAATGTTGTTCAACATGCTAGGCAAACAAGATAGAATAAAGACCATTGGAGTTGAGCAAGCCGCTGTAATACTACATCAATCTGTGTGAGAATAAGTGGAAGAAGAGTAATAGAGATAGTTATGGAATACATGATGGTTCCAGTGTATATCAAAGAAGTTTGGATAAGCTAGAAGCTGCCATCTCTCGTAGAGACCTTGTTATAGTGGGCTGTAATTTTAATTTTTTTTTGTAAATATAGTTTTTATTGGTTTATCGTATAATCCTGTATTATGGCAAGAAATTAAGACATGCAGGTCTCGCACATACCCTAAGTGGTAAGATACTAACTTTCAATGCAAGAGGTAGTGGGCTATAATTGTCTCTGTAATACATACATTGCCTGGATGGTGTTACTTAAAACTTATAATCAGTTAAAGAGTAGGACAACAGGTCGAAATAAAACAAAATAATAAAGATCAATAGGCTCTTTCAGGTGTCACAGGGACTCAGCTGGGTGGCAGTAGAACTTCCCTTTCAAGGCTTGATTATGAGCCGACTTCGATGCTTGGCAGGCTTGTTAGCTATTTGGAAAGTTCACAGGGTAGATCTGTGTAACGGATCGCCTGGCACCCCGACTGGGTACCTCCGTTAATGGATGCTCCTAGCGTTTCCTGAGGACTCCAAGCACTGCAGCAGACACCACAACCACCGAATCAGAGAAGCATATGAATGCTCTCAAGCCTCTGAATGCTGTAGACAGTTGAATAGGAACCATACGAATAGGCTTGCACTCCTAGCAGTCAAACTGGAACAGCATACAATAAATCCTCCCCCAATAATGAGACGACACTTCACTTTGAGGGTTAAACAGGAACTCTGGACTGGCTCATCCAGCCTGGCTTTTATTTCCATCTCACACATACAGGCCCCACCCAGGGGGAGGCATAAAATATCCAATAGCATAGATGTTACCTCCCACACATCTCCTCCCCTTAGATTAACACTTAACCCAATTACACATACAGTTAAAACATACTTTCTACCCAACTTTCATAACTCTAAAACCATACATCACATTCACATAAAAATACATATCCACAATCAATCCATTCAGGGGAACAACATGTTAAAAATGGCATGAATCAGACCAGGGGTTCAAAAGTTAATAATAGTATATTTTAAAACCCCTGTCAGCATGACTTTCCAGCTCAGACCGGTTACCTCCCACAATGCCTCACAATCCCTCCCCTCTGGCCTGGAGATAATTGAGGAAGGAATCTAATTATCTCCAAGGACTGAGGCAAAACTCCATTACCCACATGGCAGACAAAAAGACAGTAAAAGACATAAAATACTTTAAAATACAGAAAGTTACTTTTTATCCATAACACACAGACATTTCACATATCCCCAGATAGCTGGGATCTGAGCGCACAAAACTACTGAATAGCGTGCAGATCCTATTCACACAGTACAATTGCCATGGAGCTAAAGTCTTTCCCATAGTCTTTCATTATATGAATAGACTCCATGGTATAGCTATCTGGGGTATCACCTTCACATAAGGTCTGGTCCATAGTCCAAAGGCAAGAGGCGGGCAAGCAGCCCCCTCCAAGGACACGTGGCGAGGTCGGTTTCGCCACAATCTGCATTGAGGCATAGAGTCATAGCTCCCCAGGCCCCACCAGTAGTGGTCTGTTGCAGACAGAGGATCCAGTGGCTCCCACAGTTCAAATCTCTCCCCAGCGGGAGTAAACGGTGGACTCGTCGCTGGACTCGCTTTGTGGTGTTCTGTTTAGGTAGGTGGTGTGACTTCTCCTCCCAATGCCTCTGTAAAGCATGAGCAGTTGGTGGAGAGCCTTGAGCCGCAACCATCTTGTGTGGTAGGCCTTAGGTTTTCTGTGTCATATAGTCTCCCCACATCTCTAGCTCTCCCCTTTGGGGACTGGGATGACCCCCCCGGCCAGTGGGGGGAAACGGCCAGGGGGGGGGGAAATGGCCAAGGGGGGGGGAACGGCCAAGGGGGGGAAACGGGAGCAAGTGCGTCAGTAAGCTGGCGTGTGGTAGCTGGGAATGAAGGCAGTGTGGCGGCCATCCACCAGGGCAATCTTTCTGCATGGGCACGCTGGGCCTGCCGAGAGCTGGCCCTGCTTGCTCAGTTTGTGCCCTCTCGGGCCAGTGGGGAGATCAAAGACCCTTTGTTAGAGGGAGGGAGGACCTAGGAGGCAGTTCCTCCCGCACGCATGCTGTGTGGAGCATTGCCGATCGTTACCATGAAAACACTCCTACACAGCATTCTGCTTGCGGGAGGAATGAAGATAACTTGCAGCCAGATGAGCTTCAGGCTATAGATCATTACTCACCACCGGACCACCAAGGTTGGCAGTGTCCCCTCCTTCCACCAAAGGTAAGAAGAAGGGTGGGGGACCTGAGGGGAGACATGAAGCTTTTTTTTATATAATTAATTTTAAATAAAAATAAACTAAAATCCCTTTTCCCTATGCATCCCCTCCCATACACACAGCACCCCTCTCATACACACAGCACCCCTCACACACACTGCACCCCTCACTGCTCTCTGTCTGTGTGTATTAAGCAGTTTGTGTGTGTGTTCAGCAGTCTTTATGTGTGTTTTCAGCAGTCTGTGTATGTATTCAGCAGTTTGTGTGTATGTATTCAGCATTCTGCATGTATTCAGTAGTCAGTGTATGTGTGTGTGTACTAAGCAGTCTGTTTATGCATTTAGCAGTCTGTGCGTGTGTACTCAGCAGTCTGTGGGTGTATTCAGTAGTCTGTGTGTATGTATTCAGCAGCCTGTGTGTGTGTATACATCAGCATGTGTGTATTCTGCAATCTGTGTGTGTGTGTTCAGCAGTCTGTTTGTGTGAATTCAGCAGTTCGTGTGTGTGTTTTTAGCAGTCCGTGTGTGTGTATACAGCAGCCTGTGTGTAATCTTAATTCTGTGTGTGTGTGTGTGTGTGTATTCAGCAGTCCTTGTGTGTGTATTCAGCAGTTTGTGTGTGTATTCAGCAGTCTATGTGTGTGTATTCAGCAGTCTGTGTGTTTGTAATGTATGAATGTATTGCATTTGTTACAGGTTGATGAGGACCCTGCTCAAACTACGTTATTAAATATAATTAATTGAAATTCGGATTGAACTCTTTAGGGATCAAAGTGACCAATTCATCAATCTCATTTCTTCCCTATTAATTTTATTCACAAAATCTTCTCCTCTCCAATTTAAAAAAAAAAATATTATTAAATGTTTTTATTGACCACAAAATACTTCCTTGTACTGCACAACTATGTTGTTTCTTGTAATGTGCAGACACTGTATGCTTTTCAAATCACTTTTTAATGTTGTTTAAAGTGTTCTTGAATTCTAGTGAGTACTGGTTTCGATGTACAGGACAAATTGTTCAACCTACAAGGGTCTGTTATTATGTGAATTGCATTTTTTTCTACAGCAAGTAAGTACTCCTTTCATTAACCCCTTAACACCGCAGCCAAATGTACAAGTTGTGAACGAAACAAAATGTAAACAAAACCTGGCATTTGCGCTATATGTCTGTCAAACCGTAATTCACCTCTTTCATATTAAATGCACCCCCCCTTATTATATATCATTTTATTCAGGGGAAACAGGGCTTTCATTTAATATCAAATATTTAGCTATGAAACATAATTTAATATGAAAAACATGGGAGAAAATAAGATTTTTTTTTGATTTTTTTAGTTCTACGTGACATTTTAACTGTCAATGTCATAATACGGTTTGCTTTTACTGCAATAAAATACACATATTTGTATTCAGCAAAGTCTCACGTGTAAAACAGTACCCCCTATGTACAGGTTTTATGGTGTTTTGGGAAGTTACAGGGTCAAATATAGCGTGTTACATTAGAAATTGAAATTTGTCAGATTGGTTACGTTGCCTTTGAGACTGTATAGTAGCCCAGGAAATAAATTTACACCCTTAATGACATACCATTTGCAATAGTAGACGACCCAAGGTATTGCAAATGGGGTATGTCCAGTCTTTTTTAGTAGCCATTTGGTCACAAACACTGGCCAAAGTTAGCGTTAGTATTTGTTTGTGTGTGAAAAATGCAAAAAACGCCAATTTTGGCCAGTGTTTGTGACTAAGTGGCTACTAAAAAAGACTGGACATACCCCATTTGCAATACCTTGGGTTGTCTACTATTGCAAATAGTATGTCATCATAGGGGTAATCTTCATTATTGGGCTACCATAGGGTCATAAAGGCAACGTAAGCAATCTGGCGAATTTTAATGTGAAAAAAATGAAACACAAGCCTTATATTTGACGCTGTAATTTTTGAAAACACCATAAAACCTGTACATGAGGGGTACTGTTGTACTCGGGAGACTTCGCTGAACACAAATATTTGTGTTTCAAAACAGTAAAAAGTATTGCAGCAGTAATATCGTCCGTGTAAGTGCTGTTTGTGCGTGAAAAATGCAAAAAAAAACGTCACTTTTACTGGCGATATCATCGTTGTAATACATTTTACTGTTTTGAAACACTAATATTTGTGTTCAGCAAAGTCACCCGAGTAAAACAGAACCCCCCATGTACAGGTTTTATGGTGTCTTGGAAAGTTATAGGGTTAAATATAGTGCTAGCAAATTAAATTCCTTATACTTTCGGCATGGGTTGTCAGGCAGGTCCCGCTAATTGTAATTAATTAGGATACCTAATTATGTAAAATTATTACATAAATATATGTGTAGAATTAATATATGTATACGTATATATATATATATTTTTTTTAAATATTTTTATTTATATATAGGTATATATATAGTGATATACACGTATATATTTATGTATATAGATATATATATTATTTCGTTCTACGTGTATTTTGATATAAATATATATATATTAATATCACAATACAGTTAGAACGAAATAAAACACATCTATATATTTTTTAATATTTTATTTTTAATTATTTTTTTTATTTAATTTTTTTACGTATTTACATATTTATTTTTTATATTATTTATAAATATATATATATAACAATAATTATATATATATTTAATCAGTATCAGTCTACGTGTAATTTGATATTAATATATATATATATAATTATATATATATTAATATTAAAATACACCTAGACAGTGTATGTGTATGTGTGTATATGTGTATATATATATATACTTAGATCATATATATATAATATATATATATGATCTAAGTATATATATATATTTTTTTTTTACACTTTTAACTTAATTTTATTTTATTTTCAGCCAGCAGGGGGACCAACTGTCATTACAGTTGGTCCCCCTGCTGGCAATGCCTGAGCCAGCTATACCGGCCATGTGATTGTGAGGTCCTCGCAAGGACCTCACTCTCACATGACCGGGAGGGACCGGAGGAGGCAGATCTGCCTCGGGGGGGCTCCCTGGGAGTCCCCCCAACCACGATCGCCGGCTTGGGACCACCGGCGACCGGGTAAGTTAAAAAAAAACGGCAGGCGTATATTTACGTCCTGCGGCGTTTAGAGACGCTTTTAAAAGGACGTAAATATACGTCCGCCGGACTTAAGGGGTTAAATATGACATACCCTTATTTTTATTTGCAAGGTTATCTATCTAATATTTCTTTATATGTCACTGTTTGCATGCCATACAACAGCCACAAAAATAAAAAAATATATATATTTTATTTGGAAATCATTAACTCCACTGTTGCGAACATTGTGTACCAGAATGTCTTTAAATATTTAACTCCTCTACTTATTAGTTTAGGTTTCTTATCTAATAGTTGAGCTAACTAAGGATCTCTTCGTAGGACGGTCCAATGTTTCCTAATTATGTGATATATTTGTTTAGTGTAGATATTACACCCTGTTCCAAATTATTATGCAAATTATATTTTTCTCATTTACCTAAATAACTGATGTAAATAACAGTCAGCATAATTATCATGTTATCAACTATTAAGAGTAAAATTCTAATTTTATTGAACAAACCTCCTAATGATAACAGTATTTCTTTTAAACATAAAAAACTTACAATGCACTGTTCCAAATTATTACGCACCATATGTTTCAAAACACTTTATAGGTTGTAAAGAACTGAAAATTGTCATTTGTTGTGTTTGCAGCATATTTACTGAAATCAAAAGCTATTTCAATCAAAATTATAACAACATTTTAACTTTTTAAACATTTTAACAGGTCACGTTACATTTTAACATAGGACCCCTTATTTGATAGCAGCTTCACAAGTCTTGCATCCATTGAACTTGTAAGTTTTTGGACAGTTTCTGCTTGAATTTGTTTGCAAGATCTCAGAATAACCTCCCAGAGCTGCTGTTTGGATGTAAACTGCCTCCCACCCTCATAGATCTTTTGCTTGAGGATGCTCCAAAGGTTCTCAATAGGATTGAGGTCAGGGGAGGATGGAGGCCACACCATGACTTTCTCTCCTTTTATCCCCATAGCAGCCATTGATGCAGAGGTATTCTTTGCAGCATGAGATGGTGCATTGTCATGCATGAAGATGATTTTATTACGGAAAGCATAGTTCTTCCTTCTGTACCAGGGAAGAAAGTGGACAGTCAGAAACTCCACATACTTTGCAGAGGTCATCTTTACACCTTCGGGGACCCTAAAGGGGCAGACCAGCTCTCTTCCCATGTTTCCGGCCCAAAACACGACTCCACCACTGTCTTACTGACGTCGCAGCCTTGTTGGAACAGGGTGGCCGTCCACCAACCATCCACTACTCCATCCATCTGGACCATCCAGGGTTGCACGGCACTCATCAGTGAACAGGACTGTTTGAAAATTAGTCTTTTTGTATTTTTCTGCCCAATACAGCCGTTTCTGCTTGTGAGCATTGGTTAGTGGTGGCCGAATAGAAGGTTTATGCACAGTTGCAAGACTCTGGAGGACTCTACACCTTGATGTCCGTGGGACTCCAGAGGCACCAGCAGCTTCAAATATCTGTTTGCTGCTATGTAATGGTATTTTAGCAGCTGCTCTCTTGACCCAATGCATGGATCTGGCAGAAATCTTCCTCAATGTGCCTTTATCTGCACAAACCCGTCTGTGCTCTGAATCAGCCACAAATCTCTTAATAGTTCGATGATCACGCTTAAGTTTTCGTGAAATATCTAATGTTTTCATATCACGTCCAAGGCATTGATCTATTTCACTCTTTTCGGCAGCAGAGAGATCCTTTTTCTTCCCCATATTGCATGAAAATGGTGCTCTGATAAATAATGTGGAACACCCTCCTTTAGTAGTTTTTCCTTAAATTGGGCTCACCTGGCAATCTAATTATCACAGGTCTCCGAGATTGTTTTCAGTGATCAAAAGAGCCCTTAAACTAAATATTTAATCTGTGACAAATAGAATTTGCATAATAATTTGGAACTGGGTGTATAATCACTCATGAAGAGGAACACATTCATAGTTATTAAATAATTTTAATATAATACATCCAATTCCGTGGGAATTGAAATAATGGAAAAAAAATATTATCAATGCTGGGAGGTGTGGATGGAGAGCAAGGAGCGTTTTAAGGGGAAAAGCTCTTTGCAACCTTTTCCAGTACATTGTGCGCGTTGACTACAGATTTTTTTGCACAGAATTGACAGTCTAAGTCACGTGTGCCGGGGGTACAACTAGCCCCAGGTACAAAAGTGCAAATATACCCTGTACATACAGACTCCTACCACGATACCCACTTCTAGAATTGGTCATGGTGATTGAATTTAACAAAGCAATATTTTCCAGAAATTCTGCTCATGCTGGTCTCCTAGTTCTCTCATCATTATTGCAAAAGGTACTAAACACTCTGATAGATCTGGAACATCTAATCAATGGCAAGGCACTATCACGTCTTAGGTCCAGTGTTCACATGCAGAAAAGATTCTAATTCAGAGATCTCAGAGAAACTGAGAGACATACTTGATGCACTTCAATCACAATTTTTCCACCTAATTCTTATGTTTTTTGATTGTTATATACTACAAAGGACAGTTAAAACCCAAGGGCAGAGTATAGAATATTTGATAGAGTCCTAACCTCAACATCTGAGGAAAGGGATTTAGGGGTTATTATTTTAGATGACTTAAAGGTAGGCAGACAATGTAAGAGAGCAGCAGGACATGCTAGCAGAATGCTTGGTTGTATAGGGAGAGGTATTAGCAGTAGAAAGAGGGAAGTGCTCATGCCATTGTACAGAACACTAGTGAGACCTCACTTGTGCTATTGTACGCAGTACTGGAGACCGTATCTCCAGAAAGATATTGATACTTTAGAGAGAGTTTAGAGAAGGGCTACTAAACTGGTTCATGGATTGCAGGATAAAACATACAAGGAAAGGTTAAAGGATCTTAACATGTATAGCTTAGAGGAAAGACGAGATGGGGGATATAATAGAAACATTTAAATACATAAAGGGAATCAACACAGTAAAGGAGGAGACTATATTTAAAAGAAGAAAAACTACCACCAGAGGACATAGTCTTAAATCAGAAGGGCAAATGTTTAAAAATAACATCAGGAAGTATTACTTTACTGAGAAGGTAGTGGCTGCATGGAATAGCCTTCCAGCTGAAGTGGTAGAGGTTAACACAGTGAAGGAGTTTAAGCATGCGTGGGATAGGCATAAGGCTATCCTAACTATGCGATAAGGCCTGGGACTAATTAAAGTATTTAGAAAATTAAGCAGACTAGATGGGCCCAATGGTTCTTATCTGCCGTCACATTCTGTGTTTCTATGTTTCTATATTTTTTCCTTTGGATAAGTCTGCATACAGAGTTTCAAAGTTGAAAACTATACTTGTATTAAATTAGATTAAATTGTATTAGTGCATATGTTCCATACACTACCTGCATAAATTACAAATAGGAGTATGTGTTTTTTAGATCCATATCAACTTTAATATGTAGGTATTTAGCAATAAACGTGTCTTCTAGATGGTCTATTAATGAGCAGAATATCTTGTTTGATGGTCTAAGGTTGCAGCTGGCACTAAGGCTTACCTTATCATTTCTTATTTTTGATTTATTTGACCATTTTACTGTTTTTTTATTTGTAGTTTGTGATATATTTTTAGAATTTATTCCATTAGCACAATTTGCCTGTATGTTTATGCTGAATGTTTCTTCCAGTATTACCTGACTGGTAGCAGTAAATATCACTGTACTAATGACAAGCAATTGTAACTCTTCTCACACATTAACAAACACCAGCTACTTGATGAATTGGAGAAGAATAAAATCTAAATCAATGTAAGTGTAAATCAGTACTCAGCTAAGGCAGGTGGAACTCCATTAGTGTCAGTGTTAGTTTTACTCTCACCTCACTACTCTTTCAAATCTCTACCCACCCACCCTCTCGTTCCCCTCTCCTCTTCCTTGACTACTTTGCTGCCTGGCTACCCTACTTTCTCTCCTCTAATATTCCTTCCCTTATTCTCGGGGACTTCAATATTCCCATTAACCCACCCACTACTTTTAATTGCTTCCTCCCTTGGGTTATCACAGTGGGCTAATTCTCCCACCCATGTTGCTGACAATACCATCAACCTTATTTTCTCCTATGCATTTACAGTGTCTAATATCTGCAACACTCCATTTCCTCTCTCTGATCACCACCTCTTATAATTTGCTCTCAAGAACCCCCTTTCCCAACAACCTCAGCCTAACCCCCCTCAACTCAGGAGGAACCTTATTTATTTTAACCTACAGCAGCTGTCAGCTGATATTGATTCACAACTCCTATCCATACCTTCTCTCTCCTGTCCCTTATTGGCCATCTCCAAATATAACACTACCCTCAAGATAAAAAAGGTGAGGTTAGCGCTAATAATATAGTGAACAGGCAGCAACCTTATAGAGGGTAACCCTCTAACCCTCTATATGTGAAATATGTAGTAAAAATAAAGAAAGGTTGCACCAAAGAAGAAAATAAGTTAAAAAAAATATATATAAAAATAGTAAAAAATCTTAAAAAATTATTATGAATAAAAAATGGGTAAGTTCCAATAATAAAATGAATATAGTCACTAATTCCACTGTGTGGGTATCTTCTCTTGTTGTAGTGGTTCACACCGTGTCGTGATATGGAAAACACAAAAAGAGAGGACCAATCGTGCGGAGTGTATAAAATTAATATAACGGTGGTAATAATATATATGTCACACTCACATTTGGATGAGCTATAGCCAGCTCAGGATTTGTAAGCATATAGCGGATTAATCCCTGCTTACAGGATGTATTGGTGCTTGTCCTCCAGGGGGATTGTCCAACTCTCAGGAGAAGAAGGAGATAAAAACAGAAGATAGTGCTCTCTGATGATATTTTAAGGTGGTAAATAAAATGAGATAAAATATACTCACAACTAAAGTGCAGGTCACACTGCACTTTGGAAATAGCGTTGGTGGTATAATCCCCACCTCAGGATATGTAGTATAAAATGTGCAGACTGAAACCATTCCCCATCAAGCAACTTCTGAAAGAATCCGCCCTGTCTTGATGATGAATAAAATGGACCGTGCACTTTTGGAACTGCAACTAGAGCCAAAAGAGCTATATCAGACTTTCCAGTGTATTGTGGAGAACGTAAACATTATCATATCCACCTACGGTGAGGGAGAGATCATACCCATGGGAAACATCATGATTGATCCAGTTCTTGGTAATGTTGGCTTTGGTTCTGGACTCCATGGCTGGGCATTTATACTCAAACAATTTGCAAAGATGTATGTGCAAAAGTTTGCTGCAAAGGGTGAGGGCAAACTGACACCAGCTGAACATGCAAAAAAAGAAATGGAAGACATGATGAAGATGCTTTAGGGAGACAGGTATTTTGATCCTGCCAATGGAAAGCTTAGCAAGGCTGCAAAAAATGCTTATGGAAAGAAGGTGCCTAGAACATTTTGCCAGCTCATCCTGGACCCAATCTTCAAGGTTTTTGATGCAATCATGTACTTTAAGAAAGATGAAACTGCTAAACATTTCGAGAAACTGGATGTCAAGTTGGACAGTGAAGACAAAGATAAAGAGGAAAACAACTGTTAAAGGCTGGTATGAAACACTGGCTTCCTGCTGGAGAAACTCTTATACAAATGATTACCATCCACCTGCCATCACCAGTAACTGCTTAGAGGTACCACTGTGAGCTGCTGTATGAATGACCACCTGATGATGAAGCTGCTATGGGCATAAAGAACTGTCACCCCAAAGGTCAATTAATGATGTACATCTCAAAAATGGTGCCCACCACTGATAAGGGAAGGTTATATTTTTTTTGAAGAGTCTTCTCTTGTGTTGTCTCCACTCGCCTCAAATTCAGAATTATGGGACCAGATTTTACTCCAGGAAAGAAAGAGGACCTTTACCTAAATCATATCCAGAGGACCATCCTGATGATAGGGCGTTATGTGGAGCCAATTAAAGATGTTCCCTGTGGGTTTGGTGGGTTCCTGGTGAAAACTGGGACAATCACCACTTTTGAACATTCACATAACATGCGTGTTATGAAGTTCAGTGTCAGCCCTGTAGTGCGTGTGGTTGTAGAAGCAAATAACCCTGCTGATCTTCCAAAACTTGTGGATGGTCTTGGGCGTCTACAAAAAACACACAAGTAGTGTTATGACGCTGGTTCAATTAATGATAAATATATAATAAGCAGCACTATATACAGTGAACAAGCTCTATCACATGTGACCATATTAAAAATAAATACATAAAGTGCGCTGTGTCTTTAAGATCACTAAATATTGAAATAAAGTGAAAATATGTTCAATATTATATAACACGAAAAGTGATCAAGTGCATACGTGCAAAATCATACTTATAATTATGTGCAAATATTCTGCAAAAATATTGAAGTTTTTTTTTTTTTTTTTTTTTAAACACACAAAAATACTTTGGAATATACCTTTAGTCTTGTATATCAGTATTCCAATTTAAATCTCAAAAAAAGGGAAATACAGGGGGCGTGGTCTGGATGCCAGCGAAGATGGCCGCATAGAGCGAGAGCTCCGCACCCCGGCGCCCTAATAAAGCACTGTAACCGGCTTAGCCCTGGACTCCCCTGTTACTGCGGCCAATGTCTAACCGCAAATCGCTCAAGAAACGAGGCACCAGCGACGCTCCGTCCGTGGTGGACATGTTTGGGGCCCAGAGGCCTGCTACACGCGGCCCGACCGCGGCCACGAGCCCGAGCGCGTCTCACCGCGGGGACCCAACCCAGGCACCAGATAGCCCACCGGAGGACTATTCCAACACCATCCTTCAGTCCATTGCGGACGTTAAATGCTATCTGGCCGAAGAAAATAAAAAATCTGCCACAGAAGTCAAGGCGCAAATTGCCGCCATCGGAGTACGTACAACCCAGATCGAGCAGCAAATGAGCACCGTGGTGCAAGCGCACAACCAGTCGGTCACCCTAACGAATTCCCTCCTCACCAGAGTCACAGACCTCGAATTGGAGCTGGAGGACGTCTCCAACCGCTCCAGAAGAAACAATCTGCGCATTCGTGGCCTACCTGAGGCGGTGGGGGACACAGAACTCGAAGAGGTCCTCCTCGCCTGCTTCCAAAAGAGCCTCCCCGATATCCCTGTTCACCTTTGGCTAGTGGACAGGGTTCACAGGGCCCTACGGGCCAGTGGGCCGAAGACCAGCCCGCCCCGCGATGTCATCATGCGGTGGCATTACTACACGACCAAAGAGGCCATAATGCGCCAAAGCAGAAAGGAGACCTACGAGCATCAAGGAACCAGCTTCCAAATCTTTCAAGATGTGGTGCCTGCCACCCTCCTTCGCCGCAAAGAGTGGAAGCCGGTCACTGGCTTGCGCTTTGCCTGGGGATACCCTTTTAAGATCCTGGTCTTCAAGGGCCCCAGGCCATCAGTGCTGCTCCCGACGACGGATATACCCACCTTTCTTGCCCACTTGGGATTGGACCTGCCAGCAGATTTCCAGACCCCGCACTCTCACACAGGCCTTTTGACCAGGCTCGATGTGACCCCCAGCGTACACGATTCTCAGAGGGACTAACGCTAGCACTGGGCGGACACTGGGTCCCGAGTGTGGACTGTGAGCAGGCCTATACCGGCGCCTTGGACACTCTCTAGGACCACATGAGTATAAGTATATTGTGTATAATGCCCTGAATCCATTCGAACCTGCCCTAAGAAGTTACTGGTAGCACTGGGCTATAATGGGTTGTCATGGTCTGGGGACGGGTGGTAGGTAATTATGCTAGAGGTCCCAGATAACCAGGTGACTCGAGTCCTTAGCATAACTCCAGAGAGCTGTAGGAGAGCCCGCAGCATCACTTTCCCCTCAGTCACTGTATATTATGATCGGGCACCCTCCTGAGAGATGCAGGGACACCCTTTGTGTGCCAGGAGAGCCGGAGAGAGGGAGACCGGAGGAGATGTGAATGACACTAGGTGGGCTTGTTTGGGGTGGTTTGGGGGCAATGTTTTTTGTTTCTTGCATGCACCCACAGAAGTTAAGGTTAGACTGTTGCACTATGGATGGGCAGGGGGGGGTGTTTTTTTTTCACTGAGATGGGGGGGGGGGCACTGGCGCATCAACAACATTCACTATCAGGCCCAATATGGCGGACGGGAGATCCCAAATGAGCGGGAAGCCCAGCGCCGCCCTGTGATGACGCGGTGGGATGGGTTTGCCCGGCGGTGGGGAGGTTGTGCGGAGATCTCCCTTGGGAGGGGCCTCCTCTTCCGGCTGCCTCCCCTTCGCCAGTCCGCCCGTAATGTGCCCGGGGGTCCTCCCCTTCTTCCCCGACGGCTGAGCCGTGGGGGGGAGGCGCCCGATACGGCTCCCCCCCTGCTCCCCCCCCCCATGGGATCCTGGGTATCGCTGCACCCGGGCTTGAGGGTTTGGGGTCCTGGACTTACTACGCTCTAATTGGGCTCCGCCGGGGTGCTCTTCGGCTGTGTCTCCCCCCCGTCTTGAGGTGATTCCCTCGGCGTGGAGGTGATCCACCCCCAGAGCTCCTGGCACGGCCTAAGACCAGGACTACTATTGTTTATAGTAATATTGTTTTCTTGTACAGTATTTTGTTTTGATCTGTTTTGTTTTGTTTTGGTGTTGAAGCTGCAGACACTAACGTGACCCCACTACCTCAACTACCTATTTTCACCAGACGCGACTGCGTACCCTATGCGGCCGCATACCTCCCCCCGATCCCTCACCCTTTCCCCCCTTACCTTCCCCTGCCCCCCCTACACCCCGACTGGACCTGCGGCGGGAGACGGCACCGACACATAAATCACACTATCAGTGCAGGCACGCGGGTGCCCCTGGTATTGTCAGATACTCTGCTTTGCAGCCCCTCTTCACACAATGACACTCAAACTAACGTCCCTGAACGTTAACGGGCTTAACAGCCCAAATAAACGTAGACTCCTCCTCCGTGAACTCAGACGCCAAAAATCGGACATCGCATATATTCAAGAAACCCATCTGTCACTCACCTCAGGGCTACAACTCACTAACCATGTGTACAACAGGGCATACGCTTCCAGGGCACTCTGTAAACGAAATGGGGTGGAGATACTAATCCATAAAAATTGCCCGTTCACGGTAACCCACACCTATGAGGACGGGGAGGGCCGGTACGTGGTCCATTCGGGCACGCTTCACTCCAATACTTACCACCTAGTAAACTTATATGCCCCCAATGCTTCCAATAGGGAATTCTGGACTGAATTAGAAACCCTGATTATGGGCCTTCCTAGGGGACTGCTAATACTGGGGGGTGACTTGAATGCCACGCCATGCCCGGCGCTAGACAGAGGGTGAGGTCTTTGTTTGCCTAGGTCCCAGAATAGGGGGGGTCAGGACAAATTCTTGCACACATTTATCCAACGCACGGGCCTACTCGACCCGTGGAGGTTCCAACACCCAAGCGTGCAGGATTATACCTTCTATTCGGCAGTACATACAACGTACTCCCGTATTGACATGTTCCTGGTCAACCCTTTAGCCATGTCGTGGATCGCAACTTCTAACATAAACCTCATATCATGGTCTGACCATGCTGACATTGCTATAACCGTCAGACTACCAGGCCCACACGCCCCATGGAAATGGAGGTTAAACGCCACGTTACTCAGACACCCCCAAACCAAAGAGAGAATACTTGCAGAGATCACACGTTATTTCCAGGAAAACGATACCCCAGACATCTCCCCCACTACACTGTGGGCGCCCATAAACCAGTACTCAGGGGTCTGCTAATTAAGATGGCCACACACTTAAAAAAACAGAAACTAGAGAAGTTAGCGGACTTACAAAGCCTCCTACGCAGGGCCGAAATGAAAAACAAACAGGGAGCCACCCCACACACGATTAGAGAACTAACAGACGTCAGGCGCCAACTCAGAGAGCTTATGCTGGATGATGTCAGTAGAGACATGGTCCGCACTAAGCGTTTTTTCTACGAAAACGCAAATAAAATGGACACATTATTAGCGCGAGCCCTTAGACCTAAGTGTACGACGTCTAACATTGCAGTCATTAAAGACACACAGGGACGTATCCTCAACAGCCCTAAGGACATTAGCGACGAATTCACCAAATTCTACGCCCAACTGTACAATCACTCCCCAGCCCTTACCTTTGAGAACAGGACACACATGGCTCAAATTACAGAATTTCTGCAGAAAGCCAACCTTCCACTCCTACCGACGCATAGCACCGCGCCCTTAGGAGCGCCGATAGAAAATGAGCAATCACAGCCCTTAAAGGAGGGACAGCCCCGGGCCCAGATGGGTTTGACGGCTCCTACTATAAAACTTTCAGGGAACAATTGGTCCCCCGCCTAGCCGCGAAGTACAAGACCTGGACGGAAGACAACCAGCCCAATGCCGACCTAGCCACAGCAGATATGGTCCTGATCCCCAAGCCCGATAGAGATGCCACGAATGTGGCAAACTACCGCCCCATCTCCCTCATCAATTTTGACCTTAAAGTCTACGCGAAGATCTTGGCGACCAGACTTAACCTCATCCTCCCCAAACTGGTCCACGCGGACCAAGTGGGTTTCGTCCCCAACCGGCAACTCTATGGTAACACTAGACGGGCGGTGGACATAGTGTGGTGGGCGGGCAAGACGCGAGCGCCTTCTCTGGTCCTTTCCCTGGACGCAGAGAAGGCGTTCGACAGGATACAGTGGCCCTACATGTTTGCTCTACTAGAGGCAATGCACCTCCCCGCCGCGTTCATAACGGCGACAAAGGCACTTTACACCTCCCCGAGAGCGCAAATAGCAATCCCAGGGGTCCACTCGCACCCCTTCGAATTGAGGAATGGCACCCGCCAAGGCTGCCCCCTCTCCCCCCTCCTCTTTATCTTGGCCCTGGAGCCCCTACTACACCTCATACGCACGAACCCGGCGATCCAGGGGGTGCGGGTGGCCACCGCAGAATTTAAAATATCGGCTTATGCCGACGACATCTTGCTTACTGTCACAAGCCCTCGAACCACCACCCCACATGTACTAGGGATCCTCGACAGTTATCACCAGGTATCTGGGTACAAAATCAATATTGACAAATCTGTCGGCATGCCAATAGGGCTGACAGAAGCGGACATTCAATGGCTGCAGCAGACGATAGCCCTGAAGATTAGCACACAACCCATTACATAATATGGGGTTAGGCTAACGCCAACCTACGAGGACCTGTATAAGGAAAACCACCAGAGAATGATCGCGGCGCTACGGCGGGACTTGGATAGATGGCATGATAGGCCCATCTCATGGCTGGGTAGGCTGCATGCCATTAAAATGAACCTCCTCCCACGCCTCCTTTTCATTTTCCAGGCATTGCCGGTCGCCGTGACTAAATCTGACCTTACACCCCTACAAACCGCAATAGACAACTTCATCTGGGCTGGAAAGAGACACAGAGTAGCAAGACACACCCTATACACCCCGAAGGGGAGGGGGGGGCTGGGACTCCCACACCTCCACCTATACTACTTGGCAGCCCACTTAGCGCAAATTATAGAATGGCATTCACCACCTGACACACATAGATGGTTTGACCTAGAAACGCACCTCATGAGCACTGATCTCCCCCAGTTTTGGATGTGGGTCCCGAAGCCCGACCGCCTGGAGCTTCGCACCTCCTGCCCCGCCATCCTTAACTCGATTCGGATCTGGAATGCTACTGCACACAAATTTGCCCTCACGCACCCAGTCTCGCCATTGACACCCTATCTCCGCAACAAAGCGTTTCCACCAGGCATGACCCCTAGAGACTTTCGAGCCCTTGAGAATACGGGTGTACAGCGCTACTGTCACCTGTTCCAGGACGGTTCCTTTCACACTTTTGACAATCTCAAAACGAAGGCCCCACTAACCAATAAAGACTATTTCTGCTACCTCCAACTCAGGGACTTTGCCAAGAAACCCGAAATAGCGGTAGCGGCCAGGGCAAAGCCCACATTCTATGAGGCGTTATGTATGTCTGACGGACCGCGTGCCGGCCTCATCACCCGCCTCTACAAGCAACTAAGTGCACCCACAAAAGACTCCCACACATCCTCCTATATACTACAATGGGAGGCTGAACTCCAACAAACCCTTGACAGTGGGGACTGGCAAGATATATGGGAGGCGGCGGCCAAATCCTCAGTCTGTGTCATTCACCAAGAGCAGTGCTACAAAACACTGATGAGGTGGTACACCACCCCAGTGAAGCTGCACAGAATGTGGAAAACGCCCTCGGATGCCTGCTGGAGAGGCTGTGGAGCCAAGGGTACTTACCTCCACATGTGGTGGACGTGCCCTAAGGCCTCCCTATATTGGGAACAAGTAACTAAACTCCTGACAGACGTACTCCACCAACCGATTAGACCAGACCCCTGGACGTGTCTCCTAGCCAAACTCCCACCCAGGGAACAGAAGTTAGTGAACAAGATTAACTTGGCGGCCAGACGCGCTTTGGCGCAAACGTGGCTCCAGGTAGACACGCCACCATTGGACAGAGTTATAGGTAACATCAAGGAAGCTTTCCTCATGGACAAGCTCACTGCACAGGTGAGAGACACATACACACACTTTCTCAGGGTCTGGGAACCATGGGAGGCATACATTGACCCGTGAGCCTGCACTCCACACCCCGCCCGGGGATGGAGAATGTCCCCTTTTTTCTTTTCCTGCTGTTCCCTGCCGTCTCCCGACGGAGGACCCCACCCCCCTTCCCTTCTTCCCCTCCCCCGCTTCCCCCCTCCCCCCCCCCACCCGGGGCCACTGCCTCCTACCCTATTGGCATGTCTCGGCCTGTAGGCCAAACTGGCTGCTACTCCCGACAGATGTACCCCACCGAGAAAGATGCTGACCGAACTGACATGCACGGGGTCACTGAGTGCATAAACGGGTTGGGCCAGAGAATCAAGGGCAAAGGTTGGATCCCTGGTAAGACCCTCACCACCAACCAGCGCGACCCCTTACTTTGCTTGGAGCCGACCAAGAGGAGACTGGCCCAGGCATCCACCTGGCCCCATCTTTCCCACACTCCCCGCCCTTCCCTTCCCTCCACACTTCAGGTTAGGTGCTTCAACTTTTCCACACAGTTTAGCAGTTTTTAAAGTATACAAATATAACAGTGACCGTACAGTATGTTGCAGTGAACACGGGAATCACCACAGAAACTCTATATATAATGAGGGTGTTGGCATACGTCATAACTGAATTCATATGCAGCAGGGTGGGGTGGGACTGGGGCAGCGGACTTCTGCACAGGCCCTCACAGGGCTGCCGACCGGGATACCTTCGGGTGCCGAGGCCGACACAGCCGTCCCCCCCCCGTTCGACACACAGAGTGAACCAAGTATGCACCTATTGTGGTGGAATCTCGGTAAAAATAAATTTAGTAGGCCGAGATTACCACGTGGCATGTGTACGTGCATATGCTGACGTATCGATCAGTTGGTTGCACGAGGCAAGATACGATCAGTAGTGTACGGAGCATGTGCAAGAACACAGGATATAGTATTCCCCCTCCTCCATTGTGCTGGACAAGCCATGCGGTCAAACAGGAAGTTAATTCTTATTTGTGTTGATTGGTTAAGAGAATGTGCGGGTGGAGCTTAATATGGGAGGAGTTATATGCCTATATAAGGAGCCTGCACTATTGTCCGGGGCTCAGAACTTGCTGTATTTTGGTGACGTTAGTCCCTCTGAGTCCCGATCGGTGATCCAATAAAGAATCTCTTCCTTCCTGAAGAAACCTGTGTCCATCTCTCTGTGCTTGGCTTCCGTCAGTTTCTCCGGTATCATTTGGTGCATTGGCCGGGAAGCTCATCGTTCAACGGTAGCTGAGAGGCAGAGGCGTGAGACGGTCTATCTTTGCCCACGTTCTCTACGGCTGCACCCCTGAACTTCTGCGTGGACCTCCCTTCGTCTCGGCGCCACTGGTCTGTTGTCCAGGAGATCATCGGCCTCTACGTGAGAAGTGCTGGGGTGTCCCCGTCGATGAGTGTGAACTCAGGTTCAGGAACGAGGAGGTAAGACAACTGCTGTTTTAGACGGCAGGACCCACTAGGGGTATACCGATTGTGCGGTAGGCCCAAAGGGGTTTTGAATCTGTGTATCTGCCCCCTCTGTCGGAGGGAAGGAGCGAAGGCGCACCGCTCGATCGAACGCTCTTTAGTCAGACCGTTTGATTTTGTTAGTCAGGCGGGGTCCTGGTGTAAATAGCCCTAGCCGGACACCGGTGTCTTGTCTAGACTAGCGTTCTAGGGTGTATATTACGTTCGCTAGGTCGGAGGGACCGGGAGACTAAGCGGCGCCTGTGTAAATTCGGTTCGCTAGCTCTCAACCTATCTGGGCTAAGTGGGAAGGCGTGTAAATTTGGAACCCACTAGACTTTTGATAGTGCGACTAAGAGGCGCCTGTGTAAATTCGGTTCTCTAGCTCGCTATATGTGGTGATTGGGCAGTGTGGCTAACCAAAACGGGTGTATATAGTTTTAGGTAGTCCATCAAGGTACTGGCCAATAGTTTAGTTGGGAATTGTAAATGTGTTAACGATTGTTTAGTAAAGTGTATATCTTGTTAGATAGCGCGAGCTCAGCCGTCTAGCGAGAGTGTTAATAGTGTGTTGCTGTATTATAGTGCACGGTACCATAACCCTGTATATTTACTGACACTGTATATAAGTACTAATCATTGTCGTCCATTGCATGTTTAACACCATAACCACTAATAATTGTATTGTGACCTTAACTTGTGCTTTGACCTATGCTAACCGTACTGTAACCGCTATTTGTAAAAGACGATGTTACTGGGGTGTGTTATAGACGGGTAATTCGTATATAGAGAATTATAGCGTGGGTGACTGTATAGTTACGCCAAAGGGCATAATATTGATTATATAGTGACTGGTGTAGCAGCTGTGTGTGTACGGGAATTCCCTGAGTGTTTATTGTTATTGTGTACGTTTCACTTGGTAACCGTACCACGTGGTGCTGTTGCCAGAGGAAACGGGTGTGACTGTTGAATAAGTACGCGTGTATAGTATTCGTTGTCGACGACGTTCCATTGTTAAGTATGGGTGCGTCGCAGTCAACGATCCCGGATCCCTTAGGTTGTATGGTGAAGAATTTTAAAAAGGGATTCAAAACTTGTGATTTTGGGGTTAAGATGTCTCCTGTACGTTTGGTCACTTTGTGTACTAGGGAGTGGCCTACTTTGGTTGCGGCATGGCCGCCACGTGGCAGTTTGGATCCAACTCTGGTACAGCGCTTACACGTGGCTGTATCAGGTAGGCCTGAACTTTACGGCCAGTTTCCTTATGTTGATTGTTGGAGACAGGCCGTAAATGACTCGCCAAAATGGCTCCGGACATGCCACGAGGAGCAATGTCGCCTCATGGTAGCTAGGACTTGTTCGTCCACTAGGACTGGTGTTAGGCCCATTTTGGACACGCCCCCTGAGTCCGAGATCCCTATGCCGCCCCCTTACTTTCCGTTAAGAGGAAGTGACGCAAATGCAGGAAGACCTGCAGCCCTCCCCTCATTACCCCCATCCACTTCCGCTTCCTCCTCCAGTACAGGATCCACCCCCCCTCGTACTAAATCTCCCCTTCCGGAATCAGAACCAACCCCCATTAAAAACGAATATCCTGATTTGGCGCCACTTCAGACTTCCGGTCAAGCTTCATCTAGCTCGACTCGAAGTGTTTTATTTACCACCTTTTCCCAAAACCAAGCTCCCACATCCCCATACCCTATTTCTCCCCGACTGGAACCCATGACTGACGCCCCTCCACGTAGCCCCATACAGACCCGACAGTTGACCGGTGCCCAACAATTAAAGCACTATCAGATGCCTCTTCGTCTGAATCCCGGGTCAGCCTATATCGATGCCGCAGGTCAAATGGCACACGCTGACCCTGTCTTCGTATATGTCCCATTTACTACAACCGATCTTTTAAACTGGAAGACCCACAATTCCTCGTATACTGAGAAACCACAAGCTATGACGGATCTGTTCACCTCAATAGTACAGACACATAACCCGACATGGGCTGATTGCCAGCAGTTATTAATGACTTTATTCAATAATGAGGAAAGGACAAGAATAAATCAAGCAGCCATTAAAGCACTAGAGGATAAAGCCCGTACTTTAAACCAAGCCAATCCATCAGCATGGGCCGCAACACATTATCCCAACACCGATCCCGATTGGAACGTAAATGGTGCTGATATGGCTCAACTCAGAGCCTATAGAGACGCTATAATTGCTGGCATGAAAGCCGGAGGAAAGAAAGCCATTAACATGTCGAAGACAGTTGAGGTGATTCAGAAAAGCGATGAAGCGCCCAGTGTCTTTTATGACCGATTATTGGAGGCATACCGCTTGTATACCCCCTTTAATCCGGAAGACGCAGATAATTCCCGAATGGTGAACTCCGCCTTTGTCAGCCAAGCTTACGGAGATATTAAGCGCAAGCTACAAAAGTTAGAAGGGTTTGCAGGTATGTCAATCACCCAACTAATGGAGGTAGTGAATAAGGTTTATATGAATAGGGAAACAGAAAGCAAGAAGGAGGAAGAGCGCAAGATGCGTAAAAAGGCTGATATGCTAGCGGTAGCGATCGCAGGCGTAGATAGACGGGGCCCAGATAGAGGCGATAGTAGATGGAGTAGGGAGCCTTTGAGTAGGAATCAGTGCGCGTATTGCAAGGAAGAAGGGCATTGGAGGAACGAATGTCCGCAAAGAGAGCAGTACGAGAGAGACCTACCCAGGGCAGGCTATGGAAACTTCAGAGGCAGAGCGAGAGGTAGAGGAGGCCCCGGAGGGAGTAATGGTTATAGAGGGAGTAATGGGAACAGAGGAAGTGTTAGGGAAGACAGGTATATTCCAGCAGCGCAAAGGTCCCGCGATAGAGAAGGTAGGGACTTCGTAGGATTGGCTGACACGGTCATGGAGGACTATTGATACCGACCGGGCTCCATCCCCCTTGGTCGAGCGGAGCCTATGGTCGATGTATCAATAGGGGGAAAAAGGAGTGCGTTCATGATCGACACTGGTGCTGAACATTCAGTGGTGACCAATCTAGTTGCTCCTCCATCTGGAAGGACTATTACTGTGATAGGAGCAACTGGAAGAAGTGCTGAAAAACCGGTTCTTAAAAGTCGACTCTGTACATTGGGAGGCCACGTAATAAAACATCAATTCCTTTATATGCCTGAATGTCCAGTCCAATTGCTGGGACGTGATATGCTGTCAAAATTACAAGCGCAGATTACGTTCCTACCAAATGGAACAACATCTTTAAAGTTTAATGGACCTTCAGGTATCATGACATTATCTGTACCAAAGGAAGAAGAGTGGCGACTTTATACAGCGTTGACTAGCCAAAACCCTAGGAGTGATGAGACATTATTTAACATACCAGGAGTTTGGGCAGAGAACAACCCACCAGGACTGGCCCGCAATATTCCACCTATAAAAATTGAACTGAAACTTGGGGTTTATCCAGTGAGCCTAAGACAATACCACATCCCGCAGAAGGCTAAGAAGAACATCCAATCCTATCTGGATAAGTTCATACGGTATGGTATCCTAAAATTCTGTACTTCCCCCTGGAACACCCCATTGCTGCCTGTTCAAAAGCCCGGTACAGATGAGTATCGACCTGTGCAGGACTTGAGAGCAGTCAATGATGCGGTTGTTAGTATACATCCAGTTGTACCCAATCCATATAACCTGCTTGCTTTAATCCCGGGCGGGGCTACCTACTTTACAGTCTTAGACCTCAAAGATGCCTTCTTTTGCCTCCGAATTGCCGCAGAAAGTCAATGTATTTTCGCTTTCCAATGGGAGAACGCTGTAACGGGCTCAAAACGCCAAATGACTTGGACAAGACTACCCCAAGGGTTTAAAAATTCACCTACCCTATTTGGTTCAGCCCTAAGTCAAGATCTACTGGATTTCGAGTCCATCCCAGGAGAGTGTGTCTTGTTACAATATGTAGATGACTTGTTGATAGCAGCAGTTACAAAAGAAATCTGTCAGCAAGCAACGCACGATCTACTGCACATTCTCTGGAAGGCAGGATACAAGGTGTCTAGAAAGAAGGCTCAGTTGTGTTTGCCAACTGTCAAGTATCTGGGATTCCATATCTCTGAAGGTCAAAGGATTATGGGGCCAGAGAGAAAAGAAGCTGTCTGCCAAATACCAATACCCAAGAATAGAAGACAAGTGCGAGAATTCTTGGGGGCAGCAGGCTTCTGTAGGATATGGATTCCCAGCTATGCGATACTAGCAAAACCTCTGTACGCAGCTATCAAAGGTACAGAGCACGACCCCTTCTTATGGACCCAAGAACAGCAAACGGCATTTGAAGATGTGAAGAAGGCTTTGATGAGTGCCCCAGCATTAGGTCTACCTGATCACACACGACCATTCTACTTATATGTACACGAGCAAAGAAGAATGGCTGTGGGAGTATTGACACAGTACTTGGGATCATGGCAAAGACCTGTTGCCTATATGTCTAAGCAATTGGATGCAGTGGCCAGCGGACTTCCACCTTGTCTAAGAGCAGTAGCTGCAGCCGCACTGTTAGTAGCTGAAGCCGATAAACTCACTCTGGGTCAAGAACTTTATGTACGAGTCCCACATGCAGTACAGACGTTGTTGGATTACAAAGGAAATCATTGGTTTAGTAACAGCCGTATGACCAAGTATCAAGCAATGTTGTGTGAAAACCCAAGAGTGCATTTAGAGACTGTAAACACCTTAAATCCAGCTACCCTTTTGCCACAACCTACTGAAAGTCAACATGATTGTTTGGAAGTAATGGATGAAGTATTCTCAAGTAGACCAGATCTTCGTGATTTTCCCATCCAGAACCCCGATGTTCAATATTATACTGACGGCAGTAGTTATGTGAAAGAAGGGATCCGCTATGCAGGATATGCAGTAACAACAATAGACAAGGTGATAGAAGCTCGGCCACTGGCGAAAGGAACATCAGCACAAAAGGCAGAATTAATAGCACTAACACGAGCGTTACAATTGGCTGAAGGTTTAAGAGTGAATATCTATACGGACTCTAAGTATGCGTTTTTAACCACTCATGCCCACGGAGCTTTGTATAAAGAAAGAGGACTACTGAATTCAGAAGGCAAAGAAATCAAGTACGCAGCTGAAATCCTACAACTATTGGAAGCAGTGTGGGAGCCGAAAGAAGTCGGTATCATACATTGTCGAGCGCATCTGAGAGGAGATGGTGATGTAACCAAGGGAAATCGGATGGCAGATAGTGCAGCTAAGCGTGCTGCTGAATCAGGAAGACAGGAGTATGTGGGGCATATAGCTGCTCTTATACCAACTCCACTGTCCCAATGGACTCCAGTTTATACAGCTCAAGAAGAGGAGTGGTTAAAGACTGAACCGGGAAAGTATTTGAAGAACAAGTGGTATCAGCTAGAAGATGGAAGAATAGTCATACCAGCATCACTAGCGGTAGAAATTGTCCAAAATTATCACAACGGGACACATTCTGGGAGAGACAGTACTGAAGAATCTCTCAGAAAACATTTCTACATACCTAGATTGTCCAACTTAACTCAGGCCATTGTACGAAGATGTGTAACGTGTGCTAAAAATAATGCAAGACAAGGACCAGTAAAGCCACCAGGAGTCCAGTTTATGGGGGGACTCCCCATTTGAGATCTACAAATAGACTTTACAGTGATGCCTAAATCGGGTGGACATCGTTACCTGCTGGTAATTGTGTGCACCTATTCAGGCTGGGTAGAAGCATGTCCTACTCGTACAGAGAAAGCAGGAGAAGTTGTAAGATTCCTGCTACGAGAAATAATACCCCGATATGGACTACCCTGTTCTATAGGATCGGACAATGGTCCTGCTTTTGTTCATCAGTGCCTACAACAACTGACTCATATGCTTGGTATAAAGTGGAGGCTTCATACTGCATATAGACCCCAGAGTTCTGGTAAGGTAGAGAGAATGAATAGAACTATAAAGAACCAGTTGGCTAAAATGTGTCAGGAAACCCAACTTAAGTGGAACGTTCTCTTACCCATAGCTCTATTGCGAATCCGCAGTACCCCTACCAGAAGGATGGGCCTCTCTCCTTTTGAAATTATGTATGGGCGACCACCTCCCGTACTTGGTAACTTAAGGGGGGATTTGAGTCAGTTGGGAGAAGGAATTACCCGGCAGCAGGTTGTAGAGTTGGGTAAGACTATGGAGGAGGTACAGAAATGGGTACAAGATAGATTACCTGTGAATATTTATCCCCCTGTTCATAGTTATCATCCAGGAGATCAAGTGTGGATTAAAGAGTGGAATAATGTACCGTTAGGGCCCAAGTGGAGAGGTCCTTATGTTGTTCTTTTGTTTACCCCTACAGCGATAAAAGTAGCCGAAGTGACTCCGTGGATACATCACTCCAGGGTTAAACCAGCAGCAGTCGATTCTTGGCAAGTTACAGCAGATCCAGAGAATCCCTGCAAGATCCGGTTAAAACGCACTACTCAGTCGGAGTAACGAGGAACTATTGTGGATTACAAATTTTATTGTTACAGGTGTGTGAGTGAGAAGGCCATAATAAAGCCTGTCCGCTTACCAACACATAGTGTATAAGCCAGGAAAGTCTCGAAGGGACACCTGTGAAGACGAGCAGAACTCCATTCCCTGCAGCCCTCACATCCTGGAAGCTGAGGCGCCATCGCACGGACGAAGACTGAGGATGACGGCGAAAGATGTGCTTTTGATAGTGTTTATTTATATGTGTTTTTATATTCAGGAAGGTAGAGGTACCGACACTCCTAGCTGTGAGGTATGCATTAAGACTACGAGAACAGGTAACCATATTTCCCAAACCCTAATTTGGCATTCACAATACGAGTGTAAAGGAGATGTATCGAGATGTAGATACTTAAATATAGACTATAGTGTGTGCCATTTAGGAGTAGGAGAACCTAAGTGCTTCAGTCCGGAGTATCAACCTCGTACAATTTGGTTGACTCTCAGGAATGGAGATCCTCAGGGGACCCTAATTAATAAGACAGTGTTAGAATCCGTACATTCTTCGGGTGTTCTGCTATTTGATGCGTGTAAAGCGATATCGAGTGGTAGAAAGCCGTGGAATGTATGTGGGGATCTTAGATGGGAGAGGACGTATGGGTCTAATGATAAATATATTTGTCCCAGTAGTAAAAATAAATATGTAAGTCCTAGATGCCCAAATAAAGACTATAACTTTTGCCCATATTGGTCTTGTGTGGGGTGGGCGACTTGGGGACAGACAGTAGATAAAGACATGATAGTGACTAAGTTGCCGACTAGCCCATATTGTAAGTCTATGGAATGTAATCCCATCCATATACTTATAAATAACCCCGATAAGTTCTTAGACAAATATGGCAATTTATTTGGGTTTCAGATATACGGGACGGGTTTAGATCCTGGGACATTATTGTTTATAGGGATAGAGACTGATACGGTATCCTCCCAGACTCATCAAGTATACCATTCCTTTTATGAAGAGATGAGTATAGATAATAAGATCCCCCATAATGCTAAAAACCTGTTCATCGATTTAGCCGAAAGTATTGCCGGTAGTCTTAATGTTACCAACTGCTATGTGTGTGGAGGTACTAACATGGGAGACCAATGGCCTTGGGAAGCAAAGGAGGTAATGTCCGGTTCTGAGGCAATTGACCAATTAATATCTACACAAGCCGATTATCATATGAGTGTTAGAGGTAAATCTGAGTGGAGATTAAAGACCTCCATCATAGGTTATGTTTGCATAGCAAGGAAAGGAATAATGTATAACACTTCTGTAGGAGAATTAACTTGTCTAGGGCAAAAAGCTTATGATGATGATACAAAGAATACAACTTGGTGGTCGGCTTCAAATGTCTCAGAACCATCAAACCCGTTTGCTAGATACGCCAATTTAAAGGATGTGTGGTTTGATTTATCCATCACATCTACCTGGAGAGCCCCATCAAATTTGTACTGGATCTGTGGTAAGAAAGCCTATTCGGAGTTGCCACAGGACTGGGAAGGGGCATGTGTGTTGGGTATGCTCAAACCATCCTTCTTCTTGTTACCTATTGAAACAGGTGAGACTTTAGGTGTTAAAGTGTATGATGTGAATCATAGGAAGAAAAGGGGACCCATAGAGATAGGCGCCTGGGAAGATAATGAATGGCCTCCCCAGCGTATCATAGATTATTATGGGCCAGCCACGTGGGCTGAGGATGGTACCTTTGGTTACAGAACCCCTATTTATATGCTCAACCGTATTATAAGATTACAGGCGGTGGTTGAGATTATCACTAATGAGACATCACAAGCGCTCAATCTTCTAGCGAAGCATAACACCAGGATGAGGACAGCAGTCTACCAAAATAGATTAGCCTTGGATTACCTTTTGGCAGTAGAGGGAGGTGTATGTGGGAAGTTTAACCTGAGCAATTGCTGTCTTCAAATAGATGACGAAGGGCAAGCAATAGCTGAGCTTACTAGCCATATGGTTAAACTAGCGCATGTACCTACTCAGGTATGGAAAGGGTATAATCCAAGTAGTTGGTTTGGTAGCTGGTATGAGTGGTTTGGAGGGCTTAAGGCAGTGGTAGGTGGAGTCCTACTGATTTTAATGTTGTGTCTACTCCTGCCGTGTCTTATACCCCTAGTAGTTAGGTCTGTGCAAAGCCTGATAGGAAGTATAGCAGAGAGGAAGGCTGCTGCACAGATAATGGCGATTTATAAGTATAAGGCTTTAGATCAGGGAGAACCAATGCAGGAAGATGAGTGTTAAAAGATTCACATCATAAGATAAGTCTGGTCTGGTTCAAGGTAACTTGCGGTGTATGCAAACCAAGGTTAAGTGATGCCTCAAGTAATTGTAAAATATCAAGAGGCATCAAAGGGGGGAATGTGGTGGAATCTCGGTAAAAATAAATTTAGTAGGCCGAGATTACCACGTGGCATGTGTACGTGCATATGCTGACGTATCGATCAGTTGGTTGCACGAGGCAAGATACGATCAGTAGTGTACGGAGCATGTGCAAGAATACAGGATATAGTATTCCCCCTCCTCCATTGTGCTGGACAAGCCATGCGGTCAAACAGGAAGTTAATTCTTATTTGTGTTGATTGGTTAAGAGAATGTGCGGGTGGAGCTTAATATGGGAGGAGTTATATGCCTATATAAGGAGCCTGCACTATTGTCCGGGGCTCAGAACTTGCTGTATTTTGGTGACGTTAGTCCCTCTGAGTCCCGATCGGTGATCCAATAAAGAATCTCTTCCTTCCTGAAGAAACCTGTGTCCATCTCTCTGTGCTTGGCTTCCGTCAGTTTCTCCGGTATCACTATAACTATGCCAGAATGAGCCTGTTTCGCTGTGTACCTGTTGTGGCTTCTGCGTAAGCCATCTTGCAAGTTAACTGACAACCTGTATTCTTTTTTTCCATTGCTACTAAGGGCTTCTGCGCATGCCGTGTCAATGTAACGTGTAATGATCATTTTCTTTGCAAGTCACAACCAAAAATAAAGAATAAAAAAAAAAAAAAAGGAAAATACATAATCATAGGACAGTAT
The DNA here is from genome assembly GCF_036172605.1 of Pelobates fuscus. Classification (NCBI taxonomy): domain Eukaryota; kingdom Metazoa; phylum Chordata; class Amphibia; order Anura; family Pelobatidae; genus Pelobates; species Pelobates fuscus. The sequence goes on along the minus strand of NC_086326.1, from coordinate 119,319,581 downwards.
GTTTGATAAATAAATGTATAAAATATGGAAAAGAAACTCTCACAAAGGTAGAGCAATTTAGTCTGCTCTAAACTGACATGGCATCTTGTGCAACATATGCAAACTGGAAGCTGTGGTGACAGTAGAAATCTTTATTGATATTCACAGAATAAAAACCGCTTTCCAGGCTGTAAAGTCCCTTCTTGTAATGCTTCCTCCGTGTAATAATGAGTTATTGACTCCTCTGGTCCTGCGCCGGTGTTTTTTACAGGACCCGGAGTGCCGAACACAATCTCTTTCAGTAACACTTCCGGGAGGCGGGGCTTGCGGCCGTTGAGCGTAACGACGTGATTACGTCACAACAAGATGACGCGTTTTGCCGATATGGTCGGCTTCATCAGATCTGTCCACAGTTCACCACAGTCTTAATTTAAGTCTCATTGAAGGGCGTGATTTGCCCAAAAGAGTCTCTCCAATTGGCTATTACTTTGTATCTAATTTACATGCAAACATTTGCGGTCTAGATAATAGGGGATAATCACGTAAACTACTGAAAAAGCAAAAGTATTTTTTTTTTCTATTGCAATTCCATAATTAGTTACAAATCAAAAATAAAAACATAATAAAAACATATTCACATGAACCCAATTAGAAATACAGCTATGGTATAATATACAAGACATTTTCCACTTAATATAAAATATATATATAAAACCTTATTAAACTAATGTACCTATATTTCAAGAGGAGACAAAAAAAAGGAGTAAGAAAAGTTAGTCTGCATAATACTAAAACAAATTATGTAAAAAATTCTAATATCTAGAAATCATCCAATAAACTTGGAAAATTATATTTAAATAAAAAAAATAAAAAAAATTAAAAAGATCAAACTCTATATTCAGGCCACGTGGTTCCAAGGTTTTTAATCTATGTACCCATTTCATTTCCTCTTTACCTATTCTTGACACATGGTCTCCCCCTCTATGAGATTTATTTATTATTTGTATTCCTAAAAATGTCAACCCTCTGGGGTCCATATTATGCTTTGATTTAAAATGTGCTGAAACACTATGTTGGTTAACTCCTCTTAGAATGTTATTAAAATGCTCTCCTATTCTCTTGTGAAGTGGGCGTATAGTACGTCCCACATATTGTAGTCCACATGGACATATTAAAAGATAAATGACATTCTTTGTAAAACAAGTAATACAATCATCAATATTAAATTAATTTCCATTATATGTACTTTTAAATTTACCTATACCCTTCAAAGTTTTATTTTTACTATATTTACATCCAGTACATTTACCACATGAATAAAAACCTTTTCTATCATTCATTAAATGTTTATGTGTAACTTTCCTAGGTTGATTTTGAGTTAAAATAAGATTGAAATTAGGGGCACCTCTAAATGTTATAAATGTTTTTTGCGGTAGGATTTTGGCCAACTCTGTATCTTCCTTTAGTAGCTGCCAATGTCTGTTAATTATCTTTTTAACATCTTTATGTGCAATGTTAAAGTCAAACACTAATGGCACATTACTTAGTTTATTTTTTTTATTGTCATCTTTTGTCTGAGCTTCCTTTCTCTCAATTAAATCTTCTTGTTTTAAAATAACTGTTTCATCATATACCCTATTTACCAAATCTTCCGGATATCTTTTGTCTAAAAAGTGTCCCTTTAAAATTTGTGCTTGTTGTTTAAAAATTTCTGTATCAGTGCAATTTCATCTAATCCTTTTCAATTGACCTTTAGGGATATTGTTTAGCCATGGAGTATAATGTCCGCTATTGTATAACACATAGTTGTTTGCATCAACGTTTTTAAAGAAATTTTTCGTTTTTATTTCATTATTTTCTATATATATATATATATATATATATATATATATATATATTTCCAAGTCTAAATACTCTATTTTTGTAGTACTATATGTACTAGTTAATTGGATACCCCAGTTGTTTTGATTAAGACTATTTAAAAACATATCCAAATCATCTCTACTACCTTTCCATATTAATATAAGGTCATCTATATACCTACATTATAGGGCCAAGTTTGCCCCCCACCTAGTGTTGCCATACACAAATTTGTTCTCCCATCCTGCCAAATATAAATTGGCGTAACTGGGGGCAAACTTGGCCCCCATCGCAGTACCTTGACGATGTACATAATATTTATTATTAAAATAAAAATAATAATTTTCTAAAATCCAACTAATGCTCTCTACAATAAAATGTATACATTCTAAAGAAATTTTTTGAGAGTTTTCCAGTTGACTACGTATCACTTGACACCCCTTATCATGTGGTATAGAGGTGTACAAAGATGATACGTCACTGGTTACTAATATAAAATTTTGTTCCCACTTAATAGTTCTTAAAATCCTAATAATGTCCGTAGTGTCTTTTATATAGGAGGGCATGGTTTTTACTAAATCTTGTAGATAAATATCCACAAATTTAGATAGGTTCGCAGAGATGGAGCCTATACCGGAAACGATAGGTCTCCCTGGTGGATTTCTAATGTCTTTGTGAACTTTAGGTAATGTATAGAATGTGGGTATACGGGGAAACTCATTTTAAAAAAAAATTAGATTCATTATCATTTAAAATAGTAGAGTCCCTTCCTTTTTCCAAAAGTGCATATAGTGTTAATTGTATCTCTGGGGTGGGGTCCTTACTTAATTCAGTGTACACTTCTCTGTCATTAAGTTGTCTATAACATTCTTTTAAATATTGTTCTGTATCTTAGATTGCAATACAACCCCCCTTATCCGCAGGTTTAATGATATTTTTTTCATTACCCCTTAGTTCATCCAGTGCACATTTCTCATTGTAACTTAAATTAAAATATTTTTTAAAATTTTTCTTTTCAAGTCTCTCAAAATCACTAGTTACAGTTTTCTCAAACATGTCAATTTCACTGGTACGATAGTTTCTTGGGTAAAAGCTAGATTTTCCAGCCTGGAAAGCGGTTTTTATTCTGTGAATATCAATAAAGATTTCTACTGTCACCACAGCTTCCAGTTTGCATATGTTGCACAAGATGCCATCTCAGTTTAGAGCAGACTAAATTGCTCTACCTTTGTGAGTGTTTCTTTTCCATATTTTATACATTTATTTATCAAACATACTGCCCTATGATTATGTATTTCCCTTTTTTTGAGATTTAAATTGGAATACTGATATACAAGACTGCATTTTTTCAGAATATTTTTTGCAGAATATTTGCACATCATTTTAAGTGTGATTTTGCATGTATGCACTTGGTCTTGGGCATCTGGCTAAGTCTGACCCTATGGTGCAGTGCATCATTGAGGAATCTGGAGAACATATTATTGCTGGAGCTGGAGTGCTGCATTTGGAAATATGCTTAAAGGATCTAGAGGAGGACCATGCCTGCATTCCAATTAAGAAATCTGACCCAGTTGTTTCTTACTGTGAAACTGTAAGTGAAGAGTCAAACCAGCCATGACTGTCAAAGTCTCCTAACAAGCATAACCGTCTGTATGTGAAGGCCCGTCCATTCCCTGATAGCCTTGCTGAGGATTTTGACAAAAGAGACATGAGTGCTCGCCAAAAGTTGAGGATTTGTGCCCGTTACTTGGCAGATAACTATGAGTGGGAGGTTACAGAGGCTAGGAAGATCTGGTGTTTTGATCCCAGCAGTACTGGACCAAACATCATGACTGATGTGACAAAAGGAGTACAATATCTAAATGAAATAAAAGACAGTGTTGTGGCTGGCTTCCAGTGGGCAACAAAAGAGGGTGTTCTCTGTGAAGAAAACATGAGAGCTATCCGATTTGATGCTCATGATGTTACTCTTCATGCGGATGCCATTCATAGAGGTGGTGAACAAATCATTCCTACACCCGGGGCGGAGCCTGACCTCAGAGTGAGCCAGACGTGGTATGCCGGAGCTCCAGACGAATTGGCTGACAAAGTGACATAACCCGGCAGACACAGCTGCCCAACTAACCTAAAGATGTACCAAAGGTCAGGGGAGCCCAGGGGAGCAAACAGACACCTCAACCGAGCGTCTATCACAAGGAAAACCTGGGATCCTTGCTGCAGCCTGCCTGGCGTGGGGCTGAGGGGAAGCGGCCGGTCCCCTTGTGATTCGGGACGGGATCTGGTCTTGTGGCACTCCTACCCCCCACCCCTATAGACCGGTGGGGGTTATCCCGGTCCCTACAGGGCAACTCAGAGAAGTTACCCACACTCGCCTTACTATCCAGGATGCACCGCCTCGAACCCGTCACTCCAAAATGACGGACGCCAATTCCTTGCAACCACATGGCAAAGGCATCGTGCAGAGGAGCCCGTATATCTCCACTACAGACTCCCTGAAGAGGCTTGAGGAAATCTTCCAGCGCTTCTGGCTGAAGATCCAACAACGAACCTCAGCAATGAAAGCCAACACTCGGCCAGGAGTATAAAACAGCTGGTGCATGGGGCCCCTGAAAGCAACAACTGGTATGGGCAACTTGCTGGTAGCATGGCTCACCCAGCATCAAAACCACCGCCAGCCTCCAACCCAAGTGCATGCTGTCTACCCAAGCCGAAAAATGAAAGGGCCTCAAACTGATGGCAACACGCAAGCAGACGGCGGGACACCCAGCGACACCGAAGACCCAAGCGGCTGACGCACAGAGTCCAACGCTGCACCACACAAGGGCTGAGCCTGAATCCTGCCAGAACACAATCTTAAGTCAAGTCAAGTCTACCTATAAGTGGGAGATGCAGTGGAACACCATACTCTCGGTCTCTCAGCGGATCAGCCAACTCTCACCTAGGACCCGGGGTCTGAAGTGTTCCTGGATTCTGATATACCAGCAGCTGGCATAGGGTGAATGTGGACAGACCCCCCCCCCCCATGACTTAGTCTGCTCCCCTTACCATACTAATAGCTTAGTTCCCATTGTCTGTGTTTTTACTCACTAAGCCTATATTCACAATTTATCTAAGCAATCTGCTTACAGCCCCTTAGGGGACATAAGCCATTGAGTTGCCTGTGGAGATAAGCCTGTTGTCATTACCTCATGCTTCCAGCAAGCTACCAATCTTGCTTTGCTTCACTTTTAGTTACAGTCATGTCAACTCACACACACTGATCTTATACCTGCACAAGCACACCCAAAATGTCTGTGTTCTAGAGTCATCCCATGTTACTCTTGTTATAATATAAAAATGTGCACAATAAAGCTTTGGGGTGCCTCAGGCTATGTGGACCCAGGGCATACTTGAAAACGGGGGACATCTCAATGTATTTTTTCTGGTAAAATATTTTATAAATAAATAATATGCACTTCAAAAAAATAAAATGAAAAATGATTCCTACAGCCCATCATTGTCTATATGCATGTGTGTTGACAGCCCCATCTGATGGAAACAATCTATCTTGTGGAGATTCAGTGCCCTGAGCAGGTAGTTGGAGGCATTTGTGGTGTCTTGAACAGAAAGCATGGCCGCATTTTGAAGAATCTCAAGTGGCAGGCACACCAATGTTTATAGTGAAAGCCCACCTTCCAGTCAATTAATCATTTCAATTAAAAATTGGGTTCACTGAGAACGAACACTGGTGGCCAGGCCTTCCCACAGTGTGTATTTGATTATTGGCAGATTCTTCCTTTAGATCCTTTTGACAATACCACCAGGCCAAGTCAAGTTGTAGCCAAAACCAAGAGGAAAGGTCTGAAGGAGAGTGTTAAAGCCCTTGGATAACTTCTTGGACAAGCTGTAATTGTCCCATCTATTCTCTGCCCAACACCATGACTGGCTTTGGGAAATGGACTCTAAACTTCTTGGGCGATAGTTTTTTTTTTAAAGAAGCTTACTCTTTACCATCCTATTGTACTAAAGTGGGACATCCCCTTAACATTCATCTCGATGTTTCACTGTACTTTTGGGAAGACTATTTATTACATATTTTGTGAGCTCTCCTTATCATGTATCTGGGGTAACTCATGAAATCGCAGTCTTTTAATGGGCTGCTTGGTGCCAGACAATAAGTTGTAATACTGCGTAGTCACAGCATGAATATCAATAACGAATTAGAGTAAATTAATTAAAACTTATATTTGTGGGGGGGGAGTGTTTGATATGGTCTATTGAGTTACATGTCAGAAGTTTCGTGCAAATATGTCTTTCCCTCTAGCTTCATAGATGCAGTTAAGTTGTTATATGACTGCCCCAAAGCCTCTGTTATACAGTCTAAATTCCTTTCTACTCCCTTTACGATCTTAAATAGCTCTCATTAGGGTTGCTCACTTGTTCCCTTATTTGGTCTTGGAGCCCGTCGCGATGGTTATTGTACTAACCCAGCCATTCAGGTTACCTAGGCTGTGGCCTCAACCTCTCTAGTGTCCAAGAACATTTCACTGATAATATAATGGTGGCCCTATGAGACCCCCCCTAGGCTGTCTACCAGCTCTACAAGAGATCCTGTTGGAATTTGACAACATTTCCTCCCAAAACCTATCCAAATTGCAAGCACTCCCAAATGGAATGCCACACATGGAGGTATCTCACTTGCAATCCTTGTTTCATTATGAGTGGAGGGATAGCCATAGTGAGTATTTGGGGATTTAAGATACAAAAAAATATACAATGAATGGTTAGGCTAGACTTGGAAAAGAAATGGTCAGACATACAACATGCTTTTTTATGTTGTAAGCATTGTGAACTCTCTTGGTTAGGTAGAATTGTGGCCCTTAAGATGAATGAATGTTTATGTAAGTTGTTGTATCTCTTGCATACCATTCCAAAGAGTTTCCAGAGATACCAAGTACTATTCCTGAAAGTATGATAGATTGGGTATACCTTGTATACGTTCCCACCATAAAGACTCCACTTTTTCCCAAAGTATGTCCATTTTTTTGTAAGTCCCTCCCAATTTTCCCTGTATGTTTGGGATCTCTTTATTTGCATGTTTTCCTGTTTGTCCCACCTGACGACTGACACTCCCATTTCCTACCTGGATAGGATTTTCCAATTTCTTTTCTTGCCATCCTGGGAAGCCCTAGGACCCTCTTCTGTAGGGGGATTTGTATTCTTTTTTTTATTTTTATTCATTTTTAGTTGTTGTGCAGGTAGGTACATTGCTAGGTCAAGCGCCACAACAGCGCACACATTGTATACATGGTAAACAGTGGCAGGAGTATATGCACATTTTTTGTTTTTGATACTTAAACAATCCTATCTTTGTGTTATTGAGGCATGTGATAAAACAATACAGGTTGTTAAACAAGTGAGAGCAATTACACAGATATTAGACAAGGTATGCGAGGTATGTGCACTCTAGCGTATGTCAGCCTCTTTTTTGATTTTGTACATGAAATACCAATCCTGGTTGGACTACCAGTGGTGGTAACAATACATCTGTCTAGGTACAGGGGAGAACAGAAATTACAAGAATAGTGAAATAACACTAGTTACTGTACTCCATTTCAAGCATGTAGGTTGCTATGTCATTATATAGGTGGTAGTGGGGATTTGTATTCTAACCAGTATTTACAGCCCTGTCTGGAGTTGTGTCAACCCATCAGTTGTTTCACAGGACCATTATCAAATACATCTAGATTCTCCACTCCATACAGGAATATGTATGTCTAAGTCAATTACCCCCTCTCTGAGCTATCACTCATACACATGTCAGCCAAACAGAACATTTCTACATGTTATCTAGCACTAAGCCATTCCTTCTGTGGCTCTTGTCCATGCAAACAGTACTAGGAGAAGGAAATAAATAGTCCATTCACTGCTGATGAGTGGGAGTAATCTTCTTATAATTCATAGGGGGTGACCAACTGTATCACACATTTAGAACTCTTTAAGAAATAATCCTCAGATGGCATTTGGTACACTCCAAATTGGCCTATATTCATCCTTTCCACTCGGCTAAGCGCTATTCAAATGTGGTCTTACTGTGGTTTTACTGGTTCTTATAGCCATATTTGGTCGGTGTGCCCCAGGTTTATCTACTTTGGCATAAAGTGCTAACCTTACTCTGTGTTAATTGAAATACTCTTATCATTCCTAGCATGGGCATGGCAACACTGCAGATATCCCTCCCTTCTTTCTCGGCCACAAAGTCTGTATTGTGACATGTTTCCTTGGTGACTAAGCAGAACCTGGCAAGTAACTGGAATACCACATCTGTTCCCTCATTTGTACAAGTACTATTTACCTTAAAGGCTAACAATACATGAAAAAAGATGGTTCATTTGGCCAATAAGCCTATGATAGGAAATGGGGAACATGAGAGGAGATCTGCTTAATGCCTGCTAACATATATTTTACAACTGGCACTTACACCACAATGTGATTTAGTGTGTTGGATGTTATCTGGGGAAGATGACTTTTTTTCTTCTCACTCACCTTTTGTCTCTTCTTTCCTTGTCTGTTTTCTACTTTCTCATCTTACTTTCTTCTTTTCTTTGCTTTTTCTGGTCTATTGCTTACATTTTGTTTATTTTGTTGGATCTTATTTAGTGTTTGTTATTACTGGGTCCCTCACCTATCATGTCATTGAATACCTATATTCATGGGCGTCTGCAGGGGGGGATAAGGGGCGGCACTTGCCGCCGCCCCCCCTCCCCCCCCCCCATGATTTTTCAGCTTGTTCTGCTATTTTTGGTGTGATTTAAAATGAACTGCAATACCGGCGCCGGCCAGTAGGTGGCACAGTGTATGGAGAGAGACAAGAATAGGAAGCTGCATCTATCCCTGCTTCTCTCTGCTGATTGAAACTGCAGGGGAGCAACACATGCAGCCAGAGACAGACAACAGATCAGGTAAGTGAGGGGTGGGGTGGGGGGGGGGGAGGCATAGATAGCCTATAGATCAGGTAAGTGAGGGATAGGGTGGGGGGGTTTAATATAGCCTATAGATTAGGGGAGTGAGGGATGGGCAGCCTATATATTAGGTAAGTGAGGGATGGGGTGGGGGGGTTTAAAATAGCCTATATATTAGGGGAGTAAGGCATGGGGGGCAGCTTACATATTAGGGGAGTGAGGCATGGGGGGCAGCCTATATATTAGGGAAGTAAGGCATGGGGCAGCCTATATATTAGGGAAGTAAGGCATGGGGGCAGCCTATATATTAGGGGAGTAAGGCATGGGGGGGGCAGCCTATATATTAGGGGAGTAAGGCATGGGGGGCAGCCTATATATTAGGGGAGTAAGGCATGGGGGCAGCCTATATATTAGGGGAGTGAGGCATGGGGGGCAGCCTACATATTAGGGAAGTAAGGCATGGGGGGCAGCCTATATATTAGGGAAGTAAGGCATGGGGGCAGCCTATATATTAGGGAAGTAAGGCATGGGGGGCAGCCTATATATGAGGGGAGTGAGGCATGGGGGGCAGCCTATATATTAGGGGAGTAAGGCATGGGGGGCAGCCTATATATTAGGGGAGTGAGGCATGGGGGGGCAGCCTATATATTAGGGGAGTGAGGCATGGGGGGGGGCAGCCTATATATTAGGGGAGTAAGGCATGGGGGCAGCCTATATATTAGGGGAGTGAGGCATGGGGGGCAGCCTATATATTAGGGGAGTAAGCCATGGGGGGCAGCCTACATATTAGGGGAGTAAGGCATGGGGGGCAGCCTATATATTAGGGGAGTGAGGAATGGGGGGGCAGCCTAAATATTAGGGAAGTGAGGCATGGGGCAGCCTATATATTATGGGAGTAAGGCATGGGGGGGCAGCCTACATATTAGGGGAGTAAGGCATGGGGGGGCAGCCTATATATTAGGGAAGTAAGGCATGGGGGGCAGCCTATATATTAGGGGAGTGAGGCATGGAGGTGGCAGCCTATATATTAGGTAAGTGAGGGATGGGGTGGGGGGGTTTAAAATAGCCTATATATTAGGGGAGTAAGGCATGGGGGGCAGCTTACATATTAGGGGAGTGAGGCATGGGGGGCAGCCTATATATTAGGGAAGTAAGGCATGGGGGCAGCCTATATATTAGGGAAGTAAGGCATGGGGGGCAGCCTATATATTAGGGGAGTAAGGCATGGGGGGGCAGCCTATATATTAGGGGAGTAAGGCATGGGGGGCAGCCTATATATTAGGGGAGTAAGGCATGGGGGGCAGCCTATATATTAGGGGAGTGAGGCATGGGGAGCAGCCTACATATTAGGGAAGTAAGGCATGGGGGGCAGCCTATATATTAGGGAAGTAAGGCATGGGGGCAGCCTATATATTAGGGAAGTAAGGCATGGGGGGCAGCCTATATATGAGGGGAGTGAGGCATGGGGGGCAGCCTATATATTAGGGGAGTAAGGCATGGGGGGCAGCCTATATATTAGGGGAGTGAGGCATGGGGGGGGCAGCCTATATATTAGGGGAGTGAGGCATGGGGGGGCAGCCTATATATTAGGGGAGTAAGGCATGGGGGGCAGCCTATATATTAGGGGAGTAAGCCATGGGGGGCAGCCTACATATTAGGGGAGTAAGGCATGGGGGGCAGCCTATATATTAGGGGAGTGAGGCATGGGGGGCAGCCTATATATTAGGGGAGTGAGGCATGGGGGGCAGCCTATATATTAGGGAAGTGAGGCATGGGGGCAGCCTATATATTAGGGGAGTAAGGCATGGGGGGGCAGCCTACATATTAGGGGAGTAAGGCATGGGGGGGCAGCCCATATATTAGGGGAGTAAGCCATGGGGGGCAGCCTACATATTAGGGGAGTAAGGCATGGGGGGACAGCCTATATATTAGGGGAGTGAGGCATGGGGGGGCAGCCTATATATTAGGGAAGTGAGGCATGGGGGCAGCCTATATATTAGGGAAGTAAGGCATGGGGGGCAGCCTATATATGAGGGGAGTGAGGCATGGGGGGATGCCTATATATTAGGGGAGTAAGGCATGGGGGGAAGCCTATATATTAGGGGAGTGAGGCATGGGGGGCAGCCTATATATTAGGGGAGTGAGGCATGGGGGGGCAGCCTATATATTAGGGGAGTAGGGCATGGGGGGCAGCCAATATATTAGGGGAGTAAGCCATGGGGGGCAGCCTACATATTAGGGGAGTAAGGCATGGGGGGCAGCCTATATATTAGGGAAGTGAGGCATGGGGGCAGCCTATATATTAGGGGAGTAAGGCATGGGGGGGGCAGCCTACATATTAGGGAAGTAAGGCATGGGGGGCAGCCTATATATTAGGGGAGTGAGGCATGGAGGTGGCAGCCTATATATTAGGGGAGTAAGGCAAGGGGGGCAGCCTACATATTAGGGGAGTAAGGCAAGGGGGCAGCCTATACATAAGGGGAGTGAGGCATGGGGGGCAGCCTATATATTAGGGAAGTGAGGCATGGGGGGCAGCCTATATATTAGGGGAGTAAGGCATGGGGGGGCAGCCTACATATTATGGGAGTAAGGCATGGGGGGCAGCCTATATATTAGGGGAGTAAGGCATGGGGGGCAGCCTACATATTAGGGAAGTAAGGCATGGGGGGCAGCCTATATATTAGGGGAGTGAGGCATGGAGGTGGCAGCCTATATATTAGGGGAGTAAGGCAAGGGGGGGCAGCCTACATATTAGGGGAGTAAGGCAAGGGGGGCAGCCTATACATAAGGGGAGTGAGGCATGGGGGGCAGCCTATATATTAGGGAAGTGAGGCATGGGGGGCAGCCTATATATTAGGGGAGTAAGGCATGGGGGGGCAGCCTACATATTATGGGAGTAAGGCATGGGGGGCAGCCTATATATTAGGGAAGTACGTCATGGGGGGCAGCCTATACATTAGGGGAGTGAGGCAAGGGGCGGGGAGCAGCCTATATATTAGGGGAGTAAGGCATGGGGGCAGCCTATATATTAGGAGAGTATGGCATGGGGGGGCAGCCTATATATTAGGGGAGTAAGACATGGGGGGGAGGCTATATATTAGGGGAGTAAGGCATGTGGTGGCAGCCTATATATTAGGGAAGTGAGGCATGGGGGGGAAGCCTATATATTACTGGAGTAAGGCATGGGGGGCAGCCTACATATTAGGGGAGTAAGGCATGGGGGGCAGCCTATATATTAGGGAAGTAAGTCATAGTGGAAGCCTATAGATTAGGGGAGTGAGGCATGGGGGGGCAGCCTATATATTAGGGAAGTAAGGCATTGGGGGCAGCCTATATATTAGGGGAGTGAGGCATGGGGGGCAGCCTATATATTAGGGGAGTGAGGCATGGGGGGACAGCCTATTTATTAGGGAAGTGAGGCATAGGGGGCAGCCTATATATTAGGGGAGTATGGCATGGGGGGCAGCCTATATATTAGGGGAGTATGGCATGGGGGGCAGCCTATTTATTAGGGGAGTATGGCATGGGGGGCAGCCTATATATTAGGGGAGTAAGGCATGGGGGGACAGGCTATATATTAGGGGAGTAAGGCATGGGGGGCAGGCTATATATTAGGGAAGTATGGCATGGGGTGCAGCCTATATATTAGGGAAGTATGGCATGGGGGCATCCTATATATTAGGGGAGTAAGGCACGGGGGGCAGCCTATTAGGGGAGTATGGCATGGGGGGGCAGCCCTGAATATTAGGGGAGTAAGGCATGGGGGGCAGGCTATATATTAGGGGAGAAAGGCATGGGGGCAGCCTATATATTAGGGGAGTAAGGCATGGGGGGCAGCCTATATATTAGGGGAGTAAGGCATGGGGGGCAGCCTATATATTAGGGAAGTATGGCATGGGGGGCAGCCTATATATTAGGGGAGTAAGGCATGGGGGGCAGACTATATATTAGAAGAGTAAGGCATGGGGGTAGCCTATATATTAGGGGAGTAAGGCATCGGGGGCAGCCTATATATTAGGGGAGTAAGGCATGGGGGTCAGCCTATATATTAGGGGAGTGAGGCATGGGGGGGCAGCCTACATATTAGGGGAGTAAGGCATTTGGGGCAGTCTATATATTAGGGGGTTGAGGCATGGGGGGGCAGCCTATATATTAGGGAAGTGAGGCATGGGGGGGCAGCCTATATATTAGGGAAGTATGGTATGGGGGGCTGCCTATATATTAGGTGAGTAAGGCATGGGGGGCAGCCTATATATTAGGGAAGCAAGGCATGGGGGGCAGCCTATAGATTAGGGGAGTGAGGCATGGGGGGGCAGCCTATATATTAGGGAAGTAAGGCATTGGGGGCAGCCTATATATTAGGGGAGTGAGGCATGGGGGGCAGCCTATATATTAGGGGAGTGAGGCATGGGGGGCAGCCTATATATTAGGGGAGTAAGGCATGGGGGGCAGCCTACATATTAGGGAAGTAAGGCATGGGGGAAGCCTATATATTAGGGAAGTAAGGCATGGGGGGCAGCCTATATATTAGGGGAGTGAGGCATGGGGGGCAGCCTATATATTAGGGGAGTAAGGCATGGGGGGCAGCCTATATATTAGGGGAGTAAGGCACGGGGGCAGCCTATATATTAGGGGAGTAAGGCATGGGGGCAGCCTATATATTAGGGGAGTAAGGCATGGGGGGCAGCCTATATATTAGGGGAGTGAGGCATGGGGGGGGCAGCCTGTATATTAGGGGAGTAAGGCATGGGGGGCAGCCTATATAATAGGGGAGTAAGGCATGGGGGGCAGCCTATATATTAGGGGAGTAAGGCATGGAGGGGCAGCCTATATATTAGGGGAGTAAGGCATGGGGGGCAGCCTATATATTTGGGGAGTAAGGCATGGGGGGCAGCCTACATATTAGGGGAGTAAGGCATGGGGGGACAGCCTATATATTAGGGGAGTGAGGCATGGGGGGTCAGCCTATATATTAGGGAAGTGAGGCATGGGGGGGCAGCCTATATATTAGGGAAGTGAGGCATGGGGGGACAGCCTATATATTAGGGAAGTGAGGCATAGGGGGCAGCCTATATATTAGGGGAGTATGGCATGGGGGGCAGCCTATATATTAGGGGAGTAAGACATGGGGGGGCAGCCTATATATTAGGGAAGTAAGGCATGGGGGCAGCCTATAGACTAGGGGAGTGAGGCATGGGGGGCAGCCTATATATTAGGGAAGTAACGCATGGGGGGCAGCAAATATATTAGGGAAGTGAGGCATGGGGGCAGCCTATATATTAGGGGAGTAAGGCATGGGTGGCAGCCTACATATTAGGGGAGTAAGGCATGGGGGGGCAGCCTACATATTAGGGAAGTAAGGCATGGGGGGCAGCCTATATATTAGGGGAGTGAGGCATGGGGGGCAGCCTATATATTAGGGGAGTAAGGCATGGGGGGCAGCCTATATATTAGGGGAGTGAGGCATGGGGGGCAGCCTATATATTAGGGGAGTAAGGCATGGGGGCAGCCTATATATTAGGGGAGTATGGCATGGGGGGGCAGCCTATATATTAGGGGAGTAAGGCATGGGAGGCAGGCTATATATTAGGGGAGTAAGGCATGGGGGCAGCCTATATATTAGGGGAGTAAGGCATGGGGGGCCGCCTATATATTAGGGGAGTAAGGCATGGGGGGGGCAGCCTATATATTAGGGGAGTAAGGCATGGGGGGCAGCCTATATATTAGGGGAGTAAGGCATGGGGGGCCGCCTATATATTAGGGGAGTGAGGCATGGGGGGCAGCCTATATATTAGGGAAGTGAGGCATGGGGGCAGCCTATATATTAGGGAAGTGAGGCATGGGGTGCAGCCTACATATTAGGGGAGTATGGCATGGGGGGCAGCCTATATATTAGGGGAGTAAGGCATGGGGGGCAGCCTATATATTAGGGACGTAAGGCATGGGGAGCCTATAGATTAGGGGAGTAAGGCATGGGGGGCAGCCTATATATTAGGGGAGTAAGGCATGGGGGGCAGCCTATATATTAGGGGAGTGAGGCATGGGGGGGCAGCCTATATATTAGGGAAGTGAGGCATGGGGGGGCAGCCTATATATTAGGGAAGTGAGGCATAGGGGGCAGCCTATATATTAGGGGAGTATGGCATGGGGGGCAGCCTATATATTAGGGAAGTAAGGCATGGGGGCAGCCTATAGACTAGGGGAGTGAGGCATTCGGGGCAGCCTATATATTAGGGAAGTAAGGCATGGGGGGCAGCCTATATATTAGGGAAGTAAGGCATGGGGGGCAGCATGGGGGGGCAGCCTATATATTAGGGGAGTAAGGCATGGGGGGCAGCCTACATATTAGGGGAGTGAGGCATGGGGGGGCAGCCTATATATTAGGGAAGTGAGGCATGGGGGGCAGCCTATATATTAGGGAAGTGAGGCATAGGGGGCAGCCTATATATTAGGGGAGTATGGCATGGGGGGCAGCCTATATATTAGGGAAGTAAGGCATGGGGGCAGCCTATAGACTAGGGGAGTGAGGCATTCGGGGCAGCCTATATATTAGGGAAGTAAGGCATGGGGGGCAGCCTATATATTAGGGAAGTAAGGCATGGGGGGCAGCATGGGGGGGCAGCCTATATATTAGGGGAGTAAGGCATGGGGGGGCAGCCTACATATTAGGGGAGTAAGGCATGGGGGGGCAGCCTACATATTAGGGAAGTAAGGTATGGGGGGGCAGCCTATATATTAGGGGAGTGAGGCATGGGGGGAAGCCTATATATTAGGGGAGTAAGGCATGGGGGGCAGCCTATATATTAGGGGAGTGAGGCATGGGGGGCAGCCTATATATTAGGGGAGTAAGGCATTGGGGGCAGCCTATATATTAGGGGAGTAAGGCATGGGGGCAGCCTTAGAGGTTTCTTAAATTTAAACTAGCAGTCCGAATTTGACTGCTATTAATACTGCATACTTTCCTCAATCTCCCTTTACCTCTGTACTAGCTCCATTTGGAGCCTCTGTTTACTCTGTATCTATTACTATTTCTATAGGAGGCATTTATGGTTGGGACTTGGGGACTTATACTCATCTCCTTATAGTGCACTATATTAAAGCTGATAATTAGGGGTGAGTTGTTGTTGCCATATGGCATAATGTATCCCTACCTATACATACCCTTCTATTGACAGGCATAGAACTCTAGTATCACCTGTATATACTTTATTTTTGTATCTAGCAGCATTTTTATGTATATACTTCATTTTGGTATTTAGCAGCATTTTTTCTGTTCATGGGTCTATAGTGATACCTTTAGTGGTTCACAGTAACACCTATAACCTACAGCCAGCATTGCAATTTTAGACACTACCGCTATAGAAATTTCCAGAGATGCGGTTAGTTTCAATTGATTTCTTGAATCTGACCACATTTGTTCTTTTTGTTGTTTGATTTTGTATATATGGGGTTATGCCCCTTCTTGAGACATCTGGAGTCTCAAATTGGTACACCAGTCTCTGAGTAGGCACTTGGCATTACTTCCTCGGGTCACCCGGGGTTGTCTGCACAGGTGTACACCCAGAGACATCGAACTTTTTGTTCTCTGTTTTTTTATTTACAATTGGGTTTTAATACCAAGTACCAATCTTGTGTATCATGGCTAGCTTTTTATTTGATAAATCTAAGAGAGACGTTTGGTGTAGGGACACGGATCAGGTTTTTTCTGAACAGGACCTAACTAACCTCTCAGTAAATGACAACATTATCTCATCCTTTAATCGTTTGACCAATCTTTTCCAACAACAAATCAAAACAGGATGGGAAATTGCGTCACTTGACAACTATTTAAAGAAAGATCTCATTCCAAGGGGCTTAAGGTTACAAAACATACCAGCATCACACATAGAGGAGGAGGAATTTACCAAAGAGTGGGAGGAAGCTGCAGGTATATGCTCCAAAAGATTTATGGAGATACTCTGCAAATTCGAAACAAAAAGATTAGAAAGAGTTAACAAAGAGGTGGATGAACAGATTGATAGGATCGCAGCCTTTAAAGATGAACCAAATTTTGAATCTTTAGAAACAAAACTCAAGAATAACTTGGATAAATTCCAACAGAACATTAAAATTCGTAAGCATTCCAAGTTCATTAGGGATAATAATGATTTCAAGAGTGGGAATGTATATAAGAAAAGCAGAAACTTTAGGAGGAGTTTCTCTGAACCAATTTCAACATCAGAATATGAGACGAGTGGTTCAGATTCTGAAAATTCCTCTAAAGGGGGAATGTCGGTTCCGGTTGAACGTAATACCAGAAGTATATTGAAAAAAGGTGGGGTATCTTTTTTAGGGCAACCCAGTATGGAGGAAAGCCTAGCCCCTCGGACAAGGAACAGAGGCAGACCCCCTCAACAGTTCAGAAGGAGAAGGTATTAATAAAAACCTCAGATAACAACCAAATAATCAACCTATCCTCTTACACTCCCACCAAAAATGAAATACAAGTCTTGAGGCGGGGTATGTCCTTTGTTCCAGTGTCTAACTTTGATAAGTTTAACTGGACAAAGGACATACACCTATTTGCAAGGAAACTGGCCCTTCACAAAATTCACTGCATTAAAGATGAAAAAAGGGCAAAAGACTTAGGGCTACAAGTCTCTGATATAGATGCACTGGATACTCTAGTGGATCTCCTTGTATGCAATGATGAGTCTATACAAAAACAACCCCCTTTTACACATCTGAAAAAGAAGAGCCGGTTTACTCCACATATTGCTGATTTCAAATACATAGACTTATTCGTGGAGCTAACATGCAAAGAAATCGATAAGATCAATCCGAAAGACCTCCCAAGTCAACCTAATAGCAATATTTCCCCACAAGAAAACATCGCATTAAGTAAACTCAAGGGAATGGATGAGGTGATCTTTAAACCTTCCGATAAGGGAGGCAACACGGTCATCCTAAATAAATCTGATTATATATCCATGGTATATAGATTAATCGATGACAGTGAGACATATGAGGTATTGACAGGTGACCCTACACAGAAATATCTAGCTGAATTAAAAACAATCCTGGATTCGGCACTGTCACTATCACTCATATCTAAGGACGAATATAATTTTATGTTTGTTAAAAGGCCGGTTACTGCCACTTTTTACGCACTCCCGAAGGTACATAAGCAGCAACCAACATTAAAGGGACGACCCATTGTCTCTGGTAGAGGTAACCTGACCCAGAATATAAGCTTATATGTGGATCAGATACTAAGAAAAGTAGTGTTTGAACTCCCCTCACATCTAAGAGACACTAAGCATACTTTAAATACCATCGAAGGAATTAAGATCAATGGCCACGCTATTTTATGTAGCCTCGACGTGGAGAGCCTTTACAGCTCGATACCACACGAGGTGGGTCTAAGACATCTTAGAGCAATACTTGATAGCAAACCTCCGGTCTCACTACGACATAATGAGTTGGTCCAAGACTTGATGTTGTTCATTCTGACACATAACCATTTTATCTTCCAGGGAAAACACTACCACCAGGTGAGAGGCACAGCTATGGGGACGGCTTGTGCCCCCTCATATGCCAACCTCCACCTGGGGTGGTGGGAGAGCACAATGGTATTTAATGAACACATGACAAAATACACTAAGTGTATAAAAATATGGAAACGCTACATCGACGATGTACTGATCATATGAACAGACACCCCTGACCTCTTTCTAGAGTTTGTTAACATCCTAAACTCCAACTCCATTAATCTGAGACTGACAAGTGAGATAGGTGGTAACCGAATTAATTTTCTTGACCTAACTATCTGTCTGTCAGATAAGGGGGTACTTACATCCACCCTCTTTCGGAAACCCACGTCAACCAACAGCCTATTGGAGTGGACAAGTCACCATCCACCCTCCCTTAAAAAAGGTATCCCAATAGGACAGTATTTGCGTTTAAGACGCAACTGCTCCACTATAGAAGATTTTAAACTGAAGGCAAAAACCTTACAACTTCAGTTTAAACAAAAAGGATACCCAAACAGATGCCTAAAATCTGCATATAAACGCGCACTGTTGGCAGACCGTAAAGACCTCTTAGTTGAAAAAAACGTACAGTCTAATCAAGAAACCATAAGATGCATAGGGAATTATGATGCAGGCTGGCATCAAATTATGAGTATCCTGGATAGATTCTGGCCCCTATTGCACCAAGACCCACACCTACAGAAGGTGATTACACCTAAGGCGTCTGTGACAGCACGCAGAGGACGAAACATTAGGGACATCCTAGTCCCAAGTCATCTGAAATCGAGCACTCAGAAAACCTCTTGGTTAAAGTCTCCAGTCCTAGGCACATATCAATGTGGAAAATGTAAGGCGTGCAAATTCATACGCCGCCCTTCGAAAACCTTTCCAGACTCCTTAGGGATACAAGAATTTAAAGTTCGTCACTTTTTCAATTGCCAATCTAAAGGTCTTGTATACCTACTCTCATGCTCATGCAATAAACTATACGTGGGAAAAACTTCCCGTATGTTTAAACTGAGAATAAGGGAGCATGTGACCTCAATTAACCCTAAAAGACTAATTGACACCCCAGTTTCAAAACATTTGAAACTTCATCATGGGGGGTCATCTGAAGGGATAAGATTTTGCGGCATTGAAAGTGTCACCCTGGGACCAAGAAGGGGAGATCTAGACAAAAAATTACTCCAAAGGGAGAGTTTTTGGATTTATAAACTTAAAACATTATCACCATCTGGACTCAACGAGGGTTTTTCATATACACCCTTCATTGAAGATTAAGAGAACCAGGCTGGACACTGCGTCCCCACACCTCTATGGATCTCTGACATACTCGTAATTTATATTTAATCAAGCTTATTTTGCCTGATACACTTGTACATTTTGTAATATAGCGTGTAGTGTTTAGTGTAGATATGTACATATTTCTTTAATTTCTTTATCCTTATTTATTACTCAGTCATTTTTCTTATTTTTACTATTATTTTCTTCATGAATACCTTATACAGGACCATAGGGACGTAGAATTGACTGTATCAGGTCCGGATACATCGGACCATCCATTTACTGCATTTCTATATTGATTTACATTCATGGCTTATATTTATATCTAATTCTATACCTGTCCCTATACAAACCTCAGTGCATTGATGTATCTGACATCGATACCTGAGTGGCTTTAGGGCTGCTGAGGAGACCTGAGAGTTGTCATACTAATGTATGGGGACTAATGGGTGGTATCCTGTGGTTACCCTATACTGTAATCTTGCCGGCCCACTACATCATATGACCCGCCCACCGGTTTCAGATGGACGGGGTCTATTGAAGAGGCAGGACTGCCCTCTTTACGTCATGGGCCCAACCTCTATGACGCAAGGCCGGATACATCACGTGACTCGTGATGCGCCGAGTCACGTGACCGGCATCAATTGCTCCCCACAGATCCGGATAGTTCAAGTGACTCAGGACACGCCGAGCCACGTGACCGGCATCAAGCGCCTCCTTCCACATGGCTGGTGGGCGGGTCCGCGCGGATGTGCGCCCGCCCACCTAGCCTTTTGATTTGGACAGGTCGCATTTACACAATGGGGGTGTAACAAGTTGCAGATAAGCCCTACCATTGGCTTAGCCCATACCACATGGGGCCGGTCACATCACATGTCCCACGATATGCCGGATCATGTGACCGGCATTAAGCCCCGCCTCCAGGAACATCTCACGTTTATCCTGGAGCTTGGATTGAACACATTTAGGGAAATGCAGTACAGCTGATACCACACTCCCCCAGCTCCTATTGGTCGAAGGTACTCATGCCTCTTGGCACATCACATTTAAAAGAGACTCATTAACAGTCTAATGTTAGCCCCTGACGAAGGTGCTCCTTTCTAGCACCGAAACGTACGTTGGGCAATTTTTTTCATCTCATATCATGTATATGAGCACTGGACACTGGTGGTTTTAGCACCATGTTAATCACCTAATTTATACTTTATTTACTCTTTCTTTTCTATGCCTGTCTAGCTAGATTAACAGGGAGAGAGGTTTCTTAAATTTAAAACTAGCAGTCCGAATTTGACTGCTATTAATACTGCATACCTTCCTCAATCTCCCTTTACCTCTGTACTAGCTCCATTTGGAGCCTCTGTTTACTCTGTATCTATTACTATTTTTGTAGGAGGTATTTATGGTTGGGACTTGGGGATTTATACTCATCTCCTTATAGGATTAACAGGGAGAGAGGTTTCTTAAATTTAAACTAGCAGTCCGAATTTGACTGCTATTAATACTGCATACTTTCCTCAATCTCCCTTTACCTCTGTACTAGCTCCATTTGGAGCCTCTGTTTACTCTGTATCTATTACTATTTCTATAGGAGGCATTTATGGTTGGGACTTGGGGACTTATACTCATCTCCTTATAGTGCACTATATTAAAGCTGATAATTAGGGGTGAGTTGTTGTTGCCATATGGCATAATGTATCCCTACCTATACATACCCTTCTATTGACAGGCATAGAACTCTAGTATCACCTGTATATACTTTATTTTTGTATCTAGCAGCATTTTTATGTATATACTTCATTTTGGTATTTAGCAGCATTTTTTCTGTTCATGGGTCTATAGTGATACCTTTAGTGGTTCACAGTAACACCTATAACCTACAGCCAGCATTGCAATTTTAGACACTACCGCTATAGAAATTTCCAGAGATGCGGTTAGTTTCAATTGATTTCTTGAATCTGACCACATTTGTCCTTTTTGTTGTTTAATTTTATATATTAGGGGAGTAAGGCATGGGGGGCAGCCTATATATTAGGGGAGTAAGGCATGGGGGGCAGTCTATATATTAGGGGAGTATGGCATGGGGGGCATCCTATATATAAGGGGAGTAAGGCATGGGGGGGCAGCCTATATATTAGGGGGGTAAGGCATGGGGGGGCAGCCTATATATTAGGGGAGTAAGGCATGGGGGTAGCCTATATATTAGGGGAGTAAGGCATGGGGACAGCCTATAGATTAGGGGAGTAAGGCATGGGAGGGCAGCCTATATATTAGGGAAGTAAGTCATAGTGGAAGCCTATAAATTAGGGGAGTGAGGCAAGGGGCGGGGGGCAGCCTATATATTAGGGGAGTAAGGCATGGGGCAGCCTATATATTAGGGGAGTATGGCATGGGGGGCAGCCTATTTATTAGGGGAGTATGGCATGGGGGGGCAGCCTATATATTAGGGGAGTAAGGCATGGGGGGACAGGCTATATATTAGGGGAGTAAGGCATGGGGGGCAGCCTATATATTAGGGAAGTATGGCATGGGGGCCAGCCTATATATTAGGGAAGTATGGCATGGGGGCAGCCTATATATTAGGGGAGTAAGGCACGGGGGGCAGCCTATTAGGGGAGTATGGCATGGGGTGGCAGCCCTGAATATTAGGGGAGTAAGGCATGGGGGGCAGGCTATATATTAGGGGAGTAAGGCATGGGGGCAGCCTATATATTAGGGGAGTAAGGCATGGGGGGCAGCCTATATATTAGGGGAGTAAGGCATGGGGGGCAGCCTATATATTAGGGAAGTATGGCATGGGGGGCAGCCTATATATTAGGGGAGTAAGGCATGGGGGGCAGACAATATATTAGGGGAGTAAGGCATGGGGGGAGCCTATATATTAGGGGAGTAAGGCATGGGGGGCAGCCTATATATTAGGGGAGTATGGCATGGGGGGGCAGCCTATATATTAGGGGAGTGAGGCATGGGGGGCAGCCTATATATTAGGGGAGTAAGGCATGGGGGGCAGCCTATATATTAGGGGAGTGAGGCATGGGGGGCAGCCTATATATTAGGGGAGTGAGGCATGGGGGGGCAGCCTACATATTAGGGGAGTAAGGCATTTGGGGCAGTCTATATATTAGGGGAGTGAGGCATGGGGGGGCAGCCTATATATTAGGGAAGTGAGGCATGGGGGGGCAGCCTATATATTAGGGAAGTATGGTATGGGGGGCTGCCTATATATTAGGTGAGTAAGGCATGGGGGGCAGCCTATATATTAGGGAAGCAAGGCATGGGGGGCAGCCTATATATTAGGGGAGTGAGGCATGGGGGGCAGCCTATATATTAGGGGAGTGAGGCATGGGGGGCAGCCTATATATTAGGGGAGTAAGGCATGGGGGGCAGCCTACATATTAGGAAAGTAAGGCATGGGGGAAGCCTATATATTAGGGAAGTAAGGCATGGGGGGCAGCCTATATATTAGGGGAGTGAGGCATGGGGGGCAGCCTATATATTAGGGTAGTAAGGCATGGGGGGCAGCCTATATATTAGGGGAGTAAGGCATGGGGGCAGCCTATATATTAGGGGAGTAAGGCATAAGGGGAAGCCTATATATTAGGGGAGTAAGGCATGGGGGGCAGCCTATATATTAGGGGAGTAAGGCATGGGGGGCAGCCTATATATTAGGGGAGTAAGGCATGGAGGGGCAGCCTATATATTAGGGGAGTAAGGCATGGGGGGCAGCCTATATATTTGGGGAGTAAGGCATGGGGGGCAGCCTATATTTTAGGGGAGTAAGGCATGGGGGGCAGCCTATATATTAGGAAAGTAAGGCATGGGGGGCAGCCTATAGATTAGGGGAGTGAGGCATGGGGGGCAGCCTATTTATTAGGAAAGTAAGGCATGGGGGCAGCCTATATAGTAGGGAAGTATGGCATGGGGGAGGCAGCCTATATATTAGGGGAGTGAGGCCTGGGGGGCAGCCTACATATTAGGGGAGTAAGGCATGGGGGGGCAGCCTATATATTAGGGAAGTAAGGCATGGGGCGGAAGACTATATATTAGGGGAGTAAGGCATGGGGGGCAGCCTATGTATTAGGGGAGTAAGGCATGGGGGGCAGCCTATATATTAGGGGAGTAAGGCATGGGGGGCAGGCTATATATTAGTGGAGTAAGGCATGGGGGGGCAGCCTATATATTAGGGAGTAAGGCATGGGGGGACAGCCTATATATTAGGGGAGTAAGGCATGGGGCGGAAGACTATATATTAGGGGAGTAAGGCATGGGGGGCAGCCTATGTATTAGGGGAGTAAGGCATGGGGGGCAGCCTATATATTAGGGGAGTAAGGCATGGGGGGCAGCCTATATATTAGGGGAGTAAGGCATGGGGGGGCAGCCTATATATTAGGGAGTAAGGCATGGGGGGACAGCCTATATATTAGGGGAGTATTGCATGGGGGGCAGCCTATATTTTAGGGGAGTAAGGCATGGGGGGCAGCCTATATATTAGGAAAGTAAGGCATGGGGGGCAGCCTATAGATTAGGGGAGTGAGGCATGGGGGGGGCAGCCTATGTATTAGGGGAGTAAGGCATGGGGGGCAGCCTATATATTAGGGGAGTAAGGCCTGGGGGGCAGCCTACATATTAGGGGAGTAAGGCATGGGGGGGCAGCCTATATATTAGGGAAGTAAGGCATGGGGCGGAAGACTATATATTAGGGGAGTAAGGCATGGGGGGCAGCCTATGTATTAGGGGAGTAAGGCATGGGGGGGCAGCCTATATATTAGGGAAGTAAGGCATGGGGCGGAAGACTATATATTAGGGGAGTAAGGCATGGGGGCAGCCTATGTATTAGGGGAGTAAGGCATGGGGGGCAGCCTATATATTAGGGGAGTAAGGCATGGGGGGCAGCCTATATATTAGGGGAGTAAGGCATGGGGGGGCAGCCTATATATTAGGGAGTAAGGCATGGGGGGACAGCCTATATATTAGGGGAGTATTGCATGGGGGGCAGCCTATATTTTAGGGGAGTAAGGCATGGGGGGCAGCCTATATATTAGGAAAGTAAGGCATGGGGGGCAGCCTATAGATTAGGGGAGTGAGGCATGGGGGGGGCAGCCTATTTATTAGGAAAGTAAGGCATGGGGGCAGCCTATATAGTAGGGAAGTATCGCATGGGGGAGGCAGCCTATATATTAGGGGAGTGAGGCATAGGGGGCAGCCTATATATTAGGGGAGTAAGGCCTGGGGGGCAGCCTACATATTAGGGGAGTAAGGCATGGGGGGGCAGCCTATATATTAGGGAAGTAAGGCATAGGGCGGAAGACTATATATTAGGGGAGTAAGGCATGGGGGGCAGCCTATGTATTAGGGGAGTAAGGCATGGGGGGAAGCCTATATATTAGGGGAGTAAGGCATGGGGGGCAGGCTATATATTAGTGGAGTAAGGCATGGGGGGGCAGCCTATATATTAGGGAGTAAGGCATGGGGGGCAGCAGATATATTAGGGGAGTAAGGCATGGGGGCAGCCTATATATTAGGGGAGTAAGGCATGGGGGGCAGCCTATATATTAGGGGAGTAAGGCATGGGGGCAGTCTATATATTAGGGGAGTATGGCATGGGGGCATCCTATATATAAGGGGAGTAAGGGATGGGGGGCAGCCTATATATAAGGGGAGTAAGGCATGGGGGGGCAGCCTATATATTAGGGGGGTAAGGCATGGGGGGCAGCCTATATATTAGGGGAGTAAGGCATGGGGGTAGCCTATATATTAGGGGAGTAAGGCATGGGGACAGCCTATAGATTAGGGGAGTAAGGCATGGGAGGGCAGCCTATATATTAGGGAAGTAAGTCATAGTGGAAGTCTATATATTAGGGGAGTGAGGCAAGGGGCGGGGGGCGGCCTATATATTAGGGGAGTAAGGCATGGGGCAGCCTATATATTAGGGGAGTATGGCATGGGGGGCAGCCTATTTATTAGGGGAGTATGGCATGGGGGGCAGCCTATATATTAGGGGAGTAAGGCATGGGGGGACAGGCTATATATTAGGGGAGTAAGGCATGGGGGGGCAGCCTATATATTAGGGAAGTATGGCATGGGGGGCAGCCTATATATTAGGGAAGTATGGCATGGGGGCAGCCTATATATTAGCGGAGTAAGGCACGGGGGGCAGCCTATTAGGGGAGTATGGCATGGGGGGGGAAGCCCTGAATATTAGGGGAGTAAGGCATGGGGGGCAGGCTATATATTAGGGGAGTAAGGCATGGGGGCAGCCTATATATTAGGGGAGTAAGGCATGGGGGCAGCCTATATATTAGGGGAGTAAGGCATGGGGGGCAGCCTATATATTAGGGAAGTATGGCATGGGGGGCAGCCTATATATTAGGGGAGTAAGGCATGGGGGGCAGACAATATATTAGGGGAGTAAGGCATGGGGGGAGCCTATATATTAGGGCAGTAAGGCATGGGGGCAGCCTATATATTAGGGGAGTAAGGCATGGGGGGCAGCCTATATATTAGGGGAGTGAGGCATGGGGGCAGCCTATATATTAGGGGAGTAAGGCATGGGGGGCAGCCTATATATTAGGGGAGTGAGGCATGGGGGGCAGCCTATATATTAGGGGAGTGAGGCATGGGGGGCAGCCTACATATTAGGGGAGTAAGGCATTTGGGGCAGTCTATATATTAGGGGAGTGAGGCATGGGGGGCAGCCTATATATTAGGGAAGTGAGGCATGGGGGGGCAGCCTATATATTAGGGAAGTATGGTATGGGGGGCTGCCTATATATTAGGTGAGTAAGGCATGGGGGGCAGCCTATATATTAGGGAAGCAAGGCATGGGGGGGAAGCCTATAGATTAGGGGAGTGAGGCATGGGGGGGCAGCCTATATATTAGGGAAGTAAGGCATGGGGGGCAGCCTATATATTAGGGAAGCAAGGCATGGGGGGCAGCCTATATATTAGGGGAGTGAGGCATGGGGGGCAGCCTATATATTAGGGGAGTGAGGCATGGGGGGCAGCCTATATATTAGGGGAGTAAGGCATGGGGGGCAGCCTACATATTAGGGAAGTAAGGCATGGGGGAAGCCTATATATTAGGGAAGTAAGGCATGGGGGGCAGCCTATATATTAGGGGAGTGAGGCATGGGGGGCAGCCTATATATTAGGGTAGTAAGGCATGGGGGGCAGCCTATATATTAGGGGAGTAAGGCATGGGGGCAGCCTATATATTAGGGGAGTAAGGCATAAGGGGAAGCCTATATATTAGGGGAGTAAGGCATGGGGGGCAGCCTATATATTAGGGGAGTAAGGCATGGGGGGCAGCCTATATATTAGGGGAGTAAGGCATGGAGGGGCAGCCTATATATTAGGGGAGTAAGGCATGGGGGGCAGCCTATATATTTGGGGAGTAAGGCATGGGGGGCAGCCTATATTTTAGGGGAGTAAGGCATGGGGGGCAGCCTATATATTAGGAAAGTAAGGCATGGGGGGCAGCCTATAGATTAGGGGAGTGAGGCATGGGGGGCAGCCTATTTATTAGGAAAGTAAGGCATGGGGGCAGCCTATATAGTAGGGAAGTATGGCATGGGGGAGGCAGCCTATATATTAGGGGAGTGAGGCCTGGGGGGCAGCCTACATATTAGGGGAGTAAGGCATGGGGGGGCAGCCTATATATTAGGGAAGTAAGGCATGGGGCGGAAGACTATATATTAGGGGAGTAAGGCATGGGGGGCAGCCTATGTATTAGGGGAGTAAGGCATGGGGGGCAGCCTATATATTAGGGGAGTAAGGCATGGGGGGCAGGCTATATATTAGTGGAGTAAGGCATGGGGGGGCAGCCTATATATTAGGGAGTAAGGCATGGGGGGACAGCCTATATATTAGGGGAGTAAGGCATGGGGCGGAAGACTATATATTAGGGGAGTAAGGCATGGGGGGCAGCCTATGTATTAGGGGAGTAAGGCATGGGGGGCAGCCTATATATTAGGGGAGTAAGGCATGGGGGGCAGCCTATATATTAGGGGAGTAAGGCATGGGGGGGCAGCCTATATATTAGGGAGTAAGGCATGGGGGGACAGCCTATATATTAGGGAAGTAAGGCATGGGGCGGAAGACTATATATTAGGGGAGTAAGGCATGGGGGCAGCCTATGTATTAGGGGAGTAAGGCATGGGGGGCAGCCTATATATTAGGGAAGTAAGGCATGGGGCGGAAGACTATATATTAGGGGAGTAAGGCATGGGGGGCAGCCTATGTATTAGGGGAGTAAGGCATGGGGGGCAGCCTATATATTAGGGGAGTGAGGCATGGGGGGGCAGCCTACATATTAGGGGAGTAAGGCATGGGGGGCAGCCTATATATTAGGGGAGTAAGGCATGGGGGGCAGCCTATATATTAGGGGAGTAAGGCATGGGGGGCAGTCTATATATTAGGGGAGTATGGCATGGGGGCATCCTATATATAAGGGGAGTAAGGGATGGGGGGCAGCCTATATATAAGGGGAGTAAGGCATGGGGGGGCAGCCTATATATTAGGGGGGTAAGGCATGGGGGGCAGCCTATATTTTAGGGGAGTAAGGCATGGGGGGCAGCCTATATATTAGGAAAGTAAGGCATGGGGGGCAGCCTATAGATTAGGGGAGTGAGGCATGGGGGGGGCAGCCTATTTATTAGGAAAGTAAGGCATGGGGGCAGCCTATATAGTAGGGAAGTATCGCATGGGGGAGGCAGCCTATATATTAGGGGAGTGAGGCATAGGGGGCAGCCTATATATTAGGGGAGTAAGGCCTGGGGGGCAGCCTACATATTAGGGGAGTAAGGCATGGGGGGGCAGCCTATATATTAGGGAAGTAAGGCATGGGGCGGAAGACTATATATTAGGGGAGTAAGGCATGGGGGGCAGCCTATGTATTAGGGGAGTAAGGCATGGGGGGCAGCCTATATATTAGGGGAGTAAGGCATGGGGGGCAAGCTATATATTAGTGGAGTAAGGCATGGGGGGGCAGCCTATATATTAGGGAGTAAGGCATGGGGGGCAGCAGATATATTAGGGGAGTAAGGCATGGGGGGCAGCCTATATATTAGGGGTGTAAGGCATGGGGGGCAGCCTATATATTAGGGGAGTAAGGCATGGGGGGCAGTCTATATATTAGGGGAGTATGGCATTGGGGCATCCTATATATAAGGGGAGTAAGGGATGGGGGGCAGCCTATATATAAGGGGAGTAAGGCATGGGGGGGCAGCCTATATATTAGGGGGGTAAGGCATGGGGGGCAGCCTATATATTAGGGGAGTAAGGCATGGGGGTAGCCTATATATTAGGGGAGTAAGGCATGGGGACAGCCTATAGATTAGGGGAGTAAGGCATGGGAGGGCAGCCTATATATTAGGGAAGTAAGTCATAGTGGAAGTCTATATATTAGGGGAGTGAGGCAAGGGGCGGGGGGCGGCCTATATATTAGGGGAGTAAGGCATGGGGCAGCCTATATATTAGGGGAGTATGGCATGGGGGGCAGCCTATTTATTAGGGGAGTATGGCATGGGGGGCAGCCTATATATTAGGGGAGTAAGGCATGGGGGGACAGGCTATATATTAGGGGAGTAAGGCATGGGGGGGCAGCCTATATATTAGGGAAGTATGGCATGGGGGGCAGCCTATATATTAGGGAAGTATGGCATGGGGGCAGCCTATATATTAGCGGAGTAAGGCACGGGGGGCAGCCTATTAGGGGAGTATGGCATGGGGGGGGCAGCCCTGAATATTAGGGGAGTAAGGCATGGGGGGCAGGCTATATATTAGGGGAGTAAGGCATGGGGGCAGCCTATATATTAGGGGAGTAAGGCATGGGGGGCAGCCTATATATTAGGGGAGTAAGGCATGGGGGGCAGCCTATATATTAGGGAAGTATGGCATGGGGGGCAGCCTATATATTAGGGGAGTAAGGCATGGGGGGCAGACAATATATTAGGGGAGTAAGGCATGGGGGGAGCCTATATATTAGGGCAGTAAGGCATGGGGGGCAGCCTATATATTAGGGGAGTAAGGCATGGGGGGCAGCCTATATATTAGGGGAGTGAGGCATGGGGGCAGCCTATATATTAGGGGAGTAAGGCATGGGGGGCAGCCTATATATTAGGGGAGTGAGGCATGGGGGGCAGCCTATATATTAGGGGAGTGAGGCATGGGGGGGCAGCCTACATATTAGGGGAGTAAGGCATTTGGGGCAGTCTATATATTAGGGGAGTGAGGCATGGGGGGCAGCCTATATATTAGGGAAGTGAGGCATGGGGGGGCAGCCTATATATTAGGGAAGTATGGTATGGGGGGTTGCCTATATATTAGGTGAGTAAGGCATGGGGGGCAGCCTATATATTAGGGAAGCAAGGCATGGGGGGGCAGCCTATAGATTAGGGGAGTGAGGCATGGGGGGGCAGCCTATATATTAGGGAAGTAAGGCATGGGGGGCAGCCTATATATTAGGGGAGTGAGGCATGGGGGGCAGCCTATTTATTAGGGGAGTGAGGCATGGGGGGCAGCCTATATATTAGATGAGTAAGGCATGGGGGGCAGCCTACATATTAGGGAAGTAAGGCATGGGGGAAGCCTATATATTAGGGAAGTAAGGCATGGGGGGCAGCCTATATATCAGGGGAGTGAGGCATGGGGGGCAGCCTATATATTAGGGGAGTAAGGCATGGGGGGCAGCCTATATATTAGGGGAGTAAGGCATGGGGGCAGCCTACATATTAGGGGAGTAAGGCATGGGGGCAGCCTATATATTAGGGGAGTAAGGCATGGGGGGCAGCCTATATATTAGGGGAGTGAGGCATGGGGGGCAGCCTGTATATTAGGGGAGTAAGGCATGGGGGGCAGCCTATATATTAGGGGAGTAAGGCATGGGGGGCAGCCTATATATTAGGGGAGTAAGGCATGGGGGGACAGGCTATATATTAGGGGAGTAAGGCATGGGGGGCAGCCTATATATTAGGGGAGTGAGGCATGGGGGGCAGCCTATATATTAGGGAAGTATGGCATGGGGGGCAGCCTATATATTAGGGGAGTAAGGCATGGGGGGCAGACAATATATTAGGGGAGTAAGGCATGGGGGGAGCCTATATATTAGGGCAGTAAGGCATGGGGGGCAGCCTATATATTAGCGGAGTAAGGCACGGGGGGCAGCCTATTAGGGGAGTATGGCATGGGGGGGCAGCCCTGAATATTAGGGGAGTAAGGCATGGGGGGCAGGCTATATATTAGGGGAGTAAGGCATGGGGGCAGCCTATATATTAGGGGAGTAAGGCATGGGGGGCAGCCTATATATTAGGGGAGTAAGGCATGGGGGGCAGCCTATATATTAGGGAAGTATGGCATGGGGGGCAGCCTATATATTAGGGGAGTAAGGCATGGGGGGCAGACAATATATTAGGGGAGTAAGGCATGGGGGGAGCCTATATATTAGGGCAGTAAGGCATGGGGGGCAGCCTATATATTAGGGGAGTAAGGCATGGGGGGCAGCCTATATATTAGGGGAGTGAGGCATGGGGGGCAGCCTATATATTAGGGGAGTAAGGCATGGGGCGCAGCCTATATATTAGGGGAGTGAGGCATGGGGGGCAGCCTATATATTAGGGGAGTGAGGCATGGGGGGGCAGCCTACATATTAGGGGAGTAAGGCATTTGGGGCAGTCTATATATTAGGGGAGTGAGGCATGGGGGGCAGCCTATATATTAGGGAAGTGAGGCATGGGGGGGCAGCCTATATATTAGGGAAGTATGGTATGGGGGGCTGCCTATATATTAGGTGAGTAAGGCATGGGGGGCAGCCTATATATTAGGGAAGCAAGACATGGGGGGCAGCCTATAGATTAGGGGAGTGAGGCATGGGGGGGCAGCCTATATATTAGGGAAGTAAGGCATGGGGGGCAGCCTATATATTAGGGGAGTGAGGCATGGGGGGCAGCCTATTTATTAGGGGAGTGAGGCATGGGGGGCAGCCTATATATTAGGGAAGTAAGGCATGGGGGAAGCCTATATATTAGGGAAGTAAGGCATGGGGGGAAGCCTATATATCAGGGGAGTGAGGCATGGGGGGCAGCCTATATATTAGGGGAGTAAGGCATGGGGGGCAGCCTATATATTAGGGGAGTAAGGCATGGGGGCAGCCTATATATTAGGGGAGTAAGGCATGGGGGCAGCCTATATATTAGGGGAGTAAGGCATGGGGGGCAGCCTATATATTAGGGGAGTGAGGCATGGGGGGGCAGCCTGTATATTAGGGGAGTAAGGCATGGGGGGCAGCCTATATATTAGGGGAGTAAGGCATGGGGGGCAGCCTATATATTAGGGGAGT
This sequence comes from Pelobates fuscus, assembly GCF_036172605.1. Classification (NCBI taxonomy): domain Eukaryota; kingdom Metazoa; phylum Chordata; class Amphibia; order Anura; family Pelobatidae; genus Pelobates; species Pelobates fuscus. The sequence continues at coordinate 119,287,674 of NC_086326.1, read as the reverse complement.
AAGGCATGGGGGGACAGGCTATATATTAGGGGAGTAAGGCATGGGGGGCAGCCTATATATTAGGGGAGTGAGGCATGGGGGGCAGCCTATATATTAGGGAAGTATGGCATGGGGGCAGCCTATATATTAGGGGAGTAAGGCATGGGGGGCAGACAATATATTAGGGGAGTAAGGCATGGGGGGAGACTATATATTAGGGCAGTAAGGCATGGGGGGCAGCCTATATATTAGGGGAGTAAGGCATGGGGGGCAGCCTATATATTAGGGGAGTGAGGCATGGGGGGCAGCCTATATATTAGGGGAGTAAGGCATGGGGGGCAGCCTATATATTAGGGGAGTGAGGCATGGGGGGCAGCCTATATATTAGGGGAGTGAGGCATGGGGGGCAGCCTACATATTAGGGGAGTAAGGCATTTGGGGCAGTCTATATATTAGGGGAGTGAGGCATGGGGGGCAGCCTATATATTAGGGAAGTGAAGCATGGGGGGGCAGCCTATATATTAGGGAAGTATGGTATGGGGGGTTGCCTATATATTAGGAGAGTAAGGCATGGGGGGCAGCCTATATATTAGGGAAGCAAGGCATGGGGGGGCAGCCTATAGATTAGGGGAGTGAGGTATGGGGGGGCAGCCTATATATTAGGGAAGTAAGGCATGGGGGGCAGCCTATATATTACGGGAGTGAGGCATGGGGGGCAGCCTATTTATTAGGGGAGTGAGGCATGGGGGGCAGCCTATATATTAGATGAGTAAGGCATGGGGGGCAGCCTACATATTAGGGAAGTAAGGCATGGGGGAAGCCTATATATTAGGGAAGTAAGGCATGGGGGGCAGCCTATATATCAGGGGAGTGAGGCATGGGGGGCAGCCTATATATTAGGGGAGTAAGGCATGGGGGGCAGCCTATATATTAGGGGAGTAAGGCATGGGGGCAGCCTATATATTAGGGGAGTAAGGCATGGGGGCAGCCTATATATTAGGGGAGTAAGGCATGGGGGGCAGCCTATATATTAGGGGAGTGAGGCATGGGGGGGCAGCCTGTATATTAGGGGAGTAAGGCATGGGGGGCAGCCTATATATTAGGGGAGTAAGGCATGGGGGGCAGCCTATATATTAGGGGAGTAAGGCATGGAGGGGCAGCCTATATATTAGGGGAGTAAGGCATGGGGGGAAGCCTATATATTTGGGGAGTAAGGCATGGGGGGCAGCCTACATATTAGGGGAGTAAGGCATGGGGGGACAGCCTATATATTAGGGGAGTGAGGCATGGGGGGTCAGCCTATATATTAGGGAAGTGAGGCATGGGGGGGCAGCCTATATATTAGGGAAGTGAGGCATGGGGGGGGCAGCCTATATATTAGGGAAGTGAGGCATAGGGGGCAGCCTATATATTAGGGGAGTAAGACATGGGGGGGCAGCCTATATATTAGGGAAGTAAGGCATGGGGGCAGCCTATAGACTAGGGGAGTGAGGCATGGGGGGCAGCCTATATATTAGGGAAGTAAGGCATGGGGGCAGCATATATATTAGGGAAGTGAGGCATGGGGGGCAGCCTATATATTAGGGGAGTAAGGCATGGGTGGCAGCCTACATATTAGGGGAGTAAGGCATGGGGGGCAGACTACATATTAGGGAAGTAAGTCATGGGGGGCAGCCTATATATTAGGGGAGTGAGGCATGGGGGCAGCCTATATATTAGGGGAGTAAGGCATGGGGGGCAGCCTATATATTAGGGGAGTGAGGCATGGGGGGCAGCCTATATATTAGGGGAGTAAGGCATGGGGGGCAGCCTATATATTAGGGGAGTGAGGCATGGGGGGCAGCCTATATATTAGGGGAGTAAGGCATGGGGGTAGCCTATATATTAGGGGAGTATGGCATGGGGGGGCAGCCTATATATTAGGGGAGTAAGGCATGGGAGGCAGGCTATAAATTAGGGGAGTAAGGCATGGGGGGCAGCCTATATATTAGGGGAGTAAGGCATGGGGGGCCGCCTATATATTAGGGGAGTAAGGCATGGGGGGGCAGCCTATATATTAGGGGAGTAAGGCATGGGGGGCAGCCTATATATTAGGGGAGTAAGGCATGGGGGGCCGCCTATATATTAGGGGAGTGAGGCATGGGGGGCAGCCTATATATTAGGGAAGTGAGGCATGGGGGGCAGCCTATATATTAGGGAAGTGAGGCATGGGGGGCAGCCTACATATTAGGGGAGTATGGCATGGGGGGCAGCCTATATATTAGGGGAGTAAGGCATTTGGGGCAGCCTATATATTAGGGAAGTAAGGCATGGGGGGCAGCCTATAGATTAGGGGAGTAAGGCATGGGGGCAGCCTATATATTAGGGGAGTAAGGCATGGGGGGCAGCCTACATATAAGGGGAGTAAGGCATGGGGGGGACAGCCTATATATTAGGGGAGTGAGGCATGGGGGGGCAGCCTATATATTAGGGAAGTGAGGCATGGGGGGGCAGCCTATATATTAGGGAAGTGAGGCATAGGGGGCAGCCTATATATTAGGGGAGTATGGCATGGGGGGGCAACCTATAGATTAGGGGAGTAAGGCATGGGGGGGCAGCCTATATATTAGGGAAGTAAGGCATGGGGGCAGCCTATAGACTAGGGGAGTGAGGCATGGCGGGCAGCCTATATATTAGGGAAGTAAGGCATGGGGGGCAGCCTATATATTAGGGAAGTAAGGCATGGGGGGCAGCATGGGGGGCAGCCTATATATTAGGGGAGTAAGGCATGGGGGGCAGCCTACATATTAGGGGAGTAAGGCATGGGGGGCAGCCTACATATTAGGGAAGTAAGGTATGGGGGGGCAGCCTATATATTAGGGGAGTGAGGCATGGGGGGAAGCCTATATATTAGGGGAGTAAGGCATGGGGGGCAGCCTATATATTAGGGGAGTGAGGCATGGGGGGCAGCCTATATATTAGGGGAGTAAGGCATGGGGGCAGCCTATATATTAGGGGAGTATGGCATGGGGGGGCAGCCTATAAATTAGGGGAGTAAGGCGTGGGGGGCAGCCTATATATTAGGGGAGTGAGGCATGGGGGGCAGCCTATATATTAGGGGAGTGAGGCATGGGGGGCAGCCTATATATTAGGGAAGTGAGGCATGGGGGGCAGCCTATATATTAGGAAAGTAAGGCATGGGGGGCAGCCTATGTATTAAGGGAGTATGGCATGGGGGGCAGCCTATATATTAGGGGAGTAAGGCATGGGGGGCAGCCTATATATTAGGAAAGTAAGGCATGGGGGGCAGCCTATAGATTAGGGGAGTGAGGCATGGGGGGGCAGCCTATTTATTAGGAAAGTAAGGCATGGGGCAGCCTATATAGTAGGGAAGTATGGCATGGGGAGGCAGCCTATATATTAGGGGAGTGAGGCATAGGGGGCAGCCTATATATTAGGGGAGTAAGGCCTGGGGGGCAGCCTACATATTAGGGGAGTAAGGCATGGGGGAGGCAGCCTATATATTAGGGAAGTAAGGCATGGGGCGGAAGCCTATATATTAGGGGAGTAAGGCATGGGGGGCAGCCTATGTATTAGGGGAGTAAGGCATGGGGGGCAGCCTATATATTAGGGGAGTAAGGCATGGGGGGCAGGCTATATATTAGTGGAGTAAGGCATGGGGGGGCAGCCTATATATTAGGCAGTAAGGCATGGGGGGCAGCAGATATATTAGGGGAGTAAGGCATGGGGGGCAGCCTATATATTAGGGGAGTAAGGCATGGGGGGCAGTCTATATATTAGGGGAGTATGGCATGGGGGGCATCCTATATATAAGGGGAGTAAGGCATGGGGGGGCAGCCTATATATTAGGGGGGTAAGGCATGGGTGGCAGCCTATATATTAGGGGAGTAAGGCATGGGGGTAGCCTATATATTAGGGGAGTAAGGCATGGGGACAGCCTATAGATTAGGGGAGTAAGGCATGGGAGGGCAGCCTACATATTAAGGGAGTAAGGCATGGGGGTGGCAGCCTATATATTAGGGGAATAAGGCATGGGGGGCAGCCTATATATTAGGGGAGTAAGGCATGGGGGGGAAGCCTATATATTAGGGGAGTAAGGCATGGGGGTAGCCTATATATTAGGGAAGTAAGGCATGGGGGGCAGCCTATATATTAGGGGAGTAAGGCATGGGGGGCAGCCTATATATTAGGGGAGTAAGGCATTGGGAGCGGCCTATATATTAGGGGAGTAAGGCATGGGGGGCAGCCTATATATTAGGGGAGTAAAGCATGGGGGGCAGCCTATATATTAGGGAAGTATGGCATGGGGGGGCAGCCTATATATTAGGGGAGTAAGGCATGGGTGCAGCCTATATATTAGGGGAGTAAGGCATGGGGGCAGCCTATATATTAGGGGAGTAAGGCATGGGGGGCAGCCTATATATTAGGGGAGTAAGGCATGGGGGTCAGCCTATATATTAGGGGAGTATGGCATGGGGGCAGCCTATATAATAGGGGAGTAAGGCATGGGGGGGCAGCCTATATATTAGGGGAGTAAGGCATGGGGGGCAGCCTATATATTAGGGGAGTAAGGCATGGGGGGGCAGCCTATAGATTAGGGGAGTAAGGCATGGGGGCAGCCTATATATTAGGGGAGTAAGGCATGGTGGGGCAGCCTACATATTAGCGGAGTAAGGCATGGGGGTGGCAGCCTATATATTAGGGGAGTAAGGCATGGGGGGCAGCCTATATATTAGGGGAGTGTGTTACGCTACTAGGGGTGATTTGGGTTGGATCTCAACTGCAGCTTGTAAACTCCCTAATTACAATAGTAAAGAAATGGAGAATCCTTAATTATCCATACTGTAGCTTTAAGAAAAGAGAGAATTACTGGTAACTTGATTCAACCGAAGTTTTAATAAGAGTTAAACTTAAATGAATTGCATTTAGGCAATAATCCAATAATAAGAATTGCAAGAAATTCAACAACACAAAGTTCAGTATTAAGTATTTCTTCAGAGATGCATTAAATAACATTAGTTCATGAGAATAATCTTCAATAGGAACAATAATCAATTAGCTGAGAATCGTTGCAAAGCAAGAACAGTTCATAGGAACAATAATCAATTAGCTGAGAATAGTTGAAAAGCAAGAACAGTTCATAGTGAATAAGCATGATGGGAGTTGTCCTTCATGAGATTAGTAACTTGTAGCAATGAATATATTTGCAGAGCAAGAAACAGTTCATAGTGAATAAGCATGATGGGAGTTGTCCTTCATGAGATCAGTAACTTGTAGCAATGGAAGTATTTGCAATGCAAGAAACAGTTCATAGAATACATGATTTTGTAATCAATTAGCTGAAAGATATACTTAAGGTTTATATGGGTAGTCCTCCAATAGTCCAGACATATTGTCCACTTGTAAAGTAGCAAAGTTTCCTTTCTCCAGTAATCCTTTATGGCTTGCAGCAATCCTTGCATTTGCTCAAAGGCTGGAAGGGTTTGTCTGGTGCAAGTTTCCCAGTAGCTGACCTTATGGAGCTCCAGGAGGCAGCTCACATGTTAGCTCAAACAATCAATCACCAAGCAACATCCCTCTGGCCCAGTCTCCCTAAATATGTGGGGGCAGCCTATATATTAGGGGAGTGAGGCATGGGGGGCAGCCTATATATTAGGGGAGAAAAGCATGGGGGGGCAGCCTACATATTAGGGGAGTAAGGCATGGGGCAGCCTATATATTAGGGGAGTGAGGCATGGGGGGCAGCCTATATATTAGGGAAGTGAGGCATGGGGGGGCAGCCTATATATTAGGGAAGTAAGGCATGGGGGCAGCCTATATATTAGGGAAGTAAGGCATGGGGGGCAGCCTATATATTAGGGGAGTGAGGCTTGGGGGGAAGCCTATATATTAGGGGAGTAAGGCATGGGGGGCAGCCTACATATTAGGGAAGTGTCAGGATCGGGACAGGGATCCAACACGCAGAGTACAAAGAGTGGAAAGGTACGTATACCGGGCCTTAGAATGGCCGGACTAACGTACCGAGAGTAATAGAGAATAGTCAGAGACAAGCCGAGGTCGAGGGAACGAGAAGACAGATAAGCGAGGGACAAGCCGGGTCAAGGGATAACAGAGAAGCAGGAAAGTACAACAAGCCGAGTCAAAACCAAATAGAGCAAACTAGAATACCAGAGCACTGAGTGACTAGACAAGCTAGAACCACGACAGGGCAATGAGCTGAAGAGAGAAGTAAGCTTAAATACCCTGGCTCCGGATGGTAAGCACGCCTCTGACAAGTACCGATTGGATATCGGACACTTGAGTGACAGGTCGCTCGTGATAGCGTCATGACGTCACGTATTGAGCGTCCTGCTAGAAAAGGACGTGGACTCCTCGCGGCCGGTGTTTAAGAGACTGGATGAACCGCGAGGAACGGAGGAAACAGCTCGCCTGGACGGATAAACCACCAAGTCTCTACCTCCCCTAGAGGTAGAGGCCTCAGGTACCCTGACAGTACCCCCCCTCTCAGATACGCCCACCGGGCGGAAGGAACCGGGGCGAGATGGGAAGCGGAGGTGAAATGCTCTGCGAAGGCGAGAAGCATGAACGTCCTCCTGAGGTACCCAACTCCTCTCCTCAGGACCATATCCCCTCCAGTTGACCAGATATTGCAATTTTCCCCTTGAAATTCTGGAATCAATGATGGAGCTGACCTCGTACTCCTCCCGACCCTCCACCTGAACAGGACGAGGCGAGGAGACCTTAGAGGAGAATTTGTTGCAAATAAGAGGTTTCAACAAGGAGACATGAAAAGAGTTAGGAATGGCAGGTGGCAGAGCAAGGCGATACGCAACCGGATTGATACGAGTGAGAACCCTGTAAGGACCTATGTAGCGAGGAGCAAATTTCATAGATGGAACTTTTAGGCGAATATTCTTAGTACTCAACCATACCCTATCCCCAGGAACAAAAACAGGAGCCGCTCTTCTATGCTTGTCAGCGTGTTTCTTGAACATCGAAGAACTATGTAACAGAATTTGCCGAGTCTGATCCCATAATTTCTTCAGGTTGGCGACATGATCATCAACCGACGGTATCCCCTGAGAAGAGGAAACCGAAGGAAAAATCGAAGGATGAAAGCCATAGTTCATGAAGAAAGGGCTAGAGCGAGTTGAATCGCAAACAAGGTTATTGTGTGCGAACTCCGCCCAAGGAATCAGACCGACCCAATCGTCCTGGTGTTCGGAAACAAAGCAACGCAGATACTGTTCGATCTTTTGATTGGTACGTTCAGCAGCTCCGTTAGACTGAGGGTGATAGGCAGAGGAGAAGTTCAATTTGATGCCCATTTGAGAACAAAAGGATCTCCAGAAACGTGAGACAAATTGAGAGCCTCTATCAGAAACAATCTCCGAAGGAATCCCATGTAGGCGAAAAACCTCTCTCGCAAAAATCTCCGCCAATTCAGGAGAAGTCGGAAGTTTAGGTAATGGCACGAAATGGGCCATCTTATTAAATCTATCCACCACCGTGAGAATAACAGTCTGTCTCTTGGAAGCAGGCAAATCAACGATAAACTCTATGGACAAACAGGACCAAGGTTTCTCAGGAATGTCCAAGGGGTGTAACAGGCCACATGGGGATGCATGAGGTAGTTTAGTCTTGGCACAAGTCTCACAAGCTGCGACGAACTCCTCAATATCTTTTCGAAGTGAAGGCCACCAGAAATCCTTGGATATCAGAGAGTATGTCTTGCGAATACCAGGATGACCAGCTATTTTACTTTCGTGAAAGCATTGTAAGAGCTCCAGTTGAAGTTCAGGAGGAACAAAGTTTCTTCCCTCAGGAGTGTCTCCGGGAGCTAGATGTTGCGACTTCAAGATCTGGTCAAGTAGCGGAGAATGAATTTTGAGGCTGGTATTAGCAATAATGTTGCATTTGGGTACAATGGAGGACATAAGTGGTTCAACTGAAGCAGAGGGCTCATATTGGCGAGATAGCGCATCGGCTTTAGAATTCTTTGACCCAGGTCTGTAAGTCAGAACGTAATTGAAATGGGTAAGAAACAACGACCAACGAGCCTGCCTGGAGGACAAACGCTTGGCCTCTCCGATATAAGACAAATTTTTGTGGTCAGTTAGAATGGTAACAGGATGTAAAGTACCTTCCAATAAATGTCTCCACTCTTTCAAAGCCTTGATAACCGCTAGTAATTCTCTGTCACCAATGTCATATCTGCTTTCAGTACCGGTCAATTTTTTAGAGAAAAATCCACATGGATGTAATGGTTTATCAACACCCAACCTTTGAGATAGGACAGCACCTTAACCAGTCTCTGATGCGTCTACCTCAAGTAGAAAAGGCAGAGAAGTGTCGGGGTGAACTAAAATCGGAGCGGAAGCGAAAAGCTCCTTGAGAGTTTTGAACGCAAGGAGAGCTTCAGTAGTCCAATTCTTAGTATCAGCCCCCTGTTTGGTCATATTAGTGATAGGTGCGATAATGGAAGAATAGCCCTTAATAAAGCGCCTATAATAATTAGAAAAACCAATAAATCTCTGTACGGCTTTAAGACCTTTGGGAAAAGGCCATTCTAGAATGGATTGGAGCTTATCCGGATCCATCTTAAATCCCTCCCCAGAGATCACATAGCCGAGAAAGGTTACCTGGGTTTGATCAAAGCTACATTTCTCCAACTTGCAGTACAAGCCATGCTGGAGAAGCTTGTGCAAAACCCTCCTGACTTGTTTGTGATGAGTCTCAATCTCACTAGAATGAATGAGTATATCATCTAGGTATACAATGACGCAATCTTGCTGAAATTCCCTAAGAACCTCATTTATCAGATCCTGGAATACAGCTGGCGCATTGCATAACCCAAAAGGCATAACAGTATATTCATAGTGGCCATATCGAGTATTGAATGCCGTCATCCACTCATGTCCCTGCTGGATTCTCACCAAGTTATATGCCCCTCTGAGGTCTAACTTGGTGAAAATTGTAGAACCCTTCAAACGATCGAAGAGTTCGGTGATCAAGGGAATTGGGTAGGCATTTTTAATGGTTATCTTATTTAGGCCTCGATAGTCAATACAAGGTCTCAAAGAACCATCCTTCTTTTTAACAAAAAAAAATCCAGCCCCGGCAGGCGAGGAGGACCTCCTAATGAATCCCTTGTCTAAATTTTCGTGAATATACTCCTCTAGAACTGAGTTCTCTTTCGTAGATAACGGGTATACATGACCTCTGGGCGGCATGGTACCAGGGAGTAGGTTAATTTTGCAATCAAAGGACCTGTGTGGGGGTAAGGTATCGGCTTTCTTTTTGTCAAATACAGCCTTTAAATCTAGATACTGAGACGGAATTCGTGTCTCTGTAGGGTTGTCAGAGTTAGCCGATGTGTTGGTTAAGCCGAGAGGTAAGACCTTCCGCAAGCATTTCTCTTGACAATTCTGTCCCCACGAAACTATCTCCCCTGACTCCCAATTAATAATAGGGTTATGTCTCCTCAACCAGGAGTACCCCAGAACTATGGGAATAGACGGGGGAAGAAATGAGCAGTAAGGATATGTCCTCTCTATGTAGGATGCCAACAGTTAAGTTAATCGGTATGGTCTCATGGAAAATAACAGGCTCAAGTAACGGTCTACCATCGATGGCCTCAACAGCCAGTGGTGTCTCTTTTAACTGGGATGGAATAGCATGCTTGGCAGCAAAACCCTGATCTATAAAGCTCTCAGCAGCTCCAGAATCGATTAGTGCCATAGTCTTAACTACTCCCTTTTCCCACTTTAAAGAAACGGGTAACAGAAACCTGAGCTCTTTGTAGTTGTGAATAGAGGACAAAGTAGAAACACCCAAGGCCTGTCCTCTAGAGGAACTTAGGTGCGAGCGTTTCCCGAACGATTGGGACAATTTAGGCGTAAATGGCCTCTGACTCCACAATACATACATAAACCCTCCCTTCTCCTGTACTGTCTCTCCCTCTCTGTGAGATGAGTACTGCCTATCTGCATAGGTTCAGGAATACGTAAGTCCTCGAACTCAAAATTTTGAAAGGTAGGTGCTAGTTTAAAGGAGGGTCTACGGGTCCTATCTCGAGTGTTCAGCCTCTCTCTTAAGCGTTCATCAATACGAGATATAAAAGAAATTAAATCCTCCAAATTTTCAGGGAGTTCTCTAGTAGCGACCTCGTCAAGAATTACATCTGATAACCCATTCAGAAACACATCTATATAAGCCTGTTCGTTCCACTTAACTTCTGCCGCCAAGGACCTGAACTCTAGTGCATAATCCACAAGTGTTCGATTGTCCTGTCTAAGGCGCAACAGTAATCTAGCTGCATTGACCTTTCTACCAGGAGGGTCAAAAGTTCTTCTAAACGCAGCTACAAAGGCATTATAATTATAGACTAGTGGATTATCATTCTCCCATAAAGGATTGGCCCATCTCAAAGCTTTTTCAATGAGTAAAGTAATAACAAATCCAACCTTCGCTCTATCTGTAGGATAAGAGCGGGGTTGTAATTCGAAATGGATGCTGTAACGGAGCTCCGTGTACCCCGACCGAGTACCCTCCGTTGATGGATGCTCCTAGCGCTCTCAGAGGACTCCAAGCACTGCAGACGACACCACAACCACCGCAGGCTCCACAACCGCCGTAGCTTAACTGGAGCCGCGCCGTCTTCCTTCCACCCTGGATCGGCTTCTGTCCTCCAGGACCGTGTGGGGAAGACCTCTCCTCCAGGAGAGCGTATCCGGAACAAGCTCTTACAAGAGCTAAGTGATTAAGAGCTCAGGGGAATATGCAGCGCATAGCAATCCCCAGTGTGATATAGCAGTTCCCTCCAATAACGAGACAAGGCTACGTATTGAGGGTCAGAAGAGGTCTGAGGACTGGAACACCCAGCCTGCTTTTTATTAGGATCAGGTACATACAGGACACTCCCAGGGGGAGGATGAAATTGACCAATCACATGCATGGTAACACCCCCACGTCTCCTCCCCTCAGATAAACACATAACCCAATTAAAACATACATTATTTTACCCAAGTTCTGGATGTACCCCAAAAACAGGGGGTACAGCTTTAAATCTGGTATCCCCAAATAGCCCTTGTTCAGGGGAACAGTCTGTCCAAAAATCAGCCCATTCGGATGGATGGTTCGGGAGATACAGAGCTCCAAAGTTTTGACCGACCGCACAGACCAACTAGCCGAAAATAGTTCCATGAGTTTTGGCCTTGCGGTCGGTCTCCGTTCGCACGGTAAAATAGACGAAATTCTTGCCATCCATTCGCATCTTTGTGGTCGCTAGAATCCCCATACTAAGTTAAGTATAACTACCGAACGGCCGGTCGTTCGGTAGTTTCCGTGCGTAATTCTGGATGTCTGGAGGTCTTAGCGGTATTCGCCTGTTTGTGCTTCCGATTTCAGTTCCATGCGTTCACAGGCAAACACCGCTGTTCGCACGCAAGATGGCCGCGAACACGTGGAAAAGTCCCGAAATGGCGGCCACCTATTCAGAGCACAAAGAATTCGCATGAAACCATACGAACGGCTGTATTCTCCAGTAATGGTATTCTCATGCAATATATTCGCCTAAATCCCCTGGCTGTTAGGTTATATTAGCAGTCCAAACCTACAGCATAGATAAAGGGAAAAAGACAGTCTAATACAAGTCCATATGCCTGAATACAGGGTTTACAGTGCAATATAGTCCAGGACCATAGTCGCAGGGGAGGAGGCAGGCAAGCAGGCCTCTCCAGGACAAAGTGGCGAAGGGCACTTCGTCACAGATGCTAATCTGGTTCAGAAAGCCACGACACCTCTCCGGTGACCCGCCATAACGTACTGGTGGGGTAATACGGGAAGAAGCACCTACAGTGGCTACCTCTAGGCCTGAGGCTGCAGGAGAAATAGAAGGAGTACGTGTCTCCTCAGGTGGATTACTAGCACGAGACAAAAGTGCCTGTAGTGCCAAAACCATCTGATCCATCCTATGCTCCATGGCGTCAAACCTGGGATCCGAAGAACCAAGCTGACTGTTTGTACCTGCAGGATCCATTGGCCCTGTCGTAATGTCAGGATCGGGACAGGGATCCAACACGCAGAGTACAAAGAGTGGAAAGGTACGTATACCGGGCCTTAGAATGGCCGGACTAACGTACCGAGAGTAATAGAGAATAGTCAGAGACAAGCCGAGGTCGAGGGAACGAGAAGACAGATAAGCGAGGGACAAGCCCGGTCAAGGGATAACAGAGAAGCAGGAAAGTACAACAAGCCGAGTCAAAACCAAATAGAGCAAACTAGAATACCAGAGCACTGAGTGACTAGACAAGCTAGAACCACGACAGGGCAATGAGCTGAAGAGAGAAGTAAGCTTAAATACCCTGGCTCCGGATGGTAAGCACGCCTCTGACAAGTACCGATTGGATATCGGACACTTGAGTGACAGGTCGCTCGTGATAGCGTCATGACGTCACGTATTGAGCGTCCTGCTAGAAAAGGACGTGGACTCCTCGCGGCCGGTGTTTAAGAGACTGGATGAACCGCGAGGAACGGAGGAAACAGCTCGCCTGGACGGATAAACCACCAAGTCTCTACCTCCCCTAGAGGTAGAGGCCTCAGGTACCCTGACAGGAAGTAAGGCATGGGGGGGCAGCCTATATATTAGGGAAGCAAGGCATGGGGGGCAACCTATATATTAAGGGAGTAAGGCATGGGGGGCAGCCTATATATTAGGGGAGTAAGGCATGGGGGGGCAGCCTACATATTAGGGGAGTAAGGCATGGGGGGACAGCTTATATATTAGGGGAGTGAGGCATGGGGGGCAGCCTATATATTAGGGAAGTGAGGCATGGGGGGGCAGCCTATATATTAGGGAAGTGAGGCATGGGGGGCAGCCTATATATTAGGGGAGTATGGCATGGGGGCAGCCTATATATTAGGGGAGTAAGGCATGGGGGGCAGCCTATATATTAGGGAAGTATGGCATGGGGGGCAGCCTATAGATTAGGGGAGTAAGGCATGGGGGGAAAGCCTATATATTAGGGAAGTAAGGCATGGGGGCAGCCTATATATTAGGGAAGTAAGGCATGGGGGGCATCATGGGGGGGCAGCCTATATATTAGGGGAGTAAGGCATGGGGGGACAACCTACATCTTAGGGGAGTAAGGCATGGGGGGCAGCCTATATATTAGGGAAGTAACGCATGGGGGCAGCCTATATATTATGGGAGTGAGGCATGGGGGGCAGCCTATATATTAGGGGAGTAAGGCATGGGGGGCAGCCTATATATTAGGGGAGTATGGCATGGGGGGCAGCCTATATATTAGGGGAGTAAGGCATGGGGGCAGCCTATATATTAGGGGAGTAAGGCATGGGGGGGGCAGCCTATATATTAGGGGAGTAAGGCATGGGGGGGCAGCCTATATATTAGGGGAGTAAGGCATGGGGGCAGCCTATATATTAGGGGATTAAGGCATGGGGGGCAGCCTATATATTAGGGGAGTAAGGCATGGGGGGCAGCCTATATATTAGGGGAGTAAGGCATGGGGGGCAGCCTATATATTAGGGGAGTGAGGCATGGGGGGCAGCCTATATATTAGGGAAGTGAGGCATGGGGGGCAGCCTATATATTAGGGAAGTGAGGCATGGGGGGCAGCCTATATATTAGGGGAGTATGGCATGGGGGGCAGCCTATATATTATGGGAGTAAGGCATGGGGGCAGCCTATATATTAGGGAAGTAAGGCATGGGGGCAGCCTATAGATTAGGGGAGTGAGGCATGGGGGGCAGCCTATATATTAGGGAAGTAAGGCATGGGGGGTAGCCTATATATTTGGGAAGTAAGGCATGGGGGAGGCAGCCTATATATTAGGGGAGTGAGGCATGGGGGGCAGCCTATATATTAGGGGAGTAAGGCATGGGGGGGCAGCCTACATATTAGGGGAGTAAGGCATGGGGGGCAGCCTATATATTAGGGAAGTAAGGCATGGGGCGGCAGACTATATATTAGGGGAGTGAGGCATGGGGGGCAGCCTATATATTAGGGGAGTATGGCATGGGGGGGGGCAGCCTATATATTAGGGGAGTAAGGCATGGGGGGGCAGCCTATATATTAGGGGAGTAAGGCATGGGGGGCAGCCTAATATTAGGGGAGTAAGGCATGGGGGGGCAGCCTATAGATTACGGGAGTAAGGCATGGGGCAGCCTATATATTAGGGGAGTAAGGCATGGGGGGCAGCATATATATTAGGCAAGTGAGGCATGGGGGGCAGCCTATAGATTAGGCAAGTGAGGCATTGTGGGGGCAGCCTATAGATTAGGCAAGTGAGGCATGGGGGGCAGCCTATAGATAAGGCAAGTTGGTGTGGGAGGGCTAAATGAACAGTCAGCAAGGAGCAGGAAGGGTCTGCAAGGAGCAGGGGCAGCAAGGGGCAGGAAGGGTCTGCAAGGAGCACAAAGGCAAAGTTGAAGAAGGAGCAGAAAGGGACAGCAAGGAGCACAAAGCTAGGAGCAGAATGGAATCAGAATGAGAAATGAGCAGAAGGGCGCAAGATAAGCAGAAAGGTAAAGGAGCAGAAGGAGCCAAATATAGAAGACAGTGTCAGAAGAAAAAGAAGACTGTTAAATGAAGGAGAAGTAAAGGAGATTGGAGCAGGAAGGACAAATGAAGTGAACCCTCCACTTTATTCTGGACACCACATCATAAGGGTTTGGTACCTGGGCCTGGCAGGGAAACTCTGGACCTTCTCATCTCCCCAGGTAAAAAAAAATATCAGTGTTAATGTGTTCACTTTTATTTACAGAGTGTCAGGAAGCACAGAGTGCCGCTGGGTAGGGGTGTTGCTGATTGGCTAGAGCGGTCAGCTGGCACTCTAAGCCAATCAATAGCTCCCCATTCATAAAAGAGTTTTAAAAAATTATGAGCCGGGAACTAGCGATTAGCTTAGAGCATCAGCTGACCATTCTAGCCAATCAGCGGCACCCATGCCTGACGTCAATCTGCACTTCCTGACACTCCGTTTCAGATGCCGAATACCACTGAGGGCTGAGGGCCTGGAGCTGGAGGAAGCCTTTGGGGTTAAACCATTTGAGAGCGGTTTAACCCCTTAAAGGAAAGAGCACCCAGGGGCTTCCTGGCATCATAGCATTTTCATTTAGATGAAGTTGTTATGGTGACCAGAATGTTCCTTTAATTTGCTTAAAGGAACACTATAGTGTCAGGAATACAAACGTATTCCTAACACCAAAGTTGTGAAACCGCTGTTCACCCTGGCTTTAAGTGATAATGACTATGCTCCTCCCCTTCATGACACTGTCAAAAAGGGGCCAAGCATAGATGTCATTACAATTATGCCCCCCTCCCCCCCCCCCCCCCGCGAATGCCCATGCCTATATTGTATTTCATTGATGCATATATATCAAACTTATCTTAAAATGTAACAATAATAGTGTAAATAATTCTATGGTTGGCCACATAGGCCATAATTTCCCTGTCAGAGAATGTAATGTTGCATACAATTAACTCTATAAGTCCTGCCACCCTGAGTACAATATTGCTTTGTAAAATTCACTCCAAATATGATGTTAACACTTTGTGTCTCACAAATGTCTTTTTAATAGCTTTCACGCTTTGGATGCCACAGATCTAACTTTTTGCATGCCAGTATTAAGTAAGCCTTAACATTCCAATTTCCAATTCCTGTTTCACAGTGTCCATAGGGGTTATGCATACAAATACGCCTGCAGACAAGTATATTACATTAGTTAATCCTTGATGGTCTCACATGTCTTTTGTCTTTTGACAATTTGGAGCTGAAGTTTACTTTTTCATCACAGTGGCTCATAGTCAGTCTCCGAGTAAGAAACAAGCCAATAGGCCTCTCTTTGAGGTTCCATTACATAGTGAGAGAACTGGAAAGGGTACAGAGTAGCACCACCTTCTGGGTGTCCTCAAGTTCGCATGGTGGTGAGTCACTATGGAAAATATGAGGACAGAAAACAGAATATAGTGTAGTATATTCTATAGGTGGTGAGGTGAAATAACAGAAATGCCAATTGAAATTTTCTGGAGCATATGTTCAGCTCTAGATATTGTAAACATTGACCCCAGCAGCACCATAAAATATAGGTATGTGCCTGTGAATATGTTGTGCAGCTTGGTTCCTTGTAGATGGTAGGTCAGGGTCAAGGGTCAGTTGTCGAGGTTGGAGCGTATTTCCCTCCAAATTGCAGTGTTACAAATATTAATCAATTACATAACATGAGGAAAAAAAACTGAAAATAGTGCTCTCTGTTTTGTTAGTGTAAAAGCAAAATAAAAAGGGGTATATTTACATAAGGAGAGCAAAAAATAGGTTAAAATCCTGTGTAGTGTAGGTGCTTTACTCTACACCAAGGAGGTAAAAAGTGTTGCTCCTCCAGATAAAATCTTCAGGGATAAAATCAGGAAGGACCAGATAAGGTAAAAAACTAGTTTTATTTAAAAGAAAGATAATAAAACTAATGACATCAAAATACTAACATGTTTCACCCAAAGGGTCTTTTCAAGCTGCCATACCCAGATCTAACAAGCTCTAGGAACCTGACTATTGCACGTACAGTGAGAGAACCATTTGCCATTTTGTTGTTAACCTCTCAGTTGTTGGCCTATCGAGCTTGTGATCTTAGAATTAATGATGACAACACAAGTTAAGCCTAGTTTTAAATCTGTAGAAAAAAGAAGGGGAATTGGGGACATACATGGAACATGCATTTCTCAGCAGTGGTGCTGCCGTAAAGATCAAAATGTATACAACCATAGGCGTGCGCACGGGGTGTGCCGGGTGTGCCTGGGCACACCCTAATCCCTGCGGCACGCCTATGGATTGAGTCCTGCAGGAACGGAGTTCCTGCACTTTTTTTGTGCAGGAATGCCGTTCCTGCAGGCACTCAGCGCCCCCCTTGTCCCCCCTGTCATGGATGGGAGGGGGGGGGGCAAGAGGTTATGGACCCCCCCCCCCCCCCGGTCGGCTCTCTCAATATCAGCCGCGGCGAGGGAGCTGTGAGCTCTCTGCTCCCTCTCGCCGCGCGCTGCTTGCTGATGCTGGGAGCCGGAATATGACATCATATTCCGGCTCCCAGCTACAGCAGACAGCCCACGCGGCGAGAGGGAGCAGAGAGCTCACAGCTCCCTCGCCGCGGCTGATATTGAGAGAGCCGCCCGACCCACTGGACCCCAGGGACAAGTCTACGCCAGCACTCCAGGTAGGGAGGCTGGGTGGACATTTTTTTAATTAAAAAAATAATCATTTGTGTGTGTGTGAATGTGTGTGTGTGTCTGTGACTGTGTTTGTGTGTGTGTGTGTCTGTGTGTCCGTTTGTGTGTGTGTGTGTTTGTGTCTTTGACTGTGTATGTGTTTGTGTCTGTGTGTGTGTATGTGAATGTGTGTGTGTGTGTGTGTGTGTGTGTGTGTGTGTGTGTGTGTGTGTGTGTGTGTGTGCGTGTGTGTGTGTGTGAATGTGTGTGTGTCTGTGAATGTATGTGTGTGTGTGTGTGTGTGAATGTGTGTGTGTATGTGAATATGTGTGTGTCTGTGAATGTGTATGTGTGTCAGTGTATGTGAATATGTGTGTCTGTGAATGTGTGTGTCTATGAATGTATGAGTGTGTGTGTGTCTGTGAGTGTATGTGTGTGTGTTTGAGTATGCGTGTCAGTGTGTGTATATATATATATATATATATATATATATATACACTGTGTGCAGAATTATTAGGCAAATTAGTATTTTGACCACATCATCCTCTTTATGCATGTTGTCTTACTCCAAGCTGTATAGGCTCAAAAGCCTACTACCAATTAAGCATATTAGGTGATGTGCATCTCTGTAATGAGAAGGGGTGTGGTCTAATGACATCAACACCCTATATCAGGTGTGCATAATTATTAGGCAACTTCCTTTCTTTTGGCAAAATGGGTCAAAAGAAGGACTTGACAGGCTCAGAAAAGTCAAAAATAGTGAGATATCTTGCAGAGGGATGCAGCACTCTTAAAATTGCAAAGCTTCTGAAGCGTGATCATCGAACAATCAAGCGTTTCATTCAAAATAGTCAACAGGGTCGCAAGAAGCGTGTGGAGAAACCAAGGCGCAAAATAGCTGCCCATGAACTGAGAAAAGTCAAGCGTGCAGCTGCCAAGATGCGACTTGCCACCAGTTTGGCCATATTTCAGAGCTGCAACATCACTGGAGTGCCCGAAAGCACAAGGTGTGCAATACTCAGAGACATGGCCAAGGTAAGAAAGGCTGAAAGATGACCACCACTGAACAAGACACACAAGCTGAAACGTCAAGACTGGGCCAAGAAATATCTCAAGACTGATTTTTCTAAGGTTTTATGGACTGATGAAATGAGAGTGAGTCTTGATGGGCCAGATGGATGGATTGGTAAAGGGCAGAGAGCTCCAGTCCGACTCAGATGCCAGCAAGGTGGAGGTGGAGTACTGGTTTGGGCTGGTATCATCAAAGATGAGCTTGTGGGGCCTTTTCGGGTTGAGGATGGAGTCAAGCTCAACTCCCAGTTTCTGGAAGACACCTTCTTCAAGCAGTGGTACAGGAAGAAGTCTGCATCCTTCAAGAAAAACATGATTTTCATGCAGGACAATGCTCCATCACACGCGTCCAAGTACTCCACAGCGTGGCTGGTAAGAAAGGGTATAAAAGAAGAAAATCTAATGACATGGCCTCCTTGTTCACCTGATTTGAACCCCATTGAGAACCTGTGGTCCATCATCAAATGTGAGATTTACAAGGAGGGAAAACAGTACACCTCTCTGAACAGTGTCTGGGAGGCTGTGGTTGCTGCTGCACGCAATGTTGATGGTGAACAGATCAAAACACTGACATAATCCATGGATGGCAGGCTTTTGAGTGTCCTTGCAAAGAAAGGTGGCTATATTGGTCACTGATTAGTATTTGTTATGTTTTTGAATGTCAGAAATGTATATTTGTGAATGTTGAGATGTTATATTGGTTTCACTGGTAAAAATAAATAATTGAAATGGGTATATATTTGTTTTTTGTTAAGTTGCCTAATAATTATGCACAGTAATAGTCACCTGCACACACAGATATCCCCCTAAAATAGCTATAACTATAAACAAACTAAAAACTACTTCCAAAAATATTCAGCTTTGATATTAATGAGTTTTTTGGGTTCATTGAGAACATGGTTGTTGTTCAATAATAAAATTAATCCTCAAAAATACAACTTGCCTAATAATTCTGCACTCCCTGTATATATATATATACACACACACACACACACACACACACACATACACATATACATACACACACTGGAGTGTATATTATTTTTTTGGGGTGGTGGGAATCTTGGTTCCCACACTTTATTCCCCAGGACTTTATTCTCCCCTGTCGGCTCACGCAGAACCGTCGCTGAGTGTCGGCTCTGCTCTAAGCCTCCATGGGCCGGCGGGGAGATCAAAGATCTACCTCACCGGCCCACAGCAGCATGAAGGGAGGCAGGAGAGGACCCGGGGAGCTCTAGACAGCAGCTCCGCCAGGTTCCTCTGGCGAGATCTGAGTGTTGCCGCGGCAACGCTCAGATCTCACGAGAGTTAACTCTAGCCCCGCAGGCTAGAGTTCACTCTCCACTGGACCACCAGGGATGGCACATGGCAGCAAGGATCCCCCCTCCCTACATAAGGTAAGAAGGGAGGGGGGATATTTACTAATCTGCCCCCACCTCCACGATCTGTCCAAACATACAGCACACACACACACACACATACAGCACCCACACACAAAAAGCACCTACAGACATACAGCACTCTCACACAAACAGCACACACACAGCACCCTCACACACACATACAGTACACATACAGCACCCTCACACACACAGTACACTAACCGCACCCTCACAAACACACACAGCACATTTACAAACACACAACACCCTCACACACAGCACACTAACAACACCCTCGCAAACACACACACAAACAAATAGCACCCTCAGAAATACACGACACCCACACACATCACAAAAACAGCACCCTCACACACACAGCACCCTCACACAGCACACTAACAGCACCCTCACACACACAGCACCCTCACACAGCACACTAACAGGACCCTAACACACACACACACAAACACCCTCACCCACATAGCACACTACCAGCACCCTCACACATACACACACACAGCAGCACCCTTACACACACCACCCTCACACAGCACACTAACAGCACACACACACACACACACACACACACAGCAGTGTATGTATATATGTGTGTGTGTGTGTATATATATATATATATACATATATATATATATATATATATATATATACATATACATGCGGCGTGTGTTTGTGCTTTAGGGTGCACACCCTAATGCAATAGGCTGCGCACGCCTATGTATACAATATACAGATTAAGGAACAATACATACACGAAAATACAGTTTTAAATTTTACTACTCAAAATTTTACTTAGCAAACAAATATGGAAATTCAGTTCCACCGTATGGCCATATCGTGTTAAGGAGCGCCACTGCTGAGAATTGCATTTTCTGGGTGTGTCCCTAGTTCTCCTTTTTTCTATGTATGTTTGGGATCCAGACCAGATTCCTTTTGGGTTGAGCACATCGCTCCTCTACTTCAGATGCCCCTTTGGAGGTGACCACAGAAAAGTATAAATTTGAGGAGGTTTATATGGCAATGTTACTTTAGCAATATTTATTTGATATAGAAGATTTATCACAATATATATATATATATATATATATATAAATAAACAATATATATATATATATATATATATATGTGTGTGTGTGTATTTTTTAAAATGTTTTCAATGCACTTACAATGGATTAATTTATTGCACTTTATATTGATTTAGCACTGTCAATATTTAAGTAGTTGTTTGTCTCCCATGTTAAAATTAGTGTAGGACCCACCGATCTTGGGATACTAGGATCTTATGGTGGGTTTACCACAATATGACAATATGAGAGAACTGAATCCCCACATTTGTTTGCTGAGATAGGTGATTTTAAGTAGCCTTGTAAAATATAAAACTGTATTTTTGTATGTTTGCTGTTCCTTAATTATTTAGTTTTAAATATATAACAATTTACAACTTTGTTAGTGTTAACTGCATAAAGTGGTTTGTGACGTTTGCAAGTTGTATGCATTGATAACACATAATCACATAATACTGACTGATATTGGAAAAAAGTTAGCAATACAATACAATGCTAGATTGTAATCAGAGCCTTTCTATGCAGTATCCACGCAGCAAAGAACAAACCTTTATTGTTGTTAAATATGTAATTAGACATTTTGTTTTTGCGTTAACAAGGACATTTCATAACATTCTAACGTGATTTCTTGAAAAGTTGAAAACAACTTAAGTGTGTATTTTACAGAGATTCCCATAACCTCTCTGTCTCTTTCGCAACCTTGTCCACTCTCCAACTGGCATGAGATTTATGCTCACCGCATTAATAGTTGTGCTCAAACACTAAACAGAAAAGTCAAAAAGTATAAATTTACACATTGCAAAATCAAAAGTATGCAAAGTATTGCACTAAAATGTCTTGAAGCCTAGAGTTATGTATTTGTTTGCAACAGTTACTAGAAATTACCCTGAAGAAGGGAATAATTGTTACGCAGTTAACGACACGTGGAAGTAAAAAATGATTCATTAATCACTTCAATACCAAACCTTTTAACATAAAGATAGATAGATAGACATACAGACAGATAGGTAGACAGACAAAATTGAATTATTAGGTATTTAATGTCAGTAAGATATAAAATAGCACAGAAGTACTTTTAAAAAAACGACAATCAATATTTTAGCATTTTGCTGTTGATAACTGAAAATATAATTTACCAAACTTTGCTGTTATGATGGTCTGGACATTACTTGCCCTAAATGCATATGAAGAGATGTAGGATACATTTTTTCAGAGACTGATAACATCACATTTCACATATGAAGGCACACAAAAATTGCAGCAGTGCTTTTTATTAGTCAGTTTGGTGGCAATTATAATATTTTTGATGGCTGGCACTAAATTAAGGTAAAGAAACAATTATTCTGGAGCACTGGCTTGTTGGGGTGCTGTGTGTGCCATTAGGGGATCAAATGTTCTTTCCTGACCAGATCTGAACTCTTCAGTATTCAGTACATTTGCCAGGTGCAAATTTCATTCAGTGCTGACTTGTAATCAGTCATCAGAGAGTCCAAGTTGAAACAAACTGCCCAGTACTACTGACTGATTTAGTTAGTTAGGAATAGAGAACTCTTCAATAAGTGCAGACCACATACATTAATAAATTGAGAATTACATAGGAAGGCTGTAGCAGTGTTAATTTTGTTGACTAACAGTTTTCCTCAGATTTAGTCAACTACAATTTTGGAGATTTAATTGACTAAAACTAAAACAATTCAGATGACTAAAATACAACTAAAACTAAAAAATGTTTTTTTTTAGTCAAAAGCCTATGACTAAAACTAAATAGAAATTTGCCATCAAAATTAACACTGGCGGCTAAGACACATGGGTGAGGGAGGAGAGAAAGAGACATACAGAGGTGCTGTGAGAAGGGCCAAGGAGCGACTGGGTAGGAGACAGACAGGAGAAGGGGCAGAATAGACAGACGGGACTTGGGGGGGGGGGGGGGGGAGACAACCAGGCGGGCTAGGGAGACACAAAGAGACAGAGAAGGGCTGGGGAAGTGGCAGATAGAAGCTTTAACTAAACCTTTTAGATTTTAGTTGTGTGGACTAAAATCGACTGGCGATATAGCCAACTAAAACTAGACCAAAACTAAAACAATTCAGATGACTAAAATATGACTAAAACTAAAATGGCCTTTTTGCCGCCAAAATATAATACTGGGCTTCAGTTGTGCAGTGTGCTTCATATATCCGGCCTGAGGCCTTTAGGAGTCCATTTTGAAAAATCTTAACAGCACCCCTCCTTGGCCACACCATTTCATCCAATACCGCATACCATTTTAAACCACCCATTCTTATTGAAGTCAAAAGAAAGAGATTACAAATCTTGATTAACATGTTTTAATTACTCACAGGTATTAGACATGTAATTGCAATATACATTTAATTACTAAATAAATATACATATAAATTACTAAATAAAACAAGAGTAAACAAACTACATATGTATAATGATCAATTCTAGGGCACCATTCTAAAATGAACCAGCAACACTTGATTGGTTTCCATGGTGATTGCTCTACATTTATCACTGTTCCCCACAATTACTCTCGAAGGTACACTGTAGAGTTAAGAATACATATCTGTAATCCTAATGCTACAGTCCTGGTGCCCCTTAGCACAGACTCACAGGCCAGGTGGTTTCTTATCTGGTCACCTTGGTCTGTTTATTTGCAATGGTGAGTGTATATCTCTGCATACGGATTCCAAACTAAGGTAAACCCTGACATTATGGATGTTCCTATCTCTTGCAGATTCACCATTGGCCTTTTGGTTGCTTCTCCGAATAATATTTTACTTACCCAGTCAACTGATATGTCAGTCAGTTGACATGGATGTCAACTGACATTTAATGGGGATAAGTGGAAGATAATGCATCTTGGGTGTACAAACCCAAGGACAGAGTATAGAATATTTGATTTGGGGGTAATTATTTCAGATTACTTAAAGGTAGACAGACAATGTAATAGAGCAGCAGGAAATGCTAGCAGAAGGGAGAGGTTTAGCAATAGAAAGAGGGAAGTGCTAATGCCATTGCACAGAGCACTGGTGAGACCTCGCTTGGAGTATTTTACACAGTACTGGAGACCGTATGTCCAGAAGGATATTGATACTTTGGAGAGAGTTCGGAGAAGGGCTGCTAAACTGGTTCAAGGATTGCACAAGTAAAACTTATAGGATCTTAACATGTATAGCTTGCAGAAAAGACGAGGCAGGGGTGATATGATAGAAATAAAAATAAAAAAGTAATCAACACAGTAAATGAGGAGAATGTATTTAAAGAAGAAAAACTACCACAACAAGAAGACAAAATAGAGGGTCAAAGGTTTAAAAATATCATGAAATATTAGTTTACTGAAAGGGTTCGTGGACGCATGGATCCTAGATATATCTATCCTAAATAAAAGATAAGGCCAGGAACTTAAAGCATTTAAGACTGTTTCTATGTTTCTGTTAGCAGAGTTGTGCTATACACTTTGCAATTTTTAATCATGGATTTAAGGTTGGTAAAATTCAAAGTTTATGATGTAAATTTTGACAGATTTGTTTGTTGGGCCTATATTGCTTTTGAAGCAAGATCGCAGCCCTGGAGAGATTTCCCCCATCGTGGCATACCACTTTCAAAAGTAGACATCCCAAGGTATTCAAAATAGGGTATTTATACTTTAATTTGTTTTTCAAACACATAAATTCCATTTTCAGAGCATTTCATAATCTTGATATGTGCAATTAAGCCACAATATTAGTATTTAAAATTTTCTTATCAATATAACAGTACCCCCATGTACTGGGTTTTCAGTTTTGCATTGGGGGGAGGGAGGAATGGGATATCACAGGGAAAAATATTTTACATGCTTTTTTCAAACTTGGAAATGTAACAAGTTGATTTTCTGGGCCTAGTCATCATTGAGCCTAGGAAAAACATTTTCCACCATTATGACATACCATTTTCAAAAGCAGATCTAGCTTATTCAAAATGGTGTATTTTATGTAGCGACTTTATCACAAATGATGGCCACATTTAGTGGTAATATTTCTATTTGTGTGTTTTCTCACATATACAGAAAAGAGAAAAAGGTGCTAGTGCGCTGAGAAATATGTATAGAGACACCTCTAAAATCATCCAGTGACTCTCCAAATGTAAAATAGTGATTTAAACAGAGACCCAAAGACAAGTATGTGCACCCAAATCACTGACATAAATATACTTATAGCCTTATAGCCTGTCAATGTTGGTAGCTGGGTACTGTAATCAGGGAGACAAAAACAGGGAGGGGGGACAATAGGAGGTACTCCTAGTGCATTAAAGTAAAAATATACACATAAAACATATATATATAAAATCCCTATAGGTAAAAAACTCACAAATGTGGAGTGGTATAAGCCCCACTCACGGCTATCATGCCCAGGGAGGATCAGCCCCTTGGGTACGTGGGATCCACAGAAAAGCTCTTTGTAACCACTGTTGTAGACGCAAAAATTTATTGGTTTAAAATGAATTCCAAGCAATAAAACATAAAAATGGGTCAGTCCAACCGCAAGCTCACCACACCAAATCGATCTGTAACAGGGATAGATGTAGAACATAAGTCTTTACTCCTGTTTGCTCCTGTTTCGAGGTGCCTCTCGCCGGTGGATGTTTCCCAATCACTTCCGTGTGCGTCAATGCCGTGGTCACGTGACGCGTTTCGCCCCGCCTCTCGGGGCTTTCTCAAACGAGCAATATTCTCCTCCCACAAAAGTACGAAATTTATATCGGATGTCCTCAGGCCGTGATCCAATCGGCCACTAAGTCTCTCAGTGTTCAATTAAAGTTCAATATCCTTCCATTATGGGACATCCGATATACTCTTAAAATACTAAAAGATTATTTCCAAAGCACATATTAAAACACTTACTATAAGCCAATATAGGGCATAATCCTACATCATACAAATACAACCATTGCACATAAAAACTTCTCTGCCTCTTAAAAACACAATTATAGCAGCAATACCATATTTGAACAAAAGGGGTTGATCTCCTAAACGAAAAAAAAAAATAAAAAATTTGAAAAAAAATAAATCTGCACATCCTATACAGGTATGAAAAAAAGGGATATCCTCAGAAAATAACCTTCATATTTAAATTTATCTATATAATGTAGACCCCTACCTAGAACATACAGACAAAAGTAAAAAATATATAAATATCCATATAAATACAAATAAAACTTCCTTTCTTGAGTATAAAAATCTTTAGGAAAAGGGGGGACCTCTATAAAAAATTACATAACTCAAAATCCTTATTAAGACCGGACGGGGATAAAGTGTCAAGTAAAAAGATCCAGCGCATCTCCTCCTGTCCGATCTTACGAATAAAATCCCCTCCCCTCCAATCTCTAAACACCCGTTTGATCCCCACAAATTCCAGTCCACTGGGATCCTGATTATGCATATTTTTAAAATGTTCAGAGACACTATGGCACTCCAGCCCTCTTTTGATGTTATATATGTGTTCCCTTATACGAACATGGAGAGGACGTGTAGTCCTCCCCACATACTGTAGGTGACACGGGCATTGGAGGAGATATATCACATTATTAGAGTGACAGCTGATATGTTCTCTAATGTCAAATTCTTTATTGTTCCTTCCTGATTTGAACATTAAATCTGTCTTAATATCTCCCTTATTAATAGTTCTGCATGCGTAGCACATCTTGCACTTATAAAAACCTTTCGATTCCCCTAAAAACATACCAGGTGGTCTCCTTGTTTTTTCTTTGTGAAAACTCCGTACTAAAGTGCTTCTTAAACTAGGCGCCCCTCGGAAGGTAACTTTAGGTATAGACGGTAACAGGTCTCCCAACTCTTTATCCGTTTTTAATATTGGCCAATATTTCCTTATTATGTGTTTGACCGATCTATGCTGGTCATTAAAATCAAACACTAAAACATCTTTAAAACCATCTATATCTTCACTCTGTTCTTTTACTTGATCTATGAGTTCCCGCTGTGTTTTTCCTTTTACCTCATTAAGTGCTTTTTCTAAAATTTCTTCTGGATATTTTTTCTCTTTAAATTTTTTCATGAGATCTTGCGCTTGCTCCTGATATCTAGTTTCTTCCGTGCAATTTCGTTTCAATCTTAGGAGCTGGCCCTTCGGTATGTTGTTTAACCATGGGGAATAATGCCCACTACTATAGGATACATATCCATTGACATCTACCTTCTTGAAAAAGGTTTCTGTCTTGAGGACTCCTCCATCAACAAAAATTTTTAGATCTAAAAAATCAATGGACTTATAGCTAAAAGAGCTTGTGAGGTGAATACCCCACATATTGTTATTCATAAAACATAAAAAATCATTAAAATCCTTTTCCGGTCCATCCCAAATAAAAATCATATCATCGATATACCTGCGATAGGCCCGTACCCGTGCGCTCCAGTCATGCTGCCCATAGATAAAACTCTGTTCCCAGTGGGCCATAAATAAATTGGCATAACTGGGCGCATAGGTACTGCCCATCGCAGTCCCCCTAAGTTGTAAAAAAAATTGGGAATTGAACCAGAAATAATTGTTCTCTAAAGTCCATCTAATGCATTCAATAAGAAAATTGATCTGTTGTTGCCCCAATGTTTGATCCGACTCCAGAAAGTGTTTGGCAGCAGCACAACCCCTATCATGAGGTATGCACGTGTATAGGGAGGTAACATCACAGGTCACTAAAGCATACCCCTCATTCCATTCTAGGTCTTTGATCATCCTCAGGACATCTGAAGTGTCCTTCAAGTAAGAGCTGGTATTACCCACTAAAGGTTGTAAAAAGGAATCTATGTATTTGGATAAATTATAAGACAGGGACCCTATACCCGAGACTATGGGTCTTCCGGGGGGATTTACTGGGTCCTTGTGGACTTTAGGAAGGGTATAAAAAAACGGAATTCTTGGTGTTTTAATATTTAAAAATTCATATTCTTTACACGTTAAAAAACCTTCCATTTTCCCTCTGTCTAGAAGTTTTGTAAGTACCTTTGTCATATTCCCCAATGGGTTCCCCTCTAATCGTTTGTAGACCTCAGTATCCTCTAGTTGTCTCATACATTCTGCCACATACTTTCCAGAGTCCATTATCACCAAACTACCGCCCTTGTCTGCGGGTTTGATGACAATCTGATCATTTTCTCTGAGTCCCTTTAGAGCCGTCCTTTCTTCGTAGGTAAGATTATGTTGTGTTTTTCTGTTTTCTAATTTCTTAAAATCATTAAAAACCGCTTTCTCAAATGCCTCAATATTGCCATGTTTCAAATATGTGGGGTAAAAATTAGACCTATTTTGAAAAGAGGTATGTTTAAAACCGTCATCTTCTAAAGTGCTTGCTACATTATTTTGTCTATTTAAGAAAAATTTCTTAATACATAATCTTCTGCTGTATTTCATCAAGTCTATATACGCTGGAAAAGTATTAAAATTCTTTGAAGGTGCAAATTTAAGTCCCTTATTTAGGACCTTAATTTCATTATCCTTAAGGGAATATGTGGAGATATTATTAATCCCAATTGGGGTTATCGATTGTACCTCTTTTCTTTTCTTTTTCTTTCCTCCTCTACATCCCCTATACTGATTCTCCTCGTCCTCTTTATTGAAAAATCCCCTCTCTTCGGTTCTCTGTCTAAAAAATCATCCCCATTCTGTCTCGTTCTTTTTACTGAGAAATCTCCTCTTTTTAATTCTCTGTTAAAGAGATCATCATCACCTTGTCTATCTCTGAGCGCTTCAAAGCGATTGTATGTGGTATATACCTGTGGACTGCTCCTTCTGTTAATTCCAAAATTATCTCCCTGCTTCTTGGGGGTACTAGGTCTTTCGTATTGCTTCCTCCTATTATTCCTTACTTTTGTCCACTCCTCTCTTCCTCTCCCCTTGTCTTGGAAACCCCTTTCCCTATTAGGGTGCACCTCTGGCCATGACCTTGGGTGGGCATTCTGGGGTTTGTGGGGTTGGGGGTCTTTATTCCATCTCTCCCCCCTATTCATGTTCCTACTTTGATATTCCTTCCTATAATCCCTCACTTTCCCTTCTTTATAATCTCTTTTATCCCTTCTATATTTCCTAATTTTTGTCTCTTTCACATCAGCCTCCACCCTTTCAATGCTTTTTTGGGTCCTCTCAGATAGTTCAGTAAAATCCTCTGTTCCCATACATGGCTGCAACTGCTCATGTATGTTTTGTACCTCCTCATCTATTTTTTCTAGAGATTCAGACCTACACGCAATGAGAATATTCATACATTCAAAAGAAAATCTTTCTAATGCATCTTCCCATATTTTGGTGTATTTTTCATTTTCTTTCATTTTCTCTTTCTTTTTCTTTACGAAGAAAGGACGGCTCTAAAGGGACTCAGAGAAAATGATCAGATTGTCATCAAACCCGCAGACAAGGGCGGTAGTTTGGTGATAATGGACTCTGGAAAGTATGTGGCAGAATGTATGAGACAACTAGAGGATACTGAGGTCTACAAACGATTAGAGGGGAACCCATTGGGGAATATGACAAAGGTACTTACAAAACTTCTAGACAGAGGGAAAATGGAAGGTTTTTTAACGTGTAAAGAATATGAATTTTTAAATATTAAAACACCAAGAATTCCGTTTTTTTATACCCTTCCTAAAGTCCACAAGGACCCAGTAAATCCCCCCGGAAGACCCATAGTCTCGGGTATAGGGTCCCTGTCTTATAATTTATCCAAATACATAGATTCCTTTTTACAACCTTTAGTGGGTAATACCAGCTCTTACTTGAAGGACACTTCAGATGTCCTGAGGATGATCAAAGACCTAGAATGGAATGAGGGGTATGCTTTAGTGACCTGTGATGTTACCTCCCTATACACGTGCATACCTCATGATAGGGGTTGTGCTGCTGCCAAACACTTTCTGGAGTCGGATCAAACATTGGGGCAACAACAGATCAATTTTCTTATTGAATGCATTAGATGGACTTTAGAGAACAATTATTTCTGGTTCAATTCCCAATTTTTTTTACAACTTAGGGGGACTGCGATGGGCAGTACCTATGCGCCCAGTTATGCCAATTTATTTATGGCCCACTGGGAACAGAGTTTTATCTATGGGCAGCATGACTGGAGCGCACGGGTACGGGCCTATCGCAGGTATATCGATGATATGATTTTTATTTGGGATGGACCGGAAAAGGATTTTAATGATTTTTTATGTTTTATGAATAACAATATGTGGGGTATTCACCTCACAAGCTCTTTTAGCTATAAGTCCATTGATTTTTTAGATCTAAAAATTTTTGTTGATGGAGGAGTCCTCAAGACAGAAACCTTTTTCAAGAAGGTAGATGTCAATGGATATGTATCCTATAGTAGTGGGCATTATTCCCCATGGTTAAACAACATACCGAAGGGCCAGCTCCTAAGATTGAAACGAAATTGCACGGAAGAAACTAGATATCAGGAGCAAGCGCAAGATCTCATGAAAAAATTTAAAGAGAAAAAATATCCAGAAGAAATTTTAGAAAAAGCACTTAATGAGGTAAAAGGAAAAACACAGCGGGAACTCATAGATCAAGTAAAAGAACAGAGTGAAGATATAGATGGTTTTAAAGATGTTTTAGTGTTTGATTTTAATGACCAGCATAGATCGGTCAAACACATAATAAGGAAATATTGGCCAATATTAAAAACGGATAAAGAGTTGGGAGACCTGTTACCGTCTATACCTAAAGTTACCTTCCGAGGGGCGCCTAGTTTAAGAAGCACTTTAGTACGGAGTTTTCACAAAGAAAAAACAAGGAGACCACCTGGTATGTTTTTAGGGGAATCGAAAGGTTTTTATAAGTGCAAGATGTGCTACGCATGCAGAACTATTAATAAGGGAGATATTAAGACAGATTTAATGTTCAAATCAGGAAGGAACAATAAAGAATTTGACATTAGAGAACATATCAGCTGTCACTCTAATAATGTGATATATCTCCTCCAATGCCCGTGTCACCTACAGTATGTGGGGAGGACTACACGTCCTCTCCATGTTCGTATAAGGGAACACATATATAACATCAAAAGAGGGCTGGAGTGCCATAGTGTCTCTGAACATTTTAAAAATATGCATAATCAGGATCCCAGTGGACTGGAATTTGTGGGGATCAAACGGGTGTTTAGAGATTGGAGGGGAGGGGATTTTATTCGTAAGATCGGACAGGAGGAGATGCGCTGGATCTTTTTACTTGACACTTTATCCCCGTCCGGTCTTAATAAGGATTTTGAGTTATGTAATTTTTTATAGAGGTCCCCCCTTTTCCTAAAGATTTTTATACTCAAGAAAGGAAGTTTTATTTGTATTTATATGGATATTTATATATTTTTTACTTTTGTCTGTATGTTCTAGGTAGGGGTCTACATTATATAGATAAATTTAAATATGAAGGTTATTTTCTGAGGATATCCCTTTTTTTCATACCTGTATAGGATGTGCAGATTTATTTTTTTTCAAATTTTTTTTTTTTTTTTTTCGTTTAGGAGATCAACCCCTTTTGTTCAAATATGGTATTGCTGCTATAATTGTGTTTTTAAGAGGCAGAGAAGTTTTTATGTGCAATGGTTGTATTTGTATGATGTAGGATTATGCCCTATATTGGCTTATAGTAAGTGTTTTAATATGTGCTTTGGAAATAATCTTTTAGTATTTTAAGAGTATATCGGATGTCCCATAATGGAAGGATATTGAACTTTAATTGAACACTGAGAGACTTAGTGGCCGATTGGATCACGGCCTGAGGACATCCGATATAAATTTCGTACTTTTGTGGGAGGAGAATATTGCTCGTTTGAGAAAGCCCCGAGAGGCGGGGCGAAAGCGTCACGTGACCACGGCATTGACGCACACGGAAGTGATTGGGAAACATCCACCGGCGAGAGGCACCTCGAAACAGGAGCAAACAGGAGTAAAGACTTATGTTCTACATCTATCCCTGTTACAGATCGATTTGGTGTGGTGAGCTTGCGGTTGGACTGACCCATTTTTATGTTTTATTGCTTGGAATTCAT
The DNA here is from genome assembly GCF_036172605.1 of Pelobates fuscus. NCBI lineage: Eukaryota > Metazoa > Chordata > Amphibia > Anura > Pelobatidae > Pelobates > Pelobates fuscus. Next base: position 119,255,899 of record NC_086326.1, on the reverse strand, counting down.
TTTAAACCAATAAATTTTTGCGTCTACAACAGTGGTTACAAAGAGCTTTTCTGTGGATCCCACGTACCCAAGGGGCTGATCCTCCCTGGGCATGATAGCCGTGAGTGGGGCTTATACCACTCCACATTTGTGAGTTTTTTACCTATAGGGATTTTATATATATATGTTTTATGTGTATATTTTTACTTTAATGCACTAGGAGTACCTCCTATTGTCCCCCCTCCCTGTTTTTGTCTCCCTGATTACAGTACCCAGCTACCAACATTGACAGGCTATAAGGCTATAAGTATATTTATGTCAGTGATTTGGGTGCACATACTTGTCTTTGGGTCTCTGTTTAAATCACTATTTTACATTTGGAGAGTCACTGGATGATTTTAGAGGTGTCTCTATACATATTTCTCAGCGCACTAGCACTTTTCTCTTTTCTGTATTACGTGGTACCATTTTACCAGGGTACATTGCTGGTGCTGCTTTTTATTGTATTATTATATAATATTTTTTTGTCTATCAGTTTGAATCTTGCGCCAATTTATCTTATTTGTATACTGTGTGTTTCTCACATATACGTCCATTTTTTACAAGTAATTTTATAAGCCAATCCTGATTCCTTCAGAGATTTTTTCTTGTACTTGATTGGTAGCTTTGGTATATTGCTGTTGCTTTGTGAGATATGCACTTAAACCACTAATGAACCTTACTAAAATAATTATATTTATTTTGGGGTCATATGACATTTTAATCTCAAGCAATTGGTAGGTGCCTTAAAGGGACAACATGGGCACCAAAACAACTTTAGCTTAATGAAGCAGTTTTGGTGTACAGGTAATGCACCTGTGGTCTCACTGCTCAATACTCTACCATTTAAAAGTTAAATTACTTTGTTTATGCAGGCCTAGTCAAAATTCCCTGCATGTGACTTGCATTGCCTTCCTAGCCACTTACTGGAAAGAGAGGCATAATGTTTAAACTTTATTGTACAGTCTGTTTAATTTAGAATGTCCGTCTTATCTCCTGCTTTGTTAAAAGCCTTCTAGACCCTACTGGTGCCACTTGTGTGATTAAAGTTTACAGAGCAAAATATAAAAACTTCTAAAGTAAGTTAACATCTGATTGAAAATGACATTATTTTATTATGTAGGCTGTTTGAGTCACAGCCAGGGAAGGTGGGACTAGGGCTGCCTAAACAGAAACACTACTAAATGGTAGAGAATTGAGTTGTGAGACTGCAGGGGCATGATCTATACACCAAAACTGTTTTTTGTTTTTTTTTTAAGATAAAGTAAGTGATGTCTATAGTATTCTTTTAACTCACTTTCTTCAGGGTGGATCATGTAAAGGATCTATGTGTGTGTGTGTATAGGCTTCATATTGTCTTTCCCTTGGCTTTTCTACTACGCAATAGGAACTCCTCCAAACCCCTCTTTGTCGGTGTGTAATTATGTCTTTACTGTATTGTGAACGTTTGATAGAAGTGCATGTATTTGCCCTAAGTTTGTACGCATTTAAGATATATAAAGATAAATATTTAATAAGATATGGCATCACTCACCAAATAATAGGCTAGTGGGGAAGCAATTTATTTACTTATTTTGTAATGGAGGCAGTAGAGAGAGGGAGCGAGAGAGAGAGAGAGAGAGAGAGAGAGAGAGAGAGAGAGAGAGAGAGAGAGAGAGAGAGAGAGAGATAGAAGGAAAGAAAGTAGCAAAAAAGAGAATTTCCCTATTTTCTCTCGTCTCCCTCTATTTCCCCCGGAGCATTCAATGCAGGTCGTATGATGTAAGGATACATAATGAGCTAAGCTTTATAAAATAGTATGTATTATCAACAAATGTGATCTTATGTCAATGTATGTTCTTTTGTATATTTGAATGATATGAAATTAAAAAAAAAAAAAATTAAAAAAAAAAAAGAATTGACAGAGGGGCAAGGTGTGAATGGAGTGACAGGAGAGAAAAACAAGCCTGCATTCATAACAGACTGTATGACTGTAAGACAGTACGGTTTCTGGGAAGACCTATTAGGAGAGATTTACAATGATCAATGTAAGAGTAATTACTAGAGCGTGAACAGCATCTTCTGTAAAAGAGGCAGACTGGGCAAAGCTTTTATGATGGAATCAGTAGGATTTGGCCACAGACTGGATGTGAGGTATAAAGGTGAGGCCAGAAACAAAAATAACACCAAGACAGCGAGCTTGCAAGGATGGGATGATGCGGGTTACCATCAACTTGAAGCGAGAGTGAAAGAGGAGTATAAGTATTATGAGGAGGAAAAATAAGAAGCTCAGTTTTAGAGTGATAGAGTTTCAGAAAGCAGTAGGATAGTCATTCAGAGATGGACAAAAGGCAACCAGTGGCGTGTTCTAGGACAGCAGGGTAGAGTTCAGTGGAGGAGAGAATGTCAGATGCATACAGGTGGTTGTGGAATTCAAAGGAGTTAAACCATTTGCCAAGAGAGGCAGCATAAAGAGAAAATTAAAGGGGACCAGAACAGAGCCCTGGGGGACTCCAGCCAGAGACAGGACAATTGACGGAGGTGTTATTAGAAAAGAATACACTGATTGAACGTTGCAAGAGACAGGATGAGGACCCTTACCTCAAATGTCCACAGATGCATGTTTCCCATTCCTTAGTTTTATTGCAGGCCTATCTGACCCTAATATATCTCTCTCCCTCAGCCTGATTTAAAATCTATCCAGCCCCAGACTTGCAAGCAACACAGAACTCCATCAGCTGTTCTGCTGCCATATGCAACAGGTAGCCTTCTGGACCTTGGTGAGGTCCAAGGTGCTCAGATATCTGGCCTTACCTAATCGCTTTATCAGCTCATCAATGCGAGGCATCAAACTTAGTAAAATTGTATAACTTACGGAAATCATTACAGAGATGTATTTCTCCATTCAGTTTGGGTACTAAAACAATTGGGTTGTTCCACTCACTTTGAGACACTTCAATCACCCCCAACTCAATCATCTTTTTTACCTCTGTGCTAACTGTTTCTCGGGCAGGGGCGGACTGAGCACTCGGGCAAATCGGTCATGGACCGAGGGCCCGAGACTCTGGGGGGCCCGCCCCTGCTGCAGTGCAGTAATGGCTGAGCTGGGGAGTTAATCTCCCCAGCCAGCCTGCACTCAGCAAGTGGCCCGCACAGCCGTCCGCGGGCCCCTGCTGCTAAAAATATTCTTCCTCCGTGCAGGGCACACTGAGGGACAGCTAAGGGGCCTTCCAAAGACCCCACTAGGCTGCCCCACAGTGTGCCTGTCTCCAAACACAGCCTCACTGAGCTGCCTGTAACTGCTCAGGGCAGCTCCGTGCAGCTTGTTCTGCAGGAAGTGACATCACCAGTCACAGTGCAGAGTGAGCTGTGCGGAGCTGCCCTGATTAGAGTAAAAGACAGCGTGTCAAGATCCTGTGCTGGAGCTGTGAGGGACTTTCCAGGAGAGGATGTCTGGACTACCAGAGAGGTAAGACTTGTAAGGGGGGGGTTTAATTTTTTTTAAATCATTACATTTTTTTTAATTACAAATATTTTAATGATATTTCCCCCACGACTGCCCCTTCCCCTCTGCACCTCTGCCACCACAACCCCCCTGCTCCCTCTGAAGACCCTACCCCCCCTTCTGAAGCCCCTACCCCCCGCTCCCTCTGAAGCCCCTACCCCTCCTGCTCCCTCTGAAGCCCCCTACCCCCCCTGCTCACTCTGAAGCCCCTACCCCCCTGCTCCCTCTGGAGCCCCTATCCCCCTGCTCCCTCTGGAGCACCTACCCCCCTGCAGAGATCCTACCCTCTGCTACCCCTGCACCCTCTGCTGCCCCTCACCCCCTGCATTCACTTTAGCCCCTACCCCCAGGCACCCACTACAGCCTCTATACCCTATGCACCAACTGCAGCCCCTACACTCCCTGCACTTACTACAGCTTATATTTCCCTTTACAATCACAACAGCACCTATTACCCTCTGCACCCACTACAGCCTCTCTTCCCCCCCTGTGCCCTCTGCAGTCCCTTCCCCCTGTACCCTCTGCAGCCTCTTCCCCCCACATCCTCTGCAGCCCCTTCCTACCAGCACCCTCTGCCTGTGTGTGTGACGGTCTGCCTGTGTGTGTGACTGTCTGCCTGTATGTGTGACTGTCTGCGTGCATGTGACTGTCTGCCTGTCTATGTGACGGTCTGCCTGTGTGTGTGACGGTCTGACTGTCTCTGTATATGTGGATGTTTGCCTCAGTGTCAGTGACTGTCTGCCTGTCTCTGTAAGTGTGGATGTTTGCCTCGGTGTCAGTGACTGTCTGCCTGTCTCTGTATGTGTGGATGTTTGCCTCGGTGTCAGTGACTGTCTGCCTTTGTGTGTGTGCATCTGCTAGTGAGTGAGCGAGCGAGCATCTGTGTGTGTGTGTGCACGCGCATCTGCTTGTGAGGGAGCCTCTGTGTGTGTGCGCCTGCTAGTGAGTTTGTGTGTGTCAGTGAGCTTGTCTGTAGTGAATCTGTGTGTTAGTGAGCTCTTCTGTAGGGAGCATGTGTGTGACAATGGGCTTGTCTGTAGGGAGAGCGTGTGCACATCAGTGAGCTTGTCTGTAGTGAGCGTGTGTGTGTGTGTGACAGTGAGCTTGTCTGTAGTAAGCTTGTGTGTGTATCAGAGTTTGTCTGTACTAAATTTGTGTGTGTGCCAGTAACCTTGTCTGTGTGTGTCATTGAGAGTGTCTGTCAATGAGCCTATTTGTTTGCATCAGTAAGATTGTCTGTGTCTGCATGTGCGTATACTTTACTGTATAATTTAATTACCCTGAAAGAACTAATATTTGCAAAACCTCTCTTTTGCAGAAAATACACCTGACCTATATTTCAAAACCAGATTAGGTTTCACCATGAAATAAGGACGTAAGGGCTTGTCAGGGTCTACTATTGTACCCTCCATTACTTGTACATTTTCTCTTGCTGCTGTCAAGGACCTTGGGCTGCTCGGAAGTGTGTACTCTGAAACTCCACTTGTTCTCTAGAGGCTTCAGTATGGGGAGGTTCTACCTCATTACCGAGGTACACCAAGGGTGTCTCTTGCTCGGTATCCAATTAACATGGGAAGAAGGAAGAAGGAAAAATATTTATCTATTCCCAATAGACTCTGTGGCTCCCCAGAGCGCATTTTCAGGAGGAGCTGAGCAATTTTGAGGGAAGTCCCTTCCTAACACAGCATCATAGGGTAACAGGGGTACCACTCCTACAGGACATTTAACCTTTCCAACCTCTGTGATAAACTCTACCGCTGCCATGGAGTATGTATAGTGTCACCATGTATAGACATGATATCAATCATTTGTCTGGTATACAATTTCTCTGGCTGGAGCAGAACACTTTTTTATCAAAGTAACCTCACTCCCTGAATCAGTGCTTGTACACTCTTCCCTTCCACCCTCAACATTTTTAGATGCGTTCTATCAACAGCACTAGTCACCACACACATATTTGAGCAAGTCAATACAGTCCTATGCAGAGTCCTTGTTCCTTTGTCACACTGCATGGGCTCTTCAGTCTCTGGACAGTTGCGTGCACAATGTCCAGGCTCATGGCATTTGAAGCACCGGAGTTGTTCCTTAGCTTGGTCTTGTAGCCGTTATGGAACTTATGGGGACCTTCTACCATCATAGTCCTATTGTCCCAGGTTCAGTACAAGGTTTTGTCCTTTGTTTCCCATTTTCCTGTTCATCCGGTTGTTAGTGGATCTGGACTTATGCTGAGGATCAATAGTGTGTGGCTCTTTAGTGGCCAAAGACCTCTCAAACAGGCACATCATTGCTTTGGGATCCTTAGGGTACCCTTGGCTGACCCATTGTCTTAGTCCTGTTGGCAGGTTTCTGAGAAAGTTGTCCATAACAACCATCTCCACTATCTTGGTAGGAGGGTTGCTGTCTGGTTTCAGACATTGCTGAGCGAACCTTAGCAACCCATACATCTGGGTTTTGGTGGGTTTACTCATGTCATAAATCCAGTTGTGAAGCCTTTGCACTTTAGAATTTCGGCTTTGAGATACGTATAATCCTGGGCCTGGTCAGAAGGCAAATCTGCATAAGCTCTCTGGAATTCCCCCTCAGATATGGAGCTAGAAGCCCTGCCCATTGATCTGAATGCCACATTTCCCGGGCAGCAACCCTCTCGAAAGTGGTGAGATAAGTCTCCACATCATCTGCCTCTGTCATCTTATGTACGAAGTCAGTTGCTCGGATACGGGATCCCCTATCCCCAGGGGGGCTCCCGGCAGATGGCAAAACCACTCTCTGCAAAACCTTAGGACAACTCTATCATCCTACTGAGCGTCACTCAGGTTTTCAACCGAACGAAAGTCCTCAATAAGCCGACTAACAGATGACTGGCACACCCACAGACTATATATATATTCTCCACCATATTGTGATCCCGTTTTCCAATTAGCACAGTCCGCTAGGCCCTAGGGTATAAACATGTGCAGTCTTTTGATTTAACATAAATCCAGGCACTTTATTGCTGTTCTCAGGAAACAGCAGCAAATGAGAAAAATAATAATGTAACAGAAATCCCTGCAAACAAAATCCTAGCTCGTCTGAGCACTTACTAACATTCAATTTCCCTCTCTATCGAGAATAAAACTTAAACAAAATACAGGTTTCACTAACCCTGTTTATTAGCAACTCTCTGCACTCCAGAAAGCAGGGATATGGGAAGGTAGTTAGAAGGGCAAGTCAGGTCAAGAGATGGCTTTTTTAGGATGGATATGACAGTTGCATGAGTGATCAGGCACAATGCCGAAAGAGCAGTTGGGGATCAGGGGGAGAATTCTTTCTTTCTGTAAAATGGCATGCAAAGCTGTCCCAGAAAGGTTAGTTTGAGAGGTGGCCATGGCTGGGCTAAGAAGAAAGTTGAATGTATCAAAAAGATGCCTGGGATTGTGGGAGTATGAAATAATGAGAGCGGAAAATTGTGATTGTTTAGCGAAACTTTTTCCAGCAGCATTCAGCTGAATGGGATCATCTCTGCAGGTAGCGGGTCGATTTAATGTGCTATCATTAGAGGCCTGTCCTCCTTGAGGTTTATGCTTAGAGCGGGGCTGCACAAGCCAGGGCAGAGGTGAGGGTAGTGTTATATGAGGAGATAGTCGGAGAAGGTAGGGCTGGATGAGTGTTGAGAATAGGAGGTCCAGAGAATTCAGGTTTCTCTTGATTTAAGGTGAAAATGTTGGGGGCACTCAATAGTTGATGGTCTGAAAGAGGAAATTGTTATAGAGATTATAGACTGATGCTGTTGATTATCTGAATATGGCTTTGGCTGCATGACTTGCTAGCTCTTACCACAGTGTGCACACTTCCTGCTGAATACACAATTTTATCAATAATGTAAAAACAGCAATTATGGGTGGTGAGACATGCAGATACTGAAGTGAGAAATGAAGCCCAGGGGGTTACCAAGGAAGCCCAAGGGTGACAAGTGGAGGGGGCATTTCTGACACAGAGCACTGTGCTGCATGTCACTAATAGTTTTAATAACTCCTACAGCACATACCCACCATTTTGTTTGAGGTGCTCAGTAACTCTACAGTAGAGACCTGAGACCCTTGTATAATGGCTAGTTGAAAAGTTGTGAAACTTCAAACTGTTGGACTGGACTGTGACTTTGAGTAATGGTCTGATTCTGATGTCATTCTGTTTAAATCTGTAAATATTTTTAATTCTTTTGAAAATGTCAGCTAATTATTGGTTACATATTGTGGTGGAATCTCAGTAAAAATAAATTTACAAGGACAAGATTGCCATGTGGCATATGTATAAATGTTGGTGTATCAGTTAGTCAGTTACACGTAGCTAAGATGCAATCAACAAGTGCAAGTGCAGGAATGTAGAAACTGAAAACACTTCCCCTCCTCCATTGTTCTGGGTGAGCCATGTGGTCTAACAGGTAAGGGAAGTTAGGCTTTGTTCAGCTGATTGGGTAAAGAGTATATGTGGGTAGAGTTAACTATAGGAGGAGCTATATGTCTATATTATGCATTTACACAGTCAGTTCTGGGCTCAGATCTTGTTGTATTTTGGTGACATTAGTCCCTCTGAGCCCCGGTCGGTGAATCGAATAAAGAATCTCTTCCTTCCTGAAGAAACCTGTGTCCACTTCTCTGTGCTTGGCTTCCGTCAGTTTCTCCTGTATCATTTGGTGCATTGGGCCGGGAAGCTCAACGTTCAACGGTAGCTGAGAAGCAGAGGCGTGAGACGGTCTATCTTTGCCCACGTTCTCTAGGGCTGCACCCCTGAACTTCTGCGTGGACCTCTTTTCGTCTCGGCGCCACTGGTCTGTTGTCCAGGAGATCATCGGCCTCTACGTAGTAAGTGCTGGGGTGCCCCCGTCGATGAGTGTGAACGAGGAGGTTCAGGAACGAGGAGGTAAGACGACTACTGTTTTAGACGGTGGATCCACTAGGATACCGATTGTGCGGTAGGCCCATAAGGGGTTATTTGTGTATGGAATCTGCCCCCTCCAGTGGAGGGAAGGAGCAAAGGCGCACTGCTCAATTAAACGCCCTTTAGTAAGCCCGTTTAATTTTGGTTTGGAGTCAGGCGGGGTTCTGGTGTAAATAGCCCTAGCCGGACACCGGTGTCTTGTCTAGACTAGCGTTCTAGGGTGTATATTACGTTCGCTAGGTCGGAGGGACCGGGAGACTAAGCGGCGTCTGTGTAAATTCGGTCCGCTAGATCTCAACCTATCTTGGCTAAGTGGGAAGGCGTGTAAATTTGGAACCCACTAGATTTTTGATAGAGTATATAGACTGTGACGAAATGCCTTTCGTCACTGAATTTATTGGTGACAAGCTGCCCTTTACCCCTGGCTGTTGGAGGAGCCTGATTTCCAGCCTCTTACCTGTTGACTATGGTCCCTGGGAGATTTGGCCCTTCAGGTGCAACCTTTGGGCATATTGGATTTGTATGGTGCTGCTGCTGGCCCTTTAAAAAACATCCGTGGACATATTATGACTTTTAGGAACAATGTCCCTTTAAGACTGTAAATGTGTAGGTTCTATGTGATAAATGTAACAGTATGTATTTTTACGTGTTTTATTGTCCTTTGTCTGCCATGTGGCTAATGGAGTTTTACCTCTGTCCTTGGAGATAATTGGATTACTTCCCAATTATCTCCAGGATAGAGATTCTGTGGAACTGTTTTGGGAAGAAAAGTCATGCTTCATTTGGTAACAAAGGACTTTCCCTTAACGTTTGAACCACTGGTCTGATTCGCACCATTTTTTAAATATGTTGTTCCCCTGAATGGATTGATTGTGAATATGTATTTTTATAGAGATTGGATGTATGGTTTTAGAGTTATGAAAGTTGGGTAAAAAGTATGTTTTAACTGTATGTATAATTGAGTTTCCTCTCAGGATAAGGGGAGGGGATATGTGGGATGTAACTGTGATATGATTGGTTGTTTTATCCCTCCCTGTGGGCGGTCCTGTATTTGCAACAACTGTAATAAAAGCCAGACTGGGTGTGCTAGCACCTCAGATCATCTTGTACCTTCATGAAGTTTCAGCTCATGTTTGGGGGATTGGAGAACTACACTCTGGGGATTGCTATAATCACTATACTCCCCAGGGTATAATCGCGGAGCTCTGCTAAGAGCTTGTTCCTGTTCCTGCTCTCTGGAATTCGGAGAGGTCCATCTACTGGAATCTAGACCCTGGTCTTGGGTCCAGAGTGGGTAGCGTGGCGAGACCCCAACAAAGCTGCGGCGGTTCGTGGGACTCTGCAGTGGTTATGGTGTCAGGCAGAGTGCTTGGAGATCTCGGAAAGCACTAGGAGCATCCGGCAGCGGAGGGTACCTGGTATTTTTTTTTCAATCTAAAGCTTAAGCTATTGTAAAAACAGATATGAGTGGTGGCACTGGGCAAGAGGGCACAGTATCCACTGTGAACCTCACACAGAAGCTGACAGGTAGGCAACTGCTCTTCTATTACAGTGGGAAAAAAATGTTGGTTTTAAAAGCACGCTATAGAGACACCAGATATGATTGGCAATGTGCACTGGAACAGTTCTGGAGAGCACACACTGTAGGCCTGACAGAGCCGCTTGAAGGACACTGACTGGCTGCTATTAGCTTACACTGGAAACCTTTTTTCTTTGTAAAAGCACGCTACAGAGACACCAGATATGAGTGGCAACTGTCAAAGTACGCTGGAACAGGTCTGCAGAGCACACGCTGAAGGAGGCCTGACACCCAGACGCTTGCAGACAACTAACTGCTCTTCTATTACAGTGAAAAAAAAAATATTTATTTTAAATCTAAAGCTTAAGCTATTGTAAAAACAGATATGAGTGGTGGCACTGGGCAAGAGGGCACAGTATCCACTGTGAACCTCACACCGAAGCTGGCAGGCAGGCAACTGCCCTTCCATTCCAGTGAAAAAAAAAATTTGGTTTTAAAAGCACGCTATAGAGACACCAGATATGATTGGCAATGTGCACTGGAACAGTTCTGGAGAGCACACACTGTAGGCCTGACAGAGCCGCTTGAAGGACACTGACTGGCTGCTATTAGCTTACACTGGAAACCTTTTTTCTTTGTAACAGCACGCTACAGAGACACCAGATATAAGTGGCAACTGTCAAAGTACGCTGGCACAGGTCTGCAGAGCACACGCTGAAGGAGGCCTGACACCCAGACGCTTGCAGACAACTAACTGCTCTTCTATTACAGTGAAAAAAATATAATTTTTTTTTGAAATCTAAAGCTTAAGCTATTGTAAAAACAGATATGAGTGGTGGCACTGAGTGTGCAAATGGGCAAGGCATCCAGCCTGACACAGAAGCTGGCAGGCAGGCAACTGCTCTTCTATTACAGTGAATTTTTTTTATTTATTTTAAATCTAAAGCTTAAGCTATTGTAAAAACAGATATGAGTGGTGGCACTGACTGTGCAAATGGGCAAGGCATCCAGCCTGACACAGAAGCTGGCAGGCAGGCAACTGCTCTTCTATTACAGTGGAAAAAAAATATTTTTTTAAAATCTAAAGCTTAAGCTATTGTAAAAACAGATATGAGTGGTGGCACTGGGCAAGTGGGCACAGTATCCAATGTGAACCTCACACAGAAGCTGGCAGGCAGGCACCTGCAATTACATTACACAGAAAAAAAAAAAAGCAGCCTGATGTTCTAGCCCTAAAAAGGGCTTTTTGGGGTGCTGTCCTTACAGCAGAGATCAGATGAGTCCTTCAGGATTGTAGTGGACACTGAATACCCTAGCCTAGCTATTAATTTCCCTATCTAATCAGCAGCAGCTAAACTTTCCCTCCTCTCACTAAGCATGCAGCTTCAAAATGAATCGAAAATGGATGCTGGGAGGAAGGTTGGAGGGTGTGGAAGGGAGGGAGTGCTGCTGATTGGCTGGAATGTGTTTGCTGACCGAGAGGCACAGGGTCAAAGTTTGACCAATGATGACGAATAGGGGGCGGATCGAACTGCGCATGTGTCCGCCCTCCGCGGCGTTCACCGGGAACTGTTCGCCGGCGGACAGTTCGGTACATCACTATTCAATACCCCTGCCTCTCCTAAGATCAGTACTTTAGACTCAATGTACATCAAAATCATACATCCTGCATCCATCCCTGGGTCTGCTAACACTTCCTCTCTCTCTGGCTAACCTTGCAATAAGGAAAAACTAACTTCCACAGCACGTATCTTGGTAATCTATGGGTGTCATGTTTTATAACACTTTATCAATTCTGGTGAACTTGATAAGCAGAAAGCAGAGGAAACACATTTGTGATTGCAAGATGCTGTATAAGTGAATGAGAGAGATCCGAATGGTGAACGTAAAAAATGGTGAACATAAATTAACAAGACTATAAGTGCCATAGCTCTAACACTAACAACGTAAGCACACATTTAAATGAACACATTGGTGATAAAAACACACAGATGTATCCCTAACACTAAAGTGTCCCTCCACCCCCAAGCTCTCCCTTCTCCATCAAAATACAAAAACATTACTGTGATAGCTGGTGGTCTAAGATGATGTGAGTCTGAAACACAGTCTGTTTGAGATATATGGTTTTAACTTTCTGGAAATAGTTGAAGATATTTTAACTTTTCAAATGTTTTATTGAAAATTTTAAATATGATAATAAACCAAACAATAAAAATGATAATATTAACATCAAACAAACAATAAAAAGGGGTAAATGTACAAGTACTATTAATCATCCAAAACTAATAAAAAAATTAAAAAGAAATAAATAATTTAAAGAAATTGTACAATAATAAGTATAACTTTACCATTGGCAGTGCCTTATTTAGCAACCATAATTCAGTGCAAAGTGAATTAACAATACAAATATGTAACAAAGTTTGGTGACTGGCTGGGGGCAAAGAACTAAATATGATATTGACACCTAATATCTTCTTCCCAAAGCGTCCAATCGAGTTGTAAGGTGGTATTTGCCTCCCAAGGCAATCTAGTAGCTACAACGTTTGTTTTCAAAAAAGTGCTGTAATACCTCGCTAACTGAAGGGACAGTTGATGATTTCCAATGTCTTGGGATTACAGAGGTAGCAGAGATAAGCAGATGACCCAACATTACTCTTTGACTTTTGGATATATTTTCTGGTAAATTGATAAATAAACAAAGACGTTGGGATATTTCAACTGGAAATGTTATGATGAATTGAATGAGTTTATGTAGGTCTTTCCAGAATGAAGTTATCTTAGGACATGTCCAGAAGATGTGATATCATATCTCAATCCTCCCACAACCCCTCCAACAGGAATAAGTGTTTGTCAATTTTAATTTAAACAGTCTAGAAGGTGTAAGGTACAATCTGTATAATAGTTTGTAATGTGTTTCTATGTGTGATGTACATTGTGTAATGCCTTTCAGTGTTAGTAAAGAGGTGTGCCAGTCTTCAACTTCAAATTCCCAACCCAGCTCACTTTCCCATTTCAGCATGCAATCCAATTTAGGGCCTACATCGTCAGCAAAATAGGTATAGCATAAGAAGATGGTACGTTTTTGTCCAGGACTGGAAAAAAATATATTTTTTTAAATTTGACATTGCCAATTGTTTGAAGTCCGAATCCTGGTCAGAAACATTACAATGTTCATGCAACAGTTTTACCATTCCATTTAAAATAAGAGTGTCAGAATCATCTTAATCAAAATTTTACTTCACCTGAACAAATGACATAAATTATTGTTAAAAAGTAAATTGTTAATGTACGTGATTGAGTGTGAATTCCAATATTCGATGTTCAGTTCAGGTAAAAAACGATTGCAGCACCAGACACCAGAAGGACGAATCGACTTGAACAAAATGTCCCAAGCATTAATAGTTGTTTTAGTAAAAGGAAACATGTCCGCCATTCAAGGTCGTCAAGAAGAAGACAGTCATAAAACATTTTTAAAAGAACAAGGAAAATGTCATTAGTTGCACTCCAGATTGATCACAGCACATTGAAACTAATCAGATCTACAACTTTACTCAAAATCATAAGATATCAGTGCAGAGCAAGCTCTCAGCAAACAGTTTAACCCCTTAAGGACACATGACATGTCATTGATTCAGTTTTATTCCAGAAGTTTGGTCCTTAAGGGGTTAAAGTGTGCTTCTGGTTAAAGCAGCAGGTTATTAACAGGCACATATTTACCAGAGCAGCCATCAATATGATCCATCCCTGGTTGCCAAGATTTGCCAGTGGCATTTTTCAGGAGAACTACCAAGTAAAACATTTTAGAGAAATGTTGGCCCTAATCACTATGTCTTTACAGCCAGGCACCAGCATTAGACAAAGAAAGCATATTTCACATATGGATTTTCTTGTTTAATTAATTTAATAAAAATTTAATTAATTTAATTTTTAATTTATGGAATAGAATCGCAGGACAAAATTTTATTTTAGGAAAAAATTATTTGACTGAAATGAATTTTCTTGCCATTCACAAGTCAACACACAAATAGGCAATGCGTCTATAATCTTACTCTACCTTTTTTTCCATATTTTTCAGCTAACTCACAGTACCGCCCAGAAGAAAAAATACCCAAAATACCCAAAATATTTATCTTTAAGACTATTCCACATAACAAGATTGTTATAAAGAACTCTACACTGGTGTCTAGAACATGTAACTTCTTGAAACTTGCACTAGGTGGCACCAAGATTCATATTTTTTTACATATAAATTGTAGTCCAATCATTTGGTATTTTCCTGTGAAATGCATTTTAGATAGATACATGATTTTATAATAATTCTTATTATCTCCTATATTGAATAATATAACATTTGAGGTTTGAAAATGTAAATTAACAGTTGAGATCTACACAACTGTATTTACTTCCATCCTCAAACTGAGTAGCTTAAGATCGGCGTTAATAACTGTCATAAAACAGTGACTGTTCTTCGATGTATACGCTTGCATTTGTCATATTGAAAATGCTTTATGCATGCAGTCTACAACAAGGGCTGTCTATAAAAAAAACATACAACATACATTTTCTACATTCCAACTGCACTATAAAATTATAAGAAAAAAAAAATACATCAATGAACCATTTTTAAATAAAGCTTCATTATCTGGTAAATCCTTCACTGCCAAAATATTGTGTACAATTTTTTTTTAACTTTTATTTGCTTTGCAAAAAAAAAAAATAGTTCATGAAGCCTCCCTTACCTACTTTCATACAAGAATTATTATCAGCCTTTACATGCATGGAACATATTCCATTTTAACTAACTTAGGACTTGACTTGATATTGTTGGATACGTTTTTCAAAGTATTCAATATTTTTGGATACACTTTTTATATTTTTATTTTCAAAATGATTTATTATTTATTTATTTATAAAATATTTTCTTAGGAAAGATACATTGAAATTTCTCTTGTTTTCAAGTATGTCCTGGATTCACAAAACATTGTATTGTTACAATAGGGTACAATAAAATACAACATTAATACACCGTATATACAAAATGTAACATAGAACAGGTAAGAAATATTAAAATATGAAAATATGAAAAATGTATAATGTGTAAAACATAAAACAATTATGTAAAAATGTAATTATTCATAAAGAGTATCTAAAAGTATTAAATCAATGCTTTAATGTCTACAAATGACAGCCCTCCAATCTCCTTACAAGCATTAAAGGAAGCTTTAAAGATTGTAACATTTCTACAGTCAGAGAGGCGAGGGTTAAATGTGTTTGCCAATTTGTCTCATGCCTTTTACATTGCATTACATTCATTGCATTCCAGAGATTGCTAAAACACTTTAAATACATTTATTTTAGAAATGTATGATTTAACTGTACCTACTGTATGTGGGCATTATGCTCAAATACAGACATTCTGTATATATATATATTTTTTTTTCCTTCCTCTACTGCATCTGTGGAAGTCTTCACCGTCTATACCCCATTTATATACACCTCCTTATATACCTGCACTTCGAGCAGCTCCAGTAACTCGCGTTGTGCTGCTCCAATCAGCTACCCTAACTGAACATTCTAAAACACGGCCCAGCATTACCTGACCATTCTAAAAACACCAATAGAACCTTACAGGTATTTAAATCCAAACTGCCTCAAAATTGGTTTAAATTTACCTTTTGTACTCCCTCCTCTTGCAATCCCGCATAAGATGCTCATATGGGCTTTTAGCCCATGGAATGTCTTTAGCCCATGGAAATATATGTCTTGCAGATTTCCCTGTACCAATTGGCACTGCATTCACATGACAAAATCTGGATATTGTTCATGGTATTTAACAATATATTTGAAGTTCAGGAACCAAATAGGCCTGAATTTGTACTGGATTCTAGCCTGACTAAATACTGACGGATTACCAAAATCCAGATCTGAATGCTTAATTTTGTTCCTGGATGCTTCAGATGTGGACTGAATTACAAAGAAAATACTATTTGACCACTGGCAGTGCTAGCAGCCAGCCAGAAAATAGTTAAATAACCCTTGGCATTGTGAGGGTTAATTATGTGATTGGGTTTTGGTGGCGATGAGATTTTTGGTATATGTTCATGTGACTAAGAGGGGTTATGAGGATGGGGTGAAGGATTTATGGGTATGAGGAGAAGGTTGTGGAGTAAGTAAGGGGTGATTAGGGGGATGAGGGGACTGGGATGAGAGCTTATAGGATGGGAATGAGGTAGGAATTTTAAGTCTGAGAATTTGGATGAGTGGATTATGTTTACGGGGTAATATGATTGGGCTAGTGAGTGGAGCAAGAATTAGGTGAAATAATGAGAATGGGCTAGGGTTTGGGCATGAAGAGGGCATAGGTAATGTAAATAGCGTTAAATGATATCTGGGTAATGTGGTTATTATGATAAGGTGATGTGATGGTTCATAGGCATTTGGTATTACTGTTAGGAGGGGATTTGTGGGATGGGGTGATGTTTGGTTGATTAGTATGTTTGCATTGGTAGTTTTTAGCATATTAGAGGGATGGAGTTATCTAATTATAATTATCGGGTAAGAGTGAGAAGGTGATTACAGTCCTGTGATTGATTGGCATTAAGGGGCAGGAGTTGATGAAAGGATGACTAGGCATGGAGGTACAGGTGTGATAAGATTATAAGATCTTAAATTACAGCTTGCCAAGGCCTCACTAAATCTAGAGCAGCCTCTGCAGCAGAAAAAAAAAAAAAGAAAAAAAAAGATTAATTAGTTTACAGCTCACTCACCTTGTTAACACACACACACACTTATTTTACAGCTTCAATCAATTTTTAACTATTTGAATTTTAATCTGGCTTCATGGAGGAGCAACTCCAACTGAGAAGATCTGAAGAACTTTCAACTCTTGGGAGATTGTAGTGGAGGTGGTTTATCTCCTTAAAATACACCCCACACACCCCATACCTCCCCACCCTACAGACCCTTACCCTTACACCTCTATTCCTCTAAACTAGAGCAGGGCATGTTTTGAAGAACCCCCAAACCTTTTCTTATCCTTCATTCCCCTCTACAGTCTCTATCCCCTTACACTTTAGCCCTTTCCTTCTCTACACTAGCCTCTATCCACCTCACCATCATTTATTTATTTATAAAATATTTTACCAGGAAAGATACATTGAGATTTCTCTCGTTTTCAAGTATGTCTTACCATGCTTCAGCTCCTATTCCCCTCTACAGTGGGGAATCCAGTCTCTTGTGAATTATTATTTTTTTTTTAAGTGGAATAGCAAAATCTAGGCCAAAATAGGAAATGTGGAAAAAAATCTCTAATTCAACACTTTTTTTTTTAATTTTTTTTTTTTTTTAAATCAACTACCTTGGCCTAGATATTGCAATTTACTTACCAATTCACCTCCAGTCAATATTTAGGGAATAGACCCTGTAGTAGAGTGTATCTCAATTTTTTTTACGGAGAAGTATCTGTGTAGGTCTAAAACAAATTTCTATGTACCCCTGCACCTATACATCATTTGTTATTTTGGTAGTACAATTACGACAAGATTTTAATTATTAATATTATTATTAAAAAAAATCTTAGACAAACTGCCAGGGGCATGGAACTGGTTTTGAAGGGGGGAGCAAATAATGGACTTGTCCATGGGCACCTCACCATGCCTCTGAATTTTCTTGGGATTCAGACCTGTCCCCCTTCGTTGTTCATCTCGCTCTGTCCACCAGGAGGCTCTCCAAATGGTATATTTCCATTCCTTCCTCAGTTGTGTTGGTAACTTATCTGCTAAAGCTTCCTAAAGCATGTACTAAGAGGGGCATAGCTTTTTCCCTTTGTACCTACAAATTTTAGATACTGAATGTAGTGGATCAAAGAACTGGTTTTAATGTGGACAGTACATGATTTATATTCAGCCTCTTGTATACAAACTAAATATATAATTTAATATAGCCAGTCAAATATTGTGCTGCATTCTAGGTTATTACGGTGAGATCTAACATCTACATCTGTTGATGTCTTCTGCCTTACGTGAATGTAAATCTGCAAGAATATATGACTTTAAATATGTTATCATAGCAACACCACCAACACTACAACAGGTTTAAACAGCTTATGCAGTGATCAGCAGATAAAGGTAGTCATGGGATTTATAGTGTCCATATCAATAAGAGGAGAAAGGACCTAATGGAAGAGTAAAGGCCTCCTAATGAGATAATGTGTGCATACCACTAATGCCTACCTGTGCCTGTGACCTCCCAACTGCACAATGGACTATGTGGATATTGCACATGCTGGGAGGGGAGTTTAAAATACACATAGTGGAGAATTAGCTGACTTGTGGGGACTGTTGGTGGCATCAGTGGCTTCCGGACATGTGTGAGCTAAGCCATAACCCCCTTCCCTCCTCCCCCCATGACTTAGCCAGGAAATCCTACAAAAGCTCATACCAGGAGCTTCCACCTCTCAGAGCTGAAGAGATAAGGTGACAAGCATCAGACCCCAGGTCAGACATCAAATCAGTTCTAAAACTATTTGGCTACTTACATTGGGAGGAGTCAGGGCACTAGATGCACCATAACCACTACAGCATGTCCCTTTAAAGCAGCACTGTCACACCAAATTTACCTTGTCCAAATTGCTTACTTTTATCTTCCTCTCTCAGAATATGTTCTTTTATTTTCCCAATGTAGGGAATACTTTGTCTTATGTATTTTTTTCTACGCTTCACCTTCTTTGACATGAGCAGGAGCTTATGTCAGCTCCATTTTCTGTATCAAAGAAAGTTTCCCACAATACTCACCCTTCTGTTCTGTTCTTGTGTTGCTTTGTTTCGTCATCCCAGAAGTTCAGTCATGTAGACTAGGGTGCCGGTGAAATGATCAAATTTCATCCAAAGAGAATGTCCATTCATGTTCGGATTAAATTCTGTATTTTCGGTTTGGAATTTCATTCGGAAAAATTTAATTCTGATCCGGGCCATGGCTGCATCTTGTAGTAGGTTGATAGGTAGCCCCCTGAATTGGTACCTTGTGGAACTGCACTACAATGGCAATCCAACCAGTATTGGGGAGCTACCTACTAAAAAGCAGAAACCAAAATTGGTCTTTCAGCCAGCTTTATTAATACTAAGTAATAAATACTATGTGTGAGTAAATAAGGGAGGTCAGCATGGGGGATATGCAAGTTATTCCTTGATTTTTTTTTTTTTATTACACACACACACACACACACACACACAAGAGTGAGCAGCCACTGACTGCTGACTGTTTATAGAAATGCCCCAATTTCTAAGATGTGGGTCATATTGATCGGGAGGATTTAGAAAGTGGCTCTAAATTCTGACACTTCTATTTTTAGACTGAATGAAGACTGAAGTGCAATTTGGTCTTCACTTCATTCAATGTAATATCTATTTGTTTATTTGTCTTGCTGATTGGTCCAAAAATTCAGACAATCACGAATGCCCAAGTGTCCAACGGAGCATGCACGTAAATTTCACAACGCAAGCTAGTGTGGGCAGATTAAACCCATGCGGTACACGTCATCCACAGAACACTATGATGGCGGCGCCTAGAGCATACATCTTGACGAGGAATAAAGATGTTAAAAAATCAATAAATACAAAAAAAAAAAAAGGAAATGGAGGTCTTTGGGGGGGGGGGGGGGTGACTATGGGGACAATTAAATGTAGAAATGTCAGGATGGGGTTAAAAAAAAAAGCAGATGCGGCCATTACAGTGCTGCATTAAATCATATCTTACAGCAATAAAATTAAAGAAAAGGCTAGACATTTGATAAAGAATAAAACAAATTTTGTTGTTTAAATTCTACAGAGCAAAAATGAACCTCAATCATGACATTAAGTTATATATATTTACTCAGTATTGTGTACTCTTTTTCAAGTGTTAATAGTAGTATTACCCTTTACTTATTTACGTATTTCTTTCATGCATTGTAACATAACCCTATATTGTTTCTGTGGATGAGAGTAAATCTAATCCGTGGCATGAATCTAATTTTAGTTTCTGTGGAATAAACAATAAGATACTTAATGTTCTTCAATTGTTCAGCTGCAGAGCCAGCCAGAACGTTGCATACAATAAGGATTTCAACACATATCCTATAATTACGTAAAACAAATACTCCTTTTGTACAGTGTAAAAAACACTGCTTTTCAAAAAGGAAGTGCCTTTAAAAATTGTAATGACTGTGCCAACAACTTAAAGTATATAGTGTGCATTATGGAGCAACACACATTGCTATGCCAAGATTGGGGAGGATTGCTAATATCACCCTGAATGCACACCAACACTAAGAAAACAAAAGAAAATGTGGCTAACATACAAAACAATAATTAAAAGTACATACTCTCAATATGTAAAATAGAATATTGAAGATAATTTAGTTTAATAGGTAAATCTAGCTTTTTATTTGTTTAATTTTAACTAAGTTTTATCGAAAGAGAAAAAATACATAATGAAGCTTAAATATCTGCAAGAAATGCTATTAGCAGAATTTATTTTAAGATAAGCAAGTTCTGCTTTCACTTTGTGGCTTCATACTTTAAAGGACAACTATAGTGCCCTGAGGGTGCCCCCACCGTCAGGGTCCCTCTCCCGCCGGGCTGGATGGAGAGGAAGGGGTTAAACGCTTACCTTTTTTCCAGCGCCGTGCTCCCTCTGTGCTGGAGAATCTCCTTCTTCTGCCGTCATCGGCTGAATGCGCATGCGCAGCAAGAGCCACGCGCGCATTCAGCCAGCCCATAGGAAAGCATTCTAAATGCTTTCCTATGGTCGCTGGCGTCTTCTCACTCTGAAAATCACAATGAGAAGCGCGGAAGCACCTCTAGGGGCTATCAATGAGACAGCCACTAGAGGCTGGATTAACCCATTTGTAAACATAGCAGTTTCTCTGAAACTGCTATGTTTACAGCAGAAAGGGTTAATCCTAGATGGACCTGGCACCCAGACCACTTCATTAAGCTGAAGTGGTCTGGGTGCCTATAGTGGTCCTTTAACAATCAGTGACCAACAACATCCACTAAGTGAGATAATCTATTATTATATGTATTAAATAATGTACAATTAGAAAACATTATACATATTGATACCGGAGAAACTGACGGAAGCCAAGCACAGAGAGATGGACACAGGTTTCTTCAGGAAGGAAGAGATTCTTTATTCGGTTCACCGATCGGGACTCAGAGGGACTAATGTCACCAAAATACAACAGGTTCTGAGCCCCGGACAATAGTGTAGGCTCCTTATATAGGCACATAACTCCTCCCATAATAAGCTCCACCCACACATTCTCTCAACCAATCAAAACTAACAAGAACTAACTTCCTGCTTGACCGCATGGCTTGTCCAGCACAATGGAGGAGGGTAATACTATATCCGATATTCTCGCACATGCTCTGTACACTACTGATCGTATCTTTGCCACGTGCAACCAACCGACCGATACACCAGTATGTGCACGTACACATGCCACGTGGTAATCTCGGCCTACTAAATGTATTTTTACCGAGATTCCACCACAATATAGTTAATACATTCCAGCTAAGGCAGCATCAGCTGTTAGAAACCCCTTCCTTCTCAGCTCATAAGAAAGGAACAAGACACAAAAATATGTAAGACTATCTGAACAAATATACAGAGTGTTTTTCCTAACTTCCCAGTCAGGTTTTAGGAAGGAGATGTTTTTATTTGGTGGTTCACTAGGTGGTACCGAATAAACCTCAGTATAGTTTCCTCTTATTGACTGATGCTCCTTCAAGGATTCCTTATATCAGTGTTTTGACCAATCAGCACCTCCTCATAGAGTTGCATTGAATCAATGCATCTCTATGAGGAAAATTGTAGATTATGCTAGCGCAGTGTACCTATAATCTTAATTTTATTAAGGACAGGAGGCGAGTATTTTGCATAATCTTTCTTTACTAAAACTCCAGCAGCACAGGTTTAACAATAAAGTTTAGTGAAAAAAACATTGCCATAGGGTATAAAAGGCCCTTCCTCTTGCATCATTTCCTCTTTCTTTGGTGCGAGATAATCATAAACATATCCTGCTATTACAATAAATAATGATAACGACGAAGAATCAGACTGTAAATGATCCAAATCCCGACTGGAAGATTGTCGTAGAGTTCAAAGACGATCCCATGTATTGATCCATGAAGAAGAATCAAACTGAAAAGAAACAAAAGACGTGAAAGGGATTTGGAAATGAACTGTTTGTCCTCATTATTATTATTATTAGCATAATCAATATTACTGTTTATAAAACGCCAGTTTATTCCGTAGTACTTTACGTAAAAGGAATTTATCAGATGAGACAAGAATATTTTAACCGAAATAGGTAGCTATGAGAGACATTAATATAGTCAAATTGTATGTATTAGGAAATCATAACAGATAGCAGTCGTAATTTCAAGATGTGATATGAAATAAACCACATAATAAAGAGATAACCACACCCCCTGAATTCAAATCTTTTATTGAAGTACAACCCAAGGAATGATAATTAGGGAGGGAAAAAGCAGGGTGGGAAAATACTCGCCTCCTGTCCTTAATAAAATTAAGATTATAGGTACACTGCGCTAGCATAATCTACAATTTTATAACAGGACAGGAGGCTTCATATTTTGCATTTTTAACGCTATGGAACAACACAGGATGTGTGAAGAGTCCGAGGAAGTAGAACACCCTGAAATTCTCTTCTCGTGACTCGGCCAATGAACATCGGCGAAGGAAGATGCGTCGTGGATGTCTAAGACGCATCCATGACTCGAATGACTGATAACCAATCGATCACCGCAACCATATGAGCAATGGTCAACGTGCCCACTCGGTAAGGTGGTGGCCATAACTGGTGTGAAAGGTATAGCATACAAAGGGAGAGAGAGAGGCTGTCTCGATTGTGAGATTCCTCGAGGGTTAGTTGGAGTGACTATCCAAATCCATAGGACAAACCCGTAGGAATAGAGAGAACCACAACTAAGACCCATAACCGAGTGTATTCCGATACTGGTTCTGGAGCGCATGACGCCTCACAGCATACAAAAAGTCCTGTCGTGGAGTATGAGCCGCCAAAGTCTCCGATGGTATCTTGTGGGTTGTCCGTAAAATGGGAGACAGCGGGAGGGCAGTGGATAGCCCAGAATGGAGTCAATAGGATCAGGAGCCCCTTCGATTCTGCTGTAGTGGCGAGGTGCGTGTCACCCAGATCTCCGTGATGCGATGGTGACCAAGGAGTCCCGTTGTCACGAAACCCAGTTCATGATATAGGTAATCTTCTGAGGGAACCCTAGTCATGGTAAATGTCCTCCGATATTATTAGAGTCCGATACCAGACTCTGTCCAGGTGTTTTGTGTAGTCGGTTGCCGAGATATTGTCCAAATGTAGGAGAATACAACGATCGGATCTGTCCCAGGCTAGCTGTAGTTTGTCGGTAATCTCGACGCCGGCCGTCTCTTCTCCAGATCATGGTTCTCTGGTAGGGGTATGTGCAGCAAGCCTTCCAGCCCTAGAGACTGATTGTCGATTACATGTGTAGTAAGTAACGTCTTGTAGTCTAGATAGGTGAGGTAGTGGATTCCCTTGTGGCAAAGGGCGCCATGACCGGTTATAAAAGTTTCTTGGGTACCATGGGTCGTACCTTAATGATAGACATGTGAATTGATTTGTTTGGTCCCGTCGATGAAAAAACAAAATGGACAAATGGTCCCTGGTGTGACTATCCTGGACGGGTATGTGTCCGTCCAATCCTAATTATTGAACCCACCTAGGTGTGGGGAAGCTGTAGGATGGTGCCAGAATGGTAGTCTCCCGACTACTGTGAGCATAAAATTATCCCCGAGTTAATCAGTGACGTCTGGAGCGAATGCCCAGCGCTTCTTGGAAAGAAGTAAGTTTCCTCATATGTGATATTTGTGGTCCTCCAGTACCCGTAGAGGGGTGGTATTGGAAGATGTGGACTTCGACCCCCAATGGTCAACCAGGTATCCAGATTAAGCATTAGTTCATGGAGCTAAGTTACCCTACTGGGACGTTCAGCCCAGGAGTATAGAGGAATCCTATGTCCTATCCTTCGGCCATCCGGAGTAATCTAACCTACCTACTCGAGTAGAGGTAGCTTCCTTATTTCATTACAAGGTAGACCGCTGCCCATGGTTACACCATGAGAGCGTTGAAACCGGAGAAATGTAAGAGTATAGCTGTTTCTCAGTAATATTCTGTTGTTGGGGTGAAGTGAGTGAGGGCGTGCGACCCGGAGTCGAACACACAGTCTCCTTTTCCTCGGTTTTGTGGCTACAATTGTATGGATCGTGGATGAAGGCCTGGCAACCCCCATTTCGTCGATCTCTGTGTGTTGACTGACCGTGCAGCGGTCAAATCCGTGGAGTCTCCGGAGATTTCCTTAATATGTTGTTTGGATAACTTTCCGGCACATCGAGGTTCTGTTCCCAGGCTTGATGTAATTATTTGGAGGGTCCGTGATGGAATACTTGCACTTGTCCTTTGTATATAGGTGCTTGGCCCCGGGCCTAGTAGCTCATGAATTCATAGGCAGATGGGGTACCATGGTTCAGTCTCTGCAAGACCCTGACCCAGCCTATTGTTGTCTGCATTGAGGTTGCCACTGCAATTAACCTAGGCTGAAAGTCTTGAGTGAGAGGTCGTCTGTTGACCTTTCCGTCTGTTGAGTATATATATCTATATATATGGACTAGGTACATGTGTAAATGTGTTAGGACACCTAGAGCACCTCCGGCCATAGTTCCATGTGGAATGCGCATCTGCGAGTGGGGGAATAACCCCAGTAGTAAAGGGGTTCATCCCAATAATAAAGTGCACAGAAGTCCGCAGACGAGTGTTGGAGCCTGATTACTGCAAAATTTTTCCCCTTCCTCAGTGAGGAGTATGTGGATCACCCTAGTCGTATTGTGGGTACCATGCATAGAGTCATATATACATATGATATAGCAGGGGGTGAGCCTGCGTGCACTATGACTCTTAATGATATAGCAGGGGATGAGCCTGCTTGCACTGTGACTCTTAATGATATAGCAGGGGGTGAGCCTGCTTGTACTGTGACTCTTAATTGTATAGCAGGGGATGAGCCTGCTTGCACTGTGACTCTTAATTGTATAGCAGGGGATGAGCCTGCTTGCACTGTGACTCTTAATGATGTAGCAGGGGATAAGCCTGCTTGCACTGTGACTCTTAATTGTATAGCAGGGGATGAGCCTGCTTGCACTGTGACTCTTAATTGTATAGCAGGGGATGAGCCTGCTTGCACTGTGACTCTTAATGATGTAGCAGGGGATAAGCCTGCTTGCACTGTGACTCTTAATGATATAGCAGGGGATGAGCCTGCTTGTACTGTGACTCTTAATTGTATAGCAGGGGATGAGCCTACTTGCACTGTGACACTTGAGCCTGTGGGGGTCGCCTCCTATAAAGGGGTCACCCCAATAAAAAAGTGCACAGTAATCCATTGGTGAATGCACATCTTTGAGTGTGGGGGTCACCCCAGTAGTAAGGGGGGGTCGCCCCAATAATAAAGTGCACAGAAAATAACGTTTGGATAGTTTTATTCTGGGGACTTCTCTAAGGAAGTCAGTGTCTTCCGTTTCAGTGGCCGTTGCGGTGTCGGTGTCTGTTTTCGGGATCTGCACCAGTGGCAATAGCCTTCTCCACTGAGGCAGCCACCGCCGAATTTTTCATTGACTGGAAGTCAGATGGTGGTGATTGTGGTGAGTCACTCAACATGAAGTAGTGGAGTATTCCTCTCTGTGAAAGACAGGAGAATGTCAGGTACTGAAGTACATGAGTAGTAGTACAGTCGGCTTCCACTAATGACTGGCCTGACCAGTGTTATCTGACCCGAGACCCTCAGGTCGCAAGGGGTCGAGTGGCCTGAAGAGGGGGTCACCCTCTGTGCGACCGGGATGAGCGGTCGTATAAGTGGGCCGCACCCGTCAAGGGTGGAGGGCCTGTTTGGTTTGGGGTTCACCCAACAATATATGAATTGTGGAGCCTGTACATTTGCAATTTCCTCATTCCTTGGTAAGGAGGTGCGTGGATCACCCCAGTCGTAGTGTGGGTGTCCGATATTCACTGCATAGAGTCATTTTGTTAGTGTATGGCAGGGTGTTGAACCTGCGTGACACAGTGCAGCCTATGAGGCTCTTTGAGCCTATGGGGGGTCACCCCTGAATAAATCCTGCACCAAGTGCTGTATGGCTCCTCTTGGGGGTCACCCAGCATAGGGGGTCACTCCTGTTATGGTATTGGCAGGAGCGTGAGTGGGGTTCACCCCCAACTGAGAGGGGTCACCTCTGTATAGACACTCTGCAGCAGTGTAATGGTTAATGTACAGTGCAGTTTGTTATCAGCAATGTTCCACAGTAAATTATTGTTTAATGGAAATACTTAACTATACATATCCAACGTGTGAGTCATAACCGCTAGGGGCGCAAATGGCAGTCGTGGGTCTCGCAGGTGCGAGATCTAAGATGGCCGCCGTTCGCGCCAAAACGACAGCGCGGCTAGCAGTTGCGGCCCGCCAGCGTGGATACGAAAAATACACAGAAATTAATAGATCACAAGATATAAAATTGTGAACCCATTCTCTGGTTACCCAAATAGGTGATTCCTATTTTATCTACTTCAGTGGGGATAGAGCCTGTGAACCATAAGATATGGACAGTGTACTGCTAGTGTATTAGCCCATTGAGCTAACCTAATGCATGAAATACATTGTGAAACATCTATATATACACATACATACATATATATATATATATATATATATATATATACACACATACATATATACATACACATATATGTACATACATACATACATACATATATATATATACACACATATACACATGGTGCTATGTATATCACAGCTCCTGACAGGCATTGAAAAACCCTGTAGGAGAAATGAGAGCATTCCAGACCGTGTGAATCACGGTCTGGGAAGGTGACTGGCCGCCCTGGATCTCGCAGTCTGCGATACCCAAAATGGCCGCCGTTCGCGTGCAAATCTTAATGCCGGTAACGCGGATTTCCACACTCCCCCTCCCGCTGACCCTAACCAATGCCCCAGTCCCTGGTTTGATAAGCGCGATCTTGGTAACTTGCCGCGATCGCGAAATGAATGACAGGGAGATAGTGAGAGGGAAGCAAAGGTAGTACAGGTGGGGATATAGGGGAGAAAGGGAAAAATTTAAGAAAATAAATAGTGATAATCAAATATAGAGACAATCCATCAAACCCAGTGTGAATGTAAAACCATAGTAAGAATGGGCAGAGAAAACAAGATTCTGACAGAGTAAATATATATTACATAGTAAGAATGGGCAGAGAATACAAGATTCTGACAGAGTAAATATAAATTCCATAGTAAGAATAAGCAGAGAAAGGAAGCTCTGACAGAGTAAATGTAAATTCAACAGTAAGTATGAGCAGAGAAAAGAAGCTCTGACAGGGTAAATGTAAATTCCATAGTAAGAATGAGCAGAGAAAGGAAACTCTGACAGAGTAAATGTGAATTCCATAGTAGGAATGAGCAGAGAAAGGACACTCTGACAGAGTAAATGTAAATTCAGTAGTAAGAATGTGGTGGAATCTCGGTAAAAATAAATTTAGTAGGCCGAGATTACCACGTGGCATGTGTACGTGCATATGCTGACGTATCGATCAGTTGGTTGCACGAGGCAAGATACGATCAGTAGTGTACGGAGCATGTGCAAGAATACAGGATATAGTATTCCACCTCCTCCATTGTGCTGGACAAACCATGCGGTCAAACAGGAAGTTAATTCTTATTTGTGTTGATTGGTTAAGAGAATGTGCGGGTGGAGCTTAATATGGGAGGAGTTATGTGCCTATATAAGGAGCCTGCACTATTGTCCGGGGCTCAGAACTTGTGGTATTTTGGTGACGCTAGTCCCTCTGAGTCCCGATCGGTGATCCAATAAAGAATCTCTTCCTTCCTGAAGAAACCTGTGTCCATCTCTCTGTGCTTGGCTTCCGTCAGTTTCTCCGGTATCATTTGGTGCATTGGCCGGGAAGCTCATCGTTCAACGGTAGCTGAGAGGCAGAGGCGTGAGACGGTCTATCTTTGCCCACGTTCTCTACGGCTGCACCCCTGAACTTCTGCGTGGACCTCCCTTCGTCTCGGCGCCACTGGTCTGTTGTCCAGGAGATCATCGGCCTCTACGTGAGAAGTGCTGGGGTGTCCCCGTCGATGAGTGTGAACTCAGGTTCAGGAACGAGGAGGTAAGACAACTGCTGTTTTAGACGGCAGGACCCACTAGGGGTATACCGATTGTGCGGTAGGCCCAAAGGGGTTTTGAATCTGTGTATCTGCCCCCTCTGTCGGAGGGAAGGAGCGAAGGCGCACCGCTCGATCGAACGCTCTTTAGTCAGACCGTTTGATTTTGTTAGTCAGGCGGGGCTCTGGTGTAAATAGCCCTAGCCGGACACCGGTGTCTTGTCTAGACTAGCGTTCTAGGGTGTATATTTTGTTCGCTAGGCCGGAGGGACCGGGAGACTAAGCGGCGTCTGTGTAAATTCGGTTCGCTAGCTCTCATCCTATCTGGGCTAAGTGGGAAGGCGTGTAAATTTGGAACCCACTAGACTTTTGATAGTGCGACTAAGAGGCGTCTGTGTAAATTCGGTCCTCTAGCTCGCTATATATGTGGTGATTGGGCAGTGTGGCTAACCAAAACGTATGTAGATTGTTTTTAGGTAGTCCATTCAAGGTACTGGCCAATAGTTTAGTTGGGAATTGTAAATGTGATAAAGATTGTTTAGTAAAGTGTATATCTTGTTAGATAGCGCGAGCTCAGCCGTCTAGCGAGAGTGTTAATAGTGTGTTGCTGTATTATAGTGCACGGTACCATAACCCTGTATATTTACTGACACTGTATATAAGTACTAATCATTGTCGTCCATTGCATGTTTAACACCATAACCACTAATAATTGTATTGTGACCTTAACTTGTGCTTTGACCTATGCTAACCGTACTGTAACCGCTATTTGTAAAAGACGATGTTACTGGGGTGTGTTATAGACGGGTAATTCGTATATAGAGAATTATAGCGTGGGTGACTGTATAGTTACGCCAAAGGGCATAATATTGATTATATAGTGACTGGTGTAACAGCTGTGTGTGTACGGGAATTCCCTGAGTGTTTATTGTGTTATTGTGTACATTTCACTTGGTAACCGTACCACGTGGTGCTGTTGCCGGAGGAAACGGGTGTGACTGTTGAATAGTACGCGTGTATAGTATTCGTTGTCGACGACGTTCCATTGTTAAGTATGGGTGCGTCGCAGTCAACGATTCCGGATCCCTTAGGTTGTATGGTGAAGAATTTTAAAAAGGGATTCAAAACTTATGATTTTGGGGTTAAAATGTCTCCTGTACGTTTGGTCACTTTGTGTACTAGGGAGTGGCCTACTTTGGTTGCGGCATGGCCGCCACGTGGCAGTTTGGATCCAACTCTGGTACAGCGCTTACACGTGGCTGTATCAGGTAGGCCTGAACTTTACGGCCAGTTTCCTTATATTGATTGTTGGAGACAGGCCGTAAATGACTCGCCAAAATGGCTCCAGACATGCCACGAGGAGCAATGTCGCCTCATGGTAGCTAGGACTTGTTCGTCCACTAGGACTGGTGTTAGGCCCATTTTGGACACGCCCCCTGAGCCCGAGATCCCATTGCCGCCCCCTTACTTTCCGTTAAGAGGAAGTGACGCAAATGCAGGAAGTCCTGCAACCCTCCCCTCATTACCCTCATCCACTTCCGCTTCCTCCTCCAGTACAGGATCCACCCCCCCTCGTACTAAATCTCCCCTTCCGGAATCAGAACCAACCCCCATTAAAAACGAATATCCTGATTTGGCGCCACTTCAGACTTCCGGTCAAGCTTCATCTAGCTCGGCTCGAAGTGTTTTATTTACAACCTTTTCCCAAAACCAAGCTCCCACATCCCCATACCCTATTTCTCCCCGACTGGAATCTATGACTGACGCCCCTCCACGTAGCCCCATACAGACCCGACAGTTGACCGGTGCCCAACAATTAAAACACTATCAGATGCCTCTTCGTCTGAATCCTGGGTCAGCCTATATCGATGCCGCAGGCCAAATGGCACATGCTGACCCAGTCTTTGTATATGTCCCATTCACGACAACCAATCTTTTAAATTGGAAGACCCACAATTCCTCGTATACTGAGAAACCACAAGCTATGACTGATCTGTTCACCTCAATAGTACAGACACATAACCCGACATGGGCTGATTGCCAGCAGTTATTAATGACTTTATTCAACAATGAGGAAAGGACAAGGATTAACCAAGCGGCCATTAAAGCACTAGAGGATAAAGCCCGTACTTTAAACCAAGCCAATCCATCAGCATGGGCCGCAACACATTATCCCAACACCGATCCAGATTGGAATGTAAATGGTGCTGATATGGTTCAACTCAGAGCCTATAGAGACGCTATAATTGCTGGCATGAAAGCCGGAGGAAAGAAAGCCATTAACATGTCGAAGACAGTTGAGGTGATTCAGAAAAGTGATGAAGCGCCCAGTGTCTTTTAGGACCGATTATTGGAGGCATACCGCTTGTATACCCCCTTTAATCCGGAAGACGCAGACAATTCCCGAATGGTGAACTCCGCCTTTGTCAGCCAAGCTTACGGAGATATTAAGCGCAAGCTACAAAAGTTAGAAGGGTTTGCAGGTATGTCAATCACCCAACTAATGGAGGTAGCGAATAAGGTTTATATGAATAGGGAAACAGAAAGTAAGAAAGAGGAAGAGCGCAAGATGCGTAAAAAGGCTGATATGCTAGCGGTAGCGATCGCAGGCGTAGATAGACGGGGCCCAGATAGAGGCGATAGTAGATGGAATGAGGAACCTCTAAGTAGAAATCAGTGCGCATACTGTAGGGAAGAAGGGCATTGGAGAAATGAGTGTCCTCGAAGAGAACAGTGTGAGAGAGACAGACCTAGGACAGGTTACGGAAACTTTAGAGGCAGAGCGAGAGGTAGAGGAGGCCCCGGAGGGAGTAATGGGAACAGAGGAAGTGTTAGGGAAGATAGGTATATTCCAGCAGCGCAAAGGTCCCGCGATAGAGAAGGTAGGGACTTTGTAGGATTGGCTGACACGGTCATGGAGGACTATTGATACCGACCGGGCTCCATCCCCCTTGGTCGAGCGGAGCCTATGGTCGATGTATCAATAGGGGGAAAAAGGAGTGCGTTCATGATCGACACTGGTGCTAAACATTCAGTGGTGACTAATCTAGTTGCTCCTCCATCTGGAAGGACTATTACTGTAATAGGAGCAACTGGAAGAAGTGCTGAAAAACCGGTTCTTAAAAGTCGACTCTGTACATTGGGAGGCCACGTAGTAAAACATCAATTCCTTTATATGCCTGAATGTCCAGTCCAATTGCTGGGACGTGATATGCTATCAAAATTACAAGCGCAGATTACGTTCCTACCAAATGGAACAACATCCTTAAAGTTTAATGGACCTTCAGGTATCATGACATTATCCGTACCAAAGGAAGAAGAGTGGCGACTTTATACAGTGTTGACTAGCCAAAACCCTAGGAGTGATGAGACATTATTTAACATACCAGGAGTTTGGGCAGAGAACAACCCACCAGGACTGGCCCGCAATATTCCACCTATAAAAATTTAACTAAAACTTGGGGTTTATCCAGTGAGCCTAAGACAATACCACATCCCGCAGAAGGCTAAGAAGAACATCCAATCCTATCTGGATAAGTTCATACGGTATGGTATCCTAAAATTCTGTACTTCCCCCTGGAACACCCCATTGCTGCCTGTTCAAAAGCCCGGTACAGATGAGTATCGACCTGTGCAGGACTTGAGAGCAGTCAATGATGCGGTTGTTAGTATACATCCAGTTGTACCCAATCCATATAACCTGCTTGCTTTAATTCCGGGCGGGGCTACTTACTTTACAGTCTTAGACCTCAAAGATGCCTTCTTTTGCCTCCGAATTGCCGCAGAAAGTCAATGTATTTTCGCTTTCCAATGGGAGAACGCTGTAACGGGCTCAAAACGCCAAATGACCTGGACAAGACTGCCCCAAGGGTTTAAAAATTCACCTACCCTATTTGGTTCAGCCCTAAGTCAAGATCTATTGGATTTCGAGTCCATCCCAGGAGAGTGTGTATTGTTACAATATGTAGATGACTTGTTGATAGCAGCAGTTACAAAAGAAATCTGTCAGCAAGCAACGCACGATCTACTACACATTCTCTGGAAGGCAGGATACAAGGTGTCTAGAAAGAAGGCTCAGTTGTGTTTGCCAACTGTCAAATATCTGGGATTCCATATCTCTGAAGGTCAAAGAATTATGGGGCCAGAGAGAAAAGAAGCTGTCTGCCAAATACCAATACCCAAGAATAGAAGACAAGTGCGAGAATTCTTGGGGGCAGCAGGCTTCTGTAGGATATGGATTCCCAGCTACGCGATACTGGCAAAACCTCTGTACGCAGCTATCAAAGGTACAGAGCACGACCCCTTCCTATGGACCCAAGAACAGCAGACGGCACTTGAAGATGTGAAGAAGGCTTTGATGAGTGCCCCAGCATTAGGTCTACCTGATCACACACGACCATTCTACCTGTATGTACATGAGCAAAGAAGAATGGCTGTGGGAGTATTGACACAGTACTTGGGATCATGGCAAAGACCTGTTGCCTATATGTCTAAGCAATTGGATGCAGTGGCCAGCGGACTTCCACCTTGTCTAAGAGCCGTAGCTGCAGCCGCCCTGCTAGTAGCTGAAGCCGATAAACTCACTCTGGGTCAAGAACTTTATGTACGAGTCCCACATGCAGTACAGACGTTGTTGGATTACAAAGGAAATCATTGGTTTAGTAACAGCCGTATGACCAAGTATCAAGCAATGTTGTGTGAAAACCCAAGAGTGCATTTAGAGACTGTAAACACCTTAAATCCAGCTACCCTTTTGCCACAACCTACTGAAAGTCAACATGATTGTTTGGAAGTAATGGATGAAGTATTCTCAAGTAGACCAGATCTTCGTGATTTTCCCATCCAGAACCCCGATGTTCAATATTATACCGACGGCAGTAGTTATGTGAAAGAAGGGATCCGCTATGCAGGATATGCAGTGACAACAATAGATAAGGTGATAGAAGCTCGGCCACTGGCGAAAGGAACATCAGCACAAAAGGCAGAATTGATAGCACTGACACGAGCGTTACAATTGGCTGAAGGTTTAAGAGTAAACATCTACACGGACTCCAAATATGCGTTTTTAACCACTCATGCCCACGGAGCTTTGTATAAAGAAAGAGGACTACTGAATTCAGAAGGCAAAGAAATCAAGTACGCAGCTGAAATCCTACAACTATTGGAAGCAGTGTGGGAGCCTAAAGAAGTCGGTATCATACATTGTCGAGCGCATCTGAGAGGAGATGGTGATGTAACCAAGGGAAATCGGATGGCAGATAGTGCAGCCAAGCGTGCTGCTGAATCAGGAAGACAGGAGTATGTGGGGCATATAGCTGCTCTTATACCAACTCCACTGTCCCAATGGACTCCAGTTTATACAGCTCAAGAAGAGGAGTGGTTAAAGACTGAACCAGGAAAGTATTTGGAGAACAAGTGGTATCAGCTAGAAGATGGAAGAATAGTCATACCAGCATCACTAGCGGTAGAAATTGTCCAAAATTATCATAACGGGACACATTCTGGGAGAGACAGTACTGAAGAATCTCTCAGAAAACATTTCTACATACCAAGATTGTCCAACTTGACTCAGGCCATTGTACGAAGATGTGTAACGTGTGCTAAAAATAATGCAAGACAAGGACCAGTAAAGCCACCAGGAGTCCAGTTTATGGGGGGACTCCCCATGTCCGATCTACAAATAGACTTTACAGTGATGCCTAAATCGGGTGGACATTGTTACCTGCTGGTAATTGTGTGCACCTATTCAGGCTGGGTAGAAGCATGTCCTACTCGTACAGAGAAAGCAGGAGAAGTTGTGAGATTCCTGCTACGAGAAATAATACCCCGATATGGACTACCCTGTTCTATAGGATCGGACAATGGTCCAGCTTTTGTTCATCAGTGCCTACAACAACTGACTCATATGCTTGGTATAAAGTGGAGGCTTCATACAGCATATAGACCCCAGAGTTCTGGTAAGGTAGAGAGAATGAATAGAACTATTAAGAATCAGTTGGCTAAAATGTGTCAGGAAACCCAACTTAAGTGGAACGTTCTCTTACCCATAGCTCTATTGCGAATCCGCAGTACCCCTACCAGAAGGATGGGCCTCTCTCCTTTTGAAATCATGTATGGGCGACCACCTCCCGTACTTGGTAACTTAAGGGGGGACTTGAGTCAGTTGGGAGAAGGAATTACCCGGCAGCAGGTTGTAGAGTTGGGTAAGACTATGGAGGAGGTACAGAAATGGGTACAAGATAGATTACCTGTGAATATTTATCCCCCTGTTCATAGTTATCATCCAGGAGATCAAGTGTGGATTAAAGAGTGGAATAATGTACCGTTAGGGCCCAAGTGGAGAGGTCCTTATGTTGTTCTTTTGTCTACCCCTACAGCGATAAAAGTAGCCGAAGTGACTCCGTGGATACATCACTCCAGGGTTAAACCAGCAGCAGTCGATTCTTGGCAAGTTACAGCAGATCCAGAGAATCCCTGCAAGATCCGGTTAAAACGCACTACTCAGTCGGAGTAACGAGGAACTATTGTGGATTACAAATTTTATTGTTACAGGGATTTGGTGCGTGAGTGAGAAGGCCATAATAAAGCCTGTCCGCCCACCGACGTATAGTTTATAAGCCAGGGAAAGTCTCGAAGGGACTCCTGTGAAGACGAGCAGAACTCCATTCCCTGCAGCCCTTACATCCTGGAAGCTGAGGTGCCTTCGCACGGACGAAGACTGAGGATGACGGCGAAAGATGTGTTTTTGATAGTGTTTATTTATGTGTGTTTTTATATTCAGGAAGGTAGAGGTACCGACACTCCTAGCTGTGAGGTATGCATTAAGACTACGAGAACAGGTAACCATATTTCCCAAACCCTAATTTGGCATTCACAATACGAGTGTAAAGGAGATGTATCGAGATGTAGGTACTTAAATATAGACTATAGTGTGTGCCATTTGGGAGTAGGAGAACCTAAGTGCTTCAGTCCGGAGTATCAACCTCGTACAATTTGGTTGACTCTCAGGAATGGAGATCCTCAGGGGACCCTAATTAATAAGACGGTGTTAGAATCCGTACATTCTTCGGGTGTTCTGCTATTTGATGCGTGTAAAGCGATATCGAGTGGTAGAAAGCCGTGGAATGTATGTGGGGATCTTAGATGGGAGAGGACGTATGGGTCTAATGATAAATATATTTGTCCCAGTAGTAAAAAATAAATATGTGAGTCCTAGATGCCCAAATAAAGACTATAACTTTTGCCCATATTGGTCTTGTGTGGGGTGGGCGACTTGGGGACAGACAGTAGACAAAGACATGATAGTGACTAAGTTGCCGACTAGCCCATATTGTAAGTCTATGGAATGTAATCCCATCCATATACTTATAAATAACCCCGATAAGTTCTTAGACAAATATGGCAATTTATTTGGGTTTCAAATATACGGGACGGGTTTAGGACGGGTTTAGGAATATACGGGACAAAGGACACTCTGACAGAGTAAATGTAAATTCAGTAGCAGAGAATAAAATACTCTGACCTGTCTGACTGGAGCAGCAAAGAAAGAGGAAATGATGCAAGAGGAAGGGCCTTTTATACCCTATGGCAATGTTTTTTTCACTAAACTTTATTGTTAAACCTGTGCTGCTGGAGTTTTAGTAAAGAAAGATTATGCAAAATATGAAGCCTCCTGTCCTGTTATAAAATTCAGCGTCTCCATGCAGAGCACACTGCACACAATGCAGCACTGCCCAAGGAAGCACCTCCAGTGGCCATCTGAGCAGTGGCCACTGGAGGTGTCCCTAAGGGGCAATGTAAGCACTGCCTTTTCTTTGAAAAGGCAGTGTTTGCATGAAAATGCCTGAAGGTAATGATTACACTCACCAGAGCAACTACATTAAGCTAAAGTTGTTCTGGAGGTGAGGGTGGTCCACCCCGGGTGCCACTCACTAGGGGGTGCCCAGGGCAGACTTGCTAAGGCTGCAGTCATTCGTACTGCAGCCTTTGCAAACTCTTTTGAGGTATAAATACACAAAAAGTCCTGCGCTCAAACTCCCACTACTCCTGGGTGGCAGCAACGGCCATAGTACACAATACATACAATAAAAAAAAAGGAAAACATTTACCTGTGCACTTTCGAAATTGCTATGCATATTTAAATAAATGGAGGATATTTAGTAACTCCAATGGCCATTAGAGGAAATGCCCACCTGCCACGTCAAGACAAACCTCTTAGGTGGGTCCTACACTGACTATTCACCTTGCTTTCTTGAGCTTCGGGCATAGAAATCTCTAATGAGAGAGAGGTCTCTTAGGGCCACTTTAACAGCGCGGTCAGGACTCTATCTGCAGGGAGAGCTGGAGGAATTAACAGCCTGTCACTTCCTCACAGTTAATACACACTGAGAATGAGCCGCATGGATGGGGCTGGTTTGGGAGATCAGGCCCCCAACTCCCACCAGCAAAAGGTAAGAAATTGCTGGTGGCTTAATTTTTTTAATGTGTGTATCTCTGTGTTTGTATGCATATGTGTGTGTAGTCTCTATCTGTACGTCTGTATCTGCACATGTGGCAGTGTGTATTTCTTTGTATCTGCAGGCATATCAGTGTGTCAGTACATCTGTATGTCAGTATCTGCATGTGTGGCAGTGTTTGGTACATATACTGACACATGCAGATGGACAGACACATACAGTTGCACTGATACACATGCAGATACAATCACTGACAAACACACGTGCATATACACAGACACACAGTGTATAGGTAAGTGTATTTGGCTGCAGTGCACACACACATCATCCCCAGCATTTTGGCATTTTATACATACAGACACACACACACACACTACAATATAAATATACACACACACATATATACATATATATACACACACACACATATATATATACACACATATATATACACATATATATATATATATATATATATATATATATATATATATATATATATATATACACACATACACACACACACACACACCCCTAGTACGGTCATGATCTTGTGCAGGTCATTGAGAATTAAACTGAGGTTAATTGCAGGGTCTTTACAAGCATGTCTAAAATATCGATTAAACACAGGATATCCTATAATTGGAGAAATAGGAAGTATAACAGAAGATAAGCCTATTAGAGAGATTATAGATTCTATATACACATGAGAAATACGAAATCAGGATCTAGGCAATATGCCCTAAGTTGCAATAAGGTAAACCTATAAAATAAGTTATAGGCAGTAATGGAGGATAAACCTATAGGAGATTATAGGTTATATATACATGAATAATAGGAAAACAGGATATAGGAAATTTGCCCCAGAACAGAATAAGAAAACAAGAACTAGTCAGAAATAAATATAAATACTTAAATAGGTTTGCACTTGTTCAGTCTCTTTGGGTAAGGGTTATACAGTAGATGTTAAGGTCCTTTGTGAAGGATGCACAGTAGTTTGGAAGATAAGTAAATCTGAGGAAATAGTAAACAGTTTCCACAAAGTAAATGAAAGTACAGTGTAAGTTGGATGTTCAGCAGGTAGATAGGTTTGCTGCAGGGTTGTAGATAAGACAGGATTGAAGAGTTGTACAGGTAAGTTTAGAGCAGGTTGGTGAGTATTGCAGGATAAGTTACCAATAAGGAAATTCCACAGGTAAACTCAGGAGCCAGAGATGTGAAGTAGTTTCAGGTAGTCATCAAACTTCAATGTCAAGGCCACTTGTGTTGTCGGGTGTGGCATTTTATAGCAGAACTTGATTTCATATTCTACAGGTGAGAGTTGAAGCTGACTAGTGGCTTGGGAGGCGACTAGAGGTGAGAACCAGGTACAGTATTTTAAAGGAATGGTATCAAATGGAAAAAGTCTTACTAGTCAAGATAGGAACCTGACAAGTACACACAGACACACACTTCCTCCCCAGCAAACACACACACAGAGACACATTTAATCCCCAGAAAACACTTAACACAGGCACAAACTTCACTCCCAGCACAGACACTATCATTGCAGAAGTATATATGTAAGGTGGGGGGATGCATTTCATCCTTGGGCCGACACTGGATGGTGTATTATACATTTTATTTTTAAATAATGTTTTGTTAGCAATAAAACTCAAGATGTGTATGTGGCGGAACCACTGCCTGTCTGTACATTGCCTCTCTTTATTTTGTGTTTTTTCCCCATTCTTTTGTTTATTGTGCCCGCTCCCCATTTGGGAGGTCTTCCACGAAGGGAATCCATTCACCTCCCAATGGGGACCATCATTTAGAATGTTAGGTTAGAACGTTTAGCACCTCGCTACATAGGTGTCAAACCGCAAACCACAAAGAGAAACAGTTAATAAGTGCTTCCCTGGGTGGCCGCCATTCGTACAGACGAACTCCACCAGGGGGAGCATTCGTGGATTGTTTCCCGACTCGTTCGTCTCCTGAACAAGGACCTCCCTGGTGCCCCATTGGAACATTGTAACCAATTAATCAGAATGTTCGCACTTGCAACATAAGTGTGAAACCACAAGGGAAGTAATTAACAAGTGCTCCCCTGGGTGGCTGCCATTTCGTATAGACGAATGCCGTCCAGGGGGAGCATTTGTATTCCGAAAGGAGATGCTTTCCTTGACGGGTTTTCCACAGGGACCTCGCGAGCAGAACCTGGTCGAAAAAAGGCACCACAGTGAGGTTTCCTGAGGTTGGTGGGGCCACTCATGGGGCACGGGGCCTGCAGGGACAAAGAGACCAGCTCTTTTACACCTGTTGGGCTTTTCTGTGCCTGAGAGACAAAGGGACGGTCCCTTATTCCCACGCCTGGACTCCTGGGAAGAGGACCCCTGGTGGCTAGTGTGGTAAACCCTGTGTTCACATTGGTGGGCTTTGGGGACAAATGGAACAAAGTCCCTTCCCACGCTAGGGTCCCAGGGAGGGGGAGAATCTTCGAATGTGACCTTGTCGGTTTGCGTGGAAAACCTTGTGAATCGGGTTATGCATAAAAGCCGTGTGTGGTCAATAAAGTGTTGTTGTACCTCCAGGACTGTGTGTCGTTCAGTTACTGGGGGGAAAAGGTTCTCTTTTTAATTAAAATGGTCCCTGACTGGCCGAAGGAAGGGAATTAGCGGACGTAACCAGTCGGGTTACTCGTGGTCCGCTACAGTGTAAATTTGATCAATTAAGACATTAGAAATAGGAAAATACAGTGGAACGTAACCTTTAATTTGCCACGCTTAATTAACAATAATTACAGATTGTTCTGGAATGCAGTAAATCTTGTTCTTAATGAGCATTTGTCAAACAACATTTAATTTCATCTTGACTAAATAGTTCAGCTATTTTTGCGCAAACTAGTTCTGGAAGGTTGTTGAACCAGAAGGGATCTTTTATTTTTGCAATATTGACAGATACAGGGCTGTTCACCAAACTGAGAATTATGGAGAAATGACAATTAAAGCATACACCAGGGGCGGGGCCGGACCGCCGACGGGATCAGACACGTTTTGTCTGAGCTCCCGCTTTGAGGCCCGAAAACGGAGCAAACTGGGGGCACAAATCTTGATAGCCACCCGCACCAACTACCACCCTGATCCCCAGAACCTGGGGTTCGAGGGGATACCCCACATGCTGCCCTCCGTAACCCGATGAAGGCCCGAGGCATGAGGAGCTTGAGCCGGGACGAGACGGCCGCTCTCCCGGGTCTCCAGCCGGTGTCCGGCGTCCCCCCCCCCCCCCCTCTGGACCGGGGGGTCATCCCGGTCTGCCCGCACAAGCAGCAACTCCTGTCATGTATCCGACACGCGGGGACGAAACTACCACCCTGCTGCAGACAACTCACCAGCGGTATTTCCCAAAATGGCCGTCACCCGCCGGCAACAGGTACGAGCTGGAGAGGTCAAAGCTGACTGACGGGAGGCCCCCACTGAGGAGACTGTTCAGGCGGTGCGGTTCAACGACAGGCAAGCTTGCGCAGAGGCATTAGCTGTCACTGACCACAAATGGATCCCTTTTGACCACTCGGCATTTCTGGCCTCCACATGCGCCCAAAGTCCTAACCCCACAAGATGGCGGATCATCGTGCAGGTGCACCACAAGACACCCAGACGCAGTGCAGCCTCCTACTCTTAAGAAAGGTGCAAATCTGCATGAAACATGCCCATTGCAGAGCGATCGACAGGATCAGTGTGAGGACCTCACACATGCCCAGCTCCCACCAGCAACCGTCTGACACTACCTGACAAGCCACACCACAACATCTTTACTCTGACAGAGCTGAAAAACACAGAACTGTGGCCTGCCAGTGATGGGATTTAGCTGCTCTCTGCATGAGGACTGGGGCTGCCTACTCTCTGCCTCCTGAACGGCTTCAGTCAGGATCAAGTTCCCCTCTCCTCTGGGAGAGGAGTCTCTATTCAGAACCCAGGGTTATTTGTTACTCACGGTGGCATAATTTTTCTTTTTATATTTTAAGCAAACGCCAACCGTGCCATATTGCCTAGCATATTTGTTTTCCTCACCTAATCTACTATAACTATGCTTTAAGTTTTTGCCTTTGTTCCATCTCTCAAGCCTGTTATCAGGCAGCGAAACGCAGATTTAATATAAGTAACCTAACAGCTAAGCAAGACTAGCCTGCAAAAGATTGTGT
Organism: Pelobates fuscus; assembly: GCF_036172605.1. Lineage (NCBI taxonomy): Eukaryota > Metazoa > Chordata > Amphibia > Anura > Pelobatidae > Pelobates > Pelobates fuscus. The sequence continues at coordinate 119,215,047 of NC_086326.1, read as the reverse complement.
TATTCACAGATTACAATGCAAATATGATTATACTGCATGTATACATTCTGATAGCTTGTGACACAGCATGCCAATTATGAGTTTAGATAGAGCAGCGATGTTACCATATGTACCAAGCAAGCCTCGGATATTTTCAGCTAGCATGTTATTCCTTAGGCTGTAAGATTAATCAGTATACTGCATTACTAAACTCTGAGACAGGCAGATTTTTTGTGAAACTATGATCCATTGTTTAACCTTTAACTTGTCTCTTATCTTGAATATAAAAAAAACTGTGCTATGTATTTCAATGCCATACCTATGTTAATGTATGTTTTCGAACCTGCTTGCACCTGCTATTGTGGTGGTGCAAACATGATTGTTCAAGCTATGCACAAATAAAATAAAGAATTAAAAAAAAAAAAAAAAAAAGCATACACCAGCTCAGCTTTTTTAGGTGAACTGATTTAACCAAGGATATGCAATTCCATCCTGTATTCTCCACAGTTCCGGTTAGTAGACTTTGGCGCACAGTAAATGCACTGTGTATTGCAATGTGTAACTTTATACCTGCACGTCTCACTGGCAAATGTTACTCAGGGCCCATGTGTGATGTATATATTCAGGGCTGCCATTGGACATGTTTAAGCCCTTGCATAGCTCAATTCATGGTCCACCCACTGTGCCCAAAACAAGAAAGAGAATGCACACCAGAAATCACAGAAAATAATCAACCTGGTTTAATGAACCAATACTAGGTTGAAGCACAAATTAACAATAGTATATAAAGTGATACAAAAACAGGCACAAAGCATAAATAAACAATACTAGTTTACCAAAATTCTCACAAGCCTAACAGGGCAGAAACAGGAATCAAAAATAACCCCCCAATGTTTCGGCACCTCCAGGTTGCCTTAATCAAGGGCGTTTATATCCCGACTCACCACAAATCCCCTTACATAACATATACACATCTGATGGCCATCAGTATGATAGGGAGAGCTGAAACAGGAAGTGACATCATCACCTACCCCTTCAGTTTCATCACATACATATAAAATCCTCCTTGAATCATTATTTTATTACATGACAGGAGGCGAGTATTTTGCATGACTTTCTTTACTCATGCTTCCAGCAGCACAAGTCAATCATCAAACTTTAAACCAATCATAACAGTCTACATAACCATATATACAACCCTGTATGTCACATGACTTCCTCTTTCTTTGCTGCTTCCAGCCAAGGCACAGGTCAGAGTATTAGCTCTCTACTGTTTTTCTATATATGTAATGCTATTTATCTTGTGGTCCCTTTAAATCATTTGGCCACTGTACTGTGGTTTTTACCAATCTGTCACTCCTTTTTCTTCTGCCTTTTCCCCCTCTCCCTTACCTTTCCTTCTAAACCCTAAAGGACTAATAAACTGCTTTGGCCATACTGCTGTTCTCCCCTGCTGGGATCGGTCTCTGTTTGATTCTGGCCTGTTGGTCTCTCGCGGTTCGCGGCATTTTACAGCGATCGCGCGGGACCACCAGGCCTCCTCATAGTCCCAGGGTACTGAGGGGTGGGTGGGGGGGCACGAGGGGGTGCCATCCGATACCGTCAGTCCACGATCGCGGGCCGCGATCGCGGACTGCGCTGCAAATTTGCGCATGAACGGCGGCCATCTTGGATCTCACGATACCGCGAGATCCTCTGCGGCCATCTTGGTTTCGCCAGTTCGTGATTCCCACGAACTGGCACACAGTTTATCAAACGTCTTATTGCCAATATAAACAGTTTGCTTTTTTCTACCTAATAAAAGGAAGAATTGTATGTGGGGTCATGTAATACATGTTATATAAGTGATCACAGTTCTGGGCTGGAGACACTGCACTGTGGATCTGTATACTGCCAAACACTTAGTCAGCAGGATAACTCCCATCAGGCTCTGACTACATTACTAAACAAATTGGATGAACACAAGAGTGATTGATTCATACATGTGGAAACTCTGATGACATACCCACAGGACACATAAAAAAAAAAAAGTACGCTTTATTGTATGCGGCACCTCCATAGTACAACTGGGGTGATCCTCGTAACTCACAGTGGCTAATACCTTCCACAAAATTTACTTACAAGGGTGAACTCATTACAAGCGTCTTTGATACCTCCCATTACCGGGCTCCATCCCGACCGTTACCGGGCTCTGTCCCGACCATTACCGGGCTCCGTCCTGACCATTACCGGGCTCCGTCCCAACATTAATGACCGTACACCCCGGTCGATAAGAGTCACACCCCTAGTGGCATTTAAGACAGGGTACCTGGGTGAACCCCAGTTGTACGTGGAAGCCACTATGTAGCCATATACGCACTGATGTGTACTCTGTCTCCCCACAGACGGGAAAGAACAAGCAGACATAATGTCGGACACTCCTCCACCATCAGCAGTAGACTTCCAGGCAATGATCAATGCCGCAGTGTCAGCATCGGTGGAAAAGGCGCTGGCCAAGATGATAACACAGTCACCGCCAGAGTCGGCGGACACCAGACCTCCATCAAAAAAGGAGGATAAAGATCCGACACAACGTAAGCCGGAGGCAGCGGCGTCCAAACGCCAGTGGAAGGGCTCCAGTATGACCCTCCCAAGATATGAGGGGAGGATTCTGCAGAAGTGGAGCCGCCAGTCAAGGCACCTGGACCGCTCTCCTACACAAGACCCCTCATCAGGGGATGAGGGACCATCATCGCCTCCGTCGTTGGAAATAATGGACGAATGGAGGGCAGAGGACTCGCCCTCGGAGGAGGATTGGCAAGACATACCGCAGGAATGCGGAGAGTTCAGCCAGAGTCAAGAATGGGCAAGCCACTCAGGCAGCAAAGGTTCTCACAAACCGAATATAGACGAAGACGGGGTGTTCCTGGACGAGACGGGCAACCCCATGTTCGACCCTCGCCAGATACGACACCCCAGATCATCCGAATGGAACCTGCCGGACCATCTGACCCAATTTATAAATTTCTGGCTATGGAAGCCGATGGACAGGGAAGTCCGGGCTAAACTTAAAGCAGAATGCTCGCGTCCCGTGCTGCCTGACAAAATCGTCATCACACCAGAGTTTGACACCACAGTAGGGGTGTTTATGTCCCGCTCGGGCAGAGACCCACGGAAGGGAGTTGAAAAGGGCATGAAATCGGTCCAAGACAAAATGCTGGACATGATAGGCCCGCTGGCGAAGATCCTATACTTCGCTGATCTGGCACTTACTCAGGGGACACCCCTCGAAGCGCACGATATCAGAGAATGGGCACAGCGAGCGATCTGCCTCCTGGGAAATTCTAATGCCGCCATGTGCGCAGAAAGACGTAAGGCGGCTCTTGGATCTGGGAAAGAAGGAGCTAGGTCCCCGGGCAGACGGGCTGCTCTTTGGAGAACCTTTCCTGGCGGAACTAAAGAAGCACGTCGGACTATTTACTACATTAAATAAGGCCCAATCCTCCATCAGACAGGTCTTTCGGACCCCTCAAACAAACCGGAGTGTTTTTGGCAGGGCTGGTCGGCAGAGAGGTCGGGCCACCAGCCGCTTCTGGCCATCCGGCCCCAGTCGTCCATACGCAACTCAACAGTTCTTTCCATCGACAAGAGCCACATTCACACGGGGATCCTTCCGTACCAGAGGCACTCGGAGCAGAGGACGGGGCGATTCAACTCAGGTGAGCACCAACTGTCTTCCATTATGTCATTCTGGTGTAACTCCTGGCAGGCTGGCCCTTTTTCCACAGGAATGGGAACGCATCTCCACAGACGCATGGATCCTTCAGACCGTACGAGGGTACGTGATAGAATTCACCCAGACACCATGTCAGACCAGACGACCACTGCCTATACGGGCGTCCGAGAATCAGATACGCATCATAGACACGGAGATAAGAGCCCTGTTCGCAAAAGGAGCGGTGGAATTCGCCGCAGACGACCAAGGTTACTTCAGCAACATGTTCGTAGTCAGGAAAAAGACGGGAGACTATCGTCCAGTTATCAATCTACGAGAACTCAATGGATTTGTGGCTTATCGCCATTTCAAAATGGAAGGTATTCACCTCCTGAGGGACCTATTGAACGAACATGACTGGTTCACACGTCTAGACTTAAAAGATGCATACCTGTCGGTCCCCATGGCAAGAGAGAGTCGTCCCTTCCTCCGGTTCATCTGGAAGGGCCGCCCGTGTCAATTCACATGTCTCCCATTCGGACTCAGCTCGGCTCCATGGTGTTTTACGAAACTCCTCAAACCAGTCATGGCACATCTGAGAGGAAGGGGCATACGTTGTCTCATCTACCTGGACGACCTGTTGATCTTCTGCGAATCAAAATCCAGAATTCAATCTCAGACGAGATTTACCATTCATTTTCTGGAATCGCTAGGATTTGTAGTGAACAGAGAAAAATCAGCATTGACACCATCACAGGTAGTCCAGTTCCTCGGTTTCGAGATAGACTCCAAATCAGGAGTTCTATGCCTCCCCGCATCCAAGATAGCGGCCATTTGGAAGGAAATTCGACGCATACTCAGGAGGGACACCATACCTCTCAGACTACTAGCGAGGATAGTAGGCCTACTATCCTCATCAATACAGGCGATCTTCCCGGGCCCGCTCCATTATCGGGCCATGCAGAGGCTGAAAGCTCACTACCTACGGGCAGAACACACATACGATCACTGGATTCCCGTCTCCACAGAAGCTCGGACGGAACTTCGATGGTGGCTACTTCACATGGAAGCCTGGAACGGCAAAGCCATCTTCGGGAAGAACCCGGACTTTGTATTGGAGTCGGATGCGAGCCTTTGGGGCTGGGGAGCCCACTGCGCCCACACGTCCACAGGAGGTCCATGGTCCCAAGAGGAACAGGGTCTCCACATCAACTGTCTGGAACTGATTGCGGGATCATTTGCGATTCGCAGTCTGGCCAAGGACATGACGAACTGCTGCATCTTACTGCGCATGGACAACATTTCAGCGGTCCAATACATAAATCGCCTGGGGGGAGCACGATCAAAAAACCTGACAGAGGCGACGAAAGAGATATACCAATTTTGTATCCCCAGCAACATTTCGATCAAGGCGGAATACCTACCGGGAATCAACAACCTCACGGCGGATTGGTTCTCTCGACACTGGAGAGATGGCAGCGACTGGCGACTGGACGCGTCAATATTTTCAGCGGTGAAAGACATCAGGTGACCACTGGTCGTGGACCTGTTCGCGTCTCGGACGAATACACAGCTACCGAGATATTACAGCTGGCTGCCGGACCCTCAATGCGAGGCGGTAGATGCTTTCCTACAACAGTGGCCCCCGAAGGGAGCGTACGCATTCCCACCATTTGCGATGATAGCGAGAGTGATCCATCGCATCAGAGTGGCCAAGATTTCGATGATTCTCATCACACCGTTGTGGAGAAGTCAGGCGTGGTTTCCGGAATTATTAGCCCTAACACAGGACCATCCCCTACTTCTACCATCGTTCCCCTTTCTACTGACAGATCCGCAAGGGCAACCACATCCACTAATGCTACAAGAGAATCTGGAACTGGTAGCCTGGAGTCTTTCAGGGGAACCTGGTCCGTCGAAGGTCTATCGCAACCAGCTAAAGACCTTTGATGGGATTCCTGGGCACCGGTTACCCGACGCAGTTACATATCAGCATTGAATACATGGACCCGCTGGTGTGTGGGAAGGGATAGTGATCCCTTTACAGCATCTATTCCCACAGTGGTGAATTATTTGTCAAACCTCTTCACGGAGGGAAAATCCTATCGTTCCATCAACGTGGCACGATCAGCGATTTCAGCGGCACACGTGCCAATACAGGGTTCCCCGGTGGGTCAGGATCCTTTGGTATGTCGCCTACTGCGAGGCATCAAACTGTCCAGACCACCGGAACCTAAGTATAATCATATGTGGGACGTAGAGGTGGTCCTCAGTTTCCTTAGGAATTGGCCAGACAACGCAGACGTATCCCTACGTCAGCTGTCGGCCAAACTCACTTTACTTCTATGTTTGGTCTCTTTTCGACGAGTTTCAGATGTACGAGCGTTCGACGTGGATGGTTTCTCTATATCACCAGAAGGGGTTACCTTCACGGTGTCTAGAAGAACTAAAACGAATTCGACATCTATATTTTATCCCTTTTTTCCTATGATTCCCCGTTTATGTGTAGTTTCCACACTTACTCGTTACGTGGAGGTTACTGCAAACCTTCGTGCTTTTAATAGAGGTCAACTGTTGGTGTCATACACCAAACCTTATAAACCGGTTACCACCACTACACTGGCGCGATGGGTACGTTGGATCCTATCCTTAGCAGGAGTGGAAACATGTTTCGGAGCTCACTCGGTCAGGGGCGCAGCCACATCGCGAGCGTTCTCGGCGGGAGCGTCCCTAGCGGATATATTACGTTCCGCGGACTGGACACGGGAAGATACTTTCCGGTTATTTTATTTTCGTCAAGCCACACACGCATCTTTCTCACTATTACCTCAGCTTTAAAAATGCAAAATAGGAAGCCTCCTGTCATGTAATAAAATTGTAGATTATGCTAACGTAGTGTACTTATAATCTTAATTTTAATAATGACAGGAGGCGAGTATTTTCCCACCCTTCACTCCCGTTTATATGGGTTGTCTTCTGTCAACGTTTCTATAGATCAGCTATAACTGTTATAGTTTATCAGGAGGATAGGGATAAGAAGTTTTGAGGTAATAGCTGAATATTTACTGATATTATTGTTTATGGTTAATAGATGAGGATAGGTTAATATTAATGGTGTTCAATATAGTATATTAAGATAGATTAATATTTATGATACTATGTATGGATAGATACGGTAACTATGATATCATGTGGACATAAGTCTACTTCCATCCTCTTACACTCGTTTCTGTTTTTTGCAGCGTGATGGCCGTTATTGGTTCCGGATAAGACACATCGGCTGTGGAAGTTCTCGAATCAAGTTCCAATACCGTTATGAGTTATCAGTTTGAAGTTGGATTAAAGGAAGTTAAAACAGTCCAAACTTGTTCCATGGTAGTCTTATGTTTACGAACTTTGGGTTTATTTTGGGACATTACATGGACTAATCTCTCACCAAAGAAAGAGGAAGTCATGTGACATACAGGGTATTATATATGGTTATGTAGACTGTTATGATTGGTTTAAAGTTTGATGATTGACTTGTGCTGCTGGAAGCATGAGTAAAGAAAGTCATGCAAAATACTTGCCTCCTGTCATTATTAAAATTAAGATTATAAGTACACTACGTTAGCATAATCTACAATTATCAACACAACTCATAACATGTTATATTATATGCCCAAAGATTCCCAATTAGCACCTAGCAGCATTCAGTTATCGAGAGTAGTATCAAACTCGATAAAACAGGCAACTGCGCGCATGCGCAATAAGAATGCCGGTGTCGCCATGTTTATTATTGGAAAGCAAGCGCGGTAATGCGTATCGGCAAGTAACCATTATGCGCATGCACAATAAAGGCGCAAATGTCGCCATCTTACTTGGTTAAAGATATTATCAAACATACCGCGCATGCATAGAAATCTCGCTAGCATACAGGGTAAAGGACAAGCAATCACTCAAACTGACGTGAGGAAAATGAAGGGGATAGGACAAAAGAGACCCCCTATCTAAATGAAATGTATGAGGCCAAGAATAAAAGAGGAATAGTGGTGACATGCATGTAGGGTTAATCATTATACCCAAATATTAGTACTATTGTTAATAACACACCTACACCAATATCTTAAAGAAACACACCAAAAAGAAGTGTAAAAAATCATTATAAGTGTATCAAGTGTTTATTAATTATCTCCAAGTGAATGCAAACTGGAAAATGATCATTCACACAATTTCATGAAATAAGGATATGCAAGGATAATAACCAATTAAATCAATGTGATATATTGTTACACAGCAATATATCAAGAGCATATTAAATACATATGCCCAACATCTTAACTACATCCACTAGGTCATTAATAATGTAGTGAAAATGAATTCACTCTTAGGTTTGACCTCCAAGGAATATTATTAACCCCTCTCAACAATGTTAAACCAACCACTTAGTTAATAAAATTACAACTTGGTCCATACAATAGTTACATAATCCTAATAGATACATAAAAAAAAGAAATCTACATCCATTACACTTCACATATATTAAATATCACAAAAATACAATATAGTATTATCCATTTCGGTTCAAATATCCAATATTTCTTAAGGGAATATAACATAGGATCCACTGTGATAGCACCAAGTATACGGACGTCTCATAGTCGATCTTCAAGTATTTCCAATTTACCAGTATTTCCAACTATTCCACCCACTGTGCCCACCCACATCCCACCACCATCAAGAAGGCATTTAAAACTGTGGTAAGAGCAGGGCCTGACTTTATGTTCAAGTTTGCCGCCCTCTTTTATTTAAAGTGTGCTGCCGGCCATGTTACCGGGAGCTAGGGAGCACTTACATTGCTGCTCACTAGTGCCTGGTAGAACACCGGTCCGGCGGAATCCACGTCAGCCCTCCAAGCCAGGTGGCCCCCCCCCCAGACATCAACTGCTGAAGCAGCGCAAGGACGCTTCAATTGCTCGCTCCCGCCCCTTCCTCTGTGTGTGGGGGCAGGTGGGCGTGACAATAGCAGAGGCAGGGCTGAGACAGGAAGTGATGAGCCACCAGGACCATGCAACATAGGAACAGCAATGGAGGTAAGATGTGTCACAAAATGTTGGAGAAGTGGAGCGCTGACTTATTAATTAGAAAGAAAGGGTATACAAATAGGGAACCTAACAACCTATTAGAAAAATATAACATACAATGGAAACAGGTTATACCCTTAACCTTTAACTGTAGTCTCTATTACTACAGTAATGTGAATGAACCTATCTTTCCTGGATAGTCAAACACTAATAAGTCACAAATAGCAAAAAAGAATCAATTATAGATCTTATATATTGAATGCAGCAGATTTAAATAATAAAGTCCAATTTTGATCTGTGCAAATTTCATTTGTCCCAGGTATTTCTCTTCGGTAGTAACACTCCACAGTAGAGTTGAATATATGGAAAAAGTATGCAGAGAAAAGAAATATAATTAATAAAACTCTGTATTATTGTAATGCTTAAGAAGTAGTCAAAATTGATTTAAAAAATAAAACTTGCTTTATTTAGCTCTTTGCTGAAATCGATATAAAAGCTCAGGTAAAAAGTTTTCATAAAATAATGACAGAAAAAAACTTCATTGGCATATATCTATCGGCTGATATGCAAAGTGCATGTTAGGTGCAGACCTTGTATTGTCACGGCGTCCCGGATCAGCAGCTTGATGTTACTTTGCTGGATACAATAAAGGTGAGTGTGCCCTAGATGCTGGCTTGCAGTGATCAGCCCTCAGTCCTTCCAGATGCGTTTCTCCGTCACAGCGGCTTTTTCAATGGATTTGGACTGTCGGGCAATTGCCGCTTATATAGCGATGTATTTTCATTCAATTTTCACATATCGGTAAGCACACATTTGTAGTTGTTTCACATACATTTTACATTTAATATTGTTACATTATCATGATACTGGTACGTATTTTCAAGTTCTCATTCTTAATCTTTAAATATTGTTACAATTCTTGTTGCTATTTGTGGCCATGGTAACTCCCGCTGAATTTCAGTTTTAAACGTAACTGACACTTATTGCATTGATACATTTGCAGAAGAAAAGTCAATTTCAATAATGTGTAACATTTCACATAATATTCATACCTATCTGAGAGGGAAGTTAATTAGATGGACAAATTGAAAAACGTATTTTAATACAGATAATACTCATATTTTCTATCTAATACTGCATTAATGTTTCATTTACAGGGAAGAGTACCTAAGCTACTAGTTTAAATTAGTACTGACTGGTACTATATTAATATAGGACTTCCCCACTATCTTACCACACATATTTATTAAAGGGACTTTGTCCTCATTTTAATGTTAGGCCATAGTAATATAGAATGTTTTACCATACATATTTATTAAAGGGACCTTGTCTTCCTTTTGATATTTAATTGGGACATTGTAAGATAGGAATAAGCTGTCTCAATAGCAATATTAAAATCTGGACATAAATATAATAAAATGTCCTGCATAGTTAGGCAGAGTGAGACTTTCAATGTCAATAGTTGCAGGTTTGAAATTTCTAAACTAGATAATATAGCATAAATAAATAGAAAATAAAGGGATATAAAGAATACTACAAATAAGAATAGAAATATATTCATACCTATCTAAGATGGAAATTAATAATATGGGCAAATTGAAAAACGAATTATGATACAAATAATACTTGTATATTCTATCTAATACTGCAATCATGTTTCATTTGCAGGGTAAAGTGCCTAAACCACTACTTCAAATTAGTACTGACTGGTACTGTGTTAATATAGGACTTTCCCACCCACACATATTTATTAAAGGAAACGTGTCCTCATTTTAATATTTGATTAGGACATAGTGAGATAAAATAAAATAAAATAGAAAAATAAAATAAAAAATATAAAAAATAAATAAAAAATAAATAATAAATAATAAATAATAAATAATAAAATAAAAAATAAAGTATAAAAAAATAAAAAATAAAAAATAAAAAATAAAAACTATAAAATATAAATAAAAATAAAAATAAAAACCAAAACGAGAATAAAAATAAAAATAAGAATATGGATATGATACCTGTAACGGACCGTTTCACTTACAAGAGGATAAAACCCAGTTTAGGCGATAATCCCCCTTTTCTAGAGACAGGCACAGCTACTGCAGAACACCAAACTCCCGAGCTGGATACGAAATAACACTCCGAACTGGAACAGCTGAACAAGAAAAGCATACAATCGGCTTACACTCTTGGCAGTCAGCTTACAATCCAATCCCCCCCAAGAACGAGACGACACTTCATTTTGAGGGTTAAGCAGGAACACAAGACTGGGGCACCCAGTCTGGCTTTTATTACCAACAAGTACATACAGGACACTCCCAGGGGGAGGATGAAATTAACCAATCACATAGATGTACCTCCCACACATTTCCTCCCCTTAGATTAACACTTAACACAATTATACTGTACACCTTTTTCCCCAATTCCTGGATGTACCCCAAATACATATGCTACACCTCCAACACAGGTATCCCCTGATAGCCCTTATTCAGGGGGACAACATATGCAAGAATCAGCCCATTCGGATAAATGGTTCAGGAGTTATGGAACTTTAAAGTATTGACCGACCGCATGGGTAAAGTATCCGAAATCAGTTCCATGCATTTTGGCCCTGCGGTCGGTCACAAACAAGGGAATGAAAACAGACGAATTGCCTGTGTTATAGAGCCTGGAGAGGGTTTGAATGAATTCCCTTGTTTGTGGGGTTCTTTCTACCGAACGGGGGGTCATTCGGTAGTTTCCATACGAATTTCTGGAAGTATGGAGGTCTCAGCGGTGTTTGCCTAGTCAAGTGTCCGATTTCAGTTCCAGACACTCGACGGCAAAACACCGCTGTTCGGTAGTTAAAGATGGCCGCCGCCACGTGTCGGTTTCCTGAATGGCGGCCACCCAGAGGACAAAGACCACACTGCACTGATTGCCAATTACCCGTTTGCAACATTGTTGCAAACGGTAATTGGAGGCACACTTAGTCCTGGGTGGTCTGGTTGTTCGGTAGTTTCCTCAATACAAGGAATGGAGGGATTCTACCGAACAATCAGATGAAGGCTGCATATATATATAACCCAGGTTAACTGCCTACATAAATACATATACAATATACAGGCAGTACAATAGGATAGGCTTCACAGTCTTAAAGGGACAGTAGTCCCAAAATGTCCATTGCTGATTTTAAAGGGCCAGTAGCAGCAATATAAATTAGTACATGCCCAAATATAGTCTTTAGAGTGCAATATGTCCAGGGGCCATAGTCCGCGGGCAGGAGGCTAGCAGCCAGGCTTCTCCAGCCCACAGTGGCGAAGTTGGTTTCGCCACAATTCTCCCCTTTACCAATTAGACTAACAGGGTATCTGACCTCCTGCCGGTCAGTGCCCTGGTTAGTCCAGCAACCCACCCACAGAACAGAAGTAGTAGAGCAGCCCACCCATAATAAACAGTTACCACACCTGGGTGAGGGAGAATTTTGTCCAAGTTCAGGTGCCTCCCCACGGCTGGGTGAGAGACTGATAGGCTGCCTTGGTGGGTTGCTGAGGGGGCAGAGACCAGCGGTACTCTGTCCTGTTGCCAGCACTACCACGGGAGTAGTCTGGTGGGAGCCTGGCTGCTGGAGACCGACTGTCTCCCCTTTAGATATATCGCTCTGTGGCTGGGGGACAGGACCGACCGTCCCTATCCCTTGTGCTGTAAGTGCAGAGACTACGGTCCCATCTGCACAGATGTGGGGCTTAACATCTCCCCTTGGTGGGTTAGGCTGCCGCTGGAGAGAGGGTGTAACAAGCTCCTCTCTCTGGACGGTAAACTGCCGCTGGGGAGGGGGGTTAGCAGGCTCCTCTCCCTGCCACTCTCTCTGCTGGTGGAAAGGGGGACCAGCTGTCTCCCCTTTCATTCTCTTGTCCGGCTGCTGGGGTGCGAGACTGACTGTCTCTGCTCCCTGCAGGACACACTGCCGCTGGGGAGGATGGACGACACCATCAGCTCCCTGGGACACACACTGCCGCTGGGGAGGGAGGACGCTGCTCTCCTCTCCCTTCGCTTCACACTGCCGTCTTGGCATCTCACTTTGCTGCTGGGGTGCAGGAACAACAACCTCTGCCCCCTGTAACTCAGCCTGCCGCTGGGGAGGAAGGACTGCACCTTCGGCTCCCTTGGACACACACGGCTGCTGGGGAGGATGGACGACACCATCAGCTCCCTGGGGCACACATTGCCGCTGGGGAGGGAGGACGCTGCTCTCCTCTCCCTTCCCTTCACACTGCCTTCTTGGCATATCACTTTGCTGCTGGGGGGCAGGAACAACAACCTCTGCCCCCTGTAACTCAGCCTGCCGCTGGGGAGGAAGGACTGCACCTTCGGCTCCTTTGGACACACACGGCTGCTGGGGAGGATGGACGACACCATCAGCTCCCTGGGGCACACATTGCCGCTGGGGAGGGAGGACGCTGCTCTCCTCTCCCTTCACTTCACACTGCCTTCTTGGCATATCACTTTGCTGCTGGGGGGCAGGAACAACAACCTCTGCCCCCTGTAACTCAGCCTGCCGCTGGGGAGGAAGGACTGCACCTTCGGCTCCCTTGGACACACACGGCTGCTGGGGAGGATGGACGACACCATCAGCTCCCTGGGGCACACATTGCTGCTGGGGAGGGAGGACGCTGCTCTCCTCTCCCTTCCCTTCACACTGCCTTCTTGGCATATCACTTTGCTGCTGGGGGGCAGGAACAACAACCTCTGCCCCCTGTAACTCAGCCTGCCGCTGGGGAGGAAGGACTGCACCTTCGGCTCCTTTGGACACACACGGCTGCACACATTGCCGCTGGGGAGGGAGGTCTGCAAACCCCCTGGCCCGCTCTGATTCCCACGGCAAGTACTCTCGCACTGCTTGCTTCACACGCTGCACTCTATATTCTGAGGGGTTGGGTCCGCATAAAGCCAGTATCTTGGTGACCTCTCTGTCATACGCCTCTTGAGTGTAGCTGGGTGCCATGCTTGCTCTGCTGCAGTTGGTTCCTTGTAGATAGGGGCGCTGTACGGGTACTGGCGTTGCCCTCACTTTTTAATCCAGGAATGGTGTTGTCTGTAGCTGTCCCTCTGGTTGTAGGAACGATCCCGCCGCTTGCCACCAATTGTAACGGACCGTTTCACTTACAAGAGGATAAAACCCAGTTTAGGCGATAATCCCCCTTTTCTAGAGACAGGCACAGCTACTGCAGAACACCAAAATCCCGAGCAGGATACGAAATAACACTCCGAACTGGAACAGCTGAACAAGAAAAGCATACAATCGGCTTACACTCTTGGCAGTCAGCTTACAATCCAATCCCCCCCAAGAACGAGACGACACTTCATTTTGAGGGTTAAGCAGGAACACAAGACTGGGGCACCCAGTCTGGCTTTTATTACCAACAAGTACATACAGGACACTCCCAGGGGGAGGATGAAATTAACCAATCACATGGATGTACCTCCCACACATTTCCTCCCCTTAGATTAACACTTAACACAATTATACTGTACACCTTTTTCCCCAATTCCTGGATGTACCCCAAATACATATGCTACACCTCCAACACAGGTATCTCCTGATAGCCCTTATTCAGGGGGACAACATATGCAAGAATCAGCCCATTCGGATAAATGGTTCAGGAGTTATGGAACTTTAAAGTATTGACCGACCGCATGGGTAAAGTATCCGAAATCAGTTCCATGCATTTTGGCCCTGCGGTCGGTCACAAACAAGGGAATGAAAACAGACGAATTGCCTGTGTTATAGAGCCTGGAGAGGGTTTGAATGAATTCCCTTGTTTGTGGGGTTCTTTCTACCGAACGGGGGGTCATTCGGTAGTTTCCATACGAATTTCTGGAAGTATGGAGGTCTCAGCGGTGTTTGCCTAGTCAAGTGTCCGATTTCAGTTCCAGACACTCGACGGCAAAACACCGCTGTTCGGTAGTTAAAGATGGCCGCCGCCACGTGTTGGTTTCCTGAATGGCGGCCACCCAGAGGACAAAGACCACACTGCACTGATTGCCAATTACCCGTTTGCAACATTGTTGCAAACGGTAATTGGAGGCACACTTAGTCCTGGGTGGTCTGGTTGTTCGGTAGTTTCCTCAATACAAGGAATGGAGGGATTCTACCGAACAATCAGATGAAGGCTGCATATATATATAACCCAGGTTAACTGCCTACATAAATACATATACAATATACAGGCAGTACAATAGGATAGGCTTCACAGTCTTAAAGGGACAGTAGTCCCAAAATGTCCATTGCTGATTTTAAAGGGCCAGTAGCAGCAATATAAATTAGTACATGCCCAAATATAGTCTTTAGAGTGCAATATGTCCAGGGGCCATAGTCCGCGTGCAGGAGGCTAGCAGCCAGGCTTCTCCAGCCCACAGTGGCGAAGTTGGTTTCGCCACAATACCGTCCTCATTAAAGGGACCTATCCTACTCATTTAATTAATTAATATTGTTATTGTTATTCTAAAATATTTTATTTGGAATATTTTAAATTCTTTTCAAAGGAGCTCCCTAGTTGATTTTATAGCATTCTTTTATTTCTCAAATTGGTGTTATATGGGAAAGATCGGCTTGTTTTTGGATGATTCAACCTAAAAAGTGACATAGTTCGAATTCTGCATTCAGACCGTTTGGTTGCAGTGTATTTAAAGTGTATAGGGTATGTAGTGTGTGTTTGTAGATTGGATACAATGTGTTTGTGTGTGTGTGTGTGTGTGTGTATGTATGTATGTATGTATGTGTGTATGTATGTGTGTATGTGTGTATGTGTGTATGTATGTGTGTGTACAGTGGATGCAGTTTGTGTGTGTGTCCATTTGTAGAAGGTGGTTCTTACCTCTGGCCAAGTAGGGTGACATGGGCACTCTGGTGACTTAGTTTTACTTGGGGGCCCCTGATTGCTCCTCTGCTGGGTGCATGTTGTTCTCACAAGCCCCAGCATTGTGTAGCATCAAAGTATTGACATAGTAACCTGCAGCAACAATCTGACAGCCGGAGCTGACGTGCGAGAGATGACCAAGTTGAGGTAATGGCTTGGAGTCTCCTGCCCCCCTAGCCATATAAGTATTACCTGCAGCTGTATGTGTGCGTGTAGACACATATACATGTGAGAAAGACCCGAACGGGTCGAAATGTCGGCTATTTTTAAATGCTATACCTATTGGAATAAACTACCCCTTTTTTCATCTATCAAGTCCTTGGAGTGCATCTCTTTATTTCTGTTTATATATTTTCAACGTGGGATTGCACCCAGGCTAAATTGAACTATACACACGAAAGAGGGTGAGTGCCAAGAAACATTGTTTGTTTACATATACACACACACACACACACACATATATATATATATATATATTGTAATATGGTATCTGGATCCATAACAGGTGAATGCTCTGTACCGCCTGTATACATCCCTGTATGTATGTCTGCACTCACCTGAACATGCATAAATGGGGTGCTGCTGGGGGCCAATTTATACAATACACAAGATCCAGCGCACTCACCTATCCACTAAACAGCAACTTCAATGTTGAAAGATTTTATTAGTTTTTTTTAAATAGCACCTAATCTAGGCAAAAAATAATGGGGGTTTAGTTACATTATATTATCATACATGACATAAGCCTGCCACAATGTCAAATTACCCCATCTTTGGCAGTTCCTAGTCTAACAGCCTAATGTCTGCTCTTATGAGATTAACGCACTTACTTGGGAAAAACTTTAATCTTGGGCTCTCTGCAGTACAAGGCTAAACAGGGCCCTGGGATGAGGAACCTGTGACAGGGAGAGGTGCAAAACCTAGGAGTTGGCTAGATACGGTAGGCCTGTAAATAAAGAGGGCCCAAGGAGTAAGAAAGTAAAGTAAATGGAAAGAAAAGAGAAAGTTTTGAAATGAGGAGTGGGTGGGAGGGTCATTCTGATGCGGCCCTCAAGCGATATGAGTCAGGTAAGGGGTGCCCTTATATAGGGGAGTGAATTAATTTAAGCCCCTCCCACAAATACAGGGCAAACGGCCTTAAGGGGCAAATAGCCATATATGGAGTAAGGATCCAGCATAAGCGTAGGATAGTATAAAGGGAGCAAGTCGGTTGTGGTGTGCCGAGCCCGACGATACGGTAGGCCTGTAAATAAAGAGGGCAAAAATGAATAAGATTTAATACAGTCAACAAATATATACAAATTAACCAGACATTTCCTTAAATGCATTACAGTATTTAATTCTTGGAAGGATTTTGAAGGTAGGAATCTAGGACCGAAAGTGGACACCATTTGTTGTGGGTAGGATAGTATGTTATCTCCACTGTTGGTGCGTGTTGACTCGTTGCGGAATGTGGTAGAGCCAATAGGTAATGATATATGTGTTTACGTATGTGGGATCGTTGAAGACAATGATCTGTCTGAGTGGTGGTGATGGTAGTGGATTCTCTGGCCTGAGAAAGGCATAGAAGGCAGTGTGCATGGCTGGTAATGGCCGACTTGGTAGTATAATTGAATGGTTGTAGATCTAATAGGTCTGATAAGGATGGAAAAGTTGGATGGCTATTGGTAATCTCTGAGAGGGACGTGGGGGAATGTATTCCTGAAAACCTCTAAGTATATTCTTGTCTGGTATGATAGCATGAAGTTATGTTAGTTTTGGCCATCGGTTATCCTGTGTTGTTGATATATAATTAATGGTGTGTGAGATAGTTTAAGTTTAAGTTTAAGGTGGCAAAAAGAAGCAAAACCTAGGAGAAATGTTATGCACAGGTTGAGCTATGTCATGTTCCGATGAGATTCTTTAAGCCAGGTGAAAAGCTGTGTTATGCGTGCTACAAGTATGGGACGCAAGTGCTAGGTGGGATAGTGCATGCTATGCTGCATAAGTATGTCTAATCCATGATTTTGTCTCTGGAACGAAAGAGTGACCATGACTGTATGGGCGGCTGTATGAAGCGTATGATGAACATGCCTGGAATATAAATGAGACAATTGTTGGCAGGGATGTATTCCCCCCGCCTGGTACATGAAAGTAAAAGAAATGTGATAAGTGGCCAACCAAGTGAGTTCCCCAGAAATATCATGACCTTATGGATGAGTGGCGTTTGTTGATGATACGACATGTGCTTAGTTGTCTGAGTAGCAGATGACCCTGACCATGATTTACCCCATGCCACAGCAGCTGCTATAATGCGGTAGATCCCCCAAAGGGGCTGAGGTGGTGGAAAAATTTCCAAACCTGGATGCCATGGCCAACAGCTCCAAAGCAATAGTTCCCGGAAGATCGCTGCCAAACCCGTGGTAGACGCCGCGTCTGACCATCTGGTTGGAGAAGTGTCAGACAATCATGGAAAGAACATGCTTTTACCATGCCAAGTGGTTAAGAAATTCCTCCCCATGTGCAGGTCTGCTGTTGCTGGGGTGTCTAGGGACATCCTCTGATCGTCATGTTGGAAGTGTGGAAAAAAGGGGAAAGTACTCTGGATGTGTAAGCATGGTATTGTGGTATGATTGGCATGGCAAAATTAAGGAACCTGGTAGGGATTGTAGTTCCTTGAAGTTGTAAGTACTAAGCAGGAGGTAGTGATTGATGTAGTTGAGAATTTTCCCTATTTTCTTGTGGTAACTTGCGTGTATGGATGCAGACTCAAGTCGTATGCCCAGTAATGTGATGATAGTGTCTGGACCTTCTGTTTATTATGGGGTACTGGGACGCCCAAGTGGTCAACCAGACTAAGCTGCCGTGAGGCTTCTAGTGAAAAATATGTTATCTTTAACAACAAGAAGTCTTCTAGATAGTGTATGACTAAGGCCTCTGGATA
This sequence comes from Pelobates fuscus, assembly GCF_036172605.1. Taxonomy (NCBI): domain Eukaryota; kingdom Metazoa; phylum Chordata; class Amphibia; order Anura; family Pelobatidae; genus Pelobates; species Pelobates fuscus. The sequence continues at coordinate 119,196,495 of NC_086326.1, read as the reverse complement.
TGTTATCATAACCAGCACACAGTATCTGCGAATATAGATAGTAGGCTAATCTGTAGCCCGAAAGTTGAGCGGTGAAAGGATTGCCCATTTTATGCCAAGTAAGTGCCAGTGTGTAGGGTAGATGGTAGCCGTTTACTGCGTTGATGATGTTGGTCTTACTTAACCAAGCTTCAACCCATGCTTGAGTGATAGCTGTAAAGGTAGATCAATGGTGTTGTATGGTAAGGAAACTCCTCGGAGGGGTAGCGGACTTGTGTGGTGCCAATAAGTCTATGGTTAGTCTTTGTTTAAGGGAAGATTTCCTTGTGACAATACCAATGTGTGTGTGTTTGGTGCCATGCTGTAAATGGTGGAGATTGGAAAACCCAACTAAAAATCCCTCTGCAAATCCTGGCTATGAGTGTGTTTACAGCCAATAGTTCTGTTGTGCTGACTGTAAGTGAGGGCATGCTATATTCCTTGAAGGTGTATTTATGATACCTGTATGGGAGCCCTTTGAAGCTCCAGAGCTTTAGTAAATCTATTACAAGTCTGGAAGGGTGATAAGTCAGTAGTGTTGAAAATGCATTGGTGTGTACAGATGGTGAGTACATTATTTGTAAGTTGTATTGGGACACATGGTTTGTCATGTGCCCTGAACCATTTGAACATATATGCAACAGTCTATAGGCAATGCAACTACTCATATCAATTGTCTCTGGTAGTTCAGAGATGCTGGTACCTGGAGCCTGAGAGTGCTCGTCTGTTTGTTTAGGACAAAATCCCTTCTGTATGGGTACCTGCAACCAAGGGATGGTCAGTTTCCGATTTACCTGGAATCCCTGGACCTGACCATCACAGATACATCATCATACATATATATGCCTTGTTTCCACCATGTGCTGGGATCATACGTGCAGGGTTAACGTCTTGTGTGTCATAAGAATTGATTGTGCCAGGTAACTGAGTTTCGGTTGGTGCTGGTTTTACAGTAGCGTGAGGGCTGTGGTGACCGACTCAAGATTGCCAGTCTGTCGTATAATTTATTTGCTCATGAGTTTATGAGTGAGGCTGAGTCACCTGAGTTGCTGTTGCTGGGCCTTCCCCTGCCTCCGTGTTGTTCCTTGATGTATGGAGGAGTTTGAATAACTGCTTTCCTTGCTGTGGCAGGGTAGGGGATTTGTCGCCTCCTTAGGTCGGTGGTAATGTGTGGGATCGTCCAGGATCTAATTGCTGCTGGACTAGCAACATCTCCTCTGCTTGAAGGTGTATCAATTCTAGCCGGGGTGCTAGGAATAGGTGCTTCTTCACCATCGTTTTGAGAAATACTTAAATAACAATAAAGATTGCAATTATTATTTGTACCCAGGGGTCTTGTACTGGCTTGCTAGCTAAGTCGTAAGAGGAAACGATTAGACTTGGTGTTTTTTTTTGTTTTTGTTTTTGGTGACTGGTTAGGCCCTGCTAGTTGCCAAGTGGCTTGAGAGGCTCTATCTGTGCTTGGCGCGAGGCGATTTTGTGTGGCCACCGAACATGTGGCCACCGAACGATGTTGTCCTCTCGGTGACAGTAAGCAGAAAATAGGAAGGGGATTGACAGGTGAGGCCGTCTCTATAATACAATGCGAGGCGGTTAGCTCACGAGTGGCCCGAGGAGTGTATGCCTCCGAGTATGGGGTGTTGGCCTCGCGGGACCACTAACCGAAGCGTAATGCAGAGAAAAAAGGGGGTAATACCTATTGGGCCCCCGAACCCTAATTGCCAGTACGCTATTACTATTCCAGGGAAGGTAAGAGATGGATAACTACGTGAGCAGGTGTATGTACCTGGTAGTATGGTATTGAACCTGACAATCCGTATAGGTTTTTTTTGTTTTGTTTTGTTTTTAGTAGTAACTGTAAACTGAATGGATAAAACCGTATGGCATAAGGAAATATGGCATAGACCAAGCTTATCTTAATATGTACAGTATATGTGAAAAGTAAAGTGCTGTGATGTGTAAATATTAATCCCTTAAGGACACATGACATGTGTGACATTTCATGATTCCCTTTTATTCCAGAAGTTTGGTCCTTAAGGGGTTAAACATCGTAGCCATACTGGTTAAATAAGTATCAATCTTAACCCATTAAGTGCCGTATGTGCAAGTGAAAAAGTGATCTGTCACCACCTTGTATGTTGTATGTACCCTTGCTAGGGGAAAGTCTGTTGTGTGAGCAGCGTGCTGTGAAAAATGTATGTGAACTATATTACCAGTTACGTATATACAGATTAGAGATGTCGCGAACATAAAATTTTCCGTTCGCGAATGGCGAACGCGAACTTACGCAAATGTTCGCTAACGGGCGAACCGGGCGAACCGGGCGAACCGGGCGAACCGCCATAGACTTCAATAGGCAGGCGAATTTTAAAACCCACAGGGACTCTTTCTGGCCACAATAGTGATGGAAGAGTTGTTTCAAGGGGACTAACACCTGGACTGTGGCATGCCGGAAAATTACATAGTTGATGCAGAGTCTGGTTTTAATCCATAAAGGGCATTAAATCGCCTAACATTCCTAAATTGTTTGGATTAACGTGCTTTAAAACATCAGGTATGATGTTGCATCGATCAGGTAGTGTAAGGTTTACGCCCGCTTCACAGTGACAGACCAAACTCCCCGTTTAATGCACCGCAAACAGTCCATTTGCACAACCGCAAACTCCCCATTTGCACAAGGTTGGATACCAAGCTAGCCATGTCCCGTTCCTTGTCCTCACTGATGTCATTGAAGGTCTCTTCCTCCACCCAGCCACGTACAACACCAAGGGTCCCCGAAAGGTGACAACAAGCCCCCTGTATTTTTTTTTTTTTTAAATGTACACTACTGTTACACCAGATATGAGTTGCACTGGTGTGACACTGTGCCCTGGCAGGCCCTGAAATGCACATGTGTGAAAGAAACTGACTGCTATTATTTCACAGTCAAATTTCTAGATTTTTTTTATGTACACTACTGTTACACCAGATATGAGTTGCACTGGTGTGACACTGTGCCCTGGCAGGCCCTGAAACGCACACGTGTGAAGGAAACTGACTGCTATTATATTACAGTCAAAAAAGTTTTTTTTTTTTTTTAAATGCAAGCTATTGTGACACCAGATATGAGTGGTGGCACTGGGCAAGTGGGCACAGTATACGCTGTGAGCCTGACACACACGCTGGCAGGTAGGCAACTGCAATTAGATTACACCGAAAAAAAAAAAGCAGACTGATGTTTGAGCCCTAAAAAGGGCTTTTTGGGGTTCTGTCCTTACAGCAGAGATCAGATGAGTCCTTCAGGACTGTAGTGGACACTGAATACACTAGCCTAGCTATCGATTTCCCTATTAAACCAGCAGCAGCTACACTGTCCCTCCTCTCACTAAGAATGCAGCTTCTGGGGGGCGGGGCCTAGCTGTCATGGAGGAAAGACGCACTATGTGTGAGCTCCCTCAATATCTCACTTTAAGCAGCTATCAACAAGCGAATTTCAACCCAGAAGGGGATGACCCAGCAAGGTTGCTCCTACCTGACTGACCCGACATGCTTAATAGCGGTCAGCAACTCGACAGAGTCTTACTTACCTCCGCGTGGCAAGTATGGCCTGGTGCTCACCGGGCGGGAGATGCGGCCGATCTCCCGATCCTGGGATGCCCAGGAGCAGTTACTTCCCGGCAGGAGCTGCGTTACCCCCTCCCCCCCCCTCGGACCGGTGGGGGTTATCCCGGTCCACCCCTGAGAGGCTGTCTGGAGCTAATGGACGCACAGAGCACAGCCGCCCAGGCTGACATACTCATCTGCGACTCTCCCAATATGGCGGCAGACGTGTGTCCTCCTGGTACCAGCAAAGCATGGCAGGATATTGAGTCTAAGCTGGACAGACTCTTTAATCAATTTTGCAAGCAAATAACAAGCAGGAAGCCCCAACAAACTCCACCACAGCCCCAACAAGCTCCACCACAGCTAAGCAAAGCAGTCCTCATTAAAATCCACCAACGCAAAAGGCGTCGAAGACGGGACCGGAGGCACAAACAGAAATGCAGAGCCTGCCCCACGTCAAGCACTCGCCTCCACCTTAAGCCACCACAATCCTGCACCGGACGTAAAGCACCACCGGAACAGATCCGACCACCCGACAAAACAAGCTTCCACCACTTCAAGCCGCGAACCCGGCACTCAGCCAGAGACTTGCCTTTGTTGTTCCAGGTATCAGGGACTCCCAGGGTCTGCACCTGGTGCCCAGAAGGGATCGGATGAGCACAAGCAGTAAACAGCAGCCTGCCAAGCATGTCCCACTATAGCCGATCCTCCACATCATGCCTTTGATCACATGATCTGCTCTCTGCACATTAACTAATCGTAAAGTAGCAAGCATTTAAACATGTCATTATTTCACCTCCTAAAAAGTTTATTGTCGTAGTTCCTTACATGCCTTTACCTTAAGCGTTCATGTATTATGTTATTCACTAGTCTCATCTCATGGGGCGACTCACACTTGATTTATAACGAGTGGTGGAGCTGCTGATATAAATACACAGAGGGTCTGCTGCTGATTGGCTGGCATGTGTCTGCTGACTGTGAGGTACAGGGTCAAAGTTTACTCAATGATGACGAATAGGGGGCGGACTGAACATCGCATATGTTTGCCGTCCGTGGCAAACGCGAACAAGCTATGTTCGCCAGGAACTATTCGCCAGCGAACCGTTCAGGACATCTCTAATACAGATGCATCTGCTACTGTGTAATAATATATGTATTTACACCAGATGTTGATATACTACTTGCTATGTGAATTGTTGTATGTTTTATTGAATGGTAGGGGTCAGTGAACATGGTGTTGCAAAATGCAAGTGCACTGGAGATCTGCCGAATGCCCTATAGGTGGCAGTGTATTTGGATACTGATTGGTATGTGAAATGTTGTTTGTCTGTTGACCTATTGGGGTCACTGTTTTGGTGTTTTTAAAACCCCATGAAAATGGTCAATGTATTTGACAGACCTGTAGGTGGCAGTGTTGATAGAACCACTGTTGGTCTTGATGTAAAATTTAAATTATTGTGAATTAAACCTGAAGTTGAGCCCATGCTGGAGTTTAATTTATGTTTTATGGTTATGTTTAAAACAATCTTATGTGTAATTTATATTGGCTGGTAAATTGTATATGACATGTGAAGACAGTTTTGCTGTTGACCAGTAGGGGTCTGGTTGTATGGTAAAAATACCCTTTAATCGAAATGCAAGGTTAGTGTGGTTTATGTGAAACATTGTTCCTGAGCTATGCCCCAGCATTATAGTTGTATGACAGGGAAACGAACAGTGCCCGTTTGACAATATACAATATGTGAACATAATAGCTTAATAACAGTCATTATAACAAACCAAACTTCTGTTCGTGGGTTGTAAACGCACAAAACGTGTGTGTAGTGCAATAGTAAATGCATGAACTAGTTTGGTAGCAAATTGCATGAACCGTGAGCCTGGTATGTCAGGGAAACAAAACAAAACAAGCAGTGAGATTCAAAATGCATGCACAGAATTGCCTAGTATTTTAGGCAATTGAAACAGAATGTGTTCCCATTCGGGAGTATGCTAATGCTCGAAATGAGCCAGTGACAGATATAAACAAGTGAGTTTAAACAAATGATATGCATGAACATGCAATGGTTTTAGAACAGACTTAGACAAAATGCAGCTGTAAAGTGAGGACCTGACCCGTGCATGGTGCCGTGGGACTGATGCCTGGCGTAACGGGTAGGTCGACTTACGGTTTGTGAGTCACTTGGACACCATCCACGGCGATGGATTGGAGAAAGAAGGTGGTAGGCCGGAAAAGCCTGTGGCTGGATTCCTGACACAGCTCAGCTTAGAAAACCTCATGGAGTAATCAGGTAAAATGGCGTCTGGATGACCCGGAAGTGGAAATCTTTCTGATGCTGACCTCAAGCAATATGAGTCAGGTAAGGGGTGTCCCTTATATAGGGGAGCTAATTCATGTAGGCCCCTCCCACAAATACAGGCCAAACGGCCTTAATACATATGAAACCAGGGGGGCTGCACTCACCTGAACATGCATAAATGGGGTGCTGCTGGGGGCCAATTTATACAATACACAAGATACAGTGCACTCACTTATCCACTAAACAGCAACTTCAGACATTAGGCTGTTAGAGTAGGGGTACATTGACCTTGTGGCAGGCTTATGCAGTGTATAGTCATATAATGTAACCAAACCCCCATTATTTTTGCCTAGAATATGTGTTTTTTGTTTTTTTTTAAACGAATAAAATCTGCCAGCATTGAGGTTGCTGTTATGTGATAGGTGAGTGCGCTGGATCGTGTGTAATATATATCACATGGATTGGTAACCTGTAATTTCCCACACTGAAATCAAATGTCTAAAATAAAAAAATAAATAAAATGCTAGTCATTTATTAATACGGAGAGAAATCTGGAATGTTCACATTGTTTTCATTTTGAATGCTTTAAAGTTTGGGGCAGAAGAGTTCAACCGGGTTTACTGTTTATTGTCATTGTTAAGCATGATTTATCTTTCTATAGCTCTTATTGTGTTATACTGCTGCCAAGATTCTGCAATTTCCTTAAACTTGTCGTCATAAAGATATTACCAAGTATAGCCTACAGGGAAGATGCATTTAGGAACAACGCAATAGTTTGACCTCAGTGATGCAAACCAGGAAAATAGTGTTGTGTGTACAAAATAACTATCTACATCTCTTCATTCTCAATCAGTTCTACAGAAGACGTGACTTATGCAAACACAGGTGCTTCTTTTTTCTAATCTTCTAGATGTCATCACCAAGGACACGAGAGCTCGTTTTCTGTCGTCAGCTGCTCTACACCCAATCTAAGCGAGCATATCTAACGTCAACGCATTAGTCTCATTATATAAAATTGCCAGGAAAAAAACAACAATTAGGATGGAAGAGATGCAAAACTAGTTTTGGCCAGAAATCGCCTTCCAGCTAAACGAAAGGGAGCAAACCTCCTGTCAACAGATAATTCCTGTTTTCAGACACTTATGGTTAAGCTTACCAGCACACCAAGGAAATGAAGTCTTTGGAAGATTAAGTCAACATGTGAAACTTGATGCAGTTTAGCAGCCTAAGGCAATCAGTGTACTAAAGTGACTATATATATTACTAAGAGCATGTTTTAAAGAACATTTTGGATTTTTGAACTTCCTCAGCTCACACTCCATTTAACATTACTGGGAGATATGTTCTAAGTAACTCTCGATTTTTACTTTGGATGACACTCTAGGTATGTACTAAACTATACAATTCTATTTACTGTAATTGTTGTATCATTTTTACTTTTGTCTAAATGTTTTGAAGTTGGGAAATTTTACTAACCTCCAAAATATAAAGGAGACATTTTTGGGCAACTGTAGAGGTTTAGATGTGCCAATGTACCAGCGTGTTGCTTATGGGGAATATATAATTACAATAAATGAATGTTAATTAAACTAAACATAGATTGTGGTTGATACAACAGGAGTTTAATTATCGTAATACAAAGGAATGAATTAGATTAAGTCAAAATATGTACTTTAACCTGCAGGCTACTACTATTTACACCTAAAGCATATTAAAAAAAAAATTATTGCAGTAACCTATGAATCAGGCATACCTTAATTAGCATTTCTAAATTTAGAACATGCAGCAGGTAGTTTGATTGCAAAATATATGTTCACGATAATACTTTCTCTACCAAGTTTTCGTATTAAAAAAAGAAATGCTATTTTATGTACATAATGATGTTTAGGTATACCTGTTTATTAACATAATTTTTGAATTCGGAAATTTTTGTTAGGGATTGTTACCGTAATTACAATTGTTAATTATGAGATACCCTTTGTGCAATTTTGTTCTAAAACTAAGGTAGAAGTAGAAATACATATTTGAAACATGCAACGTGTGTGCCAAAAATATAACAAAAATAAGAGCTGGTGAATGATTGTGCCAGCATTGTACCTACCGCCTCCACCTGTACAGGTTCCTATATAGTGCAAGAGGAGAGGACAACCATTTGTGGCAAAAATACTGAGCAGAAATTCTTTTCTTGATGATAACCAGGATTTTTGTGCATGAATATGGGATATATTGTGAATTATTTTACTTTGAACTTAGACACTATGCAAACCTTACCTGGTGTTTGCCGAGTTCCAGTCACCTTCCGTAATATTCTCAAACTTAACCAAATGAAAGGCTGAACTGAACTTGATGGACACAAGTCTCTTTTCAGCCTGTGTAACTATGTAACTGTGTGATCAAACTTCAAAGCCTGTTTATACATAGTTCCTTGTTTTTAACACCTGCTGAAGATCTCCAAAATAAATCTTAGAATAAAACCCCTAGGGGATGACAGAACAATCCATGTCAGGGGTTTATTCAATACATTTTGGACTGCAGTGAGTTAAAACCTAAATGACAAAGATAAAATAACCAAGCTGTCACTAGAACGGAGTCAGACATTTATTTCCAGATCAATTATTTTAGCCTGAATGTTGCCATTTGGATTTTTAATTCACAGTTACTTGGAGTTTAGTAAATAACCATGTTTGCACTAAAACATTCTAAATAGAAGGCATTTAATATGGTGATAAGCAGCGTGACATTTCTCCTCCATAGCCTTCAATCGCACCTGTGACTGTTAGATCAGCTGTTTACATTTAAAAAAAAAAAAAAGTATGTTTGTACTTTCCATTTTGGGAATACTTTAGCAGTCAGGTGCAATATACCTGATAGTGAGGAAATTGGTTAAAGGAGACCTTTATTTATCATGTTGCCAGATTCTCAGAAAATATTTCAATTAAAAGTTATACTTAACTGTTAGACTTTGTTAACAAATCATGTGGGGTTACCTTGGAGAACTAATGTTCCATTTATACAGAACAATCAATTTCTGTAGAACACAAACATTTATTGTGGACCAAATAATCAGTAAAATATTGAAACAATAAATATTAAATAAATAACAGGGATTGTTTGGATGATGAAAAAAAATGGGATAGTTACCAAAAAACATACAGCTTAATTAAGTTCTGGTGAATTTTATATGTCCCTGCAGGTAGTAACATCCTAGATGTTGGGCAAGAGTAACATCCCCAGGGCATACGTAAAAAACAGAGAAATCTGAATGTACCTATCCTGGTTAAATACTTTGTTGTTATTATTATTATTAATAATTTTATTTTAACCCCTTAAGGACGACGGGCGTACTATGCCGTCCTTGGGGACCCGGTCCTAAAGCCGGGGGGCGGCATAGTACGTCCACGCCGTCCTATGCACTTACCTGATCACTGGCGATCCACCGCCAGCGATTGCAATGTGGGGACTTTCAGGCAGTCCCCCTGTTGCTGATCCAGCCCTCCCGGGCCATGTGATCGCGGGGTCCTCGCGATCACATGGACTGAATAGCCGTCCACAGCAGTGCCCCCAGGTGGCCTGCCTGGAATGACAGGCAGTTCCCCTGCTGCCTGAAATAAAGTTTAATAAAGTAAAAAAACTGTTTAAAAGTGTATTTTATATACTTAGATCACATATATATATATATATATACAAACATATAAACATAAGAAAAGAGTGCACTCCAGAGGACTTCTTTGAAAAAAATAATATTTCTTTTATTCACATCTGTGTGAAGATACAGTCAAGTCGACGTTTCAGTCCCAGAAGGACTTTTTTCAAGTCTTGTTTGTATTATTCGGCTGAGGCAGCACCGAGGCAGACACAGGACCGGCAAATTGAGTGCGGGAGCATCAAGACTATATATACAAACATACATACAAATACACTATGTCTCTAAACGTATTTTAATATTAATATATGCTATATATATTAATATTAAAATACCCTAAGAATTATATTAATTTTACATACATATATATATATATATATATATATATATATATAGTTATAATTTATATATATATATATATATATATATATATATATTATATAAAATACATAAATATATAAATAAAAAATAATTAATAAAACATTAAATTAAAAACATATAAAAATTATATATACATGTGTAATTTTGTTTTAAGTGTATTTTGATATCAATATATATATATATATATATATATATATATATATATATATTATCTATATATATATATATACAAATAATTTTTAAATTACATATATATATATATATATATATATATATACATATTTAAATTCTACATTTATACTTATGTAATAGTTTTACTTAATTAGGTAATTTTATTAATTACGATTTGAGGGACCTGCCTGACAACCCAGGCAGAAAGTCCACAGAATTTGGTTTGCAGGCATTATACTTAACCCTGTAAATTTCCAAGACACCATAAAACCTGTACAAATGGGGTACTGTTTTACTAGGGAGACTTCAATGAACATAAATATTAGTGTTTCAAAACAGTAAAATGTATCACAATGATGATATTGTCAGTGAAAGTGCCATTTTTTACACACATACGGCACTTTTACTGTCGTTATCATTGTTGTGATACGTTTTCCGGTTTTGAAACACTAATATTTCTGTTCAGTAAAGCTTCCCGAGTATAACAGTACACCCCATGTACATGTTTTATGGTGTTTTCAAAAGTTACAGAGTCAAATATAAGGCTTGAATTTCATTTTTTTCACATTGAAATTTGGCAGACTGGTTATGTTTCCTTTGAGACCGTATGGTAGCCCAGGAATGAGAGTTACCCCTATGATGGCATACCATTTACAAAAGTAGGCAACCCAATGTATTGCAAATGGGGTATGCCCAGGCTTTTTTAGCAGCCACTTAGTCACAAACACTGGCCAAATTTAGCGTTAAAATTTGTTTTTTTGCAATTTTCACACACAAACAAATATGAAGGCTAATTTTGGCCAGTGTTTGTGACTAAGTGGCTACTGAAATAAATCATACAATACAAAAGAGCAGCTACAAACACCAACAAGCGTCTTAAATGAGTGTAAGCTCAAAAGGAAACTGGTATGAGCGCTCAAAAAGTTATACTCAAATATATAACAATAACCACAATGATTTATTAGAATAAAACATATGTAAATAAATAAATAAATAAAAACTAAATGTAAACACCTGACCACAATAATCTGTAGTTAGTTAGTAGAGAGCTAAACAAATATGAATACATAAATAAGCACATGTAGCCACCACTGATACAATAAATAACACTGTATCCAGAGGCTCCAGTGCTTATAAAAATATAACAAAAAATGAAAAAAATAATATAGAAAAAGTACCTTACCTCGGTGTGGGCCCCCCACCGAGGTGTATGTGAAACTAACAATAAACAGAAAGTTCCAAAAAAGAATGTATCCGAAAAAAAGGTGGTGTCAGATGAACAGGCTGCCAAATCCAGACGTGATCGATGAGTGGGTGGTGATTGTGTCAGGATCGGGACAGGGATCCAACACGCAGAGTACAAACAGTAGCCAGATACGTATACCGGACCTTAGAATGGCCGGACTAACGTAAGTAGTACAGTATAGAATGGTCAAAGACAAGCCGAGGTCGAGGGTAACAGAAGACAGGTAAGCGAGAGACAAGCCGAATCAAGGGTAACAGAGATAAGCAGAGTAAGGTAAACAAGCCGGGTCAAAACCAAAAGGGATAATAGAATACACAAGCACTGAGTGACTAGAACAAGCTAGAACCACGACAGGGCAATGAGCTAATGAAAGAAGCTCTGTTAAATACCCTGTTCAGAGCAGTAACCACGCCTCCAAGGCGTCCTGATTGGTCCTGCAGCCATTGACTGACAGGTTGTTCCGGGGGAGTGTCCTGATGACTACTTCCTGCCTAGATGCTGTAAAAGGCAGTCACTCCCTCGCGGCCGGCCTAGCATGACCGGATAGACCGCGGGGAAGGGAGCCATCAGACCGTCTGGATGGAGGAACAGCTAAGTCTCTACCTCTTTCGGAGGTAGAGACCACAGGTACCCTGACAGTACCCCCCCTCTCAGATATGCCCACCGGGCGGAATGAACCGGGACGAGATGGGAAGCGAGAGTGATACGCCCTGCGGAGACGGGGAGCATGAACATCCTCCTGAGGTACCCAACTCCTCTCCTCAGGACCATATCCCTTCCAATCAACCAGATATTGTACTCTCCCCCGGGAGATTCGAGAATCAATAATAGAGTTAACCTCATACTCCTCCTGACCCTCCACCTGAACGGGGCGAGGAGGGGCTATTGTGGAGGAAAATCTGTTACATATGAGTGGTTTCAGCAATGAAACGTGAAACGAGTTCGGGATGCGTAAGGTATTAGGAAGAGCTAAACGATACGCAACTGGATTGATACGGGTCAGCACCCTGTAGGGTCCAATATAACGAGGAGCGAACTTCATGGAGGGCACTTTTAAACGGATGTTCCTCGTGCTCAGCCATACCCTATCACCTGGAACAAAGACCGGAGCCGCCCTTCTACGTTTATCAGCGTGTTTCTTGACCAACATAGAGTTGTGCACAAGGATTTGTCGAGTTTGATCCCACAACTTCCTCAAATTGGCAACATGAACATCAACCGACGGCACCCCCTGGGAAGGGGAATCCGAAGGAAGAATAGACGGATGAAAACCATAATTCATGAAGAAGGGGCTTGAATGAGTAGAATCGCAAACGAGATTGTTGTGTGCAAACTCCGCCCAAGGAATCAAACCGACCCAATCATCCTGGTGTTCAGAAACAAAGCATCGTAAATATTGTTCAATTTTCTGGTTGGTACGTTCAGCAGCTCCGTTAGACTGAGGATGATAGGCAGAAGAAAAGTTTAATTTAATACCAAGTTGAGAGCAGAAGGACCTCCAAAAGCGGGAAACAAATTGGGAGCCTCTGTCCGATACAATTTGAGAGGGTATCCCATGTAGGCGAAAAATCTCCTTAGCGAATATCTCTGCCAATTCGGGAGAAGACGGGAGTTTAGGCAGGGGAATGAAGTGTGCCATCTTAGTAAACCTGTCAACCACGGTGAGGATAACAGTCTGTCTTTTAGAGATGGGTAGATCGACAATAAAGTCCATGGCCAAACAGGACCATGGTTTTTCTGGAACCTCCAAGGGTTGCAGGAATCCACATGGAAGCGTATGGGGTTGTTTGGTTTTAGTACAAACTTCACATGCAGCGATGAACTCCTCAATATCCCTCCGTAAAGCAGGCCACCAGAAGTCCTTAGAGATCAACGCGTAAGTTTTGCGAATACCAGGATGTCCCGCCATCTTGCTATTATGTAAACACTGTAAAAGTTCCAGTTGAAGAGCAGGAGGAACGAAATGACGGCCCGCAGGAGTCTGTTTAGGTGCTAGATGTTGCAACTTAATGATCTCGGCCAGTAATGGAGAATGAATCCTGAGATTCGTATTAGCAATGATATTGCATTTCGGAACTATAGAAGAAAGAACTGGTTCAGGTACAGTAGAAGGTTCATATTGGCGAGATAATGCATCGGCTTTAGAGTTTTTAGAACCAGGTCTGTAAGTCAGTACATAATTGAAGTGAGTCAGGAATAAGGACCAACGAGCTTGTCTAGAGGATAAGCGCTTAGCCTCCCCAATATAGGACAAGTTTTTGTGGTCCGTCAAAATCGTAATAGGGTGTAGGGTCCCCTCCAACAAATGTCTCCACTCCTTTAAGGCTTTAATGACTGCTAACAGTTCCCTTTCCCCGATGTCATATCTGCTCTCAGGCCCAGAAAATTTCTTAGAGAAGAAACCACAAGGGTGTAACGGTTTATCCACCCCTAACCTTTGAGACAGAACAGCCCCAACTGCTGTCTCAGAGGCATCGACCTCGAGCAAGAAAGGCAGAGTCGTATCAGGATGGACTAGAATGGGAGCCGAGGCAAAAAGTTCCTTGAGAGTCTTGAAAGCACCCAGAGCTTCCTTAGACCAGAACTTAGTATCAGCCCCTTGTTTGGTCATATTGGTAATAGGCGCAATGATAGAGGAGTATCCTTTAATGAAGCGCCTATAGTAGTTGGAAAAACCAATAAACCTTTGGATAGCCTTGAGTCCTTTGGGCAAGGGCCAGTCTAAAATAGATTGAAGTTTTACAGGATCCATTTTAAAACCCTCCCCAGAAATCACGTATCCAAGAAAGTCTACCTGAGACTGATCAAAACTGCACTTCTCCAATTTGCAATATAGACCATGTTGCAGCAGCTTGTGTAATACCTTTCTGACCTGTCTATGGTGAGTCTCAATCTCCTTAGAGTGTATTAGTATGTCGTCCAGGTAAACAATAACACAATCATGCTGAAACTCCCTAAGTACCTCATTAATCAAATCTTGAAATACTGCAGGAGCATTGCATAGTCCAAATGGCATAACAGTGTATTCGTAATGGCCATACCGGGTATTGAATGCCGTCATCCACTCGTGACCTTGCTGGATTCTCACCAAATTGTAAGCCCCTCTGAGATCTAACTTGGTGAAGATTTTGGAGCCCTTAAGACGATCAAATAACTCGGTAATCAGTGGGATAGGATAGGCATTTCTGACAGTTATTTTATTCAAGCCTCGGTAATCGATACAAGGTCTCAGCGTGCCATCCTTCTTCTTAATGAAAAAGAACCCAGCCCCGGCCGGAGAAGAAGACCTCCTGATGAATCCCTTTTCTAAATTCTCCCGAATATACTCCTCTAGAACCGAGTTTTCCTGAACAGACAAAGGATATACATGGCCCCTCGGAGGCATAGTGCCGGGTAGAAGCTTAATCTTACAGTCAAATGACCTGTGTGGAGGCAAAGAATCGGCATTCTTCTTGTCAAACACTGCCCTTAAGTCTAGGTAAAGGTCTGGTATTTGTCTTTCTGTGGACTGAGTAGGATTCTCCGGTATGTTAATATTAGCTAATGGAGAAACCTTGCACAAACACCGATCCTGGCAGCCCTGGCCCCACGAGAGTATCTCTCCTAACTCCCAATCGATAATAGGGTTATGTTTTTTCAACCATGGGTACCCCAGAACTATGGGAACGGAAGGAGACGAAATGAGCAGAAGAGATAAATTCTCCACGTGTAGGATACCCACATTTAAATTAATGGGTATGGTCTCACGAAAGATAACAGGGTCTAGTAGTGGTCTACCATCTATGGCCTCAACGGCCAAAGGTGTCTCCCTTAGCTGGGATGGGAAATTGTTCTTACTAGCAAAGGCTTGGTCGATAAAATTCTCAGCAGCACCGGAATCTATCAATGCCATAGCCCTTACTACTTCCTTCCCCCAAGTTAAGGAAACTGGTAGCAGAAGCCTGTGATCTTTATAATCAGGAGTAGAGGACAAAATAGAAACACCCAAGGCCTGTCCTCTAGAGAGACTTAGGTGCGAGCGTTTCCCGTTCGGTTAGAACAGTTCGAGAGTAAATGACCCTTGGCTCCACAATACATACACAAACCCTCTCTTCTCCTGTGCCGTCTTTCCTCCTCAGAGAGGCGGGTATACCCTATCTGCATAGGTTCAGTAAGCAAAGATATCGTGGAGTCAGGACTTGGAACAGCGGGAGCTAACCTAAAAGAAGGTCTCTGGTTCCTCTCTCGAGTGTTCTGTCTCTCTCTTAGACGTTCATCTATACGAGAGATGAACGAAATTAAATCCTCTAAATTCTCAGGGAGTTCTCTGGTAGCAACCTCATCAAGGATTACATCAGATAGGCCATTCAAAAATACATCCATATACGCCTGCTCATTCCACTTGATTTCTGCCGCCAGAGACCTGAACTCTAGTGCATAATCCACCAGTGTTTGGTTCTCCTGTCTCAGGCGCAACAGTAATCTGGCTGCATTAACCTTTCTACCTGGAGGGTCAAATGTTCTTCTAAAAGCAGCTACAAAGGCGTCATAGTTATAAACTAATGGATTATCGTTCTCCCATAGTGGGTTGGCCCATCTCAGAGCTTTCTCAATGAGTAGGGTGATAATAAATCCTACTTTTGCCCTATCTGTAGGATAAGAGCGAGGTTGCAATTCAAAGTGGATACTAATTTGGTTTAAAAAACCACGACACTTCTCAGGAGCCCCACCATAGCGTACTGGGGGGGTAATGTGAGAAGAAGCACCCACTGTGGCTACCTCTAGACCTGAACCGACAGGAGAAACAGGGGTATTACGTATCTCCTCTGGTGGGTTATTGGCACAAGCTAATAGAGCCTGTAGCGCAAGCGCCATCTGATCCATTCTGTGATCCATGGCTTCAAACCTAGGATCAGGAGCAGCCAGCTGACTGTTTGTACTTGCAGGATCCATTGGCCCTGTCGTAATGTCAGGATCGGGACAGGGATCCAACACGCAGAGTACAAACAGTAGCCAGATACGTATACCGGACCTTAGAATGGCCGGACTAACGTAAGTAGTACAGTATAGAATGGTCAAAGACAAGCCGAGGTCGAGGGTAACAGAAGACAGGTAAGCGAGAGACAAGCCGAATCAAGGGTAACAGAGATAAGCAGAGTAAGGTAAACAAGCCGGGTCAAAACCAAAAGGGATAATAGAATACACAAGCACTGAGTGACTAGAACAAGCTAGAACCACGACAGGGCAATGAGCTAATGAAAGAAGCTCTGTTAAATACCCTGTTCAGAGCAGTAACCACGCCTCCAAGGCGTCCTGATTGGTCCTGCAGCCATTGACTGACAGGTTGTTCCGGGGGAGTGTCCTGATGACTACTTCCTGCCTAGATGCTGTAAAAGGCAGTCACTCCCTCGCGGCCGGCCTAGCATGACCGGATAGACCGCGGGGAAGGGAGCCATCAGACCGTCTGGATGGAGGAACAGCTAAGTCTCTACCTCTTTCGGAGGTAGAGACCACAGGTACCCTGACAGATTGATAACACCACGGTCGGGATCTTCAAAAAAGATCATGGTGTATAGGAAGCAAACTCCCAGCAAAGATAAATAACCACCCCTTAAATCCAGACTCGATGACAGGAAGCGTAAATGCCGGGGACGTCAACCACTGTAGCAGCAATACAAACTGAAAAAAATGAACTCACAAAAAAACAAAAAACGATAGCTCTAAACTCACAAACGCTCTGGGCAGGAACAGAACAAATGGTCAGCTGAAACAAAGTATCAACGCGTTTCATCCCTCTCACGGGACTTTTTCAAGACAAAAATAATTCCCAGAAGTCCTGGTTTAAATACCCTATATGCACCATGGGATAAAGGGCATATACAAAATCTGGACTGGATCCATGATAGAGTACATCATAAGGAAAAACAAGGACAAAGCTTATAAAAAACAAATACACATAAATCAAAAATTAAAAACTTGAGCATAAACATTTTTAAAAAAGAAAGAATACCAATACATTATTGTTAGGCAACAAATATTTAGTTAAACACATTAAAAGGTACCAAAAAGGACTTATCAGACTGAAAAATAGAGATAGCTGGTAGTAGGTGTGGATATCTTATAATGATGGTAGTAGATGTAGATATCTTAATTATATATATTTAAATTATATATATTTAATAGTTACAGACAATTATCAATAGTAAACCAATAAGAAGAGCATCAAAAAACAACAAACAACAACCCCATATGTAATACCTTGGGTTGTCTACTTTTGCAAATGGTATGCCATCGTGGGGGTAATTCTTATTCCTGGGCTACCATTTGGTCTCAAAGGCAACATAATCAGTCTGGCAAATTTCCCTATAACTTTTAAAATACACACACACACACACACACATCTACAAACACACACACACATACATACAAACACACATACAGACAGACACATAGACAGACATACACACACATACACATACATACAGACACACATACACACACAGACATACACAGACATACACACAGACACACATACAGAGAAATATTCATACAGACACATACACAAACACACACACAAACACATAAACACACACATATACAGACACACAAAATGTTTTAGTCACCCTCCTGTTTCCTATCTTTTAGGTGCAGGAGGGGGACTTTCCCTGGGGTCCAGTGGCTCAGCCTGATGGGAGTCAGAGTTCCCACTCTGACTCCCTCCTCTGCTTCCTCCTCCCTTGCAGCATGGTGATTGCTGCGACCGAGTGCTTGGGCAGTCACTTCCTCCCAGCCTCTGACCTCATCACAGGGGGCCTGGTCCCTTCTTATGCTTTCCATTCCTACTCCATGCCCTGTTTCTGTCATTAGTGGACTGGTCGGAAACTGAGATGGGTGGGAAAACTAGCTGAGAGACGTGCACCCTGACCAAGTTTATAGTCAATTTATAAACATTAGTTACATACTTTTCAAATATTTGTTCAAAAGTGATGCATGTCCCTTTAGTTCACAAATATGTATTTAGTAATAGCATGCATGTGAAGCAAATTATGGCTATATGGTGGTAGTTCAATCAGGACCAAAGGGAATAAGCACATCATTCTACTACAGGTTCCTAGGTACTGCAAGAGGACAACCATTTGTGGTAAAAAGATGCAGAAATCCATATTTTCTTGATGATAACCAGGATTTATGTGGATGTGCATGGGCTATATTGTGGTTTATTTTGCTTTGAACTTACACACAATCCATACCTTACCTGGTGTTTGCCGGGTGCCAGTCACCTTCAGAAGAATAAAACATAACCCGATTAGTGATGTACCGAACTGTCCGCCGGCGAACAGTTCCCGGCGAACTTAGCGTGTTCGCGTTCGCCGCGGCGGGCAGACACATGCGCAGTTCGATCCGCCCCCTATTCGTCATCATTGGGCAAACTTTGACCCTGTGCCTCTCGGTCAGCAGACACATTCCAGCCAATCAGCAGCACTCCCTCCCTTCCACACCCTCCAACCTCCCTCCCAGCATCCATTTTCGATTCATTCGGAAGATGCATGCTTAGTGAGAGGAGGGAAAGTTTAGCTGCTGCTGATTAGATAGGGAAATTGATAGCTAGGCTAGGGTATTCAGTGTCCACTACAATCCTGAAGGACTCATTTGATCTCTGCTGTAAGGACAGCACCCCAAAAAGCCCTTTTTAGGGCTATAACATCAGGCTGCTTTTTTTTTTTTTTTTTCCTGTGTAATGTAATTGCAGGTGCCTGCCTGTCAGCTTCTGTGTGAGGTTCACATTGGATACTGTGCCTATTTGCCCAGTGCCACCACTCATATCTGTTTTAACAATAGGTTAAGCTTTACATTTAAAATCAATACTTTTTTTTCACTGTAATAGAAGAGCAGTAGCCTGCCTGCCAGCTTCTGTGTCAGGTTGGATGCCTTGCCCATTTGCACAGTCAGTGCCACCACTCATATCTGTTTTAACAATTGGTTAAGCTTTAGATTTTAAATAAATCATTTTTTTCACTGTAATAGAAGAGCAGTTGCCTGCCTGCCAGCTTCTGTGTGAGGTTGGATGCCTTGCCCATTTGCACAGTCAGTGCCACCACTCATATCTGTTTTAACAATTGGTTAAGCTTTAGATTTAAAATAAATAATTTTTTTTCACTGTAATAGAAGAGCAGTAGCCTGCCTGCCAGCTTCTGTGTCAGGTTGGATGCCTTGCCCATTTGCACAGTCAGTGCCACCACTCATATCTGTTTTAACAATTGGTTAAGCTTTAGATTTTAAATAAATCATTTTTTTCACTGTAATAGAAGAGCAGTTGCCTGCCTGCCAGCTTCTGTGTGAGGTTCACATTGGATACTGTGCCCACTAGCCCAGTGCCACCACTCATATCTGTTTTAACAATTGGTTAAGCTTTAGATTTTAAATAAATCATTTTTTTTCACTGTAATAGAAGAGCAGTTAGTTGTCTGCAAGCGTCTGGGTGTCAGGCCTACTTCAGCGTGTGCTCTGCAGACCTGTGCCAGCGTGCTTTGACAGTTGCCAATCATATCTGGTGTCTCTTTAGCGTGCTTTTACAAAGAAAAAAGGTTTCCAGTGTAAGCTAATAGCAGACAGTCAGTGTCCTTCAAGCGGCTCTGTCAGGCCTTCCTTCAGCGTGTGCCCTGCACAACCCTGCCAGCGTGCTTTGACAGTTGCCACTCATATCTTGTGTCTCTATAGCGTGCTTTTACAACCAAAATTTTGTTTCCACTGTAATAGAAGAGCAGTTGCCTGCCTGCCAGCTTCTGTGTGAGGTTCACATTGGATACTGTGCCTACTTGCCCAGTGCCACCACTCATATCTGTTTTAACAATTGGTTAAGCTTTAGATTTTAAAGAAATCATTTTTTTTCACTGTAATAGAAGATCAGTTAGTTGTCTGCAAGCGTCTGGGTGTCAGGCCTACTTCAGCGTGTGCTCTGTAGACCTGTTCCAGCGTGCTTTGACAGTTGCCAATCATATTTGGTGTCTCTATAGCGTGCTTTTAAAACCAAAATTTGTTTTTCACTGTTATAGATTGAATAGCAGTTACTTGTCTTCAAGCGGGTGTCTCAGGCCTACAGTGTGTGCTCTGCAGAACTGTTCCAGTGCACATTGCCAATCATATCTGTGTCTCTATAGCGTGCTTTTAAAAACAAAATTTGTTTTTCACTGTTATAGATTGAATAGCAGTTACTTGTCTTCAAGCGGGTGTCTCAGGCCTACAGTGTGTGCTCTGCAGAACTGTTCCAGTGCACATTGCCAATCATATCTGGTGTCTCTATAGCGTGCTTTTAAAACCAAAATTTGTTTTTCACTGTTATAAATTGAATAGCAGTTACTTGTCTTCAAGCGGCTCTGTCAGTTCTTCCTTCAGCGTGTGCTCTGCAGAACTGTTCCAGTGCACATTGCCAATCATATCTGGTCTCACAGTAGCTTGCACGCATAGTACCACTAATCCCCCAAAAAATGACAGGCAGAGGCAGGCCACCCCGCAGGGGCCGTCGTGGTCGTTGTGCTGTGATTCCCTTTTGCCCTAGAATAATGCCCAGTTTTCAGAAGCCACGTACCCTGAACTTGAAAAGTTCTGAGGACTTAGTTGACTGGCTAACACAGGACACCCAATCTTGTACAGCCTCCGCTCGGAACCTTGACGCACCATCCTCCTCCAGCTTAGCTTCAGGCACCTCTCAAGATAGCACTCACCCGCCTGCCGCCACCACCAAAACTAGCACCACAGCCGCTTTACTTGGTATGTCAGAGGAGTTATTCACACACCCATTTGAAGAAATGAGTGATGCGCAACCATTATTGCTAGAGGATGTAGATAACAGGGATATGTCTCAGGCAGGCAGCATTAAACACATGGAGGTACGGTGTGATGATGATGATGTTGTACCCGCTGCTGCTTCCTTTTCTGAGTTGTCAGATACAAGCGAAGCGGTTGATGATGACGATGCGTCCATGGATGTCACGTGGGTGCCCGCTCGGCAAGAAGAAGAACAGGGCAAAAGTTCAGATGGGGAGACAGAGAGGAGGAGGAGGAGACGAGTTGGAAGCAGGGGGGGGTCGTCGCAAGGAGCTAGTGGCACAGTCAGACAGCATGCATCGGCACCCGGGGTCAGCCCGACAGCACGCCAATCAACGCATGCTGTGTCCACCACCAGAATGCCGTCATTGCAGAGCTCAGCAGTGTGGCATTTTTTTTGTGTGTCTGCCTCTGACAACAGCGATGCCATTTGCAACCTGTGCCAAAGGAAACTGAGTCGTGGGAGGTCCAACACCCACATAGGTACAACTGCTTTGCGTAGGCACATGATCTCACATCACAAACGCCTATGGGATCAACACATGAGTACAAGCAGCACGCCTACTCTAAGCCGCCATCCTCCTCCTGGTCCAGCATCTTCAGCCACGTCAACCACTGCTGTCCTTCTTGCCCCCTCTCAACCATCCGCCACTCCGTCTCCCGCCTTGAGCAGTTCCCGCTCATCTGCCCACAGTCATGTGTTTCTGTCAAGGACATGTTTGAGCGTAAGAAGCCAATGTCACCAAGTCACCCCCTTGCCCAGCGTCTGACAGCTGGCTTGTCCGAACTATTAGCCCGCCAGCTTTTACCATACAATCTGGTTGAGTCTGAGGCGTTCAAAAAATTTGTAGCTATTGGGACACCGCAGTGGAAGGTACCCGGCCGGAATTTCTTTTCACAAAAGGCAATCCCCAACTTGTACTCGATTGTGCAAAAGGAAGTCATGGCATGTCTGGCACACAGTGTTGGGGCAAGGGTCCATCTGACCACTGATACCTGGTCTGCAAAGCATGGTCAGGGCAGGTATATCACCTACACTGCGCATTGGGTAAACCTGCTGACGGCTGACAAGCATGGAATGCGTGGCATTGCAGAGGAGTTGGTGACACCGCCACGAATTGCAGGCAGTCCTGCTGCCACCTCCTCTACTCCTCCTACTCCATCCTCTTCCATAACCTCCTCGGCTGAGTCCTCTTGTGCTGCTGCGTCTTGCTCCACATCAACGGCACCCCCCCCAGCTCCCCAGGTACTATTCCACATCCCGGATACGGCAGTGTCACGCCGTCTTGGGTTTGACTTGCTTGAAAGCAGAGAGTCACACCGGACAAGCACTCCTGTCCGCCCTGAACGCACAGGTGGAAAAGTGGCTGACTCCGCAGCAACTGGATATCGGCAAAGTGGTGTGTGACAACGGAAAATTTTTTATAGTGGCATTGAAGTTGGGCAAGTTGACACATGTGCCGTGCATGGCACATGTGTGTAATCTGATCGTACAACCCTTTGTGCATAAGTACACAGGCTTACAGGACGTCCTGAAGCAGGCCAGGAAGGTGTGTGGCCATTTCAGGCGTTCCTACACGGCCATGGCTCACTTTGCCGATATCCAGCGGCGAAACAACATGCCAGTGAGGCGCTTGATTTGCGACAGCCCTACACGTTGGAATTCAACACTCCTAATGTTCGACCGCCTGCTCCAACAAGAAAAAGCTGTTAATGAATATTTGTATGACCGGGGTGCTAGGACAGCCTCTGGGGAGCTGGGAATTTTTTGCCACGTTACTGGACGCTCATGCACAATGCCTGTAGGCTCATGCGTCCTTTTGAGGAGGTGACAAACCTAGTCAGTCGCAGTTGTGTGTGTGCGTGTGTATGGCTGTCTGCCTGTGTGTGTGTGTGTGACAGGGTGAAGATTTCTTGCACATGGGTGTGACAGGGTGAAGATTTCTTGCACAGGGCGCCCAAAGGCCTAAGGCTGGCCCTGCGCATGGGTCAGTGGCTCTGCACCAGACTTCCCTCCAATTGATCAAAGTTAAAGGATTTCAAGTGGACTGATTACAATTACAGGGCCTCTAAAGAGTCCTGTATTGTTATTTGTCGTCACTACCTTCCCGCGTCGGGAGTGGGTCATTTGCGCCCCTGCTGCCTTCCTTGCATGTGGTAGCTGTTTGTCAGGGATTTGTCAATCCATATCTGCCAAGTGACCCTATGACAGGGTGAAGATTTCTTGCACATGGGTGTGACAGGGTGAAGATTTCTTGCACAGGGCGCCCAAAGGCCTAAGGCTGGCCCTGCGCATGGGTCAGTGGCTCTGCACCAGACTTCCCTCCAATTGATCAAAGTTAAAGGATTTCAAGTGGACTGATTACAATTACAGGGCCTCTAAAGAGTCCTGTATTGTTATTTGTCGTCACTACCTTCCCGCGTCGGGAGTGGGTCATTTGCGCCTCTGCTGCCTTCCTTGCATGTGGTAGCTGTTTGTCAGGGATTTGTCAATCCATATCTGCCAAGTGACCCTATGACAGGGTGAAGATTTCTTGCACAGGGCGCCCAAAGGCCTAAGGCTGGCCCTGCGCATGGGTCAGTGGCTCTGCACCAGACTTCCCTCCAATTGATCAAAGTTAAAGGATTTCAAGTGGACTGATTACAATTACAGGGCCTCTAAAGAGTCCTGTATTGTTATTTGTCGTCACTACCTTCCCGCGTCGGGAGTGGGTCATTTGCGCCTCTGCTGCCTTCCTTGCATGTGGTAGCTGTTTGTCAGGGATTTGTCAATCCATATCTGCCAAGTGACCCTATGACAGGGTGAAGATTTCTTGCACATGGGTGTGACAGGGTGAAGATTTCTTGCACAGGGCGCCCAAAGGCCTAAGGCTGGCCCTGCGCATGGGTCAGTGGCTCTGCACCAGACTTCCCTCCAATTGATCAAAGTTAAAGGATTTCAAGTGGACTGATTACAATTACAGGGCCTCTAAAGAGTCCTGTATTGTTATTTGTCGTCACTACCTTCCCGCGTCGGGAGTGGGTCATTTGCGCCCCTGCTGCCTTCCTTGCATGTGGTAGCTGTTTGTCAGGGATTTGTCAATCCATATCTGCCAAGTGACCCTATGTAGGGGTAACAGTCCCTATTCTGCTCTGTGTCAGTGTGTATCATGGTCTCTGTGGACAGGGAACAGTCTCTATTCTGCTCTGTGTCAGTCTGTATCAGGGGTTTTGAGGACAGGTGTCAATCCATATCTGCCAAGTGACCCTATGTACACAGGAAAAGTTTAAATATTTCTTGTTCTACGTTCTCTGCAACTCCATGCACCGACTCATCCAATACGTGAAGATCTGGGGTTTCTCTGACTCTCCTCAGTAGTGTATCAAACAGAGTCTGCACTGTGGTAACACGGACATCTTCAGGACATAACTAAACTATTTGCAGATAGGCAGTCTGCAGCTTCTCTTTTTCACCTGTTCTCTTCTTTCTCCTATGCGTATTCTTGTCTATATGCAGGTGGTCTCTTGCCTTTCTTTTAACCAATTCGTTCCTTCCATATGGTTTCAAAAGATCTCTGGCATCATTACTTTCAACGCAAATAACGTCATCATAGTTAGTCTCCTCATTATTCACCGGGAAGAGAGTGTTTGCACTGACTACCCACAGCATGCTCTTGCCATTGCCTACTCCACCTTCAACGACAGGGTGCAAGTCCCAAGGAGAAGGATCATTCACTTTATTATCTGTCTTTATTTCACAAGTAGTGCCTGGAACATCCTCATGGGTCACAAGATGTAAATCTGGACTAATGTCAACCCCAGGGTCTGGAAAATCATCAATTTGAAATTTTTCGAATAATCCCAGTGGGCTGCCACATTCTTCCTCCTCTGATGGTATTAAAGTTTGCAGAGATTCACTATGGGGTGGTGTCAAGCATTTTGGAGAACAATTAAGCATCTCCATCCCAATACGTTTCAGATGTCCTATCAGCTCTTCCACCCTATGCGATACTATGGGCAGGCTACCCGTGACGTCATTACTCACGGCCCTATTTCACGCGGACACTCTGTGTCAGTGTGTATCGTGGTGTCTGTGGACAGGGAACAGTCTCTATTCTTCTCTGTGTCAGTGTGTATCATGGTCTCTGTGGACGGTGAACAGTCTCTATTCTGCTCTGTGTCAGTGTGTATCATGGTCTCTGTGGACAGGGAACAGTCTCTATTCTGCTCTGTGTCAGTGTGTATCAGGGGTTTTGAGGACAGGTGTCAATCCATATCTGCCAAGTGACCCTATGTAGGGGGAACAGTCCCTATTCTGCTCTGTGTCAGTGTGTATCATGGTCTCTGTGGACGGTGAACAGTCTCTATTCTGCTCTGTGTCAGTGTGTATCATGGTCTCTGTGGACAGGGAACAGTCTCTATTCTGCTCTGTGTCAGTGTGTATCAGGGATCATTAGGATAGGTGTCAATCCATATCTGCCAAGTGACCCTATGTAGGGGGAACAGTCTCTATTCTGCTCTGTGTCAGTGTGTATCAGGGGTTTTGAGGACAGGTGTCAATCCATATCTGCCAAGTGACCCTATGTAGGGGGAACAGTCCCTATTCTGCTCTGTGTCAGTGTGTATCAGGGGTTTTGAGGACAGGTGTCAATCCATATCTGCCAAGTGACCCTATGTAGGAGGAACAGTCCCTATTCTGCTCTGTGTCAGTGTGTATCAGGGGTTTTGAGGACAGGTGTCAATCCATATCTGCCAAGTGACCCTATGTAGGGGGAACAGTCTCTATTCTGCTCTGTGTCAGTGTGTATCAGGGCTGGGCTTTGAGGACAGGTGTCAATGTTAGGTGATTTCTGCCCTTTATGGATTAAAAGCAGACTCTGCATCAACTGTGCAATTTTCCTTGGGAGTTTTGCCATGGATCCCCCTCTGGCATGCCACAGTCCAGGTGTTAGTCCCCTTGAAACAACATTTTTCCATCACTATTGTGGCCAGAAAGAGTCCCTGTTGGTTTTAAAATTCGCCTGCCCATTGAAGTCAATGGCGGTTCGCGCGGTTCGCCGGTTCGCAAACATTTGCGGAAGTTCCCGTTCGCGAACCGAAAATTTCGGGTTCGCGACAACACTAAACCCGATTAAAGGCTGAACTTGATGGATGCAAGTCTCTTTTCAGCCTATGTTACCATGTAATAAAACTTTAAAACCTGTTCAGACATAGTTGCTTGTTCTTTTTTAACACCTTTGAATAAATCACAGACTTATACCTGAGTGGATAACAGAAAGCTCCATGTCAGAGGTTTATTCAATTAATTTTGGACTGCAGTGAGTTAAAGGACCACTATAGTGCCAGGAAAACAAACTCGTTTTCCTGGCACTATAGTGTTAATAGGTCCCCCCCCCCCTCATGGCCCCCCCTCCCGCCAGGCTGAAGTGGGAGGAAGGAGTTAAAATCTTACCTTTCTCCAGTGCCGTGAGAAGACGTCATCGCGCGCATTCAGTCAGTCCATAGGAAAGCATTTCTCAATGCTTTCCTATGGACGTAAGCATCTTCTCACTGTGATTTTCACAGTGAGAAGCGCAGAAGTGCCTCTAGCAGCTGTCCATGAGACAGCCACTAGAGCCTGGATTAACCCATATGTAAACATAGCAGACCTGGCACCCAGACCACTTCATTGAGCTGAAGTGGTCTGGGTGCCTATAGTGGTCCTCTAAAACCCAAATTACAAAGCTGAAGATCAAACAGCCAAACTATCACTAGAACAAAGTGGGATAAGTTTTCCAAATCAATTATTTTAGCCTAAATGTTGCCATTTGTATTTTAATTATCAATTATTTGGAATTTTTGTACTAAAAAATAATAAACAGAAGGTATTTAATACAGTGATAAGAAGCGTGGAGGTTCCATTTAATGTCCTCAATCGCACCTGTGACTGTTTGATCAGCTGCTTACGTTTTAAAAAACAAAACATACATGAATAATCCTCTGAATACCCAATCACATACACAGTATGTACTTTCCATTATGGGAACACTTTAGCAGTCAAGTGCAATGTACCTGATAGTCAGGAAATTAGTTAAAGGATACCTTTATTTATCACGTTGCCAGATTCTCAGAAAAAAAATAAATTAAAAGTTATACCTAACTGTTATAGACTTTGTTAACAAAAAAAATAAATTAAAAGTTATACCTAACTGTTATAGACTTTGTTAACAAATCATGTCCAAATTATTATGCAAATGATATTTTTCTCTTTTACCTAAATAATTGATGTAAATAACAGTCAGCATAATTCCCATGTTATCAATTGTTAAGAGTACAATTTAAATTTTATTGAACAAACCTCCTAACGATTTTAGACATAAAAAACTTACAATGCACTGTTCCAAATTATTACACACCATAAGTTTCAAAACACGTTATAGGTTGTAAAGAACTGAACATTGTCATTTGTTGCGTTTGCAGCATATTTACTGAAATCAAAAGCTATTTCAATCAAACTTATAACAACATTTTTTTTTTTTTTTGTAGTGCACGCATCTAACACAAGTAGGTTCGAGGTACTCCAAAGGCAATCCTCAAGCTTTTCCCACGCGAGCATGCGGGGTATATTCTTAACAGGCACAATTTTTAAAGATTTCAGGCTTAATAACATATAGGTAGGTCATTGCTTTACTTAAGTAGCGGTGACATGCTAGGGCTTTTGCACATATTTTAAAAAAATAAGAGGAACAACATGTTAATCGTATGAAAAGGAAAACATGAGTCAGGATAATCATACTAACAATACATGAATAACATTGATTGAATGTATACTATGCTAGGCATTTTGCTTATTGCGCTGTAGGCATTAACATGAAAAAATATATGTATCAATTCACAGGCTTTATCAGCGTAGTTATTAGCTTGGGGCCACCACCTTCCCAAAAACACAAAATTTGTCAGACGCCTATACTATCAGGGATAGCTGGATAAGGCTACAACTTCAAGGGTGGGTTTATGGTGCTGAGTATGTAGAAGGGCAAAAAATTTATATAGCCAAAACATATAGAAAAAAAAAACGTATAGAATGCCTTCAGTTGCTTGTTAGCCGATTCCATCAGGAGGCCAGATAGCTGTGTCGCTGAGCTTGGTAGCTCGGTGATGCTTGGTAACATTTCTGCCCCAGATCTTCAGGGGGCCTGAGCCCGATGTGGGTACAGTCTCTGTGCCCCTGCTGAGCTGGTCCAGATTTTCTAGGTAAAGAGTGGTGTCCTTGCTTGGTTTGCAGGGGAGGCTTGTGGGGTGCCACCCAGGTCCCTTCAGCTGTGCGGGTTTACGTTGCTGGGCTAAGTGTGGGGCCCGGGGGGTTCCCTGTGCTTGTCGGGATTGTGAGCTGTAGTGTTCAGGATGGCTACCACGGCGGCGCCCTGTCTGTAACTGTGGTGTTAACACCCTCCATGTAGGTCTTTGCTTACTGTGTCGCCTATGGGCTGCTTTGGGGGTGCGAGGGAGGGTCCGGCCTATTTGGCGCCGGGTTGCCGGGCGGATCCATGCCTCCACTACCTTGATTGCCACCCTGAAGGCCTGTCTTCTGGCATAAAGTCGTGACCACAGCTTGATATACAGGTTATCGTAGAGCTCCTCCGTGTTCTCGGGCAGTAGGTGGAGCGTGCGATGCCTCGCAGGCCGCATCTCTCCCTCCTGTCTAAGTTGCAGGGCCGAGGTGTGCTCGTCCGCCATTTTGGAGGCCCCCGCTCCCGTGCTGCTGATATGGGCTGCAGTCTTGTTCGGAAAGTGCCGGGTGCTAGGTTCTCCTTCTGGCGGGGATCGGGATATCCCCCGCCGATCCATGGGGGTGGGGAAGGTATCGTTCCCAGCTTACTTGTGTCTGGGTGCGTCTGGCGGGAAAGCCTTTCTCCGCCTCCTCCTCCGGTAGGCCTCAGTCCGCAAATGCGGTACCCGGTGGACCCCAGCGCCGTGCTCAGCATTTCCGGGTTCGGGTCAGCTGCCCCGGTCCAATGAGCCCACTTACAGGAGGGTGAGCGC
The DNA here is from genome assembly GCF_036172605.1 of Pelobates fuscus. NCBI lineage: Eukaryota > Metazoa > Chordata > Amphibia > Anura > Pelobatidae > Pelobates > Pelobates fuscus. Next base: position 119,167,352 of record NC_086326.1, on the reverse strand, counting down.
ACTTTATTTCAGGTTAGATTTGATATTTGTGCTGGTTTTGTCAGGAGCTGTTGCAGAGCACGTCTGCCCTGCTCGCTGGTCAGGCTCCGCCCCCCCCTATAACAACATTTTAACTTTTTAAACATTTTAACAGGTCACGTTACATTTTCACATAGGACCCCTTATTTGATAGCAGCTTCACAAGTCTTGCATCCATTGAACTTGTGAGTTTTTGGACAGTTTCTGCTTGAATTTGTTTGCAAGATGTCAGAATAGCCTCACAGAGCTGCTGTTTGGATGTAAACTGCCTCCCACCCTCATAGATCTTTTGCTTGAGGATGCTCCAAAGGTTCTCAATAGGATTGAGGTCAGGGGAGGATGGAGGCCACACCATGACTTTCTCTCCTTTTATCCCCATAGCAGCCATTGATGCAGATGTATTATTTGCAGCATAAGATGGTGCATTGTCATGCATGAAGATGATTTTATTACAGAAAGCATAGTTCTTCCTTCTGTACCAGGGAAGAAAGTGGTCAGTCAGAAACTCCACATACTTTGAAGAGGTCATCTTTACACCTTCGGGGACTCTAACGGGGCCGACCAGCTCTCTCCCCATGATTCCGGTCCAAAACATGACTCCACCACCGCCTTGCTGATATCGCAGCCTTGTTGGAACAGGGTGGTCGTCCACCAACCATCCACTACTCCATCCATCTGGACCATCCAGGGTTGCACGGCACTCATCAGTGAACAGGACTGTTTGAAAATTAGTCTTTATGTATTCTTCTGCCCAATGCAGCCGTTTCTGCTTGTGAGCATTGGTTAGTGGTGGCCGAATACAAGGTTTATGCACAGTTGCAAAACTCTGGAGGACTCTACACCTTGATGTCCGTGGGACTTTAGAGGCACCATCAGCTTCAAATATCTGTTTGCTGCTATGTAGTGGTATTTTAGCAGCTGCTCTCTTGATCCGATGCATGGATCTGACAGAAATCTTCCTCAATGTGCCTTTATCTGCATGAACCCGTCTGTGCTCTGAATCAGCCACAAATCTCTTAATAGTGCGATGATCACGCTTAAGTTTTCGTGAAATATCTAATGTTTTCATACCTCGTCCAAGGCATTGAACTATTTCACTCTTTTCGGCAGCAGAGAGATCATTTTTCTCACCATATTGCATTAAAATGGTGCTCTGCTTAATAATGTGGAACACCCTCCTTTAGTAGTTTTTCTTTAAATTGCAGCCATCTGACCGGTAACCTCATCTGAGGCCTAGCATGCCAAGCAACTTGATCGCCGGGGGAGGCGGCCGATCTCCTGGCTCAGGGCCAGCATCACATAGCAGCGCTCGTGTTCCCCTGCTACCCCCCCTTTGGACCGGTGGGGGATATCCCTGTCCCCACTGGAGACGCATACTTTCCCGACACGGGGAGAATCACTGTCCGACGACAAGCCATGCGAGGCGCCCAAGATGGCCATCGTGCAAAACTCAGAGCAAACTAAGGAGGATCTGGAGCTCCAGCAATGGAGATGGCGCTTCGAGAACAGATTCAATCAAATCTGCCAAGCATTTTGGAGAAACATACAGCACAGGCCTCCTCCCCGAGTCTCACCTGTGAAGCGGGAGAGCGCTCTGGCAGAGGCCCGCCCGACCCACCCCGGATGAGGGACCCAAGCGGGTGTCCACCCACTCCGCCACCCCTCCAGCCGGAAGGCAGCTCGCAAACCAAGGAATCTAGGGGACATGGCTCACACTGGGATAAAAACCGACGCACTCAAACCAACCAGGCGACACCCCACAAAGCAGCGGGCAATTAAGAAGCGGCGGAGAATAGCCGCACGCAGCCGGCACAGGAGAATACCCTACACACTTACCTCTGACCATCCAGAACAAGCGGAGGCTAAGCAGAGAGATCTGAGCAACCACTCCTGTCAACGGGCCACCCGTCAAGCGCTGGGACCCCCCACGGAGGAGAATAGAGAAGCCGCCCACCTCTTCATATGCCCCAAGAGCTTCCCAAATAAGGGGATCGGCTGAGCTAAGGACACTGCCTGAATTGCCTAACTGATATTGATGGCCACCACATTACCCTGATACTATACCATGCCGCAAAGTTTAAAATGCCCTCCAGCGGCCACTCTACCTAGTAAGATATAATCGTATGACCTTATGTCTCACACTATCTACACTCACCTCACATCCTCAAAGCACGTTGTTAACCCTATGTTCACCTACGCACCCACATGTCTAGATAACTCAAAGTGGACTCTATTGTTTTACATAATCAGACATACACGAATTGCCTGCAACCCAACTACTTACATGGAGATGTGTGTGATAGCATTATACCTCTGTTGAAGTTCTCAGTTAAATGCCTTAACTTAAAATGCATACACCTTTATGATGTCAGGTAGAATAGTTAGAGTTTAATCCATTGTATCATTACTGAATACTGACATGTGTTCACTGTGTCATCTCTTTGATATAAGCCTCAATCTATGTCTAGCTTGTCTCTAGAGAGAATCCTTAAATTTAAAATTTGTGCTCGCTTTCACTTGTACCTCTATGTTCATGTGTCAACATTACGTTGGAGGAATGCCTTTGGGGTACCTCTCAACTGTTTGTTATTAACTTACGTACTACAAAAATAAAGAATTAAAAAAAAAAAGAGCCCTGAGACACAATGCCATCCATGAGTTAAACTGAAAAACAAAATATTTAATCTTTGTGACACTATAAATAGAAATTGCATAATAATTTGGAACAGGGTGTAATGTTCAGTTTACACAAAACAATCTATTTCAGAGGAACATAAACATTTCTTAAGTAAACAATAATCAGTAAATTATTGCAACACAATAAAAAAACTGGGATTGTTTGGATGTTGCATACCCGTACTACTTTCAATGGATAAAATAGTAGATATAATATATCTAGAGGCCGTATTAGAAGAAATACATTAGGTGTCAATGTAACAAAAAGCATTGAAGCTATATTTAGGAGTACATAGCTGCAACCCATTAGGTTAATGCAGTAGCATAGCAAGTGTGGCGGAACCCGCCTTGCCACTGGGCATTGGAGAGGTCTGGCTGCCCGCCTCCTACCTGCTGACTATGGCCCCTGGTAAAGTTGTACTTTTGAATGCAATATTTGGGCATATTGCATTTTATTGTGCGGCTACTGGCCCTTTAAGCACAGTGAATGGACTTTTATTGAACTGTGCTGGCCTTTTAAAAACAGTGTATGGACATACTGAAACTTTTTGGACACTTCTTCTTCCCCTCCCCCGGATCCATTGTTCTCCAGCAGTGTGTTGTCCCAGGGACACTGCCAAACCAGTGAGAACTGGTTTGGGCAGGAAAAGCCATGCTTGCAAGTGAAAACAAAGGACTTCGACCTAACCGTTAAACCCCTGAACCTATTCAAGTGAATTTTGGATATGTTTGTCCCCAAGTTTTACTGGTTAAAATAATATAAGTTTTATATATGTATGATGTTAACTCACAAAGTTATAAAAATTTATAAAAAGTGTAACTTTTCAGCTTGGAGATAATTGAGTAGATACAGTAATTGACTCAATTATCTCCTAAGCAGAGGGGAGGAATATGCTGGGTGTGTTTCTATTGTCCCATTGTGTCTGATTGGCTGCTGTACTTGCATTGTATGTGTTGTAATGTGTTTATTGGTTGTTCTGCAAAACCCTGTGTGCAGTACTATGTTTTGTGGATTGTGAATAAAAGAGGCTGTATGTGCCAGTACAGAGAGTTCCTGCTTAACCCTCAAAGTGAAGCGTCGTCTCATTATTAGGGGAGGATTTATTGTATGCTGTTCCAGTTTGACTGCTAGGAGTGGAAACCTATTTGCATGGTTTGTCCTATTCGGCTGTATACAGCATTCATATGCTTGAGAGGATTTATATGTTTCTCCGGTTCGGTGGTTGTGGTGTCTGCTGCAGTGCTTGGAGTCCTCAGGAAGCGCTAGGAGCATCTTTCAATGGAGGTACCCAGTCGGGGTGCCAGGCGATCCGTTACAGCAAGTGATTTTGCTGCCGGGGCAGTCCCCAAGTTTGACACCCCTCTCAGTCCGGCCTCATCACTAATGCGCTGCCGCGCCAGCCTAGCTGTCATGGATACAGAGAGCAGGGATATAATGTGATTCATATCCCCGCCTCCTCCAAATAGCCTGCAGCATGCTCCAGAGCTAGTTGGCCAGTGGGCCAGGCAGGGGTGAAGGCAGAGCTCGGCCACACTACGTGAATTGCGCACACCGCTTCTCTCCTTCCGATCAATTAATGTATGGGTGAGCTCTGCCAGCACCTCCGTCCAGCACACTGGCTGTGAAGCATGCAGGCCCAGATTTGTCTCATGTGAAAGGTGCCGTGGGCAGCAATTTTCATGTGAGACACAGTACCAACCATGCTCCAGAGATTTAAAAAAGTGCCAGTGACCGATCACCTCCCTACCTTAGCTACACCACTAGGTTAATGAATGGTTGAATTTAAATTCAGCAAATATGTATTCTTAATGATATAGTGCCCTAGTCACCATGTAGGTAGCTGGACCCCACTGCTGGGGTTAAAAATTTTGTTTTACTTTTTCCCCATTGCAGCGCTGGTTTCCTGCATATAGCTCTGCCTCTTTGGTTGAGATCACGAAGACTTATGATCTCAGCCAATTCAATGCTTTCACATAGGAAAGCATTGAAAGGCTAGTGTGCAAGTGTGGCAAAACACTGTGTCAATCAGATGACCTCTTTGCTACCATCTTATACGAATAGTGGAAGTTTCACAGAAGCGCCTCTAGTGGCTGTTAGCCTTTAGTAGATGATTAAGAATGCCAGAACAGCAATGATTCATAAGTCAGGGTTATAAAAGGAGAACATCGATAACTGAGTTTGACTGGATGCGGCAGACCCGTCGAGTGGCTGTTAGGGTGACAGCCAATGGAGGAATATTTAGCCCCGCAATGTATAAAACATACAGATTAGGGAACAACACACACACATAAAAATGCAATAAAAATCTTACAAAGCTACTTTGAATCCCCATATTTGTTTAAAACAGATGATTTAAGTTACACCATATAGCCATATTGTGTTACGTCCACCACTATATCACAGTATAATTATTATTTTTGGCATTTATATAGCGCCAATTTATTCCACAAGGCTTTACAATATTATGAAAGGGATACATTTAACAATAAGTGAGGCAAATACAAAATAGTACAGGGACAATAGTTTAAAGAGGACCCTGCTGTAACAAGCTTACAGTGACCCAATATCCGTGGGTCCTATACTAATTTTAACAAGGGAGATTAGCATTTATGCTTTCCTGTAGTCACCGATAGAAGGTAGGTAGAGTGCTCAGCCCAATGAGAATCTGGTCTGGATTCCGAATATACACAAAAAAAAGTTATTGGGGGGCACACCCAGAACATGCTGCCATAAAGACCAAAATATACACAAATTACAGATTATCATTGCTGTATCTTTAAGATGAAGTGGTCTGGGTGTTCATAGTGTCCATTTAAGTCATATATGAGCAGTTAAACACTGAAAGAGGATCCCTGGCTGCCCTCGGGCTTATAAGTTAGGTATGGCTAATGAAATAATTGCTCTCGTAGTCAGGCATACCAGTTCATGCCAACAATTTGTGTCCATGATTAGCTGAAAGCAGTGATCTGACTCTCTCAGACAATCATTGTCAACCGTTCCTGCTCAGGCTTCCTCATTAGATCTAGCAGCACAGGGGGGGGAAGGACTGCTAGGACCTTCATTTATTATTAGAACATGAAAAATGCTAAACAGAAGTAGGGCATCAGGGGTACTGCAGACACTATTATCACTTCAACAAGATGAACCCGTTACAGCTCCTACAGTGTCTCTTTAATATATGTAGTTGGCCCAAGTGAAGATACATGATCTGTTTTTAAATCAATAAGAGGAATAATACTTACTGATGAGTAACCTGAACGAAACCCGCGCGTCAGGGGCTCAGGACGCCTAGTCGGCAATATCCAAGTGTTCTACTTACACTGCCGTTATCCCGTCTGTTATTCTTTTTTGAACGGGCATCCTGTGACTGGGCTTACAGTCCGTCCTGTTTTAAACTTTGTCTTGCTGCCTAGTGGGGGGACTAGTGATAGTGTTGGTTTTGATAAGGGGTGCCCTCGAAGGCACGTTAGATTTGTACTTATCTGTCAAGTCTAGGCATAGGTTCTGTCACTGACTGAACCATGTGATCTACTTTCACCAGGGACCTCCCTTCCTACAGCACTATTTTTTATATATTTTTTGCGTTCTTGAGTTTCTAATTGGTGGAGTTAGGCGACTTGTATATATATATTCAGCCTAATTGAGGCAGTCCAACCATCTGATTAGACTCTTTCTGCAGGAGAGTCTAGCCAACAGAGATGGCTATCGCCTCTCCCCCTACCTGCACTGTACATATTGTGTAAATAGATACTTTTCACAATGAAGTCTTATCTTTTGTTACTTTGTCTCTCTCTGTTAGTTAGACAGATAAAGAATGTGTAATTCTGTTATAGCAAGACTACACTTCCTTCCCAGGTCTTTGCTTCTCTTTTCTTTTTTTTTTTTTCTTTTTCTTTTTTTTTCTTTATTCTTTTCTTATCTCAAATTGCTTTTAGAATTTTCTATTAAAAGTTAAGTTTTAATTTTAATTTTTTTTTGTTTTTTCAGTTCTTTAAATTTAACCATTTAGGGGTTATCCCACCATTTGTTTCACTATCTACCATTACTTGTCTGATCCCACTGTAGAGGCTCCATCTTTTCTTTTTCTAGCAATTTACTTTGTGGAAAATAATCATGTATATAAGTAACAATAACAGGAGAAGATAAGCAAATAATCCGATTCAGGTATTCATTAAATTAAACATACATTGCAGTGGTCAATAATTCAATTATGTAAACACAGAGTTATGCATGAAATGAAATATGACTTTCGTTTAGCAGTGCCTACAGTGTTCCTTTAACATATGTAGTTGTAATTGTAATTGTAAATCATAGAATAATACTTACGGAGAAAATCTAGTAGATAAGTAATAATAACAGTTTGTCTATCCAAATGAGTCAGGAGATTGTAAGTAAATATTCCAATTCAGATGTTAACTACAGAGATTAATTATAATGACAAAAGGCATGTTCATATTTATTACAAGTGAAGTGAAGCAGAAGATAATATGGTTGAGCTGGGTCTTTGGTAGGCTGCTTGGTAAGTAATGTAATAGGTAAAAACAGGTTAATAACACTGAATATTGTGCTAGTTCATGGAAAACATAATTTTATGTCAAGACACGGAGGCTCATATTGTTTAACCCTTTCTTTACTGTCCACCAATAGCAGCAAAGTATATTAACAGTAAGAAAAAACAGTAACCATAGAGATAGGACACTCCCATATCCAGTCCCAGTCTAATAGGCAGCACCTCCTCCTCCAATTCCTCTTTCTTTGCTGCTACCAGACAGATAAGTACCTCACTAATTACTTTTCTCTGCTGACATTTTGTACCATTCACTGGTTAATGTATGATTATATTTTGTATTTATTTGACCTTCTGTTGTATACCTTGTTTGAGCCCAGGGTCCCAGACCTTCCCTGTCCGGCTTTATCCTGCTCTACCTTCTCTGATTCCCTTGGTATCGCTCTAAACTTTCCCTCCATTACTCTGCCGGTCTGCCTGTCTTCTCTCCTATTACTGCGTTCAAATTTTTCATGTGAACGCTGCATTCACCTGTTTGATGTGAAACGGTCTGCCTGCCTATTCTCCTATTGCTACATTCGAATTTTTCATTCGAATGCTGGATTCACCTGTTTTATGTGTTCCCCCCGGCGGCCATTTTCTATCAGTCACTTTGGCGCTCTTTTTCCCTCCGTTCTCCTTATCTGCCGGTCTGGACCCTGGTGAGCTCCCTCCTTTTTCCTCTGTTTACACTGCCTAGCCTGGGGTGATTAACCTTAGCCTCAGTTAATATTATTATGCCTAAACCTAAAGGGTTTGTCTCCCCTCTTTCCCCTGAGGATAGGGATATACCCCAAGCGCTGGCTGACCCTATCTCTGCCAGCTCTGGCCCCCCTTCTTCTGCGGGCGACCCTATGTCAGTGCCGGATGATGCCCAGGCCTTAGCACTGCAACGTTCAGTCACAGACGCCATTATGGCCGCCATGGGCTCAATGTCCGCAACCCTGTCTCAGACTATTTCTCAGGCTTTATTGGCACAACCTGTACCCGCAGAAGCGTCTGCCATACCTACACGCTTAGCGCATTCCTCTGTAAACCGCCCAGGGGGCGACTCTAGAAAGGCTACGGCCAAATCTAAACACCTGATCCCTCCCGCCTCCAGAACCACCAAGACTGGTGTGAAAATAGCCACCCAAGATAGCGTGCCTGTGTCACGCAAAAGAGCCTTTCCGCGCCAGGCAGAACGGGCGCGGCACTGGAAATGTGCCAGAGCACTTACAGAGAGCGACTCCGACTCAGAAATCGGGTCTTGTGAGGAGGCTATTGATGAGTCCGGGGATGACTCTAAGAACGAGTCGGACGGGCAGGACACTGACCCATTTGCCCCTACCCTACCAGGATTGATAATTAGTGACTCTCGCAGTGACTCTCCCGCTACCGCAGGTTCGACTCTCATGGACCCGGCTGGAGAACCTATGTTTGACCCGGATGCTCTCCATCACCCGAGGTCGGCAGAATGGCTCCCAGCCGACCATGTAGCAAAATATCTTGAGAACTGGGTTAGGCGCCCTCTTAGCAAGACGGAATGCCCTAGACCTCTTTATCCCTAATAAAGTCTGCGAGACACCTATTGTAGACCCTAAAATGACGCAGTTTCTTGCAAAGATGGGTTGGAATCCCCGTAAGGGTCTGGAATCTGCATTAAAGTCATGCCAGGACAAACACCTGGACATTTTTGGTCCCTTAGCAAAATTATTTGACCTGGCCGAGATGGCCAGAACTGAGAATAGACAGGTTGACCCGGAAGAACTCTGTGGTTGGGTGCAGAGGGCAATCTGCATAGCCGGTAGTGTGAACACTTCCCTGTCTATAGAACGGCGTAAAGCCATCCTCTTTAAAATCGAGCCCAAACTGGCCAACCTCGCCCTCACTGAGGCAGGCAAAGATGCTCACGGCCAGCTGTTCGGAGACTCCTTTATCAAGGATCTGGGGCGCTTTGTAGGTGCTTTCACAGCCTTAGACAAGGCCCAGTCCTCCATGAGGAGAGTGTTTCAGGGACGGGTCTCTTCCAGGGCCGGCAGATTCAGGAGCCGTCTGTGTTACGGTTGCCTCCAGGCTGGCTGGAAGTTGGACCGTAGGAAAGGATGCTCCTAGCGCTTACCAAAGGACCATCAGCACCGTAGCCACCATAAGCACTGCGAACTCCACGAACCACCGCTGCTGGGCTGGTATCTCGCCGTCTGCTCTGCGCCCTGGACCTTCGACCAGGCTCCAGGTTCCAATAGGTGAACCTCTTCCTTCTGTCGAGCGAAGCAGGATCAGGAACCAGAGCTCTTACAAGAGCTCAGTAGCTAAGGGAGTATGAAGAGCATAGCAATCCCTGTAGTGATTATAGCTGTCCCCTACAAACATGAGTCGAGGCTACAAGTTAGAGGGTCAGAATAGGTCTCAGATGCTGGAACACCCAGCCTGGCTTTTATTGAGGTTACATGCAAATAGGACACTCCCAGGGGGAGGCATAAAATCACCAATCACACATCTGGTGCAGCCCACACATTCCCTCCCCTCAGATAAACAGTTAAACCAATTATTACATACAATAAAAATACAGTTTTTACACACACACTGTAACTTTAAAACCATACATCCAATTTCAATAAAAGTTGCATATTCCGACTCAGCATACATCAAACATAAACACTTCCAAAAATCAGCCACATCCCTCCAGTGGATCAAAAGTTAGCTGGAAGTCCTTTATGACCGACCGCAAGCACAATTTCCTGCCCAAAACAGTTCCATAGATTTGGGCTGTGCGGTCGGTCAATTTCATGCGAAAAAACAACTAAGTCCCATTTCGAACGGGACTTAGTCTCTGGAGCTGCAAGTTCCGTATGGGAGAAGGTAAGGGTCAGCGGTGTTCGGCAGAATGTGTAGCCGATTTTAGTTCCACAGAATCTTTAACATACACCGCTGACCGCATTCAAAAGACCAAAATGGCCGCCGCCATGTGTTCGGCTGCCGAATGGCGGCCACCCAGCGCTCGGCAATTAACCTGCAGTAACCTCACAGCCTGGGAGGTAAATTGCCTGCACACTTTAACTTCTGGGTGGTCCGCCTGTGTGGTACTTGGTTCAGTAAGCCCTATTTACTGAACCAAGTGGGAGAGAGCCAGGGGCAAGTTATTTTACAGGTCTGGGGACATAGTCTTAAAGGGGCATTGTTCAGCAAAGTCACCATATGTCCCCAGACGGTTCTTAAAGGGCCATACACACCAATAAAAGTTAATACATTTTCAGGGGCACAATCTTCCAGGGGCCATAGTCATGAGGCAGGAGGCTGGCAAATAGGCTTCTCCACAATCCAGGGAAGCAGGGCAATTTTTCATTTAAAGGGCCAGTTACAAATAGCCATTTGTAACAGTCTGTCCGGCCGATCTAATTTTAACTCCCGAGGATCGGGACGAGGCTCTTATAACCAGAGGCCACCTTATCAGGACACGAGACACCAGTCTCCCTTCTTCCCATCTCTTGGAAGACCATGGCGCTCCAGAAGCTTCAGAGGGAACCCCGGTTCCAGACGCCCTTACGGTAAGACCACACCTAGTTCATCCTTTTTCCAATATCTGTGTAGGGGGCAGACTCCGTCATTTTTTACATGCCTGGTTAGAGATCACCTCAGATGCCTGGGTTGTGAACACGGTAAAGGGGTTCCACATAGAATTGGTAGACTCCCCGGGTTGCATTCCTCCCCCTCACCCTATGGTAATGTCAAAGGCAAACCGCGCCTTAATAGACAAGGAACTATTGTCACTCCACATGAAAGGAGCGATAGAACGGGCACCACTGAACCATGCTGGGGTTATCAGCAACATTTTCCTGGTGGAAAAGAAAGGCGGCCAGATGCGCCCAGTTATAAACCTTCGGGCCCTAAACTCCATAGTGCGCTACCGACACTTCAAAATTGAGGGAATCCACCTCCTTCGGGACTTACTCCTACGTGGAGACTGGATGGCAAAGTTAGACCTCAAAGATGCCTACCTAACGGTCCCGGTGACCGAGTCATCCAGGGACCTACTGAGGTTCCTATGGAAAGGCGGAACATGGCGATTCACATGCCTCCCGTTCGGACTCTCGTCTGCTCCGTGGTGCTTCACCAAATTGATGCGACCGACCATGGCTTGGCTGCGCAGTCGCGGGGTAAGGCCGATAGTCTATCTGGACGATATCCTCCTCATGGCACAAGATCGGGGAGTCCTCTTAGAACACCTTCAATGGACAATGGATCTCCTACGTCGCCTGGGTTTCTTGCTCAACGGGGAGAAGCCCTGCCTATCCCCGACCCGACACATGGAGTTCCTGGGGTTCACGGTCGACTCGGAAGCGGAGTCTCTCAGTTTCCCTCCAACCAAAATACGCTTAATCCGCAAGGAACTACGACGTGCCCTCACGAGACACCAGCTGTCGTTGCGACACCTGGCATGACTCATTGGACTACTGACCTCGTCCATCCAGGCGGTGTTCCCGGCTCCGCTCCACTACCGAGCTCTTCAACGCCTGAAGATAGCACACCTTCGCAAAGGGGCCTCGTATGCAGATTTGGTCCCCTGGACTCGGAATCCCGAGACGAGATGACCTGGTGGATCCACAACCTATCCGCCTGGAATGGCAAGGCCATCTTCGGCTCTCAGCCAGAGTTCACGGTGGACTCAGATGCGAGTCTCCACGGCTGGGGCGCACACTGCAACGGGGTGACCACTGGGGGTCGAGGGACAGATGCAGAGTCCCGACTCCACATCAATGCCCTAGAACTATTAGCTGGTTCCTTCGCGATCAAGAGCTTTGCGAACGGCACGGCCAGTGCATGCATCAGACTGCGTATGGACAACATCTCAGCGGTCCGGTATGTCAACCACCTGGGCGGCACACGCTCAGCGATGTTGGCCCGCTTAGCGAAAGATTTCTGGACCTATTGTCTAGCCAGGAACCTGAGGGTCCAGGCGGAATACCTTTCTGGCCTTCACAATACCCATGCGGATTGGAGCTCACGCTATCTCGCAGACACCAGCGATTGGAAATTGGATACAGAGGTGTTCTCCACTATCTCGTCCCTTTGGGGGCCTTTCTCTATAGACCTCTTCGCTTCCAGACTCAACGCCCAACTACCCAGGTTCTACAGCTGGCGCCCGGACCCGGCCGCGGAGACAGTGGACGCATTCCTACAGGAATGGCCCGACTCACGCCTTTACGCTTTCCCGCCATTTGCCATGCTCCCCCGAGTGCTACTCCAGGTACGGCACCAGATGGCAGATATGGTCCTGCTAACCCCATTCTGGGGTACCCAGTCGTGGTTCCCTCAACTCCTGGAACTGGCAATAGACGTTCCCGCTCTTCTGCCGCCCAACCGGGACCTTCTGCTGAACCCGATGGGCCAACAACACCCCCTCCTACTGGACGGATCATTACGGTTACTGGCATGGAGAATTTCGGGGGACCCTGGGAAGTCCCAGGAGTTTCGGACACAACTCGACGCCTCTTGGCTGACGCATGGGCTCCCGGCACTAGACGCTCATGTGGGACCGCTTGGGGAGCTTGGGCTGGTTGGTGCCTGGCTAGGGACCTGGATCCCATGGCGGCTCCTGTGACGGCGATACTACTCGGACCTCACCTTGCAACAACTCTCTGCCAAATTGGTATGCCTGTTCTGCCTCATTTCATGTAAAGAGTCTCGGAGGTACGTGCCCTGGACCATGATGCGAGATCCTTCACCCCGGATGGGGCGACATTCAATATCTCCAGAAGGACGAAGACGGCCATACGCTCAGTCTCGTACCCGAGTTTTCCGTCTAACCCACTGTTGTGCCCAGTGACCTGTTTGAAGGAATACGAACTTCGAACGAAGGCCCATAGATCGGACCCAACGCCTCAACTTTTCCTCGTGACCCGTCGACCATTCACCCCTGTATCCAGCATGACTCTGGCTCGTTGGGTGAAGTGGATTATGTCGCAAGCGGGGGTGGATACATCCATCTTTAGCGCCCACTCCACGTCCATGGCCTCTTCGGGGGCACGCCTGGAAGACCTTATGAGGATGGCGGACTGGTCCAGAGAATCCACCTTCAGGGAATTCTACTTCCGACCTCAACCACACGTTTTCTTGTCGGTCATTGCTCAGCTTTAAACTAGCAATATGAGCCTCCGTGTCTTGACATAAAATTACATGATTTTGCTATTTCATGATGAAAAGTCATGATTTTATAAAAGACACAGAGGCGAGTATTGCCCCTCCCTATTACTTATTTATATAATTCCCCCCCCCCTGTCATTTCTCGCTTCGGGCGATAAGTATAACATTGCCTTCCATGAATGTATGACTTATATGTACATCTGACTCATGACACTTCACATACATGGGGACTCTTGACTCAGGTACGAATGGGGGTACACTAACGGGTGGCTTGGTTTCCAATGTATCGTATCTTGACATGGGCAAATAGTGTTAGTACCGATTTAACCTTTGGGCTCCTGTCATTATGTCTTCACAGGTTGATCCACTTCTAAGCGCATCGCATGAAGGACGTCTCTATGCTCAGGACTTCCACAAGTTAGCTGAAGTTCAAGAGTTGACAAAGAGATGGACTCCCTATGGTTAAAGTTTCACCATTCGTTCCCGGTTTTGCCTATGTTCGAGGGCATCCACTGTTCCTGTATCAACAAGGACTCTGGGCCGTGGCCCTTCTAGTGCTGGACTGTTTCCTGACTTCCGGTTTCTGTTGGCGGGTAGCATCTCCAAAGAAAGAGGAATTGGAGGAGGAGGTGCTGCCTATTATACTGGGACTGGATATGGGAGTGTCATATCTCTATGGTTACTGTTTTTTCTTACTGTTAATATACTTTGCTGCTATTGGTGGACAGTAAAGAAAGGGTTAAGCAATACTCGCCTCCGTGTCTTTTAAAAAATCATGACTTTTCATCATGAAATAGCAAAATCATGTAATTTGTTTTCTCAGATTTCTTAGATTCCCAGAGGCAAACATTATGGTTTTCAGTAGGATAAATGGAGTAAAATAAATGCACACAGGCTAGGTGGGAGAGTAATACTTGAAATGTTAGTATTTGAAGAATTCAAGAGTTCAGAGATCAAGTCTAGTGAGAGATTTTAAGGCCTAGAAGCAATTTTAGCAGTGGTTTAATGGCTATCATTACCTTCAAATCCTGAGTGGTAACACAGCAGTAATATGTTGTTAAAACACTTGGATAGATAAAGCTTAAAAGGACATGTATCATGCTGTGACAACTGTCTCTTTCAAAAGCTTTAAATGACACAGTGACACAGTTAACTCACTCTGCTGGTTGAAAAAAGCAGGTAAATATAAATTGTATTTGGTATGCTTTCCACACCTACTCCAGAATGGACACTGATCTTACCAATCAGTGCAATATCCCTAAGAATGCTGGAAAAGAGCATTGGGCATGCTTAACAGATTTACACATGTACAGTTAAAAGCAGGGCCGGCGCTCCCTCCTGTCACTCCCTCACTGTAGCGTGGCCGAGTCCTGTATGGTTCACGGGTACAGGGAGCATTTGTCTCCTGTACCCGGCCGGACTAACAGGAAGTGCACACTGAGTGTTCACTTCCTTTTAGTCCGGCCGGGTACAGGAAACAAAAGCTCCCTGTACCCGCGGACAATACAGGGCTCGGCCACGCTACAACATAAGTAGGGGAGGGGGATAAATTGAAAGGGAGGGGGGAATAAATTGACCGGGAGGGGGGTGGAAATAAATGGACAGGGAGGGGGGAATAAATGGACAGGGAGGGGGTTGGGAATAAATGGACAGGGAGGGGGGAATAAATGGACAGGGAGGGGGGAATACATGAACAGGGAGGAGGGGAATAAATGGACAGGGAGGGATATAAATGGACAGGGAGGGGGGAATAAATGGACAGGGGGGATAAATGGACAGGGAGGGGGTGGGAATAAATGGACAGGGATGGGGGGAATAAATGAACAGGGAGCGAGGATAAATGGACAGGGAGGGGGGGAATAAATGGACAGGGAGGGGGGTGGGAATAAATGGACGGGGGGGGTAAATGGACAGGGAGGGGGGAATAAATGGACAGGGAGGGGGGTGGGAATAAATGGATGGGGGATAAATGGACAGGGAGGGGGGCAATAAATGGACAGGGAGGGGGTGGGAATAAATGGACAGGGAGGGGGGAATAAATGGACAGGGAGGGGGGATAAATGGACGGGGGGAATAAATGGACAGGGAGGGGGTGGGAATAAATGGACAGGGAGGGGGGGGATAAATGAACAGGGAGGGGGGAATAAATGGACAGGGAGGGGGTGGGAATAAATTGACAGGGAGGGTGGGGGGAATAAATTGAAAGGGAGGGTGGGGGGAAATAAATTGACAGGGAGGGTGGGGGGAAGAAATTGACAGGGAGGGTGGGGGGAAGAAATTGACAGGGAGGGGAATTGACGGGGTTGGGAGGGGGAATGAGAGTGGGGAGGGGAGAAGAGATTGACAATGGGGGAGACGAGAGTGACAAGGGAGGGGGGGAGAGAGGGACAAGCAGGGGAGAAGAGAGTGACAAGGGAGGGGGGAGAAGAGAGTGACAAGGGAGGGAGAGGGGGAGAAGAGAGTGACAAGGGAGGGGGGAGAGATTGACATCCATCACACACACACAATGCACCCCTTGCACACAGAAAAACACACTATGCATTACACACACAGACACACACAGACAAGCAATGCAACCCTTACACTCAATGCACCCCTTACAAACGCACACACTGCATCCCGTACATACACAGAAACACACCTTGCAGCCCTTACACATACAAACACAGATTCACACACTACATTCCTTACACACATATCAGGACATCCCCTGTTCCACCTCCTGTGAACAAACTCATTGGTGGAACATGAAGGTGGATCCTGGGACTCAGACCTTGAGCTGTGTAAAGGGCGTTTAAAAAATGGAGCTGCTTCCCGTTCTGTTACAGTTACAAACAGCCTCCAGAGAGCCTGTTCTACACCAGACCAGTGGAGCCAGACTGCAGCTAGAGCCCATCATCATCCTCATCTGGTTGTAAGTAGGCAATCTAGTATATTATTCGTGACACTAATCTCTAATTTACCTCACATTAAAGAAACACTATAGTCCCCAGAACCACTTCAGCTAGTGGTTCTGGTGTCTATAGCCTGTCCCTGCAGGCCTTTTAATGTAAACATGGCGGCACTGCAGCACTGGCCTTAGTTAACATGGCAGATCATATGGGTGGGGCATTGTGATGTCATATGGGGGGGGGGCGGCAAACTTTACTTTTGCCTAGGGCGGCAAAAATCCTTGCACCGGCCCTGGTTAAAAGACTTCTGGACATTGAAAGATCCTGGTAGAGGGAGAAAAGAGGGAGTGTGATCAATATGATCATGTAGTGCAGGCTCTGGTGTCAGATTTCTCTCTCGCGTTGCTGCTCTATGATGTTCTGCTTCTGTCATTAATAGATTGGTCTGAAATGGAGATGGGTGGGAAGGGGTAGGACCGTCTTTACGAATGGGCATAATGGGCAGTTGCCCAGGGCTCCACAAGCATAGGGGCCCTACCGCGTTGCCCATGTGCAGAGGCCGACAGGGGAGATCCTTTAATCTCCCCTGCTGGCCCTGCTATCTGCCTTCATGCAGGAGAGGGAGGACCCGGATGGCAGATAGTTCCTCCTGTGAGCAGGATGTGTGGAGCATTGCTGCGTGCTACTATGGCAACACTCCACACAGCTCGCGAGAGGAGAGAAGTCAGCCTGCAGCCAGAGGAGTTGCAGGCTGAAGTTTTCGCGCCACCACTGGACCTCCAGGAATTGTAGTGTCCCTGGTCCCCACCTGGCCAAAGGTAAGAAGAAGAAGGGAGGGGGGCGGGACATCAAGCTTGTTTTTAAATAAATGCTCGCTTGTCAAACTCCCCCCACAATATATACTCCATGGACAAAGACACACATTACTCCCCCACACACACTCATTACTCCCTCACACACTCATTACTCCCTCAGACACTTATTACTCTCTCCCACACACATTATTCTCTCACACACATTACTCCCTCTTACATCCTGCACTCCCTCACATACTACACCTCTACACACACTGCACTCCCTCAAACACACTACACACTCGCACACACACTGCACTTCCTCACACACACCTCCCCCTTACACACTGCACTTCCTCACACAACTACACCAACTCACATGCTACACCCCTCACACACACACACCACCACCTTACAACCTGCACTCCCTCACATACTAAACCTCTGCACACACTGCACTCCCTCACACACACTGCACCCCCTCAAACACACACCACCCCCTTACACACTGCACTCCCTCACACACACTCCACCCCCTCACACACACACTACATTCCCTCACACACCCCACCCCCTCACACACACTGCACTCCCTTACATACAGCACCCCCTCAAACACACACACTACACCTACTCACATGCTACACTCCCTCACACATACACAGTACACCCCCTTAGACACTGCACCCACTCACACACACACACACACACACACTGCATTCCCTCACATGCTGCACCCTTCCCTCACACTGCACCCCTTACTGCAGACTGTGTGTATTTAGCGATCTGTGTGTGTGTGTGTGTATACTCAGCAGTTAGCCTGTGTGTACTTAGCAGTCAGTGTGTGTGTACTCAGCAGTGTGTCTGTATTTAGCAGTCTGTCTGTGTGTATCCACCAGTCTGTGTGTATTCAGAATTGTGTGTTTGTGTGTGTGTATGCATTGCATTTGTTAGAGGTACCAATAAATATAAGCTTAATTTTATTAATAACTTAGATTTTTATTTCTGTGAGTCGTTGTGCAGGCAGCGCCCCAGTACACCGCTTTACCCGGGGGATCATAATGCTGTTAAGATGGCACTGTGAAGGGGTTGCTGAAGTAGCTCCCCTAGCTGAGAGACGTGCCAAATAATGCAACTTGACCAAGTTTATAGAAGGCTTATAAACTTTTATTACATACTTTTCAAAGATTTTCTTGCTTTAGTTTAGTTTGGATATTTGTTTAACAGTAATGCATGTCCCTTTTGTTACGATTGCCTCCAGGCTAGCAGGAGGTTTGATCGCTTGGATGTCCTGGTTCCCGGGCTTGAAGAGTCGAATGGAGCGATACTCGGTAGAGACCTGTAAGTGTAGAATCTCCCCCTAGCTATGGTGCAGCTAGGATACCTTTTCCCCACACAAAACGAGTCGAGGCTGCGAATTGAGGGTCAAAATAAGAACTGAGGACTGGGGTGCCCAGCCTGCTTTTTATTGTAAATACACACAAAGGGGACACTCCCAAGGGGAGGCATAAAATACCCAATCACATATTGGGTTCAACCCACATGTCCCCTCCCCTCAGATAACCAAGTAACGCAATTATATTACACATACTTTTGTCCAGGGGGTACACCCCTACATCCTGCATCGCTAGATAGATCTTGTTCGGGGGGGCAACATATCCAAAAACTGGCCCGTTCGGATGAGCGGTTCGGGAGTTAGGAGCTTCTACAGTTTGGACCGACCGCACGGACTTTCCAGCCGAAAATAGTTCCATACGTTTAGGCCTTGCGGTCGGTCTGTGTTCGGACGGTAAAACTCCACAACCCTTTACCTTCCGCAGTCATCCCTGGGGTCGCTGTATTCTCCATGTGCAGGGCAAGTGCCTTACGGAACGGTGAATAGTTCGGTACGTCCAGCACTAAGTTATGTGATCCTGGAGGTCTCAGCGGTGTTCGCCTGTGTGTGTCTCCGTTTTTAGTTCCAGATGGCCATGGGCAAACACCGCTGAATGTAGGTAAGATGGCCGCGAACACGTGCAAAGTCCCGAAATGGCGGCCACCTATAGGCTTACATAGCGGGTTCGTGCTGGACCATACGAGGACTGTAAATCAGTCAGAACAGTGTCCAAAGTACCAAAAGTATGCGACAAAATAGGGCTTTCATAACAGGGGACAACAGTGATGTAACAGTGCTCCCTCCTTGTGGAACACTCTGGCAGACACTGTCTGACCCCTTTTCGGGGTAGACTAAGGCTGTCCAGACTTCTGGTTAGGCTGGGCTGATATCGGTTTGCCTGGACAATCCATCGGCATTGCCATTCTGTTTCCCGGGTCGATAAGTGATGGTAAAATTAAATGGTTGTAGAGCCAAGCTCCACCGTAATAGTCGGCCATTATCTCCAGAGACCCGGTTTAACCATACCAAGGGATTGTGGTCAGTAACCAGAGTGAATTCTTGCCCGTACAGATAAGGAGTCAGTTTCTTTAGTGCCCACACCAGTGCCAAGCACTCCTTTTCCACGGCGGCATAGCTAACTCCACGTGGCAGGAGCTTACGACTGATGTAGGCAATAGGGTGTTCCCCTCCGTCTTCGCCTACTTGGCTGAGGACGGCTCCCAGCCCGAACATGGAAGCGTCTGTGTGAACGATAAAACGTTTGTTAGGGGCTGGGGCGGCCAACACGGGAGCATTCACAAGAGCAGTTTTTAAAGTTTGAAACGCTATTTCACAGTGGGGAGACCACAGGACCTGTCGAGGAAGGTTTTTCTTTGTCAAATCTGTCAGGGGTTTGGCAATGGCGCTATAGTCAGGCACAAACTTCCGATAGTACCCTGCGGTACCTAAAAAGGCTAGTACTTGCGTCTTGGTGGCGGGGGTGGGCCAATTGGCAACTGCCTCTATTTTAGCAGGTTCTGGTCGTTGCTTCCCGCACCCCACCCTATGACCCAGATACTGCACTTCGGCCATGCCAAAATGGCACTTCTCTGGTTTCAGAGTCAGGCCGGCGGCCCGAATCTGATCTAAGACCAGCCCTACGTGGGTTAGGTGTTCCTCCCAGGACGCGCTATGGATCGCTATGTCGTCCAGGTATGCACAGGCGAAACCCTGGAAGCCATCAAGGAGTCTATCCACCAAGCGCTGGAACGTGGCCGGGGCATTCTTCATCCCGAATGGCATAACCTTGAAGTGATATAGGCCAAACGGGGTGACGAATGCCGACTTGGGGATAGCCTCCCTGGCCAGGGGAATCTGCCAGTAACCTTTACACAGGTCAATGGTAGTTAGGTAGTTCCCCTGGGCTATGCGATCCAGTAGCTCGTCTACCCTGGGCATGGGGTAGGCGTCTGTCACAGTTTTATCATTAAGTTTCCGATAGTCCACACAGAATCTGGTAGTACCGTCTTTTTTTGGTACTAGTACTACCGGGGATGCCCAGGGACTATCGGAGGACTCAATGACCCCTAGGTTTAGCATTTCCGTGATTTCCTGTTTCATCCCCGCTCTGACCGCCTCGGGGATGCAGTAGGGGGCCTGCCTCAGGGGTTGCTGTCCGGGGGTATCTACCTGGTGGGTGGCTAGATTGGTGAATCCTGGCTTTTGGGAGAACATTGCCTGTTTTTCTCGGAGCAATTGCTGCAATTGCTCCCTCTCTACTGGGTTAAGCCGCTCGCCTATCTGTACTTGGCCCACTATATCGGCCGGGTTGTCCTGGGTAAGTAAGTCGGGAATGGGCAAGTTATCGGGGTCTTCGGCTGCGGGACTACAGATGGCCAGCACATCTTCGGGGCGTTGGAGATATGCTTTCAACATGTTAATATGGAATAGTTTCCTTAGGCTCGGGTCGTGGCAGCTAGCAATCACGTAAGTGGTATCTCCTTTTTTCTCTACTATTTGGTAGGGGCCCTGCCAGGCTGCCTGCAATTTATCTGTTTTGACGGGTTTGAGAACCATTACTTTTTGCCCTATCTCAAAGCTCCTTTTCCTTGCTCCTCTATCATACCAGACTTTCTGTCACCTCTGGGCCGCCTGGAGGTTAGCCCGGACCGACCTGGCTAGCTGCTCCATGCTGTCCCTAAGCTCTAGGACATATGGTATGATGGGGACCCCTGTGTTCTCCGTCTCCCCCTCCCAATGCTCTCGGATCAGGTCTAGGGGGCCCCGGACCTTGCGTCCATAAAGCAGTTAGAACGGGGAGAATCCGGTAGTTTCCTGCGGCACCTCCCGATAAGCGAATAGGAGGTGCGGTAAGAAACGTTCCCAGTCTCTATATTCCTGGGTAAAGGTTTTTAACATTTGTTTAAGGGTCCCGTTAAACCTCTCGCATAGTCCGTTGGTTTGGGGGTGATATGGGGAACTGAGTAGGGATTTTATTTTACAGACCTGCCACAGCTGTTGCGTTAGTTCCGCCGTGAACTGGGTGCCTCGGTCGGACAGGATTTCTCGGGGAAATCCTACACGAGAGAAGACTTGGACCAGCGCATTGGCTACCGTGTCTGCCTGGATATTAGACAGAGCCACCGCCTCCGGGTAGCGGGTAGCGTAATCCACAATAGTGAGGATATATCGTTTCCCGGAGGGGCTGGGAGTGGCGAGGGGTCCTATCAGGTCAATGGCCACTCTACTGAACGGTTCTTCGATGAGGGGCATATTTATGAGGTGTACCTTGGGGTGGTCTCCTCTTTTGCCGACCCTCTGGCACACTTCGCACGTACTGCAATACGCACGCACATCGGTATGTACCCCTGGCCAAAAGAAGGTATGGGTGATACGTTTAAGGGTCCGGGTTACTGCCAAATGTCCGGCTAGGGGAATGTCGTGACCTATCCGGAGGATATCTCGTCGGTATTTGTGAGGGATTACTAACTGCCTCCTATGGTTCCCTTTCTTTTCCGTCTGGCGGTACAGTCTCCCCTGTTCCCATACAAATATCTCTTGGTCGGATCCCCCTGTCCCAGTGTCGGCTCTCTCTCTGTATTTCTGGAGAGTGGGGTCAGTTTTAGTCTCAGCCTCGAAGGCGGTAGGGGTATCCCAGGGTAATGGGGCAGGGAAGTTAGGTACAGTCGGGATCGGTCTTACCTGAGTCTCCCGCACCGGTGAAGCCTCTCGAGTCCGTCCTGCCTGGGACCGGGTGATAACCGGATATGCCTCGGAGTTATAGGAGGGGGCAAATGCCGAAGTCATAGGTCCCAGGTCGTTGCCCAGTAAGACCTCAGCGGGTAAACTGTCCATGATCCCCACCCTCACAAGTCCTTTTCCCGCACCCCAATCAAGATGTACTTTTGCTGTGGGTAATTTGTATATGTCCCCTCCAGCCACTCGGACCGCCACCGTGTCTGTGGAGCGTTTATGCGTTGGTACGAGCTTCCCCTGGACCAGAGTGATGGTGGCCCCGGTGTCTCTCAATCCTTGTGCCGGGCGGCCCTCCAACAGTACCTCCTGTCGATGGTGCTGTCGGTTGTCGGTTGCAGCATACACGGGGTTAGCTTCATGCAATGGTCCCAGATACTCTTCCATAGTCTTTTCTTGGTCTACACAAAAAGCCCGGGCGGGGCGGTTGTTGTTTAGGGGGCAGTTGGAAATGAAGTGCCCCGGCTGCTTGCATTTGTGGCAAGTGGGGCGGGTAC
The DNA here is from genome assembly GCF_036172605.1 of Pelobates fuscus. NCBI lineage: Eukaryota > Metazoa > Chordata > Amphibia > Anura > Pelobatidae > Pelobates > Pelobates fuscus. The sequence goes on along the minus strand of NC_086326.1, from coordinate 119,144,699 downwards.
GTTCTTGGGGGTACTGGCTGGGTGGCCCGGCATAGCGAGTAGGTCCGGCCGGTACTGGGGTACGAAACTCGGGTCGGGTGTTCGGTCTAGGGGTCTCTCGGGGTTCGGGCCGGGCGGCTATTCGAGAGTGGTGGTATTCGTGAACTTGAGCGTCCCGATGTTCGTCAGCTAGTCGGGCTGCCACATTGAGATCGCTCGGACGCCGATCCTTTACCCACTCTCTGTCCTTTGGCGCCAACCCGTCATAAAAATGCTCTAATAAAAACAGTTCCAACACTTCGGCTGCGGTAACGGCACGGCACCCATTCATCCAGTGGGTGGCCGCCCTCCGCATGCGGTGAGCCCATTCAGCATGGGCGTCATTTACTTTCTTACTGGTGTTGCGGAATTGTCTGCGATAAGTGTCGGGAGTTACTGCATATCTCCTCAGTAGGGTGTCCTTTACCGTTTGGTATTGCTCCGCTTCCTCGGTGCTGAGAGTCCGAAAAGCCTCCATAGCTCGACCCGCCAGTTTCCCGGCTAGTATCTTTGGCCAAGCTGTGGCGGGGATTTGGTGTAGTGCACATTGCCGTTCAAAATCGGCCAAGAACTCGTCAATCCCCATTTCACTTTCCACAAACGGCTTAAATGCTGCGAAAGGAATCTTTGGAACTCCCGTTGCCTCCGGGGGGGTTCCGTCGGCGAGTCTCATTTTGTGTTCGTAGGCTCTGGTCCTTTCGACATCTGCCTCGGCTTCGGCCATTAATTGCCGTATGAGTTCCACGGAAGGGTTCGGCCCATACAGAGGCAGCCTCTCCCTGACCAACCAGGTTTTCTCATCGGTGCAAGTGGCTGTGGCTTCGGCCATGGTAAAACTCTGGTCCATTTCGGTTAGTTCTGCGATTAGCTCTCTTCTTGGGCGGCTGTTCGCGTGTCCCCCTCGGCTCTCAAGTAAGTCCTTTAGCGTGGTGCGCTTCAATTTGTCGTAGTTACTCTCCATCCGTTCTGTACCTCTTCTAGGAATTCCAGGATTATCCCCCGCGGCCACCAATTGTTACGATTGCCTCCAGGCTAGCAGGAGGTTTGATCGCTTGGATGTCCTGGTTCCCGGGCTTGAAGAGTCAAATGGAGCGATACTCGGTAGAGACCTGTAAGTGTAGAATCTCCCCCTAGCTATGGTGCAGCTAGGATACCTTTTCCCCACACAAAACGAGTCGAGGCTGCAAATTGAGGGTCAAAATAAGAACTGAGGACTGGGGTGCCCAGCCTGCTTTTTATTGTAAATACACACAAAGGGGACACTCCCAAGGGGAGGCATAAAATACCCAGTCACATATTGGGTTCAACCCACATGTCCCCTCCCCTCAGATAACCAAGTAACGCAATTATATTACACATACTTTTGTCCATATTCTGGATGTACCCTAAAACCAGGGGGTACACCCCTACATCCTGCATCGCTAGATAGATCTTGTTCGGGGGGGCAACATATCCAAAAACTGGCCCGTTCGGATGAGCGGTTCGGGAGTTAGGAGCTTCTACAGTTTGGACCGACCGCACGGACTTTCCAGCCGAAAATAGTTCCATACGTTTAGGCCTTGCGGTCGGTCTGTGTTCGGACGGTAAAACTCCACAACCCTTTACCTTCCGCAGTCATCCCTGGGGTCGCTGTATTCTCCATGTGCAGGGCAAGTGCCTTACGGAACGGTGAATAGTTCGGTACGTCCAGCACTAAGTTATGTGATCCTGGAGGTCTCAGCGGTGTTCGCCTGTGTGTGTCTCCGTTTTTAGTTCCAGATGGCCATGGGCAAACACCGCTGAATGTAGGTAAGATGGCCGCGAACACGTGCAAAGTCCCGAAATGGCGGCCACCTATAGGCTTACATAGCGGGTTCGTGCTGGACCATACGAGGACTGTAAATCAGTCAGAACAGTGTCCAAAGTACCAAAAGTATGCGACAAAATAGGGCTTTCATAACAGGGGACAACAGTGATGTAACACCTTTAATTCACAAAGATGTGTTCAGTAATAGCATAATTGTGAAGCAAATTTATGGCTTGATTATTATTATTATTATTGGTATTTATATAGCGCCAGCTTATTTCACAGCGCTTTATAAAAAGAGCGGAATTTGCCAAATGAGACAAAAACTAAATTTAACAGGAACAATAGGTAAGTGTGACGGACAGCCTGACACTGACAGAGTGCCTCCACCAATCGATGCTCCTAGTGCTCACTGAGGAATTCCAGCACTTCACCAGACACCATAAGCACTGCAGACCCCACTTCCAGAGATGCAGCTGCGCCGGGGTCTTGCCGTCCTTCACCCACCAAGACCAGGATCCAGCTTCAGTGGGCAGACCTCTCCTACTCCCAGAGAGCGTAGCAGGAACAGCTCTTATAAGAGCTAGTGATTATAAGTCCTGGGGAGTATAGTGATATCAATCCCTAGGATAGATACAGCCATTTCCCCAACACATGAGATGAGACTCTATGCTGAGGGTAAGCAGGAACATCATTTTACTAGAGGCCTTTTATGCAAGTTTCCTAACAAGGGTGACACCCAGGTGGACCTTGTTGGGCACAGGGACACAAAGTGAATAAACCAATAAAAACAGTCATACAGTGAGAAAGTCCCATACACAGACAATAGAATCCACCCTCTGTGCTTGGGAGATAATTGAATCTTGGGAGAAAAAGTATCTTAAAAACACATAAAACCCCAAAAAAGTTACATCCCCTTATAGCCCCAATCTAGGTGAACAACATATGCAAAAATCACCCAGATCGGTTCAGGGGTTCAGGAATTTCATGGAAGTCTTATTCTTGACCGACCGTGCACATGGTCCTATGCCCAAAACAGTTCCAGGGAATCAGGGCTAACGGTCGGTCTCTCTGTCTGGAGTACAAAAGTACATACCTCACATGAACAGAACTTTTTCAAGTGCATTGGGCAAGGTATATTGCAGGGCCCATAGTCCTGAGGCAAGAGGCTGGCCAGTAGGCCCCTCCAAGAACCCGTGACAAGGTTCAGTTCTTCACAGTAGGTGATGACCCTGCTCAAACGAGCTTCCAGTCTAGAGGAGGTAGGGTATAAAAACACAATAGGAAGGGTATAGAGACAGCAAATAGACATGGTGGGAAAGTAGCAGAACTGGAGGTGAGAGGGGAGAGTGGCCCTTTATCAGGGCCGGACTGGGGATACGAAGCAGCCTTAGAAAAATAAATCTATGCCAGCCCAATAAGTCATTGTGCTATGTAGGGTGTATATATATATATATATATATATATATATATATATATATTTGTGTACGGGGTAATTTGAGGACGTACAATTAAAGGTATGTAGTTTGATAAGGAGGTTGAGGTGTTCCGAAACCGATGAGAGGTCAGGCCTGCAAAAGAGGGCAGGCCTGATATATTGATGTAAATAATAAAGGGTGAGGTGGGAGGGGAACTTCAAAAATGGCGGCGATAGGTAAGCTGGGATTTACTGGGGATTTAAATAGAAAAATAACCCCTCCCACAAATTCAGGCATTTTGCCTTCCACTTGTGTACGGGGTAATTCGAGGACGTACAATTAAAGGTATGTAGTTTGATAAGGACCAAACTCGGTTGAGGTGTGCCGAAACCGACGAGAGGTCAGGCCTGCAAAAGAGGGCAAAATATAAGACAAGATTAAGTTCACAATTAGTAATCATTTAGTCACATTATCGAAGACCGTCTGATTTTATCCTGGGTTAGGAATGTTCCTATTGTATACCAACTTCCCTTATTTTACTTATGTGTGTCGCAACACGCCCATTAGAGGCTGCTGTTGTATTGACATGGGATGCATGGCCCGAGTTGGAGGATTAAGGCCTGGGTGGAGTATTTAAAGTAACAAATATCACAGATATTAAAGAGATAGTAAGGGATAGTTAGGGACCTGGCTAACCTGGTCTTTGATTACTAGTATAAATTTTGAACCGGGCACAATTTAAATTGCCCGACTGATGAGTATGAAGAGTAGATCTGTAACAATTGTTGATTTCCTGAATTCTTGATGCATGGGTAAAGGTCACATGTTCCCGACAGCAAAATACTTACTTTTGGACTCAAGAAATCATAGAAAGTCAAGTAAGCTGCTGACTTAAATTAGTAGGTTATAAAAGGGAGGCTTAATGGTTAATTTGAAAACTCCCCCATAGATTGTACTGTTGATAGGAAGTGAATTGGATGATTGTGGAATATTGATCTCTGACACCTGTCAGCGCTTTTACTGACTAAGAAAGAAAATGGGAGTTGTTGGGTATATTGTCTACGTAATGTTAAATACCTGTAGGTATAGTTTCAATAGTATTGTAGGCTGGTTTCAAAGAGATGGGGCAAAAATTGTGCAAGCAACCATTTTTAACTGTAACGCATTTATTATCTTGAATCATATACCATACTTACCCATATCGTAAGCTGTAGAGTATATTAGATGAGTATTTGTAGACAAATCTTACCTGCGTACAAACTCTAATCTAAGGCATGATTAGACCTTTTAGACCTGCAGAGGATCTCTGGACTGTATGGTCTTTCAGCTCAACCTTTACGTTCAAGCAAGGTCCGACTTCAGGACTATAGGAGCGGCTAGGGCGGGGGACTTGAGAAAAGATAGTGCGTTACCTGGAGCTATTTCTTGTAGCATGCTGTGAGGAGGGAAGAAAATATATATGTTTTAACTATGCAAACTTTGATGCTAATTTAATATCCCGTATAGTAGAGCTTCTTGCGAACGAGTACTGATAGGTGAAGATAGGACTATTCCGTGATAGGTGAGGCCCTACCATTTGCACCGAGTCTGGGAGAGGCCCTACTTTTGATTTGGACCCATGTGGACTTGTATCTACTACGCGTGGCTGGTTGTTAAACTGTTGGTGGCGGTAAAAGAGACTATACCTGTGACCGTGATATGTGAGGCCTACCCAAGACCTTGCGAGGTACTAACTGAGAGTTTTACCGCCGGGTGGAACCTCCGTGTTGAGGTGAGTAGATGGCCTTGTGCAAATGTATTTGACTAAGTTCAGAACTTCTAACCCTTGGCAGGCTTGTTTCTTGTGGATGAGCATTAACATAACCTACCGTGTGTGAGTAACTGGACAGAACCATAGCGAAAAAGGACTGTAAAAGGCACCTGACGAACTATCTGTTGTGATGCGAACCAAAGCATAGAATGAAATGCTGTGATTCATAGTAGGGAAAAAGTGTGCACTTAAGATAGGAACCTGAAAAGGAGCTTTGATTGTGGTTTAAGCTTAAAGATGATACGTGTTCGTATAATAAATATCCTATAATCGTTTACTTGATAGGCTTGGGACCGTAAATTTCTGTATTATACGATGCCTATGGTGTAATTTCTTAGACAGAAACAGATAGCATGACCGAAGTTAATCCTGATGGACCTCTTGCACTTAAATAACATAGTGAAATGTATGCAATATTAAATAATGTGATGAATGAATTGAATGCGCCTGGAGAACCCTGCGAATATCAAGCGTGCAGAGACAAGTCTCTATTAGTTGTTAAGGATTTGAATGGTATTTGTTTGTTCGTAATGACGGTCGAATGATGCCTTGATATTTGATACGAACGAGTGGGAATTCTGTTTACCCTGTTTTTATTAGATTGCTAATGTTAAACCTGCATAGCTTGTAAAATTGACGAGGACGTGATAATTAAGCGATAGTATGGGACAACGTATGTTATTTAGAACTCAATGTACTGAAAAGCCCCTAATGGGTTGCAAAGTAACAAATAGTTTATCTGTAATGCATAAAACTGTAAGCAGTCACTATATGTACGTAAGTGTCTTGAGGACCTGACGATGGTCCAATGCAAGTCCTAAACCTATACAATGTGTAACGTAAAGGCAGCTTGAGGCCCAATATACGTATTTAACTGAAATATCTGTAAAAAAAAAAGAAAAATCATGAAAACAAATTTTTGGAGGAAACCGCTGATCTTTGTTTCTACTAGACTGATATGGCACCTAGTGTATGTGGTATAATGGGATCACAAGTGAGTGACAAGTTGGGGAAATATATATATATAATTTTGGGTATCCTTGTACTGCTATAACTACTTATCTAGTAGACCCTTAGCCCGTAAGTGATTGACATATTGCAAGCATGGATTAGCCTTGTATGACAGTTCTGACATACTGTTTGTATTACTGTAAGGGTAAATGAGCTCACAAACTAAACTAAAGCTATAACGAGGCGGGAAATAATCCGCTAGGAGGCCTGTACTGATTATCGGATCTGAAACCTAGTGGTTATGCGTGACGGCGTCTGTAGGATGTCGTCCCCCAACTTACTAGGTGTGTGTGTGTGTGAGTGCTGGCTGACTAGCTAGTGCCGCAATGCGGTGAAACGATTACTTTAGATTGGTGACAGGTGAGGCCCTGCTAATTGCCAAGTGGCTTGAGAGGCTCTATCTATGCGTTGGCGCGAGGGGATAACGTGGCCACTGAACGTTGTGGCGGGTTGTCGGCATCTCGGTGGTAGTTAAACATAAGATAGAATGGGAGTGACAGGTGAGGCCCTCTCTATGCCATGATGCGAGGCGACTAACTATGATTTGGCCCGAGGGGCGTAGTACCTCCGAGTATGAGGATGGGTGTTGGCCTCGCGGGACCACTAACCTAAGGCGAAGAAGCCAGGGGGGGATAACAACTAGTCAATGCCTAGGAACCTGACAGCCAGCCACTGCTAATTAAGAGGGATAGCTAGTTAGTGAGAGAGAGGAACATACCATGGGACGAAAACATGGGGTAATGAAGGTAAAATTGTAAGGCTGACTCTAAGTGGAGCGCCCTGTGAGCACGTCAGGTCCAGATGGTCAGTACGTATGAACTAGAATGCGTGTATGTATGTATGTATGGCCCTCGTGGCTTTTTTTTTTTTAATATTTGTTTCAATATAGATGCGGTTCTTGTACATATTACTGTTACCACTCCTAATCGCCTTCGCCGAGGCTTGCTTATCAGAACTGTGAGTGCGAGCTTAATGCAATTTGTTTAGACTTACACGTGCTTGTCTGAGCAGAGGTGTATAGGTCAAGGTAATCAGGGTGACTGCAATACCCCCAGGGCAGCTTATTTAAGAATGAATAGCAAGAGGTGACATGGGCGGACAGGAGATAAAGAAGCAAGTAAAAGCTGGAAGGGAGAAAAATAAATGCACTGGAAGGTGACCGCTAGCAATGAATCCGTTACGGGCAAACAAAATATCCCGTCAGAAACAGCTTGCCAGTCAGGCTCTGCTGACGTGAGAGAACGTGCAGTATTAGTAAGCAACTAGGAGAGGAGGAAGAAAGAGAGAAAAAGAAAAAAAATATACAAGGGAGACAGCAATCACAGACACGATAGACATAGGGGGCGCGATAACTAATAAGTAATGGGACGATGATAAGAGGATATATATAAAATTGTACTGGAAAGTTACAAATAAATAGTAACATAAAAAATATTTGTCAGTGTTTGTAGTATTTCTTCATGTGAATTGTATAAATGCATGTAGTGTTTGCGTGCATATAAATTCTAGAAATGTATTGTGTGAATGCAGCAGGCTGTGTGTAAATGCTGTGTTTTGCACTGAATGAATGAATAACTGTGTAACGTGTGCCAAAATGTTATGGCGTGTTCATCGGTTAATATGTGAATGCTATATACAATATATGAATGATGTGCGCAGAGCGTGTGCGCATGAACCGTGACTGAATATTGAGTGAAATTAATGTATGTGGAGTTCTTAAGCGGTACCTCAGTGATAGTGTGAATGCAGAGCACAGGGTGTAAACTTAATATATTTGCCTGACGTTCGAATGATTGATGGTTCGTTTATACGAACGGAGGAGGTACAGCTTACTCCGATATAGACTTATGTTATGCTAATTGGGAGAACATCAAATTACCAGAAAAGAAAGGGAAATAGTTGAACAGAGATTAAGTTTGTTCTTCAATTCAAATTGTTAATCAGGATACCGTTTGACAGGTCACAAGCAGAAAATCAAACTCTTCGCTGTATGTGCAAAGCAGATTTGAATTAGCTGCATGTTTCCAGCGTGAACTAACTGTTTGTGTGCAATATCGTGTAAAATTAGACTCAGTATATCTTTCCAAGTTTGATAATAAATTATTTTTGTATCTTAAAAGGTAAACATCACTTCTGGTGAGAAGCTATTGACAGAACATCAAATGCCGTTTATAATCCAACCCTTGATCATTAGCTAGACAGACAGATAGAAACAGCTAGTCATTTTAAAACAGAGAAATACTTAAGTGGCTCACAAACATAAAGACTCATAGATTGTGTATTATGTCACAGAATTAACCCATACAGGGATATACATATTTGGTGTGAATTTAATAAAAGAATGAATAATCAGCCGAATTGCCACCTGTGATTGTGGTCTCATACGTGAGATTGTAACTACAGTTGAAGAAGAAGAAAAATAAAAATCGAACGGCGGGAATAGCCCGAATGCGGTTATTCTCGCCGGTTACCTGGTATTCGTTTGGGAGCGTCTGTGCGAACAGAGGTTGGTGGGAAGCCGCAAGGACTGACTGGACCGGAAGCGCGCTGTTGAGGAACCAGAAGTTGTGCTGACGAGAGGGGGCGAGCAGGTCAGAACTTCAAAAACGGCGACGATAGGTAAGCTGGGATTTACTGGGGATTTAAATAGAAAAATAACCCCTCCCACAAATTCAGGTATTTTGCCTTCCACATATATATATATATATATATATATATATATAGGCATTGAAATCGTTGGCTGCACTCTCGGATTTCCTTAAAACGTAACTTTTATTGAAATATTTAAGAGAAGATCAACGTTTCAGTCCCTCTTGTGGACTTTCATCAGGATCATGATGAAAGTCCACAAGAGGGACTGAAACGTTGATCTTCTCTTAAATATTTCAATAAAAGTTAAGTTTTAAGGAAATCTGAGAGTGCAGCCTACTGTTTCAATTTCCGGGATACTGGAGCCCTGGTAATTCTTTACTGTTTCAGTATGGTTGGTTGGAAGCTAAAATATACTACATTTTAATTAACAGATGTTCTTCATGTGTGCATGTTTAGTTGATATTAGACATGTCTGAACTGACATTAGCCTGGCGAATCATGTGCCATTATAAGAATATCAGTAGACCTAGCAGCATTGGACATGCTGGAATGACGTGGTACCAATTGGTTTTAGTGACAGAAATTCTTTACTTTTATTTGTAGATATTAACTCCTTAAGGACCGCGGACGTACAACATACGTTCCTTAAGGACTGCAGAGGCACCTAGTACATCCACGGCATTCCTTATTACTTCTCAAAGAACAAGTACCAGTGTATACACCTCCCCAATGTGGTCACAGCAAAAGGAATGAGTAATATTACCAATATACAACTTGACTGTAATACAGACAGCGTAGAGCTTGATGTGGATATGGACTAAGACAAAAAAGAAATAAAAAACAACATAGTGCAGACTGTATAATGACTGATGGAAAATAAATGAACATATGACTCTCACTCACATGCTCCAGAGCCGTACCAGGCTCTGTAGATCAGGCTCAGGGGTGCCAAGTACTGGCTAGCGATCCAGATAATTCAAATAGATGGGACTCCAAAAATGAGTACAAAATATTTATTGTATAAAAATATATTAAAATTATATTAAAAGTATATACACTACTGGGCACTATGGGGAGGGAACCCAAAACAATCAATAATGTAATATGTAACAAAGTTGGAGTTCCACTTACCCCTATTACTATAGTAGCCCAGAGTGAAAAAAACACTTAAAATAACAAATAACAAATGTTATAGATGCAAGCAGACGCGTTTCGGCTAGCAGCCTTCCTCCAGTGCTTGTCTCCATGTTCTATTCAGTCTTCTTTTATAAGTCCCATCTATGCCGTTCAGCTGGATTCAATTTCGTGCCGGCGTCGCGTCACTTCCGGTTTTGCGAGTGACGTCACTTCCGGTTTTCGGCCGGCTGGAACGCACGCTGAAACGCAGCGTTGGGGATATAGGTTGCTCTTAACTTTAATACTTGAGTCCCCATAGCAACCATGCGTTCCATATTTGCACAATACAGTAACAGAATGAAGAAAATGTAAAAAAGGTGGTTAATATAAAATATATATAATACAAACTCTAATTAACCATTTTCGATCTCTCTACATATAGAGAGAGATTTAAAGGTATATAGAACAATTCCTTTGTAAAAAACCATTAGAACACATTCATTTAAACAGATCAATATATGACCTTGTAAGGTCTCATCTATAGAAAGCAATTAGATAGAGCGCAGGTGGAACCTCCCATATCTATGTAAGCAAATACCAAAGGGAAAAAAAAAAAATATAATAATAAAAAAAAAAAAAAAAATAATAATAATTTTTTATAAAAAAATTTTTTCTATAAAAAGTGAATAAACTCAAAATCTAAATTCAGTCCCCTCGGGGACAGGGTATTCACATCGAAGATCCACTTGCCCTCTATCTTAGCTAAGCTTATTAGCTTAGCTAAGATAGAGGGCAAGTGGATCTTCGATGTGAATACCCTGTCCCCGAGGGGACTGAATTTAGATTTTGAGTTTATTCACTTTTTATAGAAAAAAATTTTTTATAAAAAATTACATTTTTTTTTTTTTTTATTATTATATTTTTATTTTTTCCCTTTGGTATTTGCTTACATAGATATGGGAGGTTCCACCTGCGCTCTATCTAATTGCTTTCTATAGATGAGACCTTATCCATATACATAATTACATAAATAATTTCATAAATATACACGTAGACTTCAAATATATAAATATGTATATATATATATATTTAAAGTATACATGCATATTTATGCAATATTTTTAGATAATTAAGTAATTGTATTGATTGTAATTTGAGGGACAACCCAGGCCAAAAGTACAGACAATTTAATTTGCTAGCACTGTATTTCTATGACACTCCAAACCTGTACATATTGGGTCTATTTTACCCGGAAGACTTCACTGAACACAAATATTAGTGTTTCAAAACAGTAAAACATATTACAGCGATGATATTGTCAGTGAAAGTGATTTTTTTTGCATTTTTTACACACAAACAACACTTTCGCTGATGATCACATTGTTGTGATACGTTTTACTGTTTTGAAACACTAATATTTGTGTTCAGTGAAATCTCCCGAGTATAACAGTACCCCCTTTAGCACCCCCTCCAATCCCCCTCACTAATAAAGACTGGATATACCCCATATTGAATACCCTGGGTTGTCTACTTTAAAAAGATATGTACATGTGAGGTGTGATTCAGAGATTTATGACAGATAACAGGTTACAATGTCACTATTGATAAATTTTAAAAAATATATATTTATATATATGTCCTACTTGTACTCATAGCCCTATAACTTGCAAAAAAAATAAAGCTAAGAATCAAATCAAATTGGACACATTCTTAATCCTCGGTGACGACACTGAATGGTCGGTGGAATTGGCTCTACTACACATATCCTCACTACCACTATCAGTGTACAAAAGATCTGTCCTACGCCACCTCCTGAACGCGGCCATATCACTAATTCCAGTGTATTGGAAGACAGCGACGGTCCCCACGAGAACGGAGTGGATTCATAGGGTTGAGGATATTAGGGCAGCAGAGGCACTACAGGCGGAACTGACAGGCAGAGAGGCAAAATACGCGGATACTTGGGCGCCGTGGTTCACATTCCGCGCGAGGCCGAAGTGGGGGCCGGCGGGGGGGGGGAGTTGGGTCGGGGGACGACGCAGCCCTCGCAACATGCCCATATCATACACTACAACTTACGACCGCACTTCGACGCGGTGTGTTGCAGACGCCACACCTCACAGACCGTCTGAGACACCCCGACTGACTACGACATAACCACGGCTGACTGACACTGAGATACCCCGGAGACCATACACACGCATACCTGATCTACCAATGTACACTCAAACACCACCTCTGCCTCCACTGCACATCAAGACGAGGGGACACTTACCTACACAGAAGATCGTGATAGACCTCGGCTCCCCATTGCCCACACATACAAGAGAGGTACAACATAGACGAACTGGACACAGCGCGATATTCACAACTAAATAGGACGATGCTACCTAGCTGGAACTAGTCAGGTTATTCAATATCGGACGGTGAGAGAGACTCTGAATTCTCCGATAATCATACGTAGACACCCTGTAACTCCATTCCTCTTACCCACGAACGACGAGACATAATTTGTTCTACAAGACACACTGGACAACATAAGTCAAATACTTACACCAATACACGATAATTACTATGCGATCCCCTTTACGCACCACCCACGACATACACGACCTGACAGCACCTAAACTAACGAGGGACGCCACATGGTTGGTGGTACAATCGTCAGACCATTGAGACCCCCACGGAAGGCTGAGGATGCTGATCCCGGTGGGATACTCCTGGTTATTCCCTGCGATAGGTCTACCACACCGCATGGGTGCAGCGGTGATACCAACAAAGACATCCTAATTTGTAGCTCCTATCACTTAAGGGACTACGACATACTATAGTACGGCCAACAGGACTGAAGCCGCCCTCTCCTCTTATCATCTGCAATGATTATACCGTTCTACACCACTTCTCTACCACCACACGACACCAGACCCTTTATGGATCACCCCATACCCTGACACAACATATAACATCACACCTTCACATCCCTTGACATGGAATCCCAACACCAATCACTAGTTAACGCACTCTCTAAAGAAGTGCTATATATTGTCCTGCTCACACCGCCCCAGCCCTCGGCAGGCTCGGATGGGTTACTATGACCCTGCAGAGTCCTGGAGGTGACTCTACTAAGAAGGACGCTAATAAGGACCGACTCTTGCGGTCACGTGATATCTGGTTTTGTAACTGACACCAATTGCGACTGACACTTGTGATTCCGTGATACCTGTTACTGCAACTGTTACTAACTCTATTGACGAATGTGCCTTCTTGCTTAAATTTACGATGCTTTAACAATGTGATTTTGCTCCCTGTTATTACTGCAGGCCTGCGTGCCTAAAACTTTATTTTTCATGAACCTTAATAAAAATTGATTATTCAAAAAAAAGAACATGTTAACATTGGGTATTGCTAAACCCAGGTAAAAATTTAGAAACTATTTAGCATGACTATTTTAGGGCAAGTGTAGATGCGTAACAGATTATGGGGTCAAAGTTAAAAAAAGTGTGTGTGTTTTATTTTTTGATTAATATTTTATAAAAAAAATTATAGTAAATTGTATGATATGATGAAAATAATGGTATATTTAGAAAAACAATTTAATGGCTAGAAAAACTGTATATAATATATGTGGGTACGGTAAATGAGTAAGAGAAAATTAATGCTAAACACAAACACTGCAGAAATGTAAAACAGCCCTGGTCCTTAACGGTAATAAAATTGAAAAACGGTCTGGTCACTATAGGATTAATGGTATATCAAGAAAATAGAGGTAACATTTAAAAGTGTATATATAAGAGTGAAAGGCATTCTATTGGTTTGTTAGCTAAAGAATGCCTAGAGTGCTTGTCCTTCTTTTTAAAGTGAAATTAAATAAATTCATGCAATTATTTAAGGTTATTTATAGATAATGTTTGTGGAGCAAGCTATTTCATTGGTGTATAAGAGGATTACAAAGTTGCAATGTCTTTGCTTGACAATTGTAACTTGAACAGCAAGTTTACTTAAAATAGCTGCTTTATAATCTCCTGTGCACTAAAGACAAAATTACCATGGAGACACTTATTTTCCTGGCAAACTAAATTGGTTCATGAGTTCAGCATAGTCAAGTGTTACATATGTCTTGAACAGTAAGTTTATTTAAAGGGATTGGACCAAGTCAATGAAACATAACCCATTATTTGTTTCATGTTCTCTAATTTAAAGGAACACTAAAGCGTCAGGAGCACAAGCATGTATTTCTGACCTAATAGTGTTAAACTAACTATTTAGCCCTCTGCCCCCCGTTGTCCCTCTTAAATTTAGTAACAACTCACCGTATTTCTTTATTTTCAGTGTCGTGTAGTTACCTTGTGCTTGCTCAACCCACTGTCCGCCCCTTTGGCTGACATCATCAGAATTGATGATCTCAACCAACCACAATGCTTTCCAATAGGAAAGCATTGGATTGGCAAAGATTGTCAATTCTAATGAGCTCAGCTAAGGAGGCGGGCCAGGGGGCAGAGGCAAATGCCACCCTGGCCATTCAGCATTCCCTCATAGAGATGCATTGAATCAATGCATCTCTTTTGGGAAAGTTCACTGTTTCCATGCAGAGCGTACACATTGTGCAGCACTGCCCCCGGAAACACCTCTAGTGACCATCTGAGTGACTGCCACTGGAAGTGTTACAAGACAGTAATGTAAACACAGCCTTTTCTTTGAAAATACAGCGTTTACACTGAAAAGTCTGCATGGAAAGGCTATAGACATCACACCAGAACCACTACATTAAGCTGTAGTTGTTCTGGTGACTATCGTGTCCCTTTAAAGAAAAATTCATTTGTCAATATTTTTATTCAGTGATACAGATAATCTGCAATAAAATTCTAAAAATAAGTGAACTGTTAGAAAAAAAACACAAAAAATCACGCTCTTACATTCATTTTAAATATGCAAAATAAAAACTCTCATTATGGTTGTAACGGATCACCTGGTTCCCCGACTGGGTACCTCCCTTGATGGATGCTCTTAGTGCTTCCCGAGGGCTCCAAGCACTCCACTTGACACCATAAGCACTGCAGACCCCTCGAACCGCCGCAGCTTGGTTGGGGTCTCGCCATCTCCTACCCACCCTGGACCTACGACAAAGCTCCAAGTTCCAGTGGGTGAACCTCTCTTTCCCCAGAGAGTGAAGCAGGAACAGGAACAGGAACAAGCTCTTACAAGAGCTTAGTGATTATTCAAGGAGTATGAAGAGCATAGCAATCCCTTGTAGCAGATTCCCCCAATAAGAGACACACAGGACTTTCTTATATACACCTTGTGGTTACCACCCACGTGGACCTTGTGGTACACAGGAAACAAAGTTACAACAGCCAATCAACACAGTACAGTACAGTCAGACACTCCCAGCTACGGCACACAAACCCTCCCATAACTCATATAATGCACTGTTTAACCTATATGTCAAACATATCCCCCAGATAGCTTTGATCTGAGCGCTCGATATGTCCGAAAAGTGCTCAGATCTAACAAATACAGTTGGAACGCCATGGGATTAAACAATATAAAGGGCTGATGAGAGACCAGTTTTAACTGGTCTGGCAGTGTACCTGGGACAAGGCCCTGCTGGAGAACAATAGGACAGGAAAAGGGCGAGGGGAAGAGGAAGAGGCACATTTTCCCATGGAATTAAAGGGGCAGAAAAAGTGTTTTAAAAATCCAATAAGCCCAAATAGACTTTTTAAATGGCAATACACCCCAGGGGCCATAGTCACAGGACAGGAGGCTGGCAAGCAGGCCCCTCCAAAAACTCATGGCAAACTCTCTTAAAAATGGTTATGTACCAATATATCAGTATGACAATTTACACAGTTCTATTCCCGTTTAGACATGGCTAGATTTAATTTGACTTTTTTATTTTGTATCCTTTATACAAAAAAACAAAAACAGTGTATTTGTTCATTTGTATTCCTTCCTCTGTCATACCCACTGTATACAACAAAATAGTAGGTACATATGACACATGAAGGTTATTTCCATGTGATATATGATTTAGATTTGCCAAGTTTGGTAGAAATGTAGTGAATTGCATTGAATGAACACATCTCATTGTGTACAACCATGTGCCTGGTTCAATTTCACCTCCAGAATTTAGTGTAAACATTTTTTATTTCAAGTACTTTTCCAAAATGGTATGTAGTCCGTAAATCCTCATACACCTCATTTATATTCTAGGAATGATTAAAAGCCAGTAGAGAACACATTTATCTGCCAGAAGCCAGTAATCATTCATGTAATGTGGGCTGAAAATGTCAACTCACCCTCTCCTTCCAAATAGTATAGGACGTTTCAGTGGATGGTGCCATTGACTGAATGAGCTCTGCCAAATCACTGGTAGGAATTATATTAGAATTCCAGTGTGATAGAGATTGCTATAGCACTTTTTAAATATCTTTATTTTAGGAATAGATGATTTAACTATATTTACTGTAACTTGTCATTATGCTCAAATGCAGACATTATTTTACATTCTGTTGCTACTTTTGGTACTACTAGTAATGAATTCAGGTAACCCAATGCTGGCCATGATAGAAAGGAGCCAGGACTGTTATTGTGCACACCAGCTGATGACCCCTGTCCAGCACTGAGAGCCACTTCATTGGAGATGTGAGCTTCAGAACGGATCATCGAGGAATAGAATAAGGTTGCCTGGTCTGATGAATCATGTTTTCTTTTAGATCAGGTGGATTGCCAGGTGCGTGTATTGTTTACCTTGGGAAGATATGGCAGCAGGATGCACCATGGAAAGAAGGTCGGCAGTGACAGTGTTATGCTCTAGGGTTAGGCAATGTTTTGCTGACAAATCTTGGGTCCTGGTATTCTTGTGTCTGGTATTCTTGTATTCTTTTTTTTTTTATATACCGGGTGTGCAACCTAATTGATTAGGGGCATCAGGGCTGTACCGTTAGGAATACAGATATCTATTTCTAATGTTACAGTGTTCCTTTAATTTTTTAGCAATTTGAGTTACAGTAGCTCCCTACGAACAGCAATGAGCCTTGAGCGCCCATGACCCTGACACTAGTTCACTGTTTGTCCTCCGTTGCACCACTTTTGGTAGTTACTAACCACGGCATGTTGGGAACATGCCCACAAGATTTGCTGTTTTGGAGATGTTCTGACCCAGTCTTTGCGCTTGCTCATGCTTTTAGCACATGAAATTCAAGAACTGACTGTTCACTGGCTGCCTAATATATCCCACCCCGTGACACGTGCCATTGTAAGGATATAATAAATTTTATTCACTTAACCTGTCAGTGGTTTTATTGTTGTGACTGATCAGTGTACATGAAATTCATGTATATTGTTATATACCTGTTTAAAAAGTGTCCAATTATTGTGTACAGTGTATGAAACATTTGCTATGACTGCTCTGCTGGGTATACTATAAAATCCAGGTTAACTTGGGTAACTTTGGGGGTACCATGTATGTCATGATTTATTTTATGTTTAATTTACATTTAAGTGAATAAATAATAAACCATTTAGAATTATCAGATAACAGGAAATTCATTTATTAAAACTACAATAAAAATTTCATAATCTTGAAAAAAATAGAAAAAATACATTTCTGAGTTTTATCTGGTGTGTTTTTTTCTAATTCCCCTTAACCTATGTGACATTAAACCCTGTTAGTGCTACATACAGTCTGTTATCATAGGTGAGATCAAAACTTGTTTTTTTGCTTACCAGCGATACTTATTTTCTCTTGTAAAGAGATTCCATTTTAATCTGTGAAATCCCTTACATCAAGCATGTCAAGCTCAAAGGCTAACTCGGGACAAAAAAACAAGCTTTAAGTTTATGTAGCCTGCAAAAAAAAAAAAAAAAGACTTCGACCTAGGCAAACACAAACTAAAATTAGATGTATAGTTCTCATGCAAACAGTATGTAATCCTGGGTACATATATATATATATATATATATATATATATATATATATATATATATATATATATATATATATATATATATATATAATTCACTCAAAAGCTTCACCTCAAGTTACTTACTATCTCTGTAGTAGTGCCACCGCCTGGCATGTCCGCTCCGCTCACTCCCTCAGTCCCTCTGCAATCTCCAGGCAGAGTAATGTGTGGCTGCACAATCCATTCCGCTTGCTTATATCCTCCTTCCATCCATGTCTCTGTCCCCCTCCTTTCCATCCATGTCTCCGTTCTCCTCCCTTCCATCCATGCCTGCTTCCCTCCCTCTCTCCCTCCCTTCCATATCTCTCCCCCACATCTCTCCCTCCCTTTCATAGCTCTCCCCCCACATCTCTCCCTCCCTTCCATACCTCTCCCCCCACTTCTCTCCCTCCCTTCCATACCGCTCCCCCACATCTCTACTTCCTTTCCATATCTCTCCTCCACGTCTCTCCCTCCCTTCCATATGTCTCCCCTACATCTCTCCCTCCTTTCCTTAGCTCTCCCTTCCATATCTAACGCCAATGTCTCAATCACCCCTTCCATCTATGTCTACCCCACCCATTCCATCCAAGTCTCCACCCCATCCAAATCTCTCTCCCCACCCTTCAATTAATCTATCCCCTCCCATTCATATCTCCCTATCCCTCTTCCATTCCTGTCTCCCTCACGCATGTCTCCCTTCCTACAACTTCCATTTATATCTCCCTCCTCCTGCTCTGGTAGGCAGCTGTTTTTCACATAGCTGGCACCTGAGGTGATGGAAGCACCAGTTTGGCACTGCCTTATTGATAGATGCCCCCCCTCCCTGCTGTATTTCACTTGATATAGCGAGGGAGAGGGGCCTCTCACTCTCCGGCGGCATACATTGTCACAGTGAGTGACGGGTAGTCACATGACACCCTGCGCTCCTATGCAGAGTGGGTGGGGGAGGTACTCCCCCCAGTGTACTGTGCGTGCGTGCGGAACCGAATGCTGCCTGGTGGTGCAGGGAGCACAGGCCGAGGAGGATGCAAAAATCACTTGTCAGTCTGACAAATTATTGTTGCACCCCCCTGATTGGCTGAGCCGCAAAGAAATTCTTTGTGGGCCCCATGCAGCACGCAGGCCTGCGAGTTTGACATGCTTGCCTTACATCAACATTTTAAAGTAACTTGTGCATTTGTTTTTGTATTTATATGATAGCCGGTAATACTGCATGTGTGATTATATTGACTTATATTTTGTTAACTCTGGGACAGATATTAAGGTAGAAAAAACAATATCTTACATTGCATAAAGATAATATTATGACTTATGCAGTATCTTTTTGATAAATTGAAAAAAAAAAGAAAAAAAACAATTTTTTAAAGTTCTGATTTATAAAGTCAAAAATATTTACATTGCACAAATAAATGATAAGATTTTTCTGTCCTTTCTAAAAAATAAAATTATAAAATGTTAAATATTATTAGTATTATAACGGTGTGCCTCAATATGTCTTTTTTTTTTTTTAATGCAGGTCACTAAAAAAAACCTGATCTCAAAGATGGGGAATGTTCTGGAATTATGGGCAATTTTACTTGTAATATTTGGCACCTGGGTTGTAATGAGCACCCTAATGCTATTGCCAGCAGGAATTGTTATAATATGGAGAATGAAACGTATGCCTGAAATCTCCATAGCGGGAACTGTCTGAGTATGAAAAACAACTTCAAAAAGGTTTTGAATTATACTGAGATAAAAACTCAAAATGTGGAAAACCCCTGGTGTTCTATCAAAAAGATCAAACATATACAGTGCCTTAAAATAAATGATACGATTCTACAGAGCTGGAAGACTGAAAACGTATCGAATGCCGATAATATTTCAATGACACCCTTTTTCTCTAAAGCTGACAATATTTTAAAATTTTGGTAAATTCTTCACTACATGCAGATCACTACAATCAAATAATTGATGAAATAACATAAGACAGAAACAATGAGTAAAGAAACATCCAAATAAAAGAATGAAGACAAATCATGTTTCTTTTTGTATATTGTGTTTTCTGTGTCTTTGTTTTAATTTCATCAGTGTAAGCAGGGCCGGCGCGTCCTATAGGTGACGTAGGCAGTTGCCTAGGGAGCACTGGCCCGGGGGGCGCCAAATTTGAGTGACCCGCTACCTGTCACTCAGTGTAGCGTGGCTGGGCGGCATGGACCACGGTACAGGAGATTCCTGTACCCAGCCACACTGAAAGGAAGTGCTCTCTCAGTGAGCACTTCCTGTCAGTCTGGCCGGGTACAGGAAACTGCAGCTCCTGTACCGTGGTGTGTGTGTGTGTAATAAAAAAATAAATACAATTTAAAAAATATAAAAATATTACTTGTTATCTGGGATGGTTTTATCATTGTTGATATAAATTTGTATTGTTTTATTTTATGGTTTTACATATATACCTTTGCTTACACTTCATTACCAGGGCCGGGTCCACTTCACCTACTGTTAAAGTATGTCAAACATGTTTTGTTATAATATAGTGTTTGTTTTGTTTACCATTGTACAGTACTGTGGACTATGTTCACACTATATAAATAATTGTAATTGTAATTTCAATATCATTACTGTATGCAGGAGGCAATCATGATATTATTTATACAAAGTCTCCAGAGAAGCCTACAGAGTAGATGTAGATGAGGTACTCCATTCCTTCTGGATCACTAGTCCTTAATCAAACCAACAAGTTAAAATCTTGTTGAAAAGGGAGGAAATTCTATAAGATGGGAAGGAAAGGATAGGTTGGAAATATGGACCTTGTCTGCAAATAAGAGATTGATGCTGAAAATGCATTAAGAAGGATTTAGCCGATGCTACAAAATATAGTGGGAGCCATAAATAGGAGGAACAGAAATAAAACCCAAAGTCAAAGATGGGGAACAAGCAGTTAATTGGTTGTCTGTTGCATGTGGTAGCAGGGGGATGGGAAGAGGAAAGGTTTGGCTATGACTGCGTTTGTGCAGCCTAACAGATTGCTTGTTCGAGTAAAGAAGTTGCGAGCGTCAGCTCAGGAATAGCTGCACTGGACAAGCTGTTCCTTCTAACAGCTGGGGAGCAGCCCCTTTAGTACAGGCAGGAGGGTTGGGAATGTAAGAAGGGCTATACTGGCTGTGATGGTAGGGGACTAATATTAGGCGAGAAGACTGGGTGATCTGCTCCTCTGATTATCTCAGCTGGATAGTTTGCAGGTCTGGCATGTTGCTGATAGAATAGACAGATTATTGCAGTGGTGGAACTAATGTAGAGAGGGCCCTGGTGCAAAAAAAAAAAAATGTTGGGTCCCCATCTAGCTACAAGATTAGTGAAAAGATAGATACCCGTCTGTCATACAACTCCCATGAAGCTATGCCAACTTAACTTTGGATCTACCTTTAGCTTATTCTTGTAGAGTTGTATTTGTGAGCAGTGTTTGTGTCTTTTAATGTTTTTGTATAGAGTATGTGTGTGAGTGTATTTGTATGTACTGTTGCCATTGGAATGTAGCGGTGTACTTGTGTGTAGTGTGTGTTTTGAATGCAGGGGTGTGCTTCTATGTAGTGTTGGCTTTTAAATACAGGTGTGCTTTTGTGTGTAGAGTTGGTGATTGTATATAATTTTAGTATTTTAAAACATTGAGTGTGTTTATATATAATGATTGATGTGTTTAGATGTAGTGTTGTATTTTAAATGTGGATATAAAAACTGACACATACATACACAGACACAAAGATACACACACTGACAAATACACACACCTTGACGTAGAACACAGTTACAATTGAAGAAAGATACCGTATATACTCGAGTATAAGCCGAGTTTTTCAGCACATTTTTTGTGCTGAAAAACCCCAACTCGGCTTATACTCGAGTCAATAGTCTGTATTATGGCAATTTGCATTGCCATAATACAGACTGGAGCTGTGGGGGCTGCAGAGAGATGTTACTTACCTTTCCTGCAGCTCCTGTCAGCTCTCTCCTCCTCCGCCGGTCCGTTCAGCTCTTCTGTCAGCTCACAGTGTAAATCTCGCGAGAGCCGCGGCTCTCGCGAGATTTACACTGGGAGCTGACCGAGGTGCTGAACGGACCCGCGGAGGAGGAGAGATCTCTCTGCAGCCCCCACAGCCCCCTCCTACACAGTGCCCATCCACTGGACCACCAGGGAAGGAGAGCCCCCCTCCCTGGCCAGCTAGCAAGCAGGGAGGGGGGACGAAAAAATTTATATATATTAATAATAAAAAATAAAAATAAAAAAATTATAAAATAAAAATAATAATAAAATAAAAAATAATAATAAAATAAAAAAATAATAATAATAAAAAAATTTAATGAAACAAAAAAAAATATTAAAATAATAATTAAACAATAAAAATGCCCACCTCCCACCAAGGCTCTGCATCACACTCTGCATTACACACACTGCACTCATAGACACACTGCACTCATAGACACACTGCACTCATTCTCATACACACACACTGCATTCTCATACACACACACTGCATTCATTATATACACACACTGTAAATAAATATTCAATTAATATAATTTTTTTAGGATCTAATTTTATTTAGAAATTTACCAGCAGCTGCTGCATTTCCCACCCTAGTCTTATACTCGAGTCAATACGTTTTCCCTGTTTTTTGGGGTAAAATTAGGGGCCTCGGCTTATATTCGGGTCGGCTTATACTCGAGTATATACGGTAATTAGTCTAAGGAAAGGTTTTTTTACAGTTAGAACAATGGATGTGGAATTCTCTACCTGAAGAGGTGTTTTTTTTCAGAGTTTTTACAGATATTTATACTGCAACTGGATTAATACTTGCAATATTCAGGGATATCATTTTTTTAAGAGGTGGCATAGCAGCTTTTTTATTCAAGGAGAAATCTGACTGCCATTCTTTGGTCCAGAAGACAAATTTTCCTCATTTGTTACATGATTGGAAGTGCTTCAAACTGGGTTTTTTACCTTTTTTTCGATCAACAGTAAAAACAGATGTGGACACGTGTCTCTAATCAGCCTATGCAACTATGTAATTATATCTTTATTTAATTTCCATTTTGTCTCTATATCTGCCACCAAAGTGTGATCTGGCAACATTTTAACTATGGATAAATATTTGTAAAGCGTGAATTAAGGCTTGACTAGAAACAAACCATTACCTGGTCACCTTAGGGGGCTGAAATAAACATTGGGAATTCTAAAAAGAGTTTGATATTTATTCATGTAGATGGTTGAGGATTATTAAGATGGCAAGTCCTCAGAGGCTCTCAACATGTATTGAAAGCATTGGTTAATGAAGATAAATAAGAAATCAGCACAATGTTATCCTTCATGCATAAAGTTAGTTACTAATCATAGCTAAGATGTATAACTGCCTTTTCAGGAAACTAAGTGCTATCGCAATTATTTGATTAAAGATTATACAGAGTCCTGGCAAATTAATCAGTTTACATTATTTTTATTAACACATTATCTGCAATAAATGAATCTTATCTGGTCTTGCTTCCATTTATTTTATTTTCAGATTTAATAACAGCAAAACGCAGACTGAATTATTTCATGTCATTATATTACATTGTTTTATAGAATATATATTTTTAGTAAGCAACCTATTTGGAGTCTGGAGAGTTGCTAGCTCAACCCTACAAATTATCCTTTACATCTACTTTAACCCCAATCCTGTTTCTCTCCCCGTTTCCCTCCACCACATTCTCTCTCTGCTTCATATCTACCTTCAGACCATCGTGTGTCCACTCCCCACATCCCCATTGTGTCAATATGCCTCTATTCCCCCCTCATTCCCAATGTCTCTCTCATATTATCTCACATAACACACTTTGTGTTTCTTTAAGTCCATCTCAAGTTTCCTCTTTTTTGTCTTTTCCTAATTTGGTCACTACCTATTATTGCGTTAGCTTTTTCGATTATATCATGTTTACACCTTGCTGTGGACATTTCCTAAGACTATAATGAAGCATACATCAGTATGTTGATGGAACTCTATGCATGAATAAAGAGGCGGGGATACTAGATAGAGAGGTGTGGAAATGTTACGACATATCCAAACCTTTCTGTTACATCTCTGACTCTGTAAACTGTAAACTGCCTTAGGAAATGTGCACAGCTAGACTTAATACAGATGTGGAGAGAGTATTAAGGAGATAGAGAGTATTTTTCTTTTCTTTTTTTTTTTACATTTTTATGATTTAGTCTCTACACTGCACAAAGTCATGTTTACTTTGTGTCTTTTTAATGCCCTTCAATTTCAGTTCGTTGATAAATTGTTCTATATAGTTGCTTGTTTTGTTGATAATTTCTTCACATGTATTCTCTGTAAAATAGGCTGAAGTGTTCCCACTTACTTTAACATAAGAGGCTGAAAATACAAAATAAAAATAGTTAAATGTGTGCTAAACTCCCTTACTCCAGTAACACAAAGAAAACAAAACACAAATTAGGGTTATCAGCAAAATACAAATTTGCAATTGCAAATTCTGGGAAAATTATTTGAGTAATCCAGCGGCAAGCTCTTGGATAATTGTTTTCTAAGAATCATTTTCTTTCGCTCTTGAAATATGAGCCCTGCTACCATTTTTCATGAATTGGGATGTACATGATGATTTAAGCTTTATTTTACTTGAACTCTCTATTTTATACAATGTATTTATTATGTTTCTTACAAATGGCATCAAATACTGAGGAAATGAGACCTACAACAAAGTGTGAGGAAGAAAAGGTGTATTAAACAGCACATTGTCTAGAAAATGCACACTAGGGCGACATGACAATATTTCAGAATAGTATATACAGACTAACGCAATATACCAACATAAAGGGAATCCTGTACATTTTCTTCCACCTTTAAATTGGTCTAAAATGACCCTTATTTGGTCTATATCGCTATTTGGAGTAGTAGTTAATTGGTGGCTGCAGGAATTTGGTGTGTTTACTTGGCTATTTTCCACCACTTGTATATTTTTGCTTCAGATATGGAGGTCCTCGTGTAAGTACTTGATCATGCTTCAATCGAGGAACAGGTGATGGCATTTTTCTATTGTTTTCATTTTGTTATTGAATAGTGCTAGATTATCTAATATTAGTGTTTTTAAAACACAAAACTATATTGAAGTACATGGGCATAACAAAGAACTAGGCATTACATGATTAATACATTATAAATACAATTAAGAGTTTCACACATTTCCTGTGAAGTGCTGAATTGTGGGGTTATTGAACTTACGTATGCATTCTGCAAGCCTTCTACCCCCAATATACTGAGTTGTCCATGAGAAGCCTGTGTGATTCCCGCATTCCTCATAAAGTCTGCTTCTTCTCAAGAAAGCAAAATCGAAACCCTAGAGATAAGACAAATTACATATCACCACTATCATTTCATGGGGCTTTTAAAAATATACTTCCCAACTTTTCACATAGCCACCAAAGGGCATTTTTATAGGAGCAGGCATAAAAATGACTATTTCTCACTGGATTCTTCACCATTAAATACCCCCCAATGCTTGCATCATTTATTGACATCACAATGGTTTGCATTAATCCAGCAATAGAAGTCTTGCAAGTGGAGGAGAAGAATGGGGGGCATTTCCCACCTGGTGCATCTGTCTCCAAGGTGCTGCTGCATCGGGAGGTCTGATGTGCAACGGACTGGCCTTCCGGGACATAGGGAAATATCAGAGTGAACAGTCCAAAATTGTTCTATACACATTGGGCCGGTGCAAGAATGGGCAGAAGCCAGCCATTCCTCGCAATGTACGGACCAGAGACTGTTGGGATACATTAGGACATTATATCCTGGCAGCTGACACTTTGTGCAGGTTATAGACAACTAGTGCGGGCAGCAGGTTAGGTACAGGCTTTACCAGCCTTGATAAGGGAGAGCAACAATGGGGGTCACTACGTATGTGTCAGTGAGTGGGTATGTGTTTGTGTATTTTGGTCACTGTGTGTCATTGTGCTTTTATTGTTCCCTGTATGTGTCAGTTAATTTGTTTTTGTTACTGTGTGACATTGTCACATTGTGTTTGGATTTTTTTTGTCATTCTTTATTAAACAGTTTTCATAGACAATGATTCAGTAGCTTGGTAGCAGGTATAAGACATTCCATTTCTCAAAACGTACTGAGAATTATATAGAATAATATAGTATATAATAACAAGGTGCAGCCTACATAAATAACAAGGTAGAACCTACAGAGGTTACTGAGAGAAAACAAGCAAGGGATTCACGTTCAAGCAAATCGGACTACAACATTTTTAGAATCAAATTCTATATATAGTACAGTCGTTGGATCAGCATTGTTGAGATCAGAGAAGAAGTTTTGATACTAATAAAATGTTATTTAATTTACTAATAATAAAAGGTGACAGGCGTTAACACACAGGTCAAACACAGGAAATCACATTTTTCCAAGTAGGCAAGTAGTACCAGTAGGACATTGCTGTTTCAAAATATATATTTATAAAATGTATCAATAGTGACATTGTAACACTGTTATCTGTCATAAATCTCTGAATCACACCTCACATGTACATATTTTTTTAAAGTAGACAACCAAGGGTATTCAATATGAGGTATGTCCAGTCTTTTTTAGTAGCCACTTGGTCAAAAACACTGGCCAAAGTTAGCATTTATATTTGTTTGTGTGTTAAAAATGCACTAACTTTGGCCAGTGTTTGTGGTTACTAAAAAAGACTGAATATACCCTATTTGCAATACCTTGGGTTGTCTTCTTTTGCAAATGGTATGCCATCATGGGGGTAATTCTCATTCCTGGTCTACCATACACTCTCAAAGGCAACATAACCAATCTGGCAAATGTCAATGTGAATAAACGGAAAATCAAGCCTTATATTTGACCCTGTAACTTTCAAAAACACTATAAACACTTTTACTGACAATATCATCACTGTGATATGTTTTACTGTTTTGAAACACTAATATGTGTGTTCAGCAAAGTCTTCCGAGTAAGTAGCCCCTATGTACAGGTTTAAGGGTGTCATGGAAAGTTACAGGGTTAAATATAGTGCTAGCAAATTAAATTCCATGGACTTTCGGCCTGGGTTGTCAGGCAGGTCCCGCAAATTGTAATTAATACAATTACCTAATTATGTAAAATTATTACATAAATATTTAAATATATGTAGAATTATTATATATATATATATATATATATATATATATATAATAATGAAAATTATTACATAAATATATAAATATATGTAGAATTATTATATATATATATATATATATATATACACGTGTGTGTGTGTGTATATATATAATTTTTTTTTAATTATTTTTATTTTATTATTTTTAAGGGTGTCATGGAAAGTTCCAGGGTTAAATACAGTTCTATCAAATTAAATTCTCTGGACTTTCATCCTTCGTTGTCAGACAGGTCCCTCAAATTGCAATCAGTAAAGTCACTTAATTATGTAAAAATATTACATAAATATGCACGTAAAATTTAAATATGTATACATATCTCTATATTTGAAGTCTATGTGTATATTTATTAAATTATTTATGTAATTATGTATATGGATATATATATTTCAAATTATTTTTATTTTTTTATATATGCATAGATATAATATCATTTTAAGTGTATGTTGATATAAATATGTATATATTACTATCAAAATACAGTTAGAATAAAATGACATAATTTTTTGAATTGTTAATATTTTTACATTTATTTTTATTTACTTATTTATCTATATCTATGTCTTATATACCCACTGTGGCGGAACCAAGCTCGCTACTGTGCATTGGAGGAGCCTGGTTGCCTGCCTGCTGCCTTTTGACTATGGACCGGCATTTAAATACTTTATTTTCCTATGCAGAAAGGTATATTCATGTATTTCTGCCCTGGCGTTCGGTAGATTCTCGGATTTACTGAATGAACTCATTTAACCCAGATAGCTATGCCATGAAGCCTATTTGTGTAATAAAAAACTTTGGTTCCATGGCAACTGAACTGTATGTGTGTGGTCTCAGCGCCTTTCAGTAATAATGTGCGCTCAGACATGAGCTATCTGGGGATATGTTGCATGTCTGTATTTTATGTAATAAATGTAACCTTGTGTATTTTATTGTAGTTTACTGTCTTTTTACTGCCATGTGCTTAATGGAGTTTTGCCTCTGTCCTTGGAGATAATTGGATTACTTCCCAATTATCTCCAGGATTTGAAGACTCTGTGGAACTGGTTTTGGGCAGAAAAGCCATGCTTCATTTGGTCACAAAGGACTTCGATCTATCTTTTGAACAAATGGACCAATTTGGATGATTTTGACATATGTTTGTATTTGGAGTATGCTGATGTAAGTTTTATGTGAATGTGATGCATACTTTTAAAGTTATGAATAATGTGGAAAAACTGTATTTTTCTGCCTGTGCTAATTACATTACCCAATGTGTAAGGTAATTGTATCACAGGCAGAGGGGATGATTTTGTGTGAGAGTGTCTGAGTGTATTGTACGTGCTTATTGGTTGTTTTCAAAAACCCTGTGGGCAGTACTATGTTTGTGGATTGTGAATAAAAAAGGCTGTACATGCCAGTACAGTTAGTTCTGCTTGACCTCAAAATGAAGTGTTGTCTCGTTATTGGGGGAATTGGATTGTATGCTGATTGCCAGGAGTGCAAGCTGATTGTATGCTTTTCCTGTTCAGCTGTTTACAGCATTCATATGCTTGAGAGCATTCATATGCTTTTCCGGTTTGGTGGTTGTGGTGTCTGCTGCAGTGCTTGGAGTCCTCAGGAAGCGCTAGGAGCATCCTTCAATGGAGGTACCCAGTCGGGGTGTTCGTCGACCCGTTACACACACATATATTGTTTTTTTTATTTTATTTACTAAACATAATTTTTTTATTTATTTTACAGATGCAGTGAGACTGCCTGACAGCCCAGGCTGTCTCCCTGCAGGCAGCACTATGGACATCTATTGTGGACTTTCAGAGTGATCACATGGCCCACAGACCAAGAGCAACACCCATCATGTAAGTAATCTATTTCCCGTGGACGTCCCTAGTTTTTGTTGGACGTACCTAGTACTTCCACGCTCCTTAAGGAGTTAAGAGTGGGCACAACATCACTCCTAAACTCTATTTAAGGATGTTCCCTCAAAGCGGGAAGCGTCCGAAGGTCTGAGTTGCAGCTGGACATTGGTGAACGCAGGGGAGCAATTCACCGGCGCCTCAAGGGTAAGTATGATATTATTTCTAAGTGCCATGCCATGCGGCCGCGTGGAGTGATCTAACCTCGTGGCAAAAGGAGGGCTGCGCAGTTTGAAGGAGATGAGTAAATGCTACACCTATTTAGTAATGTAAGATAGGTTTGTGTGTTGGGGTGTTCCAGCCTTAACACTACTATAGTACAGAGGCGGCTCTCTAATTAGGCGATTTAGGCAGCCGCCTAAGGCCTCGCACTGATGGGCAGTGTGACAGGTCAGGTCCTCGGTCAGAGACTGAGGACCCGACACAGGAGGGGGCCCGGCGGCTTGCCCTTAATGCCTCCGGGTGCGAGGCCCCTCCTATGCCTGCCCCTCCTATGCCTGCAGCCTGTCTGCAGATCCGCCGAGTGCAGAGCTGCAGTCTGAGTGGGTCTCGCAATCTCAGCCAATCAGAGCGTTGCCGCAGGTTACCACAGCAACGCTCTGACTGGCTGAGATCGCAAGACTAAACTTACCACGTGGTCTGCAGCTCTGCACCCAGCGGAGCGTAAAGGGAGCCCACCGGACCACCAGGGAAAAAGCCTTTACCGCCCACTGGACCACCAGGGAAACAGTTCTTTAAAAAGGTATTTTTGCTTCAGCTCCCTACCCTGCCTTCGTACCACCCCTGCCCCAGCCACCCTCTGCCCCAGCCACCCTCTGCCCCAGCCACCCTCTGCCCCAGCCACCCTACAACCCTCTGCCCAAGCAACCCTCTGCCACAGCCACCCTACCACCCTACTGCCCCAGCCACCCCACCACCCTCTGCCCCAGCCACCCTACTGCCCCAGCCACCCTACCACCCTACTGCCCCAGCCACCCCACCACCCTCTGCCACAGCCACCCTACCACCCTCTGCCCCAGCCACCCCACCACCCTACTGCCCCAGCCACCCTACCACCCTCTGCCCCAACCACCCTCTGCCACTACCACCCTAGTGCCCCAGCCACCCCACCACTCTCTGCCACAGCCACCCTGCCCCATCCACCCTCTGCCACAGCCACCCTACCACCCTCTACCCTCCTACCACCCCACTACCCTGTCACTGTCCTCCTACCACCCTCTGCCCCAGCCACCCTACCACCCTCTGCTCAGCCACCCTCTGCCCTCCTACCATCCTATGCCCCCTGTCACATCCACCCTACCACCTTCTGCTCCCTACCACCCCGTACCCTGTCACTGCCCATCCTGTCACAGCCACCCTACCACCCTCTGCCCCCTACCACCCCGTATCCTGTCACAGCCACCCTACCACCCTCTGCCCTCCTACCACCCCACTACTCCGTCACAGCCCCCCTACCACCACCTGCCCCACCACCCCCTGCTCCAGCCCCCCCACCACCCCTTGTCCTGTCACACCTCCCCCACCACACCTGCCCCATCACAGCTCCCTGCCCTGTCAAAGCCCCCTTACCACCCCTATCCTGTCAAAGCCCCCTTACCACCCCCATCCCTGTCAAAGCCCCCCTCTCACAGCTCCCCCTATGTCACAGCTTCCCTACCCTGTCACCCCATACCCACCCAATAACAGCCTTCCCACCCACACACGCTGTCACAGCCTTCCACCGCACACCTTGTCATTCCCCACCCATAGAAACCCCCTTCACATACTGTCACCACATACACTATCACCATTCCCAAACACTTTCAGTCCCCACACACTGTCGCCCCTAAACCCAGCCAAACTCACATAACCCCTCCTAATCCTATCACTCTCACCCACAGCAACCATACCAAAATCCACACTTTGCCACACCTACCCTATCGCATTAACCTCCCATCAACCCTGTCAGACGCACCTTCTCCTGCACTGTCACACTTACCTCCCAACCCTGTCACTCATCCTCTGTCCCACTCAGCCCCTTCACCCTGCCACACTCACCTTATTACATAAACCCTTAGAATCCTGTACTCCAACTCTGCAACACTCACCCCAAACCCTGTCACACATAGGTAGACAATGCCAGATACACTCATATTTACATACACCGGCACTTATGTACAGGGAGTGCAGAATTATTATGCAAGTTGTATTTTTGAGGATTAATTTTATTATTGAACAACAACCATGTTCTCAATGAACCCAAAAAACTCATTAATATCAAAGCTGAATATTTTTGGAAGTAGTTTTTAGTTTGTTTTTAGTTTTAGCTATTTTAGGGGGATATCTGTGTGTGCAGGTGACTATTACTGTGCATAATTATTAGGCAACTTAACAAAAAACAAATATATACCCATTTCAATTATTTATTTTTACCATTGAAACCAATATAACATCTCAACATTCACAAATATACATTTCTGACATTCAAAAACAAAACAAAAACAAATCAGTGACCAATATAGCCACCTTTCTTTGCAAGGACACTCAAAAGCCTGCCATCCATGGATTCTGTCAGTGTTTTGATCTGTTCACCATCAACATTGCGTGCAGAAGCAACCACAGCCTCCCAGACACTGTTCAGAGAAGTGTACTGTTTTCCCTCCTTGTAAATCTCACATTTGAGGATGGACCACAGGTTCTCAATGGGGTTCAGATCAGGTGAACAAGGAGGCCATGTCATTAGATGTTCTTCTTTTATACCCTTTCTTGCCAGCCACGCTGTGGAGTACTTGGACGCGTGTGATGGAGCATTGTCCTGCATGAAAATCATGTTTTTCTTGAAGGATGCAGACTTCTTCCTGTACCACTGCTTGAAGAAGGTGTCTTCCAGAAACTGGCAGTAGGACTGGGAGTTGAGCTTGACTCCATCCTCAACCCGAAAAGGCCCCACAAGCTCATCTTTGATGATACCAGCCCAAACCAGTACTCCACCTCCACCTTGCTGGCGTCTGAGTCGGACTGGAGCTCTCTGCCCTTTACCAATCCAGCCACGGGCCCATCCATCTGGCCCATCAAGACTCACTCTCATTTCATCAGTCCATAAAACCTTAGAAAAATCAGTCTTGAGATATTTCTTGGCCCAGTCTTGACATTTCAGCTTGTGTGTCTTGTTCAGTGGTGGTCGTCTTTCAGCCTTTCTTACCTTGGCCATGTCTCTGAGTATTGCACACCTTGTGCTTTTGGGCACTCCAGTGATGTTGCAGCTCTGAAATATGGCCAAACTGGTGGCAAGTGGCATCTTGGCAGCTGCACGCTTGACTTTTCTCAGTTCATGGGCAGTTATTTTGCGCCTTGGTTTTTCCACACGCTTCTTGCGACCCTGTTGACTATTTTGAATGAAATGCTTGATTGTTCGATGATCACGCTTCAGAAGCTTTGCAATTTTAAGAGTGCTGCATCCCTCTGCAAGATATCTCTTGCAAAATATCTATTTTTGACTTTTCTGAGCCTATCAAGTCCTTCTTTTGACCCATTTTGCCAAAGGAAAGGAAGTTGCCTAATAATTATGCACACCTGATATAGGGTGTTGATGTCATTAGACCACACCCCTTCTCATTACAGAGATGCACATCACCTAATATGCTTAATTGGTAGTAGGCTTTCGAGCCTATACAGCTTGGAGTAAGACAACATGCATAAAGAGGATGATGTGGTCAAAATACTAATTTGCCTAATAATTCTGCACTCCCTGTATACACGACTGCAAGGCTATATAACCATACCCCTCAGTCATGTATAAATGGTTGGCATAATTGCTAATTAAATTAGTTTATTGCAAATTAAGTTAGTTTGCATATTATGCCATAACTACAGTCAGAGAGATCACAATGCAGCGGCACAGGGAGCCGCAACACAGCAAGCCTAGCTCTCTGTATCCAGAGCTGCAAGCGTGTCTTTAAATATAACAACAGCACCTTATACAAACAATGCAACCCCTATTTTTAACTTTAGGTGTTAGTGGGGGGCCTCATGTTTGAGTTTCGCCTAAGGCCTCACAAAGTCTAGAGACACCACTGCTATAGTACTCAGGGCCGGTGCAAAGAATTTTGGGTACATAGGCGAAGATGCATTTTTCCGCCCCCCAAAAAACATCTTCACCTGTGTGCCTCTTAACCTCCCTTTTGTGTTTCTTATCCCGTCTGTAAATATCTGACACCCTTTAGTGTATTTTATCTCCTATTTTTGCCTTTGTGTGTCTCCTATCTCTCCTCTTTGTATTACTCTTACATCCTCCCACATTTTGTGTGTCTTACTCCTCTCAGCCCCTTTGTGTGACTCCTTTTCTCCCAGCCCCTTTGTGTCTTTTACTCTTCCCAACTCCTTTGTGTGTGTCTCTTTCCTTCTCAAGCCCCGCTGTGTGTTTCTTTCACATCCAGCCCCTCTCCCCATCCTTTAATGGTCCCCTCCCTTCTCTGACCCTTACTGTTCCTCTCCCCTCTCTCCGCCTTTTCCTGTCTTTAGTGTTCCTCTCCCCTCCCCCTCTGTTCCCTGTCGCTTAGTGTTCCTCTCCCCCTCCTCTCCCTGTCCCTTGGTGAGCCACCCACCCCCATAGTGGTCCCCTCCCCTTCCTGGTGTGCCTCCTACCTTTCTTGTAGCATGGCTTCCTGGCCTGGTACAGTGAGCTTTTCCTGTCATTCCTGCCAGGTACAGGAAACAGAAGTTCCTGTACCACGGTACAGTCCGCTTGGCCACGCTACAGTCAGGGGTGTATAAACATTGACAGTCACACACACTCAATGACAAACACACAGACGTATCTGACAGCCAGACTCACTTATCTGACACACTCATTCATTCACAGACACTCACACACACTGACAGACACACAAATACTGACAGACTCATTGACAAACACACACTGACAGACACAGACTCCCATGCCCACACATACACACATACTCACACACACACTGACAGACACACATACTCACATGCGCACACACACACACACACACACACACACACTGACAGACACACATACTCACATGCACACTCACACACACTGACAGACACACTCACACTGACAGACACACACACTGACAGACACACAGCCACACAAACTCACACACACACACTGACAGACACACACAAACACACACTGACACACACATACACAGACACACACACACACACACACACAGACACACAAACCCACCCCCCCCCCACACACACAAACTCACACACTGACAGCCACACAAACTCACACACTGACAGGCACACATACACAGACAGACACACTCACATGCACACACACTCACACACACTGACAGACACACACAAACTCACACACTGACAGACACACATACACAGATAGACACACTCACATGCACACACAAACTCACACACTGACAGACACACACAAACTCACACACTGACAGACACACATACACAGACAGACATACTCACATGCACACACACTCACAGTAATTAATAATATACATTTAATTTAAATTTCCCACCCAGCCTCCCTACCTGGAGAGCTGGCGTGGGTCTCTCATTAGTGGTCCAGTGGGGCTGCTGAGAGGTGTGCGGCTGAACTGAATTCCGAGGCGGCGAGGGAGCTCTCTGGTCTCTCTGGCCTGCTCCCTCGCAGGCTGTTTTCTGATGCCGCGGGAGCCTTTGAATGGTAAGCGGTTTAATTTGGCAAGCAAATATATGCAATATTTTTGGGCACACACAAAGGTTTGACATTGGGATAGGAGTGAAGAAAACATGCTATATATGTGAAAACACGCCCAATCTCAAGAAATGAAAGTTAGCAACAAACACATTGCCTAAGTCAAATAACGAATTGTAATATACAACTTATTATCCTAGTAGGCTTTCTATACTCACATGCTCATAAAGTAAACAGATTGAAATGGACGTGAATCATTTGACAATTATTTTAAACCAGCAAGCAAACACTTGTAAAAAAATATACAAACTAAAGTAAAGCAAGAACACTTTTGAAATGTATGTAATAAGCATGTATAGACTTACTATAAAATTGGTCAAATTGCATTGTTAGTTCCAAAAAAGTAACACTACACACTACAGCCCTCTGAAGAATAGTTGCAGAGTTTGGAATTCAAGCCCTCTGGTTAGACCCTTGCAAACCATTTCAAGATATAAAGCAATTTTGATGGATGAGAATAGTAGAATATAGATACCTGAATACACATGGGTTTACAGTAATAGACAGGCTTCACACGGACACACACTAAGCCTCCATTTCTCGGTATCAATGGCATAGTGCAGTTACTGTGAGTCATATTCTTCACAGAACCTTTAAAAGAGTGAATGAATAATGAAGTAATTATAAATTAGTTACAAAAATAAAACAATGAAATGCATATAATAAATATTATAAAAGACATGTTGTGATACAGACTGAGACCTATAAAAGGCAATATTGAATGCGTATTGGGGAGGGGGTAGGTTAGGATTTGCACTGGTTTAGATGATGCACACATTATTTAAGCAATTTAATGGGACACTCATTGACTGTGCTATAGTGTCAAAATGTTTGTGCATTGATAACTTAGCTGAAGATGGAAAAATATAGATAAATAATGGTTACTTCATTACTTAGCCCTTCATTATGCAATTACTACGTCTTCTCTTATCTGTCTTAACAGGGCACAGGGAATAATGAGAGCGTGAATAATGGGGACTTCTAAGGGTGCAGGAAATGGCATGAAAATCAAAAGGGATAACAGAGTGGTTAGGTAGCTGGAGATAGGCAAGAATCAATAGGCTAAATGGAAGAGGTAAGGACGATAGTGATTAGAGAAGCTTAAAACAGAAAAAGTAGAAACTGTAGAAATGTAAAGGAATAAACTTAAGTATTCGGGGGTAATTCATTGAGCAAGTAAAATGTAAACTTAGAGAGTACAGTAAATGTAAAGATGAAAATTAGTTAATAAAAATAAGAAAATAACAGATGTGGAAAGACAGGGTAAGATAGGCCAGATAGATTGAGAGAAGAATACATGGAACCAATAGGAAAATGGCAATATGATGGGGGATTAGATAGGATTAGGGGGGGACAAACAGAATGAAATGGTGAGAAAGCAGATTGCAAAAAGCAGGGCTGAAGAGTTTGAAGGGAGGCATGATAAGCTGCGCTTAATAAAGCCAATAAATGCAATGTTACCCTGGAAGAATTCTTTCTTCATCTAGTGTGGCAGAAGCTCGATAGATTTTTTTAATATAAAAACATTGTAAGAAAAATATTGGGTAATATTCTGAGCCAATCAGCTCATTCCTTTTGTGTGATGTAATTCTTGTATTGACCAATCAGGTTTTATATTCCCAGTCCAATGAAAAGGGCTCGTAGTTGTGATTATAGGTGTTGATAGATTTGATGTTAGAGGACAGCTAGCAAATGGTGATTTTTATCACAGACATGAGGCCAATGAAGTCAAGCAGGGGCAAGGGGTGGTGGAGGGGGGGGGGGGGGGGTGAGATAGTATAAAATAGGCTGACTAGGTTGTTCTTTCACTTTGACTTCTGACAACACTAGAGTCAATTTCATTGCCTTTTAGCATTTTAGTGTGTGTTCCAGTAAGAGTGTTTTGTCTTTTGTTTTTGTTTTGTTTTCCTGCATTTTTTTTATTTTATTTGAGCGGTAAGAGATAGGTCTCACTCTTTGTCAATTTGTTGTGTGACTGTGTGCAGGCCAGGCAGCCTGACTGCAAGTGTGTTTCTGTGTAGTAATTTTGTTTTTGTTGTCAGTCATTATTTACTTTGAAATTGAATAATTTTATTTATTTATCTTGTTTAAAATAAATTCTGTCCTGAGTGAGCACCTGCCTTCTAGACTATGCTGTATGCCTTACGCTGGGGTTTGTTGCACTAATTTTGTTAATGATAATTAACAGTATGTATAACCAGAGGCGTACCTGGAGCATTTGGCACATCGGGCGGATCTTATATTTGGCACCACCCAACTTTAAAATGTAAAAAAAATCCCCATATTTTGTTAATGTATTTAGCACTAAGCAATGTTTGTATTTTGTAATGTATATAGCACTGTGTATTTGAATGAAAGCAGGTTTTTGTGTGGAGTATCTGTTAGTGAATGTAGGGGTGTTTTTGCATGTAGTGTTGGCATTTGAATGCATTTTTGTATAGTGTGGTTTTTAAATATGGTGGTGTGTTTTATGTAGTGTTGACATTTGGATGCAGGGTTGTATTTGTGTGTAGTGTTGGTGAAATGCTAAGATGTTTCACATATACACACACATACACATATACTCACATACACACATGCAGATACCATAGACACACAGATGCACACACTGACACATACAGATACAGAGACAAATAGGTACACACATGCAATGAACGTGAAGACTCCTGTCCAAGCGGTCCGGGTTCTTTACATATGACACTCAAAGTGCGTCCCGGATACCCCTTAATGAGTGGCATCTGGGCTGGACTACCCCCTTTGCCCCCGTCTCTCTCCTTTAGTACGCCACTGTGTATAGTAGTCCATAAACAAAACCAACCATAATGGATCAACCTCCACATATTCTCACCCTGGAGGAAGAGACAAAGGGAACTGACAGCCATTATGTTGCTGGTGCTACCAGCAGTGACACAACCACCACCACCTGTGCATTGACAACCATTGTTGTAGGAACCAAAGAGAATCTTGGAAAATCCCAGCACCACCCAGAAGTTTTTAACGGTCAAATTTTACTTCCAGTGTCAGATTTTTCCCTATAGGAAAGCATTGATTTAATGCTTTTCTATGGGGAGGTCAAATGCGCGTGCAGCATTTGCAGCGTATGCGCATTAGCGCCCACTCATCACAGGCCATCAGAGGGGGTAGAGCCAGGACCCAGTGCCAAGGGATATCGGCACTGTGAAAAGGGGAGTAAATAAAAGGTTTTTAACCCCTTAACGCCGTTACGACGTGCCATGCCGTCCTGCATTAAATGGGCTTTAAAGCCGTTGCGACGGCATGGTACGTCGTAACGGCTTGCAGCCCCAGGAGGTGAGTTGTGCTTACCTCCGCCGCGATCCTCTTCTGGGGGGCTGCCTAACAGTCCAGGCAGCCCCCCTACGGCAAATGAGGCCCCCGGGGGCCATGTGATCGCTCTCAAAGAGCGATCACATGGCCCCCTATAGCTGGCTATGGATCTGCCAGCCGGGGGACTGTCTAAAATATCAGACAGTCCCCCTGCTGGTAGGAAGAATAAAAATAAATAAATAAACATGTTTAAAAATAAATTAAATATATTTTTATATATATATATAATATGTATATATATTATATATATAATATATATACATATTATATATATGTAACGTCATACAAAGTGTATTTTAATATTAATATAAGTATATATATTAATATTAAAATACACTTAGAATGACGTCACATATATATAAAATGTATATATATTATATATATAATAGATGTACATATAGATGTAGATGTACATATATATATATATATATTATATCCCTCTGGATACACCGCTCTGTGGCTGGGGGACCGGACCGACCGTCCTTACCCCTTGTGCTGCAAGTACAGAGACTACGGTCCCATCTGCACCATTGGGGGGTGTAACATATCCCCTTGGGGGGTTAGGCTGCCGCTGGAGAGAGGGTGTAACAAGCTCCTCTCTCTGAACTGCAAACTGACGCTGGGGAGAGGGGGTAGCAGGCTCCTCTCCCTGACAATCTCTCTGCTGGTGGAGAGGGGGACCAACTGTCTCCCCTTTCAATATTTTGTCCTGCTGCTGGGGTGCGAGACTGACGGTCTCTGCTCCCTGCAGGACATTCTGCCACTGGGGAGGAAGGACGGCACCTTCAGCTCCCTGGGGTACACACTGCCGCTGGGGAGGAAGGACAGCACCTTCAGCTCCCTGGGATACACACTGCCGCTGGGGAGGAAGGACGGCACCTTCAGCTCCTTGGGATACACACTGCCGCTGGGGAGAAAGGACGGCACCTTCAGCTCCCTGGGACACACACTGCCGCTGGGGAGGAAGGACGGCACCTTCAGCTCCCTGGGGCACACACTGCCGCTGGGGAGGAAGGACGACACCTTCAGCTCCCTGGGACACACACTGCCGCTGGGGAGGAAGGACGGCACCTTCAGCTCTCTGGGGTACACACTGCCACTGGGGAGGAAGGACGGAACCTTCAGCTCCCTGGGATACACACTGCCACTTGGGAGGAAGGACGGCACCTTCAGCTCCCTGGGACACACACTGCCGCTGGGGAGGAAGGACGACACCTTCAGCTCCCTGGGATACACACTGCCGCTGGGGAGGAAGGACGGCACCTTTGGCTCCCTGGGATACACACTGCCGCTGGGGAGGAAGGACGACACCTTCAGCTCCCTGGGACACACACTGCGCTGGGGAGGAAGACGGCACCTTCAGCTCCCTGGGGTACACACCGCTGCTGGGGAGAAAGGACGGCACTTTCAGCTCCCTGGGACACACACTGCCGCTGGGGAGGAAGGACGACACCTTCAGCTCCCCGTGGTACACACTGCTGCTGGAGACTGGGTGTCCATATCCTCAACCTCCACAGTTGTCGCTCAAATGCCCTTGCCGCAGTGTTCTCAGCATCTAACTGGTGCATTACTTGAGAGACCACCTCGTTTGAAAGGTCTGGGCCATAGCAGACAAACCGCCTCTTTACCTCCTCAAAGTAAGCGTCATCCTCGTAGCGACGTATCATTTTGAGGTGCTCTTCGCAGGGCTCTATCCATGCCTGCTCCATGCTGCCGTAGGTGGCTAGCATTGCCCTCAATTTTGTAACTCCAAACGTTACCAGTGTCTCTGAGCTGCTTCTCCTCGCACTAGGACGCCATCCCACCGCTTGCCACCAATGCAACGGATCACCTTCTGTTGACGGATGCTCCTAGCGCTTCCTGAGGACTCCCAGGACTGCAGACGACACCACAACCACCGCAGACTCCACAACCGCCGTAGCTTAACTGGAGCCGCGCCGTCTTCCTTCCACCCTGAATGAACCACCAGCATTCAGGACCGTGTGGGAAAGACCTCTCCTCCAGGAGAGGGTATCAGGAACAAGAACAAAGTGATTAAAGCTCAAGGGAGTATGCAGAGCATAGCAATCCCCAGTGTGATATAGCAGTTCCCTCCAATAACGAGACAAGGCTACGTATTGAGGGTCAAGAAGAACTCTGGTTTAATGACAGGGACTCTGCTTTTATGCAGTGCTCCCCTGCAATGGAGGTGCCCACAGGCAATTAGGTATAAACCAATCACATATCGGTTACATCCCACATATTCCCTCCCCTCTGCTTGGGAGATAATTGAGATTCCTACTGTATCTACTCAATTATCTCCAAGCTAAAACTTAGACATTTTATACATTTCTATAACTTCTAAAATATACATGTCACAAACATAAAACATAAATTTTCATAATCAATCCATTGAGGGGAACAACATATTAAAAATGGCACGAATCAGACCAGGGGTTCAAAAGTTAGTAAAAGTATTTTTAAAAACCCACTGCCAGCATGGCTTTTCTGGCCGAAGCCGGTTTCAGAGTCTTCTATCCTGGAGATAATTGAGAAGTAATTCAATTATCTCCAAGGACAGAGGCAAAACTCCATTAGCCACATGGCAGACGAAGTACAATAAAAGACATAAAAATACATACTGTTACATTTATCACATAGAACATACACATTCTACCTATCCCCAGATAGCTTAGATCTGAGCGCACATTATTACCGGATGGCGCTCAGATCACATACATACAGTTCAATCGCCATGGAGCCAAAGTCTTTCATACAGTCTTTCAGTATACGGCTGGGCTCCATGGCATAGCTATCTGGGGTAGCATGGCTTTAACAGTCCGCAGAAAGGCACAAATAAACCTTTCGGCAGGGAAAATAACAGGTTTGAACTGCAGGGCCATAGTCGCAGGGCAGCAGGCTAGCAATTAGTCCTCTCCAATGCCCAGTGGCAAATGGCAGTTTGTCACATATATATATATATATATATATATATATATGTAGAAAGGCCATTAGGCCTGAATTTGTGGGAGGAGTAAGTCCCCTACTTAAACCACCAGCCCCATCTCACCTCTGACGTTCAAGTTCAAGTGTTCCTTGATCTACTTCCGGTTCGCGGGTCTTCCGGTTCGCGTCACTTCCGGTTCGGGCGTCTGGTGTGTTGGCTGCACAGCTAAAATCCTCCGGTTTCGGCGGTCCGACTATTAGCTAACCGTGAGTCTAAAAGAGTTACATTCCGGTCCCCTCCACACTGCACTGTGGTCTCACCGGGGGGGCCGGAACGCACATGTCGGAAAATCTTACCGGGGACCACCCACGGTCCCCTCATGTCAGCATCTATGCTGCCACCCGTCTGGGGGGTCCTACAGCCCTCCCCCCTCCCCCTCACCCCCTCACAAACGTAAAAACTTTCGGTACAAACGTTAATCTGTCAAATTAAATATACATATAAAAACATTTGGGGATTATCTCTTCCTGTAATAAAGCTATAAATTGTATAACTATGTGGGAAAGGGATGATGCCAGTAAAGTTACTATAATAATGCAAGACATTTATTGATTGAAAAACTTTCATTCATACCTTTCATAGTATTTTCCTGTATCAGTTCACATACCTAGTTTTTGGGCTGTTATCACCACCTAGTGGTTTTTTATTGTATTCTCTGTCCTATTCTGTATAAAATGTAGCTTCCCTGCACTAAATTACAGCAGCAGCTACTGGCACAGTATTATACTATGCCTTTACGTACAAGTCAATCTCAGTCCTGTTAAAAAATGTTTCTTTGATCTCCACAGATTATACTTTTGTCATATATTTCGTCAAATAATTGCAAAACAGGGGTTCTTCTCCTTAAAAATCCTGGTTGCCATTCTACAATAGCACCAACCGTTTGCTCCTTCCATATTGAAAAACCCTGTTTCTTGTTCTTTAATCAAGGTATAGTACTTCCTGGTTTGTCAAAAAATCAGACAGATATCACTTTACTTTTCTACTCATACTACATTCATACGATACGCCCACTCCAGTGGCGTACGTACCGCGGTCGCAGGGGTCGCAGCTGCGACCGGGCCCGGCACTCCAGGGGGCCCGGCCGCCCTGCGGCCCCCCGCGACCGGGTAGCAGCTGCCACACGTGCGGCAAACCGCCAGGTCCGCATGTTAAGGGGTCCATCGGGTGGCCCATGCTGTCAGGGCCACCCAATGCACATGGATTGTAAGGGGGCCCGGTCTGCGCTGTGCGCTTTAAGAGCGCGACCGGGCCCCCTGTGATGAAATCATCACTGCTGGGAGGAAGTGACTGCATGTTACTCCTCCCAGCATACTGAGAGCCAGCGCGGGAGGAAACAGAAAGGAGGAGGGAGTCAGAGTGGGAACTCTGACTCCCATCAGGCTGAGCCATCACTGGACCCCAGGGAAAGTCACACATGGTAGGAAACATTTTGTGTATTTGTGTCTCTGTATGTCTTTGTGTCTGTGTGTATGTATGTATGTGTCTTTGTATGTGTGTCTGTGTCTCTGTATGTGTGTATGTCTGCGTCTCTGTATGTGTGTATGTATGTGTGTGTCTGTGGCTCTGTGTGTGTATCTGTATGTATGTCTGTGTATGTGTGTTTGTGTCTGTGTCTCTGTATGTGTGTCTCTGTGTGTGTGTCTGTCTCTGTATATGTGTGTGGATGTATGTGTGTCTGTCTGTCTGTGTGTGTGTATCCGTATGTATGTCTGTGTCTGTGTGTGTGTATCCGTATGTATGTCTGTGTCTCTGTGTGTATGTATGTCTGTGTCTTTGTCTCTGTATGTGTGTGTGTATCTGTATGTATGTTTGTGCCTGTGTCTCTGTATGATTGTGTGTCTGTGTCTCTGTATGTGTGTATGTGTGTCTGTCTCTGTATGTGTGTATCTGTATGTCTGTCTGTGTATGTATGTGTGTGTCTGTGTCTCTGTATGTATGTGTGTGTCTGTGTCTCTGTATGTGTCTGTGTATGTATGTGTCTGCGTGTGTGTCTCTGTATGTATGTATGTATGTGTCTGTCGGGGGTGTGTGTATGTGTGTCTGTCTCTGTATGTGTGTATATGTATGTCTGTCTGTGTATGTATGTGTGTGTCTGTGTCTCTGTATATATGTGTGTGTCTGTGTCTCTGTATGTATGTGTGTGT
The DNA here is from genome assembly GCF_036172605.1 of Pelobates fuscus. Classification (NCBI taxonomy): domain Eukaryota; kingdom Metazoa; phylum Chordata; class Amphibia; order Anura; family Pelobatidae; genus Pelobates; species Pelobates fuscus. The sequence continues at coordinate 119,101,717 of NC_086326.1, read as the reverse complement.
CTGTGTCTCTGTATGTGTCTGCGTGTGTGTCTCTGTATGTATGTATGTATGTGTCTGTCGGGGGTGTGTGTATGTGTGTCTGTCTCTGTATGTGTGTATCTGTATGTCTGTCTGTGTATGTGTGTGTTTGTGTCTCTGTATGTGTCTGCGTGTGTGTCTCTGTATGTATGTATGTATGTATGTATGTGTCTGTCGGGGGTGTGTGTATGTGTTTGTGTCTGTATGTGTCGGGGGAGGGCACAGTCAGGGGGGAGAGGGTCAGGGTAGGGGGGGGGCCCACGGATCAGTTTCGCACCAGGGCCCCATGGAGTGTTTGTACGCCACTGGCCCACTCAGATTTACATCTGTCTCAAAACCCTTAGGTTCTTCTACGATAGCATCAACAGCTTTGCCTCCCCCCCCCAAAAAAAAATATCTGAAATTATTGTTCCTGCCCCTTATACCCAGGTATAGTATTTTCTTCAAACTTCAGTATTTATTTTACTTCAGTTTTGTTCTTAAGGCCTCAGACAGCCTTCACTGTTCACTCACCACTCTCTCATATCACTCGTCCATGCCCCCCAGTAATGATTCACGCGCTCATACGCCACGCTCAATCAGATCTACATCTGTCTCATAACCCCTTCGGCCTCTTCTATGATATCACCAACCGCCGGGTCTCTCTTCCACAAATACTCGAAGGTCCAAGTCCCCGGGTATAACCACTATCAAGGTTAGTATCTCACCATTACACAATTCGCCAATTTACCCCATAGATGGTACGTGAACTGGCACACAGGGTCTGGGCTTCAGACCTAGCTCACCGAGGCATTTACAGACCCCGCAAAGCCATCTCCCACCTCAACACGGAGGTACGGCCCCACGTCCAAATCATAGTTAAACGCATCATTCGCTCTTCTACAGGGCCGTAGTCAGGGCCTCACCTTTCACGGACACACGTTTTGAACCTTTTAAATATCATCGAGAGGCCAACATCCCGCCACCACATCTGTGGCAACATAGTCACCTCGCCCAAATCATAGATAGAGCCTCTCACCGCCACTTGGCACTAGCAGGGCCTCATCCGTCACTAGTAAAAGTTTTTTTCGCTTCGACAATAACCTTACAGTCCAGTTCTTCTGAGGAATCCCCCCCCCACCCCATGTAATAATTCTCTCAGAAGCCCCTACTAAATCCAACTCATTTAATTAATTTCTAGAATGTCGCAAGATACATCTACTATTGACGATTTGCCTGCTGAGGACATAATATCCACTCCCATTAGACCCGAGTCTCCAGGAATATCTCTCGCCCCTTCTACCCCTACGTCTTTGAGAGCATGGACTATACCAAAAATTACGGCCGGACTTAGGCTTAGAGGCATCCCCTTTCCGGCTACGGCCCGAAAGGTGGAACTATACAGACTTTTGACCCACCAAGCCCCTGAGCCTAGGCCAGGCTCTAGCTCTCAAAGTCAACCATCTGGCACTGGCACAACCACCCAGGACACCCTTGCAGCAATCCTGGCCAACCTGCAGACCTTAGCAGCAGGTTAAGCAAGGTGGAGAGTGCCATAGCCCCCTCAGGTAACCCTCCTGTCCTCTCAGCCCTCACCCCGGCAGTACCTATGGCACCAACACCTGTCCCAATACTTCCCCCTCCAGATCCAACATCAATTGCGTCTCGTTTCGTGTCAACAGCTCACTCCGTCCCAGACTCTATTAGGAAAGAAAACCTAGATGGGAAGGACGTGTGTCTGGTGTCACTGCTTATCACATCCCAAGACGTGCTGGAGACCAGGGCTTATAAATTTGGCGATATCTCAGTGGTTCTTAAAACCAGAGACCCCAGGCTAAACAAAAAACTATCAATTCCCAATTTAGTTTTGGCCTTTGGGATATACAGGGATGTCATCTGCTCGGTATATCCCCACAGGAGAGAGGGACTGGACCTCTATCTCCATAAAGTGGTGGATTTGGGCGTTAAGTACGGGGGCTCATCTTTTTATGATTATCATAAGGCGATATCAGCGAAAGCGGCGACACATCTGAAGCAGTTTAATGTAAGAATTAACTGGTGCCAGATGGATACTGAATTACCGTATATACTCGAGTATAAGCCGAGTTTTTAGCACATTTTTTGTGCTAAAAAACCCCAACTCGGCTTATACTCGAGTCAATAGTCTGTATTATGGCAATTTAAATTGCCATAATACAGACAGGGGCTGTGGGGGCTGTAAGAGAGTTTACTTACCTCTCCTGCAGCTCCTGTCAGCTCTCTCCTCCTCCGCGCCGTCCGTTCAGCACCTCGGTCAGCTCCCAGTGTAAGTCTCGCGAGAGCCGCGGCTCTCGCGAGACTTACACTGGGAGCTGACAGAGGGAGCTGCACGGACGGCGCGGAGGAGGAGAGAGCTGACAGGAGCTGCAGGAGAGGTAAGTAAACTCTCTTACAGCCCCCACAGCCCCCCACTGAACTGCCAATGCTGGACCACCAGGGAAGGAGAGCCCCCCTCCCTGCCATGTATCAAGCAGGGAGGGGGGATGAAAAAAAATAATTAGTAGTGATAAAAAAAAGAAAAATTAAATAATAATACAAAAATAATAAAAAAAATAATTAAATAAATAAAAATAATAAATAATAATAATAAAAAAATATTAAAATAATAATAATAAAAAAAATTGCCCATCCCCCACCAAGGCTCTGCAACACACACACACACACACACACACCACTCATACACACACACTGCATTCATACACACACACTGCATTCATACACACACACACTGCACTCATACGCTCACACACTGCACTCATACACTCACGCTGCATTCATATACACACGATGCACTCATACACACACGCTGCACTCATACACTCACGCTGCACTCATACACACACACTGCATTCATACACTCACACTGCATTCATACACTCACACTGCATTCATTATACACACACTGCATTCATTATACACACACTGTAAATAAATATTCAATTAATATATTTTTTTTTAGGATCTAATTTTATTTAGAAATTTACCAGTAGCTGCTGCATTTCTCACCCTAGTCTTATACTCGAGTCAATAAGTTTTCCCAGTTTTTTGGGGTAAAATTAGGGGCCTCGGCTTATATTCGGGTCGGCTTATACTCGAGTATATACGGTATTCTGTCGCCACTTCGCTGGTCTCAGGCCCCCATCATGTGCCATATGTAATTCCTCTACCCACTTGCCAGATTTGTGCCCTTCTATGGCTGATCCATCTACCCCCACTCCCACCCCTCAATCCACTTCCACTCCTCACTTTAAACACGAAGGTGGACAGCGGGATAAACTGGGTAGGCCCATCTCCTTTTTAGGGAAGGCGCAGGTGTGCAACAATTTCAATGCTGGTTCCTGCAGCTTCAGTGCCTGCAGACTGTTGCAGATCTGCTCCATCTGCTTCGGGGCACACACAAAGACCATGTGCCCGGCCAGGTTGTCCCCTAGCAAATGACTAACCGACATTAACATCGACAACCTGGCTTTTTATTTAAAAACTCATCCAAATAAACATCTAGTGGAATATCTGATAACAGGGTTCACCCAGGGCTTTCTCACGGGTCTCATAGCCATTCCCCCAGGGACGCTGGAATGCCCCAACCTCCTGTCAGCCTGCCTAGATCCAGAAGCCACCGACACTCTCCTTTCCACAGAAATTGCACTAGGTTTCATGATCGGCCCCTTCACCTCCTCACCGTTCTCCTGCTGGCGCACCAACCCCGACAATTCGTCAGCTTACGATATCATTAACAAAGGGAGCTCATCCTCCCTTACCATTATGCGGCAGATCCGCAAGCTGACCTGGCTGGCAGCAACCGTCCAGTTCCACTTAATTTGCAGTCTTAGGTATTGACAACACGGCCGCTGATGCTCTGTCTCGATCTCAATTCCAGGTATTTTTCCAGGCACTCCCGTCAGCCCACCATCAACCATCCAGAACACCGACGTTTCACGAGTTAATCCTAGATTAAACATACTTATGCACCACGCTAGGGCTCTCACACACCAAGCACTATCACCCAACACAACTATCACCTACAATAGGGCACTTACCGTCTTTAATAAATTCACAGCGGAATTTGGATTACAAGGGGATTTTTCTACCCAAACAATGGTGGCTTTTGCCTCTTTTTGCCACTTACACTTAAAACTTTCACACAATACAATCAAACTATACCTCACGGGGGTGCAGCATCACAGCCTCACTAATTTCCCTAACAACACCCCCTTTTTGTCATCATACCCCATTAAGAAAATCTTAAAGGGCATCTTTAAAGTTTCGGTTCCAGTTATCACCACCAGACTTCCAATAGATGGGCCTATCTCCTTGACGAATCCCCATTTGATCCGAACACAAACCTGGTGAACAAATCGGCTATCTATCTAGCTTTTTATGGGTTCCTAAGACCTAGGGAATTTACTGTTGTTTGTCAAGGAGATACCATACACAGCCTTAAAACCTCACAACTCACTAAAGTAGACGATTATTACATTCTCACTATTCCATCTACCAAAACTAATCATTCACCACACCCCACTATCATCCCTCTCTTTCCAACAGACAATGCTTGGTGCCCAGTTAAAGCACTAGACCACCTACGGTCTACAAATAACGCACAATTTGCAAACTCACCACTCTTGCAACTACAAGGGCACCCACTCACTACAGCAAAATTCACCACGCATGTTAGAATTTTATTGGGGAAATTGGGTTACAACCCAGCTTCATTCTCCGGGCATTCCTTCCGCATAGGAGCCGCTTCAGCAGCTTCTAGTCCTAACACTCCGGTCCACATCATTAAAAGACTGGGTCGTTGGAAATCCTCTATATACAATACGTACATTCCACGACCAGAACGAGAGCTTCGCCAAGTCTTCAGGAATTTAGTCATGTAAACAAATGCAATAAAGTGTGTTTTTTTGAACTTCTCTTTGCCCTCTTTTATTTACAGGCCCACTCGGACGTTGGTTTCGGCACACCACAACCAACTTTTCATATCAAACAATATCCATTTCATATTAAATTCCGAGCACAAGTAGAAAGGCCATTAGGCCTGAATTTGTGGGAGAAGTAAGTCCCCTACTTAAACCACCAGCCCCTACTCACCTCTGACGTTTGAGTTCAAGTGTTCCCCACCCACCAGCACCCTTAGAACATACAATTCTCCTTGGTGGGCCCTCTTTTATTTACAGGCCCACTCGGACGTTGGTTTCAGCACACCACAACCAACTTTTCATATCAAACAATATCCATTTCATATTAAATTCCAAGCATATATATATATATATATATATATATATATATATATAAATGTATGTGGTGGTTAGCTAGCAAGCGCTGGCCAGTGACCGCATGATCCTAACACTGCCTAGGGTAATTTAACTATTTGCCTGCTCGTTGCTAGCACTTTTTAAATAGCCATGCCCAGATTTTAAGAATTCAGATCTGGATTTCAGCTGTCCGGGCAGTGTTCGTTGTGACTGAAATCTGGGGTAAATTCAGTCCCATTGTTACCTGGATCGTAAAATCCGGACTGGATTTTGCAGTCTAGATGGGCAATTACCCTGTGAAAAACCCTTTGTACATGCAGCATTTAAGAGCAAAAAGAATCCAGGCACCATTAATATTTCAAATTACTGAGTTGGTCATGGTGCTAAGAGTAATGCTTTAAGTACTGAAAGTTAAATGTATAGAAACAGAGCCGTAACTACAAACCACCGAGCTCAGGGCAATTTTTGCATGAGGCCCGGTGGTTTGCAGTTACGCCTCCCCACCGCGAGCCCCGGTGCAAAAATATGTCCCATACCTTACCCCTAGCTGCTCCATGTGTCCCATACCCTCCTCCCCCCAGCCCCTCCATATCCCCCTCCCCCTGGCCCCTCCATGTGTCCAATTCTGCCCTGTCTACCCCCTCCCCTCCAGGTGTCCCATACCCTCATCCCCCCTCCAGCTCCTCAATGTATCCCATACCCTCGCCCCGTCATGTGTCCAATTCCTCTCTCTCTCCCTCCAATTCTTCACTCTATCCCCCATACACTCCTACACCCTCCAGGTCCTCCATGTGTCCCATACCCTTGTCCACGCCATCCCCGCCATGTGTCAAATTCCTCCCTCTATGTGTCACTTTCCTCCCTCTCTCCCTCCATGTGTCAATATCTTCCCTCTCTCCCCTCCATGTGTCTTATAAAAAGTTATGCTTTATTCCGCAGGTCAACCAAGTTTTAATTTGGATATTCTTTTTCATGTTTGTCAATCATAAGAACTTTGAAAAAGTATTTTCCTTTCCTCCCTCAGCCCCCTCCTAGTGTCCCATACCCTCCTCTCCCCATCCCTTTCCTCCATGTGTCCCATACCCTCCTCCCCACGTGTCCCATACAAACCTCCCCCCAGTCCATCCAAGTGTCCCATACCCTCCTCCCCCCAGCCCCTACATGTGTCCCATACCTTCCTCCCCCATTTTCTCCATGTGTCCCATAACCTCCATTTTCTCCATGCGTCCCAAAGCCCTTCCATGTGTCCCAGCCCCTCCATGTGTCCCATACTCTCCTCCCGCCCCAGCTCCTTCATGTGTCCAATTCCTCCCTCTATCCCCCTTCTCCTCCATGTGTCCCATAACCTCCTGCCTTCCCAGCCCCTCCATGTGTACGAATTCCTCCCTCTCTCCAACTACCCTCAATGTGTCCCTTTCCTCCCTCACTCCCCATCTCCTCCCACGTGCATTACCAGAATGCCTTACACTCAATATTCTGACATTCCAATTAAATGGGCATTTTCTGAGCAATACATTTTGCATAACACAGTCAGGGTCATTCATAGGTAAAAAAAAATAATCCTGGGACTGGAGCCCAATACAAAACCGGATGACTGTCTCTAAGACTTACCCCTAGACATATCCATACAGAAGTACACATATATACATACATAAAGACAAACACACACACACACACAGACACAATCACAAACATTTACACAACTTACACATGTACAGATATATAGTTACAAACATACAAAATTGAAAATAGACATGTGTCCTTTAAGTTCAGCTTTTCTCACATTTGTTTTTGCTGTTGATCCAAAGAAGGCACAAAACCCAGTCTGAAGTGCTTCCAATTTTGAAACAAACTTGGGAAAAATCCTTCTTGACTCCAGAATGGCAATCAGATCTCTCCTTGACTCAAGAAGCTTATACCCCACAAATTAAATATTATTTTTACAACTATTTATCCAATTGCTGTTTAAACATCTGTATAGACTCTGATTAAACCATCTCTTCAGCCAGAGAATTACACATCACTATTGTACTTACTGTAAAAACTCTTTCCTTTGCCTTAGACTAAATCTCCTGTCTTCCAGTAAATGTGTGTCCTCATGTCCTATGTATAGTTCTGTTTATGAATAGATATCCAGACAATGGTCTGTATTGGCCCTGAATATATTTGTATAATGCTATCATATCCCCTCTGAAGCACCGTGTTTCTAAACTAAACAGATTTAAATGTGCTAACCTTTCTTCATAAACTGCTCCATACCATTTATCAATTTTGTATTCTGCGCGGCACTTTTTTAGTACCACAATATTCCTGTTTAGAACAAGTGAATACAATTACACAGCATATTCAAGGTGTGGACTTACCAGTGACTTTTAAAGAGACAAAATGACATACATATACACTAGTATATACATATACATTCATACATACTGTGATAAGGTGAATGGGGTGGTCTGTGAGGGAGTCTATATTTCGACAGAATTGTTCAGAGAGGCATATGATTTTTAACCCCAGGGGGAGTGTATGTTTCTGTGTATATAACCAGAATGAATATTTAGTTATGGGCCCCTGGGGTGGAGCATTTGGAGAGCAGGTGGGCTAGTGCTCCACTCCGCAGTTTAGCGGTGTTCTTGTAAGACATAGATCCAGGCCAGGGTTTTTGGACTGTCTCCAACCTACTGCTCAGCTGCAGGTAATCAGCTGCAGCAATGGGAATAAACCCCTCCCTGCTAGGCAGGTAAGGGGAGAATGTTTTGTTTCTCTCTGAAAGGCTGGCTAAATACTGGAGTGCTGAGAGCGGACAAAGACTCTAGGTTGGTGAAACCAATCATTTTTGTTCTAGTTTAACCCCTGAGAGATAGGGAACCTAATGTTAGTTAGTGCTCAGACGAGCTAGGTTTTTGTTTATACGGATTTGTGTTATATTTATGTTTTCATTTACTGCTGTCTCCTGTGTGGATTTACAAATAAAGTGCCTGGAGTATATGCAATTAAAAGGACTGTGCCTGGCGTTTACCCTAGAGGACCGTGCTACCTGCAGACAAGGATCACAATACATATACAGACAGATGACTTGCAAATACCCATACAAAATTTATTTTTAGCCTTTGTTTATGTTTGTCAGCATGCTGCATATGCTAATATAAAAATTCTGTGTCTCCATTAATACAAATTATCATTAATAGCCTTTTATACTTTAACCCCTTAAGGACACATGACGTGTGTGACACGTCATGATTCCCTTTTATTCCAGAAGTTTGGTCCTTAAGGGGTTAAGATCAAGCGAGACAAAAATATCCTATTCCTATTAACTTCAAATATGTTTTGCAAAGATAATAAATGTGTACTACATCTATGCAGAATAATATTGCTTGATGTTGCTTGAAAACATAGCATTAATAATATTTATGCTATACATTTTACTATTTTAATTTATTATATCAAATGCTCAGATTGATCAAATGCATAAACATACCTGCATAGTAGATGCTTGACCCAACAAAAAAAATAGCAAAAAGTAAATTCAATTTAGAATGCATGGCGTAAACACAAGACAAACTTATATCTTCCTGTCAACAATATAACAATAGTTTGGTGCTGCACACAGTTCTTGTTCTCTATTTTTATTCAGTGTTTTGCTCCAGAGGTCAGCATAAACGGGAATTGAGTAATGTTTGCTTTTAGTAAAAGAATGCAGAGTTCCAGTAACTCAGCTGTTTCACATTATGCAATCCTGTTAACTAAGTCAAGGCTGTGATATTACAGAAATAAGAGGCGAAAGTCAGAGGAAACATACAAATTAAAGGAAAGCTCTCACTTCCCAAGATATTTAATAAATATTAGTGAGGTGTGAAAAATAAAATTGAATTTTTTTCTGTAACACTTTTTAAACACAAGTTGTTTTTCACTTCGTAATGCACTATTGGGCATTTCTATCTGTGTGTTTTACGTACCTGTAATCCAACGCTGCATGAAGCTCCTGGTGCTGACCTTCACTCAACATCTAGGCAAAAAAGAGTGAGAGATAAACTGGAAGTGGAGTCAAGAAGGATTTTTTTGTAAATGTTTTATTTTTTTTTAAAGCTGTAATAGAGTTAGGTGGTGTGGTGGAATCTCGGTAAAAATAAATGTAGTAGGCCGAGATTACCACGTGCATATACTGGTGTATCGGTCGGTTGGTTGCACGTGGCAAAGATACAATCAGTAGTGTACGGAGCATGTGCGAGAATACCGGATGTAGTATTCCCCTCCTCCATTGTGCTGATTGGTTAAGAGTGTGTGTGGGTGGAGCTACTTATGGGTGGAGTTACATGCTTATATAAGGAGCCTACACTATTGTCCGGGGCTCAGAACTTGTTGTATTTTGGTGACATTAGTCCCTCTGAGTCCCGATTGGTGAACCGAATAAAGAATCTCTTCCTTCCTAAAGAAACCTGTGTCCATCTCTCTGTGCTTGGCTTCCGTCAGTTTCTCCGGTATCAGTGGGAGAGATTGGGAAAGGAATATAGGGATATAGATATGTTGTGTTGAATATTTCCTCTCTTGGTGGAGGGTAACACTTAAAGCAATTCAATAATTTGCATTCATATGTTGGTATTTTTTTTAAATGTAGTTTACAACAAATGAAGGCTGGCACAAAAGGGATGAAGAGGCCGGAAGGCGAAATGCGGAAATGTAATCACGCACTGACGTTATTGAGGTGGGCGGCACCTGTAACCCCGCAAACTCCAAACAAACAGCGTGCTGGGACATCATTACTGTGAGCGGAAAATTGAAGGACGGCTATCGGCAACACCACTACTGAGCCCGTTTGGGGAGTAAAGGAGGAGACCGAAAAAAACATTGCTGCTGACTCAGCTTGATCCCATACCAACAAGCGATTGTGAGTAGTGGAGCCTCTTTGCCCGCATAAAGCTCACCTACTGCCATCTTGTAAGCAGTAATTATACCTTTAAAATTGTACATTTATGATAAATACTACTTTTTTTTTTATACTTATATTGGATCGTTATATCTACATACTGTAGTTGTGGAGGCGGGAGACACAGTTTTTTTTTTTTTTTTTTTTAACATGTTTACTAGACATGCCCCTACTCGCGGCATAGTGAGTAGGGGCAGAATTTACTAATACTAAGTAATCTTTACTTAGTATTAGTAGATTTGGCTAAAAGACCAAACCGCAACTAGATGCATACTTGCAGAAACAGAATATACAAGGATATCATTTTTCAATGTAGGGTAATAAATTCTTGATCCAAGGATTAAACTGACTGCCATTCTGGGGTCAAGCAGGAATTTTTTTCCTAGTTTGTTGCAAAATTGGAAGCGCTTCATTTTTTTTTTTTTTTGCCTTCTTTTGGATCAACAGCAAAAAACAAATGTGAGGAAGGCTGAACTTGATGGACGCAAGTCTCTTCTCAGCTATATAACTATGTAAATGTACAGTACATTAATGAAATCTTCATGTCCCCCCTCCCAACCTTTCTTCTTACTTTTTGTAACGGAGGGGGAGACACTGTCATGGTAAATGGTGGTGATCTATAGCCTGCAGCTCATCTTCACTCCTCCCAAGCTGAGAAACTGCCATGTTTACACTAGGGTTAATCCAGCCTCTAGTAGCTGTCTACCTGACAGCCGCTAGAGGCGCTTCCGCGCTTCTCACTTTAAAAATCACAGTGAGAAGATGCTGACATCCATAGGAAAGCATTGAGAGGCGCTGACGTCAGGAGAGGGAGGAGATTTCCCCAGCGCTGAGGAAGCCCAGCACTGGAGAAAGGTACTGTGAGGGAACTGTGAAAGAGAAAATTCTAGCTGCTTTGCATAAGGCCCATCACAGCAGCAGTAACTGCACAGACAATGCTTAATTAAAATATTTTAAATTTATGTGTGTGAAAAGAAATCACAAATGGAAATATAACCACTAAATGTGACCATCATCCGTGATAAAGTGGCTAGACGAAACAACTCAAAATACCCAATTTTGAATAACCCGGGTCTGCTTTTGCAAATGGCATAACACAATGGTGTAAATGTCATTTCCCAGGCAGCCATATTACTATTGCCATGCTATCAATTTCTCACAGTGAGACGTTTGAAAAGATCATGTAATATATTTTCTTTGTGACATCTCATAAATCCTTAAACTCCAATCATGATTTAAAAAAAAAAAAAGTTAAATACTAATATTGTGACTTAATTGCCTATATCAGGATTCTGAAATGTCCTGTAAAAAATTAATTTGTATGTATGAAAAAACACAAAATATAAAAATAACCCATTTTGAATACTTGGGTTGTCTATGTTTGAAGGTGGTATGACATGATCGGGGCAATCTTCCTTTCAGTGCTGCCATATTGTCTCAAAGGCAATATAGGACCATCAAACCAATCTGGTATATCTCAACGTGTAAAAACTGAAATAGGCTAGCCCTATAATTGACCATGTAACTTAAAAAAACCCAAAAAACATGAAACCTGTACATAGGGATATTGTTGTATTCAAATATAAATGTTTTAGAGCATATAACAATGAAATTGCAGTGTTTGTGGGAGAAAATGCAAACAAAAAATAAACATTACATTTGGCCAGGTTTTGTTATTAAGTGGCTACTAAATCAGACTGGACATTTTGTAATACACTGGATTGTCTATGTTTAAAGTGGTACACCATCATCAGGGTAATTTTCTTTCCTGCAGTACTATACTGCCGTAAAGACCTCATAGGGCCAGAAAATGAATATGTTAAATTTCATGTGTGAAGACTGGGGCCCATATTCAGCCCTGTAACTTCCAAAAACCTCAGCAAACCTGTACATGGGGGACATTGTTGTACTTGTGGAACATCACATAATAAACATATGTGTGTTTCATTGTAGTAAAACCTATCTGTATGATGATATTCACAGTAAAAATGCATTGCTAAATGTTACCTGCTGCCAGGGACTCCGGAGTGCTTCACACCCAGCCTCCAAAGCTTGACTGGGGTATACGAGTACCTCTTCCACCAGGCTGGACCTCTCTCAGTCCTCTCTACCTTTACCTCTTCTGTTCCTCTCCCAGGCATGTATCAACACCGCTGCCTGCACTTTCTCTAACTACTGCAAGGCACTTGAGGCTCTCAGGACTAGCTCTTTCTTAACACGTGCCAGGGATCAGAGACCAGTGCAGCTAGCCAACAGTTTCAAAAACTCTTTTACTGGGATCACTGAACAAATCAGACAGGACACACATTTCCCAATGGACAGGGGTAAAGTCCTGGGGAAAAAAGTGTGGGAACTCACCCAAGATTCCTGCCCCCCCCCCTTAAAATAAAAAAAAAATTACACTCCTATGCATATAGTGCAGTGCAGGGTGTGTATAATGAATGTAGTGTGTTTGTAGTGAATGCAGAGTATGAATAATGAATGTAGTGTGTTTGTAGTGAGTGCAGTGTGTATAATGAATGTAGTGTTTGTAGTGAGTGCAGTGTGTATAATGAATGTAGTGTGTTTGTAGTGAGTGCATATTGTGTATAATGAATGTAGTGTGCGTAGTGAGTGCAGTGTGTATAATGAATGTAATGTGTAGTGAGTGCAAAGTGTGTATAGTGAATGTAGTGTGTTGTGAGTGCAGATTGTGTATAATAAATGAAGTGTGTTTGTAGTGAGTGCAGTATGTATAACAAATGTAGTGTGTAGTGAGTGCAGAATGTGTATAATGCATGCAGTGAGTGCAGTGTGTATAATGAATGTAGTATGTAGTGAGTGCAAAGTGTGTATAGTGAATGTAGTGTGTTGTGAGTGCAGAGTGTGTATAATGAATGTAGTGTGTTTGTAGTGAGTGCAGAGTGTGTATAATGAATGTAGTGTGTTTGTAGTGAGTGCAGAGTGTGTTTAATGAATGTAGTGTGTTTGTAGTGAGTGCAGAGTGTGTATAATGAATGTAGTGTGTTTGTAGTGAGTGCAGAGTGTGTATAATGAATGTGGTGTGTTTGTAGTGAGTGCAGTATGTATAACAAATGTAGTGTGTAGTGAGTGCAGAATGTGTATAATGCATGCAGTGAGTGCAGTGTGTATAATGAATGCAGTATGTAGTGAGTGCAAAGTGTGTATAGTGAATGTAGTGTGTTTGTAGTGAGTGCAGAGTGTGTATAATGAATGTAGTGTGTAGTGAGTGCAAAGTGTGTATAGTGAATGTAGTGTGTTGTGAGTGCAGAGTGTGTATAATGAATGTAAGGTGTTTGTAGTGAATGCAGGGTGTGTTTAATGAATGAAGTGTGTTTGTAGTGAGTGCAGTGTGTATAATGAATGTAGTGTGTTTGTAGTGAGTGCAGAGTGCGTATAATGAATGTAGTGTGTTTGTAATGAGTGCAGAGTGCGTATAATGAATGTAGCGTGTTTGTAGTGAGTGCAGTGTGCGTATAACGAGTGCAGTGTGCGTATAACGAGTGCAGTGTGCGTATAACGAGTGCAGTGTGCGTATAACGAGTGCAGTGTGCGTATAACGAGTGCAGTGTGCGTATAACGAGTGCAGTGTGCGTATAATGAGTGCAGTGTGCGTATAACGAGTGCAGTGTGCGTATAACGAGTGCAGTGTGCGTATAATGAAGGCAGTGTGTTTGTAGTGAGTGCAGAGTGTGTTTGTAGTGAGTGCAGAGTGTGTTTGTAGTGAGTGCAGTGTGTATAATGAATGTAGTGTGTTTGTAGTGAGTGCAAAGTGTGTATAATGAATGTAGTGTGTTTGTAGTGAGTGTAGAGTGTATAATGAATGTAGTGTGTTTGTAGTGAGTGTAGAGTGTATAATGAATGTAGTGTGTTTGTAGCGAGTGCAGATTGTGTATAATGAATGTAGTGTGTTTGTAGTGAGTGCAGATTGTGTATAATGAATGTAGTGTGTTTGTAGTGAGTGCAGATTGTGTATTATGAATGTAGTGTGTTTGTAGTGAGTGCAGATTGTGTATAATGAATGTAGTGTGTTTGTAGTGAGTGCAGAGTGTGTATAATGAATGTAGTGTGTTTGTAGTGAGTGCAGTATGTATAATAAATGTAGTGTGTTTGTAGTGAGTGCAGAGTGCGTATAATGAATGTAGTGTGTTTGTAGTGAGTGCAGTATGTATAATAAATGTAGTGTGTTTGTAGTGAGTGCAGATTGTGTATAATGAATGTAGTGTGTTTGTAGTGAGTGCAGATTGTGTATAATGAATGTAGTGTGTTTGTAGTGAGTGCAGAGTGTGTTTAATGAATGTAGTGTGTTTGTAGTGAGTGCAGTGTGTATAATGAATGTAGTGTGTTTGTAGTGAGTGCAGTATGTATAACAAATGTAGTGTGTTTCTAGTGAGTGCAGAATGTGTATAATGCATGCAGTGAGTGCAGTGTGTATAATGAATGTAGTGTGTAGTGAGTGCAAAGTGTGTATAGTGAATGTAGTGTGTTTGTAGTGAGTGCAGAGTGTGTATAATGAATGTAGTATGTAGTGAGTGCAAAGTGTGTATAGTGAATGTAGTGTGTTTGTAGTGAGTGCAGAGTGTGTATAATTAATGTAGTGTGTTTGTAGTGAGTGCAGAGTGTGTATAATGAATGTAGTATGTAGTGAGTGCAAAGTGTGTATAGTGAATGTAGTGTGTTTGTAGTGAGTGCAGTGTGTATAATGAATGTAGTGTGTTTGTAGTGAGTGCAGAGTGCGTATAATGAATGTAGTGTGTTTGTAGTGAGTGCAGAGTGTGTATAATGAATGTAGTGTGTTTGTAGTGAGTGCAGATTGCGTATAATGAGTGCAGAGTGCGTATAATGAGTGCAGAGTGCGTATAATGAGTGCAGAGTGCGTATAATGAGTGCAGAGTGCGTATAATGAAGGCAGTGTGTTTGTAGTGAGTGCAGAGTGTGTTTGTAGTGAGTGCAGTGTGTATAATGAATGTAGTGTGTTTGTAGTGAGTGCAGAGTGTGTATAATGAATGTAGTGTGTTTGTAGTGAGTGCAGAGTGTGTATAATGAATGTAGTGTGTTTGTAGTGAGTGCAGAGTGTGTATAATGAATGTAGTGTGTTTGTAGTGAGTGTAGAGTGTATAATGAATGTAGTGTGTTTGTAGTGAGTGTAGAGTGTATAATGAATGTAGTGTGTTTGTAGCGAGTGCAGATTGTGTATAATGAATGTAGTGTGTTTGTAGTGAGTGCAGATTGTGTATAATGAATGTAGTGTGTTTGTAGTGAGTGCAGATTGTGTATAATGAATGTAGTGTGTTTGTAGTGAGTGCAGAGTGTGTATAATGAATGTAGTGTGTTTGTAGTGAGTGCAGTATGTATAATAAATGTAGTGTGTTTGTAGTGAGTGCAGAGTGCGTATAATGAATGTAGTGTGTTTGTAGTGAGTGCAGAGTGCGTATAATGAATGTAGTGTGTTTGTAGTGAGTGCAGTATGTATAATAAATGTAGTGTGTTTGTAGTGAGTGCAGATTGTGTATAATGAATGTAGTGTGTTTGTAGTGAGTGCAGAGTGTGTTTAATGAATGTAGTGTGTTTGTAGTGAGTGCAGTGTGTATAATGAATGTAGTGTGTTTGTAGTGAGTGCAGTATGTATAACAAATGTAGTGTGTTTGTAGTGAGTGCAGAATGTGTATAATGCATGCAGTGAGTGCAATGTGTATAATGAATGTAGTGTGTAGTGAGTGCAAAGTGTGTATAGTGAATGTAGTGTGTTTGTAGTGAGTGCAGAGTGTGTATAATGAATGTAGTATGTAGTGAGTGCAAAGTGTGTATAGTGAATGAAGTGTGTTTGTAGTGAGTGCAGAGTGTGTATAATGAATGTAGTGTGTTTGTAGTGAGTGCAGAGTGTGTATAATGAATGTAGTATGTAGTGAGTGCAAAGTGTGTATAGTGAATGTAGTGTGTTTGTAGTGAGTGCAGTGTGTATAATGAATGTAGTGTGTTTGTAGTGAGTGCAGAGTGTGTATAATGAATGTAGTGTGTTTGTAGTGAGTGCAGAGTGTGTATAATGAATGTAGTGTGTTTGTAGTGAGTGCAGAGTGTGTATAATGAATGTAGTGTGTTTGTAGTGAGTGCAGTGTGTATAATGAATGTAATGTGTTTGTAGTGAGTGTAGAGTGTGTATAATGAATGTAGTGTGTTTGTAGTGAGTGCAGATTGTGTATAATGAATGTAGTGTGTTTGTAGTGAGTGCAGATTGTGTATAATGAATGTAGTATGTTTGTAGTGAGTGCAGAGTGCGTATAATGAATGTAGTGTGTTTGTAGTGAGTGCAGAGTGCGTATAATGAGTGCAGAGTGCGTATAATGAGTGCAGAGTGCGTATAATGAGTGCAGTGTGCGTATAATGAAGGCAGTGTGTTTGTAGTGAGTGCAGAGTGTGTTTGTAGTGAGTGCAGTGTGTATAATGAATGTAGTGTGTTTGTAGTGAGTGTAGAGTGTATAATGAATGTAATGTGTTTGTAGTGAGTGTAGAGTGTGTATAATGAATGTAATGTGTTTGTAGTGAGTGTAGAGTGTGTATAATGAATGTAGTGTGTTTGTAGTGAGTGCAGATTGTGTATAATGAATGTAGTGTGTTTGTAGTGAGTGCAGATTGTGTATAATGAATGTAGTGTGTTTGTAGTGAGTGCAGAGTGTGTATAATGAATGTAGTGTGTTTGTAGTGAGTGCAGAGTGTGTATAATGAATGTAGTGAGTGCAGTATGTATAATAAATGTAGTGTGTAGTGACTGCAGAGTGTGTATAGTGAATGTAGTGTGTTTGTAGTTAGTGCAGAGTGTGTACAATGAATGTAGTGTGTTTGTAGTGAGTGCAGAGTGTGTATAATTAATGCAGTGTATAGATTGTGTATAGTGAGTGCGGAGTATGTATAGTGAGTGCGGAGTGTGTATAGTGAGTGCGGAGTGTGTGTAGTCAGTGCAGATTGTGTATAATGAATGCAGTGTGTGTGTGCTGGATGATGTGTGTGTGTGTGCTGGATGATGTGTGTGTGTTGGATGGTGTGTGTGCTGAATGATGGGGGGAGCAATTTTTTTTTTACTATGTGTTTATATATTTTTATTTTATTCCCCCCTCCCTGCTTCTTACCTTGTCAGGGAGGGGGGAGATCGCCTAGTGGTCCGGTGGAGGGAGCCAGCCGCTGCACACAGGGACCATCACACGCTGTGTTCCCTCTCCAGCTCTAACTCTCGCGAGACCCGCCTGTGCGGAGCGTTGCCATGGTAACCCGTGGCAACACTCTGACAGTCGCGGGTCTCGCGAGAGTTAGAGGTGGAGAGGGAACACAGCGTGTGATGGTCCCTGTGTGCAGGTAGCAGGGCAGGTCCTGCAGGATCACTAGCGGGAACGGCGTTCCTGCCTTAGAAAAAGTGCAGGAACGCCGTTCCCATGCGTTCCTGCAGGACTCGAGCCCTGCCAATGGAGCTAACACACAATACTTTATTTACACTCAAGACTAGCCTCAATTCGCATTACATTAAACTTATGGCGACACACTTAAAACACACAAACATATTCATATGGGCAGGGGAGGGCTGGCAGCCTTAGGCCTGCGGGGCAAAACCAGTCAAGTGGCCCATTGCGCCACCAAATCAGTTCACCATCCATGCCCACCTTCTTCTGGTTTTATAACGGATATTGATGTTATGCTAATCAGTAGCTCTTTGCCATACCCACTCCTTCACGGCTCTGACTTTCCATGTTGTCAGAGCACAGGCTGAGAATCTCTGAGCCTGTGCTCTGACTCACTAACTGAGCGCTGGAACCACGAGGGAGAGGATATGATCTGACTGCACCTACTGCTGGTGCGCACCAGTGGACCACCAGCGAATCGTTTAAATTAAATATGCTGGTGTACCCAACTTGTGAGCTGTGTTGGCCGCCGGGTGCCTCTGTTGTCATGGCACCCTGCGTGACCGCACAGCTTGCCCACCCCAACGGCTGGCCCTGCTGACACACACTGACGTTACTACTTAGACATCCCTCAATATTAATACAGACATCAGAGTAAACACCAATAAACTGGTAGGAAGGCTGAACTTGATGGACGCAAGTCTCTTTTCAGCTATCTATCTAACTATGTAACTGTGGAAACAGAGCTGATCCCCCCCCCCAAATTTATAAAGGTTTGCTTAGAGGATTTATTGTAAGATTAAATCATGCCTCCTCCTCTCTCTCCCCCATGTGCTGCTCTGTAGGCTGGGAGGAAGTGAAGAGTAATCACAGTCTCCCAGCACAACGCCACCTGTGGCTGCATGGGGAACAGCTGTTTAATGTAATGCTTGCAGGACGGCCAGCTGCCGCAGAACCTCTTTGTTTCCGTCTCTGCAAAGGGCTCCAGGCACTGCTTGTTGTGAGTGTCAGCCACTGTAAATTAGGGGCAGAGGGCAGAGGGCACTTGCACTGCGGTCAAGACGGGTCTGGGCAGGAGGAAATTGCAGTGCAATCAGTGAACTCCCCTCCTGTGGGTCACCAGTAGACTGGTGCACCTGCCCAGGATCAGAGCCGGTGCAAGGATTTTTGCCGCCCTAGACAAAATATAAATTTGCCGCCCCCCCATGTGACATCACAATGCCCCACCCATATGATCTGCCATATGAACTAACGCCAGTGCTGCACACTGTGTGTGTTTACATTAAAAAGCCTGCAGGGACCAGCTATAGACACCACAACCACTTCATTAAGCTATAGTGTCCCTTTAATGTGAGGTAAATTATAGATTAGTGTCACTAATAATATACTAGATTGCCTACTTACAATTAGATGAGGATGATGATGAGCTGCAGTTTGGCTCCACTGGTCTGGTGTAGAACAGGATCTCTGGAGGCTGTTTGCAACTGTGGTCACAAAATTCAATGTTCTGGGAGAATTAGAAGCAGCTCCATTTTTTGGGGGCCTCTTACACAGCTCAAGGTCTGGGCCCCAGGGCCTGACGGTGAGTATGCCCATAAGGCCCACTCATAAGTCGACTTATATGTTCCACCCACCCATGAGTTCGCTCACAGGGAGTGGAGTGTGTAGGGGATGTGTTATGAGTTATTGTAGAGGATCTAATATGTGTGCTTATGGTATGTAGTTTATAGGGATACCAGTTTGTGCAGGTGATGCAGTGTGTTTGTGTGTAGTGGAAGCAGTGTGTATTTGTGTATAAGTGATGTATTATGTGTTTCTGGTTGTGTGTAAGGGATGCATTGTGTGAATCTGTGTTTGTATGCATAAGGGATGCAAGGTGTGTGTCTGTATGTGTGTGCATTGAGTGTAGGAGATGCATTGTGTTTCTGTGTGTATGTAAGAAAAGCAGTGTGTGTGTGTTTGCATTGTCTGTTTCTGTGTATGTGTGCAAAGGATGCATTGTCTTTGTGTGGGGGTTGCATTGTGTTTCTGTGTATGTATAGGGATGCATTGTGTGTTTCTCTGTATGTATAGGGATGCATTGTGTGTGTGTGTGTGTGTGTGTGCGCGCGCATAGTGTGAAAGAGCTCCCTGTCTTGCCCCCTGTCCTATAGAGCTGTCCCTTAGAGCTTCTTAACCCTCCTACTTCTTCTTACTCCCCCTTCTTCTTCTTACCCCCTCTTTTTCTTCTTCTTCTTACCCCCTTCTTCTTCTTACCCCCTTCTTCTTCTTCTTATCTCCCCTCCTTCTTATTCCCCCTCCCCCTCTTTTTATTATCTCCCCTCCTTCATATTCCCCCTCTCCCTCTTCTTACTCCCCCTCCCCTTCCCCCCTCTTTATCTTATCTCCCCTCCTTCTTACTCCCCCCTCTTCTTACTCCCCTTCCCCCTCTTCTCCTTACTCCCCCTCCCCCTCTTCTTCTTACTTCCCCTTCTTCTTCTTACCCCCCCCTTTTCTTATCTCTCCTCCTTCTTACTCCCTCTCTTCTTACTCACCCCCTTCTTTTTCTTATCTCCCCTCCTTCTTATTCCCCCTCCCCCTCTTCTTATTCCCCCTCCCCCTCTTCTTCCTCCCCTTCCCCCTCTTCTTCCCCCTTTTTCTTATCTCCCCTCCTTCTTACTGCCCCCTCTTCTTACTCCTCCCTACTCCCCATCCCTCTCTTCTTCTTACTCCCCCCTCCCTCTCTTCTTACCCCCCTCCCCTCTTACCCCCCCTCCCCTCTTCTTATTCCCCCCTCCCCTCTTCTTATTCCCCCCCTCCCCTCTTCTTATTCCCCACTCCCCTCTTCTTATTCCCCACTCCCCTCTTCTTATTCCCCACTCCCCTCTTCTTATTCCCCCCTCCCCTCTTCTTATTCCCCCCCTCCCCTCTTCTTATTCCCCCCCCCTCCCCTCTTACCCCCAACCTTGTAGCGCGGCCGAGCTGCTTTCCGGTCCGCCGTCCCGGCCGGAGTGATGGGAAAGTGCACGCTCCATGCGGAACAGGAGTTTCTGTTTCCTGTAACCGGCCGGACTGACAGGAAGTGCACACTCAGTGTGCACCTTCCCATCACTCCGGCCGGGACCGCGGACCAGAGACCGGCTCGGCCACGCTACAGGGGAGGGGAGGGAGGGGAGAAGCTGCTGCAGCCGTCTGGGCGCTCTTTACAGAGCGCTCGGCGGCTGCAGCATTTAAAGGGCCGGCCCACCGCGGCCGGTCCTAAAAGAATTTCGGGCGGCCTGGGGGGCAATTGCCTCCCTGCCCCCCGGCCCAGCCCGCCCCTGCATATGGGGAATCATACAGACACTTAAATAACACAATACAGTAATTACAAAGCATGCGAAAGACAAATACTGAGAAGAAATGAGTCCTCTACCTGTCTAAACCATAATAGAGATGTTTATATATTTCTAATGGTATATATATTATTCTAAATGTATTTAACTGATTAAACATGGCAGCATTCACTTAAGGG
Organism: Pelobates fuscus; assembly: GCF_036172605.1. NCBI lineage: Eukaryota > Metazoa > Chordata > Amphibia > Anura > Pelobatidae > Pelobates > Pelobates fuscus. Next base: position 119,080,624 of record NC_086326.1, on the reverse strand, counting down.
TTAGCTTATCCACTCACAGCAAAAAGGACAGGAAATAGAACTCTGAAATTGGCATAAATAGATCCTCTCCCTCCCCATCAGTCTTTTCTCCTGTCCTTCACAGCAGTTTGGAAGGAGCTTGTCATGTATTAGTCTAGACTTGTTCCTTTGTATAGGTTTGGAATCACGACTTTAATTCCTCCCTGGCACTATAATTTCTTAATTTCTCGCACTTTTTTTTACATTTTATTCATATTAAATTGTGTTCCATATATGGATATTTGATGTGAAATCAAAGCCCAATTTCCCCTGAACAAAATGATATATAAAAAGTGTGGGTGCACTTTATATGATAAAAGTAAATTATAGCTCAAATTCTAAGTTTTGTTTTGGTTCAGAAGCATTAAGTAGGGGCATGTCTAGTAAACAGTGAGCAGCCTGTCCCCCCCGGCCGGTGTGTGTGTGTGTGTGTGTGTGTGTGTGTGTGTGAGAAGGGATCTGTGTGTGTGTAAGGGGGTGTATTGCGTGTGAGGGTGTGGTGGAATCTCGGTAAAAATAAATTTAGTAGGCCGAGATTACCACGTGGCATGTGTACGTGCATATGCTGACGTATCGATCAGTTGGTTGCACGAGGCAAGATACGATCAGTAGTGTACGGAGCATGTGCGAGAATACAGGATGTAGTATTCCCCTCCTCCATTGTGCTGGACAGGCCATGCGGTCAAGCAGGAAGTTAATTCTTATTTGTATTGATTGGTCAAGAGAATGTGCGGGTGGAGCTTAATATGGGAGGAGTTATGTGCCTATATAAGGAGCCTGCACTATTGTCCGGGGCTCAGAACTTGCTGTATTTTGGTGACGTTAGTCCCTCTGAGTCCCGATCGGTGATCCAATAAAGAATCTCTTCCTTCCTGAAGAAACCTGTGTCCATCTCTCTGTGCTTTGCTTCCGTCAGTTTCTCCGGTATCATTTGGTGCATTGGCCGGGAAGCTCATCGTTCAACGGTAGCTGAGAGGCAGAGGCGTGAGACGGTCTATCTTTGCCCACGTTCTCTACGGCTGCACCCCTGAACTTCTGCGTGGACCTCCCTTCGTCTCGGCGCCACTGGTCTGTTGTCCAGGAGATCATCGGCCTCTACGTAAGAAGTGCTGGGGTGTCCCCGTCGATGAGTGTGAACTCAGGTTCAGGAACGAGGAGGTAAGACAACTGCTGTTTTAGACGGCAGACCCACTAGGGGTATACCGATTGTGCGGTAGGCCCATAAGGGGTTATGTGTGTATGGAATCTGCCCCCTCTGTCGGAGGGAAGGAGCGAAGGAGCACCGCTCAATCGAACGCTCTTTAGTCAGACCGTTTGATTTGGTTAGTCAGGCGGGGTCCTGTGTAAATAGCCCTAGCCGGACACCGGTGTCTTGTCTAGACTAGCGTTCTAGGGTGTATATTACGTTCGCTAGGTCGGAGGGACCGGGAGACTAAGCGGCGCCTGTGTAAATTCGGTTCGCTAGCTCTCAACCTATCTTGGCTAAGTGGGAAGGCGTGTAAATTTGGAACCCACTAGATTTTTGATAGTAATCGACTAAGAGGCGCCTGTGTAAATTCGGTCCTCTAGCTCGCTATATGTGGTGCTTGGGCAGTGTGGCTAACCAAAACGGGTGTACATAGTTTTAGGTAGTCCATTCAAGGTACTGGCCAATAGTTTAGTTGGGAATTGTAAATGTGTTAAAGATTGTTAGTAAAGTGTATATCTTGTTAGATTGCGCGAGCTCAGCCGTCTAGTGAGAGTGTTAATAGTGTGTTGCTGTATAATAGTGCACGGTACCATAACCCTGTATATTTACTGACACTGTATATAAGTACTAATCATTGTCGTCTATTGCATGTTTAACACCATAACCACTAATAATTGTATTGTGACCTTAAATTGTGCTTTGACCTATGCTAACCGTACTGTAACCGCTATTTGTAAAAGACGATGTTACTGGGGTGTGTTATAGACGGGTAATTCATATATAGAGAATTATAGCGTGGGTGACTGTATAGTTTCGCCAAAGGGCATAATATTGATTATTTAGTGACTGGTGTAACAGCTGTGCGTGTACGGGAATTCCCTGAGTGTTTATTGTGTTATTGTGTACGTTTCACTTGGTAACCGTACCACGTGGTGCTGTTGCCAGAGGAAACGGGTGTGACTGTTGAAAAGTACGTGTGCATAGTATTCGTTGTCAACGACGTTCCATTGATAAGTATGGGCGCGTCGGAGTCAACGATTCCGGATCCCTTAGGTTGTATGGTAAAGAATTTTAAAAAGGGATTCAAAACATGTGATTTTGGGGTTAAAATGTCTCCTGTACGTTTGGTCACTTTGTGTACTAGGGAGTGGCCTACTTTGGTTGCGGCATGGCCGCCACGTGGCAGTTTGGATCCAACTCTGGTACAGCGCTTACACGTGGCTGTATCAGGTAGGCCTGAACTTTACGGGCAGTTTCCTTATATTGATTGTTGGAGACAGGCCGTAAATGACTCGCCAAAATGGATTCAGACATGCCACGAGGAGCAATGTCGCCTCATGGTGGCTAGGACTTGTTTGTCCACTAGGACTGGTGTTAGGCCCATTTTGGACACGCCCCCTGAGTCCGAGATCCCTTTGACGCCCCCTTACTTTCCTTTAAGAGGAAGTGATGCGAATGCAGGAAGTCCTGCACCCCTTTCCCCATTGCCCCCATCCACTTCCGCTTCCTCCTCCAGTATAGAATCCACCCCCTCTCGTACTAAATCTCCCCTTCCGGAACCAGAACCAACCCCCATTAGATCTGAATATCCTGATTTGGCGCCACTTCAGACTTCCGGTCAAGCTTCTTCTAGCTCGGCTCGAAGTGTTTTATTTACTAATTTTTCCCAAAACCAAGCTCCCACATCCTCATGCCTTATTACCCCCCGACCGGAACCTCTAACTGACGCCCCTCTACGTAGCCCCATACTAACCCGACAACTGACCGGTACCCAACAATTAAAACATTATCAGATGCCTCTTCGTCTGAATCCCGGGTCAGCCTATATCGATGCCGCAGGTCAAATGGCACATGCTGACCCAGTCTTCGTATATGTCCCGTTCACGACAACCGATCTCTTGAATTGGAAGACCCACAATTCCTCGTATACTGAGAAACCACAAGCTATGACTGATCTGTTCACCTCAATAGTTCAGACACATAACCCGACATGGGCTGATTGCCAGCAGTTATTAATGACTTTGTTTAACAATGAGGAAAGGACAAGGATTAATCAAGCGCCCATTAAAGCGCTAGAGGATAGAGCCCGTGCTTTGAATCAAGCCAATCCAGCAGCATGGGCCGCAACACATTATCCTAACACCGATCCCGACTGGAATGTAAATGGCGCAGATATGGTTCAACTCAGAGCCTATAGAGACGCTATAATTGCTGGCATGAAAGCCGGAGGGAAGAAAGCCATTAATATGTCGAAGACAGTTGAGGTGATTCAGAAAAGTGATGAAGCGCCTAGTGTCTTTTATGACCGATTATTGGAGGCATACCGCTTGTATACCCCCTTTAATCCGGAAGACGCAGATAATTCCCGAATGGTGAACTCCGCCTTTGTCAGCCAAGCTTACGGAGATATTAAGCGCAAGCTACAGAAGTTAGAAGGGTTTGCAGGAATGTCTATCACCCAACTAATGGAGGTAGCGAATAAAGTGTATATGAATAGGGAAACCGAAAGTAAGAAAGAGGAAGAGCGCAAGATGCGTAAAAAGGCAGATATGCTAGCGGTAGCGATCGCAGGCGTAGATAGACGGGGCCCAGATAGAGGCGATGGAAGATGGAATAGGGAGCCCTTGAGTAGGAATCAGTGCGCGTATTGCAAGGAAGAAGGGCATTGGAGGAATGAGTGTCCACAAAGAGAGCAGTACGAGAGAGACCAACCCAGGGCAGGATACGGAAACTTTAGAGGCAGAGCGAGAGGTAGAGGAGGCCCCGGAGGGAATAATGGTAATAGAGGGAGCAATGGGAACAGAGGAAGTGTTAGGGAAGATAGGTATTTTCCAGCAGCGCAAAGGTCCCGCGATAGAGAAGGTAGGGACTTTGTAGGATTGGCTGACACGGTCATGGAGGACTATTGATACCGACCGGGCTCCATCCCCCTTGGTCGAGCGGAGCCTATGGTCGATGTATCAATAGGGGGAAAACGGAGTGCGTTCATGATCGACACTGGTGCTGAACATTCAGTGGTGACTAACCTAGTTGCTCCTCCATCTGGAAGGACTATTACTGTAATAGGAGCAACTGGAAGAAGTGCTGAAAAACCGGTTCTTAAAAGTCGACTCTGTACATTGGGAGGCCACGTAGTAAAACATCAATTCCTTTATATGCCTGAATGTCCAGTCCAATTGCTGGGACGTGATATGCTATCTAAGTTACAAGCGCAGATTACGTTCCTACCAAATGGAACAACATCCTTAAAGTTTAATGGACCTTCAGGTATTATGACATTATCCGTACCAAAGGAAGAAGAGTGGCGACTTTTGTAGCGAAAGCCACTTCGCCACTGTGTTTTGGAGGGGGCTGCTTGCCCGCCTCTTACCGTGTGACTACGGTCCCTGGGCGATTTAGCCCTTTATGCACGGTATTTGGGCATACTGTGTTTTATCGTGCGGCTACTGGCCCTTTAAGCACAGTGAATGGACTTTTATTGTACTGTGCTGGCCTTTTAAAAACAGTGTATGGACATACTGAAACTTTTTGGACACTTCCTCTTCCCCTCCCCCGGATCCATTGTTCTCCAGCAGGGTGTTGTCCCAGGGACAAGGAAAAGCCATGCTTGCAAGTGAAAACAAAGGACTTCGACCTAACCGTTAAACCCCTGAACCTATTCAAGTGAATTTTGGATATGTTTGTCCCCAAGTTATACTGGTTAAAATAATATAAGTTTTATGTATGTACGATGTTAACTCACAAAGTTATAAAAATGTATAAAAAGTGTAACTTTTCAGCTTGGAGATAATTGAGTAGATACAGTAATTGACTCAATTATCTCCTAAGCAGAGGGGAGGAATATGCTGGGTGTGTTTCTATTGTCCCATTGTGTCTGATTGGCTGCTGTACTTGCATTGTATGTGTTGTAATGTGTTTATTGGTTGTTCTGCAAAACCCTGTGAGCAGTACTAGGTTTTGTGGATTGTGAATAAAAAGGGCTGCAAGCTAGCAGCCAGAGAGTTCTATTTTTACCCTCAACTTGAGTCCTGTCTCTTATTGGGGGAATCTGCTACAAGGGATTGCTATGCTAGGCATATTCCCTTGCTATAATCACTGAGCTCTTGTAAGAGCTTGTTCCTGCTTCGTTCTGAAGGGAGATAGCTGCAGCCTGCGGTGCTTATGGTGTCTGGTGGAGTGCTTGGAGTCCTCTGGAAGCGCTAGGAGCATCCATCAACGGAGGGTACTCGGTCGGAGTACACGGAGATCCGTTACATTGGTGGCAAGCGGTGGGATGGCGTCCTAGTGCGAGGAGAAGCAGCTCAGAGACACCAGTAACTTGTGGAGTTGTGCAGCGTCCCTATCTTCAGCAACATAATGGAACCAGCAGTGGCTACAGCAAGCATGGCGTATAGCTACTCCGTACTAGAGTTTGGCACGATGGTAGGGTTGCGCCTGAAGTTTTACGGACCCAATCCAGAGGAGAAATACGTGCGGTTTGTGTGGGACATGGTGACCCGGAACCTACAACACAGGGCGTTGAGGGAAGGCCAGTGGGCACGTTGGGAGAAACTCCAGCCACAGGTAGAGTGGGACGAGGAAGAAACCGAGGTGGCCGGTGGAGATGGGACCGAGGTCTCTCTACCGGCCCTACAGGGATGCTGGGCACCCGGCCCAGATCCCCAGCGGCAGTATGTTTTACAGGGAGGGGAGACAGTCGGTCTCACTCCCCAGCGGCAGAATGTGTTATTGGAGGAAGAGACAACCGGTCTCCCTCCCCAACAGCAACCAGAGGTACCCGAGGTAGAGGACCTCATAGACTGGTCCTGGGAGGACCCCCTGCAGGCAGGTGGAGATGGGACCGAGATCTCTCCACCGGCCCTACAGGGATGCTGGGCAACCGGCCCAGATTCCCAACTAGAGCTGGAGTTACAGAAAGTGGAGAGCATCGACCTCCCCCCCCAGCAGCAGCCGGAGTACCAGGGGGAGGTAAGTGATATTTCTCCTCCCCAGTCAACTCCTTTGTTCCCTGACCCCCCAGCAGAAGAGCTGGCAACTGGGCAGAGCGCCGCTGGCCTCTGTCCTCCCTTGTTTCCTTCCCCTGAGCCTGACTTTCTACAGGCTGCCTCAGCGGAAGAGCTGGCAACTGGGCAGAGCGCCGCTGGCCTCTGTCCTTCCTTTTTTCCTTACCCTGAGACTACCCCAGCTCTGACCCCGGAGCAGAGCACATCGGGCATCTGGCCCCCAAGTACTCACAGCCATTTGCCCAGCAAGGCCGAGGGTGCCACAGTTTCACCCCACAACTTGGGACCTACAGGCCAGTATGACTTATTGTTGGGGGGCTATTCTGTGAATTCTTTATTGTGGGGGGGCTACACTGCTAAATTTGTTTTGTGGGTTAGACCCTCTGTGAACTATGTACCGGGGGTGGGCCATTCTGTGAATTCTTTATTGTGGGGGGGCTACACTGCTAAATTTGTTTTGTGGGTGGGCTACTCTGCTAATTTTGTTTTATGGGTGGGCTGCCCGACTAATCTAGGTACTGACCGGCAGAAGGTCAGGTACCTGGTTAGTCTACCCCCGAATGGGAAGATATGTAGCGAAAGCCACTTCGCCACTGTGTTTTGGAGGGGGCTGCTTGCCCGCCTCTTACCGTGTGACTACGGTCCCTGGGCGATTTAGCCCTTTATGCACGGTATTTGGGCATACTGTGTTTTATCGTGCGGCTACTGGCCCTTTAAGCACAGTGAATGGACTTTTATTGTACTGTGCTGGCCTTTTAAAAACAGTGTATGGACATACTGAAACTTTTTGGACACTTCCTCTTCCCCTCCCCCGGATCCATTGTTCTCCAGCAGGGTGTTGTCCCAGGGACAAGGAAAAGCCATGCTTGCAAGTGAAAACAAAGGACTTCGACCTAACCGTTAAACCCCTGAACCTATTCAAGTGAATTTTGGATATGTTTGTCCCCAAGTTATACTGGTTAAAATAATATAAGTTTTATGTATGTACGATGTTAACTCACAAAGTTATAAAAATGTATAAAAAGTGTAACTTTTCAGCTTGGAGATAATTGAGTAGATACAGTAATTGACTCAATTATCTCCTAAGCAGAGGGGAGGAATATGCTGGGTGTGTTTCTATTGTCCCATTGTGTCTGATTGGCTGCTGTACTTGCATTGTATGTGTTGTAATGTGTTTATTGGTTGTTCTGCAAAACCCTGTGAGCAGTACTAGGTTTTGTGGATTGTGAATAAAAAGGGCTGCAAGCTAGCAGCCAGAGAGTTCTATTTTTACCCTCAACTTGAGTCCTGTCTCTTATTGGGGGAATCTGCTACAAGGGATTGCTATGCTAGGCATATTCCCTTGCTATAATCACTGAGCTCTTGTAAGAGCTTGTTCCTGCTTCGTTCTGAAGGGAGATAGCTGCAGCCTGCGGTGCTTATGGTGTCTGGTGGAGTGCTTGGAGTCCTCTGGAAGCGCTAGGAGCATCTTTCAACGGAGGTACCCAGTCGGGGTGCCAGGCGATCCGTTACAACTTTATACAGCGTTGACTAGCCAAAACCCTAGGAGTGATGAGTCCTTATTCAACATACCAGGAGTTTGGGCAGAGAACAACCCACCAGGACTGGCCCGCAATATTCCACCTATTAAAATCGAACTAAAACTTGGGGTTTATCCAGTAAGCCTAAGACAATATCACATCCCGCAGAAGGCTAAGAAGAACATCCAATCTTATCTGGATAAGTTCATACGGTATGGTATCCTAAAATTCTGTACTTCCCCCTGGAACACCCCATTGCTGCCTGTTCAAAAGCCCGGTACAGATGAGTATCGACCTGTGCAGGACTTGAGAGCAGTCAATGATGCGGTTGTTAGTATACATCCAGTTGTACCCAATCCATACAGTCTTAGACCTCAAAGATGCCTTCTTTTGCCTCCGAATTGCCGCAGAAAGTCAATGTATCTTCGCTTTCCAATGGGAAAACGCTGTAACGGGCTCAAAACGCCAAATGACCTGGACAAGACTGCCCCAAGGGTTTAAAAATTCACTTACCCTATTTGGTTCAGCTCTAAGTCAAGATTTATTGGATTTCGAGTCCATCCCAGGAGAGTGTGTATTGTTACAATATGTAAATGACTTGTTGATAGCAGCAGTTACAAAGGAAATATGTCAGCAAGCAACGCACGATCTACTACACATTCTCTGGAAGGCAGGATACAAGGTGTCTAGAAAGAAGGCTCAGTTGTGTTTGCCAACTGTCAAATATCTGGGATTCCATATCTCTGAAGGTCAAAGAATTATGGGGCCAGAGAGAAAAGAAGCTGTGTGCCAAATACCGATACCCAAGAATAGAAGACAAGTGCGAGAATTCTTGGGGGCAGCAGGCTTCTGTAGGATATGGATTCCCAGCTACGCGATACTGGCAAAACCTCTGTATGCAGCTATCAAAGGTACAGAGCACGACCCCTTCTTATGGACTCAAGAACAGCAAACGGCATTTGAAGATGTGAAGAAGGCTTTGATGAGTGCCCCAGCATTAGGTCTACCTGATCACACACGACCATTCTACCTGTATGTACATGAGCAAAGAAGAATGGCTGTGGGAGTATTGACACAGTACTTGGGATCATGGCAAAGACCTGTTGCCTACATGTCTAAGCAACTGGATGCAGTGGCCAGCGGACTTCCACCTTGTCTAAGAGCCGTAGCTGCAGCCGCCCTGCTAGTAGCTGAAGCCGATAAACTCACTCTGGGTCAAGAACTTTATGTACGAGTCCCACATGCAGTACAGACGTTGTTGGATTACAAAGGAAATCATTGGTTTAGTAATAGCCGTATGACCAAGTATCAAGCAATGTTGTGTGAAAACCCAAGAGTGCATTTAGAGACTGTAAACACCTTAAATCCAGCTACCCTTTTGCCACAACCTACTGAAAGTCAACATGATTGTTTGGAAGTAATGGATGAAGTATTTTCAAGTAGACCAGATCTTCGTGATTTTCCCATCCAGAACCCCGATGTTCAATATTACACCGACGGCAGTAGTTATGTGAAAGAAGGGATCCGCTATGCAGGATATGCAGTAACAACAATAGACAAGGTGATAGAAGCTCGGCCACTGGCGAAAGGAACATCAGCACAAAAGGCAGAATTGATAGCACTGACACGAGCGTTACAATTGGCTGAAGGTTTAAGAGTGAACATCTATACGGACTCCAAGTATGCGTTTTTAACCACTCATGCCCACAGAGCTTTGTATAAAGAAAGAGGACTATTGAATTCAGAAGGCAAAGAAATCAAGTATGCAGCTGAAATCCTACAACTATTGGAAGCAGTGTGGGAGCCGAAAGAAGTCGGTATTATTCATTGTCGAGCGCATCTGAGAGGAGATGGTGATGTGACCAAAGGAAATCGGATGGCAGATAGTGCAGCTAAGCGTGCCGCTGAATCGGGAAGACAGGAGTATGTGGGGCATATAGCTGCTCTTATACCAACTCCACTGTCTCAATGGACTCCAGTTTATACAGCTCAAGAAGAGGAGTGGTTAAAGACTGAACCTGGAAAGTATTTGGAGAACAAATGGTATCAGTTAGAAGATGGAAGAATAGTCATTCCAGCATCACTAGCGGTAGAAATTGTCCAAAATTACCACAACGGGACACATTCTGGGAGAGAAAGCACAGAGGAATCTCTCAGAAAACATTTCTACATACCAAGATTATCCAAATTTGACTCAGGCCATTGTACGAAGATGTGTAACGTGTGCTAAAAATAATGCAAGGCAAGGACCAGTAAAGCCACCAGGAGTCCAGTTTATGGGGGGACTCCCCATGTCCGATTTACGAATAGACTATACAGTGATGCCTAAATCGGGTGGACATCGTTACCTGTTGGTAATTGTGTGCACCTATTCAGGCTGGGTAGAAGCATGTCCTACTCGTACAGAGAAAGCAGGAGAAGTTGTGAGATTCCTGTTACGAGAAATAATACCCCGATACGGACTACCCTGCTCTATAGGATCGGACAATGGTCCAGCTTTTGTTCATCAGTGCCTACAACAACTGACTAATATGCTTGGTATAAAGTGGAGGCTTCATACGGCATATAGACCCCAGAGTTCTGGTAAAGTAGAGAGAATGAATAGAACTATTAAGAACCAGTTGGCAAAAATGTGTCAGGAAACCCAACTTAAGTGGAACGTTCTTTTGCCCATAGCTCTATTGCGAATCCGCAGTACACCTACCAGAAGGATGGGCCTCTCTCCTTTTGAAATCATGTATGGGCGACCACCTCCCGTACTTGGCAACTTAAGGGGGGATTTGAGTCAGTTGGGAGAAGGAATTACTCGGCAGCAGGTTGTAGAGTTGGGTAAGACTATGGAGGAGGTACAGAAATGGGTACAAGATAGATTACCTGTGAATATTTATCCCCCAGTTCATAGTTACCACCCAGGAGACCAAGTGTGGATTAAAGAGTGGAATAATGTACCGTTAGGGCCCAAGTGGAGAGGTCCTTATGTTGTTCTTTTGTCTACCCCTACAGCGATAAAAGTAGCCGAAGTGACTCCGTGGATACATCACTCCAGGGTTAAACCAGCAGCAGTCGATTCTTGGCAAGTTACAGCAGATCCAGAGAATCCCTGCAAGATCCGGTTAAAACGCACGATTCAGTCGGAGTGACGAGGAACTTTGTGGATTACAAAATTTGATTGTTTCAGAGACTTGGTACGTGAGTGAGGAGGCCATAATAAAGCCTGTCCGCTCACTGACGTATAGTATATAAGCCAGGAAAGTCTCGAAGGGACCCCTGTGAAGACGAGCAGAACTCCATTCCCTGCAGCCCTTACATCCTGGAAGCTGAGGTGCCTTCGCACGGACGAAGACTGAGGATGACGACGAAAGAAGTGCTTATAATAATGTTTATTTATGTGTATTTTTATATTCAGGAAGGTAGAGGTACCGACACTCCTAGCTGTGAGGTATGCATTAAGACTACAAGAACAGGTAACCATATTTCCCAAACCCTAATTTGGCATTCACAATACGAGTGTAAAGGAGATGTATCAAGATGTAGATACCTAAATATAAAATATAGTGTGTGCCATTTAGGAGTAGGAGAACCTAAGTGCTTCAGTCCAGAGTATCAACCTCGTACAATTTGGTTGACTCTCAGGAATGGAGATCCTCAGGGGACCCTAATTAATAAGACGGTGTTAGAATCCGTACATTCTTCGGGTGTTCTGCTATTTGATGCGTGTAAGGCGATATCAAGTGGTAGAAAGCCGTGGAATGTATGTGGGGATCTTAGATGGGAGAGGACGTATGGGTCTAACGATAAATATATTTGTCCCAGTAGTAAAAATAAATATGTGAGTCCTAGATGCCCAAATATAGATTATAACTTTTGCCCATATTGGTCTTGTGTGGGGTGGGCAACTTGGGGACAGACAGTAGACAAGGACATGATTGTGACTAAGTTGCCTACCAGCCCATATTGTAAGTCTATGGAATGCAATCCAGTCCATATACTTATAAATAACCCCGACAATTTCTTAGACAAGTATGGTAATTTATTTGGGTTTCAAATATATGGGACGGGTTTAGATCCTGGGACAGTATTGTTTATAGGGATAGAGACTGATACGGTAACCTCCCAAACTCATCAAGTATACCATTCCTTCTATGAAGAGATGAGCATAGATAATAAGATCCCCCATAATGCTAAAAACCTGTTCATCGATTTAGCCGAAAGTATTGCCGGTAGTCTTAATGTTACCAACTGCTATGTGTGTGGAGGTACTAACATGGGAGACCAATGGCCTTGGGAAGCAAAGGAGGTAATGTCCGGTTCTGAGGCAGTTGACCAATTAATATCTACACAAGCCGATTATCATATGAGTGTTAGAGGTAAATCTGAGTGGAGATTAAAGACCTCCATCATAGGTTATGTTTGCATAGCAAGGAAAGGAATGATGTATAATACTTCTGTAGGAGAATTAACTTGTCTAGGGCAAAAAGCTTATGATGATGATACAAAGAATACAACTTGGTGGTCGGCTTCAAATGTCTCAGAACCATCTAACCCGTTTGCTAGATACGCCAATTTAAAGGATGTGTGGTTTGACCTATCTATCACATCTACCTGGAGAGCCCCAGCAAGTTTGTACTGGATCTGTGGTAAGAAAGCCTATTCGGAGTTGCCACAGGACTGGGAAGGGGCATGTGTGTTGGGTATGCTCAAACCATCCTTCTTCTTGTTACCTATTGAAACAGGTGAGACTTTAGGTGTTAAAGTGTATGATGTGAATCATAGGAAGAAAAGGGGACCCATAGAGATAGGCGCCTGGGAAGATAATGAATGGCCTCCCCAGCGTATTATAGATTATTATGGGCCAGCCACGTGGGCAGAAGATGGTACCTTTGGTTATAGAACCCCTATTTATATGCTCAACCGCATTATACGATTACAGGCGGTGGTTGAGATCATTACTAACGAGACATCACAAGCGCTCAATCTTCTAGCGAAGCATAATACCAGGATGAGGACAGCAGTCTACTAAAATAGATTAGCCTTGGATTACCTTTTGGCAGTAGAGGGAGGTGTATGTGGGAAGTTTAACCTGAGCAATTGCTGTCTTCAAATAGATGACGAAGGGCAAGCAATAGCTGAGCTTACTAGCCATATGGTTAAACTGGCACATGTGCCTACTCAGGTATGGAAAGGGTATAATCCAAGTAGTTGGTTTGGTAGCTGGTATGAGTGGTTTGGAGGGCTTAAGGCAGTGGTAGGTGGAGTCCTACTGATTTTAATGTTGTGTCTACTCCTGCCGTGTCTTATACCCTTAGTAGTTAGGTCTGTGCAAAGCCTGATAGAAAATATAGCAGAAAGGAAGGCTGCTGCACAGATAATGGCAATTTATAAATATAAGGCTCTAGATCAGGGAGAACCAATGCAGGAAGATGAGTGTTGAAGATTCACATCATAAGATAAGTCTGGTCTGGTTCAAGGTAATTTGCGGTGTATGCAAACTAAGGTTAAGTGATGCCTCAAGTAATTGTGAAATATCAAGAGGCATCAAAGGGGGGAATGTGGTGGAATCTCGGTAAAAATAAATTTAGTAGGCCGAGATTACCACGTGGCATGTGTACGTGCATATGCTGACGTATCGATCAGTTGGTTGCACGAGGCAAGATACGATCAGTAGTGTACGGAGCATGTGCGAGAATACAGGATGTAGTATTCCTCTCCTCCATTGAGCTGGACAGGCCATGCGGTCAAGCAGGAAGTTAATTCTTATTTGTATTGATTGGTCAAGAGAATGTGCGGGTGGAGTTTAATATGGGAGGAGTTATGTGCCTATATAAGGAGCCTGCACTATTGTCCGGGGCTCAGAACTTGCTGTATTTTGGTGACGTTAGTCCCTCTGAGTCCCGATCGGTGATCCAATAAAGAATCTCTTCCTTCCTGAAGAAACCTGTGTCCATCTCTCTGTGCTTTGCTTCCGTCAGTTTCTCCGGTATCAAGGGGGCAGTGTGTGTGTGTATGTTTGTGTGTGAAGGGTGCATGCTGTGTGTAGGTGGGTGAGATGTGAAAATCTATATTAATGTCTGCCCGTCCCTTCTTCTTACCTTTTACCAAGGAGGGGGGACAATGCTGCAAGCCCTGATGGTCCAGTGGTGGCATGTTCACTTTAGCCTGTAGCGCTCCAGCTGCAAGCTGAATCTCCTGTCCACCTGCGAGCACAGCAATGTATCAGAGCGTTGCCATGGTATTGTGCGGCAACACGACGACCAGTCTGCTCGCAGGAGGTTCATAGAGCCCCCCATGCACTTCCGTCCCTCTGCTGGAACTAAGTACCAAATCTTTGCTCCTGCTGGCCTTGGCCACTGTGTGTTTTCTGCAGAACCCACCACCGCCCACCTGAAATCCCAAACCACCCACTAGTGGGTGGTAGGGACCAGGTTGACTACCCCTGTAGTAAATAAAACCTGGATTGAGACATTATGACTTTTCAGCAACTTAAGACTAATAGCTCTAACATCCTTATGTTCACTTAATTGTTACACTGTGAATAGTGTATATAAGTAGAAGGAAACAGTAAGGTTCTTGTAGAAGTGTAAGCACATCAGATTGGAGAGCTCTTAATAGAGAACAAATGCAGGGTTCTGAAATAAGTTTTTTTTAAGCTTTTATTTATGTATTTATTTTAACTTAAGGACAAACCAGCACAGCAAAGGTTACACTAACCAAATCCAGTTTTTTTTTTGTTTTTTTGTTTTTTGGTTCAAGAAATCTTTTAACCTCTTTGTGGCAGAACCAACCTCGCCACTGAGAACTGGAGAAGCCTGGTTGCTAGCCTCCTGCCCAGTGATTATGGTCCCTGGTAGATATTGCCCTTTAAGGGACTGAATTGGGGCTTATGGACTGCTACCATAATGTACTGACCCTTTAAGAACTACTTTGAGGCATGTTTTAGTTTATATTGCTGCTGCTGGCCCTTTTAGAATCATCCGTGGACATATTGGGACGTTTGTCAATAATGTCCCTTTAAGACTTTGTAACATATCACAGTAATACTGTCTTAAATATTATGTAGGTATTTATGTGTTCGGTTAAACTGGGGATATATAGAAATGTGTGTTTTATGTGTTAAATGTATCAGTATGTAATTTTATGTCTTTTACTGTCTTTTTGTCTGCCATGTGGGTAATGGAGTTTTGCCTCAGTCCTTGGAGATAATTAGATTCCTTCCCCAATTATCTCCAGGCCAGAGGGGAGGGATTGTGAGGCATTGTGGGAGGTAACCGGTCTGAGCTGGAAAGTCATGCTGACAGGGGTTTTAAAATATACTATTACTAACTTTTGAACCCCTGGTCTGATTCATGCCATTTTTTAATATGTTGTTCCCCTAAATGGATTGATTGTGGATATGTATTTTTATGTGAATGTGATGTATGGTTTTGAAGTTATAGAAGTTGTGTAAAAAGTATATTTTAAACTGTATGCATAATGGGATTATGTGTCACACTAAGGGGAGGGGATGTGTGGGTTGCACCCGTGATACTATTGGTCATTTTATGCCTCCCCCTGGGTGTGGCCTGTATGTGTGAGATGGAAATAAAAGCCAGGCTGGATGAGCCAGTTCCTGTTTTACCCTCAAAGTGAAGTGTCGTCTCATTATTGGGGGAAGGATTTATTGCATGCTGTTCCAGTTTGACTGCTAGGAGTGCAAACCTATTCGTATGGTTCCTATTCAACTGTCTACAGCATTCAGAGGCTTGAGAGGATTCATATGCTTCTCTGATTCGGTGATTGTGGTGTCGGCTAGAGTGCTTGGAGGCCTCAGGAAGCGCTAGGAGCATCCATTAACGGAGGTACCAAGTCGGGGTGCCAGGCGATCCGTTACACTCTTTAACCCCTTAAGGACGCTGGATGGAAATTTTCCGTCATTGCAGCACTTCCCTTAACGCCTTAAGGACACATGACATGTGTGACATGTCATGATTCCCTTTTATTACAGAAATTTGGTCCTTAAGGGGTTAAGGACGCTGGATGGAAAATTTCCGTCCAAAATGAAAATTAACCCCTGATTGCCACAATCGCGGCAATCGTGGGGCTAATCTTCCTGTAGTGTGTCTCCATATCGGAGGCACACTACCATGGGCAGTTTCACTGATTCAGCCCATGTGATTGCTCTGACCGGGAGTCAGAGCGATCACACGTGCTGCAGTAAAACCCGATCTGTTTCCCAGCAGCTCCGTGTGAGCTGTGAACTGCAGAGAGAAAGATTGGTGCTGATCTGTCTCTCCCTGTAAAAAAAAAAAAAAGTGTTAGCAATAAAATCCCACTCCCCCCTCACCTCTTTCAAATAAAATTTAACCCCTCCCCTGCCCTTTGATCACTGCCTGTCGTGATCAAAACACAGATCACAGTATGTGAAGTAATTGGAAAACACAACCTATTAAAAAAATTCCAAAGTGGGGCATGGACCCAGCGTAAAAATTCTAACTTAAATGGCTGTGTCTCAAATGTGCCCCTTCAACGTTGTCAAATTCCTGGTAAAGGTACATATGGGGGTATTGCTGTACTCAGATAACATAGCGGAGCAACATATGATGTATTATACTGCTGTAGCACATATAAGGTTTGCAAAATATACCGTGTATATACTCGAGTATAAGCCGACCCGAATATAAGCCGAGGCCCCTAATTTTACCCCAAAAAACTGGGAAAACTTATTGACTCGAGTATAAGACTAGGGTGGGAAATGCAGCAGCTACTGGTAAATTTCTAAATAAAATTAGATCCTAAAAAAATTATATTAATTGAATATTTATTTACAGTGTGCGTATATAATGAATGCAGTGTGTGCGTATGAATGCAGTGTGCATATGAGTGCAGTGTATGAGTGCATTGTGTTTGTGTATATATTAATTGAATATTTATTTACAGTGTGTGTATATAATGAATGCAGTGTTTATGAGTGCAGTGCGTGCATGAGTGCATGTATGTATGAGTGCAGTGCGTGTATGTATGAGTGCAGTGTGAGGCTCTTACTCCCTGGTGGTCCAGTGCCATTGGTAGTTGTGGCGAAACCGACCTCGCCACGTGTCCTTGGAGGGGGCGGCTTGCCCGCCTCTTGCTTTTGGACTATGGCCCTGGGAGATTGGGCCCTTTTACAAAACGTATTCGGTCCTAACAGAGTGCATGTCACTCATTCTGGCCCTTTAAGCACAGCTTATCTGAGGGGAGGGGATGTGTGGGTTGTACTGTTACTTGATTGGTTGTTTTATGCCTCCCCCTGGGTGTGTCCTGTATGTGCACAACTGTAATAAAAAGCAGTCTGGGTGTTCCAGACCTGAGATTCTGCTTGACCCTCAAACCGATGTGTCGTCTCGTTTTTGGGGGAATTGGATTGTATGCTGACTGCCAGGAGTGTAAGCGGATTATATGCTTTTCCTGTTCAGCTATTCCAGGGTTCATGTGTTTCCAGTTCGGGAGTTGGAAGATTTGTACAGTTTGCAGTCCGGGAGATTGGTGCTTGCAGTAGCTGCTGGTCTATGGAAAAGGGGGATATCGCCTAAACTGGGTTTTATCCTCTTGTAAGTGAAACGGTCCGTTACAGTAGTTCAGTGGGGGCTGTGGGGGCTGCCAGGGAGCTATAACTTACCTTTCCTGCATCTCCTGTCAGCTCTCTCCTCCTCCGCGCCGTCCATTCAGCTCTTCTGTCAGCTCCCACTGTAAGTCTTGCGAGAGCCTCGGTTCTCGCGAGACTTACAGTGGGAGCTGACCGAGGTGCTGAACGGACGGCACGGAGGAGAAGGGAGCTGACAGGAGCTGCAGGAAAGGTAAGTTACAGCTCCCTGACAGCCCCCACAGCCCCCAGTCTGTATTATGGCAATATAAATTGCCATAATACAGACTATTGACTCGAGTATAAGCCGAGTTGGGGTTTTTCAGCACAAAAAATGTGCTGGAAAAACTCGGCTTATACTCGAGTATATACGGTATATTACAAACTCATTGAGTATCTCAAAAAGGCATAAAAAAACTACACTTGGTATAAGCTAGCGGAAAAAAAATATTTCACGCTAAGGTTCAAAACACGTCTTTTGAAATACCCTAGGGTGTCTTCGTTAAGAAATGGTATGCCTTTATGGGGTAGCTGGAATAATTAACCTACAAAAAAACCTCCAAAGTGGGGTATGGACATAGCGTAAAAATGTAAAGTTTGAAAAAACTTAAATGGCTGTGTCTCAAATGTGCTCCTTCAATATCCGCATATACCTGGCAAAGGTACATATGGGGGTATTGCTGTGCTCAACCAACAAAGCTAAGCAATATAGGAAGTATTATATAGCTGTAGCTCACATAAGGTTTGCAAAATATACAGTACAAACTCACTGTGTGTGTCAAAAAAGCAGAAAAAATGCTTATTACCACTACACTTGGTACAAGCTAGCGGAAAAATAATCCCATACTAAGGTTAAAAATATGCCTTTTGAAATACCCTGGGATGTCTTCTTTAAGAAATAGTATGCTTTTATGGGATAGTTGGAATATATAGCCTGCTAAAAAACTCCAAAGTGGGGTAACAACACAGTGTAAAAATTCAAAGTTTGAAAAATCCTGCAATGGCTGTGTCTGAAATGTGCCCCTTCAACGTCCACATATACCTGGCAAAGGTACATACGGGGGTATTGCTGCACTCAGACAACATAGCTGAGCAACATATAAAGTATTATAAAGCCGTAGCACACATAAGGTTTGCAAAATATACAGTACAAACTCACTGTGTGTCAAAAAGGCAGAAAAAATGCTTATTACCACTACATTTGATACAAGCTAACGGAAAAATTATCCCACGCTAAGGTTCAAAATTTGCCTTTTGAAATGCCCTCGGGCGTCTTCTTTAAGAAATAGCACGCCTTTTTGGGGTAGTTGGAAAAAGCAGCCTGCTAACATGTTTAAAAATAGAATACGGACCCATTAAAACTCTCCATGTAAATTCACACTTAAAAACCTGAACTTGTCACGTCTCTTTCACAGCACTGTAACTTCACAAAATGGTCATACATTGGACTTATTGTTTTACTCAGAAGAGGTAACTGAGCATACTTAGGAATTTATGACAGTGGCACGTATCAAATGTAAGAAATACCCAGCGAAAATGCAACATGTAAAAATGGTGGCAAGTTAAGGTATAATATATGCCTAACAACATACCCTGGAGTGTATGCTTTCTCAAATGGAAGGCCTTTGTGGGGTTTTTGAACAGTCAAATGGCTATAATGCCACAAAATCAGACATATAACCATCTATGAAAATTCCAACTATAGTAACTGAAATAGCATGGTCTCCTATATGGCATTGTAGCTTTACAGAATAGCGGCAAAGGTATACAATAGGGGTAGCAGCAAAGGTATACAAAGGTATACAATGGGGGTATCGTTGTACTCAGCAGATGTAGCTGAACACAATATGGGGTTCTGTACAGGAATAGCACACGCCAGATTTACAAAATACACATTACAAAAACCTTGTTATATGTGTATATGCCAAAATAGAGAAAAAAACACAATTTTACTCCAATATTTAGCAGAGATTGGTGGTGAAATGGCTACGCAAAAAGTGTCAAACTAACCTTAGGTAAATAGCCTGTAATGTCTACTTTATATAAATATATACTTTTGTGTGGCAATTTTGTTTCCTGTAATGGGTATTTAACTTCCAAGACAAACATACCAACTTCTAAAATTGTTTCACATTGAAATTTTAGTTAGACCTTGTAGTTTGTGACCTGTAACTTTCAAAATAAACTGAAATCCTACACATTATGTACTTTGTAAATCAAGACACATAAATGAATTGATTTTAAATTACTTTTCCTAAGCGGGACATATTATGCACACTTTATTATTGCCAAAACTTGGGGAAAAAATATTTTTTTAGTTTTTTTCCACGTTATTTTGCATTTTTTTGTAATAAATGAAAATTTATATATGTATATGTTACATCAAATTAAAACAAAACGTAAACAAAACCTGGCATTTGCCCTTTATTTATTCAGGGGGAAACAGGGTTTTCATTTAACATCAAATATTTAGATATGAAACATAATTTAATATGAATAAAATATAAAAAAAATGGGAGAAAATAAGATTTAGAAACAAATTTTTAGTTCTACGTGACATTTTAGCTGTGAATGTCATAATACTGTTTGATTTTACTGCAATAAAATACACATATTTGTATTCAGCGATGTCTCACGTGTAAAACAGTAACTCCTGTGTACAGGTTTTATGGTGTTTGGGAAGTTACAGGGTCAAATATACATGTTACATTTTTCAGTTTTTTCATAAAAAATATGTAAAATTATTATATATATATATATATATATTTTTTTTTTAATTTTTATTTATATATAGGTATTCATATAGTGATATATACGTATATACTTATGTATATATATATATATATATTATTTTGTTCTATGTGTATTTTGATATCAATATATATATATTAATATCAAAATACAGTTAAAATGAAATTACACATATATATTTTTTTATTTTTTTTAACGTAATTTAATTTTTTTCCTATTATATATAAATATATATAGAATTTTATAGCATGACAGGAGGCTTCATATTTGCTTAAGTCTCTCTTTACTAGAACTCCACAGCAGCACATTAACAGAGAGATAAACGCCAAAGACAAAAACATAAGGTATCTATATAAGGCTCCTCCTAAGCCACCATTTCCTCTTTCTTTGCTGCTCTGCATCAGTACAGGTCAGAGTACCTCTGCCTCCTGCTTCTAGTGGGTGGCTTTGGGATTTAGTGTGATTTATTTATGATTGTTATGAACTATGCTTGGTTGTGAGATTTATGTGCCTTTCTGGCTCTTTTATTTTCTTTGGGGAATGTTTCCTTTACAATACTGATAGTTTTTTTTTTCATGTGTTTATTTATACAGATTACTGGTAGTTTGCCATGTGTTTTTATTTATACAGATTACTGGTAGTTTGCCATGTGTTTTTTATTTATACAGATTACTGGTAGTTTGCCATGTGTTTTTATTTATACAGATTACTGGTAGTTTGCCATGTGTTTTTATTTATACAGATTACTGGTAGTTTACCATGTGTTTATTTATCAGATTACCGGTAGTTTGCCATGTGTTTAGTTATACAGATTACTGGTAGTTTGCCATGTGTTTAGTTATACAGATTACTGGTAGTTTGCCATGTGTTTATTTATCAGATTACTGGTAGTTTGCCATGTGTTTAGTTATACAGATTACTGGTAGTTTGCCATGTGTTTAGTTATACAGATTACTGGTAGTTTGCCATGTGTTTATTTATACAGATTACTGGTAGTTTGCCATGTGTTTAGTTATACAGATTACTGGTAGTTTGCCATGTGTTTAGTTATACAGATTACTGGTAGTTTGCCATGTGTTTAGTTATACTGATTACTGGTAGTTTGCCATGTGTTTAGTTATACAGATTACTGGTAGTTTGCCAGGTGTTTAGTTATACAGATTACTGGTAGTTTGCCAGGTGTTTAGTTATACAGATTACTGGTAGTTTGCCAGGTGTTTAGTTATACAGATTACTGGTAGTTTGCCAGGTGTTTAGTTATACAGATTACTGGTAGTTTGCCATGTGTTTAGTTATACAGATTACTGGTAGTTTGCCAGGTGTTTAGTTATACAGATTACTGGTAGTTTGCCAGGTGTTTAGTTATACAGATTACTGGTAGTTTGCCAGGTGTTTAGTTATACAGATTACTGGTAGTTTGCCAGGTGTTTGTCAGGGTACCTGAGGCCTCTACCTCTAAGGGAGATAGAGACTTGGTGGTGTATCCGTCCAGGCGAGCTGTTTCCTCCGTTCCTCGCGGTTCATCCAGTCACTTAAACACCGGCCGCGAGGAATCCACGTCCTTTTCTAGCAGGACGCTCAATACGTGACGTCATGACGCTATCACGAGCAATCTGTCACTCAAGTGTCCGATATCCAATCGGTACTTGTCAGAGGCGTGATTTCCATCCAGAGCCAGGGTATTTAAGCTTACTCCTTACTTCAGCTCATTGCCCTGTCGTGGTTCTAGCTTGTCTAGTCACTCAGTGCTCTGGTATTCTAGTTTGCTCTATTGGTTTTGACTCGGCTCGTTGTACTACCCTGTTTCTCTGTTATCCCTTGACCCGGCTTGTCTCTCGCTTATCTGTCTTCTCGTTCCCTCGACCTCGGCTTGTCTCTGACTATTCTTTACTCTCGGTACGTTAGTCCGGCCATTCTAAGGCCCGGTATACGTACCTTTCCACTCTTTGTACTCTGCGTGTTGGATCCCTGTCCCGATCCTGACATTACGACAGGGCCAATGGATCCTGCAGGTACAAACAGTCAGCTTGGTTCTTCGGATCCCAGGTTTGACGCCATGGAACATAGGATGGATCAGATGGCTTTGGCACTACAGGCACTTTTGTCTCGTGCTAGTAATTCACCTGAGGAGACACGTACTCCTTCTATCTCTCCTGCAGTCTCAGGTCTAGAGGTAGCCACTGTAGGTGCTTCTTCCCGTATTACCCCACCAGTACGTTATGGCGGGTCACCGGAGAAGTGTCGTGGCTTTCTAAACCAGATTAGCATCCATTTCGAATTACAACCCCGCTCTTATCCTACAGATAGAGCAAAGGTTGGATTTATTATTACTCTACTCATTGAAAAAGCTTTGAGATGGGCCAATCCTTTATGGGAGAATGATAATCCACTAGTCTATAATTATAATGCCTTTGTAGCTGCGTTTAGAAGAACTTTTGACCCTCCTGGCAGAAAGGTCAATGCAGCTAGATTAATGTTGCGCCTTAAACAGGACAATCGAACACTTGTGGATTATGCACTAGAGTTCAGATCCTTGGCGTCAGAAGTTAAGTGGAACGAACAGGCTTATATAGATGTGTTTCTGAATGGGTTATCAGATGTAATTCTTGACGAGGTCGCTACTAGAGAACTCCCTGAAAATTTGGAGGATTTAATTTCTTTTATATCTCGTATTGATGAACGCTTAAGAGAGAGGCAGAACACTCGAGATAGGACCCGTAGACCCTCCTTTAAACTAGCGCCTACCTTTCAAATCTCTGAGTTCGAAGACTTACGTAGTCCTGAACCTATGCAGATAGGCAGTACTCATCTCACTGAGAGGGAGAGACAGTACAGGAGAAGGGAGGGTTTATGTATGTATTGTGGAGTCAGGGGTCATTTACGCCTAAATTGTCCCAATCGTTCGGGAAACGCTCGCACCTAAGTTCCTCTAGAGGACAGGCCTTGGGTGTTTCTACTTTGTCCTCTATTCACAACTACAAGGAGCTCAGGCTTGTGTTACCCGTTTCTTTAAAGTGGGAGAAGGGAGTAGTTAAGACTATGGCACTAATCGATTCTGGAGCTGCTGAGAGCTTTATAGATCAGGGTTTTGCTGCCAAGCATGCTATTCCATCCCAGTTAAAAGAGACACCACTGGCTGTCGAGGCCATCGATGGTAGACCGTTACTTGAGCCTGTTATTTTCCATGAGACCATACCGATTAACTTGACTGTTGGCATCCTGCATAAAGAGGATATATCCTTAATGCTCATTTCTTCTCCATCTATTCCCATAGTCCTGGGGTACTCCTGGCTGAGGAGACACAACCCTATTATTAATTGGGAATCAGGGGAGATAGTTTCGTGGGGAGAGAATTGTCAAGAAAAATGCTTGCGGAAGGTCTTACCTCTTGGATTAACTAATACATCGAATACCTCTGACAATCCTACAGAGACACAAATTCCGCCTCAGTATCTAGATTTAAAGGCAGTATTTGACAAAAAGAAAGCCGATACCTTACCCCCACACAGGTCCTTTGATTGCAAAATTAACCTACTCCCTGGTACCATGCCTCCCAGAGGTCATGTATACCCATTATCTATAAAGGAGAACTCAGTCCTAGAGGAATATATTCACGAGAATTTAGACAAGGGATTCATCAGGAGGTCCTCCTCCCCTGCCGGGGCTGGATTTTTTTTTGTTAAAAAGAAGGATGGTTCTTTGAGACCTTGTATTGATTATCGAGGCTTGAATAAGATAACCATTAAAAATGCCTACCCGATTCCCTTGATCACCGAACTCTTCGATCGTTTGAAGGGCTCTACAATTTTCACCAAGTTAGACCTCAGAGGGGCATAT
The DNA here is from genome assembly GCF_036172605.1 of Pelobates fuscus. Lineage (NCBI taxonomy): Eukaryota > Metazoa > Chordata > Amphibia > Anura > Pelobatidae > Pelobates > Pelobates fuscus. Next base: position 119,056,711 of record NC_086326.1, on the reverse strand, counting down.
AACTTGGTGAGAATCCAGCAGGGACATGAGTGGATGACGGCATTCAATACTCGATATGGCCACTATGAATATACTGTCATGCCTTTTGGGTTATGCAATGCGCCAGCGGTATTCCAAGATCTGATAAACGAGGTTCTTAGGGAATTTCAGCAAGAGTGCGTCATTGTATACCTGGATGATATACTCATTCATTCTAGTGAGATTGAGATTCATCACAAGCAAGTCAGGAGGGTTTTGCACAAGCTTCTCCAGCATGGCTTGTACTGCAAGTTGGAGAAATGTAGCTTTGATCAAACCCAGGTAACCTTTCTCGGCTATGTGATCTCTGGGGAGGGATTTAAGATGGATCCGGATAAACTCCAATCCATTCTAGAGTGGCCTTTACCCACAGGTCTTAAAGCCATACAGAGATTTATTGGTTTTTCCAATTATTATAGGCGCTTTATTAAGGGCTATTCTTCCATTATTGCACCTATCACTAACATGACCAAACAGGGGGCTGATACTAAGAATTGGACTACTGAAGCTCTCCTTGCGTTCAAGACTCTCAAGGAGCTTTTCGCTTCCGCTCCAATTTTAGTTCACCCTGACACTTCTCTGCCTTTTTTGCTCGAGGTAGACGCATCAGAGACTGGTTTAGGTGCTGTTCTATCTCAAAGGTTGGGTGTTGATAAACCATTACATCCATGTGGATTTTTCTCTAAAAAATTGACCGGTACTGAAAGCAGGTATGACATTGGTGACAGAGAATTACTAGCAGTTATCAAGGCTTTGAAAGAATGGAGACATTTATTGGAAGGTACATTACATCCTGTTACCATTCTGACAGACCACAAAAACTTGTCCTATATCGGAGAGGCCAAGCGTCTGTCCTCCAGGCAGGCTCGTTGGTCGTTGTTTCTTACCCATTTCAATTACGTTCTGACTTACAGACCTGGGTCAAAGAATTCTAAAGCCGATGCGCTATCTCGCCAATATGAACCCTCTGCTTCAGTTGAACCACTTTTGTCTTCCATTGTACCCAAATGCAATATTATTGCTAATACCAGTCTCAAAATTCATTCTCCGCTACTTGACCAGATCTTGAAGTCACAACATCTAGCTCCCGGAAACACTCCTGAGGGAAGAAACTTTGTTCCTCCTGAACTTCAACTGGAGCTCTTACAATGTTTTCATGAAAGTAAAATAGCTGGTCATCCTGGTATTCGCAAGACATACTCTCTGATATCCAAAGATTTCTGGTGGCCTTCACTTCGAAAAGATATTGAGGAGTTCGTCGCAGCTTGTGAGACTTGTGCCAAGACTAAACTACCTCATGCATCCCCATGTGGCCTGTTACACCCCTTGGACATTCCTGAGAAACCTTGGTCCTGTTTGTCCATAGACTTTATCGTTGATTTGCCTGCTTCCAAAAGACAGACTGTTATTCTCACGGTGGTGGATAGATTTACTAAGATGGCCCATTTCGTGCCATTACCTAAACTTCCGACTTCTCCTGAATTGGCGGAGATTTTTGCGAGAGAAGTTTTTCGCCTACATGGGATTCCGTCAGAGATTGTTTCTGATAGAGGTTCTCAATTTGTCTCACGTTTCTGGAGATCCTTTTGTTCTCAAATGGGCATCAAATTGAACTTCTCCTCTGCCTATCACCCTCAGTCTAACGGAGCTGCTGAACGTACTAATCAAAAGATCGAACAGTATCTGCGTTGCTTTGTTTCCGAACACCAGGACGATTGGGTCGGTCTGATTCCTTGGGCGGAGTTCGCACACAATAACCTTGTTTGCGATTCAACTCGCTCCAGCCCTTTCTTCATGAACTATGGCTTTCATCCTTCGATTTTTCCTTCGGTTTCCTCTTCTCAGGGGATACCGTCGGTTGATGATCATGTCGCCAACCTGAAGAAATTATGGGATCAGACTCGGCAAATTCTATTACATAGTTCCTCGCTGTTCAAGAAACACGCTGACAAACATAGAAGAGCGGCTCCTGTTTTTGTTCCTGGGGATAGGGTATGGTTGAGTACTAAGAATATTCGCCTAAAAGTTCCATCCATGAAATTTGCTCCTCGCTACATAGGCCCTTACAGGGTTCTCACTCGTATCAATCCGGTTGCGTATCGCCTTGCTCTGCCACCTGCCTTACGCATTCCTAACTCTTTTCATGTCTCCTTGTTGAAACCCCTCATTTGCAACAAATTCTCCTCTAAGGTCTCCTCACCTCGTCCTGTTCAGGTGGAGGGTCGGGAGGAGTACGAGGTCAGCTCCATCATTGACTCCAGAATTTCAAGGGGAAAACTGCAATATCTGGTCAACTGGAGGGGATATGGTCCTGAGGAGAGGAGTTGGGTACCTCAGGAGGACGTCCATGCTTCTCGCCTTCGCAGAGCATTTCACCTCCGCTTCCCATCTCGCCCCGGTTCATTCCGCCCGGTGGGCGTATCTGAGAGGGGGGGTACTGTCAGGGTACCTGAGGCCTCTACCTCTAAGGGAGGTAGAGACTTGGTGGTGTATCCGTCCAGGCGAGCTGTTTCCTCCGTTCCTCGCGGTTCATCCAGTCACTTAAACACCGGCCGCGAGGAATCCACGTCCTTTTCTAGCAGGACGCTCAATACGTGACGTCATGACGCTATCACGAGCAATCTGTCACTCAAGTGTCCGATATCCAATCGGTACTTGTCAGAGGCGTGATTTCCATCCAGAGCCAGGGTATTTAAGCTTACTCCTTACTTCAGCTCATTGCCCTGTCGTGGTTCTAGCTTGTCTAGTCACTCAGTGCTCTGGTATTCTAGTTTGCTCTATTGGTTTTGACTCGGCTCGTTGTACTACCCTGTTTCTCTGTTATCCCTTGACCCGGCTTGTCTCTCGCTTATCTGTCTTCTCGTTCCCTCGACCTCGGCTTGTCTCTGACTATTCTTTACTCTCGGTACGTTAGTCCGGCCATTCTAAGGCCCGGTATACGTACCTTTCCACTCTTTGTACTCTGCGTGTTGGATCCCTGTCCCGATCCTGACAGTGTTTAGTTATACAGATTACTGGTAGTTTGCAAGGTGTTTAGTTATACAGATTACTGGTAGTTTGCCAGGTGTTTATTTCTTTGTGCCTGTTTTCTCCTTGGGAGTTTTGTTTTACCCTGTTGGCTTTATTGTTTGTTCTGTTTCCTCTGGCTTATTGGCCGTGGTGGTCGCCGAGAAGCGGTCTCCCGACCGCTCCCCGTGCCGAACCGCCGGGACCGGGGAGAAAGACTCCTGCGGTCCCTCGTGTGTTGCCTTTGATTCCCGCCCACCGGCTTCGTCCGCCGAGCGGGAATCCCTGTTTCGTTCTTTACCCTGCCCGCGTCCCCACTCACTCGCTAACACTTGTCAGAGTGGGGACGGAGCAGGGATCTACTCATTTGCTGCGGGAGCCTCCGCTCCCGGTCACCCTCCCCGCGACCGCGTGGTCGGGCAGCGGGTGCGCGGCTCTCCACTGTGTTTGCCGCGCGCGTCACTGCCTTATTAATGGTACAGTGACTAGCTGGTCCGGTGTGTTTCCCCATCTCCTGGGTGGTTTGGGGGTGCGTATTTTTTGGTGACAGCTTTCTTTTCTGTCCATGTGAGGCAGCTCTGTGAGCCCTTGCATATGCCCCATATATGAGGGTCGCAGATTCAATCCCCCTCACCTCTCCAAGTAACTAAGAATAGACTTTAGTTTTCGATTCTTTGCAGGTGTGCTTGCCCTGCATGTTTTTCTATGGACATGGTTTTACGGTTTTCTGGTTTTCCTGACTTCCACATGGCACTGCGTGCCTCCTGCAGGTGTCCCTGCCTGGTGTCCTTACCCACTTATTGAACTAGGACTGCTCTAATCAAGCCTCAGTTGCCTGATGGAGGTAGCACTGGCGTCCAAAGCCAGGGATTGTGGGTTCAAGCCCCATCTGGGTGGTTGAGCATGGCACTCGTATTTTGTGGCATAATGGATTAGGCACAACCATATAAAAACTAAAGTGTTTCGCTATCTTGAAGAACCTTGCCTATAAGGACCCAGCTTCGTCTCTACCCTGCACCCTAATAGTCAAGATTCTACTACATATCTAAAAGGATCTAGGTTTCCGCCTGCATTATACCTCTGGGTCGGTACCGCCCGTACCCTTATACTGGCCTGCCTTGTCTGTGCCTTTATAATTGGCCTGCTTTGTCTTTGCCCCTTGATTGGCCTGCTTTGTCTGTGCCCCTTGATTGGCCTGATTTGTCTGTGCCCCATGATTGGCCTGCTTTGTCTGTGCCATACTATGCATGCTATTGGACTGGTGGCTCCATACCCTGGATAACGGTTTGTTGAGCCTGCATGCATTATTACTTGCCTCTGCCAACACTAGGGGTGCTGCCCCTTTTGCCTGCTAATGATACCTGTTTTCTAGCTTCGTAGGTATCAAGTATCATAGACTCAGACTTTATGGACGCCTCTGCACAGGAGCAGAATTTGCAGGCTTTACTTAATGCGGCTGTGACCGCATCTGTTGAAATAGCCCTGGCTAGGGCCCTCCCTCAACCACATACGGACAGGGGTGTGTGTGGAACCCCTCAGTTGGCAGAAGACCTGGATGAGTCAGACTCTCAGGTGCGAGAGCAGGCAAGTGCGCAAACGCGCTATTGAAAGGGTGAAGACCCTGAACCACGCTCCCGGACGGGCAAGACTCCGGCGAAGTGACGTGGTTTGAGGTTGATAACCTCGCCGGCCAGGCACCACCGCCTATCGGGCGCAGGGGAGGAGGCCTCCTTACCCCCCCCACCTTGGCCGCGCTGGATGTGTGGCGGGCAGACCAGCCTCCCTCAGATGGAGAAGATGTTTGGGTTGAGGACCTTGGCGAGGGTCCCGGGGGACGCTGGGAAGAGGAAGAAGCGCCACCGACTAGGGCCCCCACGACAATGTTGGGGGACGATACCCTTTTGGGCACTACTGGAGAACCTCTGTTAGAGCCTCAATCTATCCGATGCCCCAGGTCCTCGGACTAGTCACTGCCCGACCACTTGGCACAATTCGTGCGCTACTGGGTCCGTAGACCCCTTGGAAGTGAGGCCTGCAAGAAGCTGCGGGCGCAATGCCCCAGACCGGTACTGCCGGACAGGGTGGCGGTTACCCTGGATGTTGGCCCTAACAGACGAGGCCTTCACAGAAGGTAGGGCTCTGGACCCAGCCACCATGAGGGACTGGGCACTTCGTTCCATTTGCCTGCTGGGCAATGCCACTGTGGCCCTTTGCACGGAACCCAGGAAGACGGCACTCTTCCATATGGACAACAAGCTGTCGGATTTGGGAGCCGAAGATGTGGGTCCCCTGGCTAAAGGTCTGCTGTTCAGGGAGCCTTTCGTTGAGGAACTGCAGAAACAGGTTATTCTGTTTACCTCCCGGGATAAAGTGAAGTCTTCGATCGGGAAGGTCTTCCGCCCATGGTTACCTTCAGACGTATGGGTCCTTGGGTCAGTGCGGAGTTATGTCACAGACTTCCACTCTTCCCCTACACAGGTTGGACGCCCGAGGATCCCCGTCATCACAAGAGGCCAATAGCCCTTGTTGGAGGTGGAAGTTCGAGCTCCGTACCAATTCCCATGCCTCCCCTTCGGCCTCAGCTCGGCCCCTTGGTGCTTCACCAAGCTCCTGAAACCGGTGGTCACCCAATTCAGAGAAGAGGCCGTACGCTGCATCGTCTATATGGACGACTTGCTTATCTTTGCGAGGACCCCACTGGGCTCAGATTTCGGATGCGCTCTGCGTTTTCCTCGTTGGAATGCCTGGGGTTCGTGGTCATTCTGAAGAAATCGGCCTTGGAGCCTGCACAGACGGGGGAATTCTTGGGTTTCGTAGTCGTTGCGCAAGACTGCATTCTCCGCCTGCCTGTGGCGAAGATAACGGCCATTCGGAAGGAGATCAGACGTGTTTTTGACAAGACCGAACTCCCCTCCGGAGGTTAGCTCGCGTGGTGGGTCTCCTCTTGGCCTCGATACAGGCGTTCTACCCGGGCCCACTACATTACAGGGCCATGCAGCGGCTGAAGGCGCACTCTCTATGCAAGAGACCCTCTTAGGACCAGATCTCCCTGGCCTCGGACGTGCAGGCCGGATTGAGCTGGTGCCTCCTGCATATATCCACCTGGAACAGCAAGGCGATATTCGGGATGACCCTGGATCTCGTGTAGGAATCGGATGCGAGTCTTTGGGACTGGGGTGCCTCGTGCACGACGAGGTCCACGGGGGCCCGTGGTCGGACAATAGATCGGAATCCCGCATCAATTGCCTGGGGTTGATTGCAGGTTCGTTGGCAATTCGGAGCCTGGCGAAGCATCTGTCGGACTGATGCGTGCTCCTTCGGATGGACAATGGTTCGGCGGTGCAATACATCAACCACTCGGTTTCGAGCACTAGAGGAGGTGTTATCTCCCAACATGGAGCTCCTGGTGTCGGTGGTGCTTGGAACGGGATACCGATCCCTTTACAGGTCCTGTATCTAGCGTGCTGAATTTCTTGTCTCATCTCTTTGACCTGGGTTGGTCATATCGCTCGGTTATCGTGGTTAGATCAGCTATCTCGACGGCACATGTCCCGCTTCGGGTTTTTCCCCATCGGCCAGGATCCGCTAGTCTGCAGGCTCCTGCGTGGAATGAGACTGGTGCGCCCTCCGGCGCCCAAGTATTCTTCCCTCTGGGACGTGCGTTTGGTTTTGGCGTTCTTTCGGAATTGGCCTGATAACCAGGACCTTTCTCTTCGCCAGCTTTCAGCGAAATTTGCCCTCTTGTTGTGTCTGGTCTCGTTCAGACGTGTTTCGGATGTCCGGGCCTTCGATGTCGGCGCTTTCTCGTTTTTCTCCAGAGGGGGTCTCCGTCAAGGTGCTTAGACGTACAAAGTCGGAATCGACGGTTGTATCATGCCCTTACTTCTAGGACTCGCCTAAGCTTCGTGTAGCGAAGGCACTGGCGCGATGGATAAGATGTCTTTTGGCTCTGGCGGGCGTGGATGCGACCTTCGGAGCGCTTTTGGTTAGGGGCGCCGCAGCTTCCGGAGCTTTTTTGGCGAGCGCTTCCCTTCAGGACATTCTGCGTTCGGCGGACGGGTCCCGTGTAGAGTTTTTTCGCCTATTTTACTTTAGACCGTCGGAACATGCTTCTTTTGCTTTGCTGTCGGAGCGTTAAAACAGCAAATATGAAGCCTCCTGTCATGCTATAAAATTGTAGATTATACTAGCTTTAGTGTAACTATAATCTTAATTTTATTAATGACAGGAGGCGAATATTTCCCACCCAATTTGATTTCTCCCCCCCCCCCCCCTTGTTTTGGATGGATTGCATTGATTGTATTTCTGTTGATTTGTCTGATTATCTGGGCTAGGTTGGTTAGTCTGGGGTGATGTTGTGGGAAGTGCATGTTATACTGTATTGACGGTCATTAGTATGGATTTTGTGTCTTTATTCTATCAGTACTGGATCGTGGGATTTATGTTTTATCAGTACATTTCGTTCACTAATCAGTGTTTTCGATTCTGTTTATTTCGTTTCAGTTTAATGGTTCGACTTCAGTTCATAGGATCGGCCGTTTGGCGGGATAAAGATCAAGTTCATCCATTATCCGAAGTTTTTCCAGATGACATTCATCGTTATGTTGTGAATTTTTCTTTATTTAGTTATTGTCATTGTTGTGTACGTTACGTTGTCGCAGCGTGAAAGAGGAAATGGTGGCTTAGGAGGAGCCTTATATAGATACCTTATGTTTTTGTCTTTGGTGTTTATCTCTCTGTTAATGTGCTGCTGTGGAGTTCTAGTAAAGAGAGACTTAAGCAAATATTCGCCTCCTGTCATTAATAAAATTAAGATTATAGTTACACTAAAGCTAGTATAATCTACAATTATATATATATATATATATATATATATATATATATATATATATATATATACATATATATATATATATATATATATATATATAATCAACATCATTCTACGTGTATTTTGATATTAACATATATACCAGCACAACATACAAGCACACTCCTGCAATCTAACACAAGTATTACATACAAACACAATCCTGCATCCAAACTCCAAAAGGATATACAAACACACCCCAAACACAAATACTTCACACAAATGTACATCCACATTTAAAAGTGAACATAACATTCAAACACACCCCTGCAATCAAAGGCAAACATTACATACAAACACACCTCTTCAAACACCAACACTGTACATTACACTATAGTGCCAGTAAATGCCGCAGCGCTGTACAGATATACAACCTAGACATTTTGGCTTTGGGTGTTTTGGAAAAATATAAAAATATTAAGGGTGCCTTGAACCTAAAAAGTTTGGGAACCACTGGTTTATACCAAGAGGAGGCAAATAAATCAACAAACAGGGTGAAAACAAAGAATATGTTTATTATGATTGATGCATCTCAATAAAAGTTCACATGATGTTTCATTGCCACATTCTATGTCCCATTTAAAAGCAAATGTGAGTTAGAAAATACTGGTAAACAAAATGAAGTGTTCAGCATTTCTGTAAACATTAAACATAGATAAATCAATACAATAATTGCTTTAATAACATCAAATAAGCTATACCACTAATATCAAAAACAGCACATTCTCCAGTAAATAGCATCTGTCTGAATGTTTTTATTATAGTGGAAAACATTTTGATCTCTGCAACTGTGATTCTTTACAAATGGCTTCCAAAATATGGATTAGATTTACAGTCACATCAAAGAAAATGTTCATGGTTAGAAACTGATATTGGTCCAGAAAAAGGAGCCTGATTAAAATAGTTTCTTTTGTAATTTGCATTTACCCTTTATGTCAAATATTAAAGGAACACTCTGGACACCATAACAACTTCATCTCAATGCCTATCTAGATCGAGAGAATGCTTCCATAATTAGCCCATACATGAGGTATAGACAGCAGACTGGCACCTGCAGACACTACTTTTTGTGTTAAACTGTTTGAAAATGGTTTAACACTTGAATATATGATGGCTCCAAGGGACTCCAGGCACCATAACCACTTATGTGAGATGAAGTGGTTATGGTGCCCCATGTGTTCCTTTAAGATCATCAATATTACCATCTTCTTGTAAAAGCTTGGAGTCTTATGAGTCTTGAATTATGTGGGATCAGTGTTTGAAAGTAACGTTTTTATTGGGCGGTGTATTATTACATTAGAATATTGTTCACACACACTAAAACAAATAGCAAAGAGAAACTGGGTTTAGATTATTATAAATGTAAATATTTAGGGAAGTATGCAGTATTTGCTCTGAGCAGCTGCAAAGTAATGTTTAATATATATATATATATATATATATATATATATATATAAAACTGAAAAATTGCAATCATTTGTTCTCATAATGAGGTCAGCTGATCACTTCCAGTCTACCATAGTGGCCATTGCTGGTACTAGAGGTGCTTCCACAGAAGTAGCCGCGTAAAACTAAGCTATTTCTATCAGATAGTCTAAAAAAAATCTGATTGGCGCAGCACTTCATTTTACCGCACAATTGGTTTGCATGATCTCCAAAAAAAGGATGAACAGCACTGCAGAGAGCAGCACTGCGAGGAAGCATAGGTAAGTAAAATACCTTTTTTTTACTATTCCATGCAGTTGGAGGCTGGGGGCTTAAATGGCAACAAGTCCACTATTGCATTAATAATACACATTTGTCTTCCTTAACGCTATAGTGTTCTTTTAACCCCTTCCCGACCTCGGATGTACCAGGTACAAAATGGTCGTTTATAACCTTGGATGTACCTGGTTAGTAACCCGATAGTAAATCGCCACTTACCTGATCGTTGGCGATGCCTCGCTGGCGATCGCGATCCTGGGGTCTGCCGCGGAGCTTAGGCAGACTCCCACTGTCTGATCAGGCCCTCCTGTGCCAGGTGATCGAGGGGTCCTCGCGATCACATGGCCGGAATAGCTGACTTGTGCAGTGCCAGTAGGGGGCCTGCTTGAGCTCTCAGGCAGTCCCCCTAATGCCTGCAGAAAAGTTTTACAAAGTTTGGGAAAACAGTATAAAAAAGGAAACAGTATAAACCGTGGCGCTGAATAAAGCTGCTAGGACACACTAAGTGGGAATAATCACAAAAAAATCCCACAGGAAAGTGGATGCAAACAATAAAAGATAGTGTGCAGCGCAAGTGTTTAATACCACAGAATAAAATGTGATGCATGCACTGTGGTGGTATATATAACCAATAGATAACAGACAAAATACCCAAGATATATAAACAGAATCATATTATTAACCAGAGATCAACTGCTGGGGGCAGGTGCAGTCTGAGGAAGACGACCTTGTTCGTCGAAACGCGTTGTGCTACTGGGTACTTACCTATGAACAGCATCATTACAACTCTCATGTAAGAACTTTTTAACTTTTTTATGAATAAATGAAAATACTTACCTTTGTAACTGGTGTGCCTGTTCTACATTATTCATTTTGAGGAACAAGCTTCACACAGAGGAACATCTCTTGGATTTTTCCTTGCTACAACACACCACCACCCGAAAAACAGACTGTCAGAAAAGGGTTATACTATTGGAACCCCCAGCAGTTGATCTCTGGTTAATTATCTGATTCTGTTTATATATCTTGGGTATTTTGTGTGTTATCTATTGGTTATATATACCACCACAGTGCATGCATCACATTTTATTCTGTGGTATTATACACTTGTGCTGCACACTATCTTTTATTGTTTAAATAAAAGTTTAAAAAGTAAATAAAAGTACTTAGATCATATATATATATATATATATATATATATATATATATATATATATATACATATATGATCTAAGCACTTTTATTTACACATACCCATACATAAATCATTATTAAAAGTGTAGCAGTTGGCAGCTCTAAGCCAGTCAGCGGCGCCATGCTCGCAGCAATCCGTGTAGAACAGGCACACCAGATTTCATTTTCAAGCTTTGCAGCAATCAGTGCTGGAGGAGCAGAGCTTTCCAGCACTGAAAAGACTTTGGTGTGAAACTGCTCGTGGATGGTTTACCTCTAAAGGACCTCATTCATTTTGATTAAGTTGTTTTTTGCCTGGAGTGTTCCTTTAAATATTTCAGTATTTGATGTCATCATATCATTTCTTACATTTTTTTCTTTCCCAGTAATATAGTAAGGATAAAAAATGACATGAAAAAAACTGTCAGTTGCCCTAATGCTTCTAGATATTCGCAAACAACAATCTATAGACAACATGTTTTGTCCTATGTTCATGTGCTAGTGTTGCAATTTGTTCCTATTTACTTTAAAGCATGACGAATGTGCTATAGAACACTTTGAATACACACATGTATTAGTAAGCAGAGTTGCTCCTTGTTCCAGTTATACATGATTTGCTCTTTAAATTAAACAATACTCGATATAATATATGCATTTCATTGGTTAACATACAAGGATATTAGAAATTATCTACCAAACTATTTCACAGATTGACTGCAGATGAGAAATCTGCAAAAAAAAAAAAAAACCTAAAAAACCCAACAAAATAATTCCGTTCCGTTGTGTAAGCATATTGGACCTTGTAGTATGCAGAAATCTATATAATACAATCTAGCATAACGTGATATTAAGTGTAGCTATGTAGTGTTTTTCCACTACAAAGTTTCCAAATTAACGCAGCAGTCTGTGCACTATGATCACAATTTGTTTTTGTTAATATGATGCAAAGAGTCTTTGTTTCCTATTTCCCGAATTGCTTTGCACAATTTAAGATAATGCACCAAGGCATGTAAAGTGTTACTCCGACCATCATAACCGCTACAGTGATGTTATGATGCCAGGAGTACCATGGCGCCATTCTCCAGAATTGGGCAAACAGTTTGCCATCAACGGTTTACCCTCCTATCTGGATCCGCGCTTGGTCTCCTTTTCAGAAGAATTATGACATCTGGCTTATGCAGAGCTGCAGAAACCGGATGCTAATCCTGATGCTCATTCATTAACTAAGAGCATCAGCTGACCAGTCTCAGCCACTGAATGGCATTCTGTGCATAGAAATATGCACAGAATTTACATTAGCTAGCCCAGAACTCTTTGTCTGGGCTGGCTGATGACAAACCAGAAACAGTGGTTTCTCTGGTAGCAAAGGGGTTAAACTTTGTATGTGCAGCATTTCATAATGAAATGCTGCATAAACAGATTTCAGCAAAAAAGTATTCTATCATTAACCATCTGTTCTACACTTGCATGATTTCTGCAGCCTAAGTTTTTCCATTTTGCCTTAGCGATTCTATTTTTGTTTCCGAACATAACACTAACATTTTGTCTTTTGGAATGAACCTCTTTTGCCATCACAAGATATCATACTGGACATTTACTATATTCTTGTTTTCTTTATGATTGTGTTTAACTGAAAAGAGGAACCGACAGGGGTTGTTGATAGAAGAAGGAGGGGTGCAATGGGCATGTGGTAAAAACGTGTGTGTATGTCTTTATTTATTTTTATATGAAGTAACCCAATTATAGTATACGAAAGATTAGTCCTCAATGGATGACAACCCATGGTCCAGAAAATATAATTGTCTGGAATTAATTTTATATTGCTGATGCGTGCAAATATGGGGAAAAATAACAGCAAATGTTTAGATGATAAGTTGATTTAGGAAGTGTTTTAAAAATCATGAGATATGACAAGGTCCAGCCTTCCTGGGCGATGCTTGTGGTTTATGTTGTACAATTGTCTGCAATGGACTGCCCCTTACCATCATTTACAAACCTCCCCTCTGAGTGTTTTTCTCTCTGTATTAAATACTCAATAAACATTTTATCAGAATCTCTGGTCTTGAAATGTTGTTGCGGTCTGTACAAACTTGTCAACATATCCAACTGTGAACAGCACTACAAGGCTCAGAGTGTTAATAGTGATTATCATTGACATCCAAATTTGGGCATGTAGTTCCTAAATGCTGAAATTCAGAGCTGCAGAAGGGGAGAGTCCGTTGTTTTGTTTTTTGTTATAGTATTTGGAAATGGTTTTGCACTAAGCAGGAAGATGGCATTAAACAACTATTTGCACCAAATCTACTAAAATGAGCTATAGTAGTTATGGTGTTTAAAATGTATCTTTTACAATAATGTATTCTAAAGGAAATTAAAATATGTTTCCTTTAGTGTATTGTTTTGTGTCCTGTTGCAACATCTGTGATATTGCTCTTCTCAAATCAGCATCAATTAAAACATGTGTCAATTTCCCAGCACAGAAGTCTATATATTAAGACATGGATATACATTTATAACTCTGGTTCAATAGATTTCCGTTTCGATGTTGTGAGCTACTAACCACCACACTTTTGAAAGTCCCTTCATGATCCCACTCACTGAGGAATTTCTGAGTGAAAATATTTATTGTAACCAATGCCCTTGTGACAGTGTTGCCACTGTTAAAAAATCAGCTCCTTTGGAAATTCCCAAGAGAATTCATCCCTTCCAAAGTGGCCATAGCATGCAGTGTTTTGGTAGATTGGCCTTTTCAAGTCAAGGTCCCTGTATTGATATAAAAAAAAGAAGTAAGATTGTAGGACAAGAAACAGTTTTCTTAACTTTAGGCAAGTGCTTTGTACATATTGGTGGGATTATGTTTTCATTACGATTATATGAATACCAATATTTCATTTGAAAGCTAAATAATAAAAGCAGGACTTTCCATTAAAGTCTGTATGTTCATGGATAAATAATTACTGGAGCATCAGCTCTTGGGTAGTTGTTACAAAGCTCTACTACTGTTCAACCCTACTGTACATTTATGTGGGCCTAAGTTTATGTTAAAGGACACTGTTTTGAAAGCAAACACACAAAGAATTTTGGAGAAACTGCAGCAACCAAATACGAATGGGAATATATTGTAGGGAGAGGGTGGGGAAACAGAAGAAGGGAAACCAAATAAAGCAGGGGATGCACTGTGGAGAAGGGACAAATAAAGGATGGCCCACTATGGGAAAGGGAATAAAGTAATGGCTGTGAGGGCTAGGAGAGTCTCAGAGAAAGAGAGAGGAAAATAATTAAGTAATTTAGATTATGTTTGGACAAGCTTTAAAAAAAATCTGTTTTTACAATTCGGATATTATTTAGTAATAGTAAAAGGGATACTATAGGCACAAAAACTATTTTAGCTTAATGAAACATTTTGGCTGTGTAGAACCTGTCCCTGAAATCTCTGCCTAATTCTCTGACATTTAGGAGTTAAATCATAGTTACATAGGTGAAAAAAGAAATGTGTCCCTTAAGTTCAGACTTTCTCACATCTACTTTGCTGTTGATCCAAAAGAAGGACAAAAAAAAACAGAAGCACTTCCAATTTTGCAACAAACTAAGAAAGAATGTATTATCTATGGCCATGTTAATTGACTACTACAGCCTTCAGAAGCCTCTTGTGTATGATTAAAGTTCCATGAACAAAGCAGGAGATACAAATTTATAAAGTAAACACACTGTGCTGTAAAAATAATTCATGAAGGCTGTATGATTCTCAGCCAGGAAAGCTGTGGCTAAGGTGGCATAAGCAAAATGAATCAACTCCTAAATAGCAGATGATTGATCAGTGAGACTACAGGAGCCTGATTTATACAGCAAACTGCTTTGTTACGCTAAAGTTGTTTTGGTACATCCATTTTCAATTTTACAAGTAAGTGTTTATAAATGTAACTGTATATCATCTCTGCAGACTATTATAGCAACTAGGGATACAATGTACTATGGAATGTACCTAATCACTTATCAAAATTACCTCACAATGACTCCAGGTCGTAGATCAAAATTGTGATTCACAATATCTAGTAATTCCTTTTCAGTTTTTCAGATGTTCCATACGTAAAAAGGGAAACGGACAATGGAGCTGCCACTCCGATAGCATAAGATACCTTGCAAAACAAGTCATATATACCTTCATGAATTTCATATTAAATTTTTTACACAGTTAACATTCTTCATGTAATTTTTTTTGGTACACTATCTAGCCCGAGTACTTACAAATCATTCTAAAGTGAAATGTGTAGATTTTTGCCTAACTGTGACATAACAATAAAGTTAGGTTCCGAAAATATGCTCAAAGGAAAACTCTGGGAACGAACACATGTTCCATTGTTATTATCGATTTTAAGACCCTCCACTAGATTTGCTGCAGCCCCACTCTGCTCAGTAGGAGATCATGACTAGCGATGATAACTACGGATGATCTCCCAGTCAGTCCATTGTGTCTCAGAGAATAACACATTCTGCAAGCACATCTGTCATCACAATCTGTAAGCAATGCTTTGAATTGAGAAGCATAGAATCTTTATCAAATCTATTTGAGGGAGTGTGTGAGTGAGTGTGTGAGTGAGTGTGTGAGTGAGTGAGGCAAAAGTTATAGCCTCATGTTGAATGCTTTCAAAAGCATAACTGGATTGCTGCCTTGACTACCCCCACTCACAAACAGGCAGTCACAAAGAACAGTGACTGGCTGTGGGTAGGTCTCAAGTCAGCAACTCAGTTCGCACTGAACTCTCATTGGCTGAGAACATGCCTAGAGTACATCTAATAAGAAATGTTTTTTGTGAAAAGAGGAGTCGTGGCTAAAGGGGTGGGCTTACACTGCAGAAAGCTGCAATATAATAATTATAGTCTGTTAGTTGGCGTTTACTGAGAAAAATAGTATGTGCTATTTTTCTCATTGGGCATCCATTGATAGGATGCCTACCATCTCAAAAACAACAAAAGTGTTACTTTAAGCCAAAATAGCTGTTTTGGAAAAAGTATCCAACTCATTTTAGCTTAGCTATTTAGCCAAAATTTATGAATTTACGTTTCAATACACAAAACTGTTAAATTTATTTAGCAGTACTGTTTAAAGCTATCAGGAACATCTACAAATCCATTAATTGTCAGTAATAAACCAGTGAATTTTAAGTCAGCTCTGTTTTTAACTCGCTATTTTGGCATAGAATGACACTGATTGATTCCTCGTAATTCACCATGCTTGTTCCCTTGCAATAGGTTGCAATGTAGTACCTACCTTATTTACATTGAAGCAGCATCCGAAATGTTTTAAAAAGTAGTTACAGGAACTACCCTCTCAGATTTCACCTTTACACAGGGCCGTCTTTAATATTGATTGGACCCTGGACAAGCATTTGCTTGGGCCCCCTGCCCCCCATCCCACTGGCATGGCATTTGAATGCAAGCATGTATTTATGCATATGCAGGGGTGTGTTTGTATGTAGTGTTAATGTTTCAATGCAGGAGTGTGTTTGAATACTGAGATGTATGCACATGTACACATTGTAGCGGATGACCCTGGGCTGCCCTACAAATTTCATGTGAATAACTGTATTCGTGTACATTGCCAGTTTCTATGTGTTTTAAAAGAAGTGTATTCCTCTGATTGTTCGGTAGAATCATTCGAATAAAGTAAGGGAATGAAACTTCCGAACAACCAGACCTCCCTTGTGTGAAGTGTGCCTTCAATTACCCGTGGCAACAATGTTGCAAGCGGGTAATTAACCAGCTATGCGGTAGGTCCTTTGTCTCGGGGTGGCCGCCATTCGGGAAACAAACACGTGGTGGCGGCCATTTTACAATCTCCCGAACAGCGGTGTTTTGCCGTTGAGTGTCTGGAACCCAAATCGGACACTTGACTAGGCGAACACCGCTGAGACCTCCACCAGCCCGGTCCGTACGGTTCCAAACTACCAAATGGCCCCTCGTTCGGTGGACAGGAACAACCGAACGAGGGGATTCCTGTGAACCCTACCTAATCGCTGTACATTTAGCCATTCGTGTAAAGTGTTCCCTTATACGGTGACCGACCGCAGGGCCCCATCGCATGGAACCCAATTCGGCTGTTACATCCAGCGCGGTCGGTCTTTTTATTACCTCCATAAAAGTCCCGAACCCCTGGTCCGATCTGGGTGATTTTTAGATATGTTACTCACCCAGATCAGGGCTATCAGGGGATGTGCCATTTAAAGGGGTACCCCTAGGTTTAGGGGTACATCCAGGAACTGGGGGAATCTGAGTACAGTGTAAAGGGGATTATGATGTAAGCTGAGGGGAGGAAATGTGTGGGAGGTTACTAATCCCAGATTGGATACTGTACTAATTGTTGAAAACTCCTTGTGGCGAAACCAACTTCGCCACTGTGGGCTGGAGAAGCCTGGCTGCTAGCCTCCTGCCCGCTGACTATGGCCCCTGGACATATTGCACTTTAAAGACTATATTTGGGCATGTACTAATTTATATTGCTGCTACTGGCCCTTTAAAATCAGCAATGGACATTTTGGGACTACTGTCCCTTTAAGACTGTGAAGCATATCCTATTGTACTGCCTGTATATTGTATATGTATTTATGTATGCAGTTAACCTGGGTTATATATATATATGCAGCCTTCATCTGATTGTTCGGTAGAATCACTCCATTCATTGTATTGAGGAAACTACCGAACAACCAGACCACCCAGGATTAAGTGTGCCTCCAATTACCGTTTGCAACAATGTTGCAAACGGGTAATTGGCAATCATGTAATGTGTTCTGTGTCCTCTGGGTGGCCGCCATTCAGGAAACCAACACGTGGCGGCGGACATCTTAAACTACCGAACAGCGGTGTTTTGCCGTCGAGTGTCTGGAACTAAAATCGGACACTTGACTAGGCAAACACCGCTGAGACCTCCATACTTCCAGAAATTCGTATGGAAACTACCGAATGACCCGCCGTTCGGTAGAAAGAACCCCATAAACAAGGGAATTCATTCAAACCCTCTCCAGGCTCTATAACACAGGCAATTCGCCTGTTTTCATTCCCTTGTTTGTGACCGACCGCAGGGCCAAAATGCATGGAACTGTTTTCGGATACTTTACCCATGCGGTCGGTCAATACTTTAAAGTCCCATAACTTCCGAACCGTTTATCCGAATGGGCTGATTCTTGCATATGTTGTCCCCCTGAATAAGGGCTATCAGGGGATACCTGTTTTGGAGGTGTAGCCTATGTATTTGGGGTACATCCAGGAATTGGGGAAAAAGGTGTACGGTATAATTGTGTTAAGTGTTAATCTAAGGGGAGGAAATGTGTGGGAGGTACATCCATGTGATTGGTTAATTTCATCCTCCCCCTGGGAGTGTCCTGTATGTACTTGTTTGTAATAAAAGCCAGACTGGGTGTCCCAGTCCACAGTTCCTGCTTAACCCTCAAAATGAAGTGTCGTCTCGTTCTTGGGGGGGATTGGATTGTAAGCTGACTGCCAAGAGTGTAAGCCGATTGTATGCTTTTCTTGTTCAGCTGTTCCAGTTCGGAGTGTTATTTCGTATCCAGATCGGGAGTGTGATGTTCTGCAGTAGCTGTGCCTGTCTTTAGAAAAGGGGATTATCGCCTAAACGGATTTTTCCCCTTTTATGCTGAAACGGTCCGTTACACTCCTCCCTTGCATGGGAGCATGCTTTATAAGGCACTGTGGAATAAAGATTGTCAGTTCTGCTCCTGAAACTGTGTGTCGTCCAGTTATTGGAATTGCGGCTGGGATATTGCTGTATTACTTTACCTGCTGGAAACCTTGCTTGTGGATTTACAGTTGCCTTGTTCCTGAGTCTCCCGTGGATTATAAGCGGAGATAACCTGGAGAATATTGTACCTCCGCTACACACATACACTGCCACACACACTGATACACATGCAGATATACAGACACACAACCTGAAACACACATGCAGATAAACAGACATACAGATACAAACAATAACACACACTGACACATATAGATACACAGATACACACACTGACACACATACATACATATACACAAACTAACACATGCAGATACACACTGACTACATATAGATACACAAAGTGAGAACATACAGAAACACACTGACACACATACAGATGCAAGCAATGATACACAGATACACACACTGACACATGCAAATACACAGATACACATTGACCACTTTAAGATACACACAATGAGAACGTACAGATACACACACTGACACACATGCCGAAACAAAGATACACACACTGACTACATATAGATACATTGATACACACAATGAGAACATACAGGTACACATACTGACACACATACAGATACACAGACACACAGATACTATCACTGACACACATGCAGATACACAAACAGATACAAAACAATGGCACACAGATACACATAATGAACGCATATAGATACACACATATATACAATGCATACAGATACACACACACGCAGATACAAAGATACATACACAGACTACATATAGATTCGCACAAAAAGACACACAAATACACTACCTGACACACATGCATACACACATACACACAACAAGAACATATAGATACAAACAGACTACATATAGATACACTGACACACACGCTGACGCACACAGATACACAACCTGACACACATGCAGATACACAGATACAAACACTGACATACATGCAGATACAAAGGTACACACACTGACTACATATAGATACACCGATACATACACTGACACACATACAGACACACAGATACACAACCTGACACACATGCAGATTTACAGATACAAACACTGACACATACAGACACACACTGACTATATACAGATACACACACATATATACACACTGACACATAAACACAAACAGACAGCATACAGATACAGACACATACTGACAGACGTGCTGAAACAGAGACACACACAGACAGCCATACTGAAACACACATAAACACAGACAGACATACTGAAACACACATACACACAGATACTGACAAACATACTGACACACTGACAGACATACTGGCACACATACACACAGACGGACAGACATACTGAAACACACATACACACAGATACTGACAAACATACAGACATACTGACACACTGACAGACATATGGGCACACATACACACAGACGGACAGACATACTGAAACACACATACACATACACACAGACACTGACAGACTTACACACAGACAGACATACTGGCACACAGATACACAGACACACAGACATACTGAAACACACATACACACAGACAATGACATACATACACACATACAGACATTTTGACACACACAGACAGCCATACTGAAACACACATACACACATACATACTGAACCACACAGACACTGACAGACTCACACACACACACAGACATACTGACACACAGACAGACATACTGACACACTTACACACAGACAAACATATTGAAACACACATACACACAGACACACATACACACATATTGACACACACAGACACACAGACATACTGAACCACACAGACACTGACAGACACACACACACACAGACATACTGACACACTGACAGACATACTGGCACACATACACACAGACAGACAGAGATACTGAAACACACATACACTAACAGACATACACACATAGACATATTGACACACACAGACATACTGAACCACACAGACACTGACAGACACACACACAGACACACAGACATACTGACACACTGACAGACATACTGGCACACATACACACAGACAGACAGAGATACTGAAATACACATACACTGACAGACATACACACATACACACACACACACTGACAGATATACTGGCACACATACACACAGACAGACATACATACTAAAACACACATGCATATCACTGACAGACATACACACATACAGACATATTAACACACACATACACTCAGACACTCAGACACTCATGCAAAATTTGATAACCACCCTCCAGTTTCTTACCTTTTCCTGGAGGGTGGCTTCCCTGGGGTCCAGTGGGCTCACTGGGGTGGCTGGGAGTTAAGTTCTTACTCTCTCCCGGCCTGGCCCCCTCCGGAACAGCTGGTCCTCCTTCCTCCCGGCTCCTGTTTCTGTGGGAGGAAGTGACGTGTGGCTGTCACTTCCTCCCAGCCGGCTGCTGAAAAGCAAGGGCCCGGCCGCGCTGTGAAAGCGCCTGAGTGCATGGGCCAACCGATGGCCCCATAGTTTGCGTGCAGAGGGTAAACGGGGCAGCTGCCTTGGGCCCCCCAGCAGGGACAGGGCCCGGGGCAGCTGCCCCGTTTGCCCTGCGTTTAACGACGGCCCTTCCTTTAGATATATTTTTACTTTGTTTCTCACAAAAGTACTTTGGTTTATTCACATCTATGAGTTTTATTTCAGTTGCTCATTCTCTATTCTATAATGATTTAAAGGGACACTATAGTCACCAGAACAACTACTTAATGTAGTTGTTCTGGTGAGTACAAAGCAGTGTTTACATTGCCCCTAGGGACACCTCCAAGTGGCCACTCCTTAGATGGCCACTGGAGGTGCTTCCTGGCTCAGTGCTGCTCTGCATGGAGACGCTGAATTTTCCTCATAGAGATGCATTTCTATGAGGAGATGCTGACTGGCCAAAACAGTGTTTGGCCCGCCCCCTTGTCAATTTTAGCCATGGGAAAGCATTGGACTGGCTAAAAATCGGCAATTCTGATAATGTCACCAAGGGGATGGGGCAAGTGCCAGCAGACCCACACGGCGCTGTAAATAAGGTGAGTTTTTCATACTTTTAAAGGAGGTAAGGGGAGGGGGGGGGGGCAAGCTACCTCTATTTCTTTAATTTTTTTTTTTTTTAATGTGTTAAAGAGGATTAATATGATTAAAGTGATGATCTAAAACCACAACTTACCTGAACTAGGACACGATGACAAAGCTTGGCGTGCACTAATGATTTTGCAACCCAACGTGCAGCATAAGCAGCTGATCGATCCACCTTAGTGTAGTCTTTTCCTGAAAATGCACCTCCCCCATGGGCACCCCATCCACCATAAGTGTCCACAATAATTTTTCGCCCAGTGACACCAGCATCACCCTGTCATACAGAGAGAAAAATCTTTTTTAAACTCAATTTTTTCTTAAAATGCAGTATAACTCAATAAAACATAAATAGCACACTCTAATATTAAAAATACATATATATATTTTTTACGTTCTAGTGTTCCTTTTGTTGCTTACATGACTGAGCTCCTCATGTCATGCAAAAAGGTGAATAAATAACATCATAAAACTTACCTGCAATCCAGCGCTGGGCCAGTCTCTTCTCTGCATTGCTTCTCCTCCGGTGAAGTCATCACTTATGATGACTTTTAACAAAATCCATTGCTTCTCATAGCGCTTTGGGAACATAACTGCTGGACTTCACCAATTTGACGCTTCTCATAGATTAGCACCGAATCTGATTGAATCATCTTGTGTGTGATGACGAAGGTGAAGACCACCCTCCAGTTTCTTACCTTTTCCTGGAGGGTGGCTTCCCTGGGGTCCAGTGGGCTCACTGGGGTGGCTGGGAGTTAAGTTCTTACTCTCTCCCGGCCTGGCCCCCTCCGGAACAGCTGGTCCTCCTTCCTCCCGGCTCCTGTTTCTGTGGGAGGAAGTGACGCGTGGCTGTCACTTCCTCCCAGCCGGCTGCTGAAAAGCAAGGGCCCGGCCGCGCTGTGAAAGCGCCTGAGTGCATGGGCCAACCGATGGCCCCATAGTTTGCGTGCAGAGGGTAAACGGGGCAGCTGCCTTGGGCCCCCCAGCAGGGACAGGGCCCGGGGCAGCTGCCCCGTTTGCCCTGCGTTTAACGACGGCCCTTCCTTTAGATATATTTTTACTTTGTTTCTCACAAAAGTACTTTGGTTTATTCACATCTATGAGTTTTATTTCAGTTGCTCATTCTCTATTCTATAATGATTTAAAGGGACACTATAGTCACCAGAACAACTACTTAATGTAGTTGTTCTGGTGAGTACAAAGCAGTGTTTACATTGCCCCTAGGGACACCTCCAAGTGGCCACTCCTTAGATGGCCACTGGAGGTGCTTCCTGGCTCAGTGCTGCTCTGCATGGAGACGCTGAATTTTCCTCATAGAGATGCATTTCTATGAGGAGATGCTGACTGGCCAAAACAGTGTTTGGCCCGCCCCCTTGTCAATTTTAGCCATGGGAAAGCATTGGACTGGCTAAAAATCGGCAATTCTGATAATGTCACCAAGGGGATGGGGCAAGTGCCAGCAGACCCACACGGCGCTGTAAATAAGGTGAGTTTTTCATACTTTTAAAGGAGGTAAGGGGAGGGGGGGGGGCAAGCTACCTCTATTTCTTTAATTTTTTTTTTTTTTAATGTGTTAAAGAGGATTAATGTGATTAAAGTGATGATCTAAAACCACAACTTACCTGAACTAGGACACGATGACAAAGCTTGGCGTGCACTAATGATTTTGCAACCCAGCGTGCAGCATAAGCAGCTGATCGATCCACCTTAGTGTAGTCTTTTCCTGAAAATGCACCTCCCCCATGGGCACCCCATCCACCATAAGTGTCCACAATAATTTTTCGCCCAGTGACACCAGCATCACCCTGTCATACAGAGAGAAAAATCTTTTTTAAACTCAATTTTTTCTTAAAATGCAGTATAACTCAATAAAACATAAATAGCACACTCTAATATTAAAAATACATATATATATTTTTTACGTTCTAGTGTTCCTTTTGTTGCTTACATGACTGAGCTCCTCATGTCATGCAAAAAGGTGAATAAATAACATCATAAAACTTACCTGCAATCCAGCGCTGGGCCAGTCTCTTCTCTGCATTGCTTCTCCTCCGGTGAAGTCATCACTTATGATGACTTTTAACAAAATCCATTGCTTCTCATAGCGCTTTGGGAACATAACTGCTGGACTTCACCAATTTGACGCTTCTCATAGATTAGCACCGAATCTGATTGAATCATCTTGTGTGTGATGACGAAGGTTAAGACCTTTCGAAACTCAAAGGTCTTCAATGAGGATGAGGATGTCAGTCTTGAACTTATCTAGTAGTTTAGTCAAATGTAAACATTGCCAGACAAAATGGAACAGGACCAAAATTAACTTCAATAAGTTGAAAGTGTTTTGCTGTTGAGAGTGTCCTTTTCAATACAGCTAACTACTTTGTTATAGAATTAAATCTTGGCATTTCTATATGTCTGATGTTTCATCCGTAGTATATAAATATTGATCCCATTCATTATGATGAAACAATTCTGATGCTTAGGCTGTCCTTGTAATGGAACACTTACCCATAGTAATAGTTAAAGCATTTTTAGAATAATTTGACATCTTACGTGCGGTCGACCTCCACTACTCCTGCCAGAGAACTGGAAGCTCCCGCTCAGGTGCCTCTGTTACCTCTGCTGAGCTAATGCCTCTCTGGCTGAGGTTGTGGAGGTGGACAACGTTTCCCAGCAGACCCCAGGTAAGAAGTCAAACCTTTCAAAAGCATGTACTACTTGCACCATAACCACTACAGCATTATGTAGTGGTTGTTTTGCTTGGAGTATTCCTTTAAATATGTGTATACAAAGTAAACATAAAAATCGCCATTAGTAACCACTGAACTTTTAACATACTGGATATACAACCATGGATTCCAATAAGGCCACTAATTTTTTGATTAGTTTTTACTGATTACCTTACTGCAGAAAATATTGTTGTCTTAAAGTTGTTTCTCTTCCATGCCCACAATGTTATATTATTTTCCTTCCCAATGCCATCCCAGTGTCCACTCTCCCTCATTACAATATTTCTTGAATTGGTACGTAATCCAAATATTGTTTACCAACAGTCAAGGTTTGGAAATGCACGGGCCGCTGGTAAAGCTTTTTCTGTACGTTGTGAACTTCTCTACGATAATGTTGAATGACTGCCTGTGCTATAGCAGAAACCATCTCTTGCCAGAACTGCATTAAAAAAGGCCCATGCAGAAAGAAGGCTGTGTTCACAAATATTAGTAGCTATCAAGTGGCAAACAGTAACATTTTGGCAGAGGGGAGAATACTAGAATTATATCTAAAGAGAAACTCTACTGTTAGAAATGCTAACATGTATGTTAATGTCTTAGATTTAGGGGCCCAAATTTACAATTGTAATATAGAAATAAAAAATTAAATCCCTCACAGTGAACGCCTCGGTGCCCATAGCTGAGATCATCAGTAATACTGATCTTGATACCGGAGAAACTGACGGAAGCCAAGCACAGAGAGATGGACACAGGTTTCTTCAGGAAGGAAGAGATTCTTTATTCGGTTCACCGATCGGGACTCAGAGGGACTAATGTCACCAAAATACAACAAGTTCTGAGCCCCGGACAATAGTGCAGGCTCCTTATATAGGCACATAACTCCTCCCATATTAAGCTCCACCCGCACATTCTCTTGACCAATCAATACAAATAAGAATTAACTTCCTGCTTGACCGCATGGCTTGTCCAGCACAATGGAGGAGGGGAATACTACATCCTGTATTCTCGCACATGCTCCGTACACTACTGATCGTATCTTGCCTCGTGCAACCAACTGATCGATACGTCAGCATATGCACGTACACATGCCACGTGGTAATCTCGGCCTACTAAATTTATTTTTACCGAGATTCCACCACATTCCCCCCTTTGATGCCTCTTGATATTTCACAATTACTTGAGGCATCACTTAACCTTGGTTTGCATACACCGCAAGTTACCATGAACCAGACCAGACTTGTCTATGATGTGAATCTTTCAACACTCATCTTCCTGCATTGGTTCTCCCTGATCTAGAGCCTTATATTTATAAATTGCCATTATCTGTGCAGCAGCCTTCCTCTCTGCTATATTTTCTATCAGGCTTTGGACAGACCTAACTACTAAGGGGATAAGACATGGCAGGAGTAGACACAACATTAAAATCACTAGGACTCCACCTACCAATGCCTTAAGCCCTCCAAACTGCTCATACCAGCTACCAAACCAACTACTTGGATTGTACCCTTTCCATACCTGAGTAGGCACATGTGCCAGTTTAACCATATGGTTAGTAAGCTCAGCTGTTGCTTGCCCTTCGTCATCTATAGTGTTGTCGTGAACCCGGAATTTTCGGTTCGCGAACGGCGAACGCGAACTTCCGCAAATGTTCGCGAACCGGCGAACCGCGCGAACCGCGCGAACCGCCATTGACTTCAATGGGCAGGCGAATTTTAAAAACAACAGGGACTCGTTCTGGCCACAATAGTGATGGAAAAGTTGTTTCAAGGGGACTAACACCTGGACTGTGGCATGCCAGAGGGGGATCCATGGCAAAACTCCCATGGAAAATTGCACAGTTGATGCAGAGTCTGCTTTTAATCCATAAAGGGCAGAAATCACCTAACATTGACACCTGTCCTCAAAGCCCAGCCCTGATACACACTGACACAGAGCAGAATAGAGACTGTTCCCCCTACATAGGGTCACTTGGCAGATATGGATTGACACCTGTCTTCAAAACCCCTGATACACACTGACACAGAGCAGAATAGGGACTGTTCCCCCTACATAGGGTCACTTGGCAGATATGGATTGACACCTGTCCTCAAAACCCCTGATACACACTGACACAGAGCAGAATAGAGACTGTTCCCCCTACATAGGGTCACTTGGCAGATATGGATTGACACCTGTCCTCAAAACCCCTGATACACACTGACACAGAGCAGAATAGGGACTGTTCCCCCTACATAGGGTCACTTGGCAGATATGGATTGACACCTATCCTAATGATCCCTGATACACACTGACACAGAGCAGAATAGAGACTGTTCCCCCTACATAGGGTCACTTGGCAGATATGGATTGACACCTGTCCTCAAAACCCCTGATACACACTGACACAGAGCAGAATAGAGACTGTTCCCTGTCCACAGAGACCATGATACACACTGACACAGAGCAGAATAGAGACTGTTCACCGTCCACAGAGACCATGATACACACTGACACAGAGCAGAATAGAGACTGTTCCCCCTACATAGGGTCACTTGGCAGATATGGATTGACACCTATCCTAATGATCCCTGATACACACTGACACAGAGCAGAATAGAGACTGTTCCCCCTACATAGGGTCACTTGGCAGATATGGATTGACACCAGTCCTCAAAACCCCTGATACACACTGACACAGAGCAGAATAGAGACTGTTCCCCCTACATAGGGTCACTTGGCAGATATGGATTGACACCTGTCCTCAAAACCCCTGATACACACTGACACAGAGCAGAATAGGGACTGTTCCCCCTACATAGGGTCACTTGGCAGATATGGATTGACACCTATCCTAATGATCCCTGATACACAGTGACACAGAGCAGAATAGGGACTGTTCCTCCTACATAGGGTCACTTGGCAGATATGGATTGACACCTATCCTAATGATCCCTGATACACACTGACACAGAGCAGAATAGAGACTGTTCCCCCTACATAGGGTCACTTGGCAGATATGGATTGACACCTATCCTAATGATCCCTGATACACACTGACACAGAGCAGAATAGAGACTGTTCCCCCTACATAGGGTCACTTGGCAGATATGGATTGACACCTGTCCTCAAAACCCCTGATACACACTGACACAGAGCAGAATAGAGACTGTTCCCCCTACATAGGGTCACTTGGCAGATATGGATTGACACCTATCCTAATGATCCATGATACACACTGACACAGAGCAGAATAGAGACTGTTCCCCCTACATAGGGTCACTTGGCAGATATGGATTGACAAATCCCTGACAAACAGCTACCACATGCAAGGAAGGCAGCAGGGGCGCAAATGACCCACTCCCGACGCGGGAAGGTAGTGACGACAAATAACAATACAGGACTCTTTAGATTTTCCAGACCCTGGGGTTGACATTAGTCCAGATTTACATCTTGTGACCCATGAGGATGTTCCAGGCACTACTTGTGAAATAAAGACAGATAATAAAGTGAATGATCCTTCTCCTTGGGACTTGCACCCTGTCGTTGAAGGTGGAGTAGGCAATGGCAAGAGCATGCTGTGGGTAGTCAGTGCAAACACTCTCTTCCCGGTGAATAATGAGGAGACTAACTATGATGACGTTATTTGCGTTGAAAGTAATGATGCCAGAGATCTTTTGAAACCATATGGAAGGAACGAATTGGTTAAAAGAAAGGCAAGAGACCACCTGCATATAGACAAGAATACGCATAAGAGAAAGAAGAGAACAGGTGAAAAAGAGAAGCTGCAGACTGCCTATCTGCAAATAGTTGAGTTATGTCCTGAAGATGTCCGTGTTACCACAGTGCAGACTCTGTTTGATACACTACTGAGGAGAGTCAGAGAAACCCCAGATCTTCACGTATTGGATGAGTCGGTGCGTGGAGTTGCAGAGAACGTAGAACAAGAAATATTTAAACTTTTCCTGTGTACTGACAGCAGATATACAAAGGGTCACTTGGCAGATATGGATTGACACCTGTCCTCAAAACCCCTGATACACACTGACACAGAGCAGAATAGAGACTGTTCCCTGTCCACAGAGACCATGATACACACTGACACAGAGCAGAATAGGGACTGTTACCCCTACATAGGGTCACTTGGCAGATATGGATTGACAAATCCCTGACAAACAGCTACCACATGCAAGGAAGGCAGCAGGGGCGCAAATGACCCACTCCCGACGCGGGAAGGTAGTGACGACAAATAACAATACAGGACTCTTTAGAGGCCCTGTAATTGTAATCAGTCCACTTGAAATCCTTTAACTTTGATCAATTGGAGGGAAGTCTGGTGCAGAGCCACTGACCCATGCGCAGGGCCAGCCTTAGGCCTTTGGGCGCCCTGTGCAAGAAATCTTCCCGACGCGGGAAGGTAGTGACGACAAATAACAATACAGGACTCTTTAGAGGCCCTGTAATTGTAATCAGTCCACTTGAAATCCTTTAACTTTGATCAATTGGAGGGAAGTCTGGTGCAGAGCCACTGACCCATGCGCAGGGCCAGCCTTAGGCCTTTGGGCGCCCTGTGCAAGAAATCTTCCCGACGCGGGAAGGTAGTGACGACAAATAACAATACAGGACTCTTTAGAGGCCCTGTAATTGTAATCAGTCCACTTGAAATCCTTTAACTTTGATCAATTGGAGGGAAGTCTGGTGCAGAGCCACTGACCCATGCGCAGGGCCGCCTTAGGCCTTTGGGCGCCCTGTGCAAGAAATCTTCCCGACGCGGGAAGGTAGTGACGACAAATAACAATACAGGACTCTTTAGAGGCCCTGTAATTGTAATCAGTCCACTTGAAATCCTTTAACTTTGATCAATTGGAGGGAAGTCTGGTGCAGAGCCACTGACCCATGCGCAGGGCCAGCCTTAGGCCTTTGGGCGCCCTGTGCAAGAAATCTTCCCAACGCGGGAAGGTAGTGACGACAAATAACAATACAGGACTCTTTAGAGGCCCTGTAATTGTAATCAGTCCACTTGAAATCCTTTAACTTTGATCAATTGGAGGGAAGTCTGGTGCAGAGCCACTGACCCATGCGCAGGGCCAGCCTTAGGCCTTTGGGCGCCCTGTGCAAGAAATCTTCCCAACGCGGGAAGGTAGTGACGACAAATAACAATACAGGACTCTTTAGAGGCCCTGTAATTGTAATCAGTCCACTTGAAATCCTTTAACTTTGATCAATTGGAGGGAAGTCTGGTGCAGAGCCACTGACCCATGCGCAGGGCCAGCCTTAGGCCTTTGGGCGCCCTGTGCAAGAAATCTTCCCGACGCAGGAAGGTAGTGACGACAAATAACAATACAGGACTCTTTAGAGGCCCTGTAATTGTAATCAGTCCACTTGAAATCCTTTAACTTTGATCAATTGGAGGGAAGTCTGGTGCAGAGCCACTGACCCATGCGCAGGGCCAGCCTTAGGCCTTTGGGCGCCCTGTACAAGAAATCTTCCCGACGCGGGAAGGTAGTGACGACAAATAACAATACAGGACTCTTTAGAGGCCCTGTAATTGTAATCAGTTCACTTGCACCAGTGGGGCTAAAAATTAGGCATGTACACATGCCTGAAAAATTTGGTATTGTTGCAGCCGCTGCTGTAGCAGCGGGCAGAAAAATTTATGTTTGTTTCACAGGCAGAAAGTGCCCTAAAACATGGCGGCTTGAACCCTAGTTGGTGGCGGATAAGTCACGCAAGTCAAACGTCATTCAGAGCTAAAATACAGCAGTGAACCATTTTTAGCCCAAGGCAGCTCATCTCATCAGGCCTTTTTTAAGCAAATGTATCGCCCAGTGTCAGTCCCTTCGGGATCCATCCCTCATTCATCTTAATAAAGGTGAGGTAATCTAGACTTTTTTGACCTAGGCGACTTCTCTTCTCAGTGACAATACCTCCTGCTGCACTGAAGGTCCTTTCTGACAGGACACTTGAAGCGGGGCAGGCCAGAAGTTCTATCGCAAATTGGGATAGCTCAGGCCACAGGTCAAGCCTGCACACCCAGTAGTCAAGGGGTTCATCGCTCCTCAGAGTGTCGATATCTGCAGTTAAGGCGAGGTAGTCTGCTACCTGTCGGTCGAGTCGCTCTCTGAGGGTGGATCCCGAAGGGCTGTGGCGATGCATAGGACTTAAAAAGGTCCGCATGTCCTCCATCAACAACACGTCTTTAAAGCGTCCTGTCCTTGCCGGCGTGGTCGTGGGAGGAGGAGGAGGAGGATGACTTCCACCTCTCCCCCTGTTAGATTCCCGTTGTGCTGTGACATCACCCTTATACGCTGTGTAAAGCATACTTTTTAATTTATTTTGCAAATGCTGCATCCTTTCCGACTTGTAATTTGGTAACATTTCCGCCACTTTCTGCTTATACCGGGGGTCTAGTAGCGTGGACACCCAGTACAGGTCGTTCTCCTTCAGCCTTTTTATACAAGGGTCCCTCAACAGGCAGGACAGCATGAAAGACCCCATTTGCACAAGGTTGGATGCCGAGCTACTCATTTCCCGTTCCTCCTCCTCACTGATGTCATTGAAGGTATGTTCTTCCCCCCAGCCACGTACAACACCACGGGTACCAGATAGGTGACAACGAGCACCCTGGGATGCCTGTTGTGTTTGGTCTTGCTCCTCCTCCTCCTCCTCAAAGCTACAATCCTCCTCTGACTCCTCTTCCTCACAATCCTCTTCCAGCGTTGCCGCAGGTCCAGCAAGCGATGCTGATAAGGCTGTTTCTGGTGGTGATGGTGACCACAACTCTTCCTCTTCATGCTCATCTACAGCCTGATCCAGCACTCTTCGCAGGGCACGCTCCAGGAAGAAAACAAATGGTATCATAGGCGTGCGCAGCCTGTTGCATTAGGGTGTGCACCCTAAAGCACAAACACACACGCCGCGTGTATATGTATTTTTATATACACATACACATACATATACATACATACATACACACACACACACATATATATACATATATATATATATATATATATATACAAATATACGTAGGTGCAGTGTGTGTGATTGTGAGCGGTGCAGTGTGTGTGTGATTGTGAGCGGTGCAGCGTGTAAGGGGTGCAGTGTGTGTGATTGCGAGGGGTACAGTGTATGTAATTGTAAGGGGTACAGTTTGTGTAATTGTGAGGGATTCAGTGTGTGTGGGGTACAATGTGTATGATTGTGAGGGGTGCACTGTGTGGGCGACAGGGGTTAGGAGGGGCAGCGACAGGGGTTGGGGGGTAGAGGGACAGGAGGTAGGGGGGTGAAGGGGCAGTGACAGGCGGTAGCGGGGGTAGATGGTTAGTGACAGGGGTTAGGGGGGTAGAGGGGTAGTGACAGGGGTTAGGGGGTAGAGGGGTAGTGACAGGGGTTAGAGGGGTAGTGACAGGGGTTAGGGGGTAGTGACAGGAGTTAGGGGGGTAGAGGGGCAGTGACAGGGGGTGGGGGGGAGTGGAGAGGCAGTGACATGGGTTAGAGGGGGTAGAGGGGCAGTGACAGGGGTTAGGGGGTAGTGACAGGGTTTAGAGGGGTAGTGACAGGGGTTAGGAGGGTAGAGGGGTAGTGACAGGGGGTGGGTGAGTGGAGGGGCAGTAACAGGAGTTAAGGGGGGGTGGAGAGGCAGTGACATGGGTTAGGGGGCAAAGGGGCAGTGACAGGGGTTAGGGGGGGTAGAGTGGTAGTGACAGGGGTTGGGGGGGTAGAGGGGTAGTGACAGGGGTTGGGGTAGAGGGGCAGTGACAGGGGTTTGGGGGGTAGTGACAGGGGTTGGGGTAGAGAGGTAGTGACAGGGGATGAGGGGGTAGTGACAGGAGTTAGGTGTGTAGAGGGGTAGTGACAGGGGTTATGGGGGTAGTGACAGGGGGTAGAGGGGTAGTGACAGGGGTTAGGGGGGTAGTGACAGGGGTTAGAGACAGGGGTTAGGGGGTAGTGACAGGGGTTAGGGGGTAGTGACAGGGGTTAGGGGGTAGAGAGCTAGTGACAGGGGATGAGGGGGTAGTGACAGGAGTTAGGGGGTAGAGGGGCAGTGACAGGGGTTGGGGGGGTGGAGAGGCAGTGACAGGGGTTAGGGGGGTAGAGGGGCAGTGACAGGGCTTATGGGGGTAGTGACAGGGGTTAGGGTGGTAGAGGGGTAGTGACAGGGGTAGGGGGGTAGTGACAGGGGTTAGAGGGGTAGTGACAGGGGTTAGAGGGTAGAGGGGTAGTGACAGGGGTTATAGGGCTAGTGACAGGGGTTAGGGGGGTAGTGACAGGGGTTAGGGGGGTAGTGACAGGGGTTATAGGGGTAGTGACAGGGGTTAGGGGGGTAGTGACAGGGGTTAGGGGGGTAGTGACAGGGGTTAGGGGGTTAGAGGGGTAGTGACAGGGGTTAGGGGGGTAGTGACAGGAGTTAGGGGGTAGTGACGGGTTAGGGGGTAGAGGTGTAGTGACAGGGGTTATGGGAGTAGTGACAGGGGGTAGAGGGGTAGTGACAGGGGTTAGGGGGGTAGTGACAGAGGGGTAGTGACAGGGGTTAGGGGGTAGTGACAGGGGTTAGGGGGTAGAGGGGTAGTGACAGGGGTTAGAGGGCTAGTGACAGGGGTTAGGGGGGTAGTGACAGGGGTTAGGGGGGTAGTGACAGGGGTTAGAGGGGTAGTGACAGGGGTTAGAGGGGTAGTGGCAGGGGTTAGAGGGGTAGTGACAGGGGTTAGGGGGTTAGAGGGGTAGTGACAGGGGTTAGGGGGTTAGAGGGGTAGTGACAGGGGTTAGGGGGTAGTGACAGGGGTTAGGGGGGTAGTGACAGGGGTTAGAGGGGTAGTGACAGGGGTTAGAGGGGTAGTGGCAGGGGTTAGAGGGGTAGTGGCAGGGGTTAGAGGGGTAGTGACAGGGGTTAGGGGGTTAGAGGGGTAGTGACAGGGGTTAGGGGGGTAGTGACAGGGGTTAGGGGGGTATGGGAGCAGAGGCAGGGTGAGGGGGGGGGCAGTGAGTGACAGGGGGCAGAGGGGGGTTTAAATACCTGCCCTGGCGGTCCAGTGGGCGCCCTCTCTCTTCAGTCTGCAGCTCCGCCGGGAGTGAGCTGCAGACCACATGGTGAGTCTCGCGATCTCCAGTCAGAGCGTTGCCGTGGCAACGCTCTGACAGGCTGGAGATCGCGAGACACCTCAGTCTGCAGCTCACTCCCGGCGGAGCTGCAGACTGAGGATTAGGGCAGACGGACAGGAGGGGCCTCGCACCCGGCGGCATTGTGGGCAAGCCGCCGGGCCCCCTCCTGTGTCGGGTCCTCGGTCATAGACCGAGGACCCGACATGTTAGTCTGCCCAGAGGTAGTGCAGCACAGGGGTGTGATTAGGGTGTGCTCAGGCACACCCGGCACACCCCGTGCGCACGC
This sequence comes from Pelobates fuscus, assembly GCF_036172605.1. NCBI lineage: Eukaryota > Metazoa > Chordata > Amphibia > Anura > Pelobatidae > Pelobates > Pelobates fuscus. The sequence goes on along the minus strand of NC_086326.1, from coordinate 119,023,045 downwards.
CTATGAATGGTATGATGTCGCTGATGGTGCCTTCGTTGCGACTGACTAGGTTTGTCACCTCCTCAAAAGGACGCATGAGCCTACAGGCATTGCGCATGAGCGTCCAGTAACGTGGCAAAAAAATTCCCAGCTCCCCAGAGGCTGTCCTAGCACCCCGGTCATACAAATATTCATTAACAGCTTTTTCTTGTTGGAGCAGGCGGTCGAACATTAGGAGTGTTGAATTCCAACGTGTAGGGCTGTCGCAAATCAAGCGCCTCACTGGCATGTTGTTTAGCCGCTGGATATCGGCAAAGTGAGCCATGGCCGTGTAGGAACGCCTGAAATGGCCACACACCTTCCTGGCCTGCTTCAGGACGTCCTGTAAGCCTGTGTACTTATGCACAAAGCGTTGTACGATCAGATTACACACATGTGCCATGCACGGCACATGTGTCAACTTGCCCAACTTCAATGCCGCTATCAATTTTTTTCCGTTGTCACACACCACTTTGCCGATATCCAGTTGCTGCGGAGTCAGCCACTTTTCCACCTGTGCGTTCAGGGCGGACAGGAGTGCTTGTTCGGTGTGACTCTCTGCTTTCAAGCAAGTCAAACCCAAGACGGCATGACACTGCCGTATCCGGGATGTGGAATAGTACCTGGGAGCTGGGGGGTGCCGTTGATGTGGAGCAAGAAGCAGCGGCACAAGAGGACTCAGTCGAGGAGTTTATGGAAGAGGATGGAGTAGGAGGAGTAGAGGAGGTGGCAGCAGGACTGCCTGCAATTCGTGGCGGTGTCACCAACTCCTCTGCAATGCAACGCATTCCTTGCTTGTCAGCCGTCAGCAGGTTTACCCAATGCGCAGTGTAGGTGATATACCTGCCCTGACCATGCTTTGCAGACCAGGTATCAGTGGTCAGATGGACCCTTGCCCCAACACTGTGTGCCAGACATGCCATGACTTCCTTTTGCACAATCGAGTACAAGTTGGGGATTGCCTTTTGTGAAAAGAAATTCCGGCCGGGTACCTTCCACTGCGGTGTCCCAATAGCTAAAACATTTTTTGAACGCCTCAGACTCAACCAGATTGTTTGGTAAAAGCTGGCGGGCTAATAGTTCGGACAAGCCAGCTGTAAGACGCTGGGCAAGGGGGTTACGCTCAAACATGTCCTTGACAGACACATGCCTGTGGGCAGATGAGCGGGAACTGCTCAAGGCGGGAGACGGAGTGGCGGATGGTTAAGAGGGGGCAAGAAGGACAGCAGTGGTTGACGTGGCTGAAGATGCTGGACCAGGAGGAGGATGGCGGCTTAGAGTAGGCGTGCTGCTTGTACTCATGTGTTGATCCCATAGGCGTTTGTGATGTGAGATCATGTGCCTACGCAAAGCAGTTGTACCTAGGTGGGTGTTGGACCTCCCACGACTCAGTTTCCTTTGGCACAGGTTGCAAATGGCATTGCTGTTGTCAGAGGCAGACACACAAAAAAAATGCCACACTGCTGAGCTCTGCAATGACGGCATTCTGGTGGTGGACACAGCATGCGTTGATTGGCGTGCTGTGGGGCTGACCCCGGGTGCCGATGCATGCTGTCTGACTGTGCCACTAGCTCCTTGAGACGACCCCCCCCTGCTTCCAACTGGTCTCCTCCTCCTCCTCCTCTCTGTCTCCCCATCTGAACTTTCGCCCTGTTCTTCTTCTCTTCTAGCGGGCACCCACGTGACATCCATGGACGCATCGTCATCATCAACCGCTTCGCTTGTATCTGACAACTCAGAAAAGGAAGCAGCAGCGGGTACAACATCATCATCATCACACCGTACCTCCATGTGTTTAATGCTGCCTGCCTGAGACATATCCCTGTTATCTACATCCTCTAGCAATAATGGTTGCGCATCACTCATTTCTTCAAACGGGTGTGTGAATAACTCCTCTGACATACCAAGTAAAGCGGCTGTGGTGCTAGTTTTGGTGGTGGCGGCAGGCGGGTGAGTGCTATCTTGAGAGGTGCCTGAAGCTAAGCTGGAGGAGGATGGTGCGTCAAGGTTCCGAGCGGAGGCTGTACAAGATTGGGTGTCCTGTGTTAGCCAGTCAACTAAGTCCTCAGAACTTTTCAAGTTCAGGGTACGTGGCTTCTGAAAACTGGGCATTATTCTAGGGCAAAAGGGAATCACAGCACCACGACCACGACGGCCCCTGCGGGGTGGCCTGCCTCTGCCTGTCATTTTTGGGGGGATTTGTGGTACTATGCGTGCAAGCTACTATGAGACCAGATATGATTGGCAATGTGCACTGGAACAGTTCCTCAGAGCACACACTGTAGGCCTGAGACACCCGCTTCAAGACAAGTAACTGCTATTCAATCTATAACAGTGAAAAACAAATTTTGGTTGTAAAAGCACGCTATAGAGACACAAGATATGAGTGGCAACTGTCAAAGCACGCTGGCACAGGTCTGCAGAGCACACGCTGAAGTAGGCCTGACACCAAGATGCTTGCAGACAACTAACTGATCTTCTATTACAGTGAAAAAAAAATATTTCTTTTAAATCTAAAGCTTAACCAATTGTTAAAACAGATATGAGTGGTGGCACTGGGCAAATAGGCACAGTATCCAATGTGAACCTCACACAGAAGCTGGCAGGCAGGCAACTGCTCTTCTATTACAGTGGAAACAAAATTTTGGTTGTAAAAGCACGCTAAAGAGACACCAGATATGATTGGCAACTGTCAAAGCACGCTGGCACAGGTCTGCAGAGCAAACGCTGAAGTAGGCCTGAAACACAGACGCTTGCAGACAACTAACTGCTCTTCTATTACAGTGAAAAAAAAAACATTCTTTTAAATCGAAAGCTTAACCAATTGTTAAAACAGATATGAGTGGTGGCACTGGGCAAATAGGCACAGTATCCAATGTGAACCTCACACAGAAGCTGGCAGGCAGGCAACTGTTCTTCTATTACAGTGGAAACAAAATTTTGGTTGTAAAAGCACGCTAAAGAGACACCAGATATGATTGGCAACTGTCAAAGCACGCTGGCACAGGTCTGCAGAGCACTCGCTGAAGTAGGCCTGAAACACAGACGCTTGCAGACAACTAACTGCTCTTCTATTACAGTGAAAAAAAATTATTTCTTTTAAATCGAAAGCTTAACCAATTGTTAAAACAGATATGAGTGGTGGCATTGGGCAAATAGGCACAGTATCCAATGTGAACCTCACACAGAAGCTGTCAGGCAGGCAACTGCTCTTCTATTACAGTGGAAACAAAATTTTGGTTGTAAAAGCACGCTATAGAGACACCAGATATGATTGGCAACTGTCAAAGCACGCTGGCACAGGTCTGCAGAGCACACGCTGAAGTAGGCCTGAAACACAGACGCTTGCAGACAACTAACTGCTCTTCTATTACAGTGAAAAAAAATTATTTCTTTTAAATCTAAAGATTAATCAATTGTTAAAACAGATATGAGTGGTGGCACTGGGCAAATAGGCACAGTATCCAATGTGAACCTCACACAGAAGCTGGCAGGCAGGCAACTGCTCTTCTATTACAGTGGAAACAAAATTTTGGTTGTAAAAGCACGCTAAAGAGACACCAGATATGATTGGCAACTGTCAAAGCACGCTGGCACAGGTCTGCAGAGCACACGCTGAAGTAGGCCTGAAACACAGACGCTTGCAAACAACTAACTGCTCTTCTATTACAGTGAAAAAAAATTATTTCTTTTAAATCGAAAGCTTAACCAATTGTTAAAACAGATATGAGTGGTGGCACTGGGCAAATAGGCACAGTATCCAATGTGAACCTCACACAGAAGCTGGCAGGCAGGCAACTGCTCTTCTATTACAGTGGAAACAAAATTTTGGTTGTAAAAGCACGCTATAGAGACACCAGATATGATTGGCAACTGTCAAAGCACGCTGGCACAGGTCTGCAGAGCACACGCTGAAGTAGGCCTGAAACACAGACGCTTGCAGACAACTAACTGCTCTTCTATTACAGTGAAAAAAAATTATTTCTTTTAAATCTAAAGCTTAACCAATTGTTAAAACAGATATGAGTGGTGGCACTGGGCAAATAGGCATAGTATCCAATGTGAACCTCACACAGAAGCTGGCAGGCAGGCAACTGCTCTTCTATTACAGTGGAAACAAAATTTTGGTTGTAAAAGCACGCTAAAGAGACACCAGATATGATTGGCAACTGTCAAAGCACGCTGGCACAGGTCTGCAGAACACACGCTGAAGTAGGCCTGAAACACAGACGCTTGCAGACAACTAACTGCTCTTCTATTACAGTGAAAAAAAATTATTTCTTTTAAATCGAAAGCTTAACCAATTGTTAAAACAGATATGAGTGGTGGCACTGGGCAAATAGGCACAGTATCCAATGTGAACCTCACACAGAAGCTGGCAGGCAGGCAACTGCTCTTCTATTACAGTGGAAACAAAATTTTGGTTGTAAAAGCACGCTAAAGAGACACCAGATATGATTGGCAACTGTCAAAGCACGCTGGCACAGGTCTGCAGAGCACACGCTGAAGTAGTGTCAGGGTACCTGCGGTCTCTACCTCCGAAAGAGGTAGAGACTTAGCTGTTCCTCCCTCCAGACGGCCTGATGGCTCCCTTCCCCACGGTCTATCCGGTCATGCAAGGCCGGCCGCGAGGGAGTGACTGCCTTTTACAGCATCTAGGCAGGAAGTTGTCATCAGGAAACTCCTCCGGAACGACCTGTCACTCAATTGCTGCAGGACCAATCAGGACGCCTCGGAGGCGTGGTTACTGCTCTGAACAGGGTATTTAACAGAGCTTCGTTCATTAGCTCATTGCCCTGTCGTGGTTCTAGCTTGTTCTAGTCACTCAGTGCTTGTGTGTTCTATTATCCCTTTTGGTTTTGACCCGGCTTGTTTACCTTACTCTGCTTATCTCTGTTACCCTTGATTTGGCTTGTCTCTCGCTTACCTGTCTTCTGTTACCCTCGACCTCGGCTTGTCTTTGACCATTCTATACTGTACTACTTACGTTAGTCCGGCCATTCTAAGGTCCGGTATACGTATCTGGCTACTGTTTGTACTCTGCGTGTTGGATCCCTGTCCCGATCCTGACATTACGACAGGGCCAATGGATCCTGCAAGTACAAACAGTCAGCTTGCTTCTCCTGATCCTAGGTTTGAAGCCATGGATCACAGAATGGATCAGATGGCGCTTGCGCTACAGGCTCTATTATCTCGTGCCAATAACCCACCAGAGGAGATACGTAATACCCCTGTTTCTCCTGTCGGTTCAGGTCTAGAGGTAGCCACAGTGGGTGCTTCTTCTCGCATTACCCCCCCAGTACGCTATGGTGGGGCTCCTGAGAAGTGTCGTGGATTCTTAAACCAAATTAGTATCCATTTTGAATTGCAACCTCGCTCTTATCCTACAGATAGGGCAAAGGTAGGATTTATTATCACCCTACTTATTGAGAAAGCTCTGAGATGGGCCAACCCATTATGGGAGAACGATAACCCATTAGTTTATAACTATAACGCCTTTGTAGCTGCTTTTAGAAGAACATTTGACCATCCAGGTAGAAAGGTTAATGCAGCCAGATTACTGTTGCGCCTGGAACAGGAGAACCGAACACTGGTGGATTATGCACTAGAGCTCAGGTCTCTGGCGTCAGAGGTCAAGTGGAATGAGCAGGCGTATATGGATGTATTTTTGAATGGCTTATCTGAAGTAATCCTTGATGAGGTTGCTACCAGAGAACTCCCTGAGAATTTAGAGGATTTAATTTCGTTCGTCTCTCGTATAGATGAACGTTTAAGAGAGAGACAGAACACTCGAGAGAGGAACCGGAGACCTTCTTTTAGGTTAGCCCCCGCTTCTCCAAGTCCTGACTCCACGGTATCTTTGCTTCCTGAACCTATGCAGATAGGGTATACCCCCCTCTCTGAGGAGGAAAGACAGTACAGGAGAAGAGAGGGTTTGTGTATGTATTGTGGAGCTAAGGGTCATTTACTCTCAAACTGTTCTAACCGCCCGGGAAACGCTCGCACCTAAGTCTCTCTAGAGGACAGGCCTTGGGTGTTTCTATTTTGTCCTCTACTCCTAATTATAAAGATCACAGGCTTCTGCTACCAGTTTCCTTAACTTGCGGGAGGGAAGTAGTAAGGGCTATGGCTTTGATAGATTCCGGTGCTGCTGAGAATTTTATCGACCAAGCCTTTGCTAGTAAAAACAATTTCCCATCCCAGCTAAGAGAGACACCCTTGGCCGTTGAGGCCATAGATGGTAGACCACTACTAGACCCTGTTATCTTTCGTGAGACCATACCCATTGAGTTAAATGTTGGTATCCTACACGTGGAGAATTTATCTCTTCTGCTCATTTCGTCTCCTTCCATTCCCATAGTTCTGGGGTACCCATGGTTGAAAGAACATAACCCTATTATTGATTGGGAGTTAGGGGAGATACTCTCGTGGGGCCAGGGCTGCCAGGATCGGTGTTTGTGCAAGGTTTCTCCATTAGCTAATATTAACATACAGGAGAATCCTACTCAGTCCACAGAAAGACAAATACCAGACCTTTACCTAGACTTAAGGGCAGTGTTTGACAAGAAGAATGCCGATTCTTTGCCGCCACACAGGTCATTTGACTGTAAAATTAAGCTTCTACCCGGGACTATGCCTCTGAGGGGCCATGTATATCCTTTGTCTGTTCAGGAAAACTCGGTTCTAGAGGAGTATATTCAGGAGAATTTAGAAAAGGGATTCATCAGGAGGTCTTCTTCTCCGGCCGGGGTGGGGTTCTTTTTCATTAAGAGGAAGGATGGCACGCTGAGACCTTGTATCGATTACCGAGGCTTGAATAAAATAACTGTCAGAAATGCCTATCCCATCCCACTGATTACCGAGTTATTTGATCGTCTTAAGGGCTCCAAAATCTTCACCAAGTTAGATCTCAGAGGGGCTTACAATTTGGTGAGAATCCAGCAAGGTCACGAGTGGATGACGGCATTCAATACCCGGTATGGCCATTACGAATACACTGTTATGCCATTTGGACTATGCAATGCTCCTGCAGTATTTCAAGAGTTGATTAATGAGGTACTTAGGGAGTTTCAGCATGATTGTGTTATTGTTTACCTGGACGACATACTAATACATTCTAAGGAGATTGAGACTCACCATAGACAGGTCAGAAAGGTGTTACACAAACTTCTGCAACATGGTCTATACTGCAAATTGGAGAAGTGCAGTTTTGATCAGTCTCAGGTAGACTTTCTTGGGTACGTGATTTCTGGGGAAGGTTTTAAAATGGATCCTGGTAAACTCCAATCTATTTTAGACTGGCCTTTGCCCAAAGGACTCAAGGCTATCCAAAGGTTTATGGGTTTTTCCAACTACTATAGGCGCTTCATTAAGGGTTACTCCTCTATCATTGCGCCTATTACCAATATGACCAAACAAGGGGCTGATACTAAGTTCTGGTCTGAGGAAGCTCTTGGTGCTTTTAAGACTCTCAAGGAACTTTTTGCCTCAGCTCCCATTCTAGTTCATCCTGATACGACTCTGCCTTTCTTGCTCGAGGTCGATGCTTCTGAGACAGGAGTTGGGGCTGTTCTGTCTCAAAGGTTAGGGGTGGATAAACCGTTACACCCTTGTGGTTTCTTCTCTAAAAAATTTTCTGGGCCTGAGAGCAGATATGACATCGGGGAGAGGGAACTGTTAGCGGTCATTAAGGCTTTAAAGGAGTGGAGACATTTACTGGAAGGGACACTACACCCTGTTACTATCCTAACGGATCATAAGAACTTGTCTTATATTGGGGAGGCTAAGCGCTTGTCCGCCAGGCAGGCTCGCTGGGCTTTGTTCCTCACTCACTTTAATTATGTACTTACGTATAGACCTGGTTCTAAGAACTCTAAAGCCGATGCTTTGTCTCGTCAATATGAACCATCCACTATAACTGAACCACTTCTGTCCTCCATAGTTCCTAAGGGGAATATCATCGCGAACACGAATCTCAGGATTCACTCTCCATTGCTTTCTGAGATCATGAAGTTTCAGCATTTGGCACCCAAACAGACTCCTGGGGATCGACACTTCGTTCCTGCCGCTCTCCAACTGGAGGTGCTATGCTGTCTCCATAACAGCAAGGTGGCTGGGCATCCTGGCATCCGCAAGACTTATGCGCTGGTCTCTAAAGATTTTTGGTGGCCTGACTTACGCAAGGATATTAAAGAATTCATCGGGGCATGTGAAGTTTGTACCAAGACCAAGCTACCCCATTCGCTTCCATGCGGATTTCTGCACCCTTTAGAGGTTCCTGAAAAGCCTTGGTCCTGTCTGGCAATGGACTTCATTGTTGATTTGCCTATCTCTAAAAAGCAGACTGTCATCCTCACTGTGGTAGACAGATTTACTAAAATGGCTCACTTCATTCCCTTACCTAAACTCCCATCTTCGCCCGAATTAGCGGAGATATTCGCCAGGGAGATTTTCCGTTTGCATGGGATACCTTCCCAAATTGTCTCTGACAGAGGCTCCCAATTTGTTTCCCGTTTTTGGAGATCATTCTGCTCCCAACTAGGCATCAAATTGAATTTCTCCTCTGCCTATCATCCTCAGTCCAATGGAGCTGCTGAACGCACTAACCAAAAAGTTGAACAATATTTACGTTGTTTCGTTTCAGAACACCAGGACGATTGGGTCGGTTTGATTCCTTGGGCGGAGTTTGCACATAACAATCTCATTTGTGATTCTACGCATTCTAGCCCTTTTTTCTTGAATTATGGCTTTCATCCTTCCATCCTTCCTTCGGAGTCTTCTTCTCAAGGGATACCGTCGGTGGATGTTCATGTTGCCAATTTAAGAGAGTTGTGGGATCAAACTCGACAAATCCTTCTGCACAATTCTACGCTGGTTAAAAAACACGCTGACAAACGTAGAAGGGCAGCACCGGTGTTTGTTCCAGGCGATAGAGTATGGTTAAGTACTAGAAACATTCGGTTAAAAGTGCCGTCCATGAAGTTTGCTCCTCGATATATTGGACCTTACAGGGTACTGTCTCAAATTAACCCAGTTGCGTATCGTTTAGCGTTGCCTAATGCCTTACGCATTCCTAATTCATTTCATGTTTCCTTGCTAAAACCATTAATATGTAACAGGTTCTCCTCCACGATTGCCCCTCCCCGCTCAGTTCAGGTGGAGGGTCAGGAGGAGTATGAGGTCAATTCCATCGTTGATTCTCGAATCTCCCGGGGGAAACTGCAATATCTGGTCGATTGGAAGGGTTATGGTCCTGAGGAGAGAAGTTGGGTACCTCAGGAGGAGGTGCATGCTCCCCGTCTCCGCAGGGCGTTTCACTCTCGATTCCCTTCTCGCCCTGGTGTATTCCGGTGGGTGGGCGTATCTGAGAAGGGGGGTACTGTCAGGGTACCTGCGGTCTCTACCTTTGAAAGAGGTAGAGACTTAGCTGTTCCTCCCTCCAGACGGCCTGATGGCTCCCTTCCCCACGGTCTATCCGGTCATGCAAGGCCGGCCGCGAGGGAGTGACTGCCTTTTACAGCATCTAGGCAGGAAGTTGTCATCAGGAAACTCCTCCGGAACGACCTGTCACTCAATTGCTGCAGGACAAATCAGGACGCCTCGGAGGCGTGGTTACTGCTCTGAACAGGGTATTTAACAGAGCTTCGTTCATTAGCTCATTGCCCTGTCGTGGTTCTAGCTTGTTCTAGTCACTCAGTGCTTGTGTGTTCTATTATCCCTTTTGGTTTTGACCCGGCTTGTTTACCTTACTCTGCTTATCTCTGTTACCCTTGATTCGGCTTGTCTCTCGCTTACCTGTCTTCTGTTACCCTCGACCTCGGCTTGTCTTTGACCATTCTATACTGTACTACTTACGTTAGTCCGGCCATTCTAAGGTCCGGTATACGTATCTGGCTACTGTTTGCTACTGTTGCTGTTTGCTACGTGTTGGATCCCTGTCCCGATCCTGACAAGTAGGCCTGAAACACAGACGCTTGCAGACAACTAACTGCTCTTCTATTACAGTGAAAAAAAATTATTTCTTTTAAATCGAAAGCTTAACCAATTGTTAAAACAGATATGAGTGGTGGCACTGGGCAAATAGGCACAGTATCCAATGTGAACCTCACACAGAAGCTGGCAGGCAGGCAACTGCTCTTCTATTACAGTGTAAACAAAATTTTGGTTGTAAAAGCACGCTAAAGAGACACCAGATATGATTGGCAACTGTCAAAGCACGCTGGCACAGGTCTGCAGAGCACACGCTGAAGTAGGCCTGAAGCACAGACGCTTGCAGACAACTAACTGCTCTTCTATTACAGTGAAAAAAAAATATTTCTTTTAAATCGAAAGCTTAACCAATTGTTAAAACAGATATGAGTGGTGGCACTGGGCAAATAGGCACAGTATCCAATGTGAACCTCACACAGAAGCTGGCAGGCAGGCAACTGCTCTTCTATTACAGTGGAAACAAAATTTTGGTTGTAAAAGCACGCTAAAGAGACACCAGATATGATTGGCAACTGTCAAAGCACGCTGGCACAGGTCTGCAGAGCACACGCTGAAGTAGGCCTGAAATACAGACGCTTGCAGACAACTAACTGCTCTTCTATTACAGTGAAAAAAAATTATTTCTTTTAAATCGAAAGCTTAACCAATTGTTAAAACAGATATGAGTGGTGGCACTGGGCAAATAGGCACAGTATCCAATGTGAACCTCACACAGAAGCTGGCAGGCAGGCAACTGCTCTTCTATTACAGTGGAAACAAAATTTTGGTTGTAAAAGCACGCTATAGAGACACCAGATATGATTGGCAACTGTCAAAGCACGCTGGCACAGGTCTGCAGAGCACACGCTGAAGTAGGCCTGAAACACAGACGCTTGCAGACAACTAACTGCTCTTCTATTACAGTGAAAAAAAAATATTTATTTTAAATGTAAAGCTTAACCTATTGTTAAAACAGATATGAGTGGTGGCACTGGGCAAATAGGCACAGTATCCAATGTGAACCTCACACAGAAGCTGGCAGGCAGGCAACTGCTCTTCTATTACAGTGAAAAAAAAATATTTATTTTAAATGTAAAGCTTAACCTATTGTTAAAACAGATATGAGTGGTGGCACTGGGCAAATAGGCACAGTATCCAATGTGAACCTCACACAGAAGCTGGCAGGCAGGCAACTGCTCTTCTATTACAGTGAAAAAAAAAATATTTATTTTAAATGTAAAGCTTAACCTATTGTTAAAACAGATATGAGTGGTGGCACTGGGCAAATAGGCACAGTATCCAATGTGAACCTCACACAGAAGCTGGCAGGCAGGCAACTGCTCTTCTATTACAGTGAAAAAAAATTAATTATTTTAAATGTAAAGCTTAACCTATTGTTAAAACAGATATGAGTGGTGGCACTGGGCAAATAGGCACAGTATCCAATGTGAACCTCACACAGAAGCTGGCAGGCAGGCACCTGCAATTACATTACACAGGGAAAAAAAAAAAAAGCAGCCTGATGTTATAGCCCTAAAAAGGGCTTTTTGGGGTGCTGTCCTTACAGCAGAGATCAGATGAGTCCTTCAGGATTGTAGTGGACACTGAATACCCTAGCCTAGCTATCAATTTCCCTATGTAATCAGCAGCAGCTAAACTTTCCCTCCTCTCACTAAGCATGCATCTTCCGAATGAATCGAAAATGGATGCTGGGAGGGAGGTTGGAGGGTGTGGAAGGGAGGGAGTGCTGCTGATTGGCTGTAATGTGTCTGCTGACCGAGAGGCACAGGGTCAAAGTTTGCCCAATGATGACGAATAGGGGGCGGATCGAACTGCGCATGTGTCCGCCCGCCGTGGCGAACGCGAACACGCTAATTTCGCCAGGAACTGTTCGCCGGCGGACAGTTCGGTACATCACTAGTCATCTATTTGAAGACAGCAATTGCTCAGGTTAAACTTCCCACATACACCTCCCTCTACTGCCAATAGGTAATCCAAGGCTAATCTATTTTGGTACACTGCTGTCCTCATCCTGGTATTATGCTTCGCTAGAAGATTGTGAGGTCTCGTTAGTAATAATCTCAACCACCGCCTGTAATCTTATAATACGGTTGAGCATATAAATTGGGGTTCTATATCCAAAGGTACCATCCTCTGCCCACGTGGCTGGCCCGTAATACTCTATAATACGCTGGGGAGGCCATTCATCATCTTCCCAGGCGCCTATCTCTATGGGTCCCCTTTTCTTCCTATGATTCACATCATACACTTTAACACCTAAAGTCTCACCTGTTTCAATAGGTAACAAGAAGAAGGATGGTTTGAGCATACCCAACACACATGCCCCTTCCCAGTCCTGGGGCAACTCCGAATAGGCTTTCTTACCACAGATCCAGTACAAATTTGCTGGGGCTCTCCAACTAGATGTGATGGATAAATCAAACCATACGTCCTTTAAATTGGCATATCTTGCAAACGGGTTAGATGGTTCTGAGACATTTGAAGCCGACCACCAAGTTGTATTCTTTGTATCATCATCATAAGCTTTTTGCCCTAGACAAGTTAACTCTCCTACAGAAGTATTATACATCATTCCTTTCCTTGCTATGCAAACATAACCTATGATGGAGGTCTTTAATCTCCACTCAGATTTACCTCTAACACTCATCTGATAATCGGCTTGTGAAGATATTAATTGTTCAACTCCCTCAGAACCGGACATTACCTCCTTTGCTTCCCAAGGCCATTGGTCTCCCATGTTAGTACCTCCACACATAGCAGTTGGTAACATTAAGACTACCGGCAATACTTTCAGCTAAATCAATGAACAGGTTTTTAGCGTTATGGGGGATCTTATTATCTATACTCATTTCTTCATAGAAGGAATGGTATACCTGATGAGTTTGGGAGGTTACCGTATCAGTCTCTATCCCTATAAACAATACTGTCCCAGGGTCTAAACCCGTCCCATGTATTTGAAACCCAAATAAATTACCATATTTATCTAAGAACTTGTCAGGGTTATTTATAAGAATATGGACCGGATTGCATTCCATAGACTTACAGTATGGATTGGTAGGCAACTTAGTCACAATCATATCCTTGTCTGCTGTCTGTCCCCAAGTTGCCCACCCCACACAAGACCAATATGGGCAAAAGTTATATTCTCTATTTGGGCATCTAGGACTCACATACTTATTTTTACTGCTGGGACAAATATATTTATCATTAGACCCATACGTTCTCTCCCATCTAAGATCCCCACATACATTCCACGGCTTTCTACCACTTGATATCGCCTTACACGCATCCAATAGCAGAACACCCAAAGAATGTACGGATTCTAACACTGTTTTGTTAATTAGGGTCCCCTGAGGATCTCCATTTCTGAGAGTCAACCAAATTGTACGGGGTTGATACTCTGGACTGAAGCACTTAGGTTCTCCTACTCCTAAATGGCACACACTATATTCTATATTTAAGTATCTACATCTTGATACATCTCCTTTACACTTGTATTGCGAATGCCAAATTAGGGTCTGGGAAATATGGTTACCTGTTCTTGTAGTCTTAATGCATACCTCACAGCTAGGAGTGTCGGTACCTCTACCTTCCTGAATATAAAAATACACATATAAAAACATTATCAGAAACACATCTTTCGTCATCATCCTCAGTCTTTGTCCGTGCGATGGCACCTCAGCTTCCAGGATGTAAGGGCTGCAGGGAATGGAGTTCTGCTCGTCTTCACAGGGGTCCCTTCGAGACTTTTCCTGACTTATACACTACACTTCGGTGAGCGGACAGGCTTTATTATGGCCTTCTCACTCACTTACTAATCTCTGAAACAATAAAATTTGTAATCCACAAAGTTCCTCGTCACTCCGACTGAGTCGTGTGCTTTAACCGGATCTTGCAGGGATTCTCTGGATCTGCTGTAGCTTGCCAAGAATCGACTGCTGCTGGTTTAACCCTGGAGTGATGTATCCACGGAGTCACTTCGGCCACTTTTATCGCTGTAGGGGTAGACAAAAGAACAACATAAGGACCTCTCCACTTGGGCCCTAACTGTACATTATTCCACTCTTTAATCCACACTTGGTCTCCTGGGTGGTAACTATGAACTGGGGGATAAATATTCACAGGTAATCTATCTTGTACCCATTTCTGTACCTCCTCCATAGTCTTACCCAACTCTACAACCTGCTGCCGAGTAATTCCTTCTCCCAACTGACTCAAATCCCCCCTTAAGTTGCCAAGTACGGGAGGTGGTCGCCCATACATGATTTCAAAAGGAGAGAGGCCCATCCTTCTGGTAGGTGTACTGCGGATTCGCAATAGAGCTATGGGCAAAAGAACGTTCCACTTAAGTTGGGTTTCCTGACACATTTTTGCCAACTGGTTCTTAATAGTTCTATTCATTCTCTCTACTTTACCAGAACTCTGGGGTCTATATGCCGTATGAAGCCTCCACTTTTTACCAAGCATATGAGTCAGTTGTTGTAGGCACTGATGAACAAAAGCTGGACCATTGTCCGATCCTATAGAGCAGGGTAGTCCATAACGGGGTATTATTTCTCGTAACAGGAACCTCACAACTTCTCCTGCTTTCTCTGTATGAGTAGGACATGCTTCTACCCAGCCTGAATAGGTGCACACAACTACTAGTAGGTAGCGATGTCCACCAGATTTAGGCATTACTGTATAGTCAATTTGTAGATCGGACATGGGGAGTCCCCCCATAAACTGAACTCCTGGTGGCTTTACTGGTCCTTGCCTTGCATTATTTTTAGCACACGTTACACATCTTCGTACAATGGCTTGAGTCAAGTTGGACAATCTTGGTATGTAGAAATGTTTTCTGAGAGACTCTTCTGTACTGTCTCTCCCAGAATGTGTCCCGTTGTGATAGTTTTGGACAATTTCTACTGCTAGTGATGCTGGAATAACTATTCTCCCATCTTCTAACTGATACCATTTGTTCTCCAAATACTTTCCAGGTTCAGTCTTTAACCACTCCTCTTCTTGAGCTGTATAAACTGGAGTCCATTGAGACAGTGGAGTTGGTATAAGAGCAGCTATATGCCCCACATATTCCTGTCTTTCTGATTCAGCGGCACGCTTAGCTGCATTATCTGCCATCCGATTTCCTTTGGTTACATCACCATCTCCTCTCAGATGCGCTCGACAATGTATGATACCGACTTCTTTCGGTTCCCATACTGCTTCCAATAGTTTTAGGATTTCAGCTGCGTACTTGATTTCTTTGCCCTCTGAATTCAATAGTCCTCTTTCTTTATACAAAGCTCCGTGGGCATGAGTGGTTAAAAACGCATACTTGGGGTCCGTGTAGATCATGGGTCGTCAACCTGGTCCCTACCGCCCACTAGTGGGTGTTTCAGGATTCCAGGTGGGCGGTAGGGATTTTCAATTTTTTTTTTATAAATTGGGCAGGCGGGCGGGCGCGAGCCGGCGGTACCACTGTGACTGGGTACCGCCATCACCACTTGCGGCCCCGGCGGCAAACCGCCGGGGCCGCATATGGAGGGGTCCATCGGGTGGCCCATGCTGTCAGGGCCACCCGATGGATGTGGATTGTGAGGGGGCCCGGTCAGCGCTGGGCGCTTTAACAGCGCGACCGGGCCCCCTGTGATGACATCAAATCTGCTGGGAGGAAGTGATTCCCCGGTCACTCCTCCCAGCATACAGAGAGCCGCGCGGGAGGAAGGAGGAGGAGGGAGTCAGAGTGGGAACTCTGACTCCCATGCACCTGAGCCACCACTGGACCCCAGGGAAAGTCACCCTCCTGCACCTTAAAGGTAGGAAACAGGAGGGTGACTTAAATATAATGTGTGTTTGTTTGTGTATGTGTCTTTGTATGTATGTCTTGTGTGTGTCTGTATATATGTCTTGTGTGTGTCTTATGTAAGTGTCTTGTGTGTGTATGTCTGTATACATGTGTCTTGTCTTTGTATGTATGTCTTGTGTGTGTCTTATGTGTGTGTGTATGTCTGTATATATGTGTGTCTTGTCTTTGTATGTATGTCTTGTGTGTGTCTTATGTATGTGTCTTGTGTGTATGTCTGTATACATGTGTCTTGTGTTTGTATGTATGTCTTGTATGTGTCTTGTGTGTATGTCTGTATACATGTGTCTTGTGTTTGTATGTATGTCTTGTGTGTGTGTCTGTATGTGTGTCTTATGTATGTGTCTTGTGTGTGTGTGTGTGTATGTCTGTATATATGTGTGTCTTGTCTTTGTATGTATGTCCTGTGTGTGTCTTATGTATGTGTCTTGTGTGTGTGTATGTCTGTATACATGTGTCTTGTCTTTGTATGTATGTCTTGTTTGTGTCTGTGTGTATGTCTGTATATATGTGTGTCTTGTCTTTGTATGTATGTTGTGTGTGTGTCTTTGTATGTATGTTTTGTGTGTGTGTGTGTCTTTGTATGTATGTCTTGTGTGTGTGTGTCTTTGTATGTATGTCTTGTGTGTGTGTGTGTTTGTATGTATGTCGTGTGTGTGTGTGTGTGTTTGTATGTATGTCTTGTGTGTGTGTGTCTTTGTATGTATGTATTGTGTGTGTGTGTCTTTGTATGTATGTCTTTGTATGTGTCGTGTGTGTGTGTCTGTCTGTATATATGTGTGTATGTATGTGTCGTGTGTGTGTCTGTCTGTATATATGTGTGTATGTATGTGTGTCTGTTTCTTGTGTCTGTCTGTATGTGTCTTTGTATGTATGTCTTTGTGTGTGTGTGTGTGCCTGTCTGTCTGTATGCTGTCTGTGTGTCTGTATGTCTGTATGTATGTGTGCCAGTCTGTTATAGTGGGATACCTAGCTCAGCCTTCCTACTGGGCATTGCTATAAGGAAGGTAAAAAAAGGGGGAAAAAAGGTGGGGAGGGGAATTGAGGAGGGAGAAGAGGGGAGCTGACGCACAGATGAGAAATCATATTATGCGCAAACAGAGAAGTCGTCTGAATATCACCGAAAGAGGAGACCTTCGTTTGTTCCTTACAACCTCAAGGATCTCATTAATCACTAGTAAAGGTAATTTCAATTTACTTTATTGTTTTCTCATTAAACTTTTTATAAAGTTAAAAACATTATAAACATGCATTAATTGCAAATAAAAAGATAAATGTACGTACATTTATTTTTTTTAAAACACCCTCCTTTCGAAAAAAATATTCCGCACTTGCGCGAAAACTGGTGGGCGGTAAGGAAATTTTTTCGACCAAAAAGATGCATTAGTGGGCGGTAGTTAGAAAAAGGTTGACTACCACTGGTGTAGATGTTCACTCTTAAACCTTCAGCCAATTGTAACGCTCGTGTCAGTGCTATCAATTCTGCCTTTTGTGCTGATGTTCCTTTTGCCAGTGGCCGAGCTTCTATCACCTTGTCTATTGTTGTTAATGCATATCCTGCATAGCGGATCCCTTCTTTCACATAACTACTGCCGTCGGTGTAATATTGAACGTCGGGGTTCTGGATGGGAAAATCACGAAGATCTGGTCTACTTGAAAATACTTCATCCATCACTTCCAAACAATCATGTTGACTTTCAGTAGGTTGTGGAAAAAGGGTAGCTGGATTTAAGGTATTAACATTCTCTAAATGCACTCTTGGGTTTTCACATAACATTGCTTGATACTTGGTCATACGGCTGTTACTAAACCAATGATTTCCTTTGTAATCCAACAACGTCTGTACCGCATGTGGGACTCGTAGATAAAGTTCTTGACCCAGAGTGAGTTTATCGGCTTCAGCTACCAGCAGGGCGGCTGCAGCTACGGCTCTTAGACAAGGTGGAAGTCCGCTGGCCACTGCATCCAATTGCTTAGACATATAGGCAACAGGCCTTTGCCATGATCCTAAGTACTGTGTCAATACTCCCACAGCCATTCTTCTTTGCTCATGTACATACAGGTAGAATGGTCGTGTGTGATCAGGCAGACCTAATGCTGGGGCACTCATCAAAGCCTTCTTCACATCTTCAAATGCCGTTTGCTGTTCTTGAGTCCATAGGAAGGGGTCGTGCTCTGTACCTTTGATAGCTGCATACAGAGGTTTTGCCAATATCGCGTAACTGGGAATCCATATCCTACAGAAGCCTGCTGCCCCCAAGAATTCTCGCACTTGTCTTCTATTCTTGGGTATCGGTATTTGGCACACAGCTTCTTTTCTCTCTGGCCCCATTATCCTTTGACCTTCAGAGATATGGAATCCCAGATATTTGACAGTTGGCAAACACAACTGAGCCTTCTTTCTAGACACCTTGTTTCCTGCCTTCCAGAGAATGTGGAGTAGATCGTGTGTTGCTTGCTGACATATTTCCTTTGTAACTGCTGCTATCAACAAGTCGTCTACATATTGTAATAATACACACTCTCCTGGGATGGACTCGAAATCCAGTAGATCTTCACTTAGGGCTGAACCGAACAGGGTAGGTGAATTTTTAAACCCTTGAGGCAGTCTTGTCCAAGTCATTTGGCGTTTCAAGCCCGTTACAGCGTTTTCCCATTGGAAAGCAAAGATACATTGGCTTTCTGCGGCAATTCGGAGGCAAAAGAAGGCATCTTTGAGGTCTAAAACTGTAAAATAGGTTGCCCCACCCGGAATTAAAGCAAGCAGGTTATACGGATTGGGTACAACTGGATGTATACTAACAACCGCATCATTGACTGCTCTCAAGTCCTGCACAGGTCGATACTCATCTGTACCGGGCTTTTGAACCGGCAGCAATGGGGTGTTCCAGGGGGAAGTACAGAATTTTAGGATACCATACCGTATGAACTTATCCAGATAAGATTGAATGTTCTTCTTAGCCTTCTGCGGGATGTGATATTGTCGTAGGCTTACTGGATAAACCCCAAGTTTTAGTTCGATCTTAATAGCTGGAATATTGCGGGCCAGTCCTGGTGGGTTGTTCTCTGCCCAAACTCCTGGTATGTTGAATAAGAATTCATCACTCCTAGGGTTTTGGCTAGTCAACGCTGTATAAAGTCGCCACTCTTCTTCCTTTGGTACGGATAATGTCATAATACCTGAAGGTCCATTAAACTTTAAGGATGTTGTTCCGTTTTTTAGGAACGTAATCTGCGCTTGTAATTTGGAAAGCAAATCACGTCCCAACAATTGGACTGGACATTCAGGCATGTAAAGGAATTGATGTTTTACTACGTGGCCTCCCAATGTACAGAGTCGACTTTTAAGAACCGGTTTTGCAGCACTTCTTCCAGTTGCTCCTATTACGGTAATAGTTCTTCCAGATGGAGGAGCAACTAGGTTAGTCACCACCGAATGTTCAGCACCAGTGTCGATCATGAATGCACTCCTTTTTCCCCCTATTGATACATCGACCATAGGCTCCGCTCGACCAAGGGGGATGGAGCCCGGTCGGTATCAATAGTCCTCCATGACCGTGTAAGCCAATCCTACGAAGTCCCTACCTTCTCTATCGCGGGACCTTTGCGCTGCTGGATAGTACCTATCTTCTCTTACACTTCCTCTGTTTCCATTACTTCCTCTATTACCATTGCTCCCTCCGGGGCCTCCTCTACCTCTCGCTCTGCCTCTAAAGTTTCCATAACCTGCCCTGGGTTGGTCTCTCTCGTACTGCTCTCTTTGCGGACACTCGCTTCTCCAATGCCCTTCTTCCCTGCAATACGCGCACTGATTCCTACTCAGGGGCTCCCTATTCCACCTACTATCGCCTCTATCTGGGCCCCGTCTATCTACGCCTGCGATCGCTACCGCTAGCATATCAGCCTTTTTACGCATCTTGCGCTCTTCCTCTTTCTTACTTTCTGACTCCCTATTCATGTACACCTTATTTGCTACCTCCATTAGTTGGGTGATGGACATTCCTGCAAACCCGTCTAACTTCTGTAGCTTGCGCTTAATATCTCCGTAAGCTTGGCTGACAAAGGCAGAGTTTACCATTTGGGAATTATCAGCGTCTTCCGGATTAAAGGGGGTATACAAGCGGTATGCCTCCAATAATCGGTCATAAAAGACACTGGGTGCTTCATCACTTTTCTGAATCACCTCAACTGTCTTCGGCTTTCTTCCCTCCGGCTTTCATGCCAGCAATTATAGCGTCTCTATAGGCTTTTAGTTGAACCATATCTGCGCCATTAACATTCCAGTCGGGATCGGTATTAGGATAATGTGTTGCGGCCCATGCTGCTGGATTGGCTTGATTTAAAGTACGGGCTTCATCCTCTAGCGCTTTAATGGCCGCTTGGTTAATCCTGGTCCTTTCCTCATTATTGAACAATGTCATTAATAACTGCTGGCAATCAGCCCATGTCGGATTATGTGTCTGAACTATCGAGGTGAACAGATCAGTCATAGCTTGTGGTTTCTCAGTGTACGAGGAATTGTGGGCCTTCCAATTCAAGAGATCGGTAGTCGTGAACGGGACATATACGAAGACTGGGTCAGCATATACCATTTGACCTGCGGCATCGAGATAGGCTGACCCAGGATTCAAACGAAGAGGCATCTGATAATGTTTGGGTTGTTGGGTACCGGTCAGTTGTCGGGTTAGTATAGGGCTACGTGGAGGGGTGTCGGTTATGGGTTCCGGTCGGGGGGTAGTAAGACATGAGGATGTAGAAGCTTGATTTTGGGGAAGGTCGGTGAATAGAATATTCCGGGCCGGGCTAGAAGAAGCCTGACCGGAAACTTGAAGTGGCGCCAAATCAGGATAATGGGATCTAACGGGGGTTGGTTCCGGAAGGGGAGGTTTAGTACGGCGGGGGGTGGATTCTGAACTGGAGGAGGAAGCGGAAGCAGATGGGGACAATGGGGGAAGGGGTGTAGAACTTCCTGTACTTGTATCACTTCCTTCTACAGGGAAGTAAGGGGGCGGCATAGGGATCTCGGACTCAGGGGGCATGTCCAAAATGGGCCTAACCGTAGTCCTAGTGGACAAACAAGTTCTGGCCACCATGAGGCGACATTGCTCCTCGTGGCATATCCGAATCCATCTTGGCGAGTCGTTTACGGCCTGTCTCCAACAATCAATATATGGAAACTGTCCGTAAAGTTCAGACCTACCTGATACAGCCACGTGTACACGCTGTACCAGAGTTGGATCCAAACTGCCACGTGGCAGCCATGCCGCAACCAAAGTAGGCCACTCCCTAGTGCACAAAGTGACCAAACGTACAGGAGACATTTTAACCCCCAAATCACATGTTGTAAATCCCTTTTTAAAATTCTTTACCATACAACCTAAGGGATCCAAAATCGTCGACTCTGACGCGCCCATACTTATCAATGGAGCGTCGTTGACAACGAATACTATGCACACGTTCTATTCAACAGTCACACCCGTTTCTTCCGGCAACAGCACCACGTGGTACAGTTACCAAGTGAAACGTACACAATAACACAATAAACACTCAGGGAATTCCCGTACACGCACAGCTGTTACACCAGTCACTAAATAATCAATATTATGCCCTTTGGCAAAACTATACAGTCACCCATGCTATAATTCTCTATATATGAATTACCCGTCTTTAACACACCCCAGTAACATCGTCTTTTACAAACAGCGGTTACAGTACGGTTAGCATAGGTCAAAGCACAATTTAAGGTCACAATACAATTATTAGTGGTTATGGTGTTAAACATGCAATAGACGACAATGATTAGTACTTATATACAGTGTCAGTAAATATACAGGGTTATGGTACCGTGCACTATAATAGAGCAACACACTATTAACACTCTCGCTAGACGGCTGAGCTCGCGCTATCTAACAAGATATACACTTTACTAACAATCTTTAACACATATACAATCCCAACTAAACTATTGGCCAGTACCTTGATGGACTACCTAAAACTATCTACATCCGTTTTGGTTAGCCACACTGCCCAAGCACCACATATAGCGAACTAGAGGGCGGAATTTACAACAGAACCCTTTTAGTCTTTCTACTCTATCAATAGTCTAGTGGGTTCCAAATTTACACGCCTTCCCACTTAGCCAAGATAGGTTGAGATCTAGCAAACGATAATGTACATCAGAGTCTGCTTAGTCTCCCGGTCCCTCCGACCTAGCGAACAAATTGTACACCCTAGAACGCTAGTCTAGACAAGACACCGGTGTCCGGCTAGGGCTATTTACACAGAACCCCGCCTGACTCCAAACCAAATCAAACGATCTTACTAAAGAGCGTTCGATTGAGCGGTGCGCCTTCGCTCCTTCCCTCCGACAGAGGGGGCAGATTCCATACACAGATTTAAACCCCTTATGGGCCTACCGCACAATCGGTATACCCCTAGTGGGTCCGCCGTCTAAAACAGCGGTCGTCTTACCTCCTCGTTCCTGAACCTGAGTTCACACTCATCGACGGGGACACCCCAGCACTTCTTACGTAGAGGCCGATGATCTCCTGGACAACAGACCAGTGGCGCCGAGACGAAGGGAGGTCCACGCAGAAGTTCAGGGGTGCAGCCGTAGAGAACGTGGGCAAAGATAGACCGTCTCACGCCTCTGCTTCTCAGCTACCGTTGAACGATGAGCTTCCCGGCCAATGCACCAAATGATTCCGGAGAAACTGACGGAAGCCAAGCACAGAGAGATGGACACAGGTTTCTTCAGGAAGGAAGAGATTCTTTATTCGGTTCACCGATCGGGACTCAGAGGGACTAATGTCACCAAAATACAACAAGTTCTGAGCCCCGGACAATAGTGCAGGCTCCTTATATAGGCACATAACTCCTCCCATATTAAGCTCCACCCGCACATTCTCTTGACCAATCAATACAAATAAGAATTAACTTCCTGCTTGACCGCATGGCTTGTCCAGCACAATGGAGGAGGGGAATACTACATCCTGTATTCTCGCACATGCTCCGTACACTACTGATCGTATCTTGCCTCGTGCAACCAACTGATCGATACGTCAGCATATGCACGTACACATGCCACGTGGTAATCTCGGCCTACTAAATTTATTTTTACCGAGATTCCACCACAATCTCATCAGCCAATCCAATGCTTTTCCAAAGCAAAGCATTAGGAACCCACTCCGCATGCCCAGCAATCTCCACATTTTCTTATACAAATGCACTATACTAATGAATTTCTATGGTGAGTGTTC
Organism: Pelobates fuscus; assembly: GCF_036172605.1. Classification (NCBI taxonomy): domain Eukaryota; kingdom Metazoa; phylum Chordata; class Amphibia; order Anura; family Pelobatidae; genus Pelobates; species Pelobates fuscus. The sequence continues at coordinate 118,999,933 of NC_086326.1, read as the reverse complement.
AGCTTCTGCATATTGGGCATGAGGATGCTGAACATCAGTTCCACAAACATTGCAGGACTGGAAGGACAAAATACAACAGACTGCAAGGATATGCTCTTTTCACCAAAACCACTAAATGAATTAAACTGTAGTGGTTCTGGTGCTTAGAGTGTCCCTTTAAAGGTGTAGCACACAATTATACCCCTAAATCGATTCAGTGAGTAAAACAATGCCCAATCTCAGCAATGCCAATGTTTCTTATACTAACAGCACTGCAAACAGTTATTTGCAACAAATAGAAATACAATTTAAAAAATGTGGTGATAGAAATAAAATAAAAAAATAAAACATACCTGTGGTCCTCCAATAACAAATCGGCCACTGGGTTGCAAGTGGTAAATGGTTTTCTCATCCAAATATTTAGATGGCACTACAGCCTTTATGACTTTGTCCTTTAATGCCTCCCGCATGTCGGGCAGAGAGATCGTCTCATCATGCTGCACAGATATAACAATGGTGTGCACACGTACGGGGATCACTGCTCCGTTCCTTTGGATGTACTTCACAGTTATCTGTGTTAGAAGTAGAAGTGTTAGCATTTTCTTCTAACATACCATATACCATTTATTGAAAGCCATCATTTTCACATTTGATAATATAATTAATATTTCAATCAACTGATGCATTCATATAAGTTGCACTTTACTAGTAAGGGCATTAATGGATATAACCATGACAAGGAATTTGCCAATCATATCCAGGAGGCTCTGGACTTCCAATGGTCCGCTATCACAAATCACCTTGCACTGGGCATTAGTGTTTAAACCAGCCACTTCCAGCTGAATTACCTTTCTTTTCTGTGACATTTTCTATCACTAGTACAGAACAAGATAAAACATTTCCAGATATGGTTATAGCAATTAGATAAATTTAGATAACATTGCTATAGTATATATCTTTGGAAAGCATGCTTGTTATTGCTTTCTTTCCCCCTTTGTGAAATATATGACTTGATTAAAATATTCACTTGCTGGACTTGCTGAGTCTTTTTAAAAACCAATGCAGCATAAGCTTAAAGGGACAATATAGGCTCACAGACCACTTATGCTAATCGGTGTGGTCTGGGTGCAGTGTCCCAGGTCCCTTAACCTTACAAAGGTAATTATGGCAGTTTTTAAGAAACTGCAATAAATGAGTGTGGTGGGTTAACTCCACCTCTGTTGGCTGTCTAGCAGATAGCCACTAGAAGGACTTCCAGGGTATAATTTTTGGCCTGGTGGGCATTAGGTCTCCACTTCCGGCTGACAACATTGTTTTCCTGGCTCTATAGTTTCCCTTTAATAAAATATATATCTAAGAGACCCATGTTTTTCAAATGTTTTGATGCAAAGTGTTAGTAATCCCGGTATTAATTTCAATAGAGAGATTCAAATATTTTATCACGTATATATGAAATTATGACTCAGTATTTGTCACTATAACACGGATTTGAATAATTAATGCAAAAATAGGACAAAGTTGCATGACACAAAATTTTGTGGATTTCTAACATCCTAGCACATCCCACTCATTGTTTTAGTGGTCCCTCTACAAATTGGGAGGGGGAAAGCAGGGTGCACTTTGCTCAGAGTCATGTGGTTGCCCCAAACACGTTTTAGACTTGTTTAAAGTCATGTGTAAGTACATAAATATTTGAAGTAGAGAAACACCTTTATTGAAGCACGAGTGCTTTATAATCGCATAACAAAACATTTTGTCAACTCAAAAATTAACTAAACCAAGGAAAACACTTGAATCAAATTCCAGTAATATTGAGAAATGTGGTTGTCAATAAGATAACAACTTCCAAGTAAAACACCAGTAGGGTGAAAATTGCGCAACTTCAAACCTCCCTCCTACCGGAAAACACAGAAGAGCTAAAAAAAAAAAAAAAAAAAAGTATGTAAACAGTAAATATACTAAAAAATATTTAGGTTTAAAAAAAAAAAAAAAACTAGTACTTTACTGACCCATCGAATGGACATAAAGACAAAGCACTGTTTTTATGCTACATCAAATTCTATGTTTTTTTTAAACAAATCTAAATTAACTTCTGTCATAAAAATGTGAGATGGTATACAGAGAGGTATGGCACATTGTAATGGACATGTTATCTGGATTTGGCAAATGTCTTTAATAGTTGACCAGCAAATGTTGCTAAAGGAATACTTTAAATACCATAACAACTGATGTGTGCTAATGGTGGTTATGGTGCTAGGAGCATTCCTTTAAGCAAGCACAAAAATGCAAAAAAAAAAAAAAGAAATATGCATTTATTCACAGTGTTAATAATAATAATGTGTACATCATTAGTGCAGCTTAATAAAACTAGCTGATTTACAGAGTACATCATATGTCGAAGAATTCTGGTTGTTTTTTTGTTTTTTTTGTTAATACAGGTCACAAAGTACGAGGAATCAAATATCATTTTCAAAATGTGGCATGCTTGTCTTGTGAATTTAATAGCAATGATAGGAAACAAAATTTAACTGCCAATCTCTATTAAATATTGTATTAAAATTCATGTTTTTTTGTTTGTTTACATATACACATATAAAGGTTTTTTTTAATGTGTATTTTGTAAACCTGATGTATGCTACTCCTGTGCAAAACCCCAAATTGTGTTTAGTACAATACCCCAAATGAATACATTTGCTACAGTCCTGTGAAGCTACAGTCATGTAAGAGAGATCATTGTTTCAAATTTTTTTTACGGTCAAAATTTTGATACATGGATATGATAGGCCTGTGTCTCAATTTAGGACATTGAAGTAGCAGTTTGACTGTTCAAATAACCCCACAAAGGACCACCATTTGTAAAAGAAGACAGTACAGGGAATCTCATATGCTGTATGTAATGCCCTGCAGAGCTGCCATTTTGTTTCACAATTGTAATATATTGATTTATGTGTTACAGGGTGATTGAGATAAGTCTTTTATGTATATATCTTCTTGGGTTAATGGGTTAATATACATCTATATCACCCAAAAGTACTAATACGTAATCCAACGTTCTTTATAAAAAAAATATGCATTTATTCTACTCCAGAAGCAAACAATAATATACTTAACAGGTGGTATTTCTTAACGACATTGCAGAGAGAGAGAGATCTTTGATGTAAGTCGTCTTTGTATCAGCAAGTCATTGATACCCCCGGAGAGAAGAGCAGAGAGTAGGAGAGAGTGGTCCTTAAATAGGCAAAATGATGTCATAACTTTTAAATTAAACTCTGGCCATTTAAGGACACTACCCATATAAGGACACTACCCCCAATCACCCTATACAGCACATTTCAGAGTCCTTATGGTACATAATAGCAAACTATAATCTGTTCTTTTTAACCCATGAGTAAATCATACCTTAATATGTATATGAAAAGAAACATAAAATATGTAATATGCTACACCAATTTATGCTAACATTTGTGGTGATTTTTTTTTTTTTTTTGCATTTTTGCTGGCAGTTTTGTAAACTGATCTATGCTGCTGTAATTATTTTGTAAAACTCGATATGTGCTACTAATATTAAAATCACTACATTGTTCTCAGTTACAATGTCTGAGTACAGGCTGACCCCCACCACATAACTTTGTCAAGTTTTTGTGAAAATGAAGGCTGAAATAATAACCTGCCCACTGCAGGTTTTCAAAAGAAAAAATAGCAAAGTGAAGATAGAGCAAAGGTAAATTTTAGTAGCTCATACATTTAATTACTCCATGAATGCATAATATTGTAGAAACCATGGGGACTTTCACATGATAAATGTTGAGCTTCACTGAGGTGCCATTTTTTTATTATTTCCTTTCAAGGTTTGTCATATTAATTTCAATAAGATAAGGGCATCTTTACAGCATATTCACTGTCATAAACTCTTTAGTGAAAAAAGCACTGAGGACTAACCTAATTGCATTATATGTAAGTGGTAAGTGGTGTCCTTCAGGGTTCTGTTCCGGGACCACTTCTATTCAGCATATTTATAAATGATCTTGAAATAGACCATGTTTCAGTGTTTGCAGATGACACACAACTCTGCAAATTAATACACTGTGATCAGGATATTGCTTTGCTGCAGTGGGATTTACATAGATTAGGCAACTGGGCACTCAAATGGCAGATGAAATTTAATGTGGAAAAATGCAAAGTAATGCACTTTAGAGTATAGAATGCACAAGTAACTTATACCCTAAATGGTAGTTGTAGCGGAGTGCAATATTAAAATCCACGATCTCCGCTGGTATAACCGGTACATCCACAGTCAGCGCTGAAAAGTAAGGCAATATCCCCAATCCTCCCAATAACCGGACGAAACACAGTTTGGGAGTCAACTAACTGGCTTTATTCACAGCTGGCATATTTATACAACAGCAACAGCATGGTCTTGATTCATCTACCTTCAGAACTCAAACATTTGTATCGTCATTGGGACATTGCCATTCCACATGTCCCTGTCACCAAGTTAAAGACAAGATCATGGAATGATCTTGGGCCCATGGCAAAATTATGGGCCACCATGAATGAATCACAGCTACAGGAAACAATGTCTGCACAAGAAGCCGAATTGCAAGCCCTGACTTCAGCGTGCAAGATCTCTGAAGGAAAGCGCGCCAACATCTACACTGATTCAAGATATGCATTGGGCGTGGCACATGACTTCGGATTAATTTGGAAAACAAGAGGATTTCTTACCACTGCCGGTACGCCAGTCAAACATAGTTCTGCAATCAAGGAACTAATGGATACCCTCCTACTCCCAGAAGAAGTGGCCATTCTGAAAGTGAAGGCACACGGGAAATTGGATACAGATGAAGCAAAGGGCAACCATTTAGCTGATCAGGCTGCTAAGCAAGCAGCAAGAGAATTGCAGGAAGTGGATGAAAGAGTGTCCGGACACGAAGAAATTCCTATTTTTACCTTGCAGACTCTTCCTACTGACCTAAGAATCCTACGGGAACAGCAAGCTGCAATTGCCCCTGAGGAAATACAGAAATGGAAGAAGAAAGGAGCAGTCCTAAAAGATGGAGTATACAACAACAATCTTAGATTCTGCCTCCCTAAGAATTTATATCCAGCAGTAGTCCAATGGGCACATGGACCTGCACATCTGTCAAAAGACCTAATGGCTGCCCTCATACAGAAGTATTATGAAGCACCTGGAATTACTACACTGGTCAACAACTTTTGCAAGGCCTGTGTCATTTGCGCAAAATGCAACCCAGGGAAACCAACCAAAGTGCCCTTGAAACACCTGGCTAAGCCTATGTACACATTCCAGAGAATTCAGATTGACCACATACAAATGCCAAAGAGTGGTCCCCATGAATATGCACTAGTGATAGTGGATATGTTTTCAGGCTGGCCAGAAGCCTACCCAGTAACCAATATCACTGCCAAAACAACAGCAAGACGTCTGCTCACAGAAATTATATGTAGGTTTGGACTCCCAGAAGTTATTGAGAGTGACCAGGGCCCAGCTTTTACAGCAACAGTGACTAAAGAAATTTGGACCACTCTGGGGGTGACCCTAGCTTTCCACACCCCTTACCACCCACAAAGCAGTGGTAAAGTGGAGCGCATGAATGGTACCCTAAAAGCTAGAATGTTAAAGATGTCACAAGAAACCAAGATGCCCTGGCCAGAAAGCTTGTCAATAGCTTTATTCAGCGTTAGACACACACCTAGAGGGAAGCACTCACTATCCCCATATGAGATTCTATTTGGGACTGCACCCAGACTAGGTTGTTATTACCCCCAACAGCTTCAGCTTCAAACTGATGTTTTGGTAGATTATGTAACTGAACTTGCAAGTGCTTTGAACAAAATACATGCCCAAGTTTTCTCTTCAATTCCAGATCCCGATTTTGATACGGGTACCCACAGCCTGCTTCCCGGAGATTGGGTTCTGGTAAAGAGATTTGTGCGGAAACACACCCTGGAACCAAGATTTGACGGACCATTACAAGTTCTCCTGATCACTTCAACCTCCGTCAAGTTGGCTGGCAAGCCACATTGGATCCATGCTTCCCATTGCAAGAAGACTCCTGCCCCAGAGGAAGCAGATACCGCACAACCATGTACCCCTGGTACATTAACACCTTAATTAGCCTAATTAAGGCCCAACAAGTAGCCATTACTAAAGATGCCAGTGGGTATACCTTCTGGTACAATTCCTCATGTACCCATGTGGCTACATATACTTTTGACTATTGTGACATTGTAGACTGCCCATTCCCTACGTCACAAATTCAAACCATCTATAGAGATATACCTCATGTAAAAGACCCCTATGTTTGTGTAGTTGACAAACAATGGGGGCATAACTGTAACCATTGGGGGGCTGCAGGGTGGAATGCTGGGCCTGCCTGGGGTTACAAACCCAAAAGTGCCTTATCTAAGGTAGATGACCATGGTAGATCCCTCCTCCAAAGAATGACTTTGAGGAAGCCTGGAGGAGGAACACCCATGAAATTAATTCTAAACATAGAGCATCCCATCCCAATGGATGCTGACCAGTATGTAATGGGAATGTATTGGAAGAAAGGTTCCTATAACAAATTAGGGCACTTCTACCTAAAAGATATGTGCCACTCTCCAGAGTGGCAAGGGGCTACCCACATGGTCCCAAACCCATTAAAACCACACATCCAGTCCTTTAAAGACATGATGGCCATTGCTAATCCCACCTTTGAAGATACCATGGCCGCTGAAACAGGTTTTAATGATGTTAATTTATGGTTGGAATGGATGAAATATAATGCCAACAAACATAACAGAACCGCATGCTATGTGTGTGGTGGTGCCCGGCCTCACCTCGGCACCGTACCCTTGACTCTGCCATTAGAAATAGAAAATTGCATATTAAGTCTTCTTGCCTACCATTACAATTATAACAGGTCCCTCTGCAAAGCATGGACAGTAGAATACCCCCTCCTAATCAAGGATGTCAAACCCCCAGATGGTGTTACGATCTATAAGGGAAACTACACCTGTTATGCCAATTATGACGGAATTGGTAAGTTCATGGGTAACTTTTTCCGAAGGATATTGTGCCCCCTATAGAACTGTCCCTATGTACCTATTACAATTCCATACTAGGTCATTAGGAGATATTTACTGGTTGTGTGGGGATTTACAGAATGGACAAGGAATGGTGGGGGGAGTGTACTCTGGCTAAAGCCATCATGCCCATACATATTATCTCTGACACACACCCTGACATACATGAGTCCATACACACACCAGCCAAGGTTAAGCGTGAAGCCCCAGTAAGAGGCAGTTTTGACCCCCACATTTATATTGATGCCATTGGGGTGCCTAGGGGGGTACCTAATGAATTTAAAGCAAGAGATGAAGTTGCTGCGGGGTTTGAATCACTTTTTACCATAGTTACTGCAAACAAGAATTTAAATTGGATTAATTACATTTATTACAACCAACAATGCTTTGTCAACTACACCAGAGATGCCCTCCAGGGTTTAGCCGAACAATTGCAGGCCACATCCCAAATGTCCTTCCAGAACAGAATGGCCCTAGATATGATCCTAGCTTAGAAGGGGGGCATATGTAAAATACTGCCCGACACCATGACCTGTTGTACCTACATCCCAGAGAACACAGGTCCTAATGGTAAAGTCACCATGGCCATAGAGAAATTAAATAAGCTCTCTGAAGAGTTAAAAAGGAATTCTGGGGTGAAAGATCCCTGGGAAAGGTGGTTTGGTTGGATGACACGGTGGCAAAAAGCTTTAATTCATATTGGTATGGAATTACTAATTTTTCTTTTTATTCTCGCTCTTCTCGTTTGTTTTGTCCTCCCCTGTCTGAGAAAATTCCTACAGAAGACTGCAGACCAAGCGGCACCAACTTTTGCACATCTGACAGTTGATGACCAAGATTTCCAAGATTTCAATTCACCCTGTATACCGCTGCAAACTATCCCTTTTACTGATAAAGTGCAAGAGTTTTAGGTAGGGAACCAGCTTAGGGACAGCGTCCGTCTTTATGGATAGACTGCCGTGCGGAGATGTGGTGGGCAAGCCACTGTGGGATACCAGCGGAGTGAAGAAAGTTCCTGACCGTATTGACGGATGAGCTGCAGCCTATTAGGGACAGGAAGGGACAGAATTGCACTTTGCAATAACACCTAGCTAGCGGTCATGGGGTTTCTGTGCCTTTGGGCTAACACGTCTTCTGGTATTAACAAATAAAGTTTATCTTTTTAGTGCCTAACATTTCATAGGGGGGACTGTTGTAGAATTATTAAAACCTTTATTAAAATTCCCCATTAACTCCATTAACTGCATTATATGACAGATTTCCCTAACAGCATTTAGAATATTAGAAAGAGAATGTATTTTCTAGAAGGATATGAGTAACACCGGAATTGTCAAGTTCCTGTAATATGTAACAATGTATGCCATAGTTAGATCATGAGAACTGAACTAATGAAATGTCCATTCACTAAAAAGCCTTGAACCTGACCTCGAATCTAACATTACTAACTACTCAAAATGGCGCCTAAAGCCCCCCTCCCATCGAGTAAAGCCTCGTGCTAGCAAGATGGCGCCTGAGCCATCGTGTCCACTCCCGTGTCCAAGATGACGCCACCTCTCGGTGGGAGGACATTTAGCCGGCCACTTAGTACTTAAGCCAATTAATAATATTGATGGGTGGGTATTGACATAGCCACTTAACACCTAACCCAATTAATGATGTTTATTTGTTGTTATCTTGATATTCTATGATGATGTAATATTGCTCTTATAAGGGTCTGCGAGCCCGCTTTTTAACCAGATGCCATTAAATTTTCTCGAAGTTCTTTTAACCTGAACTCCGTGTGTCAGTGTGAATTTACTTCTGCGTATACGCAATTTAATCATCTCAAATTTGGACAGGAACAGATAGACATTCAAACTTATTTGTTTGCTTAAAAGAATCTATATCAAATCAATTCAAAATGGGTTTCAGTGAGCGAAAGCAGATGTACTTGCTTTTTCATTTTGTAGCTAGAAGAAAACCATTCTTCTTCAGTTATATCTGTATTTAAAACGTTATTCCATGTTTTAATTGCTGGAGGGTTAATATTTTTTTTTTATTCTTCTCTGTATATCTTTCTGTCTGCCCGCACCTCCCATGCCTCACCCTTCTGTCAGTCCCTACATTGGCTTCCTATAAAATATAGAGCTCGATTTTAAATTCTGGTTCTTGCTTTTAAATCTCTACATAATGCTGCTCCCACCTATCTATCCTCCCTTGTACACAAGTATGTCCCGTCTAGGCCATTACGATCTGCGGAAGACTTACGTCTATCTTCTGTCCGTACTCCCACCTCTGATGCTCGCCTTCAAGATTTCTCGAGGGCTGCACCGTTCCTATGGACTCTCTTCCCTCCTCCGTTAGATGCTCACCCAGTCTCCACTCCTTCAAAAAATCGTTAAAAACCCACTTCTTCATAAAAGCGTATCAATTAAACTGTTAATAGCTCCCAACTGATTCCTCTTCTGCAACTGTCACTAGTCTAATACTATCCTTACCTTTTGTGCTCATTGAGCAGGGCCCTCAACCCCTCTGTTCCTGTGTGTCCAAGTTGTCTGGTTACAACTACATGTCTGTTCGTCCACCCATTGTAAAGTGCTGCAGAATTTGACGGCGCTCTATAAATATCATAATAATAATAATAATAATAATAATAATAATAATAATAATTAAACCTGCACACTGGGAAAACAAATGTTTTGAACTGCTACTTTGGATCTAAAGGATTTTTGAGATTACTAATTTAGTTTATTATAATATACCAGGATTCTGTTTTGATTAGATCGGGTTGCATATTCATAATGTGATACACGACTCCAGCCTCGTAGTATTTTTCTATATCTGGAAACCCTAGTCCTCCCTTTCTGGTACTATTAGATAGTAGATAGTTTGTAATCCTTGTTTTTTTCCCTTCCAGACAAAATTGGAAAAGGAAGATTAACCAGAGTCAGCCAAGGTTTTGGGACGGACAGTGGTAACATCCTGACAATGTATATCCACTTAGGGAGTACATGCAATTTCTGGATGTTTACCCTGCCGCACCAGGACACCTCAAGGTGGCACCACTCCTTTAGATTTTGTATTTGTTTATATTAACAAGTCCCTAAAGTTTATTTTCATTATTCTATTCAAGTTTTTAACCAAACTTAGTTTGGAACCTGTTCTCTGTCTTTTTAAATGGTATTAATATAACTATAAAAATAGTTTTTGATCTATTATATTTATAATTAGATATTTTACTATAACTGTCTATTTCATTCAAAGCAGCTGGTAGTGAAGAAGAAGGATCTGACAGATATAATATTGTATCATCTGCGTATAATAAAAGTTTTGTTTCTAGATGAGATGCTACAGAGGTAGAAAAGTGGATTGCAAAAAACAAACTCTTCCTGAACACTGACAAAACTGTCACAATGATCTTTGGAACAGTACCTAAATTACCTAAATTACACAATTCCCACCTATCCATCAAAACAATTTCAAATGGCACACTGACCGCAGTCCACTCTTTCAAATACTTGGGTATGATGTTAGACCCCAATCTATCTTTTGGCCTGCACATAGAAAAGCTTGCATCTAAACTTTATCCAAAACGAGGTGCCCTGTACAGAAACAAATCCTGCCTAAGCCCTTCAGTAAAGGAAAAGATTGTACAGCAAATGCTGATGCCAATCATTGATTATGGGGATGTAGTATATGCATCTGCATCGCAATCCCACATTAATAAACTCAACACATTGTATAACTCGTTCTGCCGATTTGTGCTACAATGTAATTACAGGACCCACCATTGTGACATGCTAAAATAACTAAACTGGCTGTCGATGGAATCCAGATGCACCCTTCATCTTTCCAGCCTTGTGTTTAAGAGCTTTTCGGGGAAACTCCCACCCTACCTGAACGCAATGCTTTCCCCGGCTGTTCCCACTTCCTATAACCTCCGATCCAGTACCAACACTTTACTTAGTCTACCTCAATATAAAAAGAAAGCAGCCCGATCCTCCTTCTCCTACAGAGCACCGCATTTGTGGAACGTCCTCCCGCACAAATTAAAATCTTCCCTAAGCTTAAAGTCCTTTAAGAGATCCCTCTCTACATACTTGAAAACAGAATGTACCTGTCATTGTTGATTATATATTTCCTACCTGTTCTATGTTAAATTTTGTATATATTGTATATTAATATTGTATTTGTATTTTATTGTACACTAACTGTAACAATGCAATGATTTGTGGACCCAGGACATACTTGAAAACGAGAGAAATCTCAATGTATCTTTCCTGGTAAAATATTTTATAAATAAATAAATAAATAAATGTGGCCCCTTAGCATCACGTTGTTTCTAAGTCTAAAAGCTAATACTTCTATCGTTACAATATACAGTGTGGGTGACAGGGGACAGCGTTCTTTTATTTAATGCAAACCATATGGAACATATATTTTGGCCGATTGTCCTGGCTGTTGTTTTTTTTTTTATACAGCTCAGGATTGCATCTAAATTCCAACCATCTAATCCAAATGACTCTAGTGTTCTTCCATGAAAACCCAGTTGATCCTGTTTTAACGTCTAATGACAGGATCAGCATTGGTTCCCCACTTTTTTCCGATACATCTATTATATTAATCAATCTTCTTTAAATACAGCTAACCTGCAAGGTATAAAAACCTATTTGATCTGGATAAATGATAGTGTTCAATATCCCTGTCAGTCTGTCTGCAATGATAGAGGAGAACAGCTTGGTGTCCATACTAATCAGTGATATAGGACGGTAGTTGTTTTTACATCTGTTTGGTCTTTCCCTGGTTTTAATACAGGTAGAATATTCACTTTTAACATTTCTCCTGGGAAGTTTCCCCCCCCCCACAATCTTATTAAATGTATTAGTTAAATGAGGAGCGGAGCCTAGCCGCACACTGGAGTGGTCGCACTCACCAAGGCTCTGACAGCCTAGAGCCGAAAACAACTGATATCAGCCAACCCGTCTGTGGCAATAAGTAACAGACCGTACCTCCGGGCATTCTGCCGAACCCGCAGATGCCTTTCTTCCAAAAATCGGGCACGAAACACCGCAAGAGAGTCACCGCGGCCTACCACATAGGCGCACGACCACAAGACCTCGCAGGAGAGCTAGCGACGTGGCTGATGACCGGCACACAGGTTGATACCTCAGACTTCTACACTCCCGAGGAGATGGGACAGAGATCTCAAACACTGGCCCCACACATGCCCCAGCCCAGGGGTCAAGTCCTGGGGAAAAAAGTGTGGGAACTCACCCAAGATTCCTGCCCCTCCCCCTTTAAAAAAAATGTTTTACACTCCTATGCATATAGTGCAGTGCAGGGTGTGTATAATGAATGTAGCGTGTTTGTAGTGAATGCAGAGTATGAATAATAAATGTAGTGTGTTTGTGGTGAGTGCTGTGTGTAATAAATGTAGTGTGTTTGTAGTGAGTGCAGAGTGTGTATAATGAATGTAGTGTGTTTGTAGTGAGTGTAGTGTGTGTATAATGAATGCAGTGTGTTTGTAGTGAGTGCAGTGTGTATAATGAATGCAGTGTGCTTGTAGTGAGTGCAGATTGTGTATAATGAATGCAGTGTGTTTGTAGTGCGTGCAGATTGTGTATAATAAATGTAGTGTGTTTGTAGTGAGTGCAGAGTGTGTATAATGAATGTAGTGGATTTGTAGTGAGTGCAGTGTGTTTGTAGTGAGTGCAGAATGTGTATAATGAATGTAGTGTGTGTAGTAAGTGCAGTGTGTATAATTAATGTAGTGTGTTTGCAGTGAGTGCAAAGTGTGTATAGTGAATATAGTGTGTTTGTAGTACGTACAGAGTGTGTATAATGAATGTAGTGTGTTTGTAGTGAGTCAGAGTGTGTATAATGAATGCAGTGTGTGTGTTGGATGATGTGTGTGTGTGTGCTGGATGACGTGTGTGTGTGTGCTGGATGATGTGTGTGTGTGTGTGTGTGTGCTGGATGATGTGTGTGTGTGTGTGTGTGTGCTGGATGGTGTGTGTGTGTGTTGGATTATATGTGTGTGGATGATGTATGTTGTGTGTGTGTGCTGGATGATGTGTGTGTGTGTGTGTGTGCTGGATGATGTGTGTGTGTGTGCTGGATGATGTGTGTGTGTGTGTGTTGGAGGATGTGTGTGTGTGTGTGTGTGTGTGTTGGATTATGTGTGTGTGTGTGCTGGATGATGTGTGTGTGTGTGTGTGTGTGTGTGTGTGCTGGATGATGTGTGTGTGCTGGATGATGTGTGTGTGTGTGTGTGTGCTGGATGATGTATGTGTGCTGGATGATGGGTGTGTATGTGTGTGTGTGTGTTGGATGATGTGTGTGTGTGCTGGATAATGTGTGTGTGTGTGTGTGTGTGTGTGTGCTGGATGATGGGTGTGTGCTGGATGATAGGTGTGTGTGTGTGTGTGTGTGTTGGATGATGTGTGTGTGTGTGCTGGATGATGTGTGTGTGTGTGTGCTGGATGATGTGTGTGTGTGTGCTGGAAGATGTGTGTGTGTGCTGGATGATGATGTGTGTGTGTGTGTGTGCTGGATGATGTGTGTGTGTGTGTGCTGGATGATGTGTGTGTGTGTGTGTGTGTGCTGGATGATGTGTGTGTGTGTGTGTGTGTGTGTGTGCTGGATGATGTGTGTGTGTGTGCTGGATGATGATGTGTGTGTGTGTGTGCTGGATGATGTGTGTGTGTGTGTGTGTGTGTTGGATGATGTGTGTGTGTGTGTGTGTGTGTGCTGGATGATGTGTGTGTGTGATGTGTGTGTGCTGGATGATGTGTGTGTGTGTGTGTGTGCTGGATGATGTGTGTGTGTGTGTGTGTGTGTGTGATGTGTGTGTGTGTGTGCTGGATGATATGTGTGTGTGTGTGTGCTGGATGATATGTGTGTGTGTGTGTGTGTGCTGGATGATGTGTGTGTGTGTGTGTGTGTGTGTGCTGGATGATAGGGGGATGATAGTTTTTTTTTTTAAACTTTATGTGTGTATTTTTTTAGTTTATTCCCCCCTCCCTGCTTCTTACCTTGTCAGGGAGGGGGGAGATCGCCTGGTGGTCCGGAGGGAGCCAGCCGCTGCACACAGGGGCCATCACACGCTGTGATCCCTCTCCGTCTCTAACTCTCGCGAGACTCGCCTGTGCGGAGCGTTGCCATGGTAACCCGTGGAAACGCTCTGACAGCCGCGGGTCTCGCGAGAGTTAGAGCTGGCGAGGGAACACAGCGTGTGATGGTCCCTGTGTGCAGGTAGCATGGCAGGTCCTGCAGGACTGGGAACGGGAACGGCGTTCCTGCTTTGGAAAAAGTGCAGGAACGCCGTTCCCATGCGTTCCTGCAGGACTCGAGCCCTGCCCCAGCCACTGCGTGACATAGGCCTCATGCTCCAAACTGCACCACCAGCACGGGCCCAGACCACCCAAGAGGCCTTACCCACAAATTTAGTGAAAGAAGACTGCCCATACAGCTCGGCAACAGCCAGAATAGAAAACAAGGCCCCTGAGACCAAAATGTATATTCTTTGTTTTTAGGGTTAATGACTCTCCATATATCATATAATTCTAGCATTTTTTTTGAGTACCTTTGTCTAATATAATGTTTTTACTTGTTAGTTTGTCTAAATAGGGATCTTGTGTACAATTAAAATCACCAGATATTAGATAAAGACCTGTTTTTACTTTATTTGCTCTGGTAAGCACTTTCCTCAGGAGACTCAAAGGGTTCTTATTTCGGAGATAAAGATTTACTAAAGTAAATGTTTCGGCATTAATAGTACATACCATGATAATAAATCTGCCTTCCCGCTTTGTATATTTATATTTAATATTAACTTTTAATGTATTAGAAAAAAAGCATTGCTATCCCACTTTTGTCTTGGTGCACAAACTTTCAATGGTGATCTTTTGCTATTCCATCTTTTTTCATCGCCCTGGCACCAGTGAGTCTCCTGGACAAATGCCAATTGAATATTCTCCTTTAGCAAATAATCTTGAAATGCCCATTGGTTTTGTGGTATATTAAGGCCCTGTATGTCAATTGTAACAAATCTAACCATTTTTAAGTCATACAAATCTATTGAGTCTTATTTCTATTGAGAATACTGGGGAACTCTCGATGACTAAATCAACATTAAAAAAGATGTAAAAAAGCAAATACATAATACATAGGCGTTGACTAAACATTTCATACTGAAGACTTTAAAAAGAGTCCTCACCTCTACCAACTTGTGTACTTACTTTGTTTACACTAACAACCTTTCAGGATGTAAGGCAGGGAGCAGACAAAAACAAGAAGAAAGAAGAAAAATCCTGGACCATCTTTATCCTTATATGTCTTTCTCTTCTCTTTCTTTTTCTTCCTCTTCTACTCTTAATTCAATGCTACCAGAACTATATTTTATTGCTTGAGCCCTTATTTAAAAATACTTAATTTTTATTTTTATTTTTCCTTTTTCTTACATTTTTAAATGGATTTAGGAGGGGAGAGTAAAAACAAACAAAAAAACTAACAAAAAATAAAAACTATATATATTTTTCATTAAAAAAATCTACATTCTGGTCTATTTTTCTTTTCCTTCACTCCATCTGTAAACGTAATCAAAGTCTCTCTCTTTCTTTTTTTTCCCCTTTTTTTCACTTGTCCCTAACTTCTCTTTAGCAGTGTTTAGGTGCTTTAAATGCTCTAAGTAATGTCGTTCTAGAATAGTGCTTCATAAATCTTATGTGCATAGTTTTATGCGCTCTTTACGTAGCTAGTTGTCTTTAATTCTAGTGAGGAAAAAACACGATTCCAAAAATATTAAATTATTTGAAAAGCTTATGCAAAAATATAATGGAGGCCATTGTGCTTTGCTCACATTAGAAGGTAAGACGCCTCTCATTGTCATCTATGGAGTCTGAATTTTTGGAATCTAGTCCTATTGGTGTTAAAAAAAAAAGCAGCTAAAACACTCTCTGATTAAATTGTATTTGCAAAGATTAAATATGTGACAGATTGACAAAATTTAGGAAAGCATGACATCTAGTGGCAAAGAAAAGATTTACCCATGCTTTCCTTATGGACAAAACTGGGGGATTTACTGTTCTGTTCTAAAATGTGGTCTAAAGCAGTTAAATTGGGGCAATTACCAATGACACACACAGAAGGGCTGGAATAGGAGACATTTATATGCACAGACAGAGGGGCTGTGAAAGGGGACACAGAAACGCTCAGAGGGGCTGAGGAAGGGGACAGTAGCACACAGAGGGGCTAGGAAAGGGGACAGTGATACACACTGAAAGTCTGGGGAAGGGGACAGTGACCTACACAGAGGGGCTGGGGAAGTGGACAATGACATACAGGCTAGACAAGGAAAAAAGAGACATGCAAGAGGGCCGGGGAGGAGATACAAGCAAAGGCCCGGGGGAGAGATACACAAATGAGCTGAGGGAGAGGAAGAGACACTCAAAGGGGGACACACACAAAGGGGCTGGAGGGGAGAAAGAGAAACACAAAGATGCTGGGGAAGAGACTCGCAGAGGGGCTGTGGTAGTAAAAAAAAGAGACATACCAAGTAGTTGGGGAAGCAAGAGACACACAACGAGGCTGGGTGGAGAAAGACACTCAATGTTGGCAATATTGGCAACGTAGTTGGTCTTGCCAAGGCTGCACAATAGTCTAGAATCAGCCCTGTTTGTGTTATAGCAAGCACTATAACAAATACATTGATGCTGTAGGTGTTAAAGCTGTCTCCTCTTTATACATCAATAAAATTGAACTTAATAGTTCTACTTTGACTGGATGTAATTGACTGAGAGTGTCAGTTGTTGGAATGAAATTGATAGTAGGAATTTCTGCTTTAGCTACTACTGAAGATAAGGTCAGACTGAATGCAACCCCTGTTGAGCCCAGACAATGTCAAGATGCGGGACTAGCACCTGCCTACTGAGGTCTTTCTTGATCTCACCACCTTACTTGCAAATTATGTCAGATGTTTATAGCCATTTTATTGAACCACAAGTTGTGCTACTAAATTGTCCATAGTTTATTTCTGAAGCATGAGCATAATCATATTTCCACAGGCATAAGTCAATTTGCCCCATAATATCTGCAAACATTTTTGGTTGAAATACCTGACAGGGCTATTCTACTTTGAGAGAACGGTCAGGAATTAAAAGTGAATTTCAAATTTAAAAACAAAGTAGTTTAATTGGAAGCATAGTTGAGAAATGTTAAAATCCAGGTATTTTGGCCTTAATTTTTAAATTCACTTTGAATTCCCAACAATTCTCACGTTGATTAATAACTCTTTTTTATTAAAATTATGGGGTTTTTTTTTGTGTAAGTGCAAGGACCATCCTGGGTGAGTGCAAAGAGGTACATCTGCAAGGTGTGCAGTAATCGGTGCTGCCCGCTCATGTTAGGTCCTGCCCCCTCTCACTATGCTCCTCGTCCTCGCGATTCGCTGGGTAACAGAGCTGGTAGGAAAAGGTTACAAGCTGACAGGCAGTTTGAGGACAAGATGACATGTTGTACCAAAACAGCTTGTAACCTTTTCCTTTCAAATCTGCCACATGGAGCAGATCATGAGTGCTGGGGACTAATGAGAGGGGGCGTGGCCTAACATGAGGAGCGCGGAGCCCGGTGCTGCACACCTTGTCAATCTGCCTCTTTGCAATCTCCCAGGATTGGCAGGATTGGAAGTGGAATGTGAGGAATCTTTCCATTTTTATTTCCTTGCAAGTTACAACTGATTGTGTTCAACCCCTTAAGACCGCAGCCAAATGTACAAGTTTTGATCAAAACAAAACGTAAACAAAACCTGGCATTTGCGCTATATGTCTGTCCAACCGTAATTCATAGCATAAAAATGTCACTGTCAGTGACGATATCGTCGTTGTAATACATTTTACTGTTTTGAAACACTAATATTTGTGTTCAGTGAAGTCTTCCAAGTAAAACAGTACCCCCCATGTACAGGTTTTATGGTGTCTTGGAAAGTTACAGGGTTAAATATAGTGCTAGCAAATTAAATTCCCTGAACTTTCGGTCTGGGTTGTCAGGCAGGTCCTTCAAAGTGTAATTAATAAAATGACCTAATTATTTAAATATATACATAGAATTATTATATATATATATATATATACAGTGGCGTACATACCAGGGTCGCAGGGGTCGCGGCTGCGACCCGGTATGTAGCCACTGGGCCAGCCTCTTCTCCTGGGGGGCCCTAGAGCCGGCCACCTCCGGGCCCCCCCGAGGCTGGCCCTGCTGCCACCCAGCTGGCCGGTCCTGCGGGCGCGCGAGGGAGCACTCTCCCCTGAGTGCTTCCTCTTCAGCTCCCTCGCGCACCGCGTAGAGATGCCGGCGCCGGAAGATGACGTCATCTTCCGGCGCCGGTATCAGTACGCGGCGCGCGAGGGAGCTGAAGAGGAAGCACTCAGGGGAGAGTGCTCCCTCGCGCGCCCGCCAGCCTGACTGCCCGCCGGGTGACCGGACCCCCAGGAGCCCAGCAGCACCACTGGACCCCAGGGAATCCCCTCAGCACTCCAAAAGGTAAGGAGGCTGGGGGGATTAAATACAAAAAAACGTTAGTGTGAGTGTGTGTGTGTGTTAGTGTGTGTTAGTGTGAGTGTGTGTGTTAGTGTTTGTGTCTGCTAGTGAGTGTCAGTGAGTGTGTTACTGTGTGTGTCTGTTACTGTGTGTGTTTGTGTGTGTGTTAGAGTGTGTGTGTGTGTCTGCTAGTGTCAGTGAGTGAGTGTGTGTCTGCTAGTGAGTGTCAGTGATTGTGTTACTGTGTGTGTCTGTTACTGAGTGTGTTTGTGTGTGTGTGTTAGTGAGTCTGTTTGATGTCTGTTAGTGAGTGTGTGTTTGTCAGTGAGAGTGTATGTTTTGTAAGTGAGTGTGTATGTATGTCTGTCGCTGAGTGTGTCTCTGTCAGTAAATGTGTGTGTCTGTTAGCTAGTGTGTATGCGTCTGTTCGTGAGAGTGTGTGTGTGTCTTCAGCACTTACCTTTCTCCAGCGCCGGACTCCCTTGGCGCAGGGGAACCCTCCGCCTCTCAGCTCCGAATGCGCATGCGCGGCCGCGCTCTTGCCGCGCACGCATTCAAACCGCCCATAGGAAAGCATTACTCAATGCTTTTCTATGGGCGTTCAGTGTCTTAGAATCGCGGAAGCGCCTCTAGCGGCTGTCAGTGAGACAGCCACTAGAGGCTGGATTAACCCTCAGTGAAACATAGCAGTTTCTCTGAAACTGCTATGTTTTCAGCTGCAGGGTTAAAACCAGAGGGACCTGACACCCAGACCACTTCATTGAGCTGATGTGATCTGGGTGTCTGTAGTGGTCCTTTAAGTGTGTGCATCTGTATGCACTGGCGTACATACCGCGGTCGCAGGGTTCGCAGCCCTGCAACCCCTGCGACCAGGTGCCCGCCGCAATGTGTTGCGGCCCCGGTCCGCCAGAGTAAGCGCGGGCGGTTGGGGGGGGCCCACGGATCAATTTTCGCACCGGGGCCCCATGGGTCATGTGTACGCCACTGTATATATATACGTGTGTATATATATATATAAATATATATATATATATGTATATAATTTTAAAAAATTATTTTTATTTATATATAGTTATATATAAGTGATATATACATATAAACTTTTGTATATAGATATATATATTATTTCGTTCTACACGTATTTTGATATCAATATATATATATATTTGTGTACGGCACATTCCGAGGACGTAAGGAAAACAGGGTTAAAATAAGTAGTTCCTTAATAGCAAGTCAGTTGAGGTGTGCCGAAACTGACGTAAGGTTAGGCCTGTAAAAGAGGGCCCACCTAGGTAAAATGATAAAATTGAGGGTGCGGTGGGAGGGGCACTTCCGAGATCGTCGAAGACAGGTAAGCAGGGGCTCACCGGGTTTAAATAGGGAACTTAAGTGCCTCCCACAATTACAGGCCAAGCCTTCTATTTGTGTACGGCACATTCCGAGGACGTAAGGAAAACATGGTTAAAATAAGTAGTTCCTTAATAGCAAGTCAGTTGAGGTGTGCCGAAACTGACGTAAGGTTAGGCCTGTAAAAGAGGGCAAAAATAAGAACCATTAAGACAAAAATGCGTTTATTAAGCGATACATCATTTAGTCATACCACAGAAAGCCAGCCTTATCTCTTTCTCTGGATTGGGGATGTATCTGTTGTATGCGGATGATTTCCACCTCCCCATATTTTTAATTATGTGTGTTGGTACATGATTACTTGAGGCAGCTGTGGCTGCTCCAATGCGAAAAGAATGGCCCGAAAATGAACGTGGGTTTTGTCCCACCCGGAGTAAAAGGGTGCGTATGTAAAGCATGAAGATTTTAGTGGTTAGGGGTTTCCCTAGTATAGCTAGAATTGGGCAATCGGGAACGGAATTAGCTTGGGATGCTACTAGTTTATCCAAAACACTGACGGGACACCATTTGGTCGAAGTGGGATAAAAGTTAATTTCCACTGGTGGGCCTGTTTGGCTTGTTTTGGTACGAGTAACGGACAACGTGTAGTGGTCTAGTTTTTTAACTAAGTGTTTCTTTTGGAGGCACGAGCTGAAGTCAGATGCTCTCTCTACAGTGAACTCTCTGGGTCTCAAGAAACCATAAAAGGCTAAATAAGCCGCTGATTTGATAACGAGGTTTGTGATATGTTCGAAAGGGGACGTGTCGAGTATATCGGATATATTCTTAAATAGCTTACTATCTATGGGAAGGCGTTTAGTGGGTATGTGTACTGACAAATTATGAATGCCTTTGAGGACACTTTTAATAGGGTAGGAAGTTAGGAAAGGAGACTTGTTGGGAAAGGAGGTTAACATGTAGTGTTGGACTCCCGTTAAGTAGAGTTTGATTGTGTTGTAAGCTAGATTAAGAGAAAAGTGGCAAAAAGTTGTGAAAGCAACCATAGTTTCAACAGAAAAAACATTTATTATACAGTAATTACGAACAAAACACATAAACAGTTCATATGCTCTGTGATAAGCTTTCCTTGTGTTAAGGGATAAACCCGCCTGAGCAAGCGTGCCGCTTAGATGTAAGAGAGAGCTTAACGCATTACCAGGTCTTCGAACTTTGGCGGTACCCTGGGTCGCTGGGTAGCCGTTGGATGCAGTCTGAAGAACTCCTGCAAATTGAATCGTGACAGAGCATCAGCGGCAGTATTTTGTATACCTGGGACGTGAACACAGGAAATGCAGAACTGGAGATTAGCTGCTAGCCAAGTGAGTCTCCTGACCAGGTTCATGATCGTGAGGGACTGAGAGCGGCCCTTGTTAATGATGTTACAGGTAGCTAAGTTATCACAAAAACACCTGACTGACTGCCCCCTCCACTCTACCCCCCACGTGAATGCTGCTGCTACGATAGGGTAGATCTCGAAAAGTGAGGAGGTGGTACTGAAACTCTCGAGTGATGTGGTTTCGATCGGCCAGGAGTCGTAAAGCCATTCGTCGCCAAATATGGCCGCATAACCAATGGCACCTGAAGCGTCAGTCCAGAGTACTGGGGAATCATCGGAAACGGGGGGAACAAACAGCGACCTGCCATTCCACGAGGAAAGGAACAGCTGCCACATTCTTAGATCAGCTGTAGCTGACTCGTCTAAGGGTGTAGTGGAGTCATCGTCAGGGAGACCGTGCAAAAGTGAAAGGATTCTGGAAATGAAAGACCTACCCTGTGGAATTATTCTCATGGCGAAATTAAGTGAACCTAAAAGTGACTGTAACTGTTTCCTGGTGCAAGTGCCTTGTGACATGCAGGTGCTAATGTAAGACAGAATTCGGTCTACCTTCTCCTGGGGCAGGCTGGCGTGCATGGTGACAGAATTGAGTGTAATCCCCAGGAAAGTAATCTCAGTTTTGGGACCTTCAGTTTTGTCCTGGGCTACGGGGACACCTAAATCTTTGAAGAGAGTGAGCATGTGATTCAGGCTGCGTGGAGTGCAGTGGTGTGGTTCGATAGTGAGGAAGTCGTCTAAATAATGAATGACAACTGGACATCTGCAGAAGTTCAGGAGAAGCCAAGTCAATGTTTCGGCGAACAGGTCAAATAACTTGGGGCTACTTTTGGAGCCGAAAGTAAGCCTGGTAGCGAAATAGTAGTTGTCTTGCCACTTAACTCCATGCAGATGCCAGAGTGATTGATGAATGGGAAGTAACTTGAAGGCGTTAGTAATATCTGACTTACTTAACCAGGCCGCCTTCCCGGAGTTAATAATAGCTTGAATGGCATCATCAATTCTGGCGTACTGAAGAGAAAAATCTTCTGACGGGATTAGTGCATTCAGGCTAGGTGTGGGAGAGGCGTGTGGTGCAGAAAAGTCAATAATTAGTCTCTTTTTGTTGTTAAACTTCCCAGTGGCGATACCTAAAGGGTTAGTTCTCCATGAGGAGAAAGGAGGAGTAGTGAAAGGGCCTAGCATGAAGCCGTTATCTACTTCTTCTGTAAGAGTTGTTGTATGGTGTCGGGGTCTGTGAGAGCTGACTGAAGGTTGGGGCATTCCAAGGTGCCTGAGGGGAGAGAGACAAAGCCTGTGTGAAACCCGTGAGTGAACCCTGACGTGAGAAATTCCACCAGATGTAAAGAAGGATGATTAGACAGGTAACGTTGCAAAACCGGTACGTTTATTGGAGTGGATGCCTTTTTAGGGTACAATTTGTTAGGGCACATTGTCTTGGCATGTGCCCTGAAACAAAGCGAGCACACATGCAGCAGTCTACAAGCACTATAACTACAACCCCCAGCATTAAAATTATTGCAGACCTGAGCTTTGCCCAAGAACACGATTGGCCTGCCTAACTTGTCTCTTATATCCTTCTGGTTAGAGGTGGACTGAAAATCGGAGTTGGCGTTACTGGTAGAGGGGATAGCTACATTTTCGGGACAGAAATTAATCGAGTGAGCTGCAGACGAGCATATGGCACAGGAAGGGGTTTTGAGACCTGCGAAATGCATAAGAAATAATTCCGTGTCTAGCTGTCCCCAGTCCGTGACTGTATTATACTGAGACAATGAAGCAGCTGACCTGGAGGAGAACGACTTGTGATAGTCGTAAAAGGCAAAGCCCCCGTACTTATAAGCTAGCTCTATCACCTTGTGTAGATATACGTCTAACTCCTCTCTGCGGAGGGGAAAAGCTGTACAGATAACGTCTCTGTACAGACCAAATGCCAAGACAAACTCGGGAATGTTAAGTTTCCTATTCAACCTAGGATCTCTGGCCCTCATTACTACTGATAGATCCTCAAACGTGTACGCCCTGTTCTCTACCACGTCTTGAGCCGCTATCAGTAGTGAGGCCAAGTTGACATCCTTTCCTTCTATGATGTCACGTCTCAGAGTCTGCGGTATTAGGTGAATAGGATTGATAACGTTAGTGGCTTTCTTCGCCTGTAGAGGGTTATCGTTACCTCTTGGGGCGGGCGTGGGTTGGGCAACCGGCCCGGGAAGCTCGGGGACTGTAGGAACATTATTGGCTTCCAGGTTATCCAATCTATTATTAATAGTGGCAACTGAGGACACTAAGGAGGCCATCATGGCGTGTAACTCAGCCAGGCTATTAAGTACGTTAACCTCCGAACTGGGGCCAGGCCTTTCGTTATCCTCAGTAGAGTTCAACAAACGAAAAAGTTCATTTTTCCTGGCTGAAGCTGGATAAGGGATATTCCTCTTTTTGAGTTCAGCGGTAATCTTAGGGATAGTCCAGGAGCGATAGCTGGAAGCTGGACTTGGAGGGATTGGTTGCCTTCTCTGCGTGCCCGACCTGAGAGGGGTGCTGGTAACCGACAGATTGTCCTCTAGTACCGAAGCGTTGGACATTCTAAGGGGGGCAGAGAGGATGAGTTAGTACTGAAATGTGAATAGCTGGAGGGACCCCGCTTACTAGATTAGTGCCCATAGGCGAAATTGTATTAACTAGCTTACGTTGGTGGCAGATGAGGCCCTAACTATTTGCCAAGTGGCTATGAGAGGCACTATCTATGATTTGGCTCGTGGGGCCTTGGTGCCACTGAGGTGGGTGGCGGGGTGTTGGCCTCTCGGTGACACGTAAAAGAAAGTAAAACGTTTGGCCGTGACGGGTGAGGCCCTAACTAAGTTTTGAAGCAAGGCTATAGCTAAGCGTTGGGACGATTGGCCTGAACCTCCGAACGTAAGGGCTGACCTTATGCCTTGCGGGACCACTAACTTATAGGCAAAGAGGCCTATGGGAACATACCTACGTTGGCGGGAGAACTACAACTAGTCCTCAAAACCCCCCCCAGGACACAGAATTAACATACCTGCTGAGGAATGAACACTTTACTTGACCTAATAAAGGACTATTTATCCGGAAGGGAACCAACGGAACTAAAGGGAAAGAAACGTGACCTACTTATGAAACGTACTATTTATTCACAATATACACACAATGACTGGGTGACATAGAGGCCTACCTCTATAACAATGCTGCGAACACGTATACCCGCGAAGGGCCACTTGCGAGAAGTGTCAGTACTAGTAAGGACTATAACAGAAAAATAGGACATAACAGCCATTAAATCAATGTAAATAATATTCCCCCTATTCAATCTATTTATTCTATTTATATCTTTAAGGGGACCATATAAAAGCACTTTAAGACAGAAGTTTAGAATACTGGGCGAGACAACAAATAAAACCGTCTTAACCCCACTTAGAAACGTAACTCTTAAATTATTGCTAACAATGTGAACACTATCCACGAAAATGAAACGGAATGAAGGTATTGCACCAATCTGAACGAAAACGTATGGCAACCCGGTCCGGCTAAACGAGACTACGAGGTGTAAGAGTAACAGAACGTGTTACACTGACCGAGAGAAGCAGGAGCGGAGAAAAGCCGAGCCCGTGAGCGACAGGGCTAAACTTACGTTTTCGATGCCGTCCGTGTAAGGCAAAAGCGTTATACTCACAAATACAGCCGCAGAGCGTTTGAACCGGGCTGCCGGCGGGCGGGAAAACTGACGTCACTGATCTGTGACCCGGAAGTACACTGAAGCACTTCCGAGATCGTCGAAGACAGGTAAGCAGGGGCTCACCGGGTTTAAATAGGGAACTTAAGTGCCTCCCACAATTACAGGCCAAGCCTTCTATATATTCATTTTAAAATACAGTTAGAACGAAATTACACTTGTATATATATTTTTTATTTATTTATTTTTTATTATTTTTTAAATTTGATTTTTTAACGTATTTACATATTTATTTATTTTTTATTATATATAAATATATATATATATATAATGAAAATTATATATATATTTAATCAATATAATTGTAGGTGTATTTTGCTATTAATATATATTTATAATTTTATATATATATATTTATATTAAAATACACGTAAACAGTGTATGTGTATTTATGTGTATTATTATTATTATTATTATTATTGCCATTTATATAGCGCTAACAGATTCCGTAGCACTTTACAATATTATGAGAGGGGATTTAACTATAAATAGGACAATTACAAATAAACTTACAGGAACAATCGGTTGAAGAGGACCCTGCTCAATCGAGCTTACATTCTATAGGAGGTAGGGTGTAAAACACATTAGGACAGGAATTTGCAATCAAATAAGGTGGGCTGCCCTTTAGGAGAGGACAAGTGACAGGTATGTGAGGTAGGGGTTAGTCTTGGAGGCCATAAGCTTTCCGAAAGAGATGGGTTTAAAGGCACTTCTTAAAAGATGCAAAACTAGGTGAGAGTCTGATGGTGGTAGACAGGCTATTCCATAGGAAAGGAGCCGCCCGCGAGAAGTCCTGCAAGCGCGAGTTGGCCGTATGGGTGCGGACAACGGACAGGAGGTGGTCACGGGCAGAGCGGAGAGACCGAGAAGGGACATACCTATGGATCTGTGAGGAGATATAAGAGGGGCTAGAAATGTTCAGTGCTTTATAGGTGTGAGTTAGTACCTTGAATTGACTCCTATAGCATACAGGAAGCCAATGTAAGGACTGGCAGAGGGGTGAGGTGTGAGAGAAACGACTAGAGAGGAAAATCAATCTAGCAGCAGCGTTCATTACGGACTGTAGGGGTGCAGTACGGCTATTGGGAAGACCAATCAGGAGAGGGTTACAATAATCCATGCGGGAAATTACTAGAGCATGGACAAGCGCCTTGGTAGTATCTGGTGCAAGAAAGGGGCGGATGCGGGCTATGTTTTTAAGATGGAATCTACAGGATTTGGCAACATGCTGGATGTGAGGCTCAAAGGTGAGACCAGAGTCAAGTATGACGCCATGACAGCGCGCTTGCAAGGATGGACTGATGTTGGTACCACAAACTTGAAGGGAGAGCGGAAGAGGAGGATCAGTATTAGGAGGAGGAAAGACAAGGAGCTCAGTTTTTGAGAGATTGAGTTTCAGAAAGCAGGAGGACATCCAGTCAGAGATGGAAGAAAGGCAAGCAGTGACACGTTGCAGGACGGCAGGGGAGAGGTCCGGGGAGGAGAAATATAGCTGGGTGTCATCGGCGTACAGGTGGTAGTGGAATCCAAAAGAGGTAATACGTTTGCCAAGAGAGGCAGTACAAAGAGAAAATAGAAGGGCACCAAGGACGGAGCCTTAGGGGACTCCAACCGAGACAGGACGAGGGGAGGAGGTATCATTAGAAAAAGAGACACTGAATGAGCGTTGGGAGAGATAAGAGGAAAGCCACGAGAGGACAGAGTCAAAGAGACCAAGCGATTGAAGAGTTTGATGAAGGAGAGCATGATCAACGGTGTCAAAGGCCGCTGAGAGGTCAAGAAGAATTAGTATGGAGTAGTGGCCTTTGGATTTAGCTGCGATTAGGGCGTTAGTAACTTTGATAAGGGCAGTCTCTGTAGAGTGGAGAGGGTGGAAGCCAGATTGAAGGGGACCAGATTTAAGTTTTTCCAGCTGCTTTGAGGAAAAAGGGAGCAGGGGTATGGGACGGTAGTTAGAGGGGGTGGATGGGTCGAGGGATGTTTTTTTTAATATAGGTATTACAGTGGCATGTTTAAGGTCAGCAGGGACGATGCCAGCGAGCAGTTGAAGATTTGTGTTAAAGAAGGCACGAGACAAGTGGAGAGAGATCTGATAAGGTGAGATGGGACAGGATCGAGTGGGCAAGTGGTGGGGCGAGAGGAGCAAAGAAGAGCAGCCACCTCTTGGTCAGTAGCTGGGGAGAATGTCTGAAGGGTAAGAAAAAAAATGATCTATGTGTGGTTGAGAAACAGAAAGGCAAGGAGGGGAGAATTCTTTCCTTAGTTGTTCAATCTTGTCAGTGAAGTAACATGCAAGTTATCAGCAGTAAGGTTAGTTTGGGGGGTGGCCACAGCAGGGCAAAGAAGAGAATTAAAGGTGTCAAAGAGACGCCTGGGATTGCAGGAACATGAACTAATGAGAGAGGAAAAAAGGACTGTTTGGCAAGGGCAAGGGCTGCACTGTATGAACACAATATGAATCTATAATGGAGAAAGTCTGACTTGGTGCGAGACTTCCTCCAGGAGCGTTCAGCACAACGAGAGCATCTTTGCAGGTAGCGCGTTGATTTAGTATGCCATGGTTGGAGGCGGGTACTCGAGGTACTCGAGGTACTTGTTTGGAGTGGTGCTGCAGCGTTCAAGGCAGATGTAAGAGTAGAATTATATGTGGAGATGGCCAGTGAAGGACAGGAGAGGGAAGGGATGGACAGCAGTCGTGAATCAATGTCAGCTGACAACTGCTGGAGATCAAGAGAATTAAGGTCCCTCCTGAGTTAAGGGGGGTTAGGCTGAGGTTGTTGGGAGAGGGGGTACGCGAGAGCAAATGATAAGAGGTGGTGATCAGAGAGTGGATATGGAGTGTTGCAGATATTAGATACTGTACATGCATAAGTGAATATTAGGGCTAGGGTATTGCCAGCTACATGGGTGAGAGAATTTGCCCACTGCGATAGCCCGAGGGAGGAAGTAATTGAAAGTAGTTTA
Source organism: Pelobates fuscus (assembly GCF_036172605.1). NCBI lineage: Eukaryota > Metazoa > Chordata > Amphibia > Anura > Pelobatidae > Pelobates > Pelobates fuscus. The sequence goes on along the minus strand of NC_086326.1, from coordinate 118,971,911 downwards.
GTGGCTGCAGAGGTCAAAGGTGGGTTTATAGGAATATTGAAGTCCCTGAGAATTAGGGATGGAATGTTAGAAGAGAGGAAATAGGGTAGCCAGGCAGCAAAGTGGTCAAGGAAGAGAAGAGGGGAACCAGGGGGACGGTAAATAACAGCAATGTTAGCAGAGAAGGGTTTGAAAAGGTGAATTGAATGTATTTCAAATGACGGGAAAGAGAGGGAAGGGGGGGTGGGAAGAGGTTTAAAGGAGCAGTGAGAGGAGAGGAGAAACCCAACACCACCACCTTTACATTCAGAGTTTCTTGGGTTGTGGGTAAGTTGGAGACCACCGAAGGGCAAAGATGCAGGGGTGGCAGTGTCAGAGGGGGAGAGCCAGCTTTCTGTTAAGGCTAGTAAATCTATATGTGTGTATATATATTTACATCATATAAATAATAAATATATATATGATCTAAGTATATATTATTTATTTTTACACTGATTTAACATTTATTATTTTATTTTCAGGCAGCAGGGGGAGTACCTGTCATTACAGGCAGTCCCCCTGCTGGCACTGACATGGACGGAGGGGGACTCCCTGGGCTTCCCAGGTGAGTCCCCATACCGCGATCGCCAGCGTGGGATCGCCGGCGACCGGGTAAGTACATAAGATCGCAGGGCGTTCTATGCCGCCATGCTGCATTTAGAGCCATCAAAATAGGGACGCATAGAACGCCCTGCGGTTTTATGGGGTTAATACTATAATGCATTTTGCTTAGTCCATGGAGAGTACAAGTACAAATCAATGTTTGTATATAATCTTCCAATTAGCTATTCTTTTACCAGTACATAATCTTAAAATGAGTCGCCATGGTTCAACTATCTTTAAGGCAGAAGGGAGATGGCTGCCTGGATTGTGCATGCAATATGAGCATGCTGTACGCATAGCAAAGACTAAAATGAAAAATCTCCTTATCCTGCAACTGAAAGCCATTAGTCAGGCAGAGAAGAGAGATAGTGTGCAAAGTACACACCAAAACGTTTCAATTGGCACAACGTTGTTATGGTGCTTGGAGTGACTCTTTAATGTATATAGATATAGATAGAGAGAGCATTAACAATATCTTTGAAAGATTAGGTAATAATCTATTTAATAGGTAGAAGCAGTTTAGGAAATCAATCTCTGACTAGGTTCCAGGGGTAGTGTTGATAAAGGGAGAGGTAAATCAAACTGTAGTTAAATAGTTTTTTTAAATTGAAAATGCCTCTTTGTATTGATTACCTGAGTTTTGGAGTCTGGTCGGAGCCATGGCAGTTCCCCATTGCGCCTTAACTCTGCTAACTTTGCAATAAGTTTGTGAGCAAGCACAATAGTTAAAGGCATGCACTCCTCTGTCTCGTCTGTTGCATAACCAAACATCAAACCCTGAAAAAGGAAAAAAAATGAATGAGTGGAATATATTCAATAAAGTACGGTAAGTGTTAAACAATAGACCTAAAATAGACCAATAATCGCTTCATTACCAAGCACTGTAAGATCTAATTGAAAATTAAACCATTTATTTTTTCATAGATGCTGTGTGAGTCAAAAGCAGGGGAGGTGTGACCAAACCCACATAAAGACAGTGAGACTGCATGGGCATGATCTATACGCCAAAACCACTTCATAAATCTCAAGTAATTGTGGTGCTTAGTGACCTTTAAAATGAGTGACCAGTGGTTCTGGCAGAGAAATTGGTTCCCATACAGGCTAATGGACTGGTTTATGGACTAAATTGTGTTTTGTCAAAGTACATGAAAGCAAAATCATTTATACACTCTTCTGGAAGTGAAGGCGCTAATGTAGCTTTTAAGAGTAAGAATAATTAGATACCTGATCCCCAGCGCCTATATCCTCTTCTTTACGATCTAAATGAACACCTTGCGCTATATCAGGAGATTGCTGTTCCAGAGCTACAAGAACATTGCATGTCTTATAGTCAAAACCTATTGTAAAAAATGCATGGTTAGAATCTATGAAATAAATCTGTTTGAATGTAATTCATTCATTTAAAAGGTTACACAATTATGCACTGGTTGATATCCTGACATATAGACAAACATATAAATGAGTAACACAGTGTTTCAGAGTAAAAATACTACATGTCATTCTGGGATTTCACTACAGTTTGCAATGCTGTTTCTCTACTTCAAACTGTTAGACCTTTCCCTTTGAGATTATATATATTCATTCAGGAAAGAAAGTCCTAGATGTGGGACTGAAACATCGATCTTTTAATGCATATCCACATATCCAATAAATTGAAGTTTTAATGGAAGACCGTAAGTGCAGCTTTTTCCCCTTCTGATATATATATATATATATATATATGTGTGGGTGTGTGGGTGTTTTTTTTTTTTTGTTGACAGAATTGATAGAAACATAGAATGTGACAGCAGATAAGAACCATTCAGCCCATCTAGTCTGCCCAATATTTTGAAATACTTTTAATTAGTCCCTGGCCTTATCCTACGTCTAGGATAGCCTTATGCCTATCCCACGCATGCTTAAATTCCTTTACTGTGTTAACCTCTACCACTTCAGCTGGAAGGCTACTCCATGTATCCACTACCCTCTCAGTAAAGTAATACTTCCTGATATTATTTTTAAACCTTTGCCCCTCTAATTTAAGACTATGTCCTCTTGTTGTGGTAGTTTTTCTTCTTTTAAATATAGTCTCCTGCTTTACTGTGTTGATTCCCTTAATGCATTTGAATGTTTCTATCATATCCCCCCTGCCTCGTCTTTCCTCCAAGCTATACATGTTAAGATCCTTTAACCTTTCCTGGTAAGTTTTATCCTGCAATCCATGAACCAGCTTAGTAGCCCTTCTCTGAACTCTCTCTAAAGTATCAATATCCTTCTGAAGATACGGTTTCCAGTACTGTGTACAATACTCCAAGTGAGGTCTCACCAGTGTTCTGCACAATGGCATGAGCACTTCCCTCTTTGTACTGCTAATACCTCACCCTATACAACCAAGCATTCTGCTAGCATTTCCTGCTGCTCTATTACATTGTCTGCCTACCTTTAAGTCGTCTGAAATAATTACTCCTAAATCCCTTTCCTCAGATGTTGGGTTTAGTAGGGTATCAAATATAGAGTATCCTATACTCTGCCCTTGGGTTTTTACATCCAAGATGCATTATCTTGCACTTATCCTCATTAAATGTCAGTTGCCACAGCTCTGACCATTTTTTTCTAGTTCACCTAAATCATTTGCCATTTGGCTTATCCCCCCTGGAACATCAACCCTGTTACATAGCTGTGTATCATCAGCAAAAAGACATACCTTACCATCAAGACCTTCTGCAATATCACTAATAAAAATATTAAAGAGAATGGGTCTACGTACAGATCCCTGATGTACCCCACTGGTAACTAGACCTTGCGTCGAATATACTCCATTGACTACAACCCTCTGTTGCCTGTCACTCAGCCACTGCTTAACCCATTCAATAATATTGGAATCCAAACTTAAAGATTGCAGTTTATTGCTGTGCCTTCTATGTGCAACAGTGTCAAAAGCCTTACTGAAATCTAGGTATCAGCACTCCAGAATTGCAGTGAGCAATATCTGGCTCTTAATGACTATCATATCGAGAACATTTGAGTAACACATTTGCTCTTTCTCATTACCTGTTTTCCCATTAACTCTTGTCTCCCGCTATGGGAAACTTTAATATTTAATAAAACTTCAATGACCTGTTATTATTTTAATCTGTTTAAGTTTCTAGTATGCAGATGTTTTTTTTCTTTGCATATATTCTCATGTATGTTTTTTTGAGCCAAGCCCCCCCCCAAAAAAACAGGATATTCCATACAAATGCCTGTGATTCTTTTAATACAAAGAAATTATTCCTCGACGACTAATTATTTACTTTAGTAAAGTCCACTCTAGATTCTATAAGCACTGCATGCAAAATTTAAGCATGTTTAGAATGTGTTAATCTTGCGATCGATGGCTCACACACAAAGAAAAAGACAAAGTCCAAAAGAAAAAGAAGGCTCAGTAAACTAGAAACGTAACCTCTCCCCCATTTATTTCAATCCACAAAATAGGATGTATAAGGTAAATATAGGGGCAGTACATGAAATAGCAAACGCTTGCATGTTTCATGCCCTTTGAACACTTTCACAGATGCTTGTAAATTCGATGTCAAATTTTATATAACTGAAATACTTTGAAAACTATAAAACTTACCTTTTTCAGAATCATCATATCCAATATATTTAATAGTATCTCAAACTACTTTTTGATAATCAACAACAGCCCTTGAAGTGATTTCTCCGCAAAGTAAAACCATTCCAGTTTTGCATACAGTCTCTAGAACGAAAAACATAGTAAATTGTCTAAATAAAGTAGGCTACTATTTACATGATATTTTAATTTCAATTTTTTCCAAGCACTACAAAACACTGGTATGCAAGCTGTAGTGGTGTGCAAGCTGTAGTGATAGGCAAGCTGTAGTGATAGACAAGCTGTAGTGGTATGCAAGCTGTAGTGGTGCGCAAGCTGTAGTGATAGGCAAGCTGTAGTGATAGGCAAGCTGTAGTGGTATGCAAGCTGTAGTGGTGCGCAAGCCGTAGTGATAGGCAAGCTGTAGTGATAGGCACGCTGTAGTGGTATGCAAGCTGTAGTGGTGCGCAAGCTGTAGTGGTAGGCAAGCTGTAGTGGTATGCAAGCTGTAGTGGTGCGCAAGCTGTAGTGATAGGCAAGCTGTAGTGGTATGCAAGCTGTAGTGGTGCGCAAGCTGTAGTGATAGGCAAGCTGTAGTGGTACGCAAGCTGTAGTGGTATGCAAGCTACTTACCACAAGCAACTTTAGCATCTGGGTCCTGCAATATGTGAGCATCAAGAACTGCATCACTGATCTGGTCACATATTTTATCTGAAATGCAAAAAGCATAAAACAGGTTAAAATCTGAAAATAAAATTATCTTATTTACTAGTTAAATTAAAATGAAATCACATTAGTTTATAACATTCATTAAAATACTTGAAACTTAGAAAAAAAAAACAAAAACTGATCAATTTGGCAATGGACCAAAGTTACTCCAAAAAATGTTATTTCATTTTCTGTAGTAACTTTGTTTCAAAATTATAAAATAAAAGTGTCTAGAATATGGAAACTGCCGCCATTTGATTTTTACTAAATGGTGCTAAAGCGGCACTGTCACAGGGGACTTTGCAGAATTTGCAAAGACCCCCAGCGATGCCGTTGCCACTGTGGTTCCGATGGCCAGGAAGCAGGGAAATGAGAGTTCTGCATACCTGAACCAGTTCCTTGTAGGCACGGCCATTTTCTTTGCTTCAGCACCAGGAGCAGACGTCACTGCTGACTCTTGCACGTGCACACAAGTACAGCATTGAGGTCTATGGAGGAACCTGCAAAATATCTCTTGACTGGATTGGAACTTCATTGAAATTCCAACACAGCCAATATGAGTATTTAATAATGATTTTATCTTTATGAAATACACATATTTCAGGGGTGGCAGTGCTGCTTTAAGGCACCTTTTCTCACGCAAGGCATACATACATAAATGATGCATACATTTTATTTATATTATCAATTTATACTATAAAATAATAACTAATGTGGTGATGTAATGCAAGGTATTTGCACTTACATGGGCACACACACTCACAGACACACTCACACTCAAGGACAAAAACAGTCACACTCTCAAACACAGACACACATATATACATTCATACATATTTTTGTCCCACTCCTTGCTGTTTTACCTCTAATAGCAAAAGTGTGAGGGCTATCGATATTCGGCCTGTCATGCGAAACCCGCAATTCTTTTGCTGAGGGGGAGATGGTGGAGCTCCTCTCCCAACTTAGTTTGTGTGCAGCTCCATGATGGAGCAGCATGAGACTACTAAACAAATGCTAAACAAATAACATGTCGTGACGTGGCGACGGTGGCACATCTGGCACTGCTCTCAGAAACCATGCAATGGCATACCTAGCGCAGTGCTGAGGCATACTGGTTGCAGACCACTATTTTAGGGTTTCACAGGTGTAAAAAAAGCATTTATTTCGTATATGTACTATGCATAGTGCGACCAGTTATATAGTCTTACTAGGTCAGGAGTGCCAGCACAATTAATTAACACGTTCAGTAAAACAGTGGAGTACAGTACAATATGTGGTGATTTTACATTTCTTTGCCATATTTATAGCTGAGAGAAAGTGTAAAGAATTTAAGACTTATGCAAGGCATACACTCAGAATTCAGCTTACGAGTCTTAAAGGTCAATATAACTGAACTTTTCCTTTGCTATTGACTACAGCTTCTTTAAGCAGCTACTTTATTCAGTAAATCAAGCTATATATTCTTAAACAAATCTACTTGAGGGTAACAGCCATAATTTGTTCTTTTTAAGAGATACTATATATGTACAAGTGATATTGGTCCAGGAAACATTGTTTCTGGCCCCTAGCTTAGAATCAGGAGCTCACTCCAGACAGCAGAGCAGATCAAAGTCAGAAGTCCATCCAAGATACAGTGTATTACTTAGATTTATTTATGACGCAAAAAGTCATACAAAACATAAAAAGTAAATACAATGTTTTAAGTTGTTTTTGTTTATCACATTCCTAAAGAGCTATGATGTTAAACATTGAATGTTGTCTCGTTGGATCATAGGTGTAGTATACAGGGTTAAGAAGGTGGAGTTTAAAAGGGGTTTTGATTCATTCCAGAAATGCTTAATTTATAGTTCCAATATATTGAATGCAATCGTGCTTTTTTTTTCAGTTAAAATTGTGATTACAAAAAGTTTGAAAACCACTGCTCTACTGCACTGCTCGCAAAGTATTGAGATTTATTCATGAGCAATAAAACATTTTACTAACATACTTCAATTTACATACACAACTAGAAAGAGTGGTGCACATGGTAACAAGTGATTAATAGCTGATTAACTTTCCATCCACCCACCTTCTAAGACCAGGAATAGATGAAAAAACTCATGTATGCATTTTCTATGTGATTTTATAATACTAAAGAAATGTGTGCCACACTCAGGAAACATCTTGTGGAGCCCTGTACTTCCCCACTTTAGTACAGCAATACAATATGAAGATAAAGAGATTTTGTATTAATCCCTTAAGGGCAGCAGCAATTGCAAGTTCTGACCAAAACAAAACCTAGAATTTGAGCTATACGTTAGTTAAATCATAATTTACCTATTTGAATTTGCGCTATATGTCTGTTCAACCGTAATTCACCGCTGTCACATTAAGTGCACCCACACTTATTATATATCATTTTGTTCAGGAGAAACAGGGCTTTCATTTACCATTAACTATTCATAAATGGAACATAATTTATTATGAATAAAATTTAAAAAAATGTGAGAAAATAAGATTTTTTTTTTAAAATTTGACATGACAGGACATTTTAGCTGTGAATGTCATAATACTGCAAAAAAAATGCACATATTTGTAATCAGCAATGTCTCACGAGTACAACAGTACCCCCATTAACAGGTTTTATGGTGTTTTGGAAAATTACAGGGTCAAATATAGCACGTTCCATTTTCAAATTGAAATTTGCCAGATTAGTAATGTTACCTTTGAGACGGTGTGGTAGCCCAGGAATGAGAATTACCCCCATAATGGCATACCATTTGAAAAGGTAGACAACCCAAGGTGTAACGGCTACCCAGATAGAGAGAGGGTTTCTGCCGTTGAAGACGTCCTTTTTCCCTGCAAGCTGCTGTGGAGAAGTAGGCTGATGTAATCCCATCCACGATATCCAGAGTGAGGAGCAGGTTCAGCTGTAAACAGGAGCAGAATAATATTCCCAAATAATCCCCTTTCAAGAACGAGACGAGGCTACGTTTTGAAGGGTCAAGATGAACTGAGGACTGGAACACCCAGCCTGCTTTTTATTAGAAATAGATACACACAGAACACTCCCAGGGGGAGGATGAAAACAACCAATAATACAGATGGTAACACCCCCACGTCTCCTCCCCTCAGATAACTACATAACCCAATTAAAATGTCCACATTTTTCCACCAGTTCTGGATGTACCCCAAAAACAGGGGGTACAGCTTTAAATCCGGTAGTGCTGGATAGCTCTCCTTCAGGGGGACAATATATCCAAAAATCACCCCATTCGGATGTATAGTTCGGGAGATACAACGTTCCAAAGTTTTGACCGACCGCACAGACCAACTAGCCGAAATTAGTTCCATGAGTTTTGGCCTTGCGGTCGGTCTCCGTTCGCACGGTAAAAAGGTATGATATTCTTGCCATCCATGCGAATCGCGGGGTTCGCTGGAATCCCCATAGATGATTGCATATAACTACCGAACGAGGGGACGTTCGGTAGTTTCCGTACGAACTTATGGAGGTCTGGAGGACTCAGCGGTGTTCGCCTGTTTGCGTATCCGTTTTCAGTTCCATGCGGTTACAGGCAAACACCGCTGTTCGCACACAAGATGGCCGCGAACACGTGCAAAGTCCCGAAATGGCGGCCACCTCTGTATTACACGCGAAATTCGCACGGAACCAGACGAACAGAGGAATGAAACGAATGGATGTGTAAGTTGCAATTCCCTTGTTTGTTTCACATCCATCAGAGGTTGGGAGGGATCTGTTACACAAGGTATTGAAAGTGGGGTATGTTTAGTCTTTTTTAGTAGCCACTTAGTCACAAACACTGGCCAAAGTTAGCGTTCATATTTGTTTTTGTGTGAAAAAAGCAAAAAACGAATAGTTGGCCAGTGTTTGTGACTAAGTGACTACTAAAAATGACTGGACATACCCCATTTGCAATACCTTGGGTTGTCTACTTTTGCAAATGGTATGCCATCATGGGGGTAATTCTCATTCCTGGGCTACCATACGCTCTCAAATGCAACATAACCAATCTGGCAAATTTCAATGTAAAAAAAAAATGAAATGCAAGCCTTATATGTGACTCTCTAACTTTCCAAAACACCATAAAACCTGTACATTGGGGTACTGTTATTCTTGGGAGACTTCACTAAACACAAATATTAGTGTTTTAAAACAGTAAAACATATTTCAACAATAATATAGTCCATAAAAGTGCTGTTCGTTTGTAAAGAACATGCAAAAAATTCAGTTCAGTGAAGTCTCCTGAGTAAAACAGTACCCCCTATGTACAGGTTTTATGGTGTCTTGGAGAGTTACAGGGTCAAATATAGTGCTTGCGAATTAAATTCTCTGCACTTTCTCCCTGTGTTGTCAGGCATGTCAATCAAATTTTAATTACCGTAATCAAATCACATAATTACGTTAAAAGATTACTTAAATATACATGTAGAATTTTAATATATATGCATTTATAGGTATTTAAATTCTACGTGTATACTAATGTAATCTTTTATGTAATTATATTTATTTATCTATATCTATATATACATTTGCGGTTATTTGTATTTTATATATAGATAGATACACTTAGAATGACATTCTATATATATTTTGTTACCAATATATATATATATATATAAATAACAAAATACAGTTAGAATGAAATGACATCTGAATATATAATTTATATTAAATTTTGTTTCAATATTTTATTTAGTAATTTTATTATTTTATTTATTTATTATTGTAATTATACGTATATATATATATATATATAATATATGTGTATATATCTATTATATATATATATATAATATATATACATATTATATATATGTAACGTCATTCTAAGTGTATTTTAATACTAATATATGTACTTATATTAGTATTAAAATACACTATTTATGACGTTAAATATATATAATATGTATATATATTATATATATAAATGGATGAAAAAAGCCAGGTTTTATTCCAACAGTCAACGTTTCAGTTCCAATAGAAATTGACTGTTGGAATAAAACCTGAGAAGTTTTTTTACAAGACCCGGAGTGCTGGCTTTTTTCATCCATCTAAACATTGTGCAGTCGAGCACCTGGTAATACTTCAAGGGATAGCTGGAGTGCAAAATTCTTTGGTATTGTATTATATATATATATATATATATATATATATATATATATATATATATATATATATATTAAAACATTTATTTTATTTGATAACATGTCTAATAATTTTTTTTTTACATATCCCACCAGCAGGGGGACTGTCTGACAGCTCAGACAGTCACCCTGCTGGCAGATCCACAGCCAGCTATAGGGGGCCATGCGATCGCTCTTGGAGACAACTAACTGCTATTCAATCTATAACAGAGAAAAAAGTTTTGGGGTTTTTAAATGCACGCTATTGTGAAACCAGTGAGTGAGTGGTGGCACTGGGCAAGTGGGCACAGTATACGCTGCAAGCCTGACACACACACTTGCAGACAACTAACTGCTATTCAATCTATTACAGTGAAAAAAGTTTTTTGGTTTTTAAATGCACGCTACTGTGACACCAGATAAGAGTGGCACTTTGAACTGGCAAAGGTTGACAGAGTACACGTTGTAGGCCTGACACACAGACGCTTGGAGACAACTAACTGCTATTCAATCTATAACAGTGAAAAAGTTTTTTGGTTTTAATTGCATGCTATTGTGACACCAGATATGAGTGGCAATGTGCACTGGCAGAGGTTGGCAGAGTACACGATGTAGGCCTGACACCCACTTAAATACAACTAACTGCTATTCAATCTATAACAGTAAAAAAGTTTTTTTGGTTTTAAATGCACGCAATTGTGACACCAGATATGAGTGGCAATGTGCACTGGCAGAGGTTGGCAGAGTACACGCTGCAGGCCTGACACCCGCTTGAAGACAACTAACTGCTATTTAATCTATAACAGTAAAAAAGTTTTTTTGGTTTTAAATGCACGCAATTGTGACACCAGATATGAGTGGCAATGTGCACTGGCAGAGGTTGGCAGAGTACACGCTGTAGGCCTGACACATACTTATGAAGGACTAACTGCTATTTAATCTATAACAGTAAAAAAGTTTTTTTGGTTTTAAATGCACGCAATTGTGACACCAGATATGAGTGGCACTTTGAACTGGCAAAGGTTGACAGAGTACACGTTGTAGGCCTGACACACAGACGCTTGGAGACAACTAACTGCTATTCAATCTATAACAGTGAAAACGTTTTTTTGGTTTTAATTGCACGCTATTGTGACACCAGATATGAGTGGCAATGTGCACTGGCACAGGTTGGCAGAGTACACGCTGTAGGCCTGACACCCACTTAAAGACAACTAACTGCTATTCAATCTATAACAGTGAAAAAAGTTTTTTGTTTTAATTGCACGCTATTGTGACACCAGATATGAGTGGCAATGTGCACTGGCACAGGTTGGCAGAGTACACGCTGTAGGCCTGACACCCACTTAAAGACAACTAACTGCTATTCAATCTATAACAGTGAAAAAAGTTTTGGGGTTTTTAAATGCACGCTATTGTGACACCAGATATGAGTGGCACTGTGCACTGGCAGAGGTTGGCAGAGTAGACCCTGTAGGCCTGACACACCCGCTTGAAGACAACTAACTGCTATTTAATCTATAACAGTAAAAAAGTTTTTTTGGTTTTAAATGCACGCAATTGTGACACCAGATATGAGTGGCACTTTGAACTGGCAAAGGTTGACAGAGTACACGTTGTAGGCCTGACACACAGACGCTTGGAGACAACTAACTGCTATTCAATCTATAACAGTGAAAACGTTTTTTTGGTTTTAATTGCACGCTATTGTGACACCAGATATGAGTGGCAATGTGCACTGGCACAGGTTGGCAGAGTACACGCTGTAGGCCTGACACCCACTTAAAGACAACTAACTGCTATTCAATCTATAACAGTGAAAAAAGTTTTTTGTTTTAATTGCACGCTATTGTGACACCAGATATGAGTGGCAATGTGCACTGGCACAGGTTGGCAGAGTACACGCTGTAGGCCTGACACCCACTTAAAGACAACTAACTGCTATTCAATCTATAACAGTGAAAAAAGTTTTGGGGTTTTTAAATGCACGCTATTGTGACACCAGATATGAGTGGCACTGTGCACTGGCAGAGGTTGGCAGAGTAGACCCTGTAGGCCTGACACACCCGCTTGAAGACAACTAACTGCTATTTAATCTATAACAGTAAAAAAGTTTTTTTGGTTTTAAATGCACGCAATTGTGACACCAGATATGAGTGGCAATGTGCACTGGCAGAGGTTGGCAGAGTACACGCTGCAGGCCTGACACCCGCTTGAAGACAACTAACTGCTATTTAATCTATAACAGTAAAAAAGTTTTTTTGGTTTTAAATGCACGCAATTGTGACACCAGATATGAGTGGCAATGTGCACTGGCAGAGGTTGGCAGAGTACACGCTGTAGGCCTGACACATACTTATGAAGGACTAACTGCTATTTAATCTATAACAGTAAAAAAGTTTTTTTGGTTTTAAATGCACGCAATTGTGACACCAGATATGAGTGGCACTTTGAACTGGCAAAGGTTGACAGAGTACACGTTGTAGGCCTGACACACAGACGCTTGGAGACAACTAACTGCTATTCAATCTATAACAGTGAAAACGTTTTTTTGGTTTTAATTGCACGCTATTGTGACACCAGATATGAGTGGCAATGTGCACTGGCACAGGTTGGCAGAGTACACGCTGTAGGCCTGACACCCACTTAAAGACAACTAACTGCTATTCAATCTATAACAGTGAAAAAAGTTTTTTGTTTTAATTGCACGCTATTGTGACACCAGATATGAGTGGCAATGTGCACTGGCACAGGTTGGCAGAGTACACGCTGTAGGCCTGACACCCACTTAAAGACAACTAACTGCTATTCAATCTATAACAGTGAAAAAAGTTTTGGGGTTTTTAAATGCACGCTATTGTGACACCAGATATGAGTGGCACTGTGCACTGGCAGAGGTTGGCAGAGTAGACCCTGTAGGCCTGACACACCCGCTTGAAGACAACTAACTGCTATTTAATCTATAACAGTAAAAAAGTTTTTTTGGTTTTAAATGCACGCAATTGTGACACCAGATATGAGTGGCACTTTGAACTGGCAAAGGTTGACAGAGTACACGTTGTAGGCCTGACACACAGACGCTTGGAGACAACTAACTGCTATTCAATCTATAACAGTGAAAACGTTTTTTTGGTTTTAATTGCACGCTATTGTGACACCAGATATGAGTGGCAATGTGCACTGGCACAGGTTGGCAGAGTACACGCTGTAGGCCTGACACCCACTTAAAGACAACTAACTGCTATTCAATCTATAACAGTGAAAAAAGTTTTTTGTTTTAATTGCACGCTATTGTGACACCAGATATGAGTGGCAATGTGCACTGGCACAGGTTGGCAGAGTACACGCTGTAGGCCTGACACCCACTTAAAGACAACTAACTGCTATTCAATCTATAACAGTGAAAAAAGTTTTGGGGTTTTTAAATGCACGCTATTGTGACACCAGATATGAGTGACACTGTGCACTGGCAGAGGTTGGCAGAGTAGACCCTGTAGGCCTGACACACCCGCTTGAAGACAACTAACTGCTATTTAATCTATAACAGTAAAAAAGTTTTTTGGTTTTAAATGCACGCTATTGTGAAACCAGTGAGTGAGTGGTGGCACTGTGCAACTGGGCACAGTATATGCTGCAAGCCTGACACCCACTTAAAGACAACTAACTGCTATTCAATCTATAACAGTGAAAAACGTTTTTGGGTTTTTAAATGCACGCTATTGTGACACCAGATATGAGTGGCACTGTGCACTGGCAGAGGTTGGCAGAGTAGACGCTGTAGGCCTGACACACCCGCTTGAAGACAACTAACTGCTATTCAATCTATCACAGTGAAAAAAGTTTTTGGGTTTTTAAATGCACGCTATTGTGACACCAGATATGAGTAGCACTGTGCACTGGCAGTGGTTGGCAGAGTAGATGCTGTAGGCCTGACACACCCGCTTGAAGACAACTAACTGCTATTTAATCTATAACAATGAAAAACGTTTTTGGGTTTTTAAATGCACGCTATTGTGACACCAGATATGAGTGGCAATGTGCACTGGCAAAGGTTGGCAGCATAGACGCTGTAGGCCTGACACACACTTATGAAGGACACTGACTGCTATTATATTACAGTCAAAAACGTTTTGGGGTTTTTAAATGCATGCTATTGTGACACCAGATAAGAGTGGCAATGTGCACTGGCAGAGGTTGGCAGAGTAGACGCTGTAGGCCTGACGCACCCGCTTGAAGACAATTAACTGCTCTTCAATCTATAACAGTGAAAAAAGTTTTTTGGTTTTTAAATGCAATCTATTGCGACACCAGATAAGAGTGGCACTGTGCACTGGCAGAGGTAGGCAGAGTACACGCTGTAGGCCTGACACAACCGCTTGAAGACAACTAACTGCTATTCAATCTATAACAGTGAAAAAAGTTTTGGGGTTTTTAAATGCAATCTACTGCGACACCAGATAAGAGTGGCACTGTGCACTGGCAGAGGTTGGCAGAGTACACGCTGTAGGCCTGACACACACTTATGAAGGACACTGACTGCTATTATATTACAGTCAAAAAAGTTTTTGTGTTTTTAAATGCATGCTATTGTGACACCAGATAAGAGTGGCAATGTGCACTGGAAGAGGTTGGCAGAGTAGACGCTGTAGGCCTGACGCACCTGCTTGAAGACAACTAACTGCTCTTCAATCTATAACAGTGAAAAAAGTTTTTGGGGTTTTAAATGTAGTGTTGTCGCGAACCCGAAATTTTCGGTTCGCGAACGGCGAACGCGAACTTCCTCAAATGTTCGCGAACCGGCGAACCGCACGAACCGCCATTGACTTCAATGGGCAGGCGAATTTTAAAACCAACAGGGACTCTTTCTGGCCACAAAAGTGATGGAAAAGTTGTTTCAAGGGGACTAACACCTGGACTGTGGCATGCCAGAGGGGGATCCATGGCAAAACTCCCATGGAAAATTACACAGTTGATGCAGAGTCTGCTTTTAATCCATAAAGGGCAGAAATCACCTAACATTGACACCTGTCCTCAAAGCCCCTGATACACACTGGCACAGAGCAGAATAGAGACTGTTCCCCGTCCTCAGAGACCATGATACACACTGACACAGAGCAGAATAGAGACTGTTACCCCTACATAGGGTCACTTGGCAGATATGGCAGGGTCGTGGGAGGGGGAGGATGACTTTCACCTCTTCCCCTGTTAGATTCCCGTTGTGCTGTGACATCACCCTTATACGCTGTGTAAAGTATACTATTTAATTTGATCAGCATGGCCACTTGAGTTTTTATAGTTTTCACGCTGCTTGTAGTTTATATATGGTTCACAAAAATCAAACAAACGATAAAGTAAACATGTAAGGATTCAGAATATTCTTTCAAACCCTTACACATTGTGTGTACATACTTTTTGTCTTAAGTTTGTGGCTTTAAAGAGGTTCACGTTGTTTCTATGATGTGCATAACATGTTCTTGTAAATGTTTGTTAATTTTTTCCTGGAATTGTAATTTTTGAATCTGAATAAAGATAGTCAAATCCCTGATACACACTGACACAGAGCGGAATAGAGACTGTTCCCCCTACATAGGGTCACTTGGCAGATATGGATTGACACCTGTCCTCAAAACCCCTGATAAACATTGACACAGAGCAGAATAGAGACTGTTCCCCCTACATAGGGTCACTTGGCAGATATGGATTGACACCTGTCCTCAGAGACCATGATACACACTGACACAGAGCAGAATAGAGACTGTTCCCCGTCCACAGAGACCATGATACACACTGACACAGAGCAGAATAGAGACTGTCCCCCCTACATAGGGTCACTTGGCAGGTATGGATTGACACCTGTCCTCAAAGCCCCTGATACACAGTGACAGAGCAGAATAGAGACTGTTCCCTGTCCACAGAGACCATGATACACACTGACACAGAGCAGAATAGAGACTGTTCACCGTCCACAGAGACCATGATACACACTGACACAGAGCAGAATAGAGACTGTTCCCCGTCCACAGAGACCATGATACACACTGACACAGAGCAGAATAGAGACTGTCCCCCCTACATAGAGTCACTTGGCAGGTATGGATTGACACCTGTCCTCAAAGCCCCTGATACACACTGACACAGAGCAGAATAGAGACTTTTCCCTGTCCACAGAGACCATGATACACACTGACACAGAGCAGAATAGAGACTGTTCACCGTCCAGAGAGACCATGATACACACTGACACAGAGCAGAATAGAGACTGTTCCCCGTCCACAGAGACCATGATACACACTGACACAGAGCAGAATAGAGACTGTTCACCGTCCACAGAGACCATGATACACACTGACACAGAGCAGAATAGAGACTGTTCCCCGTCCACAGAGACCATGATACACACTGACACAGAGCAGAATAGGGACTGTTCTCCCTACATAGGGTCACTTGGCAGGAATGGATTGACACCTGTCCTCAAAGCCCCTGATACACACTGACACAGAGCAGAATAGAGACTGTTCCCTGTCCACAGAGTCCATGATACACACTGACACAGAGCAGAATAGAGACTGTTCCCCGTCCACAGAGACCATGAAACACACTGACACAGAGCAGAATAGAGACTGTTCCCCGTCCACAGAGACCATGATACACACTGACACAGAGCAGAATAGGGACTGTTACCCCTACATAGGGTCACTTGGCAGGTATGGATTGACACCTGTCCTCAAAGCCCCTGATACACACTGACACAGAGCAGAATAGAGACTGTTCCCTGTCCACAGAGACCATGATACACACTGACACAGAGCAGAATAGAGACTGTCCCCCCTACATAGGGTCACTTGGCAGGTATGGATTGACACCTGTCCTCAAAGCCCCTGATACACACTGACACAGAGCAGAATAGAGACTGTTCCCTGTCCACAGAGACCATGATACACACTGACACAGAGCAGAATAGAGACTGTTCCCTGTCCACAGAGACCATGATACACACTGACACAGAGCAGAATAGGGACTGTTCTCCCTACATAGGGTCACTTGGCAGGTATGGATTGACACCTGTCCTCAAAGCCCCTGATACACACTGACACATAGCAGAATAGAGACTGTTCCCTGTCCACAGAGTCCATGATACACACTGACACAGAGCAGAATAGAGACTGTTCCCCGTCCACAGAGACCATGAAACACACTGACACAGAGCAGAATAGAGACTGTTCCCCGTCCACAGAGACCATGATACACACTGACACAGAGCAGAATAGGGACTGTTACCCCTACATAGGGTCACTTGGCAGGTATGGATTGACACCTGTCCTCAAAGCCCCTGATACACACTGACACAGAGCAGAATAGAGACTGTTCCCTGTCCACAGAGACCATGATACACACTGACACAGAGCAGAATAGAGACTGTCCCCCCTACATAGGGTCACTTGGCAGGTATGGATTGACACCTGTCCTCAAAGCCCCTGATACACACTGTTACGGTACCACCTTCCGAGCTCCAGACACAGTTGTTAGTCACTTGTATTCCCGGTTCCCCCAATAACGAGACCAAGCTCCATTATGAGGGTAAAACATGAACTGAGGACTGGATCAGCCAGCCTGCCTTTTATTTGCATTTCACACACACAGGCCACACCCAAGGGGAGGCATAAAATAACCACTGGCATCGATGTTACATCCCACACATTCCCTCCCCTTGGTGTGACACATAATCCTATTATACATACAGTTTGAAATATACTTTTATATAACTTTCATAACTTCAAATCCATCCATCCTGTTCACATAAGAGACACATATTCAGATTCAGCATACTGAAAACATAACCATTCTCAAAAATCACATCAATCCCTTCAGTGAATAAAAAGTTACGCGAATGTTCGTTTATGACCGACCGCAGGTATCTTTTCTTGCCCAAAATAGTTCCCTGGATTCGGGCTGTGCGGTCGGTCACTTGCTGGCCTAAAAATGGCTAAGTCCCGTTCGAGGTGGGTCGGTACTTCGACTTTCGTTGAACTGTCGAAGTATCGTCGATAATACGGGTCGGCGGGTTCGAAGTTAAAATGGCCGCCGCCACGTGGTCCTTTGTCCGATGTCGGCCACCTCGAGGACTTTGGTAGCTTGGGCGTTTCATTAGTTTCCGCTGTACTTGAAATGTCTTTTATACAAAGTCACAACCCTTCGCATAATCTCTCAGGGACCATAAGTACTGGGCAAATCAGACGAACCCAAATAGTTTTAGTCCCGACGGATGGGTCTGTCACATGGCTCCCTCCTTGTGGAACACTCCGGCAGACCCGGCTTGACCCTGTGGCGGGTCAACTTGGGGATGACCGGACTTAGGGAGGATAGGGACGTCTGTTTGCCGGGATAACCCATCCGCATTCCCATTCTGCTTACCGGGCCGGTAACTGATAGTGAAATTGTAAGGCTGCAATGCCAAACTCCACCTCAGCAGTCTGCCATTGTCCCCAGAGACCCGGTTAAGCCAGACAAGGGGGTTGTGGTCTGTTACGAGAGAAAATTCTTGTCCGTATAGGTAAGGGCTCAGTTTCTTCAGTGCCCAGACCAGGGCTAAACACTCTTTCTCTACTGCCGCATAACTCACTTCTCGAGGTAGTAACTTTCTGCTGAGATATGCGACAGGGTGCTCTCCTCCATCCTCCCCGACCTGGCTCAGCACAGCCCCCAGTCCATACATGGAAGCGTCTGTGTGGACAAGAAAACGTTTGTTAGGGACTGGGGCAGCCAGGACAGGGGCATTCACAAGAGCCTGCTTCAGGGCCCGAAACGCGGCTTCACAAGCTGGAGACCACAGGACCTGCCTAGGTAAGTTCTTTTTAGTCAGGTCAGTCAGGGGCTTGGCAATCGTGCTATAGTCGGGGACAAAACGTCGATAATACCCTGCTGTCCCTAGGAAAGCAAGCACTTGGGTCTTGGTGATAGGTGTGGGCCAGTTAGCTACCGCTTCCACCTTAGCAGGTTCGGGCCTCTGGCTCCCACAACCCACCCGGTGACCCAAGTACTGTACTTCTGCCATGCCTAAATGGCACTTGTCTGGTTTCAGAGTCAGGCCGGCGGCCCGAATCTTGTCCAGCACTACCCCTACGTGTACCAGGTGGTCTTCCCAAGACTCACTGTAGACCGCGATGTCGTCCAGGTAGGCACATGCAAATCCCTGGAAGCCATCGAGGAGCCTATCCACCATACGCTGGAAGGTAGCCGGAGCATTCTTCATCCCGAATGGCATAACCTTAAACTGGTATAGGCCAAACGGGGTGACGAAGGCCGACTTGGGGATAGCATCCTCGGCCAGGGGGATCTGCCAGTACCCTTTACATAGGTCAATGGTGGTCAGATAGCGCCCCCTGGCAATGCGGTCTAGTAACTCGTCTATCCGGGGCATCGGGTAGGCGTCAGTGGTAGTCCGCTCGTTGAGCCGCCTGTAATCCACACAGAACCGGGTGGTCCCATCCTTCTTGGGTACTAGGACTACGGGCGACGCCCACGGACTATCTGAGTGCTCAATAACCCCCAGCCGGGTCATCTCCTGTATCTCCTTCCGCATTCCTTCTCGGACTGCTTCCGGGATACGGTATGGGGGTTGTCGTAGGGGGTTCTGTCCGGGTGTCTCGACTTTGTGTATAGCTAGGTTGGTGTACCCGGGTTCTTGGGAGAACGTCGCCTGCTTCTCCCACAGAAGCTGTCTGGCCTGGGTTTTCTCGGCCGGGCTTAGTCGGTCACCTAACTGTACGAGGCTAGTAAGGTCGGTCTGGGGATCCCTTTCTAACAGGTCAGGTAAAGGTAAGTTCTCTGGGTCGTCAGTAGCTGGGGCACAAACTGCTGCAACATCCTCGGGTCGTTCCTGATACTCCTTGAGCATGTTCACATGAAAGGATCGTTGTACCCTTTCATCCGAACAGCTGGCTATAAGATAGGTAGTATCGCATACCTGAGCTAACACCTTGTACGGGCCCTGCCAAGATGCTTGCATCTTGTTTGCCTTCACAGGTTTGAGCACTAGGACCTTCTGCCCAACCTGGAAGACCCGCTGTCGGGCGCCCCGATCGTACCATCGCTTCTGCCTCCCCTGGGCCGCCCGGAGATTTTCCCTTACCATCAGGGATAGTTTCTCCATGCGGTCCCGGAGTTCCAGAACATATGGCACTATGGGGGTCCCTTCTTGCTCCGTCTCCCCCTCCCAGTGTCCTCTAATGAGATCTAGGGGTCCACGAACCCTTCTCCCATAGAGTAACTCAAAGGGGGAGAACCCAGTTGATTCCTGGGGCACCTCTCTGTATGCAAATAGCAGATGAGGCAGGAATCGCTCCCAGTCTCTGCAAGAGTCAGTAAAGGTCCTCAGCATCTGTTTGAGGGTACCATTAAATCGCTCGCAGAGACCGTTAGTCTGTGGATGATAGGGTGAACTAAGTAGCGGGTTGATGCCGCACACCTTCCACAGCTGCTGGGTGAGCACAGCGGTAAATTGGGTTCCCTGATCAGAGAGGATCTCCTGAGGGAACCCGACCCTAGTAAAGACTTTAACCAGGGCATCAGCAACTGTCTCTGCCTCTATATTAGACAGCGCTACTGCTTCTGGGTAACGGGTGGCGTAGTCTACCACAGTAAGAATATATTTCTTACCGGATGGACTAGCCCTGGCCAGTGGACCCACAATGTCAACGGCTATGCGGGAAAAGGGCTCTCCAATGATAGGCATCGGCTGTAGCCTAGCTTTTGGATGATCTCCCCGCTTACCTACCCGTTGACAAGTGTCGCACGTGCTACAATACATCCGCACATCTCGGTTAAAATTGGGCCAGAAAAAGTTTTGGGTGATTCTATGAGCTGTGCGGTGGGAACCTAGATGACCTGCTAACGGCACGTCATGCCCAATCCGCAGAATCTCCTGCCGATACTTTGCAGGTACTACTAGTTGTCGTTTCTGCGGAGGGGCATTCGGTTTCGGGGAAGGTTTCGGGATCCTGTACAGCCTATCCCCCACCCACTCGTAGTGTTCTCCACCTACTCCTTCTTCCCCAGCGTCGGCCCTGGCTCTGTACTTGGCTAACGTCGGGTCCTCCCTAGTTTCCTTCCCGTACATTTCTGGGGTATCCCAGCCGAACGGGGCCTGGTCTAAGGTACAAGTCGGGGTAGAGAGTCTTACCTGGGTCTCAACAGCAGGTGGGCCGGCCTCAGTGGCACGGGTCTGGGCACGGGTCGTAACAGCGTCCACTGCAGCGGGGCCCATGGGAGCAAAGGCCGAAACCAGGGGGGCCAAGTCGTTGCCAAGAAGAACATCAGCGGGTAAATCCTTAATGACCCCCACATTCACGTGTCTAGCGCCCACTCCCCAATCCAAATGTACCCGGGCCACGGGTAGACGAAATACTGCACCCCCGGCTACTCGTACTGCCACGGTATCCCCGGTATGTTGAGCTTCGGACACTAGGTGCTTTTGGAGCAAAGTCAGGGTTGCACCAGTGTCTCGTAGCCCACTGGCTTCCTTCCCGTTGACCTTTACACTCTGTCTGTGGTGTTGTCGATTGTCCTGGTGGGCAGCCTGAACAGGGTCCGCCTCATGTAATATGCCCCAGCATTCCTCTTCCTCTACACAGTGGACTGCTGGGAGAGGTGCTGGGGAAGGGGCCCCCGTGGGTTTCCTCCAGGACTGGTTCCTGTTGGCACGGTTCATCGGGCACTCCTGTCGCCGGTGCCCTAGCTGATTGCACAGGAAGCACCGAAGGGGTTCAGAGTATTCTCGGGCGTTAAACCGGGGTGGACGTTGGTATTGGGCAGCTGGAGGGGGTGCGGATGGTCTGTTTATGGGAGGCTGATACGTGGCAGCGGCTGGTTGGTATTCCGCTCGGGCTGTGGCCTTGGTGGTGGAATTGTCCAGTCTGCGAGCGTCAGTGTACTCATCGGCCAAGCGAGCCGCCTCGTGTAGAGTGGAAGGCTTACGGTCTCGTACCCACTCTCTGACCCCTGTCGGCAATTTGTCGAAACAATGTTCCAATAGAAACATCTGCAGCACCTCTTCTCCCGACACCGCCTGGCATCCTGCCATCCAGTGGGCGGCTGTGCGATGTACCTTGCAGGCCCATTCCACGTATGAGTCCCCAGAGGTCTTTGCAGTGTCCCGGAACCTCCTCCGGTATGCCTCGGGGGTAACGGCATACCGGGCAAGTAAAGCTTCCCTGACGGTAACATAATCCCCGATCTCCTCATCCGGAATAGCCCGAAAAGCGTCGTTGGCCCGGCCGGATAACTTGCCGGACAGTATAGCAACCCAGTCTGCCGGGGGTACCTTGTGCAGGGCACATTGCCGCTCAAAATCCGCAAGGTACCCGTCAATCTCTCCTTCGGTCTCACTGAAGGCTTTGAAGGCCGCAAATGGCACTTTCTGTTTGTCCCCCGGGTTTGCTGTGACTGGGGCCGCTGCAGTACCGTTTTGGCGTAGCAGGCTGGCCTCCACAGCGGCTTGAACCTGGGTGATGATCTCTACGGAGGGGTTGGGGCCATAATGGGCCAGCCGAATTCTTACCGCCCGGTCAAATCTTGCCTCCTCGGGGGTTCTGTCGTCGGGGCTGGGTCCATTGGCTCTCTCTGCCGCTGGTACTCCATCCATTTCCAGCAATAAAGCAATAATGTCCCTCTTCTTGAGGTTACTGGCCTGTCCGCCCCTTTGTTCCAATAAGTCTTTTAAGGTAGCTCTTCTCAGGTTTTGGTATTGTAGTTCCATTTTATTCTTGGTCGTAGCGGTTTCTTTGGGCGTTGAAGATCATCCCGTCGCTTGCCACCAGTTGTTACGGTACCACCTTCCGAGCTCCAGACACAGTTGTTAGTCACTTGTATTCCCGGTTCCCCCAATAACGAGACCAAGCTCCATTATGAGGGTAAAACATGAACTGAGGACTGGATCAGCCAGCCTGCCTTTTATTTGCATTTCACACACACAGGCCACACCCAAGGGGAGGCATAAAATAACCACTGGCATCGATGTTACATCCCACACATTCCCTCCCCTTGGTGTGACACATAATCCTATTATACATACAGTTTGAAATATACTTTTATATAACTTTCATAACTTCAAATCCATCCATCCTGTTCACATAAGAGACACATATTCAGATTCAGCATACTGAAAACATAACCATTCTCAAAAATCACATCAATCCCTTCAGTGAATAAAAAGTTACGCGAATGTTCGTTTATGACCGACCGCAGGTATCTTTTCTTGCCCAAAATAGTTCCCTGGATTCGGGCTGTGCGGTCGGTCACTTGCTGGCCTAAAAATGGCTAAGTCCCGTTCGAGGTGGGTCGGTACTTCGACTTTCGTTGAACTGTCGAAGTATCGTCGATAATACGGGTCGGCGGGTTCGAAGTTAAAATGGCCGCCGCCACGTGGTCCTTTGTCCGATGTCGGCCACCTCGAGGACTTTGGTAGCTTGGGCGTTTCATTAGTTTCCGCTGTACTTGAAATGTCTTTTATACAAAGTCACAACCCTTCGCATAATCTCTCAGGGACCATAAGTACTGGGCAAATCAGACGAACCCAAATAGTTTTAGTCCCGACGGATGGGTCTGTCACACACACTGACACAGAGCAGAATAGAGACTGTTCCCTGTCCACAGAGACCATGATACACACTGACACAGAGCAGAATAGAGACTGTTCCCCGTCCACAGAGACCATGATACACACTGACACAGAGCAGAATAGGGACTGTTCTCCCTACATAGGGTCACTTGGCAGGTATGGATTGACACCTGTCCTCAAAGCCCCTGATACACACTGACACAGAGCAGAATAGAGACTGTTCCCTGTCCACAGAGTCCATGATACACACTAACACAGAGCAGAATAGAGACTGTTCCCCGTCCACAGAGACCATGAAACACACTGACACAGAGCAGAATAGAGACTGTTCCCCGTCCACAGAGACCATGATACACACTGACACAGAGCAGAATAGGGACTGTTACCCCTACATAGGGTCACTTGGCAGGTATGGATTGACACCTGTCCTCAAAGCCCCTGATACACACTGACACAGAGCAGAATAGAGACTGTTCCCTGTCCACAGAGACCATGATACACACTGACACAGAGCAGAATAGGGACTGTTCCCCCTACATAGGGTCACTTGGCAGGTATGGATTGACACCTGTCCTCAAAGCCCATGATGCACACTGGGGGGAGCTACTGTCCTCCAAAACCACTGCGCGGTGGGTGGGGGCCATAAATCACAATGGGGGGACCTACTGTCCTCCCCCCCTCGGCCCCCACCCCTGCGCGGTGGGTGGGGGCCATAAATCACAATGGGGGGGACTACTTTCCTCCCCCCCGGCCCCCATCCCTGCGCGGTGGGTGGGGGGCATAAATCACAATGGGACGGACCTACAGATAGGAGTGGAGTATTGTTCATATCAGTTTAATACCTTCCGCGTCTCCTATCAGTGGACGTGTATATGGCAGCCATTTTAGGAACCGCACACCTGGGACCCGAGCGAGGTCACCTCGTTCAAGCTGCTCTGGTTCCTTGATGAGCCAGCTGCCGTGAGTTAACATGTCCCGTGGAGAAGCACTCTGTCCTGTAAAGCCTCACCACAAAAAAATTAAATAAATAACAGCACTCGGAGGGTGAGTTTAGTAAATGTTCATATCAGTTTAATACCTTCCGCGTCTCCTATCAGTGGACGTGTATATGGCAGCCATTTTAGGAACCGCACACCTGTGACCTGAGCAAGTTCACCTCGTTCAAGCTGCTCTGGTTCCTTGATGAGCCAGCTGCCCGTGAGTTAACATGTCCCGTGGAGAAGCACTCTGTCCTGTAAAGCCTCACCACAAAAAAATTAAATAAATAACAGCACTCGGAGTGGTGAGTTTAGTAAATGTTCATATCAGTTTAATACCTTCCGCGTCTCCTATCAGAGGACATGTATATGGCAGCCATTTTAGGAACCGCACACCTGGGACCCGAGCAAGGTCACCTCTTTCAACAGGCGACATGATTTGGCCCTGTAAAACTATCCTGGATATTCTCTACAAGTTCTATGGATATGGCATTGATTTATGTAACAGGGAGATGGAAGAAGATGCTTGGTCGGTCCTCTTACTTGAAATTTGTGGCACTGCACGGGCAAGCTAATGTGCCACCAGATAGGAGTGGTGAGTTTAGTATTGTTCATATCAGTTTAATACCTTCCGCGTCTCCTATCAGTGGACGTGTAAATGGCAGAGATTTTTAATTGTTGAATCACCTCCCCTTTTTAGGCCAAGGTGGGAAGATGCTTAGACCACTGGTATATTGGTGCCATCTTGGAGGATTTTTTTTTGGTTTGGTTTTTGAAGCCACAGTGCTGCACCAGTGGGCCTAAAAATTAGGCATGTACACATGCCTGAAAAATTTGGTATTGTTGCAGCCGCTGCTGTAGCAGCGGCCAGAAAAATTGATGTTTGTTTCACAGGCAGAAAGTGCCCTAAAACATGGCGGCTTGAACCCTAGTTGGTGGCGGATAAGTCACGCAAGTCAAACGTAATTCAGAGCTAAAATACAGCAGCGTGTGGACCATTTTTAGCCCAAGGCAGCTCATCTCATCAGGCCTTTTTTAATCGAATGTATCGCCCAGTGTCAGTCCCTTCGGGATCCATCCCTCATTCATCTTAATAAAGGTGAGGTAATCTAGACTTTTTTGACCTAGGCGACTTCTCTTCTCAGTGACAATACCTCCTGCTGCACTGAAGGTCCTTTCTGACAGGACACTTGAAGCGGGGCAGGCCAGAAGTTCTATCGCAAATTGGGATAGCTCAGGCCACAGGTCAAGCCTGCACACCCAGTAGTCAAGGGGTTCATCGCTCCTCAGAGTGTCGATATCTGCAGTTAAGGCGAGGTAGTCTGCTACCTGTCGGTCGAGTCGCTCTCTGAGGGTGGATCCCGAAGGGCTGTGGCGATGCATAGGACTTAAAAAGGTCCGCATGTCCTCCATCAACAACACGTCTTTAAAGCGTCCTGTCCTTGCCGGCGTGGTCGTGGGAGGAGGAGGAGGATGACTTCCACCTCTCCCCCTGTTAGATTCCCGTTGTGCTGTGACATCACCCTTATACGCTGTGTAAAGCATACTTTTTAATTTATTTTGCAAATGCTGCATCCTTTCCGACTTGTTGTAATTCGGTAAAATTTCCGCCACTTTCTGCTTATACCGGGGGTCTAGTAGCGTGGACACCCAGTACAGGTCGTTCTCCTTCAGCCTTTTTATACGAGGGTCCCTCAACAGGCAGGACAGCATGAAAGACCCCATTTGCAAAAGGTTGGATGCCGAGCTACTCATTTCCCATTCCTCCTCCTCACTGATGTCATTGAAGGTATGTTCTTCCCCCCAGCCACGTACAACACCACGGGTACCAGATAGGTGACAACGAGCACCCTGGGATGCCTGTTGTGTTTGGTCTTGCTCCTCCTCCTCCTCCTCCTTAAAGCTACATTCCTCCTCTGACTCCTCTTCCTCACAATCCTCTTCCAGCGTTGCCGCAGGTCCAGCAAGCGATGCTGATAAGGCTGTTTCTGGTGGTGATGGTGACCACAACTCTTCCTCTTCCTCTTCACGCTCATCTACAGCCTGATCCAGCACTCTTCGCAGGGCACGCTCCAGGAAGAAAACAAATGGTATGATGTCGCTGATGGTGCCTTCGTTGCGACTGACTAGGTTTGTCACCTCCTCAAAAGGACGCATGAGCCTACAGGCATTGCGCATGAGCGTCCAGTAACGTGGCAAAAAAATTCCCAGCTCCCCAGAGGCTGTCCTAGCACCCCGGTCATACAAATATTCATTAACAGCTTTTTCTTGTTGGAGCAGACGGTCGAACATTAGGAGTGTTGAATTCCAACGTGTAGGGCTGTCGCAAATCAAGCGCCTCACTGGCATATTGTTTCGCCGCTGGATATCGGCAAAGTGAGCCATGGCCGTGTAGGAACACCTGAAATTGCCACACACCTTCCTGGCCTGCTTCAGGACGTCCTGTAAGCCTGTGTACTTATGCACAAAGCGTTGTACGATCAGATTACACACATGTGCCATGCACGGCACATGTGCCAACTTGCCCAACTTCAATGCCGCTATCAAATTCTTTCCGTTGTCACACACCACTTTGCCGATATCCAGTTGCTGCGGAGTCAGCCACTTTTCCAAATGTGCGTTCAGGGCTTCCATCTGTGCGTTCAGGAGTGCTTGTCCGGTGTGACTCTCTGCTTTCAAGCAAGTCAAACCCAAGACGGCGTGACACTGCCGTATCCGGGATGTGGAATAGTACCTGGGGAGCTGGGAGGGTGCCGTTGATGTGGAGCAAGACGCAGCAGCACAAGAGGACTCAGCCGAGGAGGTTATGGAAGAGGATGGAGTAGGAGGAGTAGAGGAGGTGGCAGCAGGACTGCCTGCAATTTGTGGCGGTGTCACCAACTCCTCTGCAATGCCACGCATTCCTTGCTTGTCAGCCGTCAGCAGGTTTACCCAATGCGCAGTGTAGGTGATATACCTGCCCTGACCATGCTTTGCAGACCAGGTATCAGTGGTCAGATGGACCCTTGCCCCAATACTGTGTGCCAGACATGCCATGACTTCCTTTTGCACAATCGAGTACAAGTTGGGGATTGCCTTTTGTGAAAAGAAATTCCGGCCGGGTACCTTCCACTGCGGTGTCCCAATAGCTACAAATTTTTGAACGCCTCAGACTCAACCAGATTGTATGGTAAAAGCTGGCGGGCTAATAGTTCGGACAAGCCAGCTGTCAGACGCTGGGCAAGGGGGTGACTTGGTGACATTGGCTTCTTACGCTCAGACATGTCCTTGACAGACACATGACTGTGGGCAGATGAGCGGGAACTGCTCAAGGCGGGAGACGGAGTGGCGGATGGTTGAGAGGGGGCAAGAAGGACAGCAGTGGTTGACGTGGCTGAAGATGCTAGACCAGGAGGAGGATGGCGGCTTAGAGTAGGCGTGCTGCTTGTACTCATGTGTTGATCCCATAGGCGTTTGTGATGTGAGATCATGTGCCTACGCAAAGCAGTTGTACCTAGGTGGGTGTTGGACCTCCCACGACTCAGTTTCCTTTGGCACAAGTTGCAAATGGCATCGCTTTTGTCCGAGGCTGACACACAAAAAAAATGCCACACTGCTGAGCTCTGCAATGACGGCATTCTGGTGGTGGACACAGCATGCGTTGATTGGCGTGCTGTCGGGCTGACCCCGGGTGCCAATGCATGCTGTCTGACTGTGCCACTAGCTCCTTGCGACGACCCCCCCTGCTTCCAACTCGTCTCCTCCTCCTCTCTGTCTCCCCATCTGAACTTTCGCCCTGTTCTTCTTCTTCCCGAGCGGGCACCCACGTGACATCCATGGACGCATCGTCATCATCAACCGCTTCGCTTTTATCTGACAACTCAGAAAAGGAAGCAGCAGCGGGTACAACATCATCATCATCACACCGTACCTCCATGTGTTTAATGCTGCCTGCCTGATACATATCCCTGTTATCTACATCCTCTAGCAATAATGGTTGCGCATCACTCATTTCTTCAAACGGGTGTGTGAATAACTCCTCTGACATACCAAGTAAAGCGGCTGTGGTGCTAGTTTTGGTGGTGGCGGCAGGCGGGTGAGTGCTATCTTGAGAGGTGCCTGAAGCTAAGCTGGAGGAGGATGGTGCGTCAAGGTTCCGAGCGGATGCTGTACAAGATTGGGTGTCCTGTGTTAGCCAGTCAACTATGTCCTCAGAACTTTTCAAGTTCAGGGTACGTGGCTTCTGAAAACTGGGCATTATTCTAGGGTAAAAGGGAATCACAGCACCATGACCACGACGGCCCCTGCGGGGTGGCCTGTCATTTTTTGGGGGATTAGTGGTACTATAAGTGCAAGCTACTGTGAGACCAGATATGATTGGCAATGTGCACTGGAACAGTTCTGCAGAGCACACACTGTAGGCCTGAGACACCCGCTTGAAGAAAAGTAACTGCTATTCAATCTATAACAGTGAAAAACAAATTTTGGTTTTAAAAGCACGCTATAGAGACACCAGATATGATTGGCAATGTGCACTGGAACAGTTCTGCAGAGCACACACTGTAGACCTGACACACCCGCTTGAAGACAAGTAACTGCTATTCAATCTATAACAGTGAAAACAAATTTTTGGTTTTAAAAGCACGCTATAGAGACACCAGATATGATTGGCAATGTGCACTGGAACAGTTCTGCAGAGCACACACTGTAGGCCTGAGACACCCGCTTGAAGAAAAGTAACTGCTATTCAATCTATAACAGTGAAAAAAAAAATTTGGTTTTAAAAGCACGCTATAGAGACACCAGATATGATTGGCAATGTGCACTGGAACAGTTCTGCAGAGCACACACTGTAGGCCTGACACACCCGCTTGAAGACAAGTAACTGCTATTCAATCTATAACAGTGAAAAACAAATTTTGGTTTTAAAAGCACGCTATAGAGACACCCGATACGATTGGCAATGTGCACTGGAACAGTTCTGCAGAGCACACACTGTAGGCCTGACACACCCGCTTGAAGACAAGTAACTGCTATTCAATCTATAACAGTGAAAAACAAATTTTGGTTTTAAAAGCACGCTATAGAGACACCAGATATGAGTGGCAATGTGCACTGGAACAGTTCTGCAGAGCACACACTGTAGGCCTGAGACACCCGCTTGAAGACAAGTAACTGCTATTCAATCTATAACAGTGAAAAACAAATTTTGGTTTTAAAATCACGCTATAGAGACACCAGATATGATTGGCAATGTGCACTGGAACAGTTCTGGAGAGCACACGCTGAAGGAAGGACTGACAGAGCCGCTTGAAGGACACTGACTGGCTGCTATTAGCTTACACTAGAAACCTTTTTTCTTTGTAAAAGCACGCTAAAGAGACACCAAATATGATTGGCAACTGTCAAAGCACGCTGGAACAGGTCTACAGAGCACATGCTGAAGTAGGCCTGACACCCAGACGCTTGCAGACAACTAACTGCTCTTCTATTACAGTGAAAAAAATATATTTCTTTTAAATCTAAAGCTTAAGCTATTGTAAAAACAGATATGAGTGGTGGCACTGGGCAAGAGGGCACAGTATCTACTGTGAACCTCACACAGAAGCTGGCAGGCAGGCAACTGCTCTTCTATTACAGTGGAAACAAAATTTTGGTTGTAAAAGCACGCTATAGAGACACCAGATATGAGTGGCAACTGTCAAAGTACGCTGGCAGGGTTGTGCAGGGCACACGCTGAAGGAAGGCCTGACAGAGCCGCTTGAAGGACACTGACTGGCTGCTATTAGCTTACACTGGAAACCTTTTTTCTTTGAAAAAGCACGCTATAGAGACACCAGATATGAGTGGCAATTGTCAAAGTATGCTGGCAGGGTTGTGCAGGGCACACGCTGAAGGAAGGCCTGACAGAGCCGCTTGAAGGACACTGACTGGCTGCTATTAGCTTACACTGGAAACCTTTTTTCTTTGTAAAAGCATGCTATAGAGACACCAGATATGAGTGGCAATTGTCAAAGTACGCTGGCAGGGTTGTGCAGGGCACACGCTGAAAACATATGGTTTTATAGAGTAAGTGTTGCCCTTTAAGATATTTCATACTTATTTTATTTCTTATAAATTTAAAAAAAAAAAATTATGCTGCTAATTTATCCTACACTAAATGTGATGAATATTAGCCATGTTGATACACATTCCACATAAATATGACTCCCACTATATATAATGCTTGTGCCTGCTAATAACAAGCTAAGTTTTATATGTTATTTTTTTATATGTTATTTTACTGTATATATGGCTACCTATTGCTATTAAGCATTTCTAATATGCACACTAATCCTTTCCCTGATACTTTATATGTTGGTGCGATCTATTTCTATTTATAACCCATTTCGGGTCTTTAAACTACATTTCCCAAACTCCTGTGCGCCGATCACAGGAGTCCGCTGTCACACTGCTCTTGTGTGACGCGGACCATGTGACGCGCACGAGCACCGCCCTCCCAGGACGCTCATTGGATGGGGATGAGTGCGATCACGTGGCCCGCGCACTACATTCCCCATAATCCTATGCGGGTCACGTGACACGCCAATATATTTAAACAACATAAGATTCCTCAAGCTATATAGCTTCGTTTTTAATTTTCCTTTCACCTATTATGTCTGGCACATGCTAGACCTCACTCCACTTAAAAATATACCTATTCTTAACAGTATTTTAAGTTTTATTTCTCATATGTCTTATGCCTAACTGTGATTGGCTTATGCTAATTGATGTTATGTTTGGCGCCGTTTTTAAAGTAACAGTGCACCTATATATATTTTATTCTTGCCAGGTTTTAAAGTTATTCCATTTTGATAAAACCCAAGTGGTGAAACGCGTTAATGGATTTTATTATATACTTTTAATAATAAATTACGTTTGGCTTTATATTTGTGCCATTCATATTTTTTATTATATATTTTTATCACTTCTATTTTATATTTTTTCCTTTCCTGGCTATTTTATACATCCTAAGGTGGGGATTATACCACCCACGCAATATCTCAAGTGCAGTGTCATCTGCACTTTATACTGTGAGTATATTTACTTTGTTTTGCATCTATACCACATTTTATCTTCGGAGAGCACTATCGTTTGTCTATATATTTCTCTCCCCTCTCCTGAGAATTGGACAGCACCAGACCCAAAGTGGACCAGAATTCCGTGATATCCTACTAGCAGGGATTATACTGCAGAACGTCTATTCCCCTTGAGCTGGTTATAGCTCATGCAAATGTGAGTTCTCTACATTTTATTTTTTATCTACTACGTACCCCACAACCTGCACCATTGGTCCTTTTCCCTTTTATATTTTACATATCACGGGAGGATCCAAAGCATCACAAGAAGAGAGAACACTCTACCAGTAGAACACTCTACCAGTACAACCAGTGCAACAAACATTGACAATTTGTTTTAAAAAATTGGACAGCACCAGACCCAAAGTGGACCAGAATTCCGTGATATCCTACTAGCAGGGATTATACTGCAGAACGTCTATTCCCCTTGAGCTGGTTATAGCTCATGCAAATGTGAGTTCTCTACATTTTATTTTTTATCTACTACGTACCCCACAACCTGCACCATTGGTCCTTTTCCCTTTTATATTTTACATATCACGGGAGGATCCAAAGCATCACAAGAAGAGAGAACACTCTACCAGTAGAACACTCTACCAGTACAACCAGTGCAACCAACATTGACAATTTGTTTTAAAAGTACTTTTTATTTTATTACTTTTTTACTTTTTATGGGACTTATTTCACTGTATTTTTAGGTCATTTTTGGCGCAGCCTTTTTCCTCCTTTTACCTGTACATCCTTATCCCAGAGGGTTAGAGGGTGACCCTCTGTTAGGTTGCTGCCTTTTTTATATATTATTAGCGCTAACCTACTCCCCACTTTTGTCTTGTATTTGCTTATATCCCTCCGGTTTTTAGCTGCTTTTAATATGTCTATCTTTGACTATAGGACCAACCACACTATTGATATAGACAATGTATTTTCCACCCAACCTACTAGTCCTATTTATGTTAGGACCCCTATCTTTTCTCAACAAGAACTTTTTATTAAACTAGAAAGAGCCCTTACAGTAGAAATCAAACTCAAATGGGAGATTGCTACGTTTAAAAAATATATTGACGAACATATCACACCCCGAGGCCTAAGACTTATGAAACTACCTACCTCAGATCAAGATGATCTAGAATTCATGGAGGAATGGAATAGTAAATTGGAAACTTGTACATTTGGCCTCATGGATACTCTAATTAAGAAAAAAAGCAAAAAATTGTCAAACCTAGATAGGGAAATCAATGACCTCAAAGAAAAACTATTGCCCTTCACAGAGAGCAATGTATATCAACAAAACTCAGTCTTAATCCAAAGTAAAATTGAAAAAATAGAAATTGATACAAAACATATCAAAGTAAAAAAATACATAAGGGACAAACAAGATTATGCCAACAGACAAGTTAGGACTTATCACCTAAAGAAAAGATACACGTCAGATAACCCACCCTCAATTATGAGGATAGAACCACACCAGTACAAAAGACCAACTACATCGAACACACGCCATATGTCCCCACATGCCCCTAAAAACCACTACTCTGTGTCACATAAACCTACTAATTTTTCTCCCAACAAGCCAAGACCTTACTATAGAAACTACAACTCTGGCTATGCACCTGCATCCTCATATCACCAACCAGCACCCTACCAACCACGTAGAGTTACCAACAATACTTCTACTCACTATGCCTCTCGTCACAACTACTACAATGCACGAAGCCCAGATGCCCATAACCACTCACACAAAACCCACAAACTTAATCACTACTATAAAAATCACTCAGAGACTCCCATTACACACACCAATAGATATCAGTTGTTATCTATCGATTCCGAAATAGAAAACGATGATCATTTTTTAGAGATTCAAACACATCCCCACGCTTTCAGCAACACACCGTATCCTACAAGGATCAAAAAAAGACCCCTAAGCCCAGAGGCAAACGAAGTGGTAGAAGACAGCAAAAAAGAGAGACTAGAGAGACTAGAAAGACAATAACTACCCCCAAAGAGTCAGATACTGGTATTTTTAATCTATCACAAAAAACTCTAAGTGCAGCACAAATCTCTGTTTTGAGCAAAGGGCTAAAATATGCCCCGACTAACTCATTCAAGCCATTTCAGGCATTTTTAGATGTAAACAAATTCACACGCAAAGCTACACTAAAAAGATTTTATAATTCACTGAACACTAACACTAATCCTCCTTCCCCTTCCCCTATACCACCTACAGACCAACCTTCCGTTATCACCACAGATCTGAAACCACAATCTACTTTTTATCCTTATAATTTTAAATCCGCTCCTCTCATAATGTTTGAAAAATCCGTACTAAGAGATTTTGATAAAATCAAATACAGCAAATACGACACTCAAAATCTAAATAAAGTAGAGATAACAGCTATGAGAGAACTACAAGAAGATTTAGATATTGTTATCAAACCTGCAGATAAAGGTGGGGGTCTGGTCATTCAATCAAGTGCCATGTATATACAAGAAGCCTATAGGCAACTAAATGACACTAATGTATATAAGAAATTATCTGAAGACCCAACTCCATATATACAACAAAAACTTAATACTTTTTTACAGAAGGGGCTAGATAAAAACATTTTAAGCAAAAAAGAGTTTGACTATATATCCATCAAAAATCCCATAATTCCTGTAATTTACTTTCTGCCTAAGATACACAAAGATGCCCAAAACCCCCCAGGTAGACCCATAGTGTCAGGGATAAGATCCCCCTTATGCAACCTATCTCAGTACATCGACACTTTACTCCAACCAACTGTGAAACTTATGAAGTCTTATCTAAAGGATTCTATGACATTACTTAACTTTTTAAATGGATTTTATTGGGAACGAGATTTTATATTCGTGACATGTGATGTCACCTCCCTATACACTATCATCCCGCATGAATTAGGTTGCAATGCAGTTAGATCTATGCTCTCTAACGAAAAAAGAGTTCCAGACACTCAGATTGATTTTATTATAGAAGGCATTGATATCATTTTAAACATAATTATTTCTGGTTTTTTAACTCATTTTACCTCCAAAAGAGGGGGACAGCTATGGGGACCAGGTTCGCTCCCAGCTATGCCAACCTCTTCATGGCTGACTGGGAATCCAGTGCCATTTGGGGGCAGCATGCGTGGGAGCAGAACCTGGTCACCTATTTTAGATACATCGATGACCTGTTTTTTATATGGAGAGGTTCAGAGGACTCACTCAATGCTTTTATTTCACACCTCAACTCCAATAATAGAGGAATTGTTCTAACACACGAATATAGTAGAGATTTAATTAATTTTTTAGACCTAAGTATTTTTATTAAACAAGGGGTTGTACATACAAAAACATTTTTTAAAAAAGTATGCACCAACACAGCAATCGACCAGTCTAGCTGTCACTATAAACCATGGCTTGAGAGCGCCCCCAAAAGTCAATTTTTAAGAATGCGAAGGAATTGCTCTCATATTAATGATTTTAACGAACAATCGTTGCTTTTAAAAAATCAATTCATTGAGAAAAACTACTCACCCACAAAATTGGAGAACATTATAACAACAGTAAAAAGTAAACCTAGAGAAAATCTCTTAACTTACAAAGATAAAGATTCCTCTAAAGCCCCTACTCTTCCCATAATTTTTAATTTCAACAATAAAAGTGGCTTTATTAAAAAAACGATTAAAAAACACTGGCATCTTTTAAAACAAGATGATCTTCTTAAAGAAATATTACCAACACAACCTAAAATTGTTTTTAGAGGTGCACCAAATTTTAGATCTATTTTAACTAACAACTATACCAGAGAAACAAAAGAAACACAAT
Source organism: Pelobates fuscus (assembly GCF_036172605.1). Lineage (NCBI taxonomy): Eukaryota > Metazoa > Chordata > Amphibia > Anura > Pelobatidae > Pelobates > Pelobates fuscus. The sequence goes on along the minus strand of NC_086326.1, from coordinate 118,936,370 downwards.
CTACTTTTTTAAACGGGATGACAGGTTTTTATAAGTGTAAACGCTGTGTTGTATGTAAGAGTACTAATCCCACTACCCAGTCAAAAATCACTAGTTTTAAATCAAATGTAACCAATAAGAGTTATACTATCAAAGATTTTATTACTTGTCATACCACTAATGTCATTTACCTATTGGAGTGCCCATGTGGCCTCCAATACGTTGGTATGACAACTAGATGCCTGAAGACAAGATTAGCAGAACACTGTCGCAATATAAAAAATGGATATGCTAACCATTCCGTATCAAAACATTTTGAAAAACACAATCGGGACCCTAAATTCCTTAATTGCATAGGTATAAAAAAATGCAAAGTTCCCTGGAGAGGGGGAAATCTTAAAAATATCTTAGGCAGAAACGAGATGGAATGGGTATTTAATCTACAGACCCTAGCCCCCAAAGGTTTAAATGCAGACTTTGATTTATTTAATTTTTTATAACTTTTTATATGTGGTTTTATTTTCTTATTGTGGTCATTTGGGAGTTATCCTATACATAGTTGTCACCTACGGCATTATGTCCAAGGATACCCCCAATATGACCACTTACCAGTCAGATATCCTTATCCTTATATATTTTTATCTTGATATTCTTTTATCTTGATATTCTTATATGTGTCTGTATATATATATGTTTTCACATATGGTTTTATAGAGTAAGTGTTGCCCTTTAAGATATTTCATACTTATTTTATTTCTTATAAATTTAAAAAAAAAATTATGCTGCTAATTTATCCTACACTAAATGTGATGAATATTAGCCATGTTGATACACATTCCACATAAATATGACTCCCACTATATATAATGCTTGTGCCTGCTAATAACAAGCTAAGTTTTATATGTTATTTTTTTATATGTTATTTTACTGTATATATGGCTACCTATTGCTATTAAGCATTTCTAATATGCACACTAATCCTTTCCCTGATACTTTATATGTTGGTGCGATCTATTTCTATTTATAACCCATTTCGGGTCTTTAAACTACATTTCCCAAACTCCTGTGCGCCGATCACAGGAGTCCGCTGTCACACTGCTCTTGTGTGACGCGGACCATGTGACGCGCACAAGCACCGCCCTCCCAGGACGCTCATTGGATGGGGATGAGTGCGATCACGTGGCCCGCGCACTACATTCCCCATAATCCTATGCGGGTCACGTGACACGCCAATATATTTAAACAACATAAGATTCCTCAAGCTATATAGCTTCGTTTTTAATTTTCCTTTCACCTATTATGTCTGGCACATGCTAGACCTCACTCCACTTAAAAATATACCTATTCTTAACAGTATTTTAAGTTTTATTTCTCATATGTCTTATGCCTAACTGTGATTGGCTTATGCTAATTGATGTTATGTTTGGCGCCGTTTTTAAAGTAACAGTGCACCTATATATATTTTATTCTTGCCAGGTTTTAAAGTTATTCCATTTTGATAAAACCCAAGTGGTGAAACGCGTTAATGGATTTTATTATATACTTTTAATAATAAATTACGTTTGGCTTTATATTTGTGCCATTCATATTTTTTATTATATATTTTTATCACTTCTATTTTATATTTTTTCCTTTCCTGGCTATTTTATACATCCTAAGGTGGGGATTATACCACCCACGCAATATCTCAAGTGCAGTGTCATCTGCACTTTATACTGTGAGTATATTTACTTTGTTTTGCATCTATACCACATTTTATCTTCGGAGAGCACTATCGTTTGTCTATATATTTCTCTCCCCTCTCCTGAGAATTGGACAGCACCAGACCCAAAGTGGACCAGAATTCCGTGATATCCTACTAGCAGGGATTATACTGCAGAACGTCTATTCCCCTTGAGCTGGTTATAGCTCATGCAAATGTGAGTTCTCTACATTTTATTTTTTATCTACTACGTACCCCACAACCTGCACCATTGGTCCTTTTCCCTTTTATATTTTACATATCACGGGAGGATCCAAAGCATCACAAGAAGAGAGAACACTCTACCAGTAGAACACTCTACCAGTACAACCAGTGCAACAAACATTGACAATTTGTTTTAAAAAATTGGACAGCACCAGACCCAAAGTGGACCAGAATTCCGTGATATCCTACTAGCAGGGATTATACTGCAGAACGTCTATTCCCCTTGAGCTGGTTATAGCTCATGCAAATGTGAGTTCTCTACATTTTATTTTTTATCTACTACGTACCCCACAACCTGCACCATTGGTCCTTTTCCCTTTTATATTTTACATATCACGGGAGGATCCAAAGCATCACAAGAAGAGAGAACACTCTACCAGTAGAACACTCTACCAGTACAACCAGTGCAACAAACATTGACAATTTGTTTTAAAAGTCCTTTTTATTTTATTACTTTTTTACTTTTTATGGGACTTATTTCACTGTATTTTTAGGTCATTTTTGGCGCAGCCTTTTTCCTCCTTTTACCTGTACATCCTTATCCCAGAGGGTTAGAGGGTGACCCTCTGTTAGGTTGCTGCCTTTTTTATATATTTTTTTTATATATTATTAGCGCTAACCTACTCCCCACTTTTTTATATATTATTAGCGCTAACCTACTCCCCACTTTTGACACGCTGAAGGAAGGCCTGACAGAGCCGCTTGAAGGACACTGATTGGCTGCTATTAGCTTACACTGGAAACCTTTTTTCTTTGTAAAAGCACGCTAAAGAGACACCAGATATGATTGGCAACTGTCAAAGCACGCTGGCACAGGTCTGCAGAGCACACGCTGAAGTAGGCCTGACACCCAGACGCTTGCAGACAACTAACTGATCTTCTATTACAGTGAAAAAAAAATTATTTCTTTAAAATCTAAAGCTTAAGCTATTGTTAAAACAGATATGAGTGGTGGCACTGACTGTGCAAATGGGCAAGACATCCAACCTGACACAGAAGCTGGCAGGCAGGCAACTGCTCTTCTATTACAGTGAAAACAAATTATTTATTTTAAATCTAAAGCTTAACCAATTGTTAAAACAGATATGAGTGGTGGCACTGACTGTGCAAATGGGCAAGGCATCCAACCTGACACAGAAGCTGGCAGGCAGGCAACTGCTCTTCTATTACAGTGAAAAAAAATGATTTCTTTAAAATCTAAAGCTTAAGCTATTGTTAAAACAGATATGAGTGGTGGCACTGACTGTGCAAATGGGCAAGGCATCCAACCTGACACAGAAGCTGGCAGGCAGGCAACTGCTCTTCTATTACAGTGAAAACAAATGATTTCTTTAAAATCTAAACCTTAAGCTATTGTTAAAACAGATATGAGTGGTGGCACTGACTGTGCAAATGGGCAAGGCATCCAACCTGACACAGAAGCTGGCAGGCAGGCAACTGCTCTTCTATTACAGTGAAAACTAATTATTTATTTTAAATCTAAAGCTTAAGCTATTGTTAAAACAGATATGAGTGGTGGCACTGGGCAAGTAGGCACAGTATCCAATGTGAACCTCACACAGAAGCTGGCAGGCAGGCACCTGCAATTACATTACACAGGAAAAAAAAAAAAGCAGCCTGATGTTATAGCCCTAAAAAGGGCTTTTTGGGGTGCTGTCCTTACAGCAGAGATCAGATGAGTCCTTCAGGATTGTAGTGGACACTGAATACCCTAGCCTAGCTATCAATTTCCCTATCTAATCAGCAGCAGCTAAACTTTCCCTCCTCTCACTAAGCATGCAGCTTCAGAATGAATCGAAAATGGATGCTGGGAGGGAGGTTGGAGGGTGTGGAAGGGAGGGAGTGCTGCTGATTGGCTGGAATGTGTCTGCTGACCGAGAGGCACAGGGTCAAAGTTTGCCCAATGATGACGAATAGGGGGCGGATCGAACCGCCCATGTGTTCGCCCGCGGCGGCGAACGCGAACACGCTAAGTTCGCCGGGAACTGTTCGCCGGCGGACAGTTCGGTACATCACTTTTTAAATGCAATCTACTGCGACACCAGATAAGAGTGGCACTGTGTGTCACGAACGCACCCTACTCCAAGAGTGTGCGTGACGTAGTTGTGGTGGTGAAAGGGTTAAAGTACACTATTTGTCTGCACTAGACCGGAAATAATGACAAAATCCCCCTTTTAACACCACCCACACTTAAACATAATAATATAACTATTACTATCTTAATGCTGCCACCACCAAGACAATTTATAAATGGGGTGTCTTGGTCCCCCAGGTAAATCAATAATAAAACCCAAAAAATATTACTTAGCACAATATCTATGTAATTACAAAAATACTAACTAGTCTCTTCAGGTAACATGATTCTTAACCAGACAAAGGTAGAACTTAATAAATGAATGTTTATTATGAGCAAAAATAGTCACAGTGCATATACAAATATATGGTAAACAAATTATTTACACCAATAACAGATAAAAACAAAAAGGATAAAATACAGAAGTCCTAATTACTCACTTAGGTTTTTCAAAGTACAACCAGGGGGTCTCTGGCAAGGAAGGATGATGGTGACTCACTCAAAATTAGATCTTGGCCCCAAGCAAGTACACACCACCCTTCAGGATTACAGGAGATATACCCTGTGGAATTATCACACCCCACCCAGGGATGTACCTATAGTGATTCCAAGTGACCACCTCCTTTGTTCCAGAAACAGCAAGCCAAATATAAACTTTTTGGTTTTATCTCCTCTACTGTACCTGCCACAGAAATAATAATTGCCTCTATGAATTTGTTATTGTTTTCCCATTCCACAGACATGTTGCACGCCCCACCTGCGATCCAATAGGTCAGACATCACAATTCCTGCCACACGGTTTAAGTTGTGCAACTCATGTTTAGGCTTAATTAAAAGATTGGGCTTGTCCCATTCCAAATATACTAAAAATTAGGCTTTATTATTATTCTGTGGGGTAAATATGAATGTTTTTGTCCTTCCTTTGGGTATGGTACTGGAGCAAAGCTAAAATTGCATTTACATTTCAAAGAGTTTTACTCAGCACTTAATGGAACAGGCCAAATGGATGAAGAGACATTCAGACTTTTCCCAAGTGTAGAACCTCACACCTTGCAGAGCCTTGATTGCTTCACATCCATATTAGTAAAACCCTTTCAACCTTGCTATGCCATCCACACTTCCCCTTCTGTCATCCAACCTCTGTGGGGGTCCCAGCTTCAAAAGATGTACCCCTGTTGACCTCAGCAATAGCATCCTTTTGGGCCATTTACTACACAAATGGCATTAAAGGATAATATTTCATAATGTAATACTAAATTATGCACCCTTGCCGTGACACTGTGCACTGGCAGAGGTTGGCAGAGTACACGCTGTAGGCCTGACACACACGTATGAAGGACACTGAATGCTATTATATTACAGTCAAAAAAGTTTTTGGGTTTTTAAATGCATGCTATTGTGACACCAGATAAGAGTGGCAATGTGCACTAGCAGAGGTTGGCAGAGTAGACGCTGTAGGCCTGACACACCCGCTTGAAGACAACTAACTGCTATTCAATCTATAACAGTGAAAAAAGTTTTTGGGGTTTTAAATGCAATCTACTGCGACACCAGATAAGAGTGGCACTGTGCACTGGCAGAGGTTGGCAGAGTACACGCTGTAGGCCTGACACACACTTATGAAGGACACTGACTGCTATTATATTACAGTCAAAAATGTTTTTGGGTTTTTAAATGCATGCTATTGTGACACCAGATAAGAGTGTCAATGTGCACCGGAAGAGGTTGGCAGAGTAGATGCTGTAGGCCTGACGCACCTGCTTGAAGACAACTAACTGCTCTTCAATCTATAACAGTGAAAAAAATTTTTTGGTTTTTAAATGCAATCTATTGCGACACCAGATAAGAGTGGCACTGGCAGAGGTTGGCAGAGTACACGCTGTAGGCCTGACACACACTTATGAAGGACACTGACTGCTATTATATTACAGTCAAAAGAGTTTTTTGGTTTTTAAATGCATGCTATTGTGACACCAGATAAGAGTGCCAATGTGCACTAGCAGAGGTTGGCAGAATAGACGCTGTAGGCCTGACACACCCGCTTGAAGACAACTAACTGCTATTTAATCTATAACAGTAAAAAAAGTTTTTTTGGTTTTAAATGCACGCAATTGTGACACCAGATATGAGTGGCAATATGCACTGGCAGAGGTTGGCAGAGTAGACGCTGTAGGCCTGACACACCCGCTTGAAGACAACTAACTGCTATTTAATCTATAACAGTAAAAAAAGTTTTGGGGTTTTAAATGCACGCTATTGTGAAACCAGTGAGTGAGTGGTGGCACTGGGCAAGTGGGCACAGTATACGCTGCAAGCCTGAAACACACACTTGCAGACAACTAACTGCTATTCAATCTATTACATTGAAAAAAGTTTTTGGGTTTTTAAATGCACGCTACTGTGACACCAGATAAGAGTGGCACTTTGAACTGGCAAAGGTTGACAGAGTACACGTTGTAGGCCTGACACACAGACGCTTGGAGACAACTAACTGCTATTCAATCTATAACAGTGAAAAAAGTTTTTTGGTTTTAATTGCATGCTATTGTGACACCAGATATGAGTGGCAATGTGCACTGGCAGAGGTTGGCAGAGTACACGATGTAGGCCTGACACCCACTTAAAGACAACTAACTGCTATTCAATCTATAACAGTGAAAAAAGTTTTTGGGTTTTTAAATGCACGCTATTGTGACACCAGATATGAGTAGCACTGTGCACTGGCAGAGGTTGGCAGAGTAGACGCTATAGGCCTGACACACCCGCTTGAAGACAACTAACTGCTATTTAATCTATAACAGTAAAAAAGGTTTTATGGTTTTAAATGCACGCAATCGTGACACCAGATATGAGTGGCAATGTGCACTGGCAGAGGTTGGCAGAGTACACGCTGCAGGCCTGACACCTGCTTGAAGACAACTAACTGCTATTCAATCTATAACAGTGAAAAAAGTTTTTGGGTTTTTAAATGCACGCTATTGGGACACCAGATAAGAGTGGCACTGTGCACTGGCAGAGGTTGGCAGAGTACACGCTGTAGGCCTGACACACACTTATGAAGGACACTGACTGCTATTATATTACAGTCAAAAGAGTTTTTTGGTTTTTAAATGCACGCTATTGGGACACCAGATAAGAGTGGCACTGTGCACTGGCAGAGGTTGGCAGAGTACACGCTGTAGGCCTGACACACACTTATGAAGGACACTGACTGCTATTATATTACAGTCAAAAAAGTTTTTGGGTTTTTAAATGCATGCTATTGTGACACCAGATAAGAGTGGCAATGTGCACTGGAAGAGGTTGGCACAGTAGACGCTGTAGGCCTGACGCACCTGCTTGAAGACAACTAACTGCTCTTCAATCTATAACAGTGAAAAAAGTTTTTGGGTTTTTAAATGCAATCTACTGCGACACCAGATAAGAGTGGCACTGTGCACTGGCAGAGGTAGGCAGAGTACACGCTGTAGGCCTGACACACACTTATGAAGGACACTGACTGCTATTATATTACAGTCAAAAGTGTTTTTTGGTTTTTAACTGCATGCTATTGTGACACCAGATAAGAGTGGCAATGTGCACTAGCAGAGGTCGGCAGAATAGACGCTGTAGGCCTGACACACCCGCTTGAAGACAAATAACTGCTATTTAATCTATAACAGTAAAAAAAGTTTTTTTGTTTTTAAATGCAATCTATTGCGACACCAGATAAGAGTGGCACTGTGCACTGGCAGAGGTTGGCAGAGTACACGCTGTAGGCCTGACACACACTTATGAAGGACACTGACTGCTATTATATTACAGTCAAAAAAGCTTTTGGGTTTTTAAATGCATGCTATTGTGACACCAGATAAGAGTGGCAATGTGCACTGTAAGAGGTTGGCAGAGTAGACGCTGTAGGCCTGACGCACCTGCTTGAAGACAACTAACTGCTCTTCAATCTATAACGGTGAAAAAGGTTTTTGGGTTTTTAATTGCAATCTACTGGGACACCAGATAAGAGTGGCACTGTGCACTGGCAGAGGTTGGCAGAGTACACGCTGTAGGCCGGACACACACTTATGAAGGACACTGACTGCTATTATATTACAGTCAAAAGAGTTTTTTGGTTTTTAAATGCATGCTATTGTGACACCAGATAAGAGTGGCAATGTGCACTAGCAGAGGTTGGCAGAATAGACGCTGTAGGCCTGACACACCCGCTTGAAGACAACTAACTGCTATTTAATCTATAACAGTAAAAAAAGTTTTATGGTTTTAAATGCACGCAATTGTGACACCAGATATGAATGGCAATATGCACTGGCAGAGGTTGGCAGAGTAGACGCTGTAGGCCTGACACACCCGCTTGAATACAACTAACTGCTATTTAATCTATAACAGTAAAAAAAGTTTTGGGGTTTTAAATGCACGCTATTGTGAAACCAGTGAGTGAGTGGTGGCACTGGGCAAGAGGGCACAGTATACGCTGCAAGCCTGACACACACACTTGCAGACAACTAACTGCTATTCAATCTATTACATTGAAAAAAGTTTTTCGGTTTTAAATGCACGCACTTGTGACACCAGATATGAGTGGCAATATGCACTGGCAGAGGTTGGCAGAGTAGACGCTGTAGGCCTGACACACCCGCTTGAAGACAACTAACTGCTATTTAATCTATAACAGTAAAAAAAGTTTTTGGGTTTTAAATGCACGCTATTGTGAAACCAGTGAGTGAGTGGTGGCACTGGGCAAGTGGACACAGTATACGCTGCAAGCCTGACACACACACTTGCAGACATCTAACTGCTATTCAATCTATTACATTGAAAAAAGTTTTTTGGTTTTTAAATGCACGCTACTGTGACACCAGATAAGAGTGGCACTTTGAACTGGCAAAGGTTGACAGAGTACACGTTGTAGGCCTGACACACAGACACTTGGAGACAACTAACTGCTATTCAATCTATAACAGTGAAAAAGTTTTTTGGTTTTAATTGCATGCTATTGTGACACCAGATATGAGTAGCACTGTGCACTGGCAGAGGTTGGCAGAGTAGACGCTGTAGGCCTGACACACCCGCTTGAAGACAACTAACTGCTATTTAATCTATAACAGTAAAAAAGTTTTTTTGGTTTTAAATGCACGCAATTGTGACACCAGATATGAGTGGCAATGTGCACTGGCAGAGGTTGGCAGAGTACACGATTTAGGCCTGACACACACTTATGAAGGACACTGACTGCTATTATATTACAGTCAAAAAAGTTTTTGGGTTTTTAAATGCATGCTATTGTGACACCAGATAAGAGTGGCAATGTGCACTGGAAGAGGTTGGCAGAGTAGACGCTGTAGGCCTGACGCAACTGCTTGAAGACAACTAACTGCTCTTCAATCTATAACAGTGAAAAAAGTTTTTGGGTTTTTAAATGCAATCTACTGGGACACCAGATAAGAGTGGCACTGTGCACAGGCAGAGGTTGGCAGAGTGCACGCTGTAGGCCTGACACACACTTATGAAGGACACTGACTGCTATTATATTACAGTCAAAAGAGTTTTTTGGTTTTTAAATGCATGCTATTGTGACACCAGATAAGAGTGGCAATGTGCACTAGCAGAGGTTGGCAGAATAGACGCTGTAGGCCTGACACACCCGCTTGAAGACAACTAACTGCTATTTAATCTATAACAGTAAAAAAAGTGTTTTGGTTTTAAATGCACGCAATTGTGACACCAGAAAAGAGTGGCAATGTCCACTGGCAGAGGTTGGCAGAGTAGACGCTGAAGGCAGACGCACTCGCTTGAAGACAACTAACTGCTCTTCAATCTATAACAGTGAAAAAAGTGTTTTGGTTTTTAAATGCAATCTATTGCGACACCAGATAAGAGTGGCACTGTGCACTGGCAGAGGTTGGCAGAGTACACGCTGTAGGCCTGACACACACTGATGAAGGACACTGACTGCTATTATCTTACAGTCAAAAAAGTTTTTGGGTTTTTAAATGCATGCTATTGTGACACCAGATAAGAGTGGCAATGTGCACTGGAAGAGGTTGGCAGAGTAGACGCTGTAGGCCTGACGCACCTGCTTGAAGACAACTAACTGCTCTTCAATCTATAACAGTGAAAAAAGTTTTTGGGTTTTTAAATGCATGCTATTGTGACACCAGATAAGAGTGGCACTGTGCACTGGCAGAGGTTGGCAGAGTACATGCTGTAGGCCTGACACACACTTATGAAGGACACTGACTGCTATTATATTACAGTCAAAAGAGTTTTTTGGTTTTTAAATGCATGCTATTGTGACACCAGATAAGAGTGGCAATGTGCACTAGCAGAGGTTGGCAGAATAGACGCTGTAGGCCTGACACACACTTATGAAGGACACTGACTGCTATTATATTACAGTCAAAAAAGTTTTTTGGTTTTTAAATGCATGCTATTGTGACACCAGATAAGAGTGGCAATGTGCACTGGAAGAGGTTGGCAGAGTAGACGCTGTAGGCCTGACACACCCGCTTGAAGACAAATAACTGCTATTTAATCTATAACAGTAAAAAAAGTTTTTGGGTTTTAAATGCACGCTATTGTGAAACCAGTGAGTGAGTGGTGGCACTGGGCAAGTGGGCACAGTATACGCTGCAAGCCTGACACACACACTGCAGACATCTAACTGCTATTCAATCTATTACATTGAAAAAAGTTTTTTGGTTTTTAAATGCACGAAATTGTGACACCAGATATGAGTGGCAATATGCACTGGCAGAGGTTGGCAGAGTAGACGCTGTAGGCCTGACACACCCGCTTGAAGACAACTAACTGCTATTTAATCTATAACAGTAAAAAAAGTTTTTGGGTTTTAAATGCACGCTATTGTGAAACCAGTGAGTGAGTGGTGGCACTGGGCAAGTTGGCACAGTATACGCTGCAAGCCTGACACACACACTGCAGACATCTAACTGCTATTCAATCTATTACATTGAAAAAAGTTTTTTGGTTTTTAAATGCACGCTACTGTGACACCAGATAAGAGTGGCACTTTGAACTGGCAAAGGTTGACAGAGTACACGTTGTAGGCCTGACACACAGACCCTTGGAGACAACTAACTGCTATTCAATCTATAACAGTGAAAAAGTTTTTCGGTTTTAATTGCATGCTATTGTGACACCAGATATGAGTGGCAATGTGCACTGGCAGAGGTTGGCAGAGTACACGATGTAGGCCTGACACCCACTTAAAGACAACTAACTGCTATTCAATCTATAACAGTGAAAAAAGGTTTTGGGTTTTTAAATGCATGCTATTGTGACACCAGATATGAGTAGCACTGTGCACTGGCAGAGGTTGGCAGAGTAGACGCTGTAGGCCCGACACACCCGCTTGAAGAAAACTAACTGCTCTTTAATCTATAACAGTAAAAAAAAAATTTTGGTTTTAAATGCACGCAATTGTGACACCAGATATGAGTGGCAATGTGCTCTGGCAGAGGTTGGCAGAGTACACGCTGCAGGCCTGACACCCGCTTGAAGACAACTAACTGCTATTCAATCTATAACTGAAAAAAGTTTTTGGGTTTTTAAATGCACGCTATTGGGACACCAGATAAGAGTGGCACTGTGCACTGGCAGAGGTTGGCAGAGTACACGCTGTAGGCCTGACACACACTTATGAAGGACACTGACTGCTATTATATTACAGTCAAAAATGTTTTTGGGTTTTTAAATGCATGCTATTGTGACACCAGATAAGAGTGGCAATGTGCACTGTAAGAGGTTGGAAGAGTAGACGCTGTAGGCCTGACGCACCTGCTTGAAGACAACTAACTGCTCTTCAATCTATAACAGTGAAAAAAGTTTTTGGGTTTTTAAATGCAATCTACTGGGACACCAGATAAGAGTGGCACTGTGCACTGGCAGAGGTTGGCAGAGTACACGCTGTAGGCCTGACACACACTTATGAAGGACACTGACTGCTATTATATTACAGTCAAAAGAGTTTTTTGGTTTTTAAATGCATGCTATTGTGACACCAGATAAGAGTGGCAATGTGCACTAGCAGAGGTTGGCAGAATAGACACTGTAGGCCTGACACACCCGCTTGAAGACAACTAACTGCTATTTAATCTATAACAGTAAAAAAAGTTTTTTGGTTTTAAATGCACGCAATTGTGACACCAGATATGAGTGGCAATATGCACTGGCAGAGGTTGGCAGAGTAGACGCTGTAGGCCTGACACACCCGCTTGAAGACAACTAACTGCTATTTAATCTATAACAGTAAAAAAAAGTTTTTGGGTTTTAAATGCACGCTATTGTGAAACCAGTGAGTGAGTGGTGGCATTGGGCAAGTGGGCACAGTATACGCTGCAAGTCTGACACACACACTTGCAGACAACTAACTGCTATTCAATCTATTACATTGAAAAAAGTTTTTTGGTTTTTAAATGCATGCTACTGTGACACCAGATAAGAGTGGCAATGTGCACTGGCAGAGGTTGGCAGAGTAGACGCTGTAGGCCTGACACACCCGCTTGAAGACAACTAACTGCTATTTAATCTATAACAGTAAAAAAGTTTTTTTGGTTTTAAATGCACGCAATTGTGACACCAGATATGAGTGGCAATGTGCACTGGCAGAGGTTGGCAGAGTACACGCTGCAGGCCTGACACCCGCTTAAAGACAACTAACTGCTATTCAATCTATAACAGTGAAAAAAAGTTTTTTGGTTTTAATTGCATGCTATTGTGACACCAGATATGAGTGGCAATGTGCACTGGCAGAGGTTGGCAGAGTACACGATGTAGGCCTGACACCCACTTAAAGACAACTAACTGCTATTCAATCTATAACAGTGAAAAAAGTTTTTGGGTTTTTAAATGCACGCTATTGTGACACCAGATATGAGTAGCACTGTGCACTGGCAGAGGTTGGCAGAGTAGACGCTGTATGCCTGACACACCCGCTTGAAGACAACTAACTGCTATTTAATATATAACAGTAAAAAAGGTTTTTTGGTTTTAAATGCACGCAATTGTGACACCAGATATGAGTGGCAATGTGCACTGGCAGAGGTTGGCAGAGTACACGCTGCAGGCCTGACACCCGCTTGAAGACAACTAACTGCTATTCAATCTATAACAGTGAAAAAAGTTTTTGGGTTTTTAAATGCACGCTATTGGGACACCAGATAAGAGTGGCACTGTGCACTGGCAGAGGTTGGCAGAGTACACGCTGTAGGCCTGACACACACTTATGAAGGACACTGACTGCTATTATATTACAGTCAAAAAAGTTTTTGGGTTTTTAAATGCATGCTATTGTGACACCAGATAAGAGTGGAAATGTGCACTGGAAGAGGTTGGCAGAGTAGACGCTGTAGGCCTGACGCACCTGCTTGAAGACAACTAACTGCTCTTCAATCTATAACAGTGAAAAAAGTTTTTGGGTTTTTAAATGCATGCTATTGTGACACCAGATAAGAGTGGCACTGTGCACTGGCAGAGGTTGGCAGAGTACACGCTGTAGGCCTGACAGGAACTTATGAAGGACACTGACTGCTATTATATTACAGTCAAAATAGTTTTTTGGTTTTTAAATGCATGCTATTGTGACACCAGATAAGAGTGGCACTGTGCACTGGCAGAGGTTGGCAGAGTACACGCTGTAGGCCTGACAGGAACTTATGAAGGACACTGACTGCTATTATATTACAGTCAAAATAGTTTTTTGGTTTTTAAATGCATGCTATTGTGACACCAGATAAGAGTGGCAATGTGCACTAGCAGAGGTTGGCAGAATAGACGCTGTAGGCCTGACACACACTTATGAAGGACACTGACTGCTATTATATTACAGTGAAAAAAGTTTTTTGGTTTTTAAATGCAATCTATTGCGACACCAGATAAGAGTGGCACTGGCAGAGGTTGGCAGAGTACACGCTGTAGGCCTGACACACACTTATGAAGGACACTGACTGCTATTATATTACAGTCAAAAAAAGTTTTTGGGTTTTTAAATGCATGCTATTGTGACACCAGATAAGAGTGGCAATGTGCACTGGAAGAGGTTGGCAGAGTAGACGCTGTAGGCCTGACACACCCGCTTGAAGACAAATAACTGCTATTTAATCTATAACAGTAAAAAAAGTTTTTGGGTTTTAAATGCACGCTATTGTGAAACCAGTGAGTGAGTGGTGGCACTGGGCAAGTGGGCACACTATACGCTGCAAGCCTGACACACACACTGCAGACATCTAACTGCTATTCAATTTATTACATTGAAAAAAGTTTTTTGGTTTTTAAATGCACGCTACTGTGACACCAGATAAGAGTGGCACTTTGAACTGGCAAAGGTTGACAGAGTACACGTTGTAGGCCTGACACACAGACGCTTGGAGACAACTAACTGCTATTCAATCTATAACAGTGAAAATGTTTTTTGGTTTTAATTGCATGCTATTGTGACACCAGATATGAGTGGCAATGTGCACTGGCAGAGGTTGGCAGAGTACACGATGTAGGCCTGACACCCACTTAAAGACAACTAACTGCTATTCAATCTATAACAGTGAAAAAAGTTTTGGGGTTTTTAAATGCACGCTATTGTGACACCAGATATGAGTAGCACTGTGCACTGGCAGAGGTTGGCAGAGTAGACGCTGTAGGCCTGACACACCCGCTTGAAGACAACTAACGGCTATTCAATCTATAACAGTGAAAAAAGTTTTTGGGTTTTTAAATGCACGCTATTGGGAAACCAGATAAGAGTGGCACTGTGCACTGGCAGAGGTTGGCAGAGTACACGCTGTAGGCCTGACACACACTTATGAAGGACACTGACTGCTATTATATTACAGTCAAAAAAGTTTTTGGGTTTTTAAATGCATGCTATTGTGACACCAGATAAGAGTGGCAATGTGCACTGGCAGAGGTTTGCAGAGTACACGATGTAGGCCTGACACCCACTTAAAGACAACTAACTGCTATTCAATCTATAACAGTGAAAAAAGTTTTGGGGTTTTTAAATGCACGCTATTGTGACACCAGATATGAGTAGCACTGTGCACTGGCAGAGGTTGGCAGAGTACACGCTACAGGCCTGACACCCGCTTGAAGACAACTAACGGCTATTCAATCTATAACAGTGAAAAAAGTTTTTGGGTTTTTAAATGCACGCTATTGGGACACCAGATAAGAGTGGCACTGTGCACTGTAAGAGGTTGGCAGAGTAGACGCTGTAGGTCTGACGCACCTGCTTGAAGACAACTAACTGCTATTCAATCTATTACATTGAAAAAAGTTTTTGGGTTTTTAAATGCAATCTACTGCAACACCAGATAAGATTGGCACTTTGAACTGGCAAAGGTTGGCAGAGTACACGTTGTAGGCCTGACACACAGACGCTTGGAGACAACTAACTGCTATTCAATCTATAACAGAGAAAAAAGTTTTTGGGTTTTTAAATGCACGCTATTGTGAAACCAGTGAGTGAGTGGTGGCACTGGGCAAGTGGGCACAGTATACACTGCAAGCCTGACACACACACTTGCAGACAACTAACTGCTATTCAATCTATTACAGTGAAAAAAGTTTTTGGGTTTTTAAATGCACGCTACTGTGACACCAGATAAGAGTGGCACTTTGAACTGGCAAAGGTTGACAGAGTACACGTTGTAGGCCTGACACACACCCGCTTGGAGACAATTAACTGCTATTCAATCTATAACGGTGAAAAAAGTTTTTGGGTTTTAAATGCACGCTATTGTGACACCAGATATGAGTGGCACTGTGAACTGGCAAAGGTTGGCAGAGTACACGCTTTTGGCCTGACACACAGACGCTTGGAGACAACTAACTGCTATTCAATCTATAACAGTGAAAAAAGTTTTTGGGTTTTTAAATGCACGCTATTGTGACACCAGATAAGAGTGGCACTTTGATCTGGCAAAGGTTAGCAGAGTACACGTTGTAGGCCTGACACACACCCGCTTGGAGACAACTAACTGCTATTCAATCTATAACGGTGAAAAAAGTTTTTGGGTTTTAAATGCACGCTATTGGGACACCAGATATGAGTGGCACTGTGCACTGGCAGAGGTTGGCAGAGTACATGCTGGAGGCCTGACACACCCGTTTGGAGACATTTAACTGCTATTCAATGTATAACAGTGAAAAAAGTTTTTAGGTTTTAAATGCACGCTATTGTGACACCAGATATGAGTTGCAATGTGCACTGGCAAAGGTTGGCAGAGTACACGCTTTAGGCCTGACACACAGACGCTTGGAGACAACTAACTGCTATTCAATCTATAACAGTGTAAAACGTTTTTTGGTTTTTAAATGCACGCAATTGTGAAACCAGTGAGTGAGTGGTGGCACTCGGCAAGTGGGTACAGTATACGCTGCGAGCCTCACACACATGCTTGCAGACAACTAACTGCTATTCAATCTATTACAGTGAAAAAAGTTTTTTTTTTTATTGCACGCTATTGTGACACCAGATAAGATTGGCACTTTGAACTGGCAAAGGTTGGCAGAGTACACGTTGTAGTCCTGACACACAGACGCTTGGAGACAACTAACTGCTATTCAATCTATAACAGTGAAAAAAAAATTTTTGTTTTAATTGCACGCTATTGTGACACCAGATATGAGTTGCAATGTGCACTGGCAGAGGTTGGTAGAGTACACGATGTAGGCCTGACACCCACTTAAAGACAACTAACTGCTATTCAATCTATAACAGTGAAAAAACGTTTTTGGGTTTTAAATGCACGCTATTGTGAAACCAGATATGAGTGGCAATGTGCACTGGCAGAGGTTGGGAGAGTACACGCTGCAGGCCTGAAACCCGCTTGAAGACAACTAACTGCTATTCAATCTATAACAGTGAAAAAAGTTTTTGGGTTTTTAAATGCACGCTATTGTGACACCAGATATGAGTGGCACTGTGCACTGGCAGAGGTTGGCAGAGTACACACTGTAGGCCTGACACCCGCTTGCAGACAACTAACTGCTATTCAATCTATTACAGTGAAAAAAATATTTTTGCTTTTAAATGCACGCTATTGTGACACCAGATATGAGTGGCACTGTGCACTGGCAGAGGTTGGCAGAGTAGACGCTGTAGGCCTGACCCACATGCTTGAAGACAACTAACTGCTATTCAATCTATAACAGGGAAAACACTTTTTTTGTTTTTAAATGCACCAGATATGAGTGGTGGCACTGGGCAAGTGGGCACAGTATCCACTGTGAGCCTGACACAGAAGCTGGCAGGCAGGCAACTGCAATTAGATTACACAGATAAAAAAGCAGACTGATGTTCTAGCCCTAAAAAGGGCTTTTTGGGGGTGCTGATCTTACAGCAGAGATCAGATGAGTCCTTCAGGACTGTAGTGGACACTGAATACACTAGCCTAGCTATCCATTTCCCTATCAAATCAACAGCAGCTACACTTTCCCTCCTCTCACTAAGAATGCAGCTTCAGAATGAATCTAAAATGGATGCTGTCCAGTAGGTGGGAGGGTCTGCTAGGGAGGGTGTGCTGCTGATTGGCTGGAATGTGTCTGCTGACTGTGAGGCACAGGGTCAAAGTTTACTCAATGATGACGAATAGGGGGTGGATCGAACCGCGCATATGTTTGCCCGCCGTGGTGAACGCGAACACGCTATGTTGGCCGGGAATTATTCGCCAGCGAACCGTTCGGTACATCACTATTGCTGAGAGTTTAGTCTGCAAACAGGTTTTTTTCCTTAAAAAAAAAAAATCCTTCACTGCTTTTAAATCAAGGAGGAACCTGAATTAACCATCTGGCTTCGGCACTAAAAACAGGCTTTAATAAGTTCATGAAAGTCTTTTTGGAAGATAGCTCTATTAAGTTTTCCACATAAGAGAGGGTTACAGGATAAAATTTGCCTCTTACGCAAAATCTTCTTTCTTCAAGAAATCAAAGGTGTTGGCAGGCATCAAACGAAGGGCCATGAGGGCCTGCATTTCTACTCTTCTGGAACAAAAAGGTATAGAAGAAGTTCCAAAACAGGAATGGTTCCAAGGGGTTTACTCCACAGTGTTCTTGACTCCAAAACCCCAGGGAAAGTGGCGTCTCATCCTGAACTTGAAAGGAGTTAACTCCATGCTCGACGTAAGAACATTTAAGATGGAATCTTTACAGACCATCTTAAAAAGCATCAAAAGAGGGGATTGGATGACATCTATAGACTTGAGGGACGCCTACTACCAAATCTCTACAAACCATGATCATATGCGGTTTCTCAGATTCTGGGCTCTAGGAAGGCATTTTCAAT
Organism: Pelobates fuscus; assembly: GCF_036172605.1. Taxonomy (NCBI): domain Eukaryota; kingdom Metazoa; phylum Chordata; class Amphibia; order Anura; family Pelobatidae; genus Pelobates; species Pelobates fuscus. Next base: position 118,918,058 of record NC_086326.1, on the reverse strand, counting down.
TCCGGGGACTGACATTTGGCCTCAGCTTGGCACCAAGAGCGTTCTCAAAAGTTCTTGTCACCTTGATTGCCTTAATAAGAGTGAGAGGTATCGCAATCTTCCATTACTTGGACAATATCCTTATCATAGGACTATCTCAAAGGATAGTGGCTCATCATACTTGGGTTACGATGAACATTCTTTGAGACCACGGTTGGCTTCTGAACATAGAGAAAAGTTTCCTAATTCCTTCACAAAAGATCATATTCCTCAGAGCAGTAATAAACACTATCTCCGCCCATGTGTTCCTGATTCCAGAGAGGGCTGTGAGGATCTGAGACAAAATAATAAAACTACAAAGTTTTGAGACTGGCTCAGCCAGAGAAGTCATGAGCCTCCTTGTTTCTTTGACTTCAACGATTGGGCTGGTAAAATGGGCCCAATGGAAGTTTCACACTGTTCAGAATTGCTTCCTTCTTCAATTCGACAAAGTAGAAACAGATTGGGAGCAAATAATAGGTCTGCCCCTGCCAGTAAGAAAAGGGTTGGACTGGTGGATGGGTAAGAAGAATTTGGCAAAAGGCTTCCCGTTGGAGGAACCTCCTTGGAACGCTATTACAACAAATGCCAGTTTCTCTGGATGGGGTGCCCACTTCAATTCCACAGGGACACAAGGGAAGTGGACCCGAGAAGAGAGTCGCCTACACTCAAATCTAAGAGAACTAAGAGCTATTTCCAAAGCCGTCTTGGTATTCCTCCCGATGATCGAAAAAATCTTGGGTACTAGTCAAAACAGACAACCAAGCAGTTGCTTCGTATGTGAACAACCAAGGAGGCACAAGAAGCAGCTTGCTCTTGAAGGGACTAGTTCCCTTGATGAAGGTGGACATGAAAAATCTCCAAGGTCTGAAGGTTTCTTCCTAAGGTGATTTCTCAGTTTCATCTCTCTCAAGAAGTGGTCCTTCCATCATTCTACCCCAATCCTACTTCTCAAGAGTCAATACTCAAGAGTCATGAACTGAAGCTAGTTCATTCTGAATCATACAGAAAGACTGACTAACTCTTCATTTTACCTTCAGGAGTTAGGAAAGGTGAGGCGGCCTCTTTATCTACATTGAAACGTTGGATTTCGCTAATGATCAGGAAAGCGTATATCTCTAAAGGTCAATCTCATCCAATGAAGATAAGAACACATTCTACCAGAGCATTGTCAACTTCATGGGCTAATATATAGTAATGTGACAGCATATCACATTACTATATAGATTCACACAAGAAAACCAGATACAGGACTACAGAGAACACCAAGTTAATTTAACTTTAAATATTATGGATTGATACAAAGTTACATTGTAAGGAAAGGCAAACAAGGGTTCAGTGGTGTCAAAATTCAAATTTTATGGACAAAAAGGAGACATCTAAAGAAAGTCTCTGAAGTCTGACAGGTCTTTGACGGATAGGCATAAAGATAGCCCAAAATGACATCAATTGCATCACAAAATCTAGTTAACCCCTTACACAAAGGATAATTGGAACTCCTGACAAATTTCTGGTGGTGTTATGCCATTTACTGACCAAACTCTTGATAGCCTGTAGGGAAGACACACCCACCTTACTCTATTGGGAAGATAAACCAGAGGTTCCCATCCCTCAAGTACCCCCTACCAGTCCAGGATTTAGGGATTACCCTGTTGTGTCTAAAGTGTTTATTTTCCCCCCCTTTTTCTAAAAAACACCTTAGACACCACAGGGTAATCCCTAAATCCTGGACTGTGTTAGGGGGTACTTGAGGACTGGGTTGGGAACCACTGACGTAAAGGAAGATTCTCCTTTCAAAATTAAGGACAAAAGAGCGAAAGGCAGAGATCTTAGATCAATCATCTGGTGTAGGAATGAGGACACCTAACTTTCGCACTTCCCAAAAATTAAAAAAAAAAATGAAAATTTGTCTCTCCAACTGAAAACTTTCCTATTTCCCCACAATTCTCATTTATACCTGCATTCACAATTCCTAGGATATATTTCCAAGTCTAAAATAAATTCTACACAAAGAAGCTGGTTTTATTTAATTTGAATTAATTTTACTAAAAACATCTGGATAAAAAGGCTGGTCAGATTTCAACTATTATGAAATCTGATTTAGTGATATCTAGTTATATAAATTCCTTACTGCAGGAGGAATATTTACTGGTAATTTGTAAAAAAACAAAACCAAAAAAAACCTACCTGAAATTAGGGATAATAGTCTAATTAGGAAAGTTAAAATCCGGTTAGAATTATTCATATTGGATGAGAACGAATGGTTAACTGGTCTGAGAACTATTGTATTTGTCATTGCAATATAATAAAAAAAAAAGTGTATTTTGTGAGAATTGTAGCCAAAGTTTATTGCTTTACGCTGTGCTGATGCGAAGAGTCCTGTACTAAGAAAGGTTTAGCAAGCTGATTTCAAGAGAGTGTCCGGTCAAAAAACTGTTGAAGTTTGCATCTGTCTGCATATGTTACTATTGAACAGTGGCATCTCTAGGATTCATTTTTAGGGGGGGGGCACAGGGTGGGCCAGGGACAAAAGTAGGGGGGCACATTCAACCCCGCCCTCGCCGCAGTTTGACCCCGCCCCTGCCGCATGTTAAGCCCCACCCCCGACAAAATGTGCTGATTCATTATTTTCCACCAGGGATTATTGAAAAAAAACAAACACATTTCCTTTGATACAGTGCCATAGTTGCCAACATTTGAAAAAAAATGTCCAAGGACATTTTGCAGCAGAGCTACCAATTACTGTCTGTGTATAATATCCCTGGACAGTCAGTGCTCTCTGTTTAATACAGGCTTGTGTGTGTAATAAATTGGGACAGTCAGTGCTCCCTGTAACGGACACCTTCCGTTGATGGACGCTTCCTAGCTTGCGTCGAGGACCACAAGCACCGCACTGGACACCACAACCACCGCAGATTCCACAACCGCCGTAGCTTAACTGGAGCCGCGCCGTCTTCCGTCCACCCTGGAATGAACCTCCAGCATTCAGGACCGTGTGGGGAAGACCTCTCCTCCAGGAGAGGGTATCAGGAACAAGAACTAAGTGATAAAAGCTCAAGGGAGTATGCAGAGCATAGCAATCCCCAGTGTGATATAGCAGTTCCCTCCAATAACGAGACAAGGCTACGTATTGAGGGTCAAGAAGAACTCTGGTTTAATTACACACACTCTGCTTTTATGCAATTCTCCCCTGCAAGGGAGACGGCCACATCCAATTAAACATTACCCACTCACACAATGGTTACCTCCCACAGATTCCCTCCCCTTAGCCTGAGAGGTAACCCAATTATAACGTACAATTTAAACATACATTCAATCTTCATAAAAGAAGAGTTAGCTGGAAGTCCTTTATGACTGACCGCAAGCATATTTTCATGCCCAAAACAGTTCCACAGATTCAGGCTGTGCGGTCAGTCTATTTCTGGGGGGGGGGGGGGGGAGATGGATGGGGGGATGATGGATGGGGGGATGATGGATGGGGAGATGATGGATGGGGAGATGATGGATGGGGAGATGATGGATGGGGAGATGATGGATGGGGAGATGATGGATGGGGAGATGATGGATGGGGAGATGATGGATGGGGAGATGATGGATGGGGAGATGATGGATGGGGAGATGATGGATGGGGAGATGATGGATGGGGAGATGATGGATGGGGAGATGATGGATGGGGAGATGATGGATGGGGAGATGATGGATGGGGAGATGATGGATGGGGAGATGATGGATGGGGAGATGATGGATGGGGAGATGATGGATGGGGAGATGATGGATGGGGAGATGATGGATGGGGAGATGATGGATGGGGAGATGATGGATGGGGAGATGATGGATGGGGAGATGATGGATGGGGAGATGATGGATGGGGAGATGATGGATGGGGAGATGATGGATGGGGAGATGATGGATGGGGAGATGATGGATGGGGAGATGATGGATGGGGAGATGATGGATGGGGAGATGATGGATGGGGAGATGATGGATGGGGAGATGATGGATGGGGAGATGATGGATGGGGAGATGATGGATGGGGAGATGATGGATGGGGAGATGATGGATGGGGAGATGATGGATGGGGAGATGATGGATGGGGAGATGATGGATGGGGAGATGATGGATGGGGAGATGATGGATGGGGAGATGATGGATGGGGAGATGATGGATGGGGAGATGATGGATGGGGAGATGATGGATGGGGAGATGATGGATGGGGAGATGATGGATGGGGAGATGATGGATGGGGAGATGATGGATGGGGAGATGATGGATGGGGAGATGATGGATGGGGAGATGATGGATGGGGAGATGATGGATGGGGAGATGATGGATGGGGAGATGATGGATGGGGAGATGATGGATGGGGAGATGATGGATGGGGAGATGATGGATGGGGAGATGATGGATGGGGAGATGATGGATGGGGAGATGATGGATGGGGAGATGATGGATGGGGAGATGATGGATGGGGAGATGATGGATGGGGAGATGATGGATGGGGAGATGATGGATGGGGAGATGATGGATGGGGAGATGATGGATGGGGAGATGATGGATGGGGAGATGATGGATGGGGAGATGATGGATGGGGAGATGATGGATGGGGAGATGATGGATGGGGAGATGATGGATGGGGAGATGATGGATGGGGAGATGATGGATGGGGAGATGATGGATGGGGAGATGATGGATGGGGAGATGATGGATGGGGAGATGATGGATGGGGAGATGATGGATGGGGAGATGATGGATGGGGAGATGATGGATGGGGAGATGATGGATGGGGAGATGATGGATGGGGAGATGATGGATGGGGAGATGATGGATGGGGAGATGATGGATGGGGAGATGATGGATGGGGAGATGATGGATGGGGAGATGATGGATGGGGAGATGATGGATGGGGAGATGATGGATGGGGAGATGATGGATGGGGAGATGATGGATGGGGAGATGATGGATGGGGAGATGATGGATGGGGAGATGATGGATGGGGAGATGATGGATGGGGAGATGATGGATGGGGAGATGATGGATGGGGAGATGATGGATGGGGAGATGATGGATGGGGAGATGATGGATGGGGAGATGATGGATGGGGAGATGATGGATGGGGAGATGATGGATGGGGAGATGATGGATGGGGAGATGATGGATGGGGAGATGATGGATGGGGAGATGATGGATGGGGAGATGATGGATGGGGAGATGATGGATGGGGAGATGATGGATGGGGAGATGATGGATGGGGAGATGATGGATGGGGAGATGATGGATGGGGAGATGATGGATGGGGAGATGATGGATGGGGAGATGATGGATGGGGAGATGATGGATGGGGAGATGATGGATGGGGAGATGATGGATGGGGAGATGATGGATGGGGAGATGATGGATGGGGAGATGATGGATGGGGAGATGATGGATGGGGAGATGATGGATGGGGAGATGATGGATGGGGAGATGATGGATGGGGAGATGATGGATGGGGAGATGATGGATGGGGAGATGATGGATGGGGAGATGATGGATGGGGAGATGATGGATGGGGAGATGATGGATGGGGAGATGATGGATGGGGAGATGATGGATGGGGAGATGATGGATGGGGAGATGATGGATGGGGAGATGATGGATGGGGAGATGATGGATGGGGAGATGATGGATGGGGAGATGATGGATGGGGAGATGATGGATGGGGAGATGATGGATGGGGAGATGATGGATGGGGAGATGATGGATGGGGAGATGATGGATGGGGAGATGATGGATGGGGAGATGATGGATGGGGAGATGATGGATGGGGAGATGATGGATGGGGAGATGATGGATGGGGAGATGATGGATGGGGAGATGATGGATGGGGAGATGATGGATGGGGAGATGATGGATGGGGAGATGATGGATGGGGAGATGATGGATGGGGAGATGATGGATGGGGAGATGATGGATGGGGAGATGATGGATGGGGAGATGATGGATGGGGAGATGATGGATGGGGAGATGATGGATGGGGAGATGATGGATGGGGAGATGATGGATGGGGAGATGATGGATGGGGAGATGATGGATGGGGAGATGATGGATGGGGAGATGATGGATGGGGAGATGATGGATGGGGAGATGATGGATGGGGAGATGATGGATGGGGAGATGATGGATGGGGAGATGATGGATGGGGAGATGATGGATGGGGAGATGATGGATGGGGAGATGATGGATGGGGAGATGATGGATGGGGAGATGATGGATGGGGAGATGATGGATGGGGAGATGATGGATGGGGAGATGATGGATGGGGAGATGATGGATGGGGAGATGATGGATGGGGAGATGATGGATGGGGAGATGATGGATGGGGAGATGATGGATGGGGAGATGATGGATGGGGAGATGATGGATGGGGAGATGATGGATGGGGAGATGATGGATGGGGAGATGATGGATGGGGAGATGATGGATGGGGAGATGATGGATGGGGAGATGATGGATGGGGAGATGATGGATGGGGAGATGATGGATGGGGAGATGATGGATGGGGAGATGATGGATGGGGAGATGATGGATGGGGAGATGATGGATGGGGAGATGATGGATGGGGAGATGATGGATGGGGAGATGATGGATGGGGAGATGATGGATGGGGAGATGATGGATGGGGAGATGATGGATGGGGAGATGATGGATGGGGAGATGATGGATGGGGAGATGATGGATGGGGAGATGATGGATGGGGAGATGATGGATGGGGAGATGATGGATGGGGAGATGATGGATGGGGAGATGATGGATGGGGAGATGATGGATGGGGAGATGATGGATGGGGAGATGATGGATGGGGAGATGATGGATGGGGAGATGATGGATGGGGAGATGATGGATGGGGAGATGATGGATGGGGAGATGATGGATGGGGAGATGATGGATGGGGAGATGATGGATGGGGAGATGATGGATGGGGAGATGATGGATGGGGAGATGATGGATGGGGAGATGATGGATGGGGAGATGATGGATGGGGAGATGATGGATGGGGAGATGATGGATGGGGAGATGATGGATGGGGAGATGATGGATGGGGAGATGATGGATGGGGAGATGATGGATGGGGAGATGATGGATGGGGAGATGATGGATGGGGAGATGATGGATGGGGAGATGATGGATGGGGAGATGATGGATGGGGAGATGATGGATGGGGAGATGATGGATGGGGAGATGATGGATGGGGAGATGATGGATGGGGAGATGATGGATGGGGAGATGATGGATGGGGAGATGATGGATGGGGAGATGATGGATGGGGAGATGATGGATGGGGAGATGATGGATGGGGAGATGATGGATGGGGAGATGATGGATGGGGAGATGATGGATGGGGAGATGATGGATGGGGAGATGATGGATGGGGAGATGATGGATGGGGAGATGATGGATGGGGAGATGATGGATGGGGAGATGATGGATGGGGAGATGATGGATGGGGAGATGATGGATGGGGAGATGATGGATGGGGAGATGATGGATGGGGAGATGATGGATGGGGAGATGATGGATGGGGAGATGATGGATGGGGAGATGATGGATGGGGAGATGATGGATGGGGAGATGATGGATGGGGAGATGATGGATGGGGAGATGATGGATGGGGAGATGATGGATGGGGAGATGATGGATGGGGAGATGATGGATGGGGAGATGATGGATGGGGAGATGATGGATGGGGAGATGATGGATGGGGAGATGATGGATGGGGAGATGATGGATGGGGAGATGATGGATGGGGAGATGATGGATGGGGAGATGATGGATGGGGAGATGATGGATGGGGAGATGATGGATGGGGAGATGATGGATGGGGAGATGATGGATGGGGAGATGATGGATGGGGAGATGATGGATGGGGAGATGATGGATGGGGAGATGATGGATGGGGAGATGATGGATGGGGAGATGATGGATGGGGAGATGATGGATGGGGAGATGATGGATGGGGAGATGATGGATGGGGAGATGATGGATGGGGAGATGATGGATGGGGAGATGATGGATGGGGAGATGATGGATGGGGAGATGATGGATGGGGAGATGATGGATGGGGAGATGATGGATGGGGAGATGATGGATGGGGAGATGATGGATGGGGAGATGATGGATGGGGAGATGATGGATGGGGAGATGATGGATGGGGAGATGATGGATGGGGAGATGATGGATGGGGAGATGATGGATGGGGAGATGATGGATGGGGAGATGATGGATGGGGAGATGATGGATGGGGAGATGATGGATGGGGAGATGATGGATGGGGAGATGATGGATGGGGAGATGATGGATGGGGAGATGATGGATGGGGAGATGATGGATGGGGAGATGATGGATGGGGAGATGATGGATGGGGAGATGATGGATGGGGAGATGATGGATGGGGAGATGATGGATGGGGAGATGATGGATGGGGAGATGATGGATGGGGAGATGATGGATGGGGAGATGATGGATGGGGAGATGATGGATGGGGAGATGATGGATGGGGAGATGATGGATGGGGAGATGATGGATGGGGAGATGATGGATGGGGAGATGATGGATGGGGAGATGATGGATGGGGAGATGATGGATGGGGAGATGATGGATGGGGAGATGATGGATGGGGAGATGATGGATGGGGAGATGATGGATGGGGAGATGATGGATGGGGAGATGATGGATGGGGAGATGATGGATGGGGAGATGATGGATGGGGAGATGATGGATGGGGAGATGATGGGAGATGATGGATGGGGAGATGATGGATGGGGAGATGATGGATGGGGAGATGATGGATGGGGAGATGATGGATGGGGAGATGATGGATGGGGAGATGATGGATGGGGAGATGATGGATGGGGAGATGATGGATGGGGAGATGATGGATGGGGAGATGATGGATGGGGAGATGATGGATGGGGAGATGATGGATGGGGAGATGATGGATGGGGAGATGATGGATGGGGAGATGATGGATGGGGAGATGATGGATGGGGAGATGATGGATGGGGAGATGATGGATGGGGAGATGATGGATGGGGAGATGATGGATGGGGAGATGATGGATGGGGAGATGATGGATGGGGAGATGATGGATGGGGAGATGATGGATGGGGAGATGATGGATGGGGAGATGATGGATGGGGAGATGATGGATGGGGAGATGATGGATGGGGAGATGATGGATGGGGAGATGATGGATGGGGAGATGATGGATGGGGAGATGATGGATGGGGAGATGATGGATGGGGAGATGATGGATGGGGAGATGATGGATGGGGAGATGATGGATGGGGAGATGATGGATGGGGAGATGATGGATGGGGAGATGATGGATGGGGAGATGATGGATGGGGAGATGATGGATGGGGAGATGATGGATGGATGGGGAGATGATGGATGGGGAGATGATGGATGGGGAGATGATGGATGGGGAGATGATGGATGGGGAGATGATGGATGGGGAGATGATGGATGGGGAGATGATGGATGGGGAGATGATGGATGGGGAGATGATGGATGGGGAGATGATGGATGGGGAGATGATGGATGGGGAGATGATGGATGGGGAGATGATGGATGGGGAGATGATGGATGGGGAGATGATGGATGGGGAGATGATGGATGGGGAGATGATGGATGGGGAGATGATGGATGGGGAGATGATGGATGGGGAGATGATGGATGGGGAGATGATGGATGGGGAGATGATGGATGGGGAGATGATGGATGGGGAGATGATGGATGGGGAGATGATGGATGGGGAGATGATGGATGGGGAGATGATGGATGGGGAGATGATGGATGGGGAGATGATGGATGGGGAGATGATGGATGGGGAGATGATGGATGGGGAGATGATGGATGGGGAGATGATGGATGGGGAGATGATGGATGGGGAGATGATGGATGGGGAGATGATGGATGGGGAGATGATGGATGGGGAGATGATGGATGGGGAGATGATGGATGGGGAGATGATGGATGGGGAGATGATGGATGGGGAGATGATGGATGGGGAGATGATGGATGGGGAGATGATGGATGGGGAGATGATGGATGGGGAGATGATGGATGGGGAGATGATGGATGGGGAGATGATGGATGGGGAGATGATGGATGGGGAGATGATGGATGGGGAGATGATGGATGGGGAGATGATGGATGGGGAGATGATGGATGGGGAGATGATGGATGGGGAGATGATGGATGGGGAGATGATGGATGGGGAGATGATGGATGGGGAGATGATGGATGGGGAGATGATGGATGGGGAGATGATGGATGGGGAGATGATGGATGGGGAGATGATGGATGGGGAGATGATGGATGGGGAGATGATGGATGGGGAGATGATGGATGGGGAGATGATGGATGGGGAGATGATGGATGGGGAGATGATGGATGGGGAGATGATGGATGGGGAGAGGATGGGGAGAGGATGGGGAGATGATGGGGAGCCTACCTGTTGCTGTGGGTCAGCCATCCTCTGGCCTTTGCAGTAGCTGATTGTCATGCATGTTACATTGTCACAATAAACTACATTTTTATAGTTGGTTTGTAATGTGTCAAATACAAATCCTCTAATAAAGTGTACTCCAGAGTCTATAAGCGTTAAAATAGTGAGTAGCTCTTAGCATTAATTTAAGGGGAACAGTGCCAATATATCAATTCGATAATGTTTATAATGTTAAGATCACCACCATACAAATATCCTCACATTGTCTAGTGGAAGGCAAGCTGGATCCCTGGTGGTTTAGTATTGTGTTCGGCACCAATATCAGATGCAGACCACTTTAACGGCTCCCAGTGCTCCATCAATGACCAAGAGTACTAGGGAGCTCTTAAGTAGCTGAAGGAGGTGCAGACCACAAATGCTCCCTCTTGAAGTGAGGGTGCTCAGCCAGGTGATGTACGCCTGGTTCAAGAAGTCAGGGAGAAAGAGTTCCAGGGCCAGACAGGACCCCACCAGCCCATGTCCAAACCCTAGGTGGAAGTCTTAAGGTTAATACAGTTCTGGTGGGAAGAGTAGCCGCAGTGGTCACACAAGGTATCTGCCAAACACAAACAAGATTAGATACTCCCTTTGAGTGGCAAGTCCACACGACCCACATACAATGAAGGATGAACTTTTAGTTCAAGTTCTGAACATATGGAACTCTCAGAACATCTAGTACCTATGAGAAGTGTGAAGCCAGAAGCCACCAATACAATGACGAAAATAAGTAGGAAGTCATTTTATTTGCTTTTAATTAAGCAGTCCTGTCAACATGCATACAAATGGGTTGTTACATTGTTTTATTACAACTGACCCTTATATTTAATATACAGTATTTACACTAACCAAGCCAGGTAACTTCTTTCAACTGTACTTTGTTTTGCAAGAAGCCATTTGGACTAGGCAGACAAGCTAATAGCTACAGGGTCTGCAATGTCGTAACAGGTGAGCAATAGGAGGTGCCAAGCTTGAGTTGTAAAGCCATTTGGTGAACACAAGGCATTGTAACTCAAAACATGGTGCTGCATATTCAGAAACTAGAACCTTCATCTTAGTGCAGTGATGAGAACAATTTATACTATTATTTGATCCACCCATGCTGTGTGCAATATATGCATTGAAAGACTGCTTCAACTGGAGAGTGTCTATTAAACAGAAAGGTAAGGGAGTCATGGTAACTTGTGTGTCCAACACAGATGTCTCTAGGAGGACATCCAGCTCAGAGCTAAGCTCTCGTGAGTTTCCCCGGGGGCATAAAGCCAGCATCACCAAGCATCTTCAGTGACACATCACCATCAGGTTTTATCACCAGCTTTGTAATACTACCATGATAGAGAGACAGTCAGGGCCAAGCTTCCGGTGGGAGTTGTAGTGCCCTGTAGATGAAGATATACATTTTGTCAGTACATGGAAGGCATAAGACAAGTTTGAACAATATAGGTCTTGAGGTTATTTTTAATGCTGTAAAGCAGGATTCCCCAAACTCTGCCCCCCCAGATGTTGCTCAACTACAACCAGGGCCAGGCAAACTGCAAGGTGTGTGGTTTCTGCTCCCCAGCTTAATGAGAGTGCGGCCGGAATATGACGTCATATTCCAGCCGCGGAATCATTAAGTAGCGCGCGATAGCGGGGGGAGCAGAGAAAGCACTGCACCCACAGTGGCCGCCATCACAGCTCCCCCTGCGGCCACCAGCACAGACGGCTGTCTGCCCTGCACAACCCCCGGTCACCCACAGGTAGTAGTAATGTGTGTCTGTCAATAATGTTTTTTTTATTCACTTTTCCCCACGCCATGCTGGTCTCCCCTCCACTGGCCCTGCCTCTATGGCTGAGATCATCAAGCTTGATGATCTCAGCCAATCCAATGCTTTGCCATAGGATTAGCTGCAAAAAGCTACACCAACCATCATCTCCTCATAGAGAGGCATTGAATCAATGCATCTCTATGGGGAATGTTCAGTGCCTCCAGAGCGTGGAGGCCCTTAATGTAGAAACACAGGAAGCACCTCTAGTGACCGTCTGAGTGATTGTCACTTTGAAGCAATGCAAACACTGCCTTTTCTCTGAAAGGTCAGTTTTTACATTAAAATGCCTGCAGGGACAGGCTATAGACACCAGTACCACTACAATAAGCTGTGTGCATGCGCGCTTGCTAGTGAGTGAGCTTGCTTGTATGTGAACTTGTGTTTTTATGTCAATGAGATCATTTATATCAATGAGCTTGTCTGTCTGCATGCGAGTATGCTTACTGTATAATTAAACAGTTACGCTGAAAGGACCAATATTTTATATTAGAAAATAATCTCGACATAACCTTACATGGCGCAATGATTTATGGAGCTGGCATACATTTTTTTCCAGGGCAGCTTTGTATCCCCAGTCCAGCCCTGACTACAACTCTTATGATTCTATGAATTAAATGGTTGGGGGGAGTTGTAGTTCAGCAACATCTGGAGGGCTGGCGTTTACGGAAGCCTGCTGTAAAGGCTGTCAGATTAGTACATGCCATCCAATTACCACACGATTTGATAACATTTGGATGAAAACCTGTTCAATAAGCAGCACAGTTCATTATAGTAAAAATGGCACACAATTTTACAATACTGGATTCTCATTTCAATTTTGTATAGTTGTTCTGGGTTTAGTGTACTCCATTAACTTTGTTAAATAAGGGTGTTTAACCCCTTAAGGACACATGACATGTGTGACATGTCATGATTCCCTTTTATTCCAGAAGTTTAGTCCTTAAGGGGTTAAAGAAAAACTAAAAATGCAGGTTAGGAATAGAGGGCCTGGAAGATACCTGTGGTGACCACAGATGATTTAGAATGATAAGTGGAAGCAGTTTACCTGCATACAAAAGTAGCGGATCACATTATCATGGCAGACTATTATTTCATAACTGTCTTTTGTTTGTTCTGGATCTGCACGGTGGATGTACTTCCTGAATGCAGCCTCAATGCGTGGGCCATCTTTAAAATACTAAGATGGAGACAACGACCAGGGTTAAAAGCAGAAACAGAATGCACACTAGAAACGCTTTAAAAATAGAGTCACCACTAGATATAGCTTACAGAAAGATCTGGTATCCACTTGGATTCCGCAGGAACTGGTCGGATTGGAGGTCCTTCGTGAAGCAGACTGGAGCTGCACATTTTAATATCTATAAGAAGATTAAAGAAAGCCAAACCACCAACAAAACAGCTCAATAACGGTTATTCTGCAACTATTCAAAATATGCATAGGCAGCAAGAATTGGGATTTCAGAGGTCTACATGCAGCAGCCTAATCCCACATGTGCAATAGAGGGTCCAGTAAAACCTTTCCTTCCCCTGTACACATGGCTCACCTGGTAAATTCTTACTGATAATATCAGCAGTTTCTGTGAATCTGGTCAATGACGAATAAATAATGCAGCTAAAGTTATTCCCTTCACTTGCAAGAAGTGCCAGACGCTGTCCTGTTAGGCTGGCCTGTTCACGCCCTGTAGAAAGAAAGACAGCATGGAACTAGTAAGTACCATAACCACTACAGCTGTTCTGGTGCCTAGAATGCCCCACCCCCTCCATTCCTGCAGCTTACACTCACGCTCCTTCTCTGTACATCCTTCCAGATGTTTCAAGTTTATTAGAGACATTGGTTCACGGCTTTAGGAAAGATAAAGTCACTCCATGTTCAATAAGTGGTAAAGGAAGACCCCAAATCCCAGTTTTATCCATAGAAAAAACAAAAAAACCTAGATTTGTGTTACTGCATTTTTTCTTCTAAGGCCTTTAATTCCTCCCCACCCGATTCTGAGTTGTATGCTTCACTATTCCCTTCAATAATGCATCAGAAGGCTACATTTGAAGAACCTAATTAAGCGGAGATTTAAATACATGGTACTAAGAACTAGTAATGACCAGCTTTAGACGATAGGTGTGGATCATTCTGAAACGTGGTGCAAACAGGGTACAGTCACCAATACAATGTGCCAAAAACAAGACAGAACTGAAACTTTGTTTCCAGCTTGGCTATGCCATTTCTATTCAAATTTTGCAGCTAGGATGTTACAAACCCCAATATAGGATGCTGAGCAATCACATTGCAATGTTGTTAAAAACTCGACTTCTGAGTAGGTTACTAAAAGGAAAATTTAAAAAAGTCATCTTAGGTTAAATAACCTGCAGTTATCCCTGGAACAGTTAAATGAACTGCATGTTGTATTTGTTATGGTATCAGGAGTGCCCAGAAACCAACCTATTGTAAGTAGTGTAACACACCATCTCTCTTCCAGCCTTCTAGGGTACTGAAAGTCCAGGACACATCCAGCTCTGTTTTCAGATTTATTTGGTGAAATATATATACACACACACACACACACACACACGTGTTTCAAAGAGGGAAAAATAAACAAAACAAAATTCCTTGCTCTTGCACTTACTATACACAGCAAATCCCTATCTGGAATTGGGTGACTTTCCCACTTGCCAATTTACAAAATGTATACCTGCAAGACACCATTCCTCTGGCTTTTCCTCCTCACCCTGCAGCATGCTGATCCCTTCTTTTAAAAGCCTGCTAGCTAATTGATCAGATACAGGTGAGGTGCAATTAGGCATAAGTGAAACTATTAAGCAAAATACAAGTTCTGGTCTGACTGTTACTTAGCAGCTGGTGCTATTTGAGCACTGGCCCACCCTGCTATCCCAGGGACCCATACCGTGGTTTGCAGAGTACCAGTAATGCATCTTGCAAACCTAACATCTCTCCCTGGGACATTTAACGCTCAAACCTCAGGCTGCTGTTCAGTAAATCAGGCCGAATATATATATATGCCATCAACTACCACACCACATTTCCTCTCACAGTAGTCAGACATTTTAGAACAGTTTGAATTACCTGGGGTCCAACAGATGCTGATTCCCGTTTCCAGCAAAGAGCTGAAAGTCTGCCCATGCAGTGTTGAGCTCAGGACAGCCAACAGAAGCTTCCAGCTTTCCATCAGAAGTAGTGAAGGCGGTAAACAGCACCCAGCAGACCACATGAAACAAGTCAAACCAGTCTTGTTTGACTGCTTACAAATTGAGGGCACCATAATCACTACAGCACATGCTAGTGGTTACAATGCTTGAGTGTTCCTTTAACCCCTTAAGGACCAAACTTCTGGAATAAAAGGGTATCATGACATGTCACACATGTCATGTGTCCTTAAGGGGTTAATGCAGGGGTTCCCAACCCAGTCCTCAAGTACCCCCCTACCAGTCCAGGATTACCCTATTGTGTGTAAAGGGTTTTCTAAAAAACTCCTCAGACACAACTGGGTAATCCCTAAATCCTGAACTGTTAAGGGGGTACTTGAGGACTGTTGGGAACCGCTGCTTTAATGTGAAATGGATCACAATTTGTATCAGTCATACGGCAAACCGTCCTACGATAAAGTCTCTTCGCTCCCCACCCTGGCAGTCACATCTATGATATGATCAGCTCCTGGAAACCAGTGGAACTCCCCAGCTGAGTAAGAGATATAAAAATCCTATTAATTCCTGCTGTGTTATTCAGGTGTCTACAGCACTATACTTACCAATCCCAGTTCCAATCCCAGCGCCCAGGGATTATAGGTGGACATAGAAAACCAGAATAATCACCACTCTTTCCCACAGCGGCAAAATCTGCAAAAGCAGAGCCACCAAAAGCAATCACAGCTCTATGGAGAAACATGTTACCAAGAAATCAATCCCAGAATAATGCTAAAGCCACCACTGAGCCTGGAATTTATAGGTAGCGACTAATTCAAACTTCCCACCCAGTTGTAGGCACTGTGATGTTACTGCAATTATGTAATTGTAGGGGACACATGGTGCAGATTGTTATAGCTAATAGGGGGCAGGAGATTCAGATCAATAAGAATGTGCTCTGTGTACTGCGCAAGCAGGGTAACTTGACTGTGGAATGGATCAAGAAATTATTTTTCTCAGATCTCCTAGCCTGCAAGGGAAAGTGATAAAAGGCTCAGTTTGTTTTAAAATCTCATTATTTGTAATCAAATCAAAATATCATACAGTTGTTAATATATGTATTCTTGAAGAGATGTGTACAAATAATGTTCTTTTTCACTTCATGTATGAGTATGTATGAGCCTGTATGAGTTGCAGTGGTTCCCAACCCAGTCGTCAAGTACCCCTTAACAGTCCAGGATTTAGGGATTATCCGTTTGTGTCTAAGGTGTTTTTAGAAAGAAGAAAAAAACACTATTGGCACAACAGGGTAGTTCCTAAATCCTGGCCTGGTAGGGTGTACGTGAGGACTGGATTGGGAACCCTTGAGTTAGAGCATTGAGAGCAAGCTTCCCCAAACTCTGACCCTCCAGATGTTGCTGAACTACAACTCCCATGATTCTATGAATGAAATAGATAGGCTGAGAATCATGGGGGTTGTAGTTCAGCAACATTTGGAGGGCCGGAGTTTGGGGAAACCTGATTAAGAGGATCAAAACAAGCTTTGCTTAAAGGGACACTATAGGCACCCAGACCACTTCAGCTCATTTAAATGGACACTCCAGGCACCCAGACCACTTCTGCCCATTGGTGTCAAGGATCTTACCTGGAGTGGGAGTCCGGCACGCAGAGTTAAGGCACCCTTTGCAATTCGGCACAGACCGATGGGACTCAGGACAGAAATCCCCAAGGCTGTGACAGTGCACTGGGGCTGAAATAACCAGTGCTTCCTGGAACGCAGTACAGACAAGGGATATCCAGAAGAGTAGTCAGTAACAGAATCAGAAGTCAGGGCTGGCGGCAATCAGGCGAAAACAGTAGACGAGCAGGGGATCAAAACCAGGAGTCAGATGAACAGCAGTGAAACCAAACAGGAAACACAATCTGACAACGAGAACCAGACTTGCGGGGTTTAAATAGGGAGTCTCAGCCAATCATCAAAGAACCAGGAACAGGTGTGCAAATCCCAGGTGCACAGGCTCAGACTACAGGATACCAAGAACAACCAGAAACAGTCAAAGATGCGTGGAGCCCAATGTAAGGATACTGACTGGGATGCAGGAAACTCAGGTTCAATCCCAGCCACACCCAAATACACAATATTGTGTAAAGCACAATAGTGATCCTGACATTACCCCCCTTCAAAGACGCCGTAGGCGAGAAGAGGAACGCAACTACGACCCAGGAGGTTACTTTTTGGATTTCTTGGTTTTGGTAGTACTAGTAGGAGCGGAGGTCATAGCATGTAGGGCCTTTTCAAAAACTTGCAAGTCCTCCTTCCGGACTAGAGCCCCATTAGAGGCATAGGTACAGGCAGATAGGGAGTCTTCCTTGACAGGACTTGGTAGCGGTAGGGTTAGCAGTAACATCAGTCTGATTGGAAGGAGTAGTGTAATCCATTTCCCGTCAGGGTTGCAATATATGTGAAGCAACAGTAGGTGATCTATGTACAATGGATCTTTGTGTCTTGTTGCATTGTAGGGCCTTTTCAAAAACTTGCAAGTCCTCCTTCCGGACTAGAGCCCCATTAGAGGCATATGTACAGGCAGAAAGGGGGTCTTCCTTGACAGGACTTGTAGTGGTTGTGGTGCTTGCCTTCTTAGAAGCAGAATCTTTAGTAGAAATAGAGATCTCAGGTTCTTTAGTAACAGATTCCTGCACAACCTCAGGTGCAACGACTGTAGAAGGCTGAGGATTGGTCAGAGTGGTCAAGCAAGGACAGGCAGCATGTTGGCAGACAGGTCTCATAGGATATGCCAGAGTAGTATCCAGACGGAGAACCTGAGGCCTAGATGGACGAATGGGACAAAAAGATATTAAATGTCCCCTCTCCCCACAATAATAACACAGTCCATGCGCCATCCTTCTTGCCCTTTCTTGAGATGACTGATGGCACCTAACCAGTCCAATCTCCATGGGTTCCACCGCCTCACTGCCAGAAGTATACAAAGTTTCAGGAGACTTGGTAGCGGTAGGGTTAGCAGTAACATCAGTCCGATTGGAAGGAGTAGTGTAATCCATTTCCCGTCCGGGTTGCAATATATGTGAAGCAACAGTAGGTGATCTATGTACAATGGATCTTTGTGTCTTGTTGCATTGTAAACCCAGGGACCGAATAAAGGACTCCTAGAAATCCAGGACTGGGCTTTTGGCGAGTAACAATTGGTGGGCCCAAGTCTTAAGGTGCCCCGACAACAAGGTAATCGCTGTCCTCACTTTAATGACGTCCGTGGCATAGGTGTAGGGCCTCAGGGCAAACAGGACCTCGCAATCGACTTTGAAGACATCATACTTAGAAGGATCCCAGAAAATGTTTCGGGTAGAGCAACCAGCGGTTCAGAGAGTCCAGAGTCATAGGTTACTCTCCCTTTAAGGGAAGCCAGTTCCTGCTGTAAGCCCTGCAAAGCCTGGGTGAGCTGGGAAACTTGCTGGGTCAAGGCTGCAATGGTAATCTTTAACTCTGCAGACTCCATTTGGTCAGATCGTACTGTCAAGGATCTTACCTGGAGTGGGAGTCCGGCACGCAGAGTTAAGGCACCCTTTGCAATTTGGCACAGACCGAGGGGACACTGGACAGAAAGATGCGTGGAGCTCAATGTAAGCATACTGACTGGGATGCAGGAAGCTCGGGTTCAATCCCAGCCAGACCCAAATACACAATATTTTGTAAAGCACAATGGTGATCCTGACAATTGGAGTGGTCTGGGTTTCAACTCCCACTACTACCCTTAACTCTGCAAATGTAATTATTGCAGTTTTCATAAACTGCAATATTTACCTTGAAGGGTTAAGTTCTCCTCTAGTGGCTGTCTGTGTGTTATAACTACGCTGGACGTCCTCACGCTATGTGAGGACCTCCAGCGTCGCCGAAATCCCCATAGGAAAGCACTGAAATTATTATTTAATGCTTTCCTATGGGGAGGTCTAATGCATATGCGCCGCCGGCCGCGCATGCTCAATAGGTCTCCCCCACCGGCTTATGTCGGCGGGGGATGAGCGTAGGCGGAGCTTGCACCAGTGCTGAGGGACATGGGATGGGAGGTGGGAGGGAGAGGGGACCAGCAGTGCCAGGAAAACGGTCCTGGCACTGGAGAGTCCCTTTAAGTAGTCTGAGTACAGTGTCCCTATTGCACTTAGAGACAGACAGGTACTAGAGGTGATTCCGGAATGTTACCAGACTTTTGGTCTGCTAACTGACGCTGGACGTCTTCACGCTCTGCATGAGGACATCCAGCATCAGCTCTGTCCCCACGGGACAGCCTTGGTTTAAAACTGTCCTATGGGGAGGCATAATGCGCACACCACACTCGCCACGAATGCGCATTAGTGTCCCCTTGTCGAGTGATGTTGGAGAAAGCAGAGCCTCGACTCAGGGCCAAGGGACATCGGAGCTGGAATCAGGTAAGTAAAAAAATGAGTGGATGTAAAAAAAAATCCATGCAGAAATGTAACATTGGTGTTACACAATGTATAGGTAAACCAAAACAATAATTTAAAAGAACACTCCAAACAGGGCCGGCGCATCCATAAGGCGGCACAGGCGGCCGCCTTAGGGCGCACCGGCTCTGGCGGCGCAAGATTTCAGTGACCGGCAGGAGGGAAGCTCTCCCTCCTGTCAGGCCACCTTCTGGACCCCCAGCGCGGCGTGCGGCAGTGCTGAGATCAGACGTGGCGAGGGAGCTCTAATCTCTGTGTGTGTGTGTCTGTGAGTGACTGTGTGAGTGTATGTGTGTCTGTGTGTGTGAGTGTCTGTGTGTCTGTGAGTGTGTCTGTGAGTGACTGTCTGTGTGTCTGTGAGTGACTTTGTGTGAGTGTATGTGTGTCAGTATGTGTGTGAGTGTCTGTGTGTGAGTGTGTGAGTGACTGTCTGTGTGTCTGTGAGTGACTGTGTGTGAGTGTATGTGTGTCTGTGTGTCTGTGAGTGACTGTGTTTCTGTGTGTCTGTGAGTGACTGTCTGTGAGTGACTGTGTGTCTGTGAGTCTGTGAGTGACTGTCTGTGTGTCTGAGTGACTGTCTGTGTGTCTGTGAGTGACTGTCTGTGTGTGAGTGAGTGAGTGTATGTGTATCTTTGAGTGACTGTCTGTGAGTGAGTGTATGTGTGTATGTCTGTGAGTGATTGTATGAGTGTTGCATGTGGGTGTATGAGTGTGTGTTTGTGAGTGTCTGTCAAATCAGTGAGAGTATCTTTGTCATTGAGTCTGTGTGTGACTATCAGTGTGTCTGTCAATGAGTGTCAGTGTGTGTGTGTGTCAATGAATGAGTGTGTGTCAGATCAGTGAGTCTGTGTGTTTGTCAATGAGGGTGTGTGACTGTCAGTGTGTATACACCACTGAGTGTAGTGTGGCGGAGCGCAGTACAGGAGCTTCTGTTTCCTGTACCCGGCCAGACTGACCGGAGGTGCTCACTGAGAGAGCACTCCCTGTCAGTCCGGCCAGGTACAGAAAATTGAAGCTCTTGTAGGGGATATCCTCCACTCGGCAACGCTACAAGAGAGGTAGGAGGCACACCAGGAAGGGGAGTGAGACCACGAAGGGGGTGCGGGGTGTACCAAGGGACAGGGAGGGGAGGGGGGAGAAACACCAAGGGACAGGGAAAAGAGGGGAGAGGTTCAAAGAACACTAAAGGATAGGGAAGGGAGGGGACCAATAATGGACGGGGAGAGGGGCTGGTTAAGAGGCACATAGGTGAAGATGTTATTTTGGGGGGGAGGGGGGGCGGAAAAATACATCTTCGCCTATGTACCCAAAAATCCTTGCACCGGACCTGACTCCAAACACCTAAAAAACTGCCCAAAGTACCTGCCTTGCAAGGATTTCTCATTGAGCTGCATTGGGAAGGTTGTATTTGGACAGCAACAGAAAGTCTGGGCTTCGGAAGAAGGGTATGGCTTGCAAAAGCTGCAGACAAGAGATCTGCAGCATTTGTATGATATTTTATATATACCGCAAATGAAAAAGAAAAAAATAAATCCATGGATGTTTTCATTGGTAGTATATCTACTAAATGGGGATTTTATTTAATTATGTTTCATTCTTTTTGAATTTGGGTAGTGCAGAGTCCCTTTAAGGTAGCAGAGTTATGTACTAAAGTGAATACAGTTAGATTGTATGAAAAAAAAAAAAGAAAACAATATGTAGATTATATTGAAGCATTAATTTTAAGAACAAATAACTATCTACCTAACCCTGTCTACTCCAATTATCCTAGCAATAGTTAAAGATACATTATAGTATTAGGAATACTATAGTGTTCCTCTGCCTCTAACAGTGTTAGGCATATAGTGTTAAGGGTCAGGATGTCCAGGTTTGTTTGATTGAGTTAAACAGCAGCAAGTACTTTTATTGGCTGTCTGATAGACAGCCACTAGAGCAGTGATGGCGAACCTATGGCACATGTGCCACAGCTGGCACGCCGAGCCCTCTCTGTGGGCACCGGCTGGCCACCTTTGGGCCCCCCACGAGGCGGGCGACAGCTTCTATTGCGGGTTGAGGGAGTGCTGTAGCCTGAGCTCTTACTGCCGCTTAGTGATGCTGGGAGCCGGTATATGACGTCAGACCAGCTCCCGGCATCACTTTTTTTTTACTGTCTTTCAGATAGATACCTTACCTGATTTTCTAAGCTCACTAAGATGCCTCTTTCCATTTTTGCTTGCCATATTACTTGTGCTATCACTTCTCGGGTGGATGGGATTTGTATATGTTTCCAATTCTGTGCTATCACTCATTTGGCTGCTGTAATGATGTGTAAAATTAACATTGAATCCTTTATCTTCATTTTTGACTCAATTAAATTTAATAAAATTAGTCCAGGATCCATTTGTGACGAAACACCTTTTGTCACTGGATTTTTAAGTAACAAGCTGCCCTTTCCCCCTGGCTGTTGGAGGAGTCTGATTGCCAGCCTCCTTCCGCATGACTATGGCCCCTGGGAGATTTGGCCCTTTAAAAACATTATTTGGGCTAATGGATTTATATTGTGCTGCTGCTGGTCCTTTAAGAACTGCATTGTGGCTTATGGACTTGTATTGGACCATGCTGGCCCTTTAAGAACCATCTGGGGACATATTGAGACTTTGTGTGACAATGCCCCTTTAAGACGGTGTCCGCAGTGCCCCCAGACTTAGTTAAAATATGTTGTTCCTGGCTTTCTCCCACTTGGTTCAGAAAATGGGGCTTACTGAACCAAGTACCACACAGGCGGACCACCCAGAAGTGGAAGTGTGCAGGCAATTTACCTACCAGGCTGTGAGGTTACTGCAGGTTAATTGCCGACCGCAGGGTGGCCGCAGTTCGTGCAAACGAACATGTGGCGGCGGCCATCTTTGTTCATTCGAACGAGGTCAGCGATAGATACCTTACCTGATTTTCTAAGCTCACTAAGATGCCTCTTTCCATTTTTGCTTGCCATATTACTTGTGCTATCACTTCTCGGGTGGATGGGATTTGTATATGTTTCCAATTCTGTGCTATCACTCATTTGGCTGCTGTAATGATGTGTAAAATTAACATTGAATCCTTTATCTTCATTTTTGACTCAATTAAATTTAATAAAATTAGTCCAGGATCCATTTGTGACAAAACACCTTTTGCCACTGGATTTTTAAGTAACAAGCTGCCCTTTCCCCCTGGCTGTTGGAGGAGTCTGATTGCCAGCCTCCTTCCGCATGACTATGGCCCCTGGGAGATTTGGCCCTTTAAAAACATTATTTGGGCTAATGGATTTATATTGTGCTGCTGCTGGTCCTTTAAGAACTGCATTGTGGCTTAAGGACTTGTATTGGACCATGCTGGCCCTATAAGAACCATCTGGGGACATATTGAGACTTTGTGTGACAATGCCCCTTTAAGACGGTGTCCGCAGTGCCCCCAGACTTAGTTAAAATATGTTGTTCTTGGCTTTCTCCCACTTGGTTCAGAAAATAGGGCTTACTGAACCAAGTACCACACAGGCGGACCACCCAGAAGTGGAAGTGTGCAGGCAATTTACCTCCCAGGCTGTGAGGTTACTGCAGGTTAATTGCCGACCGCAGGGTGGCCGCAGTTCGTGCAAACGAACATGTGGTGGCGGCCATCTTTGTTCATTCAAACGAGGTCAGCGGTATGTGTAGCCAAATCCATGGAACTAAAATCGTTTACACATTTCCGCGAACACCGCTGAGCCTTACCTTCTCCTACACTGAACTTTTAGCTGCAGAGACTAAGTCCCGTTCGAAGATTCGAATGCACGTTCGAATGGGACTTTTTCTGCATAAAATTGACCGACCGCACAGCCAAAATCTATGGAACTGTTTTGGGCAGGAAAATGTGCTTGCGGTCGGTCATAAAGGACTTCCGTCTAACTTTTTATGTACTGGGGGGATTTGTATGATTTCTGGTTATGTTTATATTTAAAGTATGCTGATTCTGAATATGTATGTTTTATGTGAATATGATGCATATTTTTAAAGTTACAGTGTATGTATAAAAAGTGTATTTTTCCTGGCTGTGATAAATTACATTAACCCATTGTGTTCAGTAATTATATCACAGGCAAAGGGGAAGGATTTTATGTTTGTGCTGGGTGTGTTTTACAGTTTGCCTGTAAAGGATTGGCTGTACTGTGTCCCACCCTGTGGGATGTCCAAAGTACCTGCCCACTGCATAAAAGCCAGAGTGTGGTCATTAAAAGTGCAGATCATGAGGGGTGGAGCCTAACCTTCAATGGAGTAAGACGCACGAGCCCTTAGCTCTCTCACCCCGGGCAAGTAATCCGCGTCCATCAGCTACACACCGGGTGCTTCTCGCCTCCACGACTCACCCACAGACTCCCCACCACCTCCACATCACTCCACATCACTCGGACTGATGGGATTCCACACCATCCGTGGCGACGATGTTTCGCGCCAAAGAGGACCGGCGGCCATCTTGGGCCCAAAGCCAGGCAGACTCCGGCTCCGAAACCGAGGGGAGTGAGGCCGACCAACACCAGGCGACCACCCCCCTCACCAAGGAAGACCTGAGGCAATGCTCAGGGAAACGTCGGCGGACATAAAAGCCTATACAGCTGCGGCCCTGGAAAAACAAATGAAAGCTTACTGAAAGAAATGCTGATGAAGACCGCAGCCCTCGATAAGGACACAGGGATGCTGTGGCGAAACCGACCTCGCCACGTGTCCTTGGAGGGGGCTGATTGCCCGCCTCTTGCCTTTGGACTATGGACCAGACTTTATGGGAATGTGATACCCCAGATAGCCATACCATGGAGCCTATTCATATAATGAAAGACTATGGGAAAGACTTTAGCTCCATGGCAATTGTACTGTGTGAGTAGGATCTGCGCGATATTCGGTAGTTTTGTGCGTGCAGATCCCAGCTATCTGGGGATAGGTGAAATGTCTGTGTGTTATGTGTAAATGTGACTTTATATATTTTAAAGTGTTTTATGTTGTTTTGCAACCATGTGGTTAATGGAGTCTGCCTTTAGTCCTGGGTAATTGGATTACTTCTCCAATTAACTCCAGGGCAGAGGGGAGGAAACCAGGGTGCATTGTGGGGATGTTTTTCTGCCAGCCAGAAAGGAACAAAAGATACTTTTAGTAACTTTTGAACCCCTGGTCGGATTCATGCCATTTTTTAATATGTTGTTCCCCTGAATGGATTGATTGATATGTATTTTTATGTGAATGTGATGTATGGTTTTAAAGTTATGAAAGTTGTGTAAAAGTATATTTTACACTGTATGCATAATGGGATTATGTGTCACACTAAGGGGAGGGGATGTGTGGGAGGTAACATCTATGTCATAGGTTCTTTTATGCCTCCCCCTGGGTGTGGCCTGTATGTGTGAGTGGAAATAAAAGCCAGGCTGGATGAGCCAGTCCAGAGTTCCTGTTTAACCCTCAAAGTGATGTGTCGTCTCATTATTGGGGGAAGGATTTATTGCATGCTGTTCCAGTTGACTGCTAGGAGTACAAGCCTATTCGTATGGTTCCTATTCAATGGTCTACAGCATTCATATGCTTGGGAGAATTTAAAAGGTTTCTCGGATTCGGTGATTGTGGTGTCTGCCAGAGTGCTTGGAGTCCTCAGGAAGCACTAGGAGCATCCATTAATGGCGGTACCAAGTCGGGGTGCCAGGTGATCCGTTACAGATGCTTTAGGACAGGATACTGTTCCTGGAAGACAGCCTGGAGGACCTTAATAACCGATCCCGCAGACAAAACATCCGCGGTCTGCGGGAGTCAGTCCAGCCAGACGCCATACTCCCCACAATCAGGGCGATCTTTCAGTCCCTCCTGCCTAACTCTACAGAACAAGACCTATACACAGAACGGGCACATAGGGCCCTGCGCCCTCCGACCTACAACTCAAACACACCGAGGGACGTGATAACAAAGCTCCTACACTTCCCGGTCAAGGAACAGCTAATGTAAGAGGCAAGACGCTATCCGCCCATGTACCAGGGGCAGCAGATTCAATTCTTTCAAGACCTGGCACCGTCCATGCTGAGGAAACGCTTGGAGCTGAAACCTCTCACAGCGGCACTAATTGAAAATGGCTGATGCTATATGTGGGGGCACCCCTTCAAATTAACGGCGAAGAAGGGGGAACAATCCTACACCCTCCTCCAGGTCTCCGACATGAAGGACTTCGCCGACCATCTAGGGATCCTGTGGTGGAATCTCGGTAAAAATAAATTTAGTAGGCCGAGATTGCCACGTGGTATGTGCACGTGCATATACTGATGTATCGGTCGGTTGGTTGCACGTGGCAACGATACAATCAGTAGTGTACGGAGCATGTGCAGGAATAGAGGATATAGAGAATTCCCCTCCTCCATTGTGCTGGGCAAGCCATGTGGTCAAACAGGAAGTTAAAGGATCTTAACATGTATAGCATGCTATAACATGTTAAAGGATCTTAACATGTATATACCAGGAAAGGTTAAAGGATCTTAACATGCTTAGCTTGGAGGAAAGACGAGACAGGGGGGATATGATAGAAACATTTAAATACATAAGGGAATCAACACAGTAAAGGAGGAGACTATATTTAAAAGAAGAAAAACTACCACAACCAGAGGACATAGTCTTAAATTAGAGGGACAAAGGTTTAAAAATAATATCAGGAAGTATTACTTTACTGAGAGGGTAGTGGATGCATGGAATAGCCTTCCAGCTGAAGTGGTAGAGGTTAACACAGTAAAGGAGTTTAAGCATGCGTGGGATAGGCATAAGGCTATCCTAACTATAAGATAATGCCAGGGACTAATGAAAGTATTTAGAAAACTGGGCAGACTAGATGGGCCGAATGGTTCTTATCTGCCGTCACATTCTATGTTTCTATGTTTCTATAAGTTAGTCTTTGTTCTGTTGATTGGGTAAGAGTACGTGTGAGTGGAGCTGATTATGGAAGGAGCTATATACCTATATAAGGGACCTACACTGTATGATCAGGGCTCAGACTTTGCTGTTTTTGGTGACATTAGTCCCTCTGAGTCCAGGTCGGTGAATCAAATAAAGATCTCTTCCTTCCTGAAGAAACCTGTGTCCATCTCTCTGTGCTCGGCTTCCGTCAGTTTCTCCGGTATCATTTGGTGCATTGGCCGGGAAGCTCATCGTTCAACGGTAGCTGAGAAGCAGAGGCGTGAGACGGTCTATCTTTGCCCACGCTCCCTACGGCTGCACCCCTGAACTTTTGCGTTGACCTCCTTTCGTCTCGGCGCCACTGGTCTGTTGTCCAGGAGATCATCGGCCTCTACGTAGTAAGTGCTGGGGTGTCCCCGTCGATGAATGTGAACTCAGGTTCAGGAACGAGGAGGTAAGACGACTACTGTTTTAGACGGTGGACCCACTAAGGGTATTGGATACCGATTGTGCGGTAGGCCCATAAGGGGTTTGTATTGTGTATGGAATTCGCCCCCACCAGTGGAGGGAAGGAGCGAAGGCGCACCGCTCGTAATTAAACGCCCTGTAGTCAGCCCGTTTAATTTTGGTTTGGAGTCAGGCTGGGTCCTGTGTAAATAGCCCAAGCCGGACACCGGTGTCTTGTCTAGACTAGCGTATATAGGGTGTATATTTTGTTCGCTAGGTCGGAGGGACCGGGAGACTAAGCGGCGCCTGGTGTAAATTCAGTCCGCTAGATCTCAACCTATCTTGGCTAAGTGGGAAGGCGTGTAAATTTGGAACTGAAAGAATATTAGATAGTTGAATTCTCTTTTTTCATTTTATAAGATTTATTATCATTATTGCTGACTGAAAGGATATGAAACAGTTAAACTACTTTTTGCTTTGTATGCTTTAAATTTAATGTACGTCATAGAAATGCTGACTGTGAAAGACTTGAACAATAACATGCTTCCTTCTATAGGATATGATAATATGTTGACTGTGACAGACTTATACAATTCTATAGGAAATACGACATTTCAGGATGTCTTGCCCAGGATATTCATTCCAGACATATTCAAAAAAGTCTTATCTTTCCATTGTCAGTATAACATGTGATATTTAAGGAAGTAATCAATCTTATACTCTGTATGGCATATCTCATGACTCAAGTAACTTAATTTGTATAAATATTCAATACACAGTAAAGAAATTGAGAACTTGTCAAGCACCTTTTCGTGTCTGTCTGTTATTTGCTGAGCAAGTTTCTCCCGTCAATTGATGTGGTGAACAGAGGATCGAGAATTGAGGGAAATTGAGTCCAGGACAGCATTAACCCTTTCAGCTTGGTGTCTAGAAGTGGGATCAGCAAAACCATTGGGTAAGTAGCCTTTTTGTGTCTTATTTTGACACTGATTGTCTATCACCCCCTTTTGTTTTGTAAGACTGTATTCAGTAGATAAGGAAAGGTGTAAGGACTCTAGTTATATTGAGACTGTAAATAGGTCTCTGGGTTTTACTGGATAGTTGGTCTAGTATAGGGTTCTTGGTAACCCAGGTTAGTATCAAAGATAGATACAGGGTATCTCAGGTAGATACAGGTTTTGAGACTATAAAGGAGTCTCCGGTTTATTAAGACTATAGGTGTTCTAGGGAACAAGCTTTATAGAGCAAGAATAACCCAAACTTCTCGTTTCTCTGGTCACCTTGTGTCTGTTTTGTGTTTATTTTGCTTGTTAAGTAGAGACACACTATTGGTAAGTAGGTAGTGTTTCTACCCTGAGCCAGAAATATAGGAAATAAACAGTCTATTTCTTACACTTTACCTCACCCAGGGGAGTCATGTCTAAATTATGTTACTAGAGTTGGAGCACAAAGAGGATTTCTTACTATCCCCTTTGTGTCAAATTTAGCAGGATGGACAGAGACTATGAAGTCATCTGATCGTTTTCCCAGGTGTGGGGGCTAATGATGATTTCCATATGAATATGATTCGAGGTTTGTGTTTGGGAGATAGGAAGTCATGGCCGTGGTATGGTCCTGATCCAGATTGGGATAAGGAATATATGAAAGCAGGAGGTGAAAATTGGTTGCAGATAGCTTTCCTTGTAGTGTAACAGGAAAGGTTTTAAAGGGAGCTAAGAAAAACCTGGCTAAGAGAAAGGGAACTGTTGACAGTAATACCATCTGCTTTCCCATAGAAGCCCCTCCTGAGAATCTATATCCACCACCAATTGTGCCCCCTACCCAGTCAGCCCACAGCCATGCCCAACCACAACCCCCACCTCCCTATAAAGCAATGTATCCTGCTTTACCTAATGCCCCCTCAGAGGATGACATAGAAGATATTTGTATTGCTGCAGCTGTTAATTCACAATCACAGCAATTACAGGAATCATCATCTACACCAGATTCTGATATAGAATATCCACCGTCACCTCCCGGTCCAATTAAATTAACAGTACAAACGGGAATTAAACTTAAAAGTGGCAAAATGTTAAAAACATATGTACATAAGTAAGATGATGATGATATAGAGATGCCAGAATTAGAAGGTGCTGATCTTACTGCTCCATTCATGACTGTTGGTAATCAGTTAATAATGAAACCCATTAATCCTGGAGTACTTAAGGACATTATTCAAGGTGCCCCAAACCCTCATACTAATCTCTCTGCATGCCTAATGTATCTGAAAAGAATGTGCTTAGGACAGAACATGACACAGATAGACATACAGTTAATTATAAATGGAATATGACTCAGATTCTGGTTGGGATTGGTCTAAGGTACCCTCTATCAGTGAGACAGACAATGGTACTGGAGTTGGAGAGGCTGGTAGTGATGGTGTTTATGAGCTTAGTACTGCAGCAGGATGTGCTAAAATGTGGAATGAGGTTGAAGTTGAAATGTTGAGATTATGGAAGAATAAGCAGTCTATATCCACTGCTTTGGCATGTAAGCAAGATGCAAAGGAAGAGATTGGTATTTTTGTAAAAAGGTTTTACAAATGTTGGAAGGATGAGGCAGGTTTGAAGTCTGGAGATGATATGGATCTCCTTAAAATACAGTCATGCCTTGGTAATATGTTGCCACAGTATTCTCTGCTTGTGAAACAATTGATTTCAGACTGGGCCAATTTGGATGGCTCAGATTTTCTTACCAAGCTTATAGAAAAGGAAAATGCAGGTTGTTTTGACTTGAGAAAAGATTCAGGAAGTAAGGTTGCTTATTATGCTCAGGGATTGCAACATTGTCCACCTACACAGGCCCGAGAGAGAGGATGGGATGGAGCACATAGAGCCCATGGAAGGGGTGGTCAAAGAGGGGCAAGGGGATGGAGACAGGGAAATCAGGGTTATAGGGGCAGGGGTAACCAAGGAGGAATAGACAGGAACACTTGTTTCAACTGTGGGCAGAATGGCCACTGGAGGAATGAGTGTCCACACCCCAGGAAACCCCAGCAGCCCCAACAACCCCACAATTCTCAAAATATGCCCTGTAGGCAAGAACAACACCAGGCCCACTCCCAACACCACTGGCCAGCACTTCCCCCTCCTCCCTCTCTCCAGCAAGCCCAAACTGCACCAGGGCCATTCACAGGTACCACTGACCAGCACACCCATCACATCCCATGGCCCCAATAGGGATGCCTTGAAGGTGACACTCTAACGTTTCCACTTTTGTCCTCTACTAATGATGATCAGCCTTTTTGCATTCTGGTCATAGAAGGTAGATCCTTGCCATTTTTGGTAGATACTGGAGCTACGTGTTCCAGTCTCTGTGACACCTATTATCAGGGGACAAGGAAAAAGTCTACACCTTCATTGGGTATTAATGGAGTGTCAACACCCACTTTTGTCACACCACCACTGTCTGTTTTCTGTCCTCTTAATGGTTCTTCTACTGTGCACCCTTTTCGTCTAATACCTAAATGTCCTGTTAATTTGCTGGGAAGGGATCTTCTTGGTATTCTGGGAGGTACCATTACTTGCACGCCCTCTGGTGGTATTGATGTGTCTATGCTGTGTTCTGAAACTATTGATTTGTCTGCTGTTCCTTCCTCTGTGTGGGCTTCATCTAAGTTAGATGTAGGATTTGTCAACTGCACCCCTTACAAAGCCAAACTAAAATCAGATGTAACTCCTATCTACCTTAAACAGTACCCTTTGACAGAAGCCAAGGTTGAGGGAGTTCGCCCCATGATCCAATCTTTTCTAGAACAGGGAATACTAAAGCCAGTAGTTTCCCCATATAACACACCTATTAATCCAGTTCCTAAAGGTAATGGTTATCGCTTAGTTCAGGACTTTAGAGCCCTAAATAGTTTAATTGTTCCCATTGCACCCATTGTCCCTGATGTGACATCCCTCATTACAGCCATTCCACATGATGCCACTTGCTTCACTGTCATTGATTTAAGTAATGCATTTTTTTCTATACCTATTGATCAAGAGACACAGCTACTTATGGCTTTTACTTTTGAAGGCTGTCAGTATACCTGGACACGTTTACCCCAAGGCTATGTGGATTCCCCAGCTGTTTATTCGCTGGTACTCCAACATACTCTAAAAACATGGACCCCCGGTCATGGTTCCGTCCTTTTGCAATATGTTGATGATTTGTTGTTATGTAGCCCTAGCTATGAGGCAAGCACTGTAGATACTGTCAGTTTGCTCAAACACTTAGCAACTGTGGGTCACAAGGTTGCAAAACACAAAATGCAATTGTGTAAATCAAAGGTTGATTACTTAGGTTTTGTTCTGGCTTCAGGCACCAGACAATTGAGTCCAAAACGTATTGAGGTCATTCAGAGGATTCCTAAACCCACTACTCGGAAGGAGTTGCTCACCTTCCTCGGCATGATTAATTACTGCCGCCAGTGGATCCCTGAATGCTCCCATTATGACTCAATCCTAAGGGAGGCTGTACGTTCTGACAGCCCTGAAAATGTCTGTTGGTCACCAGACATGCTAGCTGCATATATTGCCCTCAAGGTTGCTATTGTACAAGCCCCGGCTTTAGGACTACCTGTCTATTGTAAATCATTTCATTTGTATGCTCGGGACAACTGTAAAACCATGGCCGCGGTCTGTGCACAAGAGCACGGAGGCGGTATGCATCCCATAGCATTCTTTTCCAAAACGTTTCCAGCACCGGTATAAGGTATGCCGGCTTGTCTCAGAGCATTGGCAGCATGTGCAGTGGCTGTTGAGAATGCTACTACTATCACACTAGGGCATCCTACAATACTCCATACCAGTCACCAGGTCACTCAGCTTATAAAAAATATCACCACACAACACATGACAGCCCAGCGCTTAAGTGGTTATGAGATTATTCTCCTTAATACCCAGAATCTGTCTATTGTTTATAGTCCTGTTAATTCTGGTCCTATGTCTGTTTTGCATGCTATTCTTACTTCTGCATCTGACTCTGTTTCTATACCATCTGAGCCTCATAATTGTATTGAACAAATACATATTGCCACATCTCCCAGAGCAGACCTCTCCTCCACAGCACTCAGTGGCCCGGATGGGACCACTGTCTTTGTGGATGGCTCTTGCTCCAGACCAAATTACGGTACGTACCTCACAGGCTATGCCGTGGTACAGCTGCCTGATAAAATCATTGAAGCTGACACTATTTTCCAGCCGTCTGCACAAGCTGCAGAGCTCATTGCTCTCACACGTGCCTGTCAGCTTTTCTCAGGACAGCGAGTGAACATTTACACAGACTCATGATATGCTCATGGGGTAGTCCACGATTTTGGTGTGATCTGGAGACAAAGAGGTTTTGTAGGAGCCGATGGAAAAGCCATTTCACACACAAATCTCATCCAATCACTCCTAGATGCTATACTACTTCCATCTGCAGTAGCTGTTATTCACTGCAAGGCACACACTCTGGGTAGTGATGACATTTCCAGAGGAAATGCCTTGGCTGACAAAGTGGCAAAAGAAGCTGCAGCCAAGATTGTTTACTAGTAAATGTTTCCTGCTATGCTCAAACCACCGACATGTCCCACTGATAGTTTGCTGTTGCAACTTCAAGCCTTTGCAACGCAATCTGACTTTGATTTTTGGATTACACAAGGTTTAGAGAAAGATCAGAATGATCTTTTCTCTAAAGAGGGGAAAATAGGCATACCTGAAGCCAGTTGCTTTATTTTCATCAGTCAGGCACATGGTCCCGGTCACAAAAGCATAGCAAGCACCATCCAATTTCTCATGAATTCATTTTATATTAGGAATCTCAGGCAGCATGTACAGTCTTTTGTAAGAACATGTGAACCATGTATGAGAACACATCCTAATATTCCACACAAATCACAGCACGAACATTTGCCCCCTCCAGCTGCTCCTTTTACACACTTACAGATTGATTTTACTCATGTACCCAAAATTGGTAAGAAACAGCAATACTTACTGGTCATAGTTGATCAGTTTAGTAGATGGCCCAAAGCCTTTGTGACATCTAGGGAAGATGCTAGGGCTGTAGTGAAGATTCTTGCTACTGAAATTATTCCCAGGTATGGCTGCCCTCTGCAGATTAACTCTGATAATGGCCCGGCTTTTGCCAGTAAGGTTACCCAGGAACTTGCTAAATTCTTGCAAATTACCTGGAAGTTTCACATACCTTATCATCCACAGAGCTCAGGGGTAGTTGAAAGGATGAATAGGACCATTAAGGAGAAGCTTATGAAAGCTACTGCAGGAACATGGGTAAATTGGACAAAATATCTACCAGCTATTTTAGCTGAGATAAGAATGACTCCCCACAAGGTGACTAAATTATCTCCATTTGAGATTCTGATGGGACGACCTTTTCCCACACCCTGGGCCAGGGAACCGCTTGTTATAATGTCTGGGGATTTACAGCTAATACAAGAACAATATGTACAGGAATTGTTGATGAAACTGAATGGTATATATGGCAATTTTTCTTCGCAGTTTCCCTTACCTTCACAGGAACCTACTCATCCATGCCAGCCCGGTGACAAGGTGTATATCCGTCAGCTGAACAGGACCAAGAAAGGAGGATACCCTTTTGGACCACCTGCTACTGTGATTGCTGCAACCAGAACCGCTGTCCTCACAGATTCCCATGACATCTGGATTCACGCATCCCGAGTGAAGCTGTGTCCAAAGAGGGGAGCCAAGGAAGACAACACCACTCCTCGCTCGGAAACAGAAGAAGTTCCCCTTAGCGAAGCATCATGGTTTTCACACCATATCGTAGATTGAGAGGATCATACGAATCTGAGACCAAGATTATGTTGTGCGCTATGCTTTCTGGAGTTGTTATACTCCCTCTGATATTGTTCCTTAAATGCCATTATGAGTACAAATCAATGGCAAGTTTGAAACCTGTTTGTTTCTGGAAAAAGGACTCTGACACGATGAACAATTCTTCAATACCCCCAGCCCAATTAGGCCTTAGCCCCTCATCTTGCATTCGTCACACACGCTCCCGCAAGAACTTTTCTCCACCACCTTTGTATCAGCATGTAATATGCAATCATTCATTCACTGAACACATTTGGATGAATTGGACAAATAATAACCCTTATAAGTACCAGTTACCCATATGGAATGTTTTCATAGCTAATGAAACCGATGCATTATGTTTGTTTGACGGTTCACGGAAAATTGTTAGATCTTATAACGTAGAAATGTGCACAGTTAAGGTTGCTAATTACATTAGTATCTGTGCCACCTTATCTAATATAAGTTCTGATGGTAAGAAAAAAACACCTAAACATGTTTGGGATATATATTAGAAGAAAATTAGCAAGGTTGCATATCAATGTAAACAGACAGGCCTTATTACTTTTAATAGTGATTATACAAGTGGTACCATTAATTGGAAAAGGGGACAAATGTTAGTCATTATGAATGACACTGCAATTGAGAACTATACACTACCTTATATTTTTACACCTTATTACTGTCCTTTATCCTCTACCATAGAACCAAAAGTCAACAACGACACACACACACCTATTCCATCCACATGTGTTAATACAACTGTCTTCTTACAAGCTGTACATGTGTCATTAAAAATCACTACTCCTGTTGTAACATTATGTAACACAGCAAACAAAAGACAGAAAATGGAATGGTATGACACACTGTTAGGAGGTGCTGGAACCACTATGGGTATACTAAATAGTATAGACATGGAGACCCTCAAGAATAAGTTAAACACAGCCAGTATGCATATAGGGACTGGTTTCCATGCTACTGCAAACTGGGCTCCAACTGTTGTTAAATCACAGGTTACAGGATTGGATTTAGATAAATCAATGTAGAATTATTTAGATAATTTAACTGTTGCAACTATGAAATTCACTACAGGTCTAAGTAACTGGAGTACTTGTGCCATCAGGTATTTATGGATGCAACAACAAAGATCGGCATTAGAAGACACACTAATGATTCCTAAATTAGAGAAGATTAGAGGAATGCTTAATCTCACAGATAATGAATGGTTACTCCTAAAACCCAATCAACTAAATGCAAAGAATGGTTAACTGGTACTGTTTCACATTTTTCATGCTCTTGCTATTTTACATTATATCATACATCATCAAAGGATGTTAAATGAGCTTGTCAATTTAACACACTACCAGTACCAGTTTATGATCTCTTTGCCAAGAATTGAACCTGGTGGGCACCCACATACACAGGGGACTATATTTTTCCCAAAGATAATATGACCTATTCCCTCAAACATTGTGTTCTCACTGACAAAGGATATGCATGTAGACACTCGTCCCCTATTTACGAACCATGCTTACTCCAGAATGAACTTAACAAGTGCGTATGGCACATATATCCTGAAAATTATTTTACCATGACAGAAATAAATACACGACATATCTGTTTAGCTACTAATCTCCCTACAAAGATAATTACTAGCACTACAAGTATTACTCTACCTCTCCCTTTTTCAGGATGTTTGAGTAATATTACCTGGTTAGATCTTAATGGCACCCAATATTATTTCAGCGACACAATTACTTTAGACAAACATATTAACGCCCTATTAGGCTCGCTGCCTTTTGAAGATTACCATTTACCTCTTGAGACTATTGTCTCCTTAATGAAAGGAAAACAAAATATGTTTAAACATCTTGTTACACATAATGATGCTCTAGTACATACACAGGTAGCCACACATATCTTAAAAGGAGAACTCTTTAAGGTGAGTTCACAAATTCAGAATAAATTAAACCCATCATTGGTATGATGCTTTCACTGGTTGGTCTCCTACTGGATCCCAGATAATGAAATCATTCTTCTATCCTCTTGTTATTGTAGTCCTGATTTTATTGTGTATGATTTTATATAACTGCCACCCCACTTGTACATTGAGGAAGAGAATACAGAAATTAATTCATAATGCAGAACAGAAACAATTGGAAATTCTCCTCTCTGCCACTGGAGGGTATCAACCCATCTTTAAAACTGGGCCTTAGGAATTACCACATGGGAATCGAGGTGAAGAAATTAATGAAAGTCCCGCAGGGAGTGACTAGCACCCCTGAAAATACCATGTGGAGGTTTCTCTGTCCTGGTAAGATTTTATCGATAAGATGAGCAAATGTTATTTTTGCTCAAAGAGGGGGTTGAAAGAATATTAGATAGTTAATTTCTCTTATATCATTTTATACGATTTATTATCATTATTGCTGACTGAAA
This sequence comes from Pelobates fuscus, assembly GCF_036172605.1. Taxonomy (NCBI): domain Eukaryota; kingdom Metazoa; phylum Chordata; class Amphibia; order Anura; family Pelobatidae; genus Pelobates; species Pelobates fuscus. The sequence goes on along the minus strand of NC_086326.1, from coordinate 118,881,466 downwards.
GGATATGAAACAGTTAAACTACTTTTTGCTTTGTATGCTTTAAATTTAATGTACGTCATAGAAATGCTGACTGTGAAAGACTTGAACATTAACATGCTTCCTTCTATAGGATATGATAATATGTTGACTGTGACAGACTTATACAATTCTATAGGAAATACGACATTTCAGGATGTCTTGCCCAAGATATTAATTCCAGACATATTCAAAAAAGTCTTATCTTTCCATTGTCAGTATAACATGTGATATTTAAGGAAGTAATCAATCTTATACTCTGTATGGCATATCTCATGACTCAAGTAACTTAATTTGTATAAATATTCAATACACAGTAAAGAAATTGAGAACTTGTCAAGCACCTTTTCGTGTCTGTCTGTTATTTGCTGAGCAAGTTTCTCCCGTCAATTAATGTGGTGAACAGAGGATCGAGAATTGAGGGAAATTGAGTCCAGGACAGCATTAACTCTTTCAGGAACCCACTAGACTATTGATAAAGTAGATAGACTAAGAGGGTTTTGTTGTAAATTCCGCCCTCTAGTTCACTATATGTGGTGCTTGGGCAGCGACGGCTAACCAAAACGGATGTAAATAGTTTTAGGTAGTCCATCGAGGTACTGGCCAATAGATTAGTTGGGAAATTGTAAATGTGTTAAAGATTATTGTAGTAGAGTGTATATCTTGCTAGATAGCGTGAGCTCTGCCGTCTAGCGAGAGTGTGAATAGTGTGTAACTGTATCATAGCGCACGGTACCATAACCATGTATTCTAATTACTGATACTGTAAATAACTACTAATAACTGTCGTTTATGTTGTATGTTAACACCATAACCACTACTAATTGAACTGTGACTTTCAAATTGTACTCTAACCAATGCTAACCGTACTATAACTACTGTTTGTAAAGACGATGTTACTAGGGTGTGTTATAGACGGGTGTTACGGTTGCCTCCAGGCTGGCTGGAAGTTGGACCGTAGAAAAGGATGAAAAAAACGGTGTATTCACAGTAACAGTAAGGTGAAAGTGAGCTCTTACACTTAAGTGAAGGGATCCCTTAACCTTCACAACATAGAACATGCAAACAGAAATATAAGTGGAGCTTCAATTTACCTTTTCAGACAATGGTATTGTACAATTGGATAAGATGCTATTATAATAATCTGCAAATAATAAACAATAGACAAACAAATCTTAGTGCAGATGGTTTTCACAGAAATATGTGTGAGAAAATAATAGATGGGTAACTCACAAACGTAGAGCCAATAAAACACTTGGCTCTGGTGGAAAACGTCTCTGGATCTTTAAAGGGAGATCCCACACCTTCTTTCAATCTCCTCCTGGTCTCCTCCACTTTAAACCAAAATAATAGGAATAGAGAAGGGCTGCTCCAAGGAAGGTTTTAACAAAATTTATTTGTATAGGTAAAAATAATAGTGAATATAAAATGATACAAAGATCAATAAAATTAATATCTATGAGTCCAAAACGCGTTTCGCCAGTAACTGGCTTCCTCAGTTGGTCTGGTGTACCTTGTGTCCTCGTGCTCTTTTATATGCGGTTTGATTCCCAAATTACCGGCATCTGTTAGACCGGAAGTTCGTTGTGTGGAACGCATATGGGGTCTGTTGGAACGCACGTTCCGTCCTACGTGCGTGCGTCCATCACGTGATACGGAAGTCTTCTTTCGTGGAACGCTAAACTTGCGTTCCACAATCAAAGATTGCTGGGATCGGCTGTTGTACTTCCCTTTCGCTTCGTGGAACGCATGGCATGCGTTCTACCATTGGATATAATGGATACTCGAAAAAAGTTCTTTGAATGCATAGTCCATTGGGTCTCAATGGACCCATATATACACAAAGGATGGGAAAAAGGGACATCATAAAATTATTGAAAAATTGTTAAAAAACATTATATTGTTAAGAATGTTTAATGTTGTTACTTTATATATGAATAAAAAATACACATAAACTTGCTATGGACTGTGAGAACTATTCATGATAAAAAAAAAAGTGTATGTATGGCATACTGTTACAATCACATAAGAGAATTCAGGTAAAAATAGGTAAAGAATCCAAACTGGTAGATTAAAGGTGTTACTATAAAAAATTTTTGTTTTTTAAAAAAATATTTTAAAAATTAAGATGGAAAAAAGGGAGGAAATTTTTTTTTTTCTAAAGGATGAGGGATATTTATAAAAAATGGCATAATTCGAAGTCTAAATTTAGACCATGGGGGACCATGGTGTTAAAATTGTAAATAAAAGACATTTCTTCTTTACCAATTTTTTTAATAAAATCTCCACCCCTCCAATTATTTTTAACCCATTTCAGTGCACAAAACATAAGACCTTGTGGGTTTTGATGGTGGTGGTGCTTAAAATGCTGAGAAACACTATGTGTTTCAACTCCTTTTTTAATATTTCTCACATGTTCGGAGATTCTAACATGGAGACACCTAATTGTCCTTCCTATGTACATTTTATTACATGGGCAAATTAATAAATAGATAATATTTTTAGAAAAACAGGTTAAGAAAAGGATGCTCCTAGCGCTCACCAAAGGACCATCAGTACCGTAGCCACCATAAGCACTGCGAACTCCACGAACCACCGCTGCTGGGCTGGTATCTCGACCTACGACCAGGATCAGGAACCAGAGCTCTTACAAGAGCTCAGTAGCTAAGGGAGTATGAAGAGCATAGCAATCCCTGTAGTGATTATAGCTGTCCCCTACAAACATGAGTCAAGGCTGCAAGTTAGAGGGTCAGAATAGGTCTGAGGTGCTGGCACACCCAGCCTGGCTTTTATTGAGGTTACATGCAAACAGGACACTCCCAGGGGGAGGCATAAAATCACCAATCACACATCTGGTGCAACCCACACATCCCCTCCCCTCAGATAAACAGTTAAACCAATTATTACATACAGTAAAAATACATGTTTTACACACACACTGTAACTTTAAAACCATACATTCAATTTCCATAAAAGTTACATATTTGAACTCAGCATACATCAAACATAAACACTTCCAAAAATCAGCCAAATCCCTCCAGTGGATCAAAAGTTAGCTGGAGGTCCCTTTATGACCGACCGCAAGCACAATTTCCTGCCCAAAACAGTTCCATAGATTTGGGCTGTGCGGTCGGTCAATTTCTGGCATAAAAACGGCTAAGTCCCATTCGAAGTGTGGCCGGTATTCGAAGTGTAGAAGTGGAGTTGATGTTAAGGGTTGGCGGCGTTCGAAGTTAAAATGGCCGCCGCCACGTGGTCCTTTGTCCGATGCCGGCCACTTCGACGACTTCGACAACTTCGGTAACTCTGGTATACCGGGCGTCATGACGTGTGGGCGTGAGTGCGTGCGTTCGCCGCGATGACGGAGTAGGAGGGGAGCCCGCCATGCCTTGCCGAGGTAGCCGCGACTGAAGGTCTTCCTCGCTCCCCCGTTCTGCAAGAGACCGACCGCACAAACTGCTTATTTTCTCCTTATTGAGTGTCCCCAGGCAGGCCTTCGGCGTTGAAACAGAAGCAAACAACAGTGCTAACGATAACCGCCGAAAACTGTGTGTCATCAGCCTCAGCTTGAGACTCGGAGTGCTGTCCTTTGAAAACATACTTTTTTCCACTCGGTGAACGTTTCGAAGTCCTGCTGGAAATGAACCATGTATCACCTTCTTACATACGCCGGGAATAATATGGTGAAGTAGAACTTTATCTATTTGAAATCTTCACATTTTGGCTGCTCTCCGTAGCAGTGAGTATAAACGTATGCCTTAATTGGCTGATATTGAGTCTAAATTCAAAAGTGCTGACATTTATACCCTGTACTCTCTATAATCTCAGCCTAATCCAGGTCAAGAAAGAGAAAAATATATAAAAAGTGGAAAAAAAGGAGAAAATATATATATAAGGAAAAAAAAAACGAGAAAGTCATGGTATCGTTATAAACACACAGGTTTTTTTTTGTTTGTTTTTCCTTCTCTCTTTTTTTTTTTTTTTGGTCCTAGCTGAGGTACCAATAACTGTGCAATAAGGAGCAAAGGCTGAAAGTAAACAATCCCTGATTACAGCATAGATACCAGGCAAAGCCGATACTACATTTAAAAGAACCCTAAAGGAAAGGACGAGAGGAGGGGAGGAGTGCTGGAAAAGTGGGAAAAGGGGGGGAAAAAAAAATATATACAGAAGGCAGTAGGCAGCAGGGAGAAAGAGAAAGTAAAAGAAAAACTAAAAGTAAACGGAAAAGAGTTAAAGAAGAAATAAGCAAGTCGGAACAAAGATTGATTGATTGGTGGGCTTGTCCTCTCCACAAGCTGTAAATTGCTATAACATGGCTACGAAAAAAACACACAAAACCAAACTCTCTTCAAGGAAAGACAAGAAAGACCTCGCCCAAGATAAATCTCATGATAAATCACTAACAACATATTTTTCCCCCCAGCAACATAAGAACTCTAAACATAGATTAAATGACATGGACTTGACTTCGGAAACTTTGGATTCAGAATCAATAAGTAATCCTGATAAAGAGTTAATAACTATTTCCTTGCTCCAAACTAGTCTTAAGATCAACCTGGATGAGTTCAAAGCGGAATTGGCTTCTACTGCCACGGAAATCAAACTGGATATTAAAACGGAAATAAAAGTTCTCGCTGCAAAAATGGAAATTTTTGAAGTCCATCTCAAACAACTAGACCAGGGGTAGGCAACCTACGGCACTAGTGCCATGCACGGCACTCGAGGTGTCTTTGCACGGCACTCAAGGCTGCTAGAGTCAAACAGGCTCTGGCCTATCAGGAGTCCCAGTAAAACTTCAGATATCTGCTAATCCGAAAAGGTGGTGAAGGACAATCCTAAATTTATGCATTGCAGCATGTAGAGGTAGTGATTCCAGATCACTTCCTCCCAGCACTTGTGAATAGGAATCCACACTGTAGTAGAGCAGCTTGCAGTTGCTGTTGCAGCTCCTGTCCTTGACATGTACCTGGCCAGCCTGGTCCCCACTGGAAGCCACCCACACTGCTAGATATACAAATAAATGCAGAATAACCCTCCCCTGATAGAAATAATACAGACAGCCCACACACAAACATACACAATCCACACAAATGAACCACTAACAATCCACATACATGCACACAACCCCCAAACAGCCCCCACACACGACCAAACACACACTGTGACATATCCATCCACACACACAATTCCACAAGCAGCCCCCATACACAGCCCACATTCATATGTATCATACACAATACCATAAACTACTCATGGACATATACAATATAATAGCTCATATACGCAGGATCGTCTTATTGCGGGGCAAACTGGCTAGCTGCACCGTGAGCCCTGCTGGCCTCAACTATTTCTAACCCTCTGGCCGGTAATCCGGACACTAAGGAGGCCCACCGGGTGGCCCATGCACAAAGGACCACCCGGTGGGCTTCTGTCAGCAGGGGCACGGTCGCACGCTGAGGCGCTTTAACAGCGCGTGCGGGCCCCTTGCTTTTCGGCAGCAGTTTGGGAGGAAGTGACGGCCGCGCATCACTTCGTTCCACAAGAGGAGCACGCGGGAAAGAAGAGTAGGCAGATTGGAGGGGGGGCTGGCCGAGAGCGCTAGACCCCAACTCCCAACACCTTTCAGCCACCAACTGGAGGGTGGGTTTTAAAGTGTATGTCTGTGTCAGAATGTCTGTCAGTGTGTGTCAGTATGATTGTGTGTCAGTATGTCTTTGTGTGTCAGTATATCTGTGTGTGTGTGTGTCAGTATATCTGTGTCAGTATATTTGTATGTCAGCATATCTGTGTGTGTGTGTGTATGCGCACCACATACAAACATATTCCATACAAAAACCTGTTTACATTCAAACACACAAAAACAGCTTAGTGCTAAATACAGACCTGCAAACATGGGTAAATGGTAGAGCCCCAACTGTCAATGCATTCTGGAGTTGCACGACAGATGGGGATCTACCTTTTAATCACCCGTGCAACAGGGAGACCCCCAAAAATTCTTGCACCTCTCTACTTTAGGTCCGCCACTGCGTTGAGGTGGAGGACGTGATTGCATGCCTGGGGAAGGGGGACGGGGTCCAGGGGCCCCCAGGAAAATGCTTTGCCCAGGGTCCAGTCACTATTAAAGACGGCCCTGCATATACGCATAAATACAACGATACAAAGCAATTACAGTAAAAATAACAAGCAGAATACGGCAGCATACACACCTCAATTTAAAAAAATAGGACTGGCACGCTACGGGACATCACAATCCTATATCGGCACAGTGCTGCTAAAAGGTTGCCTACCCCTGAACTAGACTCTCAAGTAAATAATTTAACAGAAGATTATGATAAAACTCATCGGGACATTGTAAATCTACAAAACAAATTATCTGACCTAGAAGACCGCTCTAGGCGGAAAAATCTACGCTTTAGAGACATTCCAGAAAAAGGCAGACAAGAGGATGTAAAGCAATCCGTGATGGAGTACCTAGCTATATTGGGTGTCCCCTTTAAATCTTCAGAATTGATAATAGAAAGATATCACAGGACATTCAAACCACAAGCTATTCAAAATGATTCTCCTTGAGATATTATAGCATGTTTCTTTTCATTTGATTTCAAAGAAACCATTCTGAAATTTGCAAGAACCAACCCAGCCTCTGAAGGACCTTTTCAGAAAGTCAAAGTATTTCAGGACATATCCTTTGAAACCAGAACAAAACGAAAAACATTCAGCCTTGCTACTCGATCTTTGAGAAGCCACAATATAAAATACAAGTGGCTGTTTCCTCTAAAACTCAGCCTTTCCTTCGAAGGCAAAAGAGAAATATTTGAGACCAATGCATCTCTAACAGATTGGCTCAAAAACAATAAATTATTGCTGTAGATTCATAACCGTATACTATAGAGGGAAAAACGTAATTAAGGGAGGTCAGAAAGTGGAATAAGAGAAAAGTGATGAGAGAGAAAGAGGGAAGGGAGGGAATTTGAAATGTATATTAATTAAGGCAAATTTTGTTTTTTTTTTTAACAAATTAACAAAGGAAAAAGCAATATTCATTTGTTTTCACTGGGTATCTACAAATGCATTAATTATTTTACTCTTCGTTAATATAGACACTGTCCGGGTGTCGTCCCACTAGATGGATATCCATGTTTAAATAATCCCAATATTATTCTACATGTACTAAAGCAAATCTTATTTGATTTAACTAATATGCCAAAAAAGTGGGAAAGAAAAAGTATAAAAAGAGAGGCAATGTTGTTCTCAATGCCCTAGGCGGTTCTATATATTATATATCTGTGAATTATTATACAAATTTAATATATCACATAGCAATTGCTAGAACAAAATAGACATATATAATTGGCATTAACATTAAGGTATTGATAGATAAAAGAATGCTTTTCTTTTTTTTTTTTTTTTTTTTTTTAGGACAATTTTACCACATGACAGGAGGCTTCATATTTGCATATCTTTCTTTACTGAAAACTCCAGCAGCATAGAAACAGTAACAACCAATCAGAGAAAATATATGGTGCCCATAAAAGGCCCTGTCTATGACATCACTTCCTCTTTCTTTGCTGCTCCAGCCATCAACAGGTCAGAGTATTCATTACCTCTCTATTTATTTACAGTTTTTATCATTTTATTACCTATCTATTGTTCTTTATTCTCACCCTGCCACCTATAACCTGTCCCTTTCCCTTTCCCTTATTCAGTTCCCCTGCTTCACCGGTTTTGTTACCTTTTGTGATTTTATTGTGCTTGTGTATTTTCGCGGCGGTCCGCGGGCATCATGGCTGTCTGTGCCGCGCTCGCCGCGTGGACCGGCACTCTTTACCTACAGGGGGCTGGGTGGGGACGGGTGGGGGGTAGCCGGGGTTAAATTCTCCTTTTTCCGCGTTTTTTTCCGGCCCGCTCGCAGCCGCGGGTAGTTCTTGCTCATGCGGCCGGCGGCCATCTTGGATCTCGCGGCTCGCGAGACCCGCGACGGCCGCCCTATCCTCACGGCAGTCTGGGAATCACCCGACCGTCGCAACGAGCTTGGGGATTGCCCTCAGGGCATTTTTTTCCTCCCCTAACTCTTCTTTCACTGGCATTAGGATTACACCAAGTAAAATAACCCTTGCAAAGGGAAAACAAGCATGCAAACTTATGAAGGCTATATGACACTATTGTTTCTCTATCTGCCCTTATACTGAGCATATTTCTTAAAGGGTCCCTGCAGGGACATATGGAATATTACATCACCCCTCAGGGGATTTGACAATACTGTACCCTTCCAAGGGGAATTCAGATTAATTACCCTACACAGGGTCATATTATAATCTGCTGTGTAATTACACACTGGCTAGAGGATCAGGTGTGCTGATATTCTTAACGTTTCCCTGTTGCGATTTTTTTGCCACAGTGCCTGCCAACAGTGTCTGTCAAACAAATACTTACATGCAGGCATTAAAGGGGACACAATATTTTTCCTATACCCTACAGGAATCACCCGATCACCGCGCCCTGCAGCTGGATTAACCCCTTCAGGGGTTCCCCTCTCTGGGCACATTAATTTATTGATACAATTATACATTTTTTATTCTCACGGATATATCTCTCATAGTGCCTTACACTGGATGATTATATGTTGAGCACGCACACAATCTATGTATTATTGTGAAGCCATACAATATCACAGTTGTTATACAAAACATATACTGTACCTATAACAAGATCAACTATATCACTATACCCCACAAAGGGCATTTTGTATTACTGTACCCTACAAAGGGCATATTATATTATATTATTGTACCCTACATAGGGTCATATTATACTACTGTACCTGACGGTGCAAATTTATGTGGGTGTCCTCTGGGTATTTTTTTCATGGCACACCACCTGGGGTGACCCCCCAGATATGCATGCAAGGTCATTCATAGACCATTACATTGATGTGGGTGTCCTCTGGGTATTTTTCATGGCACACCACCTGGGGTGACCCCCCAGATATGCTTGCGAGGTCACTCATAGACCAATACGTTGATGTGGGTGCCCTCTGGGTATTTTTCATGGCACACCACTTGGGGTGACCCCCCAGATAGGCATGCAAGGTCATTCATAGACCATTACGTTGATGTGGGTGTCCTCTGGATTACCACGGCACGCCACCCGGGGTGAACCCCGATGGAATACACGAAGTCCTACGCCTCAACTTTATCACTGATTACTGCATACATATATGGATGTTTAAACACTGCCTGGCAGTTTTACATTAAAGCAACAGTACCACCTTGCTGGATACGATTTGCAGGCAGGATCATGAGTGAACTGAGTGTATTGCGGAGTACCCTTCACAGGGATACATATCTGTACAGTTTCTGTACCTGGCGTACATATTGAACGTGGGTGTCCTCTGAGTAAATTTTCATGGCACACCACCTGGGGTGACCCCCAGACATGCATGTAATACTTGTAAGGTGCCAAAAATTATAATGTGGGTGTCCTCTGGGTTACCATGGCACACCACCTGGGATGACCCCAGTCGAATACACGTGGGCCCTGCGGCTGCAGACCTTATGGAGACAGGTCCCACGCGCTTCTATTATAAGCCTGTATAGTTACATCCGTGCATACAGCTCTAGCGTGCATTTATGGTGAACCCGGCTAACCGGACTAGCACTACCGGTCAATCGCGCCTACGCCACAGCTCCCAATGGCCGGATTAAACCAATGGAGATGACCCCTCTACACTTGACACGAGTATTTCATACACTCAGACAATCTGATGCAGGCAATTCAAGCCGCTTTACCTGGGTGACCCCCAGTGCCACCAGGAGTCTAGCACCCCTACGTGCTGACCCTCAAACACTACTCCCACTGACTACCACTATCTCCCAACAGGACGAGAACGGGTCATGGAGAACACTCTCAACCCCCTAGGACTTCTAGGCATTGATAAACGACGCAGTAGCGGCCTCAGTGGAGAAGGTTTCTTGTTATGAACTCTGCCCCAAACTGCTTGCTGGAGACCTCAGCAGCAAGATAGCGTGGCCGAGCGGTCTAAGGCACTGGATTTAGGCTCCAGTCTCTCTGGAGGCGTGGGTTCGAATCCCAGCCCCACGAGCCTTCATGTCAAAACGGCAAGGGAAGTGCTCCAACCCCCCACACCCCCTGCCACTATGGTCTAAGGCAAGTCGCCCATCGAACAGACCAAGTAGACGGAACACCGGGAATCCGCGACCCTGTCCACCACAATATTCCGACAAAGAAGACTACTACCCACCACGCATGTTGGACATCGCCATCTGAGGAAGGGGAACGTGAGAACGACTAGTATTCGGCCCAGAAGCACAAATCCTACTATTGGACGGCGGGAACTTACCCACCACACTAACTTTAGCCCAAACCTCGCTGAAGCAAACCCTCCACACCCCTTCGGGGAAAGGTGTTTTTGGGAGGACTGGCCGGTAGCGGAACCGAACCACCAACCGCTTCATCTACTAGTGAGTCAGTCTATCACCAAGGGAACTCCTACGTGGTATGCAAACGCTTCAGGATAGAGAAAATCAACCTTCTACTAGACCTCCTGAATGATAGTGACTGGTTTACACATCTGGACCCCGAGGACACATACTTGTCAATATCCGCTACCCTAAACTACCTAGTTTTCCTCCGATCCCAGTGATGAGGACTAACACAGCAGTTTACGACTCCGTGGTACCTACAAGGCTACTGAAGCCGGTGAGGGCTCACATCCGCGAATTTGGACGTGCGATGTCTCGTGTACCTGGAATCCAGGCTACGTTTGCGGTCAAATTTGACGTTCACGTTCTGGACTCCACGGGTTTTTTGGTAGTACGCAGACAAATCGCTCCCCCATCTGTGTCGGGTCAGTTCCTCGGTTTCGACATCGACTTGGAGAACTACGTTCCGCGTCGGTCCCCGACAAGATCACCCCTATACGGATGGATATCGGACACGCTCTAAGGTTGGATACGATTCCTCTCGGAATACTCACCGGATTGTGGGATTCCTCTCCTCCTCCGTACAATCGATATTCCCTGACCCACTACACTACAGGGCCATGCCTCAACTGCTGGCTAGACACGTACACGCCGGTCACTCATGCGACCACTGGATCCCACTGTCGGCAGAAGTGAGGACGGAATTCCGATGATGACTACTTCACTTGCAAACTTGTATTGGCAAATCGATCTTTGACTCTTCCTCCGGATGCGTAGTGGTGGATGAACCCATACAAATGGACCCAACCGCTCTCCACAATGGCAAGGGTGCTTCGATACACACGCACACACAGGATATCGCTCCTGCTCATGACACCACTCGGACAATGCCAACCGTGGTTCCCGGATCGCCTGGGGGCGTCTCGCGGAGACCCTCTACCACTCCCTACCTTCCCTCTACTTTGGACGGGACATCAAGGGGAAGCCCACTCCTTTGTCATGGAAGGACGACTGGCACTAGTGGACTGGACGATTTCAGGGCCTCCTGAAATGTCCACGACCTAGAACCCCAACTAAGACCTCTGATGGGACTCAGGCTCCTGGCACCAGGAAATGCTATATTTCTGCCTGATCGGCCTGGAGTGTTTGGTGGGTGGAAAGGGATTCCGATCCCTTTACCGCACTTGCCCCACCGATCCTTAACTATCTGTCACACCTGGTCTCGTTGGGGCTGTCATATCGATCCCTCAACGTGATCGGATCTGCCATATCGGTGGCGCATGTTCCGGTACAGGGCGGACCAGTAGGTCAAGATCCACTGGTTTGTCGACTACTACGGGGGTGCCGAATTATCAAGACCCGGCACCCAAGTATTCACACCTCTGGCAGGTGGATGTGGTGCTGTGATTCCTTGGGGGAATAGCAGGACAATCCTTGTTTGTCACTGAAACAACTTTCAGCCAATCTAGCCCTCTTGTTATGCCTCGTCTTATTTAGACGGGTGACGGACGTTAGGGCTTTCGATATGGATGTTTTTTCTCTCTCACACCAGGCGGGATTACCTTTACCATATCGAGACGAACTAAGTCCAGTTCATCTTCGGTGTCATACCCATATTTTGTGTCAGACTCCAAACTAGGTGTGGTCGGAACGCTAATGGGGTATACCGAAATCATTCCCCCTTCGTATTCATGCGACGGGTCTACTCCTGACTTCTTACGTGGAACCTCATGGAGAGGTGTCTACCGCTACACTGGCCAGATGGATCCGCTGGCTATTGCATCTAGCGGGCGTCGAACCTTGTTTCGGAGCCCACTCGGTCAAGGGAGCGGTGGCCCCACAAGTCCTTTTCGGCCGACGCTTCCCTAACCGACATTATACGATGCGCGATTTGAGCGCAAGAGGGTACGTTTAGAACGCTCTATTTCGGCAAACATCTCATACTTCCTTCACACTGGTCAATTCTAAGCTTTAAAAATGCAAATATGAAGCCTCCTGTCATGTGGTAAAATTGAAGATTATACTAGCTTTAGTGTACTAATAATCTTAATTTTAGTAATGACAGGAGGCGAATATTTCCCACCCTATAGGATCCCTCCCATGTTTTCTCGTGTTGAACTGAATATGCCCTCTATGTTCAGGAAGGTAAGTACGTTATGGTTGTATGTTTGCTACTTAGATATGTGGCTTCAGAGACTTGTATAGGTTGAATAATTAGACATGTACCTTGAATTACGTTGTGTTTACAGATTCTTAATTATCATTGCTTTAGAATTAATATATATTGATATGTTACTCATTCTAGTATCCATTGGTATATCAGATTCTTAATGTTTATTTTATGCGGACAAGCTACCACGCCAGAGTCCTTTCACCTTTTTCTTTTTCTTACAGCGTGAACGTCTTCTCATCAAGACAAAAACTCGCCTTCCATAACTCTACATCACGGAACTACTGGAGTTGATTATTCTAATATGTTGTGGAACTGTTGACGTAATATGATTATGTTTATTGTTGCTATTTATTGTTTCGCTTCAAAGAAAGAGGAAGTGATGTCATAGACAGGGCCTTTTATGGGCACCATATATTTTCTCTGATTGGTTGTTACTGTTTCTATGCTGCTGGAGTTTTCAGTAAAGAAAGATATGCAAATATTCGCCTCCTGTCATTACTAAAATTAAGATTATTAGTACACTAAAGCTAGTATAATCTTCAATTTGTTCTTACTCTATATTGGTGGGTAAAATACCTGGAAAAAAAAAACAACATATAATACCACTTTTTGTGCTCACATATTATAAAATGCACTAAATATATAAATTAGTCACTATAGGTATCCTATAGGTATTGTGTTATAAGAAGGATACCCATGTCTAAGTAAATTCACTTTTACTCTATAGGTTTTATGTAAAACTGTTGCTAATTAATTAATACTTTAAAAGCTAACACTTAGGAGTTGACCCAAATGTAATAATACACTACAAATTTACTAATTTCTCCACAAGCTTAAGCCACGAGCTATTAGCGTTTACACACAATATATTTTCATTGTGCGCACCATGTACAGATAACGATAGACTAATGAAGATATTTATAAATTAAATAAAAACTTGGTGAATTTTTCTTTTTTTTTTTTTTTCTCTCTCCTTCTCCCCTTCTTTCTTTCCCTCTTTTAGTCTCTCTCCCCCTTCTATATAATGGGAGAGAGACAATACGATAGAGGGAGGGCATTTCAGGGGCGGGTTTCTAACTCAGGCATGGTTCAGGGTTTCCACTCTTGTGTAGGTATGCTACTCGATTTTCATTGTGCCTTTATGGCTTTCAATGACTACTATAGCATTAGGTTTTTACCTAAATGGTTGACTGTGGATGGGGGTCTTACTCAGCGCCCGCCATCAGATGGTATACATGTTGTGTGTTGTTTTTCCTTTTTTTTTTTAAAATGTTAGTGTGACAAGTTATTTTTGGTTTTGTTTTTTTCAGGAAGTCAAAAGATACTGTCTATATGTTTTTCTATGTTGAATTTTTTATCCCTGAATGTTCAGGGGCTTAATACAAATAAGAAAAGGCACAGACTGTATGATTCGTTGATGAAATTAAACACACAGGTAGCGTTTCTACAAGAAACGCACTGGCTTAAAGACACCAAACAAACTTGGGGTGGAGAAAATTTTGCAACGGTGATTCAGGCCTCACTAACAGAAAAAAATAAAGAGGTGTGGCAATTATATTCAGAAAATATATTAACTTGGATATTCTCCATATTGAATTGGACTTAGAAGCGAGGTTCATTATTCTATTATGTAAGATTGAAGATAGAGTCTTTACCCTGGTTAATGTATATTTACCTAATGTTGATCCAATGACCAAATTTTCCCTGATAATGGATAAAGTCGATAAAATTTGCAGGGGACATTTGATCATTGCCGGGGACTTTAACTGTGTTAGTGATCCAGTTATGGATAGAACTTTTTTGTCTCCCTTATCAAATAACAAAGGAGCTATTAAACAAGCAAAAAAATTGAATAATATCTGTAAACAATATAATCTATACGATACGTGGAGACTATTACACCCTTCTGAAAAAGATTTTTCCCATCTATCCGGGGTGTATGGTACTTACTCCCGGATAGACTTTTGCTTAACAAGTGCCAACACGATTCCGCTCTTTAATCATATTAATCTAATGGAAAACACTTGGTCAGACCATAGTTTCGTCCTATTTGATCTTGGGGATTCCCCCCCTTTACATCGTAATACTTGGAGACTAAATGATAACATTTTAAAAGACCCTAGAAATAGGGAAGACCTTACCAAATTATTGAAATATTTTTGGGCAGAAAATGATCCGGGTGATACCTCTCCGTTAATAAATTGGTGCACTCATAAATCGGTAATGAGGGGCTATCTAATCAAAATAGACCACTTTTTTAAGAAAAAGAACGGTACAATACTGCCTGACTTATATACCGAATTCTACTCATGTTCTAAAAAGAATAAATTACAATCCTCTCCGGAGTTGAGAACCCAATTAAAAGTTTTACAAACTCAAATTAACCTAAAAGAAGAGGAAAAAATTAAGCAAAATATATATAAATTAAAATTGAACCATTATGTCTCGGGTAATAGAGCGAGTAAAGGTTTAACTAGGAGATTACGCAATCAACAAGCAAAAAACAGGGTAGAAAAGCTGGTGGTTGACCATATTGTATATTCCACTCCATCTGAGATTGGACAAAAGTTTAACCAGTTTTATCAAGACCTTTATAATCTAAGGCTATCCCCAGAAACCAAAGACATCAAGGAATATTTATTAAATTCCCAAATGCCGAGAATTTCTTCCCAGGATCTGACCAATTTAAATAGAAAGATTTCATCTGAAGAAGTACAATTTCAAATTGAGAGATTAGCTATAAATAAAACCCCTGGTCCCGATGGTTTTTCAAACTTATATTACAAATATATGAAATCCCATCTTTTAAAACCTCTTATGGAAATGTTTAATCAACTCGCAGAAAATGAGGCCATACCTAAGGAATTATTACAATCAAATATCGTCCCAATTTTAAAACCTGGGAAAGACAGTAGGGACCCAAGAAATTACAGACCGATCGCATTAATCAATGTAGATATGAAAATATATTCCGCCATTATTGCTGAGAGATTGAAAACGATCATTACAAAATTGATCCACCCAGATCAAATAGGGTTCATTCCCGGAAGGTGGGCATCAAATACCGTATATACTCGAGTATAAGCCGACCCGAATATAAGCCGAGGCCCCTAATTTTACCCCAAAAAACTGGGAAAACGTATTGACTCGAGTATAAGACTAGGGTGGGAAATGCAGCAGCTACTGGTAAATTTCTAAATAAAATTAGATCCTAAAAAAATTATATTAATTGAATATTTATTTACAGTGTGTGTATATAATGAATGCAGTGTGTGCGTATGAGTGCAGTGCGTGTATGAGTGCAGTGCGTGTATGAGTGCAGTGCGTGTATGAGTGCAGTGCGTGTGTGTATGAGTGCAGTGTGTGTGCGTATATATTAATTGAATATTTATTTCCAGTGTGTGTATATAATGAATGCAGTGTGTGTGTATGAGTGCAGTGTGTGTGAGTGCAGTGTGTATGAGTGCAGTGTGTGTGAGTGCAGTGTGTGTATGAATGCAGTGTGTGTATGAATGCAGTGTGTGTGAGTGCAGTGTGTATGAGTGCAGTGTGTGTGAGTGCAGTGTGTATGAATGCAGTGTGTGTGAGTGCAGTGTGTGTGAATGCAGTGTGTGTATGAATGCAGTGTGTGTATGAATGCAGTGTGTGTGAGTGCAGTGTGTGTGAGTGCAGTGTGTGTATATGAATGAAGTGTGAGTGTGTGTGATGCAGTGTGTGTTTGTGTATGTGTTGGTGGGGGTGGGCATTTAATATATTATTAATTATTATTTTTTGTAATTTTTTTTATATTATTATTTTTTTATATTATTATTTATTATTTAATTATTATTTGTTTAATTTTTTTTATATTATTATTTTTTTTTGTATTATTATTATTATTATTTTTTTTAATTATATATTTTTTTTCATCCCCCCTCCCTGCTTGATACATAGCAGGGAGGGGGGCTCCTTCCCTGGTGGTCCAGTGTCATTGGTAGTTCAGTGGGGGGGAGAGGGGGGCTGGCAGAGCTGTACTTACCTTTCCTGCAGCTCCTGTCAGCTCCCTCCTCCTCCGCGCGGTCTGTGCAGCTCCCTCTGTCAGCTCCCAGTGTAAGTCTCGCGAGAGCCGCGGCTCTCGCGAGACTTACACTGGGAGCTGACCGAGGTGCTGAACGGACGGCGCGGAGGAGGAGGGAGCTGACAGGAGCTGCAGGAAAGGTAAGTACAGCTCTGCCAGCCCCCCTCTCCCCCCTGTCTGTATTATGGCAATGCAAATTGCCATAATACAGACTATGACTCGAGTATAAGCCGAGTTGGGGTTTTTCAGCACAAAAAATGTGCTGAAAAACTCGGCTTATACTCGAGTATATACGGTAATACTCGAAAGCTTATAGATATTATTGGCTTAGCTAAAGACCATAAGGAGCCCCTCCTGGCCCTGTCTCTGGATGCAGAAAAAGCGTTCGACAGGGTCGGGTGGGACTACCTTAGAGAACTCCTTAAGGCATACGGCTTTAAAGGATGGATATATACTGCAATTATGGCACTGTATTCTTCCCCTTCTGCTAGAACTGTAGGTCCCAATATTACTTCGTCCTGGTTCGATCTTAAAAACGGAACAAGACAGGGGTGTCCCCTGTCACCGATTCTGTATTTTCTTTCTCTTGAACCTTTTGCGGTTAACATTAGAAACAACCATTTGATTAAGGGGGTCCCCATTAAAACTCAAGAGATAAAGATTGCACTATATGCTGACGATGCCTTGGTTATTCTCACATCTCCGGAGGAATCATTAGCCGCACTAATGAAAGAAATAGATACATTTTCCAATATTTCTAATTTCAAGTTAAATGTATCAAAATCCACAGCTTTAACCATCAATTTATCTCCGACACAGGTTGAAAGATTATCCCAAAAATATCAATTTATTTGGACTGACATAGAAATTAATTATCTGGGTCTTAGCTTTCCAGCAAATGCCTCCCATATAATGGAGAGGAATGTAATGCACTTAATGAAAGATATGAATCAAAATTTAAAAAAATGGAAAAACCTTGAGACCTTATGGACAGGTAGAATTAATATTATTAATTCCTATATTTTACCGAAATGGCTGTATCTGTTTTCAATGGTCCCTCTCAAAATCCCTAAAGGTTGGCTTTTAATGATCCAATCGGCTATTAATAAATTCATCTGGAATAATAAAAAGCCTAGAATAAGTCAAAAAAAATCTCAAGAAAACTGTCCCAGGGAGGGCTAAATTTCCCAAATATCATAAATCTTTATTATGCGAACATTATACGTCATATTTACATTTTACAAGTACCACAATTTTTTTCCGAACCCTGGTATAAAATGGAATCCGAAGCTATACACGCTTCTAGCCTCTATTCCTATATTTGGTCAGATCCTGGTAAGCTCTCGAGAGTTCTACCGTACTTCTCAATATCGCTGGCCCACACTTTGGAAATATGGACGGAAATTAAGAAAATCTTGGGTTTAACCAATCGAATTCTTAGAACCTGCAAATTAAATATATTAGAAGCTAATGTAGAAGATTTATCATTGAGACACTGGCCTAATAAGGACACTTTAACCTTAGCGGATATTATGCAGGGTGATAATATTTTACCCTTTCAACAGTTAGTAGATAATTTGCATATTCCATCTAAAGAAATATTTACTTATTTCCGTATTAAGCACTATATTCAGAAACATGTTGTTCAATCTACATTCCCATGTGTTAAAGAGTTGCAAACTCTATTTTCTTTTCAAACTGTACCCAAGATTATCTCGGTTGCCAACTCGTTACTTAAAGGTCTAAATCCCTTCCCGTATAGACTGGTTAAAATATGGGAAAACTAACTTAATCTAGTGATCTCCCCAAACGACTGGTTTTCCTCCTTAATTTGGGTAAACAAATATATTCATGGATTGAACCTGACTGAGTGCCACTTTAAGCTTCTGTATAGGTGGTACTATACTCCAACAAGGTTGGCTAAAATGTATACTTCTCAAGATTCAACTTGCTGGAGATGTGGCACCTATTCAGGCACATATATCCATATTTGGTGGTATTGCCCAGCACTTAAGCCATTATGGGCCTGGACCTTTAATATCTTTTCGGAAATATCATTGAATGAGGCATCGTTTAAAGATACAAATAAAAATCCAGCCTCGGCCCTCCTTCATCTGAATTGGCCTTTTAAATCAAGTAAATATAGATGTTTAGCTACTCACTGCTTTATTGCAGCCAAAGTTACTATTGCAAGACAATGGAAATCTTCCGAGCCTTTCCAGAAGGCTTCCCTAATCAAACAAGTTACATTTCAATTAACAATGGAAAATGATATTCTTAATACCTGGTCACTGGCCTCAAAAAAAAGAGACTGGTATTTACTTTGGTTAAACACCTGTTCCTTACTATATGGCAATTTATACATTTTTCAAGTGACGGGGGAGGGGACGGGGGCCTGAACGAGGTAGCCCTAATCATTCAGTAGAAATACCTGTATGGACAACAGCTTTCTTAGTTTGTGTTTATCTTTTAGGGATTTACTCCCTAACAGATTTTCACAGACTTTTGGTTTATAATATAATAACGACTTCCTCAACTAATTTTTTTTTTTTTCTTTTTTTTTCCTTATTGGCTTGTTCTTTTTCTGTGTCTGTTTGGAGGATGGCTTGTCGCATCCTAATGAATGCATTCTCTTTATATAGTAGGATCTACTTATATTATTCGCTGTATTATGCAATATGTATGTTTGTAATGTATGTATTTCTCGAATTGTAATGTAATATAAAATATAAAAAAATCTTTTGAATAAAGAAGTATTAAAAAAAAAAGATAGTTAATTTCTCTTATATCATTTTATACGATTTATTATCATTATTGCTGACTGAAAGGATATGAAACAGTTAAACTACTTTTTGCTTTGTATGCTTTAAATTTAATGTACGTCATAGAAATGCTGACTGTGAAAGCATTAACATGCTTCCTTCTATAGGATATGATAATATGTTGACTGTGACAGACTTATACAATTCTATAGGAAATACGACATTTCAGGATGTCTTGCCCAAGATATTAATTCCAGACATATTCAAAAAAGTCTTATCTTTCCATTGTCAGTATAACATGTGATATTTAAGGAAGTAATCAATCTTATACTCTGTATGGCATATCTCATGACTCAAGTAACTTAATTTGTATAAATATTCAATACACAGTAAAGAAATTGAGAACTTGTCAAGCACCTTTTCGTGTCTGTCTGTTATTTGCTGAGCAAGTTTCTCCCGTCAATTGATGTGGTGAACAGAGGATCGAGAATTGAGGGAAATTGAGTCCAGGACAGCATTAACTCTTTCAGGAACCCACTAGACTATTGATAAAGTAGATAGACTAAGAGGGTTTTGTTGTAAATTCCGCCCTCTAGTTCGCTATATGTGGTGCTTGGGCAGCGACGGCTAACCAAAACGTATGCAAATAGTTTTAGGTAGTCCATCGAGGTACTGGCCAATAGATTAGTTGGAAAATTGTAAATGTGTTAAAGATTATTGTAGTAGAGTGTATATCTTGCTAGATAGCGTGAGCTCTGCCGTCTAGCGAGAGTGTGAATAGTGTGTAACTGTATCATAGCGCACGGTACCATAACCATGTATTCTTATTACTGATACTGTAAATAACTACTAATAACTGTCGTTTATGTTGTATGTTAACACCATAACCACTACTAATTGAACTGTGACTTTCAAATTGTACTCTAACCAATGCTAACCGTACTATAACTACTGTTTGTAAAGACGATGTTACTAGGGTGTGTTATAGACGGGTGTTACGGTTGCCTCCAGGCTGGCTGGAAGTTGGACCGTAGAAAAGGATGCTCCTAGCGCTCACCAAAGGACCATCAGCACCGTAGCCACCATAAGCACTGCAAACTCCACGAACCACCGCTGCTGGGCTGGTATCTCGCCGTCTGCTCTGCGCCCTGGACCTACGACCAGGATCAGGAACCAGAGCTCTTACAAGAGCTCAGTAGCTAAGGGAGTATGAAGAGCATAGCAATCCCTGTAGTGATTATAGCTGTCCCCTACAAACATGAGTCAAGGCTGCAAGTTAGAGGGTCAGAATAGGTCTGAGGTGCTGGCACACCCAGCCTGGCTTTTATTGAGGTTACATGCAAACAGGACACTCCCAGGGGGAGGCATAAAATCACCAATCACACATCTGGTGCAACCCACACATCCCCTCCCCTCAGATAAACAGTTAAACCACTTATTACATACAGTAAAAATACATTTTTTACACACACACTGTAACTTTAAAACCATACATTCAATTTCCATAAAAGTTACATATTTGAACTCAGCATACATCAAACATAAACACTTCCAAAAATCAGCCAAATCCCTCCAGTGGATCAAAAGTTAGCTGGAGGTCCCTTTATGACCGACCGCAAGCACAATTTCCTGCCCAAAACAGTTCCATAGATTTGGGCTGTGCGGTCGGTCAATTTCTGGCATAAAAACGGCTAAGTCCCATTCGAAGTGTGGCCGGTATTCGAAGTGTAGAAGTGGAGTTGATGTTAAGGGTTGGCGGTGTTCGAAGTTAAAATGGCCGCCGCCACGTTGTCCTTTGTCCGATGCCGGCCACTTCGACGACTTCGACAACTTCGGTAACTTCGGCACTTCGACAGCTTCGACAGCTTCGACAGCTTCGACTGTGTCCGAAGTGTCATATACAAAAGTACCAATCCTTCCCCAAAGTATTTAGAGAGCTAGGGACAGTATAATACAATCCACCTGCCCAAAAGTAGTTCTTAAAGGGTCAGTACATTATGGTAGCAGTCCATAAGCCCCAATTCAGTCCCTTAAAGGGCAATATCTCCCAGGGGCCATAGTCATAAGGAAGGAGGCTGGCAAATAGGCTTCTCCACAATCCAGGGAAGCAGGGCAATTTTCCATTTAAAGGGCCAGTTACAAATAGCAGTTTGTAACATATCTCCCCTTTTGGAGGGAGACTAACCAGGCACCTGACCTTCTGTCGGTCAGTACCTAAGTTAGTCTCGCAGCCCACCCACAAATAAACATTAGCAACAAAGTAGCCCCCCCACAATAAGTAGTACTGGCCTGTAGGTTCCAGGTTGTAGGATGAAAGTGTAGCATCCTTGGCCTTCCTGGTGCAGCTGGGCAAATAGCTGGTGGTACTTGGGGGCAGAGGCTAGCGGCACTCTTCCCTGGTGCCACCGCTTCTGCTGGGGGAATTGGGGCATAGTCCTGCCCGGTGGCAAAGGGAACATGGGGGTCAGTGGGGGTTAACATCTCCGCTGTTAACCCTGGGCCCAAGTTAGGAGTTAGCTGGGGAGGGGGAGATTGGCTTACCTCCTCCTCTTGATACTCCTGCGGCCGTTGGGAAGGGAGGTCGATGCTCTCTGCTCCCTGTGGAACATGCTGCGACTGGGCAGAGAGACCGGTTGTCTCCTCTCCCTGGAAGGCACACTCCGGCTGGGGAGGGAGGTCAATGCTCTCCCCTCCCTGTAGCTGGGTCTGTCGCTGGGGATCTGGGCCGCCTGCCCAGCATCCCTGTAGGGCCGGTAGAGAGACTGCGGTCCCATCTCCACCTGCCTGCTGGGGGTCCTCCCAGGACCAGTCTATGAAGCCTGCTGCCTCGGGTATCTCTGGTTGGGGTTGGGGAAGGAGACCGGTTGTCTCTTCCCTCTGCACGGTATACTGCCGCTGGGGAGGGAGGTCGCTGCTCTCCTCTCCCTGTAACTCAGGCTGCCGCTGGGGAGGGAGGTCGTTGCTCTCCGCTCCCTGTAACTCACCCTGGGGTTGGGGATCTGGGCCGCCTGCCCAGCATCCCTGTAGGGCCGGTAGAGAGACTGCGGTCCCATCTCCACCTGCCTGCTGGGGGTCCTCCAAGGACCAGTCTATGAGGCCCGCTGCCTCGGGTACCTCTGGCTGCTGTTGGAGAAGGAGACTGGTTGTCTCTTCCCTCTGCACGGTGCACTGCCGCTGGGGAGGGAGGTTGCTGCTCTCCTCTCCCTGTAACTCAGGCTGTCGCTGGGGAGGGAGGTCGCTGCTCTCCGCTCCCTGTAACTCACTTTCTCGCTGGAGACGGGGTGTCCATACCCTCAAACCCCACAGTAGGTGCTCAAAGGCTCGTGCCGCTTCGTTCTCCGCCCTCAACTGGCGCATCACTTGATGGACCACCTCGTTTGAAGGGTTTGGGCCATACAAGACCAGCCGCTGCTTTACCTCTGGAATGTAATCAGCGCCCTCATAGCAACGGATCAGGCTGAGGTGCTCTTCACAGGGTTCTAACCAGTGTCTTGTCAGCTCCATGCTGCTGTAGGTAGGGACACTGCTCAGTGGCTAGCGTTGCCCTCAATACTCTCATACGATACCAGTGCTGTTGGGGTGCTGCTCCTTGCGCTAGGACGCCATCCCACCGCTGCCACCAAATTTTACGGTTGCCTCCAGGCTGGCTGGAAGTTGGACCGTAGAAAAGGATGCTCCTAGCACTCACCAAAGGACCATCAGCACCGTATCCACCATAAGCACTGCGAACTCCACGAACCACCGCTGCTGGGCTGGTATCTCGCCGTCTGCTCTGCGCCCTGGACCTACGACCAGGCTCCAGGTTCCAATAGGCGAACCTCTTCCTTCTGTAGAGCGAAGCAGGATCAGGAACCAGAGCTCTTACAAGAGCTCAGTAGCTAAGGGAGTATGAAGAGCATAGCAATCCCTGTAGTGATTATAGCTGTCCCCTACAAACATGAGTCAAGGCTGCAAGTTAGAGGGTCAGAAAAGGTCTGAGGTGCTGGCACACCCAGCCTGGCTTTTATTGAGGTTACATGCAAACAGGACACTCCCAGGGGGAGGCATAAAATCACCAATCACACATCTGGTGCAACCCACACATCCCCTCCCCTCAGATAAACAGTTAAACCAATTATTACATACAGTAAAAATACATGTTTTACACACACACTGTAACTTTAAAACCATACATTCAATTTCCATAAAAGTTACATATTTGAACTCAGCATACATCAAACATAAACACTTCCAAAAATCAGCCAAATCCCTCCAGTGGATCAAAAGTTAGCTGGAGGTCCCTTTATGACCGACTGCAAGCACAATTTCCTGCCCAAAACAGTTCCATAGATTTGGGCTGTGCGGTCGGTCAATTTCTGGCATAAAAACGGCTAAGTCCCATTCGAAGTGTGGCCGGTATTTGAAGTGTAGAAGTGGAGTTGATGTTAAGGGTTGGCGGCGTTCGAAGTTAAAATGGCCGCCGCCACGTGGTCCTTTGTCCGATGCCGGCCACTTCGACGACTTCGACAACTTCGGTAACTTCGGCACTTCGACAGCTTCGACAGCATCGACAGCTTCGACTGTGTCCGAAGTGTCATATACAAAAGTACCAATCCTTCCCCAAAGTATTTAGAGAGCTAGGGACAGTATAATACAATCCACCTGCCCAAAAGTAGTTCTTAAAGGGTCAGTACATTATGGTAGCAGTCCATAAGCCCCAATTCAGTCCCTTAAAGGGCAATATCTCAAAGGGGCCATAGTCATAAGGAAGGAGGCTGGCAAATAGGCTTCTCCACAATCCAGGGAAGCAGGGCAATTTTCCATTTAAAGGGCCAGTTACAAATAGCAGTTTGTAACAACGGGTAATTTAAATATTGAGAATTATAACGTGGGTGATTGTATAGTTTCGCCAAAAGGTACAGTATTAGTTATTTAGTGACTAGTGTAACAGCTGTGTGTGTACGGGAATTCCCTGTATGTTTTGTTGTGTGCGTTTGGCCTAGTAACTGTACCACGTGGTGCTGTTGCCAAGGGGAACGAGTGTGACTGTTGGAAGTGTGTTTGTTTGCTTCTGTTGGAGACGACGCTCCATTGTTAAGTATGGGTGCGTCGGATTCAAAGATTATTGATCCCTTAGAATGTATGTTAAAAAACTTTAAGAAGGGATATAATGTATACGATTTTGGAGTAAAGATGTCTCCAACACGCCTGACTACTTTATGTAGTAGGGAATGGCCCTCTTTGGTGGCTGCATGGCCACCACGTGGTAGCTTTGATCCTAATCTGGTGCAGCACGTACACATGGCTGTATCGGGTAGGCCTGAACTTTACGGCCAGTTTCCGTATATTGATTGTTAGAAGCAGGCCGTAAATGACTTGCCAAAATGGATCAGGGTATGCCACGAGGAGCAATGTTGCCTCATGGTGGCCAGAACTCGGTTGTCCACTCTGGACGTGATTACGCCCATTCCGGACACGCCCCCTGAGTCAGAGATCCCCATGCCGCCCCCTTACTCCTCCTCTACAGGAAGAGAAAGAGGAGGTGCCCCGTTGTCTCCACCTACCCCCTCCTCTAGCTCAGAGTCTAGCCCACTTGTTTTAAATCCTCCCCTTCCGGTACCTACCCCTATTAACCCCACCTATCCAGATTTGGCGTAATTTCTAGTTCCTGGTCAGGCTCCTCCCAGCCATGCCCGGAATATTCTACTTACTGATCTTCCCTTCAGTAAAGAAAAAGTGTCCCCTTCCCCTCGTCTTACTACCCCTCGACCGGAACCCATAACTGACATCCCTCAACGAAGCCCCATACTAACCCGACAACTGACCGGTACCCTCCAACCCTGACATTATCAAATGCCTCTCCGACTGACACCGGGATCGACACATATTAACGGTGAGGGCCAGTTACAACATGCTGACCCCGTCTTTGTTTACGTTCCCTTTACCACAACTGATTTATTCAACTGGAAGACCCATAACTCCTCCTACACCGTTAACCACAAGCCATGACAGATTTGATTACCTCCATAATCCAGACACATAATCCCACTTGGGCTGATTGCCAGCAATTGCTTATGACATTGTTCAATAACGAGGAAAGAACCCGGATAAATCAGGCGGCAATTAAAGCGCTTGAAGAAGTGGCCCATACTCAAAATCAGGCCAACCCGGCAGCATGGGCCGCAGCCCATTATCCAAATGCAGATCCGAATTGGAATGTCAATGGCGCAGACATGGCCCATTTAAAAGCTTACTGGGATGCCATTATTGCTGGCATGAAAGCCGGAGGGAAAAAGGCGATCAATATGTCAAAGACGGCTGAGGTATTGCAGAAATGTGATGAGTCGCCCAGTGCCTTTTATGATCGATTATTGGAGGCATACCGGTTGTATACCCCCTTTCATCCAGAGGCTCCTGAGAATTCCCGGATGGTTAACTCTGCCTTTGTCAGCCAGGCCTACGGAGATATAAAGAGAAAGTTACAAAAGTTAGAAGGGTTTGTAGGGATGTCTATAACTCAATTAATGGAGATAGCGAATAAGGTATATATGAATAGGGAGACAGAGACGAAAAAGGAAGAAGAGCGAAAGATGAGAAGGAAAGCAGATATGTTAGCAGTAGCTATCGCGGGTGTAGATAGAAGGGAAAAGGAAGTATATAGGGGAACTGAGAAAAGCGAGAATAAGTGGAATAGGGAGCCTTTAAGTAGGAACCAATGCGCTTATTGTAGGGAAGAAGGGCATTGGAGAAGTGAGTGTCCACAGAGGGAACAACATGAGAGAGAGATAGAACAAGGGCAGGATATAGCAATAATTATAGAGGCAGAGCGAGAGGAAGAGGAGGCCCTGGAGGAAATGGTGGGAATAATAGAGGAAGCATTAATGGGGATAGGTATTACCCAGCAGCGCAGAAACCCAGAGAGAGAGAAGATAGGGACTTTGGCTGACACTGTCATGGAGGACTATTGATACCGACCGGGCTCCATCCCCCTTGGCCGAGCTGAGCCTATGGTCGATGTAGCAATAGGGGGAAAAAGGAGTTCTTTCATGATCGACACTGGTGCTGAACATTCTGTGGTGACTGACCTAGTCGCTCCTCCTTCAGGAAGAACTATCACCGTAATAGGAGCAACTGGAAAGAGTGCTGCTAAACCGGTTCTTAAAAGTCGACTCTGTACACTGGGAGGCCACGTAGTAAAACAGCAGTTCCTTTACATGCCTGAATGTCCAGTCCAACTGCTAGGGTGAGATTTGTTATCGAAATTACAAGCACAGATAACATTTCTGCCTAACGGAACGACATCCTTGAAGTTTAATGGACCCTCAGGTATAATGACAATATCAGTACCAAAGGAAGAAGAGTGGCGACTTTATACAGTGTTGACCAGCCAAAACCCTAAGAGTGATGAATCCTTGTTTAATGTACCAGGAGTGTGGGCAGAGAGTAACCCACCAGGACTTGCTCGCAATATCCCACCTATACGGATTGAACTAAAGCTTGGGGTTTATCCAGTGAGCCTAAGACAATACCATATTCCACAAAAGGCAAAGAAGAACATACAGTCTTATTTGGATAAGTTCATAAGGTATGGTATCCTACAATTCTGTACTTCCCCCTGGAACACCCCATTGTTGCCTGTTCAAAAGCCCGGGACAGATGAGTATCGCCCTGTGCAGGACTTGAGTGCAGTCAATGATGCGGTAGTAAGTATACATCCAGTTGTGCCCAATCCCTATAACCTGCTTGCTTTAATTCCGGGCGGGGCTACTTACTTCACAGTTTTGGACCTCAAAGATGCCTTATTTTGCCTACGAATTGCTACAGAAAGCCAGTGTATCTTTGCATTCCAATGGGAAAATGCTGTAACGGGCTTGAAACGCCAGATGACTTGGACAAGACTGCCCCAAGGGTTTAAGAATTCACCTACCCTATTTGGATCAGCATTAAGTCAGGACTTACTAGATTTCAAGTCCATCCCAGGAGAATGTGTACTACTACAATACGTAGATGATTTGTTGATAGCGGCAGTTACAAGAGAGATTTGTCAGCAAGCAACATATGATTTACTGCACATTCTTTGGAAGGCAGGATACAAGGTGTCCAGGAAGAAAGTCCAGTTGTGTCAGCCAACTGTCAAGTATCTGGGATTCCATATCTCTGAAGGTCAAAGGATAATGGGGCCAGAGAGAAAAGAAGCTGTATGCCAAATACCAACACCTAAGAATAGAAGACAAGTGCGAGAATTCTTGGGGGCAGCAGGCTTCTGCAGGATATGGATTCCCAGTTATGCGATATTGGCGAAACCCCTTTATGCAGCTATAAAAGGCACAGAACCCCATCCCTTCCTGTGGACTATCGAACAGCAGAAGGCATTTGAGGATGTTAAGAAGGCATTGATGAGTGCCCCTGCATTAGGTCTACCTGATCATACACGTCCATTCTACTTATATGTACACGAGCAAAGAAGGATGGCTGTGGGAGTACTGACACAGTACTTGGGATCATGGCAACGACCTGTTGCATATATGTCCAAACAACTGGATGCAGTGGCCAGTGGCCTTCCACCTTGTCTAAGAGCCGTAGCTGCCGCCGCCCTGCTGGTAGCTGAAGCTGATAAGCTCACTCTGGGTCAGGAACTCTACGTGCGAGTCCCGCACGCAGTACAGACGTTGCTAGACTATAAAGGCAATCATTGGTTTAGTAATAGCCGTATGACTAAGTATCAAGCTATGTTATGTGAGAACCCGAGAGTGTATCTTGAGACTGTCAATACCTTGAATCCAGCTACCCTTTTGCCACAACCTACTGAGAGTCAACATGATTGCCTGGAGGTGATGGATGAAGTGTTCTCAAGCAGACCGGACCTTCGTGATTTTCCCATCCAGAACCCCGATGTCCAGTACTATACGGACGGCAGTAGTTACGTGAAAGAAGGGATTCGCTACGCAGGATATGCAGTGACAACCATAGACAAGGTGATAGAAGCAGAATTAATCGCACTCACACGAGCGTTACAATTGGCTGAAGGATTTAGGGTGAACATCTATACGGACTCAAAGTATGCGTTTTTAACCACTCATGCCCATGGAGCTTTGTATAAAGAAAGAGGACTACTGAACTCAGAGGGTAAAGAAATCAAGTACGCAGCTGAGATATTACAACTCTTGGAAGCCGTGTGGGAACCAAAAGAAGTTGGTATCATACATTGTCGAGCACATTTGAAAGGTGATGGTGATGTGGTGAAAGGAGATCGGATGGCAGATAATGCAGCCAAGCGTGCCGCTGAATCGGGACAACAGGAATATGTGGAGTGTATAGCTGCTCTCATACCGACCCCTCTGTCTCAATGGACTCCAATTTATACAGCTCAAGAAGAAGAGTGGTTAAAGACTGAAGCTGGAAAATACTTGGAGAATAAGTGTTATCAGTTAGAATATGGAAGGATATTCCAGCATCGCTAGCCGTAGAAATTGTCCAGAATTATCACAATGGGACACATTCCGGGAGAGATAGTATGGAAGAATCTCTTAGGAAGCATTTCTACATACCAAGATTGTCCAATTTGACTCGAGCCATTGTACGAAGATGTGTGTTATGTGCCAAAAACAGCGCAAGGCAAGGTCCAGTGAAACCACCGGGAGTCCAGTATATGGGAGGACTCCCTATGTCCGATCTCCAAATAGACTACACGGTAATGCCTAAATCTGGTAGACATCGTTACCTACTAGTAGGTAGAAGCATGTCCTACTCGTACAGAGAAAGCAGGAGAAGTTGTGCGATTTTTGTTGCGGGAAATAATACCCCGATATGGACTACCATGTTCTATAGGATCGGATAATGGTCCAGCCTTTGTTCACCAGTGCCTACAACAACTGACTCATATGCTCGGTATTAAGTGGAAACTTCATACGGCATATATGCCTCAGAGTTCTGGGAAAGTGGAAAGGATGAACAGAACTATTAAGAACCAATTGGCAAAGATGTGTCAAGAAACCCAACTTAAATGGAATGTTCTTTTGCCAATAGCTCTGTTGCGCATTCGTTGTACACCTACCAGAAGGATGGGTCTCTCACCTTTTGAAAATATGTATGGGCGTCCACTTCCCGTACTTGGTAACTTAAGGGGGGATTTAAGTCAGTTGGGAGAAGGAATTACCCGGCAGCAGGTTGTAGAGTTGAGTTAAACTATGGAGGAGGTACAGAAATTGTTACAAGATAGGTTACCTGTGAATATTTATCCACCTGTCCATTCTTATCATGCAGGAGATCAAGTTTGCAAGTTTGAGATCAAGTTTGCAAGGAGTGGAACAGTGTACCGTTGGGGCCAAAGTGGAGGGTTCCTTATGTTGTTCTTTTGTCTACCCCAACAGCTATAAAGGTGGCCGAAGTGACTCCGTGGATTCATCACTCCAGGGTTAAATCAGCAGCAGTAGATTCTTGGCAAGTTACACCAGATCCTGAGAATGCCTGCAAGATCCGGTTGAAGCGTGCAACTCAGTCGGAGTGACGAGGAAATATTGGGACTTCTAGAGTAATCATAGAGATCAGCAAGTAGGTGTTTTGATGGCCATAATAAAGCCTGACCACCTGTCTACGTTACATAGTCAGAGTGTCTTGAAGGGATCTCTGTGAAGAAAAGTGAGGATCAGGAGGACTCCATTACCTGCAGCCCTCACACCCTGGAAGCTGAAGTGCCATCGCACGGTCGAAGAGTCAGGACAAAGATGTCAGGAGTGATGTGTTTGATAATGTATATATGTGTGTTTTTAATTATTCAGGAAGGTAGAGGTACCGACACACCAGGCTGTGAGGTTTGCATTAAGACTACGAAAAAAGGCAATCACATTTCCCAGACCCTTATTTGGCATTCACAATATGAGTGTAAAGGA
The DNA here is from genome assembly GCF_036172605.1 of Pelobates fuscus. Taxonomy (NCBI): domain Eukaryota; kingdom Metazoa; phylum Chordata; class Amphibia; order Anura; family Pelobatidae; genus Pelobates; species Pelobates fuscus. Next base: position 118,851,146 of record NC_086326.1, on the reverse strand, counting down.
CATGTATCTAAGTGTAGATACTTAGGTATAGATTATAGTGTATGCCATTTAGGAGCAGGGGAACCTAAGTGTTTTAGTCCAGAGTATCAACCCTGTACAATTTGGTTGACTATTCGGAATGGAGACTCACAGGGGACCCTGATAAATAAGACCATACTAGAAACCGTACATTCTTCAGGTGTTCTGCTATTTGATGCATGTAAGGCGATATCAGGTGGTAGAAAACCGTGGAATGTATGTGGTGATCTTAAATGGGAAAGAACGTATTGGGTCTAATGATAAGTATATTTGCCCCAGTAGTAAGTACAAATATATGGATCCAAAATGCCCAAATAAAGATTATAATTATTGTCCATATTGGTCCTGTGTAGGGTGGGCAACCTGGGGACAGACAGTAGATAAGGATATGATTGTCACCAAGTTGCCTACCAAACCATATTGTAAGTCTATGGAGCGTAACCCAGTCCATATACTTATAAATGACCCAGAACTATTTATAGGTAGGTTTGGGAACTTATTTGGGTTCCAGATATATGGAACAGGTTTGGATTCTGGGACAATATTATTTATAGGGATAGAGACCGATACTGTGGCAACCCAGACTCATCAGGTCTTCCATTCCTTCTATGAGGAGATGAGTGTGGAAAATAAGATCCCCCATAACGCGAAGAACTTATTTATTGATTTAGCCGAGAGTATTGTTGGTAGTCTTAATGTAACCAACTGCTATGTGTGTGGAGGTACTAATATGGGAGACCAATGGCCATGGGAAGCAAAGGAGGTAATGTATTCCGGTTCTGAGACAGTTGAACAGTTAATATCTTCTCAAACTGATTATCAAATGAGTGTTAGAGGTAAATCTGAGTGGCGATTAAAGACCTCCATTATAGGTTATGTTTGCATAGCAAGGAAAGGAATAATGTTTAATACATCTGTAGGAGAATTGACTTGTCTAGGGCAAAAAGCTTACAATGATGATACAAAAGATACAACTTGGTGGTCAGCTTCAAATGTCTCCGAACCACCTAATCCGTTTGCAATTTATACCAATTTAAACGATGTGTGGTCTGACTTATCTGCTACATCTAGTTGGAAAGCTCCAGCAAATTTGTACTGGATCTGTGGTAAGAAAGCCTATTCAGAGTTACCACAGGACTGGGAAGGGGCATGTGTATTAGGTATGCTCAAACCATCCTTCTTCTTGTTGCCAATTGAAACAGGAGAGACTTTGGGAGTTAAAGTATATGATGTGAATCATAGAAAGAAAAGGGGACCCCTAGAGATAGGTACCTGGGAAGATAATGAGTGGCCTCCCCAGCGTATTATAGATTATTATGGGTCAGCTACGTGGGCAGAAGATGGTACTTTTGGATATAGAACCCCAATATACATGCTCAACTGTATCATAAGGTTACAGGCAGATAATTACCAATGAAACATCGCAAGCGCTTAATCTCCTAGCAAAGCATAACACTAGGATGAGGACAGCCGTCTACCAAAATAGATTAGCCTTTGATTACCTATTGGCAGTAGAGGGAGGTGTATGTGGGAAGTTTAATCTAAGCAATTGTTGTCTTCAAATAGATGATGAAGGGCAAGCAATAGCTGAGCTTACTAGCCATATGGTTAAACTAGCACATGTGCCTACTCAAGTATGGAAAGGGTATAATCCGAGTAGTTGGTTTTTTAATTGGTATGAGCAGCTTGGAGGACAGAGAGGCGCAAAGTCCATTGGTAGGTGGAGTCATGCTAATCTTGATGTTGTGTCTTCTCCTGCCATGTCTGATTCCTTTGGTAGTTAGGTCTGTGCAGAGCATTATAGAGAATATAGCAGAGAGAAAGGCCGCTGCACAGATAATGGCTGTTTATAGGTATGAGGCTCTAAATCAAGGAGAACATGTACAGGAAGAGGAATGCTGAGGGATTCGTATCTTTAGAGAGGCGCAAAGTCTAGTCTGGTTTATGGCAACTTGAGGTGTAAGCAAACTCTGATTAAGTGATGCATCTGGAATTATGAAATATCAGAAGCATCAAAGGGGGGAATGTGGTGGAATCTCGGTAAAAATAAATTTAGTAGGCCGAGATTGCCACGTGGTATGTGCACGTGCATATACTGATGTATCGGTCGGTTGGTTGCACGTGGCAACGATATAATCAGTAGTGTACGGAGCATGTGCAGGAATACAGGATATAGAGAATTCCCCTCCTCCATTGTGCTGGGCAAGCCATGTGGTCAAACAGGAAGTTAGTCTTTGTTCTGTTGATTGGGTAAGAGTACGTGTGGGTGGAGCTGATTATGGGAGGAGCTATATACCTATATAAGGGACCTACACTGTATGATCAGGGCTCAGACTTTGCTGTTTTTGGTGACATTAGTCCCTCTGAGTCCCGGTCGGTGAATCGAATAAAGATCTCTTCCTTCCTGAAGAAACCTGTGTCCATCTCTCTGTGCTCGGCTTCCGTCAGTTTCTCCCGTATCAATCCCTCTACACCACCTGCCACTGGACTCGATCCCCACCCTGACGGAGAACATCCACCGCAAAGGAGGTCCTCACCCTCACCACGGGGCGTGGAGCAGCCAGACACCTGAAACGCCACGCCGGTGCCACCCCAGAGCTTATACGGGGCGCCAGCCTCCCACCCAAGGTCGCTGACAACGGACAATGATTACCTGGTAGTATAATCTACGTTACACCACAGTTGAAAATTGTTTAGTTACACCTGTAAAATTTGTTCACAAAATGATTTAATTGTACGGGCTGTAGAGCCCAGGGCACCAGTCGCCCCGGGCGCGCAGAGGGGGTCATACAGAGAGGACCTATAGATAGGGGCCGAAGACCCCTCTGTGCATGCCGGGGGATCAGAATGTAGCCTCACGAGGCCTCACTGCAGTTAGTTGAAAATTAGCATAAGCCACTGCCCTCCCGACAAGACCATTCGGCCCGGGGCCCCAGCCGCCCCGAAAAGCAGGAAGTCCAATATCAATAGACCATGGCTGAATACCACAAAACAGAAATGTAGAGGACAGATCATAGCTCACAGTCCTCCCACGGCTCAGCCAAGCCCTGATACGCCCATTATAACCGGTATACCTACCGACAGGGACCGTAACGTCCTGGTTTCTAGGCCCCTAGAGAGCAGAGTGCTTAAGACATAAGGACAGCAACCATAAGAGGCTAGGCAAGCACCGGAGGAAGTGACCCTATCCCCACACTACCACACAACCCCTCGTAATCAGAGACCAACCGCTAAAGCGTTTAGTACGGGTCAGCTGAAACCTGGCCCGCAAGCACAATAGGCACCCAGATCTAGCCACTAAGGGACCAAGACCAGAGGCCGCACCCGCAAATACAAGGAGGACAGGTGACATGGCAACACCATAACTCGTAGCACCCAAAGGCAGGCGGGCTACACCACCTGTCTACGCTACATAAGATATAAACATGCCCCCAGGTCTGAACCACACAGCCCGACATAAAGCCCATCCCGAGCACAGGGAGAACAGATGGTATTGCAAGGTCCCACACTATGTACCCACAGGCCAACCACACCTGTTACCCCGGTCATCAAAGTTGCAAACGCAGGCCTAGAGGTCAGAACCACTTTCTCCGATTAAACACCTACCCTGCATATAGGGAGGACAGATAGCATAGCATGGCTATATGCCAAATTTAGATGCGGCAGCTAAACTGGTTGTTTATACTACCAATGTTATAACCGTATACTCCCAGGTCAGAACCGCATTCCAGCACTCAAAACCTACCCTAAACATAGGGAGAACTGGGAGCATAACACAGGTTTCTAGCAGACCCAGGCACGCTGGCTAAATCTGAGATCCATGTACCAAATGTGACAAATGTGATAAATGTATGAAATAAATGTATGTCTCCAGGTTAACACCGCATATTCCAGGTCAACGCCTCCCCTACGCACAGAGAACATATATCATACTGACAGCGGCACAAATAGACAGGGGACTGACGGTAACACCTCACCATACGATACCTAACCACAGCCAAAGGGCACAGGTCACAAAAACAGGCCCTCCGGTTGGATATGCAAAGCCCTGACTCACAACCACCCCAAGTACAGGTACCCGAATCACCACAGCCGAATCTGGCCCAGATACACAGCCTGACCCCTAAACCACCCCTTAACCGGGGATACAACAAACCAAGGACAACGGCCACCAGCCGCGAGTCCCACAAACGAGGGACCAACAGCACCTCAACAACTAGCTACAGTCAAGCACAGTTAATTCACGAGGGCGACATACACCCCCCCTAAGAATCAGCAGGACCAGGCCCACCCACTCCCCCGGAACAGGGAGTAATTACATCGCTCACAGCGGTCCAGAGCCGCGCAAAGAGGGGAAGAAAAACAAACCCCACCGCCCGCCACCAAGGCCACTATGGGAACAGGGCGACAGGGCAGGAGTAGAGGGGCAAGGACTCGAAACCCCATACACACATAGAGAAATACAGCCCCAGACCAACCCATATCAGGAAAACATCAGCCCAGCCCACCCACCAATACACCGCAGTAAGAGGGGACACGGGAACCCCTAGCACAGCACTCAACGAAGATGGGCACATCACACAAACACCCAAAAACAGACAGGGGGGATTCCCCCCGCAACAGGGACACGAGCTACGACCCCAAACAGCTCACACTCCCTAACACAACTCAATATCGACACAAAAAGGTCACAACATCAGGACCGCAGCAGCTTACACCCCAAACATCAGACTTGAGTCACATAACATTATAAGACAACAACCCAAGCGAAGGCATAACCACAAGAACAAAAAGTGGACTCACCCACACCCATAGAACAACCAGATGGTTACACCCCCCCCCCATCCATACAACAACCCAATCATCCACCCAGGTAACGGCGCTACCACGACGCCACACCCCGCAGAGTCGCACCCACACAAAAAACCCCAGTGTGGAGAGCGACTGGCACGTAGATAGTCCACTCTCCACCTCACACACGTACAAACAACCACAACGACCACATCTGACCCAACTTCAGAGAACGATCCAATCTAAAGCGTCAAACCGCACGAACATCGCCTGGCAAGAGACAAATAAGACCAAGATTTCCCCCACCTACACCCCCCCCATACCCACCTCGTCTCAATCCCCCCCTAAGGTACACTGCACATACCTTCTCCGCTCCACCAACGCCACAAAACGCACGTGACCACATAGACACCGCACTGACCGGCATGCCGGCCACTCTGACCTGCCTATCGATAAACTGCAAGGGCCTGAACAACCCAGCCAAAAGGCACCAGTTCATGCGATGGGCCAATAGATCGAAAGCGGACATCCTCCTCCTCCAGGAAACACACTATACCCAAGCCAAACAGTTCCCTCTCCTAAGCCGACATTACCGAGTCAACCACTTCGCCAGCTCCCCCCAGGACAAACAGAACGGAGTAGCCATCATCATTCGGAAATCGTGCCCCCTATCCATCCACCGAACGATAGCTGACCCACATGGCTGATACCTCACGGTATCCGGCAAAATAGGCACGCAATCACATCAATCTACGCGCCGAACACCCCTTCTGGGGCATTCTGGCACACGATACAAGCACACCTAGCTCTCTTCCCCTCACACCATTCAATTCTAGGCGGGGACTTCAACGCGGCCCCATCACCAGCGGTGGACAGACACCGCACACAATCGCACCCACGAGCACGACGCCACCAACCAACGGCCAAAACGGACAAAAGTCTCGCAGCCTTCATTTCAAGAACCCACATGATCGACGCCTGGAGATCCCAACACCCCACCACCCTAGACTACACCTTCTTCTCACACCCACACCAGTCACACTCCTGCATAGATCTATTTCTGATATCCCCGACGCTGGTGCCCATGGTCAACAGCACCACTATAGGACCCATTACGTGGTCAGACCATGCGGATGTCACATTGACACTAAACCTACCAGGCACAACACGGCCCTGGACCTGGCGCTTAAACCCCAACCTACTTCACAACCCGCTAATTCGACAAAACGTGGCCCACGCTATCACCGAATATTTCACACTAAATAAGGATACGGTCACCTCCAAAGGTTCCCTATGGGCTGCCCAAAAGGTAGTATTACGGGGAGTCCTGATTAACCAAGCAACGATACACAAAAAAAAACAGACGGCCCACCTAGAACAAACACTAACGACTCTCAGGACTCTAGAGGCTAAGTGCAAACTCAATCCAACACCAGACATAAATGACCAAATTAAAAAATGCCAAACGGACATTAAAGACTACATGGCGAAGGACTCGACCAAAGCATTACTATGGACGAAACAACTCTTCTATGACAAGGCGAATAAAGCGGACACACTGCTCGCGCGCAAACTCAAACAAAGAACAGAACGCAAACAGATCAACAAAATATCCACACCAGAAGGAACCATCACAGAGAACCCACTTGAGATAGCCAGCGTCTTCCAAAACTATTTCAAAGCACTGTACGATCACTCACCCGCAACCCGACAACCCGACAACCCGCAACCCGCCAAACCGCTCATAGAACATTACCTACACCAGGTCCCCCTACCCTCTCTCCCCACAGAAGCAGCACAAACACTGTCCAGACCTATCACGCCGGAAGAACTGGCAGGGACAATAAAAACATTGAAACACAACAAAAGCCCGGGCCCGGACGGGTTCACAGGCCTTTACTATAAAAAATACGCAACCACCCTCATCCCACACCTCTGCAACCTCTACAACGCTATCATGGATGGTGAACCCCTGCCACCGGACATGCTACAGGCCAACATATGCCTCCTCCCGAAACCTAATAAAACGCTCCTAGAACCGGCACATTACCGACCGATCTCTCTCCTCAATGTGGACATCAAACTGCTCACCAAACTACTAGCAGACCGTCTCAATCCCTTTCTACCCCAACTAATCCACCCAGACCAGGTAGGCTTCATATCAACAAGACAGGCAAGCGACAACACCAGACGCACATACGACCTCATATGGACAGCCCACACAAGACGGATCCCGACACTATTCTTATCACTGGACGCCGAAAAAGCTTTTGACAGACTGCTCTGGCCCTTCCTGTTCGCAACCCTTGAAAAATTCGGATTCCCGCAAAACTTCCAGAACGCCCTACAGGTACTGTATGCCACGCCACAAGCTCACCTCTTACTCCCGCTTACCCAACCCCCCTCCTTCACGATCTACAACGGTACGCGCCAGTGCTGCCCTTTATCCCCGGTCCTCTTCGCACTCTACCTGGAACCACTCTTACAGACCCTGAGAATCAACAAGGACATTGCTGGCCTCAAAATACGCGAAGAAGTATATAAAACTGCAGCATATGCAGACGACCTGCTCATCACAATCACTGAACCAGAAACCTCCCTACCACCCCTCCTACAAGCCCTGGACACGTACGCAGCCGTGTCGGGATATAAACTAAATATAGATAAAACAGAAGCCTTGCCTATACACATAGACCCCCCCACGGCAACAACCATCCAAGACAAGTACCCCCTCAAGCTAAACGCCACCCATATACACTACCTGGGAGTTACCCTACCGGCAGACCTCTCCAACAGCTACACCTTGAACTACACACCCACAATACAAAAAAATTACACACGACATATCCACCTGGCAAAACATGCCGATATCCTGGCTGGGTAGACTGGCGTCAGTTAAAATGAATGTACTCCCTAGGCTTCTATACTTGTTCCAAACCCTACCGATCCCCATCCGGAGAACCGACTTCAAACTGCTCCAAACCACAATCGATAAATTTATCTGGTCCAACCGACGCACCAGAATCAAACGGCAAACTCTATACGTCCCCAACAGAACCGGGGGACTAGGCCTACCTCACCTTACCCATTACTATGAGGCGGCCAAACTAGCACAAGGCCAAAACTGGCACGCCCCGTACAGGGTCAAAAGATGGGTAGACCTAGAACACGACATCTTCGGTAGAGACTTCCCCTCCCTCTATATCTGGCTACCAAAATCCGTGAGGCCCCCCCTACCCGGCACATCCCCAGCCATAATAAACAGCATCAACATCTGGGACAAAATCACGCAAAAAAGGGGGCTCACAACAAAACCCTCACCGCTAACTCCGATACTCCGCAACACACAATTCCCACCGGGCATGACGCCCAAAGACTTCGCCCGCTTCGAAGACAACGACCTCACCCGCCTACATCACTTCTACAGAAACCAACAACCAATACCGTTCGCAGAACTCCCACAAATTACGCCATACCGTACCTTCGACATGTTCCGCCACGTCCAGATCAAAAGCTTCCTCGAAACACCGGCAATTCAACAAGCAGGCACCAAAGCACTCACACCCTTCGAAAAACAATGCATACAATCCCCAACTCAAAAAGGCCAAATATCTGCGCTCTACACACACATCATCCAAGGCATCAAAGATGGCGCTCTCACATACGAGTCGGCTTGGGAGAGGGATTTAGGCCCAGCAGCGGACCCCACAGACAGGGCCGAAATCTGGGAGGCCACAGCCTCCATCTCCATATGCGTCAATCACAAAGAACAGGCGTATAAGACGCTGATGAGATGGTATCTCACTCCCCTAAGGCTCAAACAGATGGGCAGGTCAGACTCGGACGCATGCTGGAAGAGCTGCGGACAAAAGGGAACATACCTCCACATGTGGTGGGACTGCACCCCCACTGCACAACTCTGGCAACAAGTAGCCTCCATGGCAACGAAGATCCTCCACACAAACATACCACTAGACTAGTGTACGTGGCTCCTATCCAAACCACTAACAAACACACCCAGGGCTCAAAACAAGTTAATAGCTAAAATCGCACTGGCCACAAGAAGAGCCATAGCTGAAAAATGGGGAAGCCCCGACACCCCATCACTCGACACGGTCCACCGTAAGATAAAAGAGACAATCAAAATAGACGAAATGTCCGCTCTGATCCATGACACGACCACACACATCCATAGAATATGGGACCCATGGGTCTATGAATTCCCACTCCCCACCTAAAACATACACGGACACACCACACATAGAGAAGCTCTATGGGCACCCTACCATAGACCTCCAAAAGGCGCCACAAAAACACATAACCTAACCCCAACTTCCCCGACCACAACCACACAGGCACAACCCAAAGGACCCGAATGGACACAAGCCCGCCACAACACAGACAAACAACACGCATTAAACCAACGGAGACTACTCAATCCCCCCAAACCGGGACACACTATAACAATCCCAAAACAAGGGAACCCAATCAAAGGTCCACGTAGCCTTAGGACAGGCAGACCCACAAACACCACACAAGGGAACCGTGACACCACAGGACAAATGGAACCAACCCACAACCCAGGACAACACAGAACAGCCAGCACAAATATACGCACACATGGGAGACCCTAAAAGGACAGAGTCACACCGACTACGGTCCATGAACCCAGGGGTCCCACCGGACAAACTGAGCACCACACCCACCACCTAGGACACCAACACACATTAAACCCCACGCAGGCTCATACACCCCCTATTCCACATGGACACCACGACACAAACAGACCGGGAACGACACAGCACAACAACAAAAGAAATTGTATGTGATAGTGTACCCTACCCCCCACCTTCTCTATTTTTGTACCCCACCCCCACCCTTAGATAATGACTACAACTGTATTAAAATGTAAAGCTTGGTAAACTGATTTGACAACACATGTCCGATACGCTCCTCCCGAGCTCATCTTTATGTACCCCAATTCATACCACCTAATGTTATATTGAAAATTTAAAGCAACAATGTTGCCTTAGCAGTCTGAAAGTACCCCCACTGCATAGTCTAACTCGAACACTTACTAACCTTACTTGGATACATTGGTACTACATGTTGAAATGACGCCAATGTAATGCATAATTCTGTCATGCATAATAATTTTCTGAAACGTGCAGTCTACTCAAAACCACATATGTAAGCATTTGAATAACTCACGCACTTATTGATACTGTTGTGGCATTGTTTGATGCTTTGTTATTTCTTGCACACACAAAATAAAGAATTTATCAAAAAAAAAAGTGCAGATCATCTTGTACCTTCATGAAGTTTCGGCTCATGTTTGGGGGATTGGAGCACTACACTCTGGGGATTGCTATAATCACTATACTCCCCAGGGTATAATCACTAAGCTCTGCTAAGAGCTTGTTCGTGTTCCTGCTCTCTGGAATTCGGAGAGGTCCACCTACTGGAAGCTGGACCCTGGTCTTGGGTCCAGAGTGGGTGGAGACGGCGAGACCCCAACCAAGCTGCGGCGGTTCGTGGGGTCTGCAGTGGTTATGGTGTCAGGCAGAGTGCTTGGAGTCCTCGAAAGCACTAGGAGCATCCGTCAGCGGAAGTTACCCGGTTGGGGTGCCAGCGGTTCCGTTACACCATTGTTCATTTATTTCCTGTCATATAATCAATTAATGTAATTATATCTTTCCAATAAGTATATATTGTTTGGCAGTACCACCATATGTGTAAAAAGGTGCCCTTATCAATGGATGTATTTGGACATATAAGTAAAAGTGTTTGGAGTAGAGAAATTGAGTAGAAATATATTTATTTATTTATTTATTATTGCCATTTATATAGCGCCAACAGATTCCGTAGCGCTTTACAATATTATGAGAGGGGGATTTAACTATAAATAGGACAATTACAAATAAACTTACAGGAACAATAGGTTGAAGAGGACCCTGCTCAAACGAGCTTACATTCTATAGGAGGTGGGGTGTAAAACACATTAGGACAGGAATTTACAATCAAATAAGGTGGGCTGCCCTTTAGGAGAGGGCAAGAGACAGGTATGTGAGGTAAGGGTTAGTCTTGGAGGCCATAAGCTTTCCTAAAGAGATGGGTTTTAAGGCACTTCTTAAAAGATGCAAGACTAGGGGAGAGTCTGATGGCGGTAGGCAGGCTATTCCATAGGAAGGGAGCCGCCCGTGAGAAGTCCTGCAAGCGCGAGTTGGCCGTACGAGTGCGGACAACGGACAGGAGGTGGTCACGGGCAGAACGGAGAGACCGAGAAGGGACATACCTATGGATCTGTGAGGAGATATAAGAGGGGCTAGAGTTGTTCAGTGCTTTATAGGTGTGAGTTAGTACCTTGAATTGACTCCTATAGCATACAGGAAGCCAATGTAAGGACTGGCAGAGGGGTGAGGTGTGAGAGAAACGACTAGAGAGGAAAATCAATCTAGCAGCAGCATTCATTACGGACTGTAAGGGTGCAGTACGGCTATTGGGAAGACCAATCAGGAGAGGGTTACAATAATCCATGCTGGAAATTACTAGAGCATGGACAAGCTCCTTGGTAGTATCTGGTGCAAGAAAGGGGCGGATGCGGGCTATGTTTTTAAGATGGAATCTACAGGATTTGGCAACATGCTGGATGTGAGGCTCAAAGGTGAGACCAGAGTCAAGTATGACGCCAAGACAGCGCGCTTGCAAGGATGGACTGATGTTGGTACCACAAACTTGGAGGGAGAGCGAAAGAGGAGGATCAGTATTAGGAGGAGGAAAGACAAGGAGCTCAGTTTTTGAGAGATTGAGTTTCAGAAAGCGGGAGGACATCCAGTCAGAGATGGAAGAAAGGCAAGCAGTGACACGTTGCAGGACGGAAGGGGAGAGGTCCGGGGAGGAGAGATATAGCTGGGTGTCATCAGCGTACAGGTGGTAGTGAAATCCAAAAGAGGTAATAAGTTTGCCAAGAGAGGCAGTATAAAGAGAAAATAGAAGGGGACCAAGGACGGAGCCTTGGGCAACTCCAACTGAGACAGGGCAAGGGGAGGAGGTATCATTTGAAAAGGAGACACTGAATGAGCGTTGGGAGAGATAAGAGGAAAACCATGAGAGGACAGAGTCACAGAGACCAAGCGATTGAAGAGTTTGAAGAAGGAGATCATGATCAACGGTGTCAAAGGCCGCTGAGAGGTCAAGAAGAATTAGTATGGAGTAGTGGCCTTTGGATTTAGCTGCGATTAGGTCGTTAGTAACTTTGATAAGGGCAGTCTCTGTAGAGTGGAGAGGGCGGAAGCCAGATTGAAGGGGGTCAAGGAGAGAGTTGGAATTGAGGAAATGAGACACACGGGTAAAGACAAGTCTTTCCAGAAGCTTTGAGGAAAAAGGGAGCAAGGATATGGGACGGTAGTTAGAGGGGGTGGATGGGTCGAGGGATGTTTTTTTTAGTATAGGTACTACAGTGGCATGTTTAAGGTCAGCAGGGACGATGCCAGAGGAGATAGAATAGTTCTGGTTAGCAAAGAAGTTTAACTAAGTCCCAGAAATTAGTTGAATAGACAGAGTGTTAGAGTGGTATTCCTTGGGCTGGTCTGATCTAATGATGCTTTGATGATCTCCTGAAACCCCAATTTCTTTAAAGAATTGCTTATCTTGAATTTCTTTACGTCACCAATTTAAAGTGACCAATGGGAATAGGTGGGTGTACCTTCTTCTAATGATAGTCCTATAGACATTCATCAGTAGATTGCGTTGTTGCATCACAATACATTTTCATTACATATTCCAACTACCACTTTATCTAAAGGGTTAATTTAATTTCATGATGCAAATTATGTCAAAAATGTCTTATCTTTATGGGCAATCCATCATTAATGAATGTCATAATTCAAGGGAATAGTGGTCCTTTTTGGTAGACCACCAGTCTCCTTTTTGTGCCATAAAGTTTATTTTTAAAGCATCTTGACTTTGTCAAGAAGTCCCATTGAATTTGAAATGTAAAATAAATTACTGGTAGGGAGTATCTCTTCTTGACTCTAATCGGTCTGGTTTTCTCACACTGTCTTATTGTATGAGCTAAGTATATCTGTACTATTATATGTGACAACGCATAATATATACATGTCTTTTGCACACATTCAGCTAATATCAGTTTTAATAATAATGAAATGTATTCATTAGGTTCTCTCTACGAATGTATTAAAATTATTATTGCAGCTACTATTTGTATATAATTAAACATAATTATATGGTTAGTGTATATAGATATGTATCTCTTGGCTGGGCTCTCAACCCCCCTTGTTCCAAATACTTTGGTTTCCAACACTTAGTTCTAAGTGTCAGATATGCCTTATCTATAATCACTGTTTGCATTAGCCACATTCCAATCAGTTTGGTCATGCAGTGAATGGAGTAAGAAAAAAAAGAAATATGTCTGTGCATCTTTTACCTTCTGTTACAAGATGGAGTCACATACTTTACAGTATACATTTTTAATTTTAATCCACAATATCTCGGACAGTATGCATTCGTTTGTGCCCATTTGGCACTTTACATTACTTCACCGATTTCCACTTGCTGGGTAATTTGTTTACATTCATTCTTTTGTAATTTCTGCACATTGGCGGTACATTTACTGTTTCTAATTCGGATTTGTGTGTTTCAATATTCGCCCCATGGTCTTCTGTAGTGATGTTGCAAACACAAAATTTTCGGTTCGCGAACGGCGAACGCGAGCTTCCGCAAATGCGAACCGCCATAGACTTCAATGGGCAGGCGAATTTTAAAACACACAGGGACTCTTTCTGCCCACAATAGTGATGGAAAAGTTGTTTCAAGGGGACTAACACCTGGACTGTGACATGCCGGAGGGGGATCCATGGCAAAACTCCCATGGAAAATTACACAGTTGATGGTTTTAATCCATAAAGGGCATAAATCACCTAACATTCCTAAATCACAATGGATATTGATTGACACCTGACATATGACATATTGACACCTTGACATATGGATTGACACCTGTCCTCAGAGACCCTGATACACATTGACACAGAGCAGAGGGGGGGGGGGGGGCTACTGTATGATCAGGTAGTGTAAGACTATTCTTATCAGTTTAATCCCTGTTACGAGTAGAGGACTATTTCCTTGTTTTGCCAAACCCCTTCAAAGATGGGAAAAGCGGTATGAGTGGAAGAAACAAGGAAATGTGGTCAGGTGGTGGTGCCAGCCCTCAGTGCAAATATATAAAAATAAATAAAATAAATAAAATGATCAATATTAACTCCCCACCCCCCTTTTTCTAAAGGCAGTGAATCATGGGGCTTCTGGGGGCGTCCGTAGCATGCCGCATCATAAGGGGCAGGCTGGGGTCATCCAATCACAGCTTTCCCCATTAGCAATTTTATCCCAAGCGTGTTCCCCATTTCTCTGATTAGTGTGGATCTGCCTCCCTCTCTTCACTTGTGTTTTAGTGAGAGAGGGAGAGAGATCTGTGGTTTAGCTAGAGAGATTTAGGTATTTATAGGTAGGGATTTGTAAAATCTTGAGACCCAAAGGCTCTTTTCAGAGCCATTAACCCCTGTCTTGCCAGTGATCACTATAATCACTGGCTCTTGCACAGCAGCACGTTTCTGCTGTTTGTGCCTTGTTTTTTTTTTTGTTAGGGGTTCATTTTTTGTGATCTTTTTTCTTTTTTGAGACCCAAAAGCTCTTTTCAGAACGATTAACCCCTGTCCTGCCAGTGATCACTATACAGATCACAGGCTCTTGCACAGCAGCACTTATTTTGTCTATGTCAGACTTTGACCCTGATTTTGACCCTGCCAGGTGCTCAGATACATCATCACTAGGTACAGTGTCTACTGCTAGTGATGTATCTGGTGATGTTGTATCTGTGCCTGCTCAGCCCTCCATCCGCTCCTACTGGAGCAGTAGCCCCATCTGCTCTAACCCCATTTACTCCCAACAGGGCCGCCACCATAAATTTTAGGGCCCCTAACTCAGCTCAGGGTCTGGGCCCCCTGGGGCCTGCCTCCAAATACCACCCACTGGGTCCACACACAGACACAAACGCACACACTGATACAAAAGGACACAGAAACATACTAACAGACACACATACTGAAACAGACATACACGCATACAGGCATACATACTGACACACACATGTTATGGTACTTTTTGAAAGTAAACCAAAATGTTCAAATGTCTATCTGTTCCTGTCCAAATCAATAGAATTAAATTGCGTATATACGCTGAAGTAATTAAGTCTGACACACGAGGTTCAGGTTAAAATAACTTCGAGAAAGTTTATTGGCAAGTGAAGTAAAAGCGGGCGCGCAGGCCCTTTTAAGAGGCATTTTGCGTCATCATTGATTATTAGAATATCAGCAAATAAACATCATCAATTGGATTAATTGTTAAGTGACGGGGTTAGTGTCTTACCTATTGGTTCGTAAAATTAAGAGGTTAGTCCCGTGCCCACCCATCAGAGGTGGGATTATTCTGGACACGGGTGGGGGACAAGGGGGTCCTAAGCGTCATTTTACACGGTCAATGATATCAGGCTTTATGTCCAGGTGCAAGGTCTCTTATGAATAGAACATTTCATTACTACTGTGTTCTGTGGCCTTCAAACTATACTATCTTACAAGCTCTAAGGAGTAGCCAGCAAGTCTTAAGGAGTAGCCAGCACCTCCTGGTACTTGTCCTTGAAGGAAACACAGTCTTTGTCTACTGTATTAATTGGGTTGAGAAGTTCAGTCACGTAATGTAGTTTTAAAATGAACAAGTTAAGTCATGAGGACAAAATGGAGGATTGAAGAAGTCAGGTTAGGAGGACAAAATGGAGGACGAAGTCACAGTATAAAGTTAAAATGGAGTTAGTACAATAATTCAATACAAGTACAATAATAATTTTTAATAATTCCACATCAGTCCCCCCTATGAAATGTTAGATTCTAAGAGATAAACTTTATTATGTTAGTATCAGAAGACGTGTTAACCCAAAGGCACAGAAACCCCGCGGCCGCTAGCTAGATGTTAATGCAAAGTGCAAGGCTGTCCCTAGATCTGACCCTAATAGGCTAACCATCCGTCAGTATGGCTCTCGAACGCTTCACACCCAAGGGTATCCCATGGCAGCTAACCCACCACTTCTCCACATGGGGCCTTTACCATTCACTGACAGATGCTGTCCCTAATCTAGTCCCTTCCTAGAATTCCTGCACTTTATCAACAAAGGGGATAATTTGCAGCGGCAGACAGGGTGAGTTGATGTCTTGGAATTCTTGGTCATCAACTTCGAGATGGGTCAAAGTGGGTGTTGCTTGGTCAACAGTCTTCATGAGGGATTTTCTCAGACATGGGAGGACACAACAAAAGAGAAGAGCAAAGATAAAAAGAAAAATTAGTATAGCCATACCAATCTGCATTAAAGCCTTTTGCCATCCTGTCATCCAACCAAACCATCTTTCCCAGGGATCTTTTATCCCAGAATTCCTTTTTAACTCTTCAGACAGGTCATTTAATTTTTCTATAGCTAGTGTGACTTTACCATTAGGGCCTGTGTTTTCTGGGATGTAGGTACAACATGTCATAGTGTCGGGCAAAATCTTACAAACCCCTCCTTTTTCGGCTAAGATCATATCTAGGGCCATTCTATTCTGGAAAGTCATTTGGGATGTGGCCTGCAACTGTTCGGCCAACCCCTGGAGGGCGTCTCTGGTGTAATTGACAAAACGCTGTTGATTATAATAAATGTAATTTATCCAATTTAGATTCTTGTTTGCGGTAACTATGGTAAAAATTGATTCAAATCCTGCAGCAACTTCATCCCTAGCTTTAAACTCATTGGGCACCCCCCTGGGCACTCCAATGGCATCAATATATACATGAGGATCAAAACTTCCTTTCACTGGGACGTCACGTTTAACCTTAGTGTGGCTGAACTCATGGGTGTTGAGGTGTGTGTCAGAAATAATATGTATAGGCATAATGGCCTTAGTCAACGTACACTCTCCCCACCATTCTGTGTCCATTCTGGATCTTAGCTGTAAATCCCCACACAACCAATAAATGTCTCCTAGTGACCTAGTGTGATGTTGCAGCAAGCGTACAGGGACAGTTCTATATGTAGCACAATAGCCTTTGGAAAAGTTACCTACAAATTTACCAATACCATCGTACATGGCATAGCAAGTGTAATTACCTTTATATACGGTAATACCATCAGGGGGTTTGACATCTTTGGCTAGAAGAGGATACTCCTTTGTCCATGCAATACATATGGACCTGTTAAAATTATAGTGATAGGCAAAAAGGCTTAAAACACATTCTTCTATATCTACGGGTAGGATTAAAGGTACGGTACCCAGGTGAGGCCGGGCACCGCCACACACATAACATGCGGTTCTATTATGCTTATTAGCATTATATTTCATCCATTCTAACCATAAATTTACATCATTAAAACCTGTTTCAGCGGCCATGGTATCTTCAAAAGTGGGGTTAGCAATGGCCATCATGTCCTGAAAGGTCTGGATATGAGGTTTTAATGGGTTAGGGACCATATGGGTGGCCCCTTGCCACTCAGAAGAGTTGCACATATCTTTTAGGTAGAAATGCCCTAACTTTTTATAGGAACCCTTTTTCCAATACATTCCCATCACATATTGGTCTGCATCTGTTGGGCTTGGATGCTCAATATTAAGAATTAATTTCATTGGTGTACTCCCTCCAGGCTTTCTTAAAGTCATTCTCTGGAGAAGCGATCTACCATGATCGTCTACTTTAGCTACGGCACTTTTTGGTTTGTAACCCCAGGCAGGCCCGGCATTCCACCCCGCCGCCCCCCAATGGTCACAATTGTGCCCCCATTGTTTGTCAACTACACAAACATATGGGTCTTTCGAATGAGGGATATCTCTATAGATGCTCTGGATTTGTGGTGTGGGAAATGGGCATTCTACAATATCACAGTAGTCAAAGGTATAAGTAGCCACCTGGGTGCATGATGAATTATACCAGAAGGTGTACCCACTAATGTCTTTGGTAATGGCTACTTGCTGGGCCTTCATAAGGCTAATTAAGGAGAAGATGTACCAGAGATACATGTTTGTGCGATATTCGCTTCCTCTGGGGCAGGAGATTTCTTGCAGTGGGAAGCGTGGATCCAATTTGGCCTACCGGCCAATTTGACGGAGGTTGCGGTAATCAGGAGAACTTGGAATGGGCCGTCAAACCTCGGTTCTAGGGTATTTTTCCGCACAAACTTCTTAACCAGGACCCAATCTCCGGGGAGTAGGTTATGGGAACCTGTATCCAATTCGGGATCTGGAATTGAAGAGAAAACTTGGGCATGTATTTTGTTTAGGACATTTGCAAGTTCAGTTACATAGTCTACTAAAACATCTGATTGGAGTTGCAACTGCTGCGGATAGTAACAACCTAGTCTAGGTGCTGTCCCAAATAGAACCTCATATGGGGACAGTGAATGCTTCCCTCTAGGTGTGTGTCTAACACTAAATAGAGCTATTGGTAGGCTTTCTGGCCAGGGCATCTTTGTTTCTTGTGACATTTTTAACATTCTGGTTTTTAGAGTGCCATTCATGCGCTCCACTTTACCACTACTTTGTGGGTGGTAAGGGGTATGGAAGGCTAGAGTCACCCCTAGAGCAGTCCAAATTTCTTTAGTCACAGTTGCTGTAAAGGCTGGGCCTTGATCACTCTCAATAACTTCTGGGAGTCCGAATCTACATACAATATCTGTAAGTAGGCGCTTTGCGGTTGTTTTTGCAGTGATATTGGCCACTGGGTATGCCTCTGGCCATCCTGAGAACATGTCCACTATGACTAGTGCATATTCATGGGGCCCACTCTTGGGCATTTGGATGTGGTCAATTTGAATTCGTTGGAAGGGGTACATGGGCTTTGCCAGGTGTTTCGCAGGCACCTTAATTGGTCTTCCTGGATTGCATTTTGCACAAATGACACAGGCTTTGCAGAAGTTGCTTATCAATGTTGTGATTCCGGGTGCTTCATAATACTTCTGTATGAGGGCGGCCATCAGTTCTTTTGACAGGTGTGCAGGCCCATGTGCCCATTGGACCACTGCTGGGTATAAATTTCTGGGAAGACAAAATTTGAAGTTGTTGTAATATATTCCGTCCTTTTGGACAGCTCCTTTCTTTTTCCATTTCTGGATTTCCTCAGGAGTGACTGCAGCTTGCTGTTCTTGTAAAATTCGCAAATCAGTAGGAAGAGTTTGCAAAGCAAAAATAGGGACTTCTTCTTCTTCTTCTTGTCCGGACACTTCTTCATCCACTTCCTGCAGATCCCTGGCCGCTAACTTAGCAGCTTGATCAGCCAAATGGTTGCCCCTTGCTTCATCTGTATCCAATTTCCCGTGGGCCTTAACTTTCAAAACGGCCACTTCTTTGGGGAGTAGGAGGGCATCCATTAGCTCCTTGATTGCAGTGCTGTGTTTGACTGGTGTACCGGCGGTGGTAAGAAATCCTCTAGTCTTCCAAATTAGGCCGAAGTCATGTGCCACACCCAGAGCATATCTTGAATCTGTATAGATGTTGGCACGTTTTCCTTCGGAAATTTTGCATGCTGAAGTCAGAGCTTGTAATTCAGCTTCTTGTGCAGACATTGTTGACGGTAAGGATGATGATTTAATAACTTCATCTGTTGTGGTTACGGCATATCCTGTGTGATATGTTCCTCCTTCATCGGCATATCTCGATCCGTCCACAAACAGGGTAAAATCCGGATCTGGTAATGGGTTCTCATGCACAGTCGGTAAGTGCACTGTTTCCATTTTCATCTGTTCAAAACAGTCATGAGGTGTTTCTGGGTCATAATCATTCTTTATGACCAGATCTTGAAATTCCTTTTCCAGGAAATGGCGTGGCCATGCTTCTAGGAGGTCAGTTGTTGGGTATTTGACAATACCACTTTCCTGTAGCTGTTCTTCATTCATGGTGGCCCATAGTTTTGCCATAGGCCCAAGATCATTCCATGACCTTGTCTTCAACTTGGTAACAGGAATATGTGGGATAGCAGTATCCCAATGACGGTAGAGGTAGTTAAGTTGTTGAGGTAGCTGGACCAAGACCATGCTATTACCTTCAGAGTCACAATAAAAGTCTTGTGCAGTGAGCTTTACATCGGTCCGGTGGTAAAGCTCATCTTCATAGCAAGGTTCAGGAGTAATGTTCGGTTTGTACCACATGGTACAGAAGGCGTGATCTGGGCCTTCACAGAGAGGTTTTTCGCCTTCATAAAATGTCAAATGTGGATGCATGACTTTCTTGATACATCCACAGAGCAGGTGAATGTAGGTTTCATCCGTGATAAATCCATAATAGATACCCCCCTCAGGGAGTGGGAGAAGAGTGGACGGATTAAGCACTTGACATCTTTGGATGGAAATGTTGTCAGGCAAAAGAAGATGACACTGTAAGCGCAGATGTCTGGCTGGAGACACGTGCTTGAGCTGGACTTGGTTGATGATGGCAGAAATGTCATGAGGGGCCAAAACAACCAGAGGGTGGCCTAGGACCAGGTCTGAGGTTCTTTCTATGAGTTCTCTCGCAGCAAAAACAGCCCTGAGACAGGAAGGAGTCCCTCTGGCCACAATGTCCAGTTGACATGAGAAATATCCAATAGGCCTCTGGCGGCCTCTTGAGTCATTAGTTTGGGTGAGGACTCCTGTTGCATGGCCTTGTCTTTCAGAGACGAATAATTTGAAAGGTTTGGAGTAGTCAGGTAGGCCCAAGGCAGGAGCTGAAGCAATGGCACGTTTTAAAGCATCGAAATTGTCCAGGGCGTCATTGGTTAGACAAAACGGGTCAGACTTAAGAGCGTCATAGAGAGGTTGCATAAGCAGAGAGGCTTCTGGGATCCATGCTCTGCAGTAGGAAATGAGGCCTAGGAAGGCATGAAGAGACTTTGAAGTCCTTGGAGGTGGAATGTCCAGAACAGCTCTTACCCGGTCCCGAGTAAGATGTCTGGTACCTTGAGACAGGCAATGTCCAAGGAAGATCACTGAAGATTGACAGAATTGTAGCTTGATGAGTGAAGCTTTGCATCCCTGTTCTGCCAAATAGGAAAGAAGACTGATTGAACACCTTTCAGTAGTGGGAATATCATCTCCACACAGCAGTAGATCATCCACATACTGAAGCAGGACAACTTCTGGGTGCTCAGCTTGCCATGGGTCAAGGATGGTGCCCATGGCCTTTGCAAATTGACTTGGAGAATTTTGTGCCCCTTGGGGCATGACAGTCCAGGTATACTGCTGCATCTCATGAGTGAAAGCAAACAGGTATTGACAGGATGGGTCCAGTGGGACACTGAAAAAGGCATTAGCCAGGTCAATAACTGTGAAGAATTTTGCAGATGGTGGGACTCCAGAGAGCAGAGTGTGAGGATTTGGTACAAGAGGGGTGTCCAGGACGGTAGCTTCATTAACGGCACGAAGATCCTGGACCATCCTGTACTTTTCCGGCTCACCCTTTGGAGTTTTCTTTTTCACAGGAAATAACGGGGTGTTGCATTCAGATTTACATTTGACAAGGGCACCCTTCTCCAAGAGTGCCTTGATGTGGACAGAAATTGCAGCAGACTGTGCTGGTTTTAATGGATATTGTGGTTTTCTTGGTAACTTAGCTCCTGAAATAAGCTTTACCACCACAGGGGGAACATTTAGGCGACCTATGTCCTCTGGGCCTGAGGACCATAACTTAGCGGGCACCCGTGTTTTTAATTCCTCTGGGAAATTGGACCTTAATTCTGCTGCCTCCTCACGGGGCTTTCCTAAATGCAGCATCAGAGGCAAAGAGCATAGGGCTGAAGTGTCTGATACAGACAGAGGTGTAAACATTTCTACCTGCCCATCCGGGGTAAAGGTGATGGATGCTTGCAGGCGTGATAGAACATCAGCACCTAACAGGTTAATGGGGCATGTGGAGGATACTACAAAGCGAGCAAGCAGGCTAGAGCCAACTCGTAGTGGAGTTGTTAAAGGGCTACGTCTTGGCTGGCCATCCACTCCAACACAAGAGACATCAATACTGGACAGGAAGGATGGGTCTGGCAGGTCTTGTTCTCGTAGAACACTACGGGCTGCACCTGTGTCAACTAGAAATGTAGTAGGATGGTCTTCAATGGGCAAAGTCACTGTGGCAAGTGGCCCTCCCTTATCCCCTATAGACGCTGCCATTATAGGGGTTACAGACACAGGCTTGCCAGTTTCCTAATCATCTGGTTCTTCAATAATTGGAATCTTTTTCTCGGTCTTGGGGCCTGGGGCAGGCTTAGAGAACTTTCTGGGTGCCCCAGGTTCCTTTTTAGGTTCCGGACAATCACTTCTGTAGTGTCCCTGAGCCCCACAATTAAAACAAGTTACATCCTCTAACTTGGCACCCTTGGTGCCAGAGGTGATGGGGGTAGCGCGGGCCACCATGAGCGGAGCTGGATTGGGTCTTCTTGGGGTCTGAACAGATTCCAGACCTCTAGCAACTAAAAGCAGGGTATCCAAGGGAACAACCTTGTATTCAGGACGTGCAGCAATGATTCCTTTGCGTATAGAGTCTTTAACACCTTGGACAAACGCACCTGACAGCATTTGTGAATGAATCTTATCTGTAAGATCAAACCCCAAATCTGTGAACATTTGATACAGTCTTGCATGAAACCTTTCCACTGATTCTCCTTTATCTTGAATAACATCAGTAAGGCCAGCAGCCTGATCCGCAAGTTTGTCCTTAGCCCATTCTCTTAATTGGGTGCAAAAAGTTACTCCAGAGGGGTAATCAACATCACTGCTGAGCAGATCTGTACTGAGGTGTCGGGCCATACTTGGCCAATATGCATCCCCTGCTTTGATAGCACAAATGCTCAGTAAATCACGCCATGCGGCGGAATAAGTCTTTTGAATTTGAACTATCCCTCGGTAGAAGGGCATAGGCTGCTTTTCTGGGTCAGGGAGTGATTTCATTAGAGCACTAGCTTGAGTGGGATTGAAAGCAACATATTTAGGAGGGGCCTGTTCTCCCCGACCCTTGTGGCCAAAGGGGTCATCGATAGAACGATGAGTTGGGGCTCCCGCGGCAAGTTCCGATGAGACATGGGACACCCTGTCCATCTCGTCATCATCGAATTCTATGATATTGGTTCTTTTGCGCGGTGCAGGGCCCGCATGAGGTGAAAGGATCGGTGGTTGGGAACGAGCCCCGGATGCAGGGGTGGCTAGCGAGTCATAACCTGGGGATAGGTAGTCACCGGGAATTACCGGCATCAGGGCCGAACTGGGGGCCGCCATATTGGTGGCCGGAAAAGGTGTTACATTAGGGTTAAGGGAAGGAGTGGCGGCCATGTTAGATGTGGGCACACCCGGAGCAACCTGTGCCGGACTGGGCATAACCGGAACTTGGGGAGTGGCTTGGGGAAGGGGTAGTGGATATCCGGGATAGGGCAGGGCCATGGGATATGGGAAGGGGTAGGGCCAGGCTGGGGAGGGAAAGGAGGTAGGGTATTGGACTGGGGCGGAGATGGGAGGGGACGGAGAGGGATTGGTAGGGGTGGGTGTAGAGGGAGGAGCCGGGATGAGGGTGGACGAGGTGGTTGGCTGGGCGGATGCAGAGGGGAGGGGATCATTAATGGAGAGGGATTGTAGGGAAAGGATGGCAGATGAAATGGTAGGGGAAGGTATAGCAGGTAGCGTAGGGATGGATGAGGATGATGGGAATGTCAAAGATGGGGAAGGGGAAAAGAAAGATCCATCAGAATTCAGGACCGGGCAGACAGGGGAGGTAATGGGATGGGTGTTAGGAGGATTGGGAGTGGGGAACATAGTCGGCTGGCTATCACTTATGGCTGACTGAACCTTGGGGATAGACATTCCCTGGGCGCCGGTTTTGGGCGCAGGCTGAGGGTAGACCCCAGCAACACAATTATTATGATACACAAACAATTTCACACCTTTGTGATTTATCTCTTCCTCAACCCAACCTTCTAGCTGAATAGCTTCGCTACTCTATACCATGCTTCAGCAGTCTTTAATAAACCATTATCTGTAAGCTTGCCTTTCTTTTCTGTCAGTAACCTACGCCAACTTTCTGGTTGCAATCTTCCACATGTCGGTACAGCAATTTTACATACTTTTGCAATCTTTTCAACACCTTTAACCATTTCCTCACCCTCTCTGTCTTCGACTAAATCACATGCTAACCAGCCCTTACTGGGCTTGTTTAAATCCTGTCCCATAATCCCTTTACCCCTATACCAGCGTCCTAGATATAGGGAGAGAGAAGGAAAATTGAACAAGAACGTCTACAATGCTCGACTGCCACCCGAGAATCGTGGGATTTTCTCAGGTGCGTCTTCCCAAAACGTAGACTAGTCACTGAATCCGCCTACCCGGGGTGGTAGACACGGATTGGAGCGAGGTGAGAAGTGTGTGACCAATCACTTCTCTTTCAAGAGAAATGGGAGTGGACAGTATAATAATATAGGAAGTTTAGAAAAGATGAAAGGTAAGAAAAAAAAAATCCTTAGAGACAGACACAGGAGTTCATGAGACTCCTAATAAAACAGACAAGACAACAATACAATTGAAATACAGTGCATGCATTACAGTTCAAATAAAATCAACAATAATCCCTTTCCTTCTACATGTGCTTACTCCAAAGTCACCTTTCTCAACCTCGTAGTGTCCCCGCTCGGAGAACGACTTTCATAAGTCTCACTACCAGCGGCCAAGGATAACAGCTAACACCGGTCCGAAATCCTTTCCAGCCTCCAGCCAGATAGCTGGGATCTGAGCGCACAAAACTACCGAATAGCGCGCAGATCCTATTCACACAGTACAATTGCCATGGAGCTAAAGTCTTTCCCATAGTCTTTCATTATATGAATAGGCTCCATGGTATAGCTATCTGGGGTATCACATTCCCATAAAGTCTGGTCCATAGTCCAAAGGCAAGAGGTGGGCAATCAGCCCCCTCCAAGGACACGTGGCGAGGTCGGTTTCGCCACCCCCAAATGTAAGTTTTACAGGGCAATATAGTCCAGGGCCATAGTCGCAGGGGAGGAGGCAGGCAAGCAGGCCTCTCCAGGACAAAGTGGCGAAGGGCACTTTGTCACACATCTCCCCTTTGGGGGGAAGACTAACCAGGCACCTGACCTTCTGTCGGTCAGTGCCTCCGTTAGTCGATCCGCCAACCCACAATATATAGATGCCAGAGTAGCCCCCCCACAACAACAAAGTACAAGAGCAGCCCACCCACAACAAACAGTTACTGCACCTGGGTATTTTGCTGTGGTGATGGGGTAACACGCTGAGGGGACTTGAAGGGCAGAGGCCAGCGGCGCTCTGCCCTGATGCCAGCTCTTCTGCTGAGATAGCCTGCCGGACATCAGGCTCTGGACCAGGGAGAAAGGTAGGGCAGAGGCCGACTGCACTCTGCCCAGCTGCCAGCTCTTCTGCTGGGATGCTTGGAACATAGTCTGGCTTAGTAGCCAGCGGAACATGGGAGTCAGTGGGGGTTAACATCTCCTCTGTTAACCCTGGTGCCACGCTAGGAGTTAGCTGGGGAGGGGAATTTGTACTTACCCCCTCCTCCTGTTGTCCCAATGAGGGTAGTTGGGGATCTGGACAGGCTGGCCAGCATCCCTGTAGGTCAGGCACAGAGACCACGGTCCCATCTGCGCCGTATGGGAGATTGGTGTCTCCCCTTGTTAGGGTAAGCTGCCGCTGGGGAGAGGGGGTGCTGTGCTCCTCTCCCTGAAACACAGGCTGCCGCTGGAGAGGGAGACCGCCTGTCTCCACTCCCGTAACATTGTCCTGCTGCTGAAGAGAGGGACCAACTGTCTCTGCTCTCTGTAGGACACACTGCTGCTGGGGGGGAAGGACGGCACCTTCGGCCCCCTGTAACTCAATCTGCCGCTGGGGAGGAAGGACGGCACCTTTAGCTCCCTGGGACTTACTCTGCCGCTGGGGAGGAAGGACAGAACCTTTAGCTCCCTGGGTTACACACTGCCGCCTCAGGGGAAGACGGCTAACCTCCTCGGATGCAGCCTCTACTCTGCTGCTGTAACACTCTTTCCGCTGAGTATACTCTCCGTCCATCCTTGATTTTCGCTTAGCCATGACCTGGTTCCAGATCCCCTGGAATATCTCCATGGATACATAACCCCCATACTGGGCCACTCGCTGCCTCACCTCGGCCAGCCCATAATCCTCAGTGTCAGAGCCTTCCAGACTTGTCTGCTCCAAGTCGCTGGATACCTCTGCTGCCAGGGGCGCTGCACGAGTGCTAACGTTGCCCTCAATTTGTAACTCCAAGGAATTGGTGTTGTCTGTAGCTGTCTTTCTGGCTGTAGGAACGATCCCACCGCTGCCACCACTGTAACGGAGCTCCGTGTACTCCGACCGAGTACCCTCCGTTGATGGATGCTCCTAGCGCTTACAGAGGACTCCAAGCACTGCAGACGACACCACAACCACCGCAGGCTCCACAACCGCCGTAGCTTAACTGGAGCCTCGCCGTCTTCCTTCCACCCTGGATCGGATTCTGTCCTCCAGGACCGTGTGGAGAAGACCTCTCCTCCAGGAGAGCGTATCCGGAACAGGCTCTTAAAAGAGCTAAGTGATTAAGCTCAGGGGAATATGCAGAGCATAGCAATCCCCAGTGTGATATAGCAGTTCCCTCCAATAACGAGACGAGGCTACGTATTGAGGGTCAGAAGAGGTCTGAGGTGCTGGAACACCCAGCCTGGTTTTTATTACAAGTGTACACATACAGGCCACACCCAGGGGGAGGCATAAAATAACCAATAGTATCATGGGTGCAACCCACACATCCCCTCCCCTTAGTGTGACACATAATCCCATTATACATACAGTTAAAATATACTTTTTACACAACTTTCATAACTCTAAAACCATACATCACATTCACATAAAAATACATATCCACAATCAATCCATTCAGGGGAACAACATATTAAAAAATGTCATGAATCCGACCAGGGTTTCAAAAGTTACTAAAAGTATCTTTTGTCCCTTACTAGCCGCATGGCAAACCGGTTTAGACAGGTTTTACATAGGCCTCTATCCTGGAGACAAAGAGGAAAGTAATCCAATTATACAGGGCTAGAAGCAGACTCCATTAACCACATGGTTACAGAAAGACATAAAACACTTTAAAATACAGAAAGTAACTTTTTATCCATAACACACCGACATTTCACATATCCCCAGATAGCTGGGATCTGAGCGCGCAGATCCTATTCACACAGTACAATTGCCATGGAGCTAAAGTCTTTCCCATAGTCTTTCATTATATGAATAGGCTCCATGGTATAGCTATCTGGGGTATCACATTCCCATAAAGTCTGGTCCATAGTCCAAAGGCAAGAGGCGGGCAATCAGCCCCCTCCAAGGACACGTGGCGAGGTCGGTTTCGCCACCCCCATATGTAAGTTTTACAGGGCAATATAGTCCAGGGCCATAGTCGCAGGGGAGGAGGCAGGCAAGCAGGCCTCTCCAGGACAAAGTGGCGAAGATCACTTTGTCACAGTTTCTTCCTTCCTTTATTTCTCAGTTTCATCTCTCTCAAGAAGTGGTCCTTCCATCATTCTACCCCAATCTTACTTCTCAAGAGGAAGTTAGGTGGCAACGTTTGGATGTCATGAACTGAAGCTAGTTCATTCTGAATCATACAGAAAGACTGACTAACTCTTCATTTTACCTTCAGGAGTTAGGAAAGGTGAGGCGTCCTCTTTATCTACATTGAAACGTTAGATTTCGCTAATGATCAGGATAAGAACACATTCTACCAGAGCATTGTCAACTTCATGGGCTAATATATAGTAATGTGACAGCATATCACATTACTATATAGATTCACACAAGAAAACCAGATACAGGACTACAGAGAACACCAAGTTAATGTAACTTTAAATATTATGGATTGATACAAAGTTCCATTGTAAGGAAAGGCGAACAAGGGTTCAGTGGTGTCAAAATTCTAATTTTATGGACAAAAAGGAGACATCTAAAGAAAGTCTCTGAAGTCTCACAGGTCTTTGACGGATAGGCATAAAGATAGCCAAAAATGACATCAATTGCATCACAAAATCCAGTTAACCCCTTACACAAAGGATAATTGGAACTCCTGACAAATTTCTGGTGGTGTTATGCCATTTACTGACCAAACTCTTGATAGCCTGTAGGGAAGACACACCCACCTTACTCTATTGGGAAGATAAACCAGAGGTTCCCATCCCTCAAGTACCCCCTACCTCAAGTACCCCCTACCAGTCCAGGATTTAGGGATTACCCTGTTGTGTCTAAAGTGTTTATTTTTTTCCCCCTTTTTCTAAAAAACACCTTAGACACCACAGGGTAATCCCTAAATCCTGGACTGTTAGGGGGTACTTGAGGACTGGGTTGGGAACCACTGATGTAAAGGAAGATTCTCCTTTCAAAATTAAGGACAAAAAAGCGAAAGGCAGAGATCTTAGATCTAACATCTGGTGTAGGAATGAGGACACCTAACTTTCGCACTTCCCAAAAATTTAAAAAAAAAATGAAAATTTGTCTCTCCAACTGAAAACTTTCCTATTTCCCCACAATTCTCATTTATACCTGCATTCACAATTCCTAGGATATATCTCCAAGTCTAAAAGAAATTCTACACAAAGAAGCTGGTTTTATTTAATTTGAATTAATTTTACTAAAAACATCTGGATAAAAAGGCTGGTCAGATGTCAACTATTATGAAATCTGATTTAGTGATATCTAGTTATATAAATTCCTTACTGCAGGAGGAATATTTACTGGTAATTTGTAAAAAAACAAAAACAAAAAAAAACCTACCTGAAATTAGGGATAATAGTCTAATTAGGAAAGTTAAAATCCGGTTAGAATTATTCATATTGGATGAGAACGAATGGTTAACTGGTCTGAGAACTATTGTATTTGTCCTTCCGTTGATGGACGCTTCCTAGCTTGCGTCGAGGACCACAAGCACCGCACTGGACACCACAACCACCGCAGATTCCACAACCGCCGTAGCTTAACTGGAGCCGCGCCGTCTTCCGTCCACCCTGGAATGAACCTCCAGCATTCAGGACCGTGTGGGGAAGACCTCTCCTCCAGGAGAGGGTATCAGGAACAAGAACTAAGTGATAAAAGCTCAAGGGAGTATGCAGAGCATAGCAATCCCCAGTGTGATATAGCAGTTCCCTCCAATAACGAGACAAGGCTACGTATTGAGGGTCAAGAAGAACTCTGGTTTAATTACACACACTCTGCTTTTATGCAATTCTCCCCTGCAAGGGAGACGCCCACATCCAATTAAACATTACCCACTCACACAATGGTTACCTCCCACAGATTCCCTCCCCTTAGCCTGAGAGGTAACCCAATTATAACGTACAATTTAAACATACATTTTTATAACTTTAAAACTATACATTCAATCTTCATAAAACAAGAGTTAGCTGGAAGTCCTTCATGCCCATAACGGTTCCACAGATTCAGGCTGTGCGGTCAGTCTATTTCTGGGGGAGATGGGGAGATGGGGAGATGGGGAGATGGGGAGATGGGGAGATGGGGAGATGGGGAGATGGGGAGATGGGGAGATGGGGAGATGGGGAGATGGGGAGATGGGGAGATGGGGAGATGGGGAGATGGGGAGATGGGGAGATGGGGAGATGGGGAGATGGGGAGATGGGGAGATGGGGAGATGGGGAGATGGGGAGATGGGGAGATGGGGAGATGGGGAGATGGGGAGATGGGGAGATGGGGAGATGGGGAGATGGGGAGATGGGGAGATGGGGAGATGGGGAGATGGGGAGATGGGGAGATGGGGAGATGGGGAGATGGGGAGATGGGGAGATGGGGAGATGGGGAGATGGGGAGATGGGGAGATGGGGAGATGGGGAGATGGGGAGATGGGGAGATGGGGAGATGGGGAGATGGGGAGATGGGGAGATGGGGAGATGGGGAGATGGGGAGATGGGGAGATGGGGAGATGGGGAGATGGGGAGATGGGGAGATGGGGAGATGGGGAGATGGGGAGATGGGGAGATGGGGAGATGGGGAGATGGGGAGATGGGGAGATGGGGAGATGGGGAGATGGGGAGATGGGGAGATGGGGAGATGGGGAGATGGGGAGATGGGGAGATGGGGAGATGGGGAGATGGGGAGATGGGGAGATGGGGAGATGGGGAGATGGGGAGATGGGGAGATGGGGAGATGGGGAGATGGGGAGATGGGGAGATGGGGAGATGGGGAGATGGGGAGATGGGGAGATGGGGAGATGGGGAGATGGGGAGATGGGGAGATGGGGAGATGGGGAGATGGGGAGATGGGGAGATGGGGAGATGGGGAGATGGGGAGATGGGGAGATGGGGAGATGGGGAGATGGGGAGATGGGGAGATGGGGAGATGGGGAGATGGGGAGATGGGGAGATGGGGAGATGGGGAGATGGGGAGATGGGGAGATGGGGAGATGGGGAGATGGGGAGATGGGGAGATGGGGAGATGGGGAGATGGGGAGATGGGGAGATGGGGAGATGGGGAGATGGGGAGATGGGGAGATGGGGAGATGGGGAGATGGGGAGATGGGGAGATGGGGAGATGGGGAGATGGGGAGATGGGGAGATGGGGAGATGGGGAGATGGGGAGATGGGGAGATGGGGAGATGGGGAGATGGGGAGATGGGGAGATGGGGAGATGGGGAGATGGGGAGATGGGGAGATGGGGAGATGGGGAGATGGGGAGATGGGGAGATGGGGAGATGGGGAGATGGGGAGATGGGGAGATGGGGAGATGGGGAGATGGGGAGATGGGGAGATGGGGAGATGGGGAGATGGGGAGATGGGGAGATGGGGAGATGGGGAGATGGGGAGATGGGGAGATGGGGAGATGGGGAGATGGGGAGATGGGGAGATGGGGAGATGGGGAGATGGGGAGATGGGGAGATGGGGAGATGGGGAGATGGGGAGATGGGGAGATGGGGAGATGGGGAGATGGGGAGATGGGGAGATGGGGAGATGGGGAGATGGGGAGATGGGGAGATGGGGAGATGGGGAGATGGGGAGATGGGGAGATGGGGAGATGGGGAGATGGGGAGATGGGGAGATGGGGAGATGGGGAGATGGGGAGATGGGGAGATGGGGAGATGGGGAGATGGGGAGATGGGGAGATGGGGAGATGGGGAGATGGGGAGATGGGGAGATGGGGAGATGGGGAGATGGGGAGATGGGGAGATGGGGAGATGGGGAGATGGGGAGATGGGGAGATGGGGAGATGGGGAGATGGGGAGATGGGGAGATGGGGAGATGGGGAGATGGGGAGATGGGGAGATGGGGAGATGGGGAGATGGGGAGATGGGGAGATGGGGAGATGGGGAGATGGGGAGATGGGGAGATGGGGAGATGGGGAGATGGGGAGATGGGGAGATGGGGAGATGGGGAGATGGGGAGATGGGGAGATGGGGAGATGGGGAGATGGGGAGATGGGAGATGGGGAGATGGGGAGATGGGGAGATGGGGAGATGGGGAGATGGGAGATGGGGAGATGGGGAGATGGGGAGATGGGGAGATGGGGAGATGGGGAGATGGGGAGATGGGGAGATGGGGAGATGGGGAGATGGGGAGATGGGGAGATGGGGAGATGGGGAGATGGGGAGATGGGGAGATGGGGAGATGGGGAGATGGGGAGATGGGGAGATGGGGAGATGGGGAGATGGGGAGATGGGGAGATGGGGAGATGGGGAGATGGGGAGATGGGGAGATGGGGAGATGGGGAGATGGGGAGATGGGGAGATGGGGAGATGGGGAGATGGGGAGATGGGGAGATGGGGAGATGGGGAGATGGGGAGATGGGGAGATGGGGAGATGGGGAGATGGGGAGATGGGGAGATGGGGAGATGGGGAGATGGGGAGATGGGGAGATGGGGAGATGGGGAGATGGGGAGATGGGGAGATGGGGAGATGGGGAGATGGGGAGATGGGGAGATGGGGAGATGGGGAGATGGGGAGATGGGGAGATGGGGAGATGGGGAGATGGGGAGATGGGGAGATGGGGAGATGGGGAGATGGGGAGATGGGGAGATGGGGAGATGGGGAGATGGGGAGATGGGGAGATGGGGAGATGGGGAGATGGGGAGATGGGGAGATGGGGAGATGGGGAGATGGGGAGATGGGGAGATGGGGAGATGGGGAGATGGGGAGATGGGGAGATGGGGAGATGGGGAGATGGGGAGATGGGGAGATGGGGAGATGGGGAGATGGGGAGATGGGGAGATGGGGAGATGGGGAGATGGGGAGATGGGGAGATGGGGAGATGGGGAGATGGGGAGATGGGGAGATGGGGAGATGGGGAGATGGGGAGATGGGGAGATGGGGAGATGGGGAGATGGGGAGATGGGGAGATGGGGAGATGGGGAGATGGGGAGATGGGGAGATGGGGAGATGGGGAGATGGGGAGATGGGGAGATGGGGAGATGGGGAGATGGGGAGATGGGGAGATGGGGAGATGGGGAGATGGGGAGATGGGGAGATGGGGAGATGGGGAGATGGGGAGATGGGGAGATGGGGAGATGGGGAGATGGGGAGATGGGGAGATGGGGAGATGGGGAGATGGGGAGATGGGGAGATGGGGAGATGGGGAGATGGGGAGATGGGGAGATGGGGAGATGGGGAGATGGGGAGATGGGGAGATGGGGAGATGGGGAGATGGGGAGATGGGGAGATGGGGAGATGGGGAGATGGGGAGATGGGGAGATGGGGAGATGGGGAGATGGGGAGATGGGGAGATGGGGAGATGGGGAGATGGGGAGATGGGGAGATGGGGAGATGGGGAGATGGGGAGATGGGGAGATGGGGAGATGGGGAGATGGGGAGATGGGGAGATGGGGAGATGGGGAGATGGGGAGATGGGGAGATGGGGAGATGGGGAGATGGGGAGATGGGGAGATGGGGAGATGGGGAGATGGGGAGATGGGGAGATGGGGAGATGGGGAGATGGGGAGATGGGGAGATGGGGAGATGGGGAGATGGGGAGATGGGGAGATGGGGAGATGGGGAGATGGGGAGATGGGGAGATGGGGAGATGGGGAGATGGGGAGATGGGGAGATGGGGAGATGGGGAGATGGGGAGATGGGGAGATGGGGAGATGGGGAGATGGGGAGATGGGGAGATGGGGAGATGGGGAGATGGGGAGATGGGGAGATGGGGAGATGGGGAGATGGGGAGATGGGGAGATGGGGAGATGGGGAGATGGGGAGATGGGGAGATGGGGAGATGGGGAGATGGGGAGATGGGGAGATGGGGAGATGGGGAGATGGGGAGATGGGGAGATGGGGAGATGGGGAGATGGGGAGATGGGGAGATGGGGAGATGGGGAGATGGGGAGATGGGGAGATGGGGAGATGGGGAGATGGGGAGATGGGGAGATGGGGAGATGGGGAGATGGGGAGATGGGGAGATGGGGAGATGGGGAGATGGGGAGATGGGGAGATGGGGAGATGGGGAGATGGGGAGATGGGGAGATGGGGAGATGGGGAGATGGGGAGATGGGGAGATGGGGAGATGGGGAGATGGGGAGATGGGGAGATGGGGAGATGGGGAGATGGGGAGATGGGGAGATGGGGAGATGGGGAGATGGGGAGATGGGGAGATGGGGAGATGGGGAGATGGGGAGATGGGGAGATGGGGAGATGGGGAGATGGGGAGATGGGGAGATGGGGAGATGGGGAGATGGGGAGATGGGGAGATGGGGAGATGGGGAGATGGGGAGATGGGGAGATGGGGAGATGGGGAGATGGGGAGATGGGGAGATGGGGAGATGGGGAGATGGGGAGATGGGGAGATGGGGAGATGGGGAGATGGGGAGATGGGGAGATGGGGAGATGGGGAGATGGGGAGATGGGGAGATGGGGAGATGGGGAGATGGGGAGATGGGGAGATGGGGAGATGGGGAGATGGGGAGATGGGGAGATGGGGAGATGGGGAGATGGGGAGATGGGGAGATGGGGAGATGGGGAGATGGGGAGATGGGGAGATGGGGAGATGGGGAGATGGGGAGATGGGGAGATGGGGAGATGGGGAGATGGGGAGATGGGGAGATGGGGAGATGGGGAGATGGGGAGATGGGGAGATGGGGAGATGGGGAGATGGGGAGATGGGGAGATGGGGAGATGGGGAGATGGGGAGATGGGGAGATGGGGAGATGGGGAGATGGGGAGATGGGGAGATGGGGAGATGGGGAGATGGGGAGATGGGGAGATGGGGAGATGGGGAGATGGGGAGATGGGGAGATGGGGAGATGGGGAGATGGGGAGATGGGGAGATGGGGAGATGGGGAGATGGGGAGATGGGGAGATGGGGAGATGGGGAGATGGGGAGATGGGGAGATGGGGAGATGGGGAGATGGGGAGATGGGGAGATGGGGAGATGGGGAGATGGGGAGATGGGGAGATGGGGAGATGGGGAGATGGGGAGATGGGGAGATGGGGAGATGGGGAGATGGGGAGATGGGGAGATGGGGAGATGGGGAGATGGGGAGATGGGGAGATGGGGAGATGGGGAGATGGGGAGATGGGGAGATGGGGAGATGGGGAGATGGGGAGATGGGGAGATGGGGAGATGGGGAGATGGGGAGATGGGGAGATGGGGAGATGGGGAGATGGGGAGATGGGGAGATGGGGAGATGGGGAGATGGGGAGATGGGGAGATGGGGAGATGGGGAGATGGGGAGATGGGGAGATGGGGAGATGGGGAGATGGGGAGATGGGGAGATGGGGAGATGGGGAGATGGGGAGATGGGGAGATGGGGAGATGGGGAGATGGGGAGATGGGGAGATGGGGAGATGGGGAGATGGGGAGATGGGGAGATGGGGAGATGGGGAGATGGGGAGATGGGGAGATGGGGAGATGGGGAGATGGGGAGATGGGGAGATGGGGAGATGGGGAGATGGGGAGATGGGGAGATGGGGAGATGGGGAGATGGGGAGATGGGGAGATGGGGAGATGGGGAGATGGGGAGATGGGGAGATGGGGAGATGGGGAGATGGGGAGATGGGGAGATGGGGAGATGGGGAGATGGGGAGATGGGGAGATGGGGAGATGGGGAGATGGGGAGATGGGGAGATGGGGAGATGGGGAGATGGGGAGATGGGGAGATGGGGAGATGGGGAGATGGGGAGATGGGGAGATGGGGAGATGGGGAGATGGGGAGATGGGGAGATGGGGAGATGGGGAGATGGGGAGATGGGGAGATGGGGAGATGGGGAGATGGGGAGATGGGGAGATGGGGAGATGGGGAGATGGGGAGATGGGGAGATGGGGAGATGGGGAGATGGGGAGATGGGGAGATGGGGAGATGGGGAGATGGGGAGATGGGGAGATGGGGAGATGGGGAGATGGGGAGATGGGGAGATGGGGAGATGGGGAGATGGGGAGATGGGGAGATGGGGAGATGGGGAGATGGGGAGATGGGGAGATGGGGAGATGGGGAGATGGGGAGATGGGGAGATGGGGAGATGGGGAGATGGGGAGATGGGGAGATGGGGAGATGGGGAGATGGGGAGATGGGGAGATGGGGAGATGGGGAGATGGGGAGATGGGGAGATGGGGAGATGGGGAGATGGGGAGATGGGGAGATGGGGAGATGGGGAGATGGGGAGATGGGGAGATGGGGAGATGGGGAGATGGGGAGATGGGGAGATGGGGAGATGGGGAGATGGGGAGATGGGGAGATGGGGAGATGGGGAGATGGGGAGATGGGGAGATGGGGAGATGGGGAGATGGGGAGATGGGGAGATGGGGAGATGGGGAGATGGGGAGATGGGGAGATGGGGAGATGGGGAGATGGGGAGATGGGGAGATGGGGAGATGGGGAGATGGGGAGATGGGGAGATGGGGAGATGGGGAGATGGGGAGATGGGGAGATGGGGAGATGGGGAGATGGGGAGATGGGGAGATGGGGAGATGGGGAGATGGGGAGATGGGGAGATGGGGAGATGGGGAGATGGGGAGATGGGGAGATGGGGAGATGGGGAGATGGGGAGATGGGGAGATGGGGAGATGGGGAGATGGGGAGATGGGGAGATGGGGAGATGGGGAGATGGGGAGATGGGGAGATGGGGAGATGGGGAGATGGGGAGATGGGGAGATGGGGAGATGGGGAGATGGGGAGATGGGGAGATGGGGAGATGGGGAGATGGGGAGATGGGGAGATGGGGAGATGGGGAGATGGGGAGATGGGGAGATGGGGAGATGGGGAGATGGGGAGATGGGGAGATGGGGAGATGGGGAGATGGGGAGATGGGGAGATGGGGAGATGGGGAGATGGGGAGATGGGGAGATGGGGAGATGGGGAGATGGGGAGATGGGGAGATGGGGAGATGGGGAGATGGGGAGATGGGGAGATGGGGAGATGGGGAGATGGGGAGATGGGGAGATGGGGAGATGGGGAGCCTACCTGTTCCTGTGGGTCAGCCACAGTAGCTGATTTTCATGCATGTTACATTGTCACAATAAACTACATTTTTATAGTTGGTTTGTAATGTGTGAAATACAAATCCTCTAATAAAGTGTACTCCAGAGTCTATAAGCGTTAAAATAATGAGTAGCTCTTAGCATTAATTTAAGGGGAACAATGCCAATATATCAATTCGATAATGTTTATAATGTTAAGATCACCACCATATAAATATCCTCACATTGTCTAGTGGAAGGCAAGCTGGATCCCTGGTGGTTTAGTATTGTGTTCGGCACCAATATCAGATGCAGACCACTTTAACAGCTCCCAGTGCTCCATCAATGACCAAGAGTACTAGGGAGCTCTTAAGTAGCTGAAGGAGGTGCAGACCACAAATGCTCCCTCAATGAAGTGAGGGGGCTCAGCCAGGTGATGTACGCCTGGTTCAAGAAGTCAGGGAGAAAGAGTTCCAGGGCCAGACAGGACCCCACCAGCCCATGTCCAAACCCTAGGTGGAAGTCTTAAGGTTAATACAGTTCTGGTGGGAAGAGTAGCCGCAGTGGTCACACAAGGTATCTGCCAAACACAAACAAGATTAGATACTCCCTTTGAGTGGCAAGTCCACACGACCCACATACAATGAAGGATGAACTTTTAGTTCAAGTTCTGAACATATGGAACTCTCAGAACATCTAGTACCTATGAGAAGTGTGAAGCCAGAAGCCACCAATACAATGACGAAAATAAGTAGGAAGTCATTTTATTTGCTTTTAATTAAGCAGTCCTGTCAACATGCATACAAATGGGTTGTTACATTGTTTTATTACAACTGACCCTTATATTTAATATACAGTATTTACACTAACCAAGCCAGGTAACTTCTTTCAACTGTACTTTGTTTTGCAAGAAGCCATTTGGACTAGGCAGACAAGCTAATAGCTACAGGGTCTGCAATGTCGTAACAGGTGAGCAATAGGAGGTGCCAAGCTTGAGTTGTAAAGCCATTTGGTGAACACAAGGCATTGTAACTCAAAACATGGTGCTGCATATTCAGAAACTAGAACCTTCATCTTAGTGCAGTGATGAGAACAATTTATACTATTATTTGATCCACCCATGCTGTGTGCAATATATGCATTGAAAGACTGCTTCAACTGGAGAGTGTCTATTAAACAGAAAGGTAAGGGAGTCATGGTAACTTGTGTGTCCAACACAGATGTCTCTAGGAGGACATCCAGCTCAGAGCTAAGCTCTCGTGAGTTTCCCCGGGGGCATAAAGCCAGCATCACCAAGCATCTTCAGTGACACATCACCATCAGGTTTTATCACCAGCTTTGTAATACTACCATGATAGAGAGACAGTCAGGGCCAAGCTTCCGGTGGGAGTTGTAGTGCCCTGTAGATGAAGATATACATTTTGTCAGTACATGGAAGGCATAAGACAAGTTTGAACAATATAGGTCTTGAGGTTATTTTTAATGCTGTAAAGCAGGATTCCCCAAACTCTGCCCCCCCAGATGTTGCTCAACTACAACCAGGGCCAGGCAAACTGCAAGGTGTGTGGTTTCTGCTCCCCAGCTTAATGAGAGTGCGGCCGGAATATGACGTCATATTCCAGCCGCGGAATCATTAAGTAGCGCGCGATAGCGGGGGGAGCAGAGAAAGCACTGCACCCACAGTGGCCGCCATCACAGCTCCCCCTGCGGCCACCAGCACAGACGGCTGTCTGCCCTGCACAACCCCCGGTCACCCACAGGTAGTAGTAATGTGTGTCTGTCAATAATGTTTTTTTTATTCACTTTTCCCCACGCCATGCTGGTCTCCCCTCCACTGGCCCTGCCTCTATGGCTGAGATCATCAAGCTTGATGATCTCAGCCAATCCAATGCTTTGCCATAGGATTAGCTGCAAAAAGCTACACCAACCATCATCTCCTCATAGAGAGGCATTGAATCAATGCATCTCTATGGGGAATGTTCAGTGCCTCCAGAGCGTGGAGGCCCTTAATGTAGAAACACAGGAAGCACCTCTAGTGACCGTCTGAGTGATTGTCACTTTGAAGCAATGCAAACACTGCCTTTTCTCTGAAAGGTCAGTTTTTACATTAAAATGCCTGCAGGGACAGGCTATAGACACCAGTACCACTACAATAAGCTGTGTGCATGCGCGCTTGCTAGTGAGCTTGCTTGTATGTGAACTTGTGTTTTTATGTCAATGAGATCATTTATATCAATGAGCTTGTCTGTCTGCATGCGAGTATGCTTACTGTATAATTAAACAGTTACGCTGAAAGGACCAATATTTTATATTAGAAAATAATCTCGACATAACCTTACATGGCGCAATGATTTATGGAGCTGGCATACATTTTTTTCCAGGGCAGCTTTGTATCCCCAGTCCAGCCCTGACTACAACTCTTATGATTCTATGAATTAAATGGTTGGGGGGAGTTGTAGTTCAGCAACATCTGGAGGGCTGGCGTTTACGGAAGCCTGCTGTAAAGGCTGTCAGATTAGTACATGCCATCCAATTACCACACGATTTGATAACATTTGGATGAAAACCTGTTCAATAAGCAGCACAGTTCATTATAGTAAAAATGGCACACAATTTTACAATACTGGATTCTCATTTCAATTTTGTATAGTTGTTCTGGGTTTAGTGTACTCCATTAACTTTGTTAAATAAGGGTGTTTAACCCCTTAAGGACACATGACATGTGTGACATGTCATGATTCCCTTTTATTCCAGAAGTTTAGTCCTTAAGGGGTAAAGAAAAACTAAAAATGCAGGTTAGGAATAGAGGGCCTGGAAGATACCTGTGGTGACCACAGATGATTTAGAATGATAAGTGGAAGCAGTTTACCTGCATACAAAAGTAGCGGATCACATTATCATGGCAGACTATTATTTCATAACTGTCTTTTGTTTGTTCTGGATCTGCACGGTGGATGTACTTCCTGAATGCAGCCTCAATGCGTGGGCCATCTTTAAAATACTAAGATGGAGACAACGACCAGGGTTAAAAGCAGAAACAGAATGCACACTAGAAACGCTTTAAAAATAGAGTCACCACTAGATATAGCTTACAGAAAGATCTGGTATCCACTTGGATTCCGCAGGAACTGGTCGGATTGGAGGTCCTTCGTGAAGCAGACTGGAGCTGCACATTTTAATATCTATAAGAAGATTAAAGAAAGCCAAACCACCAACAAAACAGCTCAATAACGGTTATTCTGCAACTATTCAAAATATGCATAGGCAGCAAGAATTGGGATTTCAGAGGTCTACATGCAGCAGCCTAATCCCACATGTGCAATAGAGGGTCCAGTAAAACCTTTCCTTCCCCTGTACACATGGCTCACCTGGTAAATTCTTACTGATAATATCAGCAGTTTCTGTGAATCTGGTCAATGACGAATAAATAATGCAGCTAAAGTTATTCCCTTCACTTGCAAGAAGTGCCAGACGCTGTCCTGTTAGGCTGGCCTGTTCACGCCCTGTAGAAAGAAAGACAGCATGGAACTAGTAAGTACCATAACCACTACAGCTGTTCTGGTGCCTAGAATGCCCCACCCCCTCCATTCCTGCAGCTTACACTCACGCTCCTTCTCTGTACATCCTTCCAGATGTTTCAAGTTTATTAGAGACATTGGTTCACGGCTTTAGGAAAGATAAAGTCACTCCATGTTCAATAAGTGGTAAAGGAAGACCCCAAATCCCAGTTTTATCCATAGAAAAAACAAAAAAACCTAGATTTGTGTTACTGCATTTTTTCTTCTAAGGCCTTTAATTCCTCCCCACCCGATTCTGAGTTGTATGCTTCACTATTCCCTTCAATAATGCATCAGAAGGCTACATTTGAAGAACCTAATTAAGCGGAGATTTAAATACATGGTACTAAGAACTAGTAATGACCAGCTTTAGACGATAGGTGTGGATCATTCTGAAACGTGGTGCAAACAGGGTACAGTCACCAATACAATGTGCCAAAAACAAGACAGAACTGAAACTTTGTTTCCAGCTTGGCTATGCCATTTCTATTCAAATTTTGCAGCTAGGATGTTACAAACCCCAATATAGGATGCTGAGCAATCACATTGCAATGTTGTTAAAAACTCGACTTCTGAGTAGGTTACTAAAAGGAAAATTTAAAAAAGTCATCTTAGGTTAAATAACCTGCAGTTATCCCTGGAACAGTTAAATGAACTGCATGTTGTATTTGTTATGGTATCAGGAGTGCCCAGAAACCAACCTATTGTAAGTAGTGTAACACACCATCTCTCTTCCAGCCTTCTAGGGTACTGAAAGTCCAGGACACATCCAGCTCTGTTTTCAGATTTATTTGGTGAAATATATATACACACACACACACACACACACACGTGTTTCAAAGAGGGAAAAATAAACAAAACAAAATTCCTTGCTCTTGCACTTACTATACACAGCAAATCCCTATCTGGAATTGGGTGACTTTCCCACTTGCCAATTTACAAAATGTATACCTGCAAGACACCATTCCTCTGGCTTTTCCTCCTCACCCTGCAGCATGCTGATCCCTTCTTTTAAAAGCCTGCTAGCTAATTGATCAGATACAGGTGAGGTGCAATTAGGCATAAGTGAAACTATTAAGCAAAATACAAGTTCTGGTCTGACTGTTACTTAGCAGCTGGTGCTATTTGAGCACTGGCCCACCCTGCTATCCCAGGGACCCATACCGTGGTTTGCAGAGTACCAGTAATGCATCTTGCAAACCTAACATCTCTCCCTGGGACATTTAACGCTCAAACCTCAGGCTGCTGTTCAGTAAATCAGGCCGAATATATATATATATGCCATCAACTACCACACCACATTTCCTCTCACAGTAGTCAGACATTTTAGAACAGTTTGAATTACCTGGGGTCCAACAGATGCTGATTCCCGTTTCCAGCAAAGAGCTGAAAGTCTGCCCATGCAGTGTTGAGCTCAGGACAGCCAACAGAAGCTTCCAGCTTTCCATCAGAAGTAGTGAAGGCGGTAAACAGCACCCAGCAGACCACATGAAACAAGTCAAACCAGTCTTGTTTGACTGCTTACAAATTGAGGGCACCATAATCACTACAGCACATGCTAGTGGTTACAATGCTTGAGTGTTCCTTTAACCCCTTAAGGACCAAACTTCTGGAATAAAAGGGTATCATGACATGTCACACATGTCATGTGTCCTTAAGGGGTTAATGCAGGGGTTCCCAACCCAGTCCTCAAGTACCCCCCTACCAGTCCAGGATTACCCTATTGTGTGTAAAGGGTTTTCTAAAAAACTCCTCAGACACAACTGGGTAATCCCTAAATCCTGAACTGTTAAGGGGGTACTTGAGGACTGTTGGGAACCGCTGCTTTAATGTGAAATGGATCACAATTTGTATCAGTCATACGGCAAACCGTCCTACGATAAAGTCTCTTCGCTCCCCACCCTGGCAGTCACATCTATGATATGATCAGCTCCTGGAAACCAGTGGAACTCCCCAGCTGAGTAAGAGATATAAAAATCCTATTAATTCCTGCTGTGTTATTCAGGTGTCTACAGCACTATACTTACCAATCCCAGTTCCAATCCCAGCGCCCAGGGATTATAGGTGGACATAGAAAACCAGAATAATCACCACTCTTTCCCACAGCGGCAAAATCTGCAAAAGCAGAGCCACCAAAAGCAATCACAGCTCTATGGAGAAACATGTTACCAAGAAATCAATCCCAGAATAATGCTAAAGCCACCACTGAGCCTGGAATTTATAGGTAGCGACTAATTCAAACTTCCCACCCAGTTGTAGGCACTGTGATGTTACTGCAATTATGTAATTGTAGGGGACACATGGTGCAGATTGTTATAGCTAATAGGGGGCAGGAGATTCAGATCAATAAGAATGTGCTCTGTGTACTGCGCAAGCAGGGTAACTTGACTGTGGAATGGATCAAGAAATTATTTTTCTCAGATCTCCTAGCCTGCAAGGGAAAGTGATAAAAGGCTCAGTTTGTTTTAAAATCTCATTATTTGTAATCAAATCAAAATATCATACAGTTGTTAATATATGTATTCTTGAAGAGATGTGTACAAATAATGTTCTTTTTCACTTCATGTATGAGTATGTATGAGCCTGTATGAGTTGCAGTGGTTCCCAACCCAGTCGTCAAGTACCCCTTAACAGTCCAGGATTTAGGGATTATCCGTTTGTGTCTAAGGTGTTTTTAGAAAGAAGAAAAAAACACTATTGGCACAACAGGGTAGTTCCTAAATCCTGGCCTGGTAGGGTGTACGTGAGGACTGGATTGGGAACCCTTGAGTTAGAGCATTGAGAGCAAGCTTCCCCAAACTCTGACCCTCCAGATGTTGCTGAACTACAACTCCCATGATTCTATGAATGAAATAGATAGGCTGAGAATCATGGGGGTTGTAGTTCAGCAACATTTGGAGGGCCGGAGTTTGGGGAAACCTGATTAAGAGGATCAAAACAAGCTTTGCTTAAAGGGACACTATAGGCACCCAGACCACTTCAGCTCATTTAAATGGACACTCCAGGCACCCAGACCACTTCTGCCCATTGGTGTCAAGGATCTTACCTGGAGTGGGAGTCCGGCACGCAGAGTTAAGGCACCCTTTGCAATTCGGCACAGACCGATGGGACTCAGGACAGAAATCCCCAAGGCTGTGACAGTGCACTGGGGCTGAAATAACCAGTGCTTCCTGGAACGCAGTACAGACAAGGGATATCCAGAAGAGTAGTCAGTAACAGAATCAGAAGTCAGGGCTGGCGGCAATCAGGCGAAAACAGTAGACGAGCAGGGGATCAAAACCAGGAGTCAGATGAACAGCAGTGAAACCAAACAGGAAACACAATCTGACAACGAGAACCAGACTTGCGGGGTTTAAATAGGGAGTCTCAGCCAATCATCAAAGAACCAGGAACAGGTGTGCAAATCCCAGGTGCACAGGCTCAGACTACAGGATACCAAGAACAACCAGAAACAGTCAAAGATGCGTGGAGCCCAATGTAAGGATACTGACTGGGATGCAGGAAACTCAGGTTCAATCCCAGCCACACCCAAATACACAATATTGTGTAAAGCACAATAGTGATCCTGACATTACCCCCCTTCAAAGACGCCGTAGGCGAGAAGAGGAACGCAACTACGACCCAGGAGGTTACTTTTTGGATTTCTTGGTTTTGGTAGTACTAGTAGGAGCGGAGGTCATAGCATGTAGGGCCTTTTCAAAAACTTGCAAGTCCTCCTTCCGGACTAGAGCCCCATTAGAGGCATAGGTACAGGCAGATAGGGAGTCTTCCTTGACAGGACTTGGTAGCGGTAGGGTTAGCAGTAACATCAGTCTGATTGGAAGGAGTAGTGTAATCCATTTCCCGTCAGGGTTGCAATATATGTGAAGCAACAGTAGGTGATCTATGTACAATGGATCTTTGTGTCTTGTTGCATTGTAGGGCCTTTTCAAAAACTTGCAAGTCCTCCTTCCGGACTAGAGCCCCATTAGAGGCATATGTACAGGCAGAAAGGGGGTCTTCCTTGACAGGACTTGTAGTGGTTGTGGTGCTTGCCTTCTTAGAAGCAGAATCTTTAGTAGAAATAGAGATCTCAGGTTCTTTAGTA
This sequence comes from Pelobates fuscus, assembly GCF_036172605.1. Lineage (NCBI taxonomy): Eukaryota > Metazoa > Chordata > Amphibia > Anura > Pelobatidae > Pelobates > Pelobates fuscus. The sequence continues at coordinate 118,807,189 of NC_086326.1, read as the reverse complement.
ACAGATTCCTGCACAACCTCAGGTGCAACGACTGTAGAAGGCTGAGGATTGGTCAGAGTGGTCAAGCAAGGACAGGCAGCATGTTGGCAGACAGGTCTCATAGGATATGCCAGAGTAGTATCCAGACGGAGAACCTGAGGCCTAGATGGACGAATGGGACAAAAAGATATTAAATGTCCCCTCTCCCCACAATAATAACACAGTCCATGCGCCATCCTTCTTGCCCTTTCTTGAGATGACTGATGGCACCTAACCAGTCCAATCTCCATGGGTTCCACCGCCTCACTGCCAGAAGTATACAAAGTTTCAGGAGACTTGGTAGCGGTAGGGTTAGCAGTAACATCAGTCCGATTGGAAGGAGTAGTGTAATCCATTTCCCGTCCGGGTTGCAATATATGTGAAGCAACAGTAGGTGATCTATGTACAATGGATCTTTGTGTCTTGTTGCATTGTAAACCCAGGGACCGAATAAAGGACTCCTAGAAATCCAGGACTGGGCTTTTGGCGAGTAACAATTGGTGGGCCCAAGTCTTAAGGTGCCCCGACAACAAGGTAATCGCTGTCCTCACTTTAATGACGTCCGTGGCATAGGTGTAGGGCCTCAGGGCAAACAGGACCTCGCAATCGACTTTGAAGACATCATACTTAGAAGGATCCCAGAAAATGTTTCGGGTAGAGCAACCAGCGGTTCAGAGAGTCCAGAGTCATAGGTTACTCTCCCTTTAAGGGAAGCCAGTTCCTGCTGTAAGCCCTGCAAAGCCTGGGTGAGCTGGGAAACTTGCTGGGTCAAGGCTGCAATGGTAATCTTTAACTCTGCAGACTCCATTTGGTCAGATCGTACTGTCAAGGATCTTACCTGGAGTGGGAGTCCGGCACGCAGAGTTAAGGCACCCTTTGCAATTTGGCACAGACCGAGGGGACACTGGACAGAAAGATGCGTGGAGCTCAATGTAAGCATACTGACTGGGATGCAGGAAGCTCGGGTTCAATCCCAGCCAGACCCAAATACACAATATTTTGTAAAGCACAATGGTGATCCTGACAATTGGAGTGGTCTGGGTTTCAACTCCCACTACTACCCTTAACTCTGCAAATGTAATTATTGCAGTTTTCATAAACTGCAATATTTACCTTGAAGGGTTAAGTTCTCCTCTAGTGGCTGTCTGTGTGTTATAACTACGCTGGACGTCCTCACGCTATGTGAGGACCTCCAGCGTCGCCGAAATCCCCATAGGAAAGCACTGAAATTATTATTTAATGCTTTCCTATGGGGAGGTCTAATGCATATGCGCCGCCGGCCGCGCATGCTCAATAGGTCTCCCCCACCGGCTGATGTCGGCGGGGGATGAGCGTAGGCGGAGCTTGCACCAGTGCTGAGGGACATGGGATGGGAGGTGGGAGGGAGAGGGGACCAGCAGTGCCAGGAAAACGGTCCTGGCACTGGAGAGTCCCTTTAAGTAGTCTGAGTACAGTGTCCCTATTGCACTTAGAGACAGACAGGTACTAGAGGTGATTCCGGAATGTTACCAGACTTTTGGTCTGCTAACTGACGCTGGACGTCTTCACGCTCTGCATGAGGACATCCAGCATCAGCTCTGTCCCCACGGGACAGCCTTGGTTTAAAACTGTCCTATGGGGAGGCATAATGCGCACACCACACTCGCCACGAATGCGCATTAGTGTCCCCTTGTCGAGTGATGTTGGAGAAAGCAGAGCCTCGACTCAGGGCCAAGGGACATCGGAGCTGGAATCAGGTAAGTAAAAAAATGAGTGGATGTAAAAAAAAATCCATGCAGAAATGTAACATTGGTGTTACACAATGTATAGGTAAACCAAAACAATAATTTAAAAGAACACTCCAAACAGGGCCGGCGCATCCATAAGGCGGCACAGGCGGCCGCCTTAGGGCGCACCGGCTCTGGCGGCGCAAGATTTCAGTGACCGGCAGGAGGGAAGCTCTCCCTCCTGTCAGGCCACCTTCTGGACCCCCAGCGCGGCGTGCGGCAGTGCTGAGATCAGACGTGGCGAGGGAGCTCTAATCTCTGTGTGTGTGTGTCTGTGAGTGACTGTGTGAGTGTATGTGTGTCTGTGTGTGTGAGTGTCTGTGTGTCTGTGAGTGTGTCTGTGAGTGACTGTCTGTGTGTCTGTGAGTGACTTTGTGTGAGTGTATGTGTGTCAGTATGTGTGTGAGTGTCTGTGTGTGAGTGTGTGAGTGACTGTCTGTGTGTCTGTGAGTGACTGTGTGTGAGTGTATGTGTGTCTGTGTGTCTGTGAGTGACTGTGTTTCTGTGTGTCTGTGAGTGACTGTCTGTGAGTGACTGTGTGTCTGTGAGTCTGTGAGTGACTGTCTGTGTGTCTGAGTGACTGTCTGTGTGTCTGTGAGTGACTGTCTGTGTGTGAGTGAGTGAGTGTATGTGTATCTTTGAGTGACTGTCTGTGAGTGAGTGTATGTGTGTATGTCTGTGAGTGATTGTATGAGTGTTGCATGTGGGTGTATGAGTGTGTGTTTGTGAGTGTCTGTCAAATCAGTGAGAGTATCTTTGTCATTGAGTCTGTGTGTGACTATCAGTGTGTCTGTCAATGAGTGTCAGTGTGTGTGTGTGTCAATGAATGAGTGTGTGTCAGATCAGTGAGTCTGTGTGTTTGTCAATGAGGGTGTGTGACTGTCAGTGTGTATACACCACTGAGTGTAGTGTGGCGGAGCGCAGTACAGGAGCTTCTGTTTCCTGTACCCGGCCAGACTGACCGGAGGTGCTCACTGAGAGAGCACTCCCTGTCAGTCCGGCCAGGTACAGAAAATTGAAGCTCTTGTAGGGGATATCCTCCACTCGGCAACGCTACAAGAGAGGTAGGAGGCACACCAGGAAGGGGAGTGAGACCACGAAGGGGGTGCGGGGTGTACCAAGGGACAGGGAGGGGAGGGGGGAGAAACACCAAGGGACAGGGAAAAGAGGGGAGAGGTTCAAAGAACACTAAAGGATAGGGAAGGGAGGGGACCAATAATGGACGGGGAGAGGGGCTGGTTAAGAGGCACATAGGTGAAGATGTTATTTTGGGGGGGAGGGGGGGCGGAAAAATACATCTTCGCCTATGTACCCAAAAATCCTTGCACCGGACCTGACTCCAAACACCTAAAAAACTGCCCAAAGTACCTGCCTTGCAAGGATTTCTCATTGAGCTGCATTGGGAAGGTTGTATTTGGACAGCAACAGAAAGTCTGGGCTTCGGAAGAAGGGTATGGCTTGCAAAAGCTGCAGACAAGAGATCTGCAGCATTTGTATGATATTTTATATATACCGCAAATGAAAAAGAAAAAAATAAATCCATGGATGTTTTCATTGGTAGTATATCTACTAAATGGGGATTTTATTTAATTATGTTTCATTCTTTTTGAATTTGGGTAGTGCAGAGTCCCTTTAAGGTAGCAGAGTTATGTACTAAAGTGAATACAGTTAGATTGTATGAAAAAAAAAAAAGAAAACAATATGTAGATTATATTGAAGCATTAATTTTAAGAACAAATAACTATCTACCTAACCCTGTCTACTCCAATTATCCTAGCAATAGTTAAAGATACATTATAGTATTAGGAATACTATAGTGTTCCTCTGCCTCTAACAGTGTTAGGCATATAGTGTTAAGGGTCAGGATGTCCAGGTTTGTTTGATTGAGTTAAACAGCAGCAAGTACTTTTATTGGCTGTCTGATAGACAGCCACTAGAGCAGTGATGGCGAACCTATGGCACATGTGCCACAGCTGGCACGCCGAGCCCTCTCTGTGGGCACCGGCTGGCCACCTTTGGGCCCCCCACGAGGCGGGCGACAGCTTCTATTGCGGGTTGAGGGAGTGCTGTAGCCTGAGCTCTTACTGCCGCTTAGTGATGCTGGGAGCCGGTATATGACGTCAGACCAGCTCCCGGCATCACTTTTTTTTTACTGTCTTTCAGATAGATACCTTACCTGATTTTCTAAGCTCACTAAGATGCCTCTTTCCATTTTTGCTTGCCATATTACTTGTGCTATCACTTCTCGGGTGGATGGGATTTGTATATGTTTCCAATTCTGTGCTATCACTCATTTGGCTGCTGTAATGATGTGTAAAATTAACATTGAATCCTTTATCTTCATTTTTGACTCAATTAAATTTAATAAAATTAGTCCAGGATCCATTTGTGACGAAACACCTTTTGTCACTGGATTTTTAAGTAACAAGCTGCCCTTTCCCCCTGGCTGTTGGAGGAGTCTGATTGCCAGCCTCCTTCCGCATGACTATGGCCCCTGGGAGATTTGGCCCTTTAAAAACATTATTTGGGCTAATGGATTTATATTGTGCTGCTGCTGGTCCTTTAAGAACTGCATTGTGGCTTATGGACTTGTATTGGACCATGCTGGCCCTTTAAGAACCATCTGGGGACATATTGAGACTTTGTGTGACAATGCCCCTTTAAGACGGTGTCCGCAGTGCCCCCAGACTTAGTTAAAATATGTTGTTCCTGGCTTTCTCCCACTTGGTTCAGAAAATGGGGCTTACTGAACCAAGTACCACACAGGCGGACCACCCAGAAGTGGAAGTGTGCAGGCAATTTACCTACCAGGCTGTGAGGTTACTGCAGGTTAATTGCCGACCGCAGGGTGGCCGCAGTTCGTGCAAACGAACATGTGGCGGCGGCCATCTTTGTTCATTCGAACGAGGTCAGCGATAGATACCTTACCTGATTTTCTAAGCTCACTAAGATGCCTCTTTCCATTTTTGCTTGCCATATTACTTGTGCTATCACTTCTCGGGTGGATGGGATTTGTATATGTTTCCAATTCTGTGCTATCACTCATTTGGCTGCTGTAATGATGTGTAAAATTAACATTGAATCCTTTATCTTCATTTTTGACTCAATTAAATTTAATAAAATTAGTCCAGGATCCATTTGTGACAAAACACCTTTTGCCACTGGATTTTTAAGTAACAAGCTGCCCTTTCCCCCTGGCTGTTGGAGGAGTCTGATTGCCAGCCTCCTTCCGCATGACTATGGCCCCTGGGAGATTTGGCCCTTTAAAAACATTATTTGGGCTAATGGATTTATATTGTGCTGCTGCTGGTCCTTTAAGAACTGCATTGTGGCTTAAGGACTTGTATTGGACCATGCTGGCCCTATAAGAACCATCTGGGGACATATTGAGACTTTGTGTGACAATGCCCCTTTAAGACGGTGTCCGCAGTGCCCCCAGACTTAGTTAAAATATGTTGTTCTTGGCTTTCTCCCACTTGGTTCAGAAAATAGGGCTTACTGAACCAAGTACCACACAGGCGGACCACCCAGAAGTGGAAGTGTGCAGGCAATTTACCTCCCAGGCTGTGAGGTTACTGCAGGTTAATTGCCGACCGCAGGGTGGCCGCAGTTCGTGCAAACGAACATGTGGTGGCGGCCATCTTTGTTCATTCAAACGAGGTCAGCGGTATGTGTAGCCAAATCCATGGAACTAAAATCGTTTACACATTTCCGCGAACACCGCTGAGCCTTACCTTCTCCTACACTGAACTTTTAGCTGCAGAGACTAAGTCCCGTTCGAAGATTCGAATGCACGTTCGAATGGGACTTTTTCTGCATAAAATTGACCGACCGCACAGCCAAAATCTATGGAACTGTTTTGGGCAGGAAAATGTGCTTGCGGTCGGTCATAAAGGACTTCCGTCTAACTTTTTATGTACTGGGGGGATTTGTATGATTTCTGGTTATGTTTATATTTAAAGTATGCTGATTCTGAATATGTATGTTTTATGTGAATATGATGCATATTTTTAAAGTTACAGTGTATGTATAAAAAGTGTATTTTTCCTGGCTGTGATAAATTACATTAACCCATTGTGTTCAGTAATTATATCACAGGCAAAGGGGAAGGATTTTATGTTTGTGCTGGGTGTGTTTTACAGTTTGCCTGTAAAGGATTGGCTGTACTGTGTCCCACCCTGTGGGATGTCCAAAGTACCTGCCCACTGCATAAAAGCCAGAGTGTGGTCATTAAAAGTGCAGATCATGAGGGGTGGAGCCTAACCTTCAATGGAGTAAGACGCACGAGCCCTTAGCTCTCTCACCCCGGGCAAGTAATCCGCGTCCATCAGCTACACACCGGGTGCTTCTCGCCTCCACGACTCACCCACAGACTCCCCACCACCTCCACATCACTCCACATCACTCGGACTGATGGGATTCCACACCATCCGTGGCGACGATGTTTCGCGCCAAAGAGGACCGGCGGCCATCTTGGGCCCAAAGCCAGGCAGACTCCGGCTCCGAAACCGAGGGGAGTGAGGCCGACCAACACCAGGCGACCACCCCCCTCACCAAGGAAGACCTGAGGCAATGCTCAGGGAAACGTCGGCGGACATAAAAGCCTATACAGCTGCGGCCCTGGAAAAACAAATGAAAGCTTACTGAAAGAAATGCTGATGAAGACCGCAGCCCTCGATAAGGACACAGGGATGCTGTGGCGAAACCGACCTCGCCACGTGTCCTTGGAGGGGGCTGATTGCCCGCCTCTTGCCTTTGGACTATGGACCAGACTTTATGGGAATGTGATACCCCAGATAGCCATACCATGGAGCCTATTCATATAATGAAAGACTATGGGAAAGACTTTAGCTCCATGGCAATTGTACTGTGTGAGTAGGATCTGCGCGATATTCGGTAGTTTTGTGCGTGCAGATCCCAGCTATCTGGGGATAGGTGAAATGTCTGTGTGTTATGTGTAAATGTGACTTTATATATTTTAAAGTGTTTTATGTTGTTTTGCAACCATGTGGTTAATGGAGTCTGCCTTTAGTCCTGGGTAATTGGATTACTTCTCCAATTAACTCCAGGGCAGAGGGGAGGAAACCAGGGTGCATTGTGGGGATGTTTTTCTGCCAGCCAGAAAGGAACAAAAGATACTTTTAGTAACTTTTGAACCCCTGGTCGGATTCATGCCATTTTTTAATATGTTGTTCCCCTGAATGGATTGATTGATATGTATTTTTATGTGAATGTGATGTATGGTTTTAAAGTTATGAAAGTTGTGTAAAAGTATATTTTACACTGTATGCATAATGGGATTATGTGTCACACTAAGGGGAGGGGATGTGTGGGAGGTAACATCTATGTCATAGGTTCTTTTATGCCTCCCCCTGGGTGTGGCCTGTATGTGTGAGTGGAAATAAAAGCCAGGCTGGATGAGCCAGTCCAGAGTTCCTGTTTAACCCTCAAAGTGATGTGTCGTCTCATTATTGGGGGAAGGATTTATTGCATGCTGTTCCAGTTGACTGCTAGGAGTACAAGCCTATTCGTATGGTTCCTATTCAATGGTCTACAGCATTCATATGCTTGGGAGAATTTAAAAGGTTTCTCGGATTCGGTGATTGTGGTGTCTGCCAGAGTGCTTGGAGTCCTCAGGAAGCACTAGGAGCATCCATTAATGGCGGTACCAAGTCGGGGTGCCAGGTGATCCGTTACAGATGCTTTAGGACAGGATACTGTTCCTGGAAGACAGCCTGGAGGACCTTAATAACCGATCCCGCAGACAAAACATCCGCGGTCTGCGGGAGTCAGTCCAGCCAGACGCCATACTCCCCACAATCAGGGCGATCTTTCAGTCCCTCCTGCCTAACTCTACAGAACAAGACCTATACACAGAACGGGCACATAGGGCCCTGCGCCCTCCGACCTACAACTCAAACACACCGAGGGACGTGATAACAAAGCTCCTACACTTCCCGGTCAAGGAACAGCTAATGTAAGAGGCAAGACGCTATCCGCCCATGTACCAGGGGCAGCAGATTCAATTCTTTCAAGACCTGGCACCGTCCATGCTGAGGAAACGCTTGGAGCTGAAACCTCTCACAGCGGCACTAATTGAAAATGGCTGATGCTATATGTGGGGGCACCCCTTCAAATTAACGGCGAAGAAGGGGGAACAATCCTACACCCTCCTCCAGGTCTCCGACATGAAGGACTTCGCCGACCATCTAGGGATCCTGTGGTGGAATCTCGGTAAAAATAAATTTAGTAGGCCGAGATTGCCACGTGGTATGTGCACGTGCATATACTGATGTATCGGTCGGTTGGTTGCACGTGGCAACGATACAATCAGTAGTGTACGGAGCATGTGCAGGAATAGAGGATATAGAGAATTCCCCTCCTCCATTGTGCTGGGCAAGCCATGTGGTCAAACAGGAAGTTAAAGGATCTTAACATGTATAGCATGCTATAACATGTTAAAGGATCTTAACATGTATATACCAGGAAAGGTTAAAGGATCTTAACATGCTTAGCTTGGAGGAAAGACGAGACAGGGGGGATATGATAGAAACATTTAAATACATAAGGGAATCAACACAGTAAAGGAGGAGACTATATTTAAAAGAAGAAAAACTACCACAACCAGAGGACATAGTCTTAAATTAGAGGGACAAAGGTTTAAAAATAATATCAGGAAGTATTACTTTACTGAGAGGGTAGTGGATGCATGGAATAGCCTTCCAGCTGAAGTGGTAGAGGTTAACACAGTAAAGGAGTTTAAGCATGCGTGGGATAGGCATAAGGCTATCCTAACTATAAGATAATGCCAGGGACTAATGAAAGTATTTAGAAAACTGGGCAGACTAGATGGGCCGAATGGTTCTTATCTGCCGTCACATTCTATGTTTCTATGTTTCTATAAGTTAGTCTTTGTTCTGTTGATTGGGTAAGAGTACGTGTGAGTGGAGCTGATTATGGAAGGAGCTATATACCTATATAAGGGACCTACACTGTATGATCAGGGCTCAGACTTTGCTGTTTTTGGTGACATTAGTCCCTCTGAGTCCAGGTCGGTGAATCAAATAAAGATCTCTTCCTTCCTGAAGAAACCTGTGTCCATCTCTCTGTGCTCGGCTTCCGTCAGTTTCTCCGGTATCATTTGGTGCATTGGCCGGGAAGCTCATCGTTCAACGGTAGCTGAGAAGCAGAGGCGTGAGACGGTCTATCTTTGCCCACGCTCCCTACGGCTGCACCCCTGAACTTTTGCGTTGACCTCCTTTCGTCTCGGCGCCACTGGTCTGTTGTCCAGGAGATCATCGGCCTCTACGTAGTAAGTGCTGGGGTGTCCCCGTCGATGAATGTGAACTCAGGTTCAGGAACGAGGAGGTAAGACGACTACTGTTTTAGACGGTGGACCCACTAAGGGTATTGGATACCGATTGTGCGGTAGGCCCATAAGGGGTTTGTATTGTGTATGGAATTCGCCCCCACCAGTGGAGGGAAGGAGCGAAGGCGCACCGCTCGTAATTAAACGCCCTGTAGTCAGCCCGTTTAATTTTGGTTTGGAGTCAGGCTGGGTCCTGTGTAAATAGCCCAAGCCGGACACCGGTGTCTTGTCTAGACTAGCGTATATAGGGTGTATATTTTGTTCGCTAGGTCGGAGGGACCGGGAGACTAAGCGGCGCCTGGTGTAAATTCAGTCCGCTAGATCTCAACCTATCTTGGCTAAGTGGGAAGGCGTGTAAATTTGGAACTGAAAGAATATTAGATAGTTGAATTCTCTTTTTTCATTTTATAAGATTTATTATCATTATTGCTGACTGAAAGGATATGAAACAGTTAAACTACTTTTTGCTTTGTATGCTTTAAATTTAATGTACGTCATAGAAATGCTGACTGTGAAAGACTTGAACAATAACATGCTTCCTTCTATAGGATATGATAATATGTTGACTGTGACAGACTTATACAATTCTATAGGAAATACGACATTTCAGGATGTCTTGCCCAGGATATTCATTCCAGACATATTCAAAAAAGTCTTATCTTTCCATTGTCAGTATAACATGTGATATTTAAGGAAGTAATCAATCTTATACTCTGTATGGCATATCTCATGACTCAAGTAACTTAATTTGTATAAATATTCAATACACAGTAAAGAAATTGAGAACTTGTCAAGCACCTTTTCGTGTCTGTCTGTTATTTGCTGAGCAAGTTTCTCCCGTCAATTGATGTGGTGAACAGAGGATCGAGAATTGAGGGAAATTGAGTCCAGGACAGCATTAACCCTTTCAGCTTGGTGTCTAGAAGTGGGATCAGCAAAACCATTGGGTAAGTAGCCTTTTTGTGTCTTATTTTGACACTGATTGTCTATCACCCCCTTTTGTTTTGTAAGACTGTATTCAGTAGATAAGGAAAGGTGTAAGGACTCTAGTTATATTGAGACTGTAAATAGGTCTCTGGGTTTTACTGGATAGTTGGTCTAGTATAGGGTTCTTGGTAACCCAGGTTAGTATCTAAGATAGATACAGGGTATCTCAGGTAGATACAGGTTTTGAGACTATAAAGGAGTCTCCGGTTTATTAAGACTATAGGTGTTCTAGGGAACAAGCTTTATAGAGCAAGAATAACCCAAACTTCTCGTTTCTCTGGTCACCTTGTGTCTGTTTTGTGTTTATTTTGCTTGTTAAGTAGAGACACACTATTGGTAAGTAGGTAGTGTTTCTACCCTGAGCCAGAAATATAGGAAATAAACAGTCTATTTCTTACACTTTACCTCACCCAGGGGAGTCATGTCTAAATTATGTTACTAGAGTTGGAGCACAAAGAGGATTTCTTACTATCCCCTTTGTGTCAAATTTAGCAGGATGGACAGAGACTATGAAGTCATCTGATCGTTTTCCCAGGTGTGGGGGCTAATGATGATTTCCATATGAATATGATTCGAGGTTTGTGTTTGGGAGATAGGAAGTCATGGCCGTGGTATGGTCCTGATCCAGATTGGGATAAGGAATATATGAAAGCAGGAGGTGAAAATTGGTTGCAGATAGCCCCTCATTGGTTTCCTTGTAGTGTAACAGGAAAGGTTTTAAAGGGAGCTAAGAAAAACCTGGCTAAGAGAAAGGGAACTGTTGACAGTAATACCATCTGCTTTCCCATAGAAGCCCCTCCTGAGAATCTATATCCACCACCAATTGTGCCCCCTACCCAGTCAGCCCACAGCCATGCCCAACCACAACCCCCACCTCCCTATAAAGCAATGTATCCTGCTTTACCTAATGCCCCCTCAGAGGATGACATAGAAGATATTTGTATTGCTGCAGCTGTTAATTCACAATCACAGCAATTACAGGAATCATCATCTACACCAGATTCTGATATAGAATATCCACCGTCACCTCCCGGTCCAATTAAATTAACAGTACAAACGGGAATTAAACTTAAAAGTGGCAAGATGTTAAAAACATATGTACATAAGTAAGATGATGATGATATAGAGATGCCAGAATTAGAAGGTGCTGATCTTACTGCTCCATTCATGACTGTTGGTAATCAGTTAATAATGAAACCCATTAATCCTGGAGTACTTAAGGACATTATTCAAGGTGCCCCAAACCCTCATACTAATCTCTCTGCATGCCTAATGTATCTGAAAAGAATGTGCTTAGGACAGAACATGACACAGATAGACATACAGTTAATTATAAATGGAATATGACTCAGATTCTGGTTGGGATTGGTCTAAGGTACCCTCTATCAGTGAGACAGACAATGGTACTGGAGTTGGAGAGGCTGGTAGTGATGGTGTTTATGAGCTTAGTACTGCAGCAGGATGTGCTAAAATGTGGAATGAGGTTGAAGTTGAAATGTTGAGATTATGGAAGAATAAGCAGTCTATATCCACTGCTTTGGCATGTAAGCAAGATGCAAAGGAAGAGATTGGTATTTTTGTAAAAAGGTTTTACAAATGTTGGAAGGATGAGGCAGGTTTGAAGTCTGGAGATGATATGGATCTCCTTAAAATACAGTCATGCCTTGGTAATATGTTGCCACAGTATTCTCTGCTTGTGAAACAATTGATTTCAGACTGGGCCAATTTGGATGGCTCAGATTTTCTTACCAAGCTTATAGAAAAGGAAAATGCAGGTTGTTTTGACTTGAGAAAAGATTCAGGAAGTAAGGTTGCTTATTATGCTCAGGGATTGCAACATTGTCCACCTACACAGGCCCGAGAGAGAGGATGGGATGGAGCACATAGAGCCCATGGAAGGGGTGGTCAAAGAGGGGCAAGGGGATGGAGACAGGGAAATCAGGGTTATAGGGGCAGGGGTAACCAAGGAGGAATAGACAGGAACACTTGTTTCAACTGTGGGCAGAATGGCCACTGGAGGAATGAGTGTCCACACCCCAGGAAACCCCAGCAGCCCCAACAACCCCACAATTCTCAAAATATGCCCTGTAGGCAAGAACAACACCAGGCCCACTCCCAACACCACTGGCCAGCACTTCCCCCTCCTCCCTCTCTCCAGCAAGCCCAAACTGCACCAGGGCCATTCACAGGTACCACTGACCAGCACACCCATCACATCCCATGGCCCCAATAGGGATGCCTTGAAGGTGACACTCTAACGTTTCCACTTTTGTCCTCTACTAATGATGATCAGCCTTTTTGCATTCTGGTCATAGAAGGTAGATCCTTGCCATTTTTGGTAGATACTGGAGCTACGTGTTCCAGTCTCTGTGACACCTATTATCAGGGGACAAGGAAAAAGTCTACACCTTCATTGGGTATTAATGGAGTGTCAACACCCACTTTTGTCACACCACCACTGTCTGTTTTCTGTCCTCTTAATGGTTCTTCTACTGTGCACCCTTTTCGTCTAATACCTAAATGTCCTGTTAATTTGCTGGGAAGGGATCTTCTTGGTATTCTGGGAGGTACCATTACTTGCACGCCCTCTGGTGGTATTGATGTGTCTATGCTGTGTTCTGAAACTATTGATTTGTCTGCTGTTCCTTCCTCTGTGTGGGCTTCATCTAAGTTAGATGTAGGATTTGTCAACTGCACCCCTTACAAAGCCAAACTAAAATCAGATGTAACTCCTATCTACCTTAAACAGTACCCTTTGACAGAAGCCAAGGTTGAGGGAGTTCGCCCCATGATCCAATCTTTTCTAGAACAGGGAATACTAAAGCCAGTAGTTTCCCCATATAACACACCTATTAATCCAGTTCCTAAAGGTAATGGTTATCGCTTAGTTCAGGACTTTAGAGCCCTAAATAGTTTAATTGTTCCCATTGCACCCATTGTCCCTGATGTGACATCCCTCATTACAGCCATTCCACATGATGCCACTTGCTTCACTGTCATTGATTTAAGTAATGCATTTTTTTCTATACCTATTGATCAAGAGACACAGCTACTTATGGCTTTTACTTTTGAAGGCTGTCAGTATACCTGGACACGTTTACCCCAAGGCTATGTGGATTCCCCAGCTGTTTATTCGCTGGTACTCCAACATACTCTAAAAACATGGACCCCCGGTCATGGTTCCGTCCTTTTGCAATATGTTGATGATTTGTTGTTATGTAGCCCTAGCTATGAGGCAAGCACTGTAGATACTGTCAGTTTGCTCAAACACTTAGCAACTGTGGGTCACAAGGTTGCAAAACACAAAATGCAATTGTGTAAATCAAAGGTTGATTACTTAGGTTTTGTTCTGGCTTCAGGCACCAGACAATTGAGTCCAAAACGTATTGAGGTCATTCAGAGGATTCCTAAACCCACTACTCGGAAGGAGTTGCTCACCTTCCTCGGCATGATTAATTACTGCCGCCAGTGGATCCCTGAATGCTCCCATTATGACTCAATCCTAAGGGAGGCTGTACGTTCTGACAGCCCTGAAAATGTCTGTTGGTCACCAGACATGCTAGCTGCATATATTGCCCTCAAGGTTGCTATTGTACAAGCCCCGGCTTTAGGACTACCTGTCTATTGTAAATCATTTCATTTGTATGCTCGGGACAACTGTAAAACCATGGCCGCGGTCTGTGCACAAGAGCACGGAGGCGGTATGCATCCCATAGCATTCTTTTCCAAAACGTTTCCAGCACCGGTATAAGGTATGCCGGCTTGTCTCAGAGCATTGGCAGCATGTGCAGTGGCTGTTGAGAATGCTACTACTATCACACTAGGGCATCCTACAATACTCCATACCAGTCACCAGGTCACTCAGCTTATAAAAAATATCACCACACAACACATGACAGCCCAGCGCTTAAGTGGTTATGAGATTATTCTCCTTAATACCCAGAATCTGTCTATTGTTTATAGTCCTGTTAATTCTGGTCCTATGTCTGTTTTGCATGCTATTCTTACTTCTGCATCTGACTCTGTTTCTATACCATCTGAGCCTCATAATTGTATTGAACAAATACATATTGCCACATCTCCCAGAGCAGACCTCTCCTCCACAGCACTCAGTGGCCCGGATGGGACCACTGTCTTTGTGGATGGCTCTTGCTCCAGACCAAATTACGGTACGTACCTCACAGGCTATGCCGTGGTACAGCTGCCTGATAAAATCATTGAAGCTGACACTATTTTCCAGCCGTCTGCACAAGCTGCAGAGCTCATTGCTCTCACACGTGCCTGTCAGCTTTTCTCAGGACAGCGAGTGAACATTTACACAGACTCATGATATGCTCATGGGGTAGTCCACGATTTTGGTGTGATCTGGAGACAAAGAGGTTTTGTAGGAGCCGATGGAAAAGCCATTTCACACACAAATCTCATCCAATCACTCCTAGATGCTATACTACTTCCATCTGCAGTAGCTGTTATTCACTGCAAGGCACACACTCTGGGTAGTGATGACATTTCCAGAGGAAATGCCTTGGCTGACAAAGTGGCAAAAGAAGCTGCAGCCAAGATTGTTTACTAGTAAATGTTTCCTGCTATGCTCAAACCACCGACATGTCCCACTGATAGTTTGCTGTTGCAACTTCAAGCCTTTGCAACGCAATCTGACTTTGATTTTTGGATTACACAAGGTTTAGAGAAAGATCAGAATGATCTTTTCTCTAAAGAGGGGAAAATAGGCATACCTGAAGCCAGTTGCTTTATTTTCATCAGTCAGGCACATGGTCCCGGTCACAAAAGCATAGCAAGCACCATCCAATTTCTCATGAATTCATTTTATATTAGGAATCTCAGGCAGCATGTACAGTCTTTTGTAAGAACATGTGAACCATGTATGAGAACACATCCTAATATTCCACACAAATCACAGCACGAACATTTGCCCCCTCCAGCTGCTCCTTTTACACACTTACAGATTGATTTTACTCATGTACCCAAAATTGGTAAGAAACAGCAATACTTACTGGTCATAGTTGATCAGTTTAGTAGATGGCCCGAAGCCTTTGTGACATCTAGGGAAGATGCTAGGGCTGTAGTGAAGATTCTTGCTACTGAAATTATTCCCAGGTATGGCTGCCCTCTGCAGATTAACTCTGATAATGGCCCGGCTTTTGCCAGTAAGGTTACCCAGGAACTTGCTAAATTCTTGCAAATTACCTGGAAGTTTCACATACCTTATCATCCACAGAGCTCAGGGGTAGTTGAAAGGATGAATAGGACCATTAAGGAGAAGCTTATGAAAGCTACTGCAGGAACATGGGTAAATTGGACAAAATATCTACCAGCTATTTTAGCTGAGATAAGAATGACTCCCCACAAGGTGACTAAATTATCTCCATTTGAGATTCTGATGGGACGACCTTTTCCCACACCCTGGGCCAGGGAACCGCTTGTTATAATGTCTGGGGATTTACAGCTAATACAAGAACAATATGTACAGGAATTGTTGATGAAACTGAATGGTATATATGGCAATTTTTCTTCGCAGTTTCCCTTACCTTCACAGGAACCTACTCATCCATGCCAGCCCGGTGACAAGGTGTATATCCGTCAGCTGAACAGGACCAAGAAAGGAGGATACCCTTTTGGACCACCTGCTACTGTGATTGCTGCAACCAGAACCGCTGTCCTCACAGATTCCCATGACATCTGGATTCACGCATCCCGAGTGAAGCTGTGTCCAAAGAGGGGAGCCAAGGAAGACAACACCACTCCTCGCTCGGAAACAGAAGAAGTTCCCCTTAGCGAAGCATCATGGTTTTCACACCATATCGTAGATTGAGAGGATCATACGAATCTGAGACCAAGATTATGTTGTGCGCTATGCTTTCTGGAGTTGTTATACTCCCTCTGATATTGTTCCTTAAATGCCATTATGAGTACAAATCAATGGCAAGTTTGAAACCTGTTTGTTTCTGGAAAAAGGACTCTGACACGATGAACAATTCTTCAATACCCCCAGCCCAATTAGGCCTTAGCCCCTCATCTTGCATTCGTCACACACGCTCCCGCAAGAACTTTTCTCCACCACCTTTGTATCAGCATGTAATATGCAATCATTCATTCACTGAACACATTTGGATGAATTGGACAAATAATAACCCTTATAAGTACCAGTTACCCATATGGAATGTTTTCATAGCTAATGAAACCGATGCATTATGTTTGTTTGACGGTTCACGGAAAATTGTTAGATCTTATAACGTAGAAATGTGCACAGTTAAGGTTGCTAATTACATTAGTATCTGTGCCACCTTATCTAATATAAGTTCTGATGGTAAGAAAAAAACACCTAAACATGTTTGGGATATATATTAGAAGAAAATTAGCAAGGTTGCATATCAATGTAAACAGACAGGCCTTATTACTTTTAATAGTGATTATACAAGTGGTACCATTAATTGGAAAAGGGGACAAATGTTAGTCATTATGAATGACACTGCAATTGAGAACTATACACTACCTTATATTTTTACACCTTATTACTGTCCTTTATCCTCTACCATAGAACCAAAAGTCAACAACGACACACACACACCTATTCCATCCACATGTGTTAATACAACTGTCTTCTTACAAGCTGTACATGTGTCATTAAAAATCACTACTCCTGTTGTAACATTATGTAACACAGCAAACAAAAGACAGAAAATGGAATGGTATGACACACTGTTAGGAGGTGCTGGAACCACTATGGGTATACTAAATAGTATAGACATGGAGACCCTCAAGAATAAGTTAAACACAGCCAGTATGCATATAGGGACTGGTTTCCATGCTACTGCAAACTGGGCTCCAACTGTTGTTAAATCACAGGTTACAGGATTGGATTTAGATAAATCAATGTAGAATTATTTAGATAATTTAACTGTTGCAACTATGAAATTCACTACAGGTCTAAGTAACTGGAGTACTTGTGCCATCAGGTATTTATGGATGCAACAACAAAGATCGGCATTAGAAGACACACTAATGATTCCTAAATTAGAGAAGATTAGAGGAATGCTTAATCTCACAGATAATGAATGGTTACTCCTAAAACCCAATCAACTAAATGCAAAGAATGGTTAACTGGTACTGTTTCACATTTTTCATGCTCTTGCTATTTTACATTATATCATACATCATCAAAGGATGTTAAATGAGCTTGTCAATTTAACACACTACCAGTACCAGTTTATGATCTCTTTGCCAAGAATTGAACCTGGTGGGCACCCACATACACAGGGGACTATATTTTTCCCAAAGATAATATGACCTATTCCCTCAAACATTGTGTTCTCACTGACAAAGGATATGCATGTAGACACTCGTCCCCTATTTACGAACCATGCTTACTCCAGAATGAACTTAACAAGTGCGTATGGCACATATATCCTGAAAATTATTTTACCATGACAGAAATAAATACACGACATATCTGTTTAGCTACTAATCTCCCTACAAAGATAATTACTAGCACTACAAGTATTACTCTACCTCTCCCTTTTTCAGGATGTTTGAGTAATATTACCTGGTTAGATCTTAATGGCACCCAATATTATTTCAGCGACACAATTACTTTAGACAAACATATTAACGCCCTATTAGGCTCGCTGCCTTTTGAAGATTACCATTTACCTCTTGAGACTATTGTCTCCTTAATGAAAGGAAAACAAAATATGTTTAAACATCTTGTTACACATAATGATGCTCTAGTACATACACAGGTAGCCACACATATCTTAAAAGGAGAACTCTTTAAGGTGAGTTCACAAATTCAGAATAAATTAAACCCATCATTGGTATGATGCTTTCACTGGTTGGTCTCCTACTGGATCCCAGATAATGAAATCATTCTTCTATCCTCTTGTTATTGTAGTCCTGATTTTATTGTGTATGATTTTATATAACTGCCACCCCACTTGTACATTGAGGAAGAGAATACAGAAATTAATTCATAATGCAGAACAGAAACAATTGGAAATTCTCCTCTCTGCCACTGGAGGGTATCAACCCATCTTTAAAACTGGGCCTTAGGAATTACCACATGGGAATCGAGGTGAAGAAATTAATGAAAGTCCCGCAGGGAGTGACTAGCACCCCTGAAAATACCATGTGGAGGTTTCTCTGTCCTGGTAAGATTTTATCGATAAGATGAGCAAATGTTATTTTTGCTCAAAGAGGGGGTTGAAAGAATATTAGATAGTTAATTTCTCTTATATCATTTTATACGATTTATTATCATTATTGCTGACTGAAAGGATATGAAACAGTTAAACTACTTTTTGCTTTGTATGCTTTAAATTTAATGTACGTCATAGAAATGCTGACTGTGAAAGACTTGAACATTAACATGCTTCCTTCTATAGGATATGATAATATGTTGACTGTGACAGACTTATACAATTCTATAGGAAATACGACATTTCAGGATGTCTTGCCCAAGATATTAATTCCAGACATATTCAAAAAAGTCTTATCTTTCCATTGTCAGTATAACATGTGATATTTAAGGAAGTAATCAATCTTATACTCTGTATGGCATATCTCATGACTCAAGTAACTTAATTTGTATAAATATTCAATACACAGTAAAGAAATTGAGAACTTGTCAAGCACCTTTTCGTGTCTGTCTGTTATTTGCTGAGCAAGTTTCTCCCGTCAATTAATGTGGTGAACAGAGGATCGAGAATTGAGGGAAATTGAGTCCAGGACAGCATTAACTCTTTCAGGAACCCACTAGACTATTGATAAAGT
Source organism: Pelobates fuscus (assembly GCF_036172605.1). NCBI lineage: Eukaryota > Metazoa > Chordata > Amphibia > Anura > Pelobatidae > Pelobates > Pelobates fuscus. The sequence goes on along the minus strand of NC_086326.1, from coordinate 118,788,259 downwards.
AGATAGACTAAGAGGGTTTTGTTGTAAATTCCGCCCTCTAGTTCACTATATGTGGTGCTTGGGCAGCGACGGCTAACCAAAACGGATGTAAATAGTTTTAGGTAGTCCATCGAGGTACTGGCCAATAGATTAGTTGGGAAATTGTAAATGTGTTAAAGATTATTGTAGTAGAGTGTATATCTTGCTAGATAGCGTGAGCTCTGCCGTCTAGCGAGAGTGTGAATAGTGTGTAACTGTATCATAGCGCACGGTACCATAACCATGTATTCTAATTACTGATACTGTAAATAACTACTAATAACTGTCGTTTATGTTGTATGTTAACACCATAACCACTACTAATTGAACTGTGACTTTCAAATTGTACTCTAACCAATGCTAACCGTACTATAACTACTGTTTGTAAAGACGATGTTACTAGGGTGTGTTATAGACGGGTGTTACGGTTGCCTCCAGGCTGGCTGGAAGTTGGACCGTAGAAAAGGATGAAAAAAACGGTGTATTCACAGTAACAGTAAGGTGAAAGTGAGCTCTTACACTTAAGTGAAGGGATCCCTTAACCTTCACAACATAGAACATGCAAACAGAAATATAAGTGGAGCTTCAATTTACCTTTTCAGACAATGGTATTGTACAATTGGATAAGATGCTATTATAATAATCTGCAAATAATAAACAATAGACAAACAAATCTTAGTGCAGATGGTTTTCACAGAAATATGTGTGAGAAAATAATAGATGGGTAACTCACAAACGTAGAGCCAATAAAACACTTGGCTCTGGTGGAAAACGTCTCTGGATCTTTAAAGGGAGATCCCACACCTTCTTTCAATCTCCTCCTGGTCTCCTCCACTTTAAACCAAAATAATAGGAATAGAGAAGGGCTGCTCCAAGGAAGGTTTTAACAAAATTTATTTGTATAGGTAAAAATAATAGTGAATATAAAATGATACAAAGATCAATAAAATTAATATCTATGAGTCCAAAACGCGTTTCGCCAGTAACTGGCTTCCTCAGTTGGTCTGGTGTACCTTGTGTCCTCGTGCTCTTTTATATGCGGTTTGATTCCCAAATTACCGGCATCTGTTAGACCGGAAGTTCGTTGTGTGGAACGCATATGGGGTCTGTTGGAACGCACGTTCCGTCCTACGTGCGTGCGTCCATCACGTGATACGGAAGTCTTCTTTCGTGGAACGCTAAACTTGCGTTCCACAATCAAAGATTGCTGGGATCGGCTGTTGTACTTCCCTTTCGCTTCGTGGAACGCATGGCATGCGTTCTACCATTGGATATAATGGATACTCGAAAAAAGTTCTTTGAATGCATAGTCCATTGGGTCTCAATGGACCCATATATACACAAAGGATGGGAAAAAGGGACATCATAAAATTATTGAAAAATTGTTAAAAAACATTATATTGTTAAGAATGTTTAATGTTGTTACTTTATATATGAATAAAAAATACACATAAACTTGCTATGGACTGTGAGAACTATTCATGATAAAAAAAAAAGTGTATGTATGGCATACTGTTACAATCACATAAGAGAATTCAGGTAAAAATAGGTAAAGAATCCAAACTGGTAGATTAAAGGTGTTACTATAAAAAATTTTTGTTTTTTAAAAAAATATTTTAAAAATTAAGATGGAAAAAAGGGAGGAAATTTTTTTTTTTCTAAAGGATGAGGGATATTTATAAAAAATGGCATAATTCGAAGTCTAAATTTAGACCATGGGGGACCATGGTGTTAAAATTGTAAATAAAAGACATTTCTTCTTTACCAATTTTTTTAATAAAATCTCCACCCCTCCAATTATTTTTAACCCATTTCAGTGCACAAAACATAAGACCTTGTGGGTTTTGATGGTGGTGGTGCTTAAAATGCTGAGAAACACTATGTGTTTCAACTCCTTTTTTAATATTTCTCACATGTTCGGAGATTCTAACATGGAGACACCTAATTGTCCTTCCTATGTACATTTTATTACATGGGCAAATTAATAAATAGATAATATTTTTAGAAAAACAGGTTAAGAAAAGGATGCTCCTAGCGCTCACCAAAGGACCATCAGTACCGTAGCCACCATAAGCACTGCGAACTCCACGAACCACCGCTGCTGGGCTGGTATCTCGACCTACGACCAGGATCAGGAACCAGAGCTCTTACAAGAGCTCAGTAGCTAAGGGAGTATGAAGAGCATAGCAATCCCTGTAGTGATTATAGCTGTCCCCTACAAACATGAGTCAAGGCTGCAAGTTAGAGGGTCAGAATAGGTCTGAGGTGCTGGCACACCCAGCCTGGCTTTTATTGAGGTTACATGCAAACAGGACACTCCCAGGGGGAGGCATAAAATCACCAATCACACATCTGGTGCAACCCACACATCCCCTCCCCTCAGATAAACAGTTAAACCAATTATTACATACAGTAAAAATACATGTTTTACACACACACTGTAACTTTAAAACCATACATTCAATTTCCATAAAAGTTACATATTTGAACTCAGCATACATCAAACATAAACACTTCCAAAAATCAGCCAAATCCCTCCAGTGGATCAAAAGTTAGCTGGAGGTCCCTTTATGACCGACCGCAAGCACAATTTCCTGCCCAAAACAGTTCCATAGATTTGGGCTGTGCGGTCGGTCAATTTCTGGCATAAAAACGGCTAAGTCCCATTCGAAGTGTGGCCGGTATTCGAAGTGTAGAAGTGGAGTTGATGTTAAGGGTTGGCGGCGTTCGAAGTTAAAATGGCCGCCGCCACGTGGTCCTTTGTCCGATGCCGGCCACTTCGACGACTTCGACAACTTCGGTAACTCTGGTATACCGGGCGTCATGACGTGTGGGCGTGAGTGCGTGCGTTCGCCGCGATGACGGAGTAGGAGGGGAGCCCGCCATGCCTTGCCGAGGTAGCCGCGACTGAAGGTCTTCCTCGCTCCCCCGTTCTGCAAGAGACCGACCGCACAAACTGCTTATTTTCTCCTTATTGAGTGTCCCCAGGCAGGCCTTCGGCGTTGAAACAGAAGCAAACAACAGTGCTAACGATAACCGCCGAAAACTGTGTGTCATCAGCCTCAGCTTGAGACTCGGAGTGCTGTCCTTTGAAAACATACTTTTTTCCACTCGGTGAACGTTTCGAAGTCCTGCTGGAAATGAACCATGTATCACCTTCTTACATACGCCGGGAATAATATGGTGAAGTAGAACTTTATCTATTTGAAATCTTCACATTTTGGCTGCTCTCCGTAGCAGTGAGTATAAACGTATGCCTTAATTGGCTGATATTGAGTCTAAATTCAAAAGTGCTGACATTTATACCCTGTACTCTCTATAATCTCAGCCTAATCCAGGTCAAGAAAGAGAAAAATATATAAAAAGTGGAAAAAAAGGAGAAAATATATATATAAGGAAAAAAAAAACGAGAAAGTCATGGTATCGTTATAAACACACAGGTTTTTTTTTGTTTGTTTTTCCTTCTCTCTTTTTTTTTTTTTTGGTCCTAGCTGAGGTACCAATAACTGTGCAATAAGGAGCAAAGGCTGAAAGTAAACAATCCCTGATTACAGCATAGATACCAGGCAAAGCCGATACTACATTTAAAAGAACCCTAAAGGAAAGGACGAGAGGAGGGGAGGAGTGCTGGAAAAGTGGGAAAAGGGGGGGAAAAAAAAATATATACAGAAGGCAGTAGGCAGCAGGGAGAAAGAGAAAGTAAAAGAAAAACTAAAAGTAAACGGAAAAGAGTTAAAGAAGAAATAAGCAAGTCGGAACAAAGATTGATTGATTGGTGGGCTTGTCCTCTCCACAAGCTGTAAATTGCTATAACATGGCTACGAAAAAAACACACAAAACCAAACTCTCTTCAAGGAAAGACAAGAAAGACCTCGCCCAAGATAAATCTCATGATAAATCACTAACAACATATTTTTCCCCCCAGCAACATAAGAACTCTAAACATAGATTAAATGACATGGACTTGACTTCGGAAACTTTGGATTCAGAATCAATAAGTAATCCTGATAAAGAGTTAATAACTATTTCCTTGCTCCAAACTAGTCTTAAGATCAACCTGGATGAGTTCAAAGCGGAATTGGCTTCTACTGCCACGGAAATCAAACTGGATATTAAAACGGAAATAAAAGTTCTCGCTGCAAAAATGGAAATTTTTGAAGTCCATCTCAAACAACTAGACTCTCAAGTAAATAATTTAACAGAAGATTATGATAAAACTCATCGGGACATTGTAAATCTACAAAACAAATTATCTGACCTAGAAGACCGCTCTAGGCGGAAAAATCTACGCTTTAGAGACATTCCAGAAAAAGGCAGACAAGAGGATGTAAAGCAATCCGTGATGGAGTACCTAGCTATATTGGGTGTCCCCTTTAAATCTTCAGAATTGATAATAGAAAGATATCACAGGACATTCAAACCACAAGCTATTCAAAATGATTCTCCTTGAGATATTATAGCATGTTTCTTTTCATTTGATTTCAAAGAAACCATTCTGAAATTTGCAAGAACCAACCCAGCCTCTGAAGGACCTTTTCAGAAAGTCAAAGTATTTCAGGACATATCCTTTGAAACCAGAACAAAACGAAAAACATTCAGCCTTGCTACTCGATCTTTGAGAAGCCACAATATAAAATACAAGTGGCTGTTTCCTCTAAAACTCAGCCTTTCCTTCGAAGGCAAAAGAGAAATATTTGAGACCAATGCATCTCTAACAGATTGGCTCAAAAACAATAAATTATTGCTGTAGATTCATAACCGTATACTATAGAGGGAAAAACGTAATTAAGGGAGGTCAGAAAGTGGAATAAGAGAAAAGTGATGAGAGAGAAAGAGGGAAGGGAGGGAATTTGAAATGTATATTAATTAAGGCAAATTTTGTTTTTTTTTTTAACAAATTAACAAAGGAAAAAGCAATATTCATTTGTTTTCACTGGGTATCTACAAATGCATTAATTATTTTACTCTTCGTTAATATAGACACTGTCCGGGTGTCGTCCCACTAGATGGATATCCATGTTTAAATAATCCCAATATTATTCTACATGTACTAAAGCAAATCTTATTTGATTTAACTAATATGCCAAAAAAGTGGGAAAGAAAAAGTATAAAAAGAGAGGCAATGTTGTTCTCAATGCCCTAGGCGGTTCTATATATTATATATCTGTGAATTATTATACAAATTTAATATATCACATAGCAATTGCTAGAACAAAATAGACATATATAATTGGCATTAACATTAAGGTATTGATAGATAAAAGAATGCTTTTCTTTTTTTTTTTTTTTTTTTTTTTAGGACAATTTTACCACATGACAGGAGGCTTCATATTTGCATATCTTTCTTTACTGAAAACTCCAGCAGCATAGAAACAGTAACAACCAATCAGAGAAAATATATGGTGCCCATAAAAGGCCCTGTCTATGACATCACTTCCTCTTTCTTTGCTGCTCCAGCCATCAACAGGTCAGAGTATTCATTACCTCTCTATTTATTTACAGTTTTTATCATTTTATTACCTATCTATTGTTCTTTATTCTCACCCTGCCACCTATAACCTGTCCCTTTCCCTTTCCCTTATTCAGTTCCCCTGCTTCACCGGTTTTGTTACCTTTTGTGATTTTATTGTGCTTGTGTATTTTCGCGGCGGTCCGCGGGCATCATGGCTGTCTGTGCCGCGCTCGCCGCGTGGACCGGCACTCTTTACCTACAGGGGGCTGGGTGGGGACGGGTGGGGGGTAGCCGGGGTTAAATTCTCCTTTTTCCGCGTTTTTTTCCGGCCCGCTCGCAGCCGCGGGTAGTTCTTGCTCATGCGGCCGGCGGCCATCTTGGATCTCGCGGCTCGCGAGACCCGCGACGGCCGCCCTATCCTCACGGCAGTCTGGGAATCACCCGACCGTCGCAACGAGCTTGGGGATTGCCCTCAGGGCATTTTTTTCCTCCCCTAACTCTTCTTTCACTGGCATTAGGATTACACCAAGTAAAATAACCCTTGCAAAGGGAAAACAAGCATGCAAACTTATGAAGGCTATATGACACTATTGTTTCTCTATCTGCCCTTATACTGAGCATATTTCTTAAAGGGTCCCTGCAGGGACATATGGAATATTACATCACCCCTCAGGGGATTTGACAATACTGTACCCTTCCAAGGGGAATTCAGATTAATTACCCTACACAGGGTCATATTATAATCTGCTGTGTAATTACACACTGGCTAGAGGATCAGGTGTGCTGATATTCTTAACGTTTCCCTGTTGCGATTTTTTTGCCACAGTGCCTGCCAACAGTGTCTGTCAAACAAATACTTACATGCAGGCATTAAAGGGGACACAATATTTTTCCTATACCCTACAGGAATCACCCGATCACCGCGCCCTGCAGCTGGATTAACCCCTTCAGGGGTTCCCCTCTCTGGGCACATTAATTTATTGATACAATTATACATTTTTTATTCTCACGGATATATCTCTCATAGTGCCTTACACTGGATGATTATATGTTGAGCACGCACACAATCTATGTATTATTGTGAAGCCATACAATATCACAGTTGTTATACAAAACATATACTGTACCTATAACAAGATCAACTATATCACTATACCCCACAAAGGGCATTTTGTATTACTGTACCCTACAAAGGGCATATTATATTATATTATTGTACCCTACATAGGGTCATATTATACTACTGTACCTGACGGTGCAAATTTATGTGGGTGTCCTCTGGGTATTTTTTTCATGGCACACCACCTGGGGTGACCCCCCAGATATGCATGCAAGGTCATTCATAGACCATTACATTGATGTGGGTGTCCTCTGGGTATTTTTCATGGCACACCACCTGGGGTGACCCCCCAGATATGCTTGCGAGGTCACTCATAGACCAATACGTTGATGTGGGTGCCCTCTGGGTATTTTTCATGGCACACCACTTGGGGTGACCCCCCAGATAGGCATGCAAGGTCATTCATAGACCATTACGTTGATGTGGGTGTCCTCTGGATTACCACGGCACGCCACCCGGGGTGAACCCCGATGGAATACACGAAGTCCTACGCCTCAACTTTATCACTGATTACTGCATACATATATGGATGTTTAAACACTGCCTGGCAGTTTTACATTAAAGCAACAGTACCACCTTGCTGGATACGATTTGCAGGCAGGATCATGAGTGAACTGAGTGTATTGCGGAGTACCCTTCACAGGGATACATATCTGTACAGTTTCTGTACCTGGCGTACATATTGAACGTGGGTGTCCTCTGAGTAAATTTTCATGGCACACCACCTGGGGTGACCCCCAGACATGCATGTAATACTTGTAAGGTGCCAAAAATTATAATGTGGGTGTCCTCTGGGTTACCATGGCACACCACCTGGGATGACCCCAGTCGAATACACGTGGGCCCTGCGGCTGCAGACCTTATGGAGACAGGTCCCACGCGCTTCTATTATAAGCCTGTATAGTTACATCCGTGCATACAGCTCTAGCGTGCATTTATGGTGAACCCGGCTAACCGGACTAGCACTACCGGTCAATCGCGCCTACGCCACAGCTCCCAATGGCCGGATTAAACCAATGGAGATGACCCCTCTACACTTGACACGAGTATTTCATACACTCAGACAATCTGATGCAGGCAATTCAAGCCGCTTTACCTGGGTGACCCCCAGTGCCACCAGGAGTCTAGCACCCCTACGTGCTGACCCTCAAACACTACTCCCACTGACTACCACTATCTCCCAACAGGACGAGAACGGGTCATGGAGAACACTCTCAACCCCCTAGGACTTCTAGGCATTGATAAACGACGCAGTAGCGGCCTCAGTGGAGAAGGTTTCTTGTTATGAACTCTGCCCCAAACTGCTTGCTGGAGACCTCAGCAGCAAGATAGCGTGGCCGAGCGGTCTAAGGCACTGGATTTAGGCTCCAGTCTCTCTGGAGGCGTGGGTTCGAATCCCAGCCCCACGAGCCTTCATGTCAAAACGGCAAGGGAAGTGCTCCAACCCCCCACACCCCCTGCCACTATGGTCTAAGGCAAGTCGCCCATCGAACAGACCAAGTAGACGGAACACCGGGAATCCGCGACCCTGTCCACCACAATATTCCGACAAAGAAGACTACTACCCACCACGCATGTTGGACATCGCCATCTGAGGAAGGGGAACGTGAGAACGACTAGTATTCGGCCCAGAAGCACAAATCCTACTATTGGACGGCGGGAACTTACCCACCACACTAACTTTAGCCCAAACCTCGCTGAAGCAAACCCTCCACACCCCTTCGGGGAAAGGTGTTTTTGGGAGGACTGGTCGGTAGCGGAACCGAACCACCAACCGCTTCATCTACTAGTGAGTCAGTCTATCACCAAGGGAACTCCTACGTGGTATGCAAACGCTTCAGGATAGAGAAAATCAACCTTCTACTAGACCTCCTGAATGATAGTGACTGGTTTACACATCTGGACCCCGAGGACACATACTTGTCAATATCCGCTACCCTAAACTACCTAGTTTTCCTCCGATCCCAGTGATGAGGACTAACACAGCAGTTTACGACTCCGTGGTACCTACAAGGCTACTGAAGCCGGTGAGGGCTCACATCCGCGAATTTGGACGTGCGATGTCTCGTGTACCTGGAATCCAGGCTACGTTTGCGGTCAAATTTGACGTTCACGTTCTGGACTCCACGGGTTTTTTGGTAGTACGCAGACAAATCGCTCCCCCATCTGTGTCGGGTCAGTTCCTCGGTTTCGACATCGACTTGGAGAACTACGTTCCGCGTCGGTCCCCGACAAGATCACCCCTATACGGATGGATATCGGACACGCTCTAAGGTTGGATACGATTCCTCTCGGAATACTCACCGGATTGTGGGATTCCTCTCCTCCTCCGTACAATCGATATTCCCTGACCCACTACACTACAGGGCCATGCCTCAACTGCTGGCTAGACACGTACACGCCGGTCACTCATGCGACCACTGGATCCCACTGTCGGCAGAAGTGAGGACGGAATTCCGATGATGACTACTTCACTTGCAAACTTGTATTGGCAAATCGATCTTTGACTCTTCCTCCGGATGCGTAGTGGTGGATGAACCCATACAAATGGACCCAACCGCTCTCCACAATGGCAAGGGTGCTTCGATACACACGCACACACAGGATATCGCTCCTGCTCATGACACCACTCGGACAATGCCAACCGTGGTTCCCGGATCGCCTGGGGGCGTCTCGCGGAGACCCTCTACCACTCCCTACCTTCCCTCTACTTTGGACGGGACATCAAGGGGAAGCCCACTCCTTTGTCATGGAAGGACGACTGGCACTAGTGGACTGGACGATTTCAGGGCCTCCTGAAATGTCCACGACCTAGAACCCCAACTAAGACCTCTGATGGGACTCAGGCTCCTGGCACCAGGAAATGCTATATTTCTGCCTGATCGGCCTGGAGTGTTTGGTGGGTGGAAAGGGATTCCGATCCCTTTACCGCACTTGCCCCACCGATCCTTAACTATCTGTCACACCTGGTCTCGTTGGGGCTGTCATATCGATCCCTCAACGTGATCGGATCTGCCATATCGGTGGCGCATGTTCCGGTACAGGGCGGACCAGTAGGTCAAGATCCACTGGTTTGTCGACTACTACGGGGGTGCCGAATTATCAAGACCCGGCACCCAAGTATTCACACCTCTGGCAGGTGGATGTGGTGCTGTGATTCCTTGGGGGAATAGCAGGACAATCCTTGTTTGTCACTGAAACAACTTTCAGCCAATCTAGCCCTCTTGTTATGCCTCGTCTTATTTAGACGGGTGACGGACGTTAGGGCTTTCGATATGGATGTTTTTTCTCTCTCACACCAGGCGGGATTACCTTTACCATATCGAGACGAACTAAGTCCAGTTCATCTTCGGTGTCATACCCATATTTTGTGTCAGACTCCAAACTAGGTGTGGTCGGAACGCTAATGGGGTATACCGAAATCATTCCCCCTTCGTATTCATGCGACGGGTCTACTCCTGACTTCTTACGTGGAACCTCATGGAGAGGTGTCTACCGCTACACTGGCCAGATGGATCCGCTGGCTATTGCATCTAGCGGGCGTCGAACCTTGTTTCGGAGCCCACTCGGTCAAGGGAGCGGTGGCCCCACAAGTCCTTTTCGGCCGACGCTTCCCTAACCGACATTATACGATGCGCGATTTGAGCGCAAGAGGGTACGTTTAGAACGCTCTATTTCGGCAAACATCTCATACTTCCTTCACACTGGTCAATTCTAAGCTTTAAAAATGCAAATATGAAGCCTCCTGTCATGTGGTAAAATTGAAGATTATACTAGCTTTAGTGTACTAATAATCTTAATTTTAGTAATGACAGGAGGCGAATATTTCCCACCCTATAGGATCCCTCCCATGTTTTCTCGTGTTGAACTGAATATGCCCTCTATGTTCAGGAAGGTAAGTACGTTATGGTTGTATGTTTGCTACTTAGATATGTGGCTTCAGAGACTTGTATAGGTTGAATAATTAGACATGTACCTTGAATTACGTTGTGTTTACAGATTCTTAATTATCATTGCTTTAGAATTAATATATATTGATATGTTACTCATTCTAGTATCCATTGGTATATCAGATTCTTAATGTTTATTTTATGCGGACAAGCTACCACGCCAGAGTCCTTTCACCTTTTTCTTTTTCTTACAGCGTGAACGTCTTCTCATCAAGACAAAAACTCGCCTTCCATAACTCTACATCACGGAACTACTGGAGTTGATTATTCTAATATGTTGTGGAACTGTTGACGTAATATGATTATGTTTATTGTTGCTATTTATTGTTTCGCTTCAAAGAAAGAGGAAGTGATGTCATAGACAGGGCCTTTTATGGGCACCATATATTTTCTCTGATTGGTTGTTACTGTTTCTATGCTGCTGGAGTTTTCAGTAAAGAAAGATATGCAAATATTCGCCTCCTGTCATTACTAAAATTAAGATTATTAGTACACTAAAGCTAGTATAATCTTCAATTTGTTCTTACTCTATATTGGTGGGTAAAATACCTGGAAAAAAAAAACAACATATAATACCACTTTTTGTGCTCACATATTATAAAATGCACTAAATATATAAATTAGTCACTATAGGTATCCTATAGGTATTGTGTTATAAGAAGGATACCCATGTCTAAGTAAATTCACTTTTACTCTATAGGTTTTATGTAAAACTGTTGCTAATTAATTAATACTTTAAAAGCTAACACTTAGGAGTTGACCCAAATGTAATAATACACTACAAATTTACTAATTTCTCCACAAGCTTAAGCCACGAGCTATTAGCGTTTACACACAATATATTTTCATTGTGCGCACCATGTACAGATAACGATAGACTAATGAAGATATTTATAAATTAAATAAAAACTTGGTGAATTTTTCTTTTTTTTTTTTTTTCTCTCTCCTTCTCCCCTTCTTTCTTTCCCTCTTTTAGTCTCTCTCCCCCTTCTATATAATGGGAGAGAGACAATACGATAGAGGGAGGGCATTTCAGGGGCGGGTTTCTAACTCAGGCATGGTTCAGGGTTTCCACTCTTGTGTAGGTATGCTACTCGATTTTCATTGTGCCTTTATGGCTTTCAATGACTACTATAGCATTAGGTTTTTACCTAAATGGTTGACTGTGGATGGGGGTCTTACTCAGCGCCCGCCATCAGATGGTATACATGTTGTGTGTTGTTTTTCCTTTTTTTTTTTAAAATGTTAGTGTGACAAGTTATTTTTGGTTTTGTTTTTTTCAGGAAGTCAAAAGATACTGTCTATATGTTTTTCTATGTTGAATTTTTTATCCCTGAATGTTCAGGGGCTTAATACAAATAAGAAAAGGCACAGACTGTATGATTCGTTGATGAAATTAAACACACAGGTAGCGTTTCTACAAGAAACGCACTGGCTTAAAGACACCAAACAAACTTGGGGTGGAGAAAATTTTGCAACGGTGATTCAGGCCTCACTAACAGAAAAAAATAAAGAGGTGTGGCAATTATATTCAGAAAATATATTAACTTGGATATTCTCCATATTGAATTGGACTTAGAAGCGAGGTTCATTATTCTATTATGTAAGATTGAAGATAGAGTCTTTACCCTGGTTAATGTATATTTACCTAATGTTGATCCAATGACCAAATTTTCCCTGATAATGGATAAAGTCGATAAAATTTGCAGGGGACATTTGATCATTGCCGGGGACTTTAACTGTGTTAGTGATCCAGTTATGGATAGAACTTTTTTGTCTCCCTTATCAAATAACAAAGGAGCTATTAAACAAGCAAAAAAATTGAATAATATCTGTAAACAATATAATCTATACGATACGTGGAGACTATTACACCCTTCTGAAAAAGATTTTTCCCATCTATCCGGGGTGTATGGTACTTACTCCCGGATAGACTTTTGCTTAACAAGTGCCAACACGATTCCGCTCTTTAATCATATTAATCTAATGGAAAACACTTGGTCAGACCATAGTTTCGTCCTATTTGATCTTGGGGATTCCCCCCCTTTACATCGTAATACTTGGAGACTAAATGATAACATTTTAAAAGACCCTAGAAATAGGGAAGACCTTACCAAATTATTGAAATATTTTTGGGCAGAAAATGATCCGGGTGATACCTCTCCGTTAATAAATTGGTGCACTCATAAATCGGTAATGAGGGGCTATCTAATCAAAATAGACCACTTTTTTAAGAAAAAGAACGGTACAATACTGCCTGACTTATATACCGAATTCTACTCATGTTCTAAAAAGAATAAATTACAATCCTCTCCGGAGTTGAGAACCCAATTAAAAGTTTTACAAACTCAAATTAACCTAAAAGAAGAGGAAAAAATTAAGCAAAATATATATAAATTAAAATTGAACCATTATGTCTCGGGTAATAGAGCGAGTAAAGGTTTAACTAGGAGATTACGCAATCAACAAGCAAAAAACAGGGTAGAAAAGCTGGTGGTTGACCATATTGTATATTCCACTCCATCTGAGATTGGACAAAAGTTTAACCAGTTTTATCAAGACCTTTATAATCTAAGGCTATCCCCAGAAACCAAAGACATCAAGGAATATTTATTAAATTCCCAAATGCCGAGAATTTCTTCCCAGGATCTGACCAATTTAAATAGAAAGATTTCATCTGAAGAAGTACAATTTCAAATTGAGAGATTAGCTATAAATAAAACCCCTGGTCCCGATGGTTTTTCAAACTTATATTACAAATATATGAAATCCCATCTTTTAAAACCTCTTATGGAAATGTTTAATCAACTCGCAGAAAATGAGGCCATACCTAAGGAATTATTACAATCAAATATCGTCCCAATTTTAAAACCTGGGAAAGACAGTAGGGACCCAAGAAATTACAGACCGATCGCATTAATCAATGTAGATATGAAAATATATTCCGCCATTATTGCTGAGAGATTGAAAACGATCATTACAAAATTGATCCACCCAGATCAAATAGGGTTCATTCCCGGAAGGTGGGCATCAAATACCGTATATACTCGAGTATAAGCCGACCCGAATATAAGCCGAGGCCCCTAATTTTACCCCAAAAAACTGGGAAAACGTATTGACTCGAGTATAAGACTAGGGTGGGAAATGCAGCAGCTACTGGTAAATTTCTAAATAAAATTAGATCCTAAAAAAATTATATTAATTGAATATTTATTTACAGTGTGTGTATATAATGAATGCAGTGTGTGCGTATGAGTGCAGTGCGTGTATGAGTGCAGTGCGTGTATGAGTGCAGTGCGTGTATGAGTGCAGTGCGTGTGTGTATGAGTGCAGTGTGTGTGCGTATATATTAATTGAATATTTATTTCCAGTGTGTGTATATAATGAATGCAGTGTGTGTGTATGAGTGCAGTGTGTGTGAGTGCAGTGTGTATGAGTGCAGTGTGTGTGAGTGCAGTGTGTGTATGAATGCAGTGTGTGTATGAATGCAGTGTGTGTGAGTGCAGTGTGTATGAGTGCAGTGTGTGTGAGTGCAGTGTGTATGAATGCAGTGTGTGTGAGTGCAGTGTGTGTGAATGCAGTGTGTGTATGAATGCAGTGTGTGTATGAATGCAGTGTGTGTGAGTGCAGTGTGTGTGAGTGCAGTGTGTGTATATGAATGAAGTGTGAGTGTGTGTGATGCAGTGTGTGTTTGTGTATGTGTTGGTGGGGGTGGGCATTTAATATATTATTAATTATTATTTTTTGTAATTTTTTTTATATTATTATTTTTTTATATTATTATTTATTATTTAATTATTATTTGTTTAATTTTTTTTATATTATTATTTTTTTTTGTATTATTATTATTATTGTTTTTTTTAATTATATATTTTTTTTCATCCCCCTCCCTGCTTGATACATAGCAGGGAGGGGGGCTCCTTCCCTGGTGGTCCAGTGTCATTGGTAGTTCAGTGGGGGGGAGAGGGGGGCTGGCAGAGCTGTACTTACCTTTCCTGCAGCTCCTGTCAGCTCCCTCCTCCTCCGCGCGGTCTGTGCAGCTCCCTCTGTCAGCTCCCAGTGTAAGTCTCGCGAGAGCCGCGGCTCTCGCGAGACTTACACTGGGAGCTGACCGAGGTGCTGAACGGACGGCGCGGAGGAGGAGGGAGCTGACAGGAGCTGCAGGAAAGGTAAGTACAGCTCTGCCAGCCCCCCTCTCCCCCCTGTCTGTATTATGGCAATGCAAATTGCCATAATACAGACTATGACTCGAGTATAAGCCGAGTTGGGGTTTTTCAGCACAAAAAATGTGCTGAAAAACTCGGCTTATACTCGAGTATATACGGTAATACTCGAAAGCTTATAGATATTATTGGCTTAGCTAAAGACCATAAGGAGCCCCTCCTGGCCCTGTCTCTGGATGCAGAAAAAGCGTTCGACAGGGTCGGGTGGGACTACCTTAGAGAACTCCTTAAGGCATACGGCTTTAAAGGATGGATATATACTGCAATTATGGCACTGTATTCTTCCCCTTCTGCTAGAACTGTAGGTCCCAATATTACTTCGTCCTGGTTCGATCTTAAAAACGGAACAAGACAGGGGTGTCCCCTGTCACCGATTCTGTATTTTCTTTCTCTTGAACCTTTTGCGGTTAACATTAGAAACAACCATTTGATTAAGGGGGTCCCCATTAAAACTCAAGAGATAAAGATTGCACTATATGCTGACGATGCCTTGGTTATTCTCACATCTCCGGAGGAATCATTAGCCGCACTAATGAAAGAAATAGATACATTTTCCAATATTTCTAATTTCAAGTTAAATGTATCAAAATCCACAGCTTTAACCATCAATTTATCTCCGACACAGGTTGAAAGATTATCCCAAAAATATCAATTTATTTGGACTGACATAGAAATTAATTATCTGGGTCTTAGCTTTCCAGCAAATGCCTCCCATATAATGGAGAGGAATGTAATGCACTTAATGAAAGATATGAATCAAAATTTAAAAAAATGGAAAAACCTTGAGACCTTATGGACAGGTAGAATTAATATTATTAATTCCTATATTTTACCGAAATGGCTGTATCTGTTTTCAATGGTCCCTCTCAAAATCCCTAAAGGTTGGCTTTTAATGATCCAATCGGCTATTAATAAATTCATCTGGAATAATAAAAAGCCTAGAATAAGTCAAAAAAAATCTCAAGAAAACTGTCCCAGGGAGGGCTAAATTTCCCAAATATCATAAATCTTTATTATGCGAACATTATACGTCATATTTACATTTTACAAGTACCACAATTTTTTTCCGAACCCTGGTATAAAATGGAATCCGAAGCTATACACGCTTCTAGCCTCTATTCCTATATTTGGTCAGATCCTGGTAAGCTCTCGAGAGTTCTACCGTACTTCTCAATATCGCTGGCCCACACTTTGGAAATATGGACGGAAATTAAGAAAATCTTGGGTTTAACCAATCGAATTCTTAGAACCTGCAAATTAAATATATTAGAAGCTAATGTAGAAGATTTATCATTGAGACACTGGCCTAATAAGGACACTTTAACCTTAGCGGATATTATGCAGGGTGATAATATTTTACCCTTTCAACAGTTAGTAGATAATTTGCATATTCCATCTAAAGAAATATTTACTTATTTCCGTATTAAGCACTATATTCAGAAACATGTTGTTCAATCTACATTCCCATGTGTTAAAGAGTTGCAAACTCTATTTTCTTTTCAAACTGTACCCAAGATTATCTCGGTTGCCAACTCGTTACTTAAAGGTCTAAATCCCTTCCCGTATAGACTGGTTAAAATATGGGAAAACTAACTTAATCTAGTGATCTCCCCAAACGACTGGTTTTCCTCCTTAATTTGGGTAAACAAATATATTCATGGATTGAACCTGACTGAGTGCCACTTTAAGCTTCTGTATAGGTGGTACTATACTCCAACAAGGTTGGCTAAAATGTATACTTCTCAAGATTCAACTTGCTGGAGATGTGGCACCTATTCAGGCACATATATCCATATTTGGTGGTATTGCCCAGCACTTAAGCCATTATGGGCCTGGACCTTTAATATCTTTTCGGAAATATCATTGAATGAGGCATCGTTTAAAGATACAAATAAAAATCCAGCCTCGGCCCTCCTTCATCTGAATTGGCCTTTTAAATCAAGTAAATATAGATGTTTAGCTACTCACTGCTTTATTGCAGCCAAAGTTACTATTGCAAGACAATGGAAATCTTCCGAGCCTTTCCAGAAGGCTTCCCTAATCAAACAAGTTACATTTCAATTAACAATGGAAAATGATATTCTTAATACCTGGTCACTGGCCTCAAAAAAAAGAGACTGGTATTTACTTTGGTTAAACACCTGTTCCTTACTATATGGCAATTTATACATTTTTCAAGTGACGGGGGAGGGGACGGGGGCCTGAACGAGGTAGCCCTAATCATTCAGTAGAAATACCTGTATGGACAACAGCTTTCTTAGTTTGTGTTTATCTTTTAGGGATTTACTCCCTAACAGATTTTCACAGACTTTTGGTTTATAATATAATAACGACTTCCTCAACTAATTTTTTTTTTTTTCTTTTTTTTTCCTTATTGGCTTGTTCTTTTTCTGTGTCTGTTTGGAGGATGGCTTGTCGCATCCTAATGAATGCATTCTCTTTATATAGTAGGATCTACTTATATTATTCGCTGTATTATGCAATATGTATGTTTGTAATGTATGTATTTCTCGAATTGTAATGTAATATAAAATATAAAAAAATCTTTTGAATAAAGAAGTATTAAAAAAAAAGATAGTTAATTTCTCTTATATCATTTTATACGATTTATTATCATTATTGCTGACTGAAAGGATATGAAACAGTTAAACTACTTTTTGCTTTGTATGCTTTAAATTTAATGTACGTCATAGAAATGCTGACTGTGAAAGCATTAACATGCTTCCTTCTATAGGATATGATAATATGTTGACTGTGACAGACTTATACAATTCTATAGGAAATACGACATTTCAGGATGTCTTGCCCAAGATATTAATTCCAGACATATTCAAAAAAGTCTTATCTTTCCATTGTCAGTATAACATGTGATATTTAAGGAAGTAATCAATCTTATACTCTGTATGGCATATCTCATGACTCAAGTAACTTAATTTGTATAAATATTCAATACACAGTAAAGAAATTGAGAACTTGTCAAGCACCTTTTCGTGTCTGTCTGTTATTTGCTGAGCAAGTTTCTCCCGTCAATTGATGTGGTGAACAGAGGATCGAGAATTGAGGGAAATTGAGTCCAGGACAGCATTAACTCTTTCAGGAACCCACTAGACTATTGATAAAGTAGATAGACTAAGAGGGTTTTGTTGTAAATTCCGCCCTCTAGTTCGCTATATGTGGTGCTTGGGCAGCGACGGCTAACCAAAACGTATGCAAATAGTTTTAGGTAGTCCATCGAGGTACTGGCCAATAGATTAGTTGGAAAATTGTAAATGTGTTAAAGATTATTGTAGTAGAGTGTATATCTTGCTAGATAGCGTGAGCTCTGCCGTCTAGCGAGAGTGTGAATAGTGTGTAACTGTATCATAGCGCACGGTACCATAACCATGTATTCTTATTACTGATACTGTAAATAACTACTAATAACTGTCGTTTATGTTGTATGTTAACACCATAACCACTACTAATTGAACTGTGACTTTCAAATTGTACTCTAACCAATGCTAACCGTACTATAACTACTGTTTGTAAAGACGATGTTACTAGGGTGTGTTATAGACGGGTGTTACGGTTGCCTCCAGGCTGGCTGGAAGTTGGACCGTAGAAAAGGATGCTCCTAGCGCTCACCAAAGGACCATCAGCACCGTAGCCACCATAAGCACTGCAAACTCCACGAACCACCGCTGCTGGGCTGGTATCTCGCCGTCTGCTCTGCGCCCTGGACCTACGACCAGGATCAGGAACCAGAGCTCTTACAAGAGCTCAGTAGCTAAGGGAGTATGAAGAGCATAGCAATCCCTGTAGTGATTATAGCTGTCCCCTACAAACATGAGTCAAGGCTGCAAGTTAGAGGGTCAGAATAGGTCTGAGGTGCTGGCACACCCAGCCTGGCTTTTATTGAGGTTACATGCAAACAGGACACTCCCAGGGGGAGGCATAAAATCACCAATCACACATCTGGTGCAACCCACACACCCCCTCCCCTCAGATAAACAGTTAAACCACTTATTACATACAGTAAAAATACATTTTTTACACACACACTGTAACTTTAAAACCATACATTCAATTTCCATAAAAGTTACATATTTGAACTCAGCATACATCAAACATAAACACTTCCAAAAATCAGCCAAATCCCTCCAGTGGATCAAAAGTTAGCTGGAGGTCCCTTTATGACCGACCGCAAGCACAATTTCCTGCCCAAAACAGTTCCATAGATTTGGGCTGTGCGGTCGGTCAATTTCTGGCATAAAAACGGCTAAGTCCCATTCGAAGTGTGGCCGGTATTCGAAGTGTAGAAGTGGAGTTGATGTTAAGGGTTGGCGGTGTTCGAAGTTAAAATGGCCGCCGCCACGTTGTCCTTTGTCCGATGCCGGCCACTTCGACGACTTCGACAACTTCGGTAACTTCGGCACTTCGACAGCTTCGACAGCTTCGACAGCTTCGACTGTGTCCGAAGTGTCATATACAAAAGTACCAATCCTTCCCCAAAGTATTTAGAGAGCTAGGGACAGTATAATACAATCCACCTGCCCAAAAGTAGTTCTTAAAGGGTCAGTACATTATGGTAGCAGTCCATAAGCCCCAATTCAGTCCCTTAAAGGGCAATATCTCCCAGGGGCCATAGTCATAAGGAAGGAGGCTGGCAAATAGGCTTCTCCACAATCCAGGGAAGCAGGGCAATTTTCCATTTAAAGGGCCAGTTACAAATAGCAGTTTGTAACATATCTCCCCTTTTGGAGGGAGACTAACCAGGCACCTGACCTTCTGTCGGTCAGTACCTAAGTTAGTCTCGCAGCCCACCCACAAATAAACATTAGCAACAAAGTAGCCCCCCCACAATAAGTAGTACTGGCCTGTAGGTTCCAGGTTGTAGGATGAAAGTGTAGCATCCTTGGCCTTCCTGGTGCAGCTGGGCAAATAGCTGGTGGTACTTGGGGGCAGAGGCTAGCGGCACTCTTCCCTGGTGCCACCGCTTCTGCTGGGGGAATTGGGGCATAGTCCTGCCCGGTGGCAAAGGGAACATGGGGGTCAGTGGGGGTTAACATCTCCGCTGTTAACCCTGGGCCCAAGTTAGGAGTTAGCTGGGGAGGGGGAGATTGGCTTACCTCCTCCTCTTGATACTCCTGCGGCCGTTGGGAAGGGAGGTCGATGCTCTCTGCTCCCTGTGGAACATGCTGCGACTGGGCAGAGAGACCGGTTGTCTCCTCTCCCTGGAAGGCACACTCCGGCTGGGGAGGGAGGTCAATGCTCTCCCCTCCCTGTAGCTGGGTCTGTCGCTGGGGATCTGGGCCGCCTGCCCAGCATCCCTGTAGGGCCGGTAGAGAGACTGCGGTCCCATCTCCACCTGCCTGCTGGGGGTCCTCCCAGGACCAGTCTATGAAGCCTGCTGCCTCGGGTATCTCTGGTTGGGGTTGGGGAAGGAGACCGGTTGTCTCTTCCCTCTGCACGGTATACTGCCGCTGGGGAGGGAGGTCGCTGCTCTCCTCTCCCTGTAACTCAGGCTGCCGCTGGGGAGGGAGGTCGTTGCTCTCCGCTCCCTGTAACTCACCCTGGGGTTGGGGATCTGGGCCGCCTGCCCAGCATCCCTGTAGGGCCGGTAGAGAGACTGCGGTCCCATCTCCACCTGCCTGCTGGGGGTCCTCCAAGGACCAGTCTATGAGGCCCGCTGCCTCGGGTACCTCTGGCTGCTGTTGGAGAAGGAGACTGGTTGTCTCTTCCCTCTGCACGGTGCACTGCCGCTGGGGAGGGAGGTTGCTGCTCTCCTCTCCCTGTAACTCAGGCTGTCGCTGGGGAGGGAGGTCGCTGCTCTCCGCTCCCTGTAACTCACTTTCTCGCTGGAGACGGGGTGTCCATACCCTCAAACCCCACAGTAGGTGCTCAAAGGCTCGTGCCGCTTCGTTCTCCGCCCTCAACTGGCGCATCACTTGATGGACCACCTCGTTTGAAGGGTTTGGGCCATACAAGACCAGCCGCTGCTTTACCTCTGGAATGTAATCAGCGCCCTCATAGCAACGGATCAGGCTGAGGTGCTCTTCACAGGGTTCTAACCAGTGTCTTGTCAGCTCCATGCTGCTGTAGGTAGGGACACTGCTCAGTGGCTAGCGTTGCCCTCAATACTCTCATACGATACCAGTGCTGTTGGGGTGCTGCTCCTTGCGCTAGGACGCCATCCCACCGCTGCCACCAAATTTTACGGTTGCCTCCAGGCTGGCTGGAAGTTGGACCGTAGAAAAGGATGCTCCTAGCACTCACCAAAGGACCATCAGCACCGTATCCACCATAAGCACTGCGAACTCCACGAACCACCGCTGCTGGGCTGGTATCTCGCCGTCTGCTCTGCGCCCTGGACCTACGACCAGGCTCCAGGTTCCAATAGGCGAACCTCTTCCTTCTGTAGAGCGAAGCAGGATCAGGAACCAGAGCTCTTACAAGAGCTCAGTAGCTAAGGGAGTATGAAGAGCATAGCAATCCCTGTAGTGATTATAGCTGTCCCCTACAAACATGAGTCAAGGCTGCAAGTTAGAGGGTCAGAATAGGTCTGAGGTGCTGGCACACCCAGCCTGGCTTTTATTGAGGTTACATGCAAACAGGACACTCCCAGGGGGAGGCATAAAATCACCAATCACACATCTGGTGCAACCCACACATCCCCTCCCCTCAGATAAACAGTTAAACCAATTATTACATACAGTAAAAATACATGTTTTACACACACACTGTAACTTTAAAACCATACATTCAATTTCCATAAAAGTTACATATTTGAACTCAGCATACATCAAACATAAACACTTCCAAAAATCAGCCAAATCCCTCCAGTGGATCAAAAGTTAGCTGGAGGTCCCTTTATGACCGACTGCAAGCACAATTTCCTGCCCAAAACAGTTCCATAGATTTGGGCTGTGCGGTCGGTCAATTTCTGGCATAAAAACGGCTAAGTCCCATTCGAAGTGTGGCCGGTATTTGAAGTGTAGAAGTGGAGTTGATGTTAAGGGTTGGCGGCGTTCGAAGTTAAAATGGCCGCCGCCACGTGGTCCTTTGTCCGATGCCGGCCACTTCGACGACTTCGACAACTTCGGTAACTTCGGCACTTCGACAGCTTCGACAGCATCGACAGCTTCGACTGTGTCCGAAGTGTCATATACAAAAGTACCAATCCTTCCCCAAAGTATTTAGAGAGCTAGGGACAGTATAATACAATCCACCTGCCCAAAAGTAGTTCTTAAAGGGTCAGTACATTATGGTAGCAGTCCATAAGCCCCAATTCAGTCCCTTAAAGGGCAATATCTCAAAGGGGCCATAGTCATAAGGAAGGAGGCTGGCAAATAGGCTTCTCCACAATCCAGGGAAGCAGGGCAATTTTCCATTTAAAGGGCCAGTTACAAATAGCAGTTTGTAACAACGGGTAATTTAAATATTGAGAATTATAACGTGGGTGATTGTATAGTTTCGCCAAAAGGTACAGTATTAGTTATTTAGTGACTAGTGTAACAGCTGTGTGTGTACGGGAATTCCCTGTATGTTTTGTTGTGTGCGTTTGGCCTAGTAACTGTACCACGTGGTGCTGTTGCCAAGGGGAACGAGTGTGACTGTTGGAAGTGTGTTTGTTTGCTTCTGTTGGAGACGACGCTCCATTGTTAAGTATGGGTGCGTCGGATTCAAAGATTATTGATCCCTTAGAATGTATGTTAAAAAACTTTAAGAAGGGATATAATGTATACGATTTTGGAGTAAAGATGTCTCCAACACGCCTGACTACTTTATGTAGTAGGGAATGGCCCTCTTTGGTGGCTGCATGGCCACCACGTGGTAGCTTTGATCCTAATCTGGTGCAGCACGTACACATGGCTGTATCGGGTAGGCCTGAACTTTACGGCCAGTTTCCGTATATTGATTGTTGGAAGCAGGCCGTAAATGACTTGCCAAAATGGATCAGGGTATGCCACGAGGAGCAATGTCGCCTCATGGTGGCCAGAACTCGGTTGTCCACTCTGGACGTGATTACGCCCATTCCGGACACGCCCCCTGAGTCAGAGATCCCCATGCCGCCCCCTTACTCCTCCTCTACAGGAAGAGAAAGAGGAGGTGCCCCGTTGTCTCCACCTACCCCCTCCTCTAGCTCAGAGTCTAGCCCACTTGTTTTAAATCCTCCCCTTCCGGTACCTACCCCTATTAACCCCACCTATCCAGATTTGGCGTAATTTCTAGTTCCTGGTCAGGCTCCTCCCAGCCATGCCCGGAATATTCTACTTACTGATCTTCCCTTCAGTAAAGAAAAAGTGTCCCCTTCCCCTCGTCTTACTACCCCTCGACCGGAACCCATAACTGACATCCCTCAACGAAGCCCCATACTAACCCGACAACTGACCGGTACCCTCCAACCCTGACATTATCAAATGCCTCTCCGACTGACACCGGGATCGACACATATTAACGGTGAGGGCCAGTTACAACATGCTGACCCCGTCTTTGTTTACGTTCCCTTTACCACAACTGATTTATTCAACTGGAAGACCCATAACTCCTCCTACACCGTTAACCACAAGCCATGACAGATTTGATTACCTCCATAATCCAGACACATAATCCCACTTGGGCTGATTGCCAGCAATTGCTTATGACATTGTTCAATAACGAGGAAAGAACCCGGATAAATCAGGCGGCAATTAAAGCGCTTGAAGAAGTGGCCCATACTCAAAATCAGGCCAACCCGGCAGCATGGGCCGCAGCCCATTATCCAAATGCAGATCCGAATTGGAATGTCAATGGCGCAGACATGGCCCATTTAAAAGCTTACTGGGATGCCATTATTGCTGGCATGAAAGCCGGAGGGAAAAAGGCGATCAATATGTCAAAGACGGCTGAGGTATTGCAGAAATGTGATGAGTCGCCCAGTGCCTTTTATGATCGATTATTGGAGGCATACCGGTTGTATACCCCCTTTCATCCAGAGGCTCCTGAGAATTCCCGGATGGTTAACTCTGCCTTTGTCAGCCAGGCCTACGGAGATATAAAGAGAAAGTTACAAAAGTTAGAAGGGTTTGTAGGGATGTCTATAACTCAATTAATGGAGATAGCGAATAAGGTATATATGAATAGGGAGACAGAGACGAAAAAGGAAGAAGAGCGAAAGATGAGAAGGAAAGCAGATATGTTAGCAGTAGCTATCGCGGGTGTAGATAGAAGGGAAAAGGAAGTATATAGGGGAACTGAGAAAAGCGAGAATAAGTGGAATAGGGAGCCTTTAAGTAGGAACCAATGCGCTTATTGTAGGGAAGAAGGGCATTGGAGAAGTGAGTGTCCACAGAGGGAACAACATGAGAGAGAGATAGAACAAGGGCAGGATATAGCAATAATTATAGAGGCAGAGCGAGAGGAAGAGGAGGCCCTGGAGGAAATGGTGGGAATAATAGAGGAAGCATTAATGGGGATAGGTATTACCCAGCAGCGCAGAAACCCAGAGAGAGAGAAGATAGGGACTTTGGCTGACACTGTCATGGAGGACTATTGATACCGACCGGGCTCCATCCCCCTTGGCCGAGCGGAGCCTATGGTCGATGTAGCAATAGGGGGAAAAAGGAGTTCTTTCATGATCGACACTGGTGCTGAACATTCTGTGGTGACTGACCTAGTCGCTCCTCCTTCAGGAAGAACTATCACCGTAATAGGAGCAACTGGAAAGAGTGCTGCTAAACCGGTTCTTAAAAGTCGACTCTGTACACTGGGAGGCCACGTAGTAAAACAGCAGTTCCTTTACATGCCTGAATGTCCAGTCCAACTGCTAGGGTGAGATTTGTTATCGAAATTACAAGCACAGATAACATTTCTGCCTAACGGAACGACATCCTTGAAGTTTAATGGACCCTCAGGTATAATGACAATATCAGTACCAAAGGAAGAAGAGTGGCGACTTTATACAGTGTTGACCAGCCAAAACCCTAAGAGTGATGAATCCTTGTTTAATGTACCAGGAGTGTGGGCAGAGAGTAACCCACCAGGACTTGCTCGCAATATCCCACCTATACGGATTGAACTAAAGCTTGGGGTTTATCCAGTGAGCCTAAGACAATACCATATTCCACAAAAGGCAAAGAAGAACATACAGTCTTATTTGGATAAGTTCATAAGGTATGGTATCCTACAATTCTGTACTTCCCCCTGGAACACCCCATTGTTGCCTGTTCAAAAGCCCGGGACAGATGAGTATCGCCCTGTGCAGGACTTGAGTGCAGTCAATGATGCGGTAGTAAGTATACATCCAGTTGTGCCCAATCCCTATAACCTGCTTGCTTTAATTCCGGGCGGGGCTACTTACTTCACAGTTTTGGACCTCAAAGATGCCTTATTTTGCCTACGAATTGCTACAGAAAGCCAGTGTATCTTTGCATTCCAATGGGAAAATGCTGTAACGGGCTTGAAACGCCAGATGACTTGGACAAGACTGCCCCAAGGGTTTAAGAATTCACCTACCCTATTTGGATCAGCATTAAGTCAGGACTTACTAGATTTCAAGTCCATCCCAGGAGAATGTGTACTACTACAATACGTAGATGATTTGTTGATAGCGGCAGTTACAAGAGAGATTTGTCAGCAAGCAACATATGATTTACTGCACATTCTTTGGAAGGCAGGATACAAGGTGTCCAGGAAGAAAGTCCAGTTGTGTCAGCCAACTGTCAAGTATCTGGGATTCCATATCTCTGAAGGTCAAAGGATAATGGGGCCAGAGAGAAAAGAAGCTGTATGCCAAATACCAACACCTAAGAATAGAAGACAAGTGCGAGAATTCTTGGGGGCAGCAGGCTTCTGCAGGATATGGATTCCCAGTTATGCGATATTGGCGAAACCCCTTTATGCAGCTATAAAAGGCACAGAACCCCATCCCTTCCTGTGGACTATCGAACAGCAGAAGGCATTTGAGGATGTTAAGAAGGCATTGATGAGTGCCCCTGCATTAGGTCTACCTGATCATACACGTCCATTCTACTTATATGTACACGAGCAAAGAAGGATGGCTGTGGGAGTACTGACACAGTACTTGGGATCATGGCAACGACCTGTTGCATATATGTCCAAACAACTGGATGCAGTGGCCAGTGGCCTTCCACCTTGTCTAAGAGCCGTAGCTGCCGCCGCCCTGCTGGTAGCTGAAGCTGATAAGCTCACTCTGGGTCAGGAACTCTACGTGCGAGTCCCGCACGCAGTACAGACGTTGCTAGACTATAAAGGCAATCATTGGTTTAGTAATAGCCGTATGACTAAGTATCAAGCTATGTTATGTGAGAACCCGAGAGTGTATCTTGAGACTGTCAATACCTTGAATCCAGCTACCCTTTTGCCACAACCTACTGAGAGTCAACATGATTGCCTGGAGGTGATGGATGAAGTGTTCTCAAGCAGACCGGACCTTCGTGATTTTCCCATCCAGAACCCCGATGTCCAGTACTATACGGACGGCAGTAGTTACGTGAAAGAAGGGATTCGCTACGCAGGATATGCAGTGACAACCATAGACAAGGTGATAGAAGCAGAATTAATCGCACTCACACGAGCGTTACAATTGGCTGAAGGATTTAGGGTGAACATCTATACGGACTCAAAGTATGCGTTTTTAACCACTCATGCCCATGGAGCTTTGTATAAAGAAAGAGGACTACTGAACTCAGAGGGTAAAGAAATCAAGTACGCAGCTGAGATATTACAACTCTTGGAAGCCGTGTGGGAACCAAAAGAAGTTGGTATCATACATTGTCGAGCACATTTGAAAGGTGATGGTGATGTGGTGAAAGGAGATCGGATGGCAGATAATGCAGCCAAGCGTGCCGCTGAATCGGGACAACAGGAATATGTGGAGTGTATAGCTGCTCTCATACCGACCCCTCTGTCTCAATGGACTCCAATTTATACAGCTCAAGAAGAAGAGTGGTTAAAGACTGAAGCTGGAAAATACTTGGAGAATAAGTGTTATCAGTTAGAATATGGAAGGATATTCCAGCATCGCTAGCCGTAGAAATTGTCCAGAATTATCACAATGGGACACATTCCGGGAGATCTAGTATGGAAGAATCTCTTAGGAAGCATTTCTACATACCAAGATTGTCCAATTTGACTCGAGCCATTGTACGAAGATGTGTGTTATGTGCCAAAAACAGCGCAAGGCAAGGTCCAGTGAAACCACCGGGAGTCCAGTATATGGGAGGACTCCCTATGTCCGATCTCCAAATAGACTACACGGTAATGCCTAAATCTGGTAGACATCGTTACCTACTAGTAGGTAGAAGCATGTCCTACTCGTACAGAGAAAGCAGGAGAAGTTGTGCGATTTTTGTTGCGGGAAATAATACCCCGATATGGACTACCATGTTCTATAGGATCGGATAATGGTCCAGCCTTTGTTCACCAGTGCCTACAACAACTGACTCATATGCTCGGTATTAAGTGGAAACTTCATACGGCATATATGCCTCAGAGTTCTGGGAAAGTGGAAAGGATGAACAGAACTATTAAGAACCAATTGGCAAAGATGTGTCAAGAAACCCAACTTAAATGGAATGTTCTTTTGCCAATAGCTCTGTTGCGCATTCGTTGTACACCTACCAGAAGGATGGGTCTCTCACCTTTTGAAAATATGTATGGGCGTCCACTTCCCGTACTTGGTAACTTAAGGGGGGATTTAAGTCAGTTGGGAGAAGGAATTACCCGGCAGCAGGTTGTAGAGTTGAGTTAAACTATGGAGGAGGTACAGAAATTGTTACAAGATAGGTTACCTGTGAATATTTATCCACCTGTCCATTCTTATCATGCAGGAGATCAAGTTTGCAAGTTTGAGATCAAGTTTGCAAGGAGTGGAACAGTGTACCGTTGGGGCCAAAGTGGAGGGTTCCTTATGTTGTTCTTTTGTCTACCCCAACAGCTATAAAGGTGGCCGAAGTGACTCCGTGGATTCATCACTCCAGGGTTAAATCAGCAGCAGTAGATTCTTGGCAAGTTACACCAGATCCTGAGAATGCCTGCAAGATCCGGTTGAAGCGTGCAACTCAGTCGGAGTGACGAGGAAATATTGGGACTTCTAGAGTAATCATAGAGATCAGCAAGTAGGTGTTTTGATGGCCATAATAAAGCCTGACCACCTGTCTACGTTACATAGTCAGAGTGTCTTGAAGGGATCTCTGTGAAGAAAAGTGAGGATCAGGAGGACTCCATTACCTGCAGCCCTCACACCCTGGAAGCTGAAGTGCCATCGCACGGTCGAAGAGTCAGGACAAAGATGTCAGGAGTGATGTGTTTGATAATGTATATATGTGTGTTTTTAATTATTCAGGAAGGTAGAGGTACCGACACACCAGGCTGTGAGGTTTGCATTAAGACTACGAAAAAAGGCAATCACATTTCCCAGACCCTTATTTGGCATTCACAATATGAGTGTAAAGGACATGTATCTAAGTGTAGATACTTAGGTATAGATTATAGTGTATGCCATTTAGGAGCAGGGGAACCTAAGTGTTTTAGTCCAGAGTATCAACCCTGTACAATTTGGTTGACTATTCGGAATGGAGACTCACAGGGGACCCTGATAAATAAGACCATACTAGAAACCGTACATTCTTCAGGTGTTCTGCTATTTGATGCATGTAAGGCGATATCAGGTGGTAGAAAACCGTGGAATGTATGTGGTGATCTTAAATGGGAAAGAACGTATTGGGTCTAATGATAAGTATATTTGCCCCAGTAGTAAGTACAAATATATGGATCCAAAATGCCCAAATAAAGATTATAATTATTGTCCATATTGGTCCTGTGTAGGGTGGGCAACCTGGGGACAGACAGTAGATAAGGATATGATTGTCACCAAGTTGCCTACCAAACCATATTGTAAGTCTATGGAGCGTAACCCAGTCCATATACTTATAAATGACCCAGAACTATTTATAGGTAGGTTTGGGAACTTATTTGGGTTCCAGATATATGGAACAGGTTTGGATTCTGGGACAATATTATTTATAGGGATAGAGACCGATACTGTGGCAACCCAGACTCATCAGGTCTTCCATTCCTTCTATGAGGAGATGAGTGTGGAAAATAAGATCCCCCATAACGCGAAGAACTTATTTATTGATTTAGCCGAGAGTATTGTTGGTAGTCTTAATGTAACCAACTGCTATGTGTGTGGAGGTACTAATATGGGAGACCAATGGCCATGGGAAGCAAAGGAGGTAATGTATTCCGGTTCTGAGACAGTTGAACAGTTAATATCTTCTCAAACTGATTATCAAATGAGTGTTAGAGGTAAATCTGAGTGGCGATTAAAGACCTCCATTATAGGTTATGTTTGCATAGCAAGGAAAGGAATAATGTTTAATACATCTGTAGGAGAATTGACTTGTCTAGGGCAAAAAGCTTACAATGATGATACAAAAGATACAACTTGGTGGTCAGCTTCAAATGTCTCCGAACCACCTAATCCGTTTGCAATTTATACCAATTTAAACGATGTGTGGTCTGACTTATCTGCTACATCTAGTTGGAAAGCTCCAGCAAATTTGTACTGGATCTGTGGTAAGAAAGCCTATTCAGAGTTACCACAGGACTGGGAAGGGGCATGTGTATTAGGTATGCTCAAACCATCCTTCTTCTTGTTGCCAATTGAAACAGGAGAGACTTTGGGAGTTAAAGTATATGATGTGAATCATAGAAAGAAAAGGGGACCCCTAGAGATAGGTACCTGGGAAGATAATGAGTGGCCTCCCCAGCGTATTATAGATTATTATGGGTCAGCTACGTGGGCAGAAGATGGTACTTTTGGATATAGAACCCCAATATACATGCTCAACTGTATCATAAGGTTACAGGCAGATAATTACCAATGAAACATCGCAAGCGCTTAATCTCCTAGCAAAGCATAACACTAGGATGAGGACAGCCGTCTACCAAAATAGATTAGCCTTTGATTACCTATTGGCAGTAGAGGGAGGTGTATGTGGGAAGTTTAATCTAAGCAATTGTTGTCTTCAAATAGATGATGAAGGGCAAGCAATAGCTGAGCTTACTAGCCATATGGTTAAACTAGCACATGTGCCTACTCAAGTATGGAAAGGGTATAATCCGAGTAGTTGGTTTTTTAATTGGTATGAGCAGCTTGGAGGACAGAGAGGCGCAAAGTCCATTGGTAGGTGGAGTCATGCTAATCTTGATGTTGTGTCTTCTCCTGCCATGTCTGATTCCTTTGGTAGTTAGGTCTGTGCAGAGCATTATAGAGAATATAGCAGAGAGAAAGGCCGCTGCACAGATAATGGCTGTTTATAGGTATGAGGCTCTAAATCAAGGAGAACATGTACAGGAAGAGGAATGCTGAGGGATTCGTATCTTTAGAGAGGCGCAAAGTCTAGTCTGGTTTATGGCAACTTGAGGTGTAAGCAAACTCTGATTAAGTGATGCATCTGGAATTATGAAATATCAGAAGCATCAAAGGGGGGAATGTGGTGGAATCTCGGTAAAAATAAATTTAGTAGGCCGAGATTGCCACGTGGTATGTGCACGTGCATATACTGATGTATCGGTCGGTTGGTTGCACGTGGCAACGATATAATCAGTAGTGTACGGAGCATGTGCAGGAATACAGGATATAGAGAATTCCCCTCCTCCATTGTGCTGGGCAAGCCATGTGGTCAAACAGGAAGTTAGTCTTTGTTCTGTTGATTGGGTAAGAGTACGTGTGGGTGGAGCTGATTATGGGAGGAGCTATATACCTATATAAGGGACCTACACTGTATGATCAGGGCTCAGACTTTGCTGTTTTTGGTGACATTAGTCCCTCTGAGTCCCGGTCGGTGAATCGAATAAAGATCTCTTCCTTCCTGAAGAAACCTGTGTCCATCTCTCTGTGCTCGGCTTCCGTCAGTTTCTCCCGTATCAATCCCTCTACACCACCTGCCACTGGACTCGATCCCCACCCTGACGGAGAACATCCACCGCAAAGGAGGTCCTCACCCTCACCACGGGGCGTGGAGCAGCCAGACACCTGAAACGCCACGCCGGTGCCACCCCAGAGCTTATACGGGGCGCCAGCCTCCCACCCAAGGTCGCTGACAACGGACAATGATTACCTGGTAGTATAATCTACGTTACACCACAGTTGAAAATTGTTTAGTTACACCTGTAAAATTTGTTCACAAAATGATTTAATTGTACGGGCTGTAGAGCCCAGGGCACCAGTCGCCCCGGGCGCGCAGAGGGGGTCATACAGAGAGGACCTATAGATAGGGGCCGAAGACCCCTCTGTGCATGCCGGGGGATCAGAATGTAGCCTCACGAGGCCTCACTGCAGTTAGTTGAAAATTAGCATAAGCCACTGCCCTCCCGACAAGACCATTCGGCCCGGGGCCCCAGCCGCCCCGAAAAGCAGGAAGTCCAATATCAATAGACCATGGCTGAATACCACAAAACAGAAATGTAGAGGACAGATCATAGCTCACAGTCCTCCCACGGCTCAGCCAAGCCCTGATACGCCCATTATAACCGGTATACCTACCGACAGGGACCGAACGTCCTGGTTTCTAGGCCCCTAGAGAGCAGAGTGCTTAAGACATAAGGACAGCAACCATAAGAGGCTAGGCAAGCACCGGAGGAAGTGACCCTATCCCCACACTACCACACAACCCCTCGTAATCAGAGACCAACCGCTAAAGCGTTTAGTACGGGTCAGCTGAAACCTGGCCCGCAAGCACAATAGGCACCCAGATCTAGCCACTAAGGGACCAAGACCAGAGGCCGCACCCGCAAATACAAGGAGGACAGGTGACATGGCAACACCATAACTCGTAGCACCCAAAGGCAGGCGGGCTACACCACCTGTCTACGCTACATAAGATATAAACATGCCCCCAGGTCTGAACCACACAGCCCGACATAAAGCCCATCCCGAGCACAGGGAGAACAGATGGTATTGCAAGGTCCCACACTATGTACCCACAGGCCAACCACACCTGTTACCCCGGTCATCAAAGTTGCAAACGCAGGCCTAGAGGTCAGAACCACTTTCTCCGATTAAACACCTACCCTGCATATAGGGAGGACAGATAGCATAGCATGGCTATATGCCAAATTTAGATGCGGCAGCTAAACTGGTTGTTTATACTACCAATGTTATAACCGTATACTCCCAGGTCAGAACCGCATTCCAGCACTCAAAACCTACCCTAAACATAGGGAGAACTGGGAGCATAACACAGGTTTCTAGCAGACCCAGGCACGCTGGCTAAATCTGAGATCCATGTACCAAATGTGACAAATGTGATAAATGTATGAAATAAATGTATGTCTCCAGGTTAACACCGCATATTCCAGGTCAACGCCTCCCCTACGCACAGAGAACATATATCATACTGACAGCGGCACAAATAGACAGGGGACTGACGGTAACACCTCACCATACGATACCTAACCACAGCCAAAGGGCACAGGTCACAAAAACAGGCCCTCCGGTTGGATATGCAAAGCCCTGACTCACAACCACCCCAAGTACAGGTACCCGAATCACCACAGCCGAATCTGGCCCAGATACACAGCCTGACCCCTAAACCACCCCTTAACCGGGGATACAACAAACCAAGGACAACGGCCACCAGCCGCGAGTCCCACAAACGAGGGACCAACAGCACCTCAACAACTAGCTACAGTCAAGCACAGTTAATTCACGAGGGCGACATACACCCCCCCTAAGAATCAGCAGGACCAGGCCCACCCACTCCCCCGGAACAGGGAGTAATTACATCGCTCACAGCGGTCCAGAGCCGCGCAAAGAGGGGAAGAAAAACAAACCCCACCGCCCGCCACCAAGGCCACTATGGGAACAGGGCGACAGGGCAGGAGTAGAGGGGCAAGGACTCGAAACCCCATACACACATAGAGAAATACAGCCCCAGACCAACCCATATCAGGAAAACATCAGCCCAGCCCACCCACCAATACACCGCAGTAAGAGGGGACACGGGAACCCCTAGCACAGCACTCAACGAAGATGGGCACATCACACAAACACCCAAAAACAGACAGGGGGGATTCCCCCCGCAACAGGGACACGAGCTACGACCCCAAACAGCTCACACTCCCTAACACAACTCAATATCGACACAAAAAGGTCACAACATCAGGACCGCAGCAGCTTACACCCCAAACATCAGACTTGAGTCACATAACATTATAAGACAACAACCCAAGCGAAGGCATAACCACAAGAACAAAAAGTGGACTCACCCACACCCATAGAACAACCAGATGGTTACACCCCCCCCCCCATCCATACAACAACCCAATCATCCACCCAGGTAACGGCGCTACCACGACGCCACACCCCGCAGAGTCGCACCCACACAAAAAACCCCAGTGTGGAGAGCGACTGGCACGTAGATAGTCCACTCTCCACCTCACACACGTACAAACAACCACAACGACCACATCTGACCCAACTTCAGAGAACGATCCAATCTAAAGCGTCAAACCGCACGAACATCGCCTGGCAAGAGACAAATAAGACCAAGATTTCCCCCACCTACACCCCCCCCATACCCACCTCGTCTCAATCCCCCCCTAAGGTACACTGCACATACCTTCTCCGCTCCACCAACGCCACAAAACGCACGTGACCACATAGACACCGCACTGACCGGCATGCCGGCCACTCTGACCTGCCTATCGATAAACTGCAAGGGCCTGAACAACCCAGCCAAAAGGCACCAGTTCATGCGATGGGCCAATAGATCGAAAGCGGACATCCTCCTCCTCCAGGAAACACACTATACCCAAGCCAAACAGTTCCCTCTCCTAAGCCGACATTACCGAGTCAACCACTTCGCCAGCTCCCCCCAGGACAAACAGAACGGAGTAGCCATCATCATTCGGAAATCGTGCCCCCTATCCATCCACCGAACGATAGCTGACCCACATGGCTGATACCTCACGGTATCCGGCAAAATAGGCACGCAATCACATCAATCTACGCGCCGAACACCCCTTCTGGGGCATTCTGGCACACGATACAAGCACACCTAGCTCTCTTCCCCTCACACCATTCAATTCTAGGCGGGGACTTCAACGCGGCCCCATCACCAGCGGTGGACAGACACCGCACACAATCGCACCCACGAGCACGACGCCACCAACCAACGGCCAAAACGGACAAAAGTCTCGCAGCCTTCATTTCAAGAACCCACATGATCGACGCCTGGAGATCCCAACACCCCACCACCCTAGACTACACCTTCTTCTCACACCCACACCAGTCACACTCCTGCATAGATCTATTTCTGATATCCCCGACGCTGGTGCCCATGGTCAACAGCACCACTATAGGACCCATTACGTGGTCAGACCATGCGGATGTCACATTGACACTAAACCTACCAGGCACAACACGGCCCTGGACCTGGCGCTTAAACCCCAACCTACTTCACAACCCGCTAATTCGACAAAACGTGGCCCACGCTATCACCGAATATTTCACACTAAATAAGGATATGGTCACCTCCAAAGGTTCCCTATGGGCTGCCCAAAAGGTAGTATTACGGGGAGTCCTGATTAACCAAGCAACGATACACAAAAAAAAACAGACGGCCCACCTAGAACAAACACTAACGACTCTCAGGACTCTAGAGGCTAAGTGCAAACTCAATCCAACACCAGACATAAATGACCAAATTAAAAAATGCCAAACGGACATTAAAGACTACATGGCGAAGGACTCGACCAAAGCATTACTATGGACGAAACAACTCTTCTATGACAAGGCGAATAAAGCGGACACACTGCTCGCGCGCAAACTCAAACAAAGAACAGAACGCAAACAGATCAACAAAATATCCACACCAGAAGGAACCATCACAGAGAACCCACTTGAGATAGCCAGCGTCTTCCAAAACTATTTCAAAGCACTGTACGATCACTCACCCGCAACCCGACAACCCGACAACCCGCAACCCGCCAAACCGCTCATAGAACATTACCTACACCAGGTCCCCCTACCCTCTCTCCCCACAGAAGCAGCACAAACACTGTCCAGACCTATCACGCCGGAAGAACTGGCAGGGACAATAAAAACATTGAAACACAACAAAAGCCCGGGCCCGGACGGGTTCACAGGCCTTTACTATAAAAAATACGCAACCACCCTCATCCCACACCTCTGCAACCTCTACAACGCTATCATGGATGGTGAACCCCTGCCACCGGACATGCTACAGGCCAACATATGCCTCCTCCCGAAACCTAATAAAACGCTCCTAGAACCGGCACATTACCGACCGATCTCTCTCCTCAATGTGGACATCAAACTGCTCACCAAACTACTAGCAGACCGTCTCAATCCCTTTCTACCCCAACTAATCCACCCAGACCAGGTAGGCTTCATATCAACAAGACAGGCAAGCGACAACACCAGACGCACATACGACCTCATATGGACAGCCCACACAAGACGGATCCCGACACTATTCTTATCACTGGACGCCGAAAAAGCTTTTGACAGACTGCTCTGGCCCTTCCTGTTCGCAACCCTTGAAAAATTCGGATTCCCGCAAAACTTCCAGAACGCCCTACAGGTACTGTATGCCACGCCACAAGCTCACCTCTTACTCCCGCTTACCCAACCCCCCTCCTTCACGATCTACAACGGTACGCGCCAGTGCTGCCCTTTATCCCCGGTCCTCTTCGCACTCTACCTGGAACCACTCTTACAGACCCTGAGAATCAACAAGGACATTGCTGGCCTCAAAATACGCGAAGAAGTATATAAAACTGCAGCATATGCAGACGACCTGCTCATCACAATCACTGAACCAGAAACCTCCCTACCACCCCTCCTACAAGCCCTGGACACGTACGCAGCCGTGTCGGGATATAAACTAAATATAGATAAAACAGAAGCCTTGCCTATACACATAGACCCCCCCACGGCAACAACCATCCAAGACAAGTACCCCCTCAAGCTAAACGCCACCCATATACACTACCTGGGAGTTACCCTACCGGCAGACCTCTCCAACAGCTACACCTTGAACTACACACCCACAATACAAAAAAATTACACACGACATATCCACCTGGCAAAACATGCCGATATCCTGGCTGGGTAGACTGGCGTCAGTTAAAATGAATGTACTCCCTAGGCTTCTATACTTGTTCCAAACCCTACCGATCCCCATCCGGAGAACCGACTTCAAACTGCTCCAAACCACAATCGATAAATTTATCTGGTCCAACCGACGCACCAGAATCAAACGGCAAACTCTATACGTCCCCAACAGAACCGGGGGACTAGGCCTACCTCACCTTACCCATTACTATGAGGCGGCCCAACTAGCACAAGGCCAAAACTGGCACGCCCCGTACAGGGTCAAAAGATGGGTAGACCTAGAACACGACATCTTCGGTAGAGACTTCCCCTCCCTCTATATCTGGCTACCAAAATCCGTGAGGCCCCCCCTACCCGGCACATCCCCAGCCATAATAAACAGCATCAACATCTGGGACAAAATCACGCAAAAAAGGGGGCTCACAACAAAACCCTCACCGCTAACTCCGATACTCCGCAACACACAATTCCCACCGGGCATGACGCCCAAAGACTTCGCCCGCTTCGAAGACAACGACCTCACCCGCCTACATCACTTCTACAGAAACCAACAACCAATACCGTTCGCAGAACTCCCACAAATTACGCCATACCGTACCTTCGACATGTTCCGCCACGTCCAGATCAAAAGCTTCCTCGAAACACCGGCAATTCAACAAGCAGGCACCAAAGCACTCACACCCTTCGAAAAACAATGCATACAATCCCCAACTCAAAAAGGCCAAATATCTGCGCTCTACACACACATCATCCAAGGCATCAAAGATGGCGCTCTCACATACGAGTCGGCTTGGGAGAGGGATTTAGGCCCAGCAGCGGACCCCACAGACAGGGCCGAAATCTGGGAGGCCACAGCCTCCATCTCCATATGCGTCAATCACAAAGAACAGGCGTATAAGACGCTGATGACATGGTATCTCACTCCCCTAAGGCTCAAACAGATGGGCAGGTCAGACTCGGACGCATGCTGGAAGAGCTGCGGACAAAAGGGAACATACCTCCACATGTGGTGGGACTGCACCCCCACTGCACAACTCTGGCAACAAGTAGCCTCCATGGCAACGAAGATCCTCCACACAAACATACCACTAGACTAGTGTACGTGGCTCCTATCCAAACCACTAACAAACACACCCAGGGCTCAAAACAAGTTAATAGCTAAAATCGCACTGGCCACAAGAAGAGCCATAGCTGAAAAATGGGGAAGCCCCGACACCCCATCACTCGACACGGTCCACCGTAAGATAAAAGAGACAATCAAAATAGACGAAATGTCCGCTCTGATCCATGACACGACCACACACATCCATAGAATATGGGACCCATGGGTCTATGAATTCCCACTCCCCACCTAAAACATACACGGACACACCACACATAGAGAAGCTCTATGGGCACCCTACCATAGACCTCCAAAAGGCGCCACAAAAACACATAACCTAACCCCAACTTCCCCGACCACAACCACACAGGCACAACCCAAAGGACCCGAATGGACACAAGCCCGCCACAACACAGACAAACAACACGCATTAAACCAACGGAGACTACTCAATCCCCCCAAACCGGGACACACTATAACAATCCCAAAACAAGGGAACCCAATCAAAGGTCCACGTAGCCTTAGGACAGGCAGACCCACAAACACCACACAAGGGAACCGTGACACCACAGGACAAATGGAACCAACCCACAACCCAGGACAACACAGAACAGCCAGCACAAATATACGCACACATGGGAGACCCTAAAAGGACAGAGTCACACCGACTACGGTCCATGAACCCAGGGGTCCCACCGGACAAACTGAGCACCACACCCACCACCTAGGACACCAACACACATTAAACCCCACGCAGGCTCATACACCCCCTATTCCACATGGACACCACGACACAAACAGACCGGGAACGACACAGCACAACAACAAAAGAAATTGTATGTGATAGTGTACCCTACCCCCCACCTTCTCTATTTTTGTACCCCACCCCCACCCTTAGATAATGACTACAACTGTATTAAAATGTAAAGCTTGGTAAACTGATTTGACAACACATGTCCGATACGCTCCTCCCGAGCTCATCTTTATGTACCCCAATTCATACCACCTAATGTTATATTGAAAATTTAAAGCAACAATGTTGCCTTAGCAGTCTGAAAGTACCCCCACTGCATAGTCTAACTCGAACACTTACTAACCTTACTTGGATACATTGGTACTACATGTTGAAATGACGCCAATGTAATGCATAATTCTGTCATGCATAATAATTTTCTGAAACGTGCAGTCTACTCAAAACCACATATGTAAGCATTTGAATAACTCACGCACTTATTGATACTGTTGTGGCATTGTTTGATGCTTTGTTATTTCTTGCACACACAAAATAAAGAATTTATAAAAAAAAAAAGTGCAGATCATCTTGTACCTTCATGAAGTTTCGGCTCATGTTTGGGGGATTGGAGCACTACACTCTGGGGATTGCTATAATCACTATACTCCCCAGGGTATAATCACTAAGCTCTGCTAAGAGCTTGTTCGTGTTCCTGCTCTCTGGAATTCGGAGAGGTCCACCTACTGGAAGCTGGACCCTGGTCTTGGGTCCAGAGTGGGTGGAGACGGCGAGACCCCAACCAAGCTGCGGCGGTTCGTGGGGTCTGCAGTGGTTATGGTGTCAGGCAGAGTGCTTGGAGTCCTCGAAAGCACTAGGAGCATCCGTCAGCGGAAGTTACCCGGTTGGGGTGCCAGCGGTTCCGTTACACCATTGTTCATTTATTTCCTGTCATATAATCAATTAATGTAATTATATCTTTCCAATAAGTATATATTGTTTGGCAGTACCACCATATGTGTAAAAAGGTGCCCTTATCAATGGATGTATTTGGACATATAAGTAAAAGTGTTTGGAGTAGAGAAATTGAGTAGAAATATATTTATTTATTTATTTATTATTGCCATTTATATAGCGCCAACAGATTCCGTAGCGCTTTACAATATTATGAGAGGGGGATTTAACTATAAATAGGACAATTACAAATAAACTTACAGGAACAATAGGTTGAAGAGGACCCTGCTCAAACGAGCTTACATTCTATAGGAGGTGGGGTGTAAAACACATTAGGACAGGAATTTACAATCAAATAAGGTGGGCTGCCCTTTAGGAGAGGGCAAGAGACAGGTATGTGAGGTAAGGGTTAGTCTTGGAGGCCATAAGCTTTCCTAAAGAGATGGGTTTTAAGGCACTTCTTAAAAGATGCAAGACTAGGGGAGAGTCTGATGGCGGTAGGCAGGCTATTCCATAGGAAGGGAGCCGCCCGTGAGAAGTCCTGCAAGCGCGAGTTGGCCGTACGAGTGCGGACAACGGACAGGAGGTGGTCACGGGCAGAACGGAGAGACCGAGAAGGGACATACCTATGGATCTGTGAGGAGATATAAGAGGGGCTAGAGTTGTTCAGTGCTTTATAGGTGTGAGTTAGTACCTTGAATTGACTCCTATAGCATACAGGAAGCCAATGTAAGGACTGGCAGAGGGGTGAGGTGTGAGAGAAACGACTAGAGAGGAAAATCAATCTAGCAGCAGCATTCATTACGGACTGTAAGGGTGCAGTACGGCTATTGGGAAGACCAATCAGGAGAGGGTTACAATAATCCATGCTGGAAATTACTAGAGCATGGACAAGCTCCTTGGTAGTATCTGGTGCAAGAAAGGGGCGGATGCGGGCTATGTTTTTAAGATGGAATCTACAGGATTTGGCAACATGCTGGATGTGAGGCTCAAAGGTGAGACCAGAGTCAAGTATGACGCCAAGACAGCGCGCTTGCAAGGATGGACTGATGTTGGTACCACAAACTTGGAGGGAGAGCGAAAGAGGAGGATCAGTATTAGGAGGAGGAAAGACAAGGAGCTCAGTTTTTGAGAGATTGAGTTTCAGAAAGCGGGAGGACATCCAGTCAGAGATGGAAGAAAGGCAAGCAGTGACACGTTGCAGGACGGAAGGGGAGAGGTCCGGGGAGGAGAGATATAGCTGGGTGTCATCAGCGTACAGGTGGTAGTGAAATCCAAAAGAGGTAATAAGTTTGCCAAGAGAGGCAGTATAAAGAGAAAATAGAAGGGGACCAAGGACGGAGCCTTGGGCAACTCCAACTGAGACAGGGCAAGGGGAGGAGGTATCATTTGAAAAGGAGACACTGAATGAGCGTTGGGAGAGATAAGAGGAAAACCATGAGAGGACAGAGTCACAGAGACCAAGCGATTGAAGAGTTTGAAGAAGGAGATCATGATCAACGGTGTCAAAGGCCGCTGAGAGGTCAAGAAGAATTAGTATGGAGTAGTGGCCTTTGGATTTAGCTGCGATTAGGTCGTTAGTAACTTTGATAAGGGCAGTCTCTGTAGAGTGGAGAGGGCGGAAGCCAGATTGAAGGGGGTCAAGGAGAGAGTTGGAATTGAGGAAATGAGACACACGGGTAAAGACAAGTCTTTCCAGAAGCTTTGAGGAAAAAGGGAGCAAGGATATGGGACGGTAGTTAGAGGGGGTGGATGGGTCGAGGGATGTTTTTTTTAGTATAGGTACTACAGTGGCATGTTTAAGGTCAGCAGGGACGATGCCAGAGGAGATAGAATAGTTCTGGTTAGCAAAGAAGTTTAACTAAGTCCCAGAAATTAGTTGAATAGACAGAGTGTTAGAGTGGTATTCCTTGGGCTGGTCTGATCTAATGATGCTTTGATGATCTCCTGAAACCCCAATTTCTTTAAAGAATTGCTTATCTTGAATTTCTTTACGTCACCAATTTAAAGTGACCAATGGGAATAGGTGGGTGTACCTTCTTCTAATGATAGTCCTATAGACATTCATCAGTAGATTGCGTTGTTGCATCACAATACATTTTCATTACATATTCCAACTACCACTTTATCTAAAGGGTTAATTTAATTTCATGATGCAAATTATGTCAAAAATGTCTTATCTTTATGGGCAATCCATCATTAATGAATGTCATAATTCAAGGGAATAGTGGTCCTTTTTGGTAGACCACCAGTCTCCTTTTTGTGCCATAAAGTTTATTTTTAAAGCATCTTGACTTTGTCAAGAAGTCCCATTGAATTTGAAATGTAAAATAAATTACTGGTAGGGAGTATCTCTTCTTGACTCTAATCGGTCTGGTTTTCTCACACTGTCTTATTGTATGAGCTAAGTATATCTGTACTATTATATGTGACAACGCATAATATATACATGTCTTTTGCACACATTCAGCTAATATCAGTTTTAATAATAATGAAATGTATTCATTAGGTTCTCTCTACGAATGTATTAAAATTATTATTGCAGCTACTATTTGTATATAATTAAACATAATTATATGGTTAGTGTATATAGATATGTATCTCTTGGCTGGGCTCTCAACCCCCCTTGTTCCAAATACTTTGGTTTCCAACACTTAGTTCTAAGTGTCAGATATGCCTTATCTATAATCACTGTTTGCATTAGCCACATTCCAATCAGTTTGGTCATGCAGTGAATGGAGTAAGAAAAAAAAGAAATATGTCTGTGCATCTTTTACCTTCTGTTACAAGATGGAGTCACATACTTTACAGTATACATTTTTAATTTTAATCCACAATATCTCGGACAGTATGCATTCGTTTGTGCCCATTTGGCACTTTACATTACTTCACCGATTTCCACTTGCTGGGTAATTTGTTTACATTCATTCTTTTGTAATTTCTGCACATTGGCGGTACATTTACTGTTTCTAATTCGGATTTGTGTGTTTCAATATTCGCCCCATGGTCTTCTGTAGTGATGTTGCAAAC
The DNA here is from genome assembly GCF_036172605.1 of Pelobates fuscus. NCBI lineage: Eukaryota > Metazoa > Chordata > Amphibia > Anura > Pelobatidae > Pelobates > Pelobates fuscus. The sequence goes on along the minus strand of NC_086326.1, from coordinate 118,746,553 downwards.
ACAAAATTTTCGGTTCGCGAACGGCGAACGCGAGCTTCCGCAAATGCGAACCGCCATAGACTTCAATGGGCAGGCGAATTTTAAAACACACAGGGACTCTTTCTGCCCACAATAGTGATGGAAAAGTTGTTTCAAGGGGACTAACACCTGGACTGTGACATGCCGGAGGGGGATCCATGGCAAAACTCCCATGGAAAATTACACAGTTGATGGTTTTAATCCATAAAGGGCATAAATCACCTAACATTCCTAAATCACAATGGATATTGATTGACACCTGACATATGACATATTGACACCTTGACATATGGATTGACACCTGTCCTCAGAGACCCTGATACACATTGACACAGAGCAGAGGGGGGGGGGGGGGGGCTACTGTATGATCAGGTAGTGTAAGACTATTCTTATCAGTTTAATCCCTGTTACGAGTAGAGGACTATTTCCTTGTTTTGCCAAACCCCTTCAAAGATGGGAAAAGCGGTATGAGTGGAAGAAACAAGGAAATGTGGTCAGGTGGTGGTGCCAGCCCTCAGTGCAAATATATAAAAATAAATAAAATAAATAAAATGATCAATATTAACTCCCCACCCCCCTTTTTCTAAAGGCAGTGAATCATGGGGCTTCTGGGGGCGTCCGTAGCATGCCGCATCATAAGGGGCAGGCTGGGGTCATCCAATCACAGCTTTCCCCATTAGCAATTTTATCCCAAGCGTGTTCCCCATTTCTCTGATTAGTGTGGATCTGCCTCCCTCTCTTCACTTGTGTTTTAGTGAGAGAGGGAGAGAGATCTGTGGTTTAGCTAGAGAGATTTAGGTATTTATAGGTAGGGATTTGTAAAATCTTGAGACCCAAAGGCTCTTTTCAGAGCCATTAACCCCTGTCTTGCCAGTGATCACTATAATCACTGGCTCTTGCACAGCAGCACGTTTCTGCTGTTTGTGCCTTGTTTTTTTTTTTGTTAGGGGTTCATTTTTTGTGATCTTTTTTCTTTTTTGAGACCCAAAAGCTCTTTTCAGAACGATTAACCCCTGTCCTGCCAGTGATCACTATACAGATCACAGGCTCTTGCACAGCAGCACTTATTTTGTCTATGTCAGACTTTGACCCTGATTTTGACCCTGCCAGGTGCTCAGATACATCATCACTAGGTACAGTGTCTACTGCTAGTGATGTATCTGGTGATGTTGTATCTGTGCCTGCTCAGCCCTCCATCCGCTCCTACTGGAGCAGTAGCCCCATCTGCTCTAACCCCATTTACTCCCAACAGGGCCCCCACCATAAATTTTAGGGCCCCTAACTCAGCTCAGGGTCTGGGCCCCCTGGGGCCTGCCTCCAAATACCACCCACTGGGTCCACACACAGACACAAACGCACACACTGATACAAAAGGACACAGAAACATACTAACAGACACACATACTGAAACAGACATACACGCATACAGGCATACATACTGACACACACATGTTATGGTACTTTTTGAAAGTAAACCAAAATGTTCAAATGTCTATCTGTTCCTGTCCAAATCAATAGAATTAAATTGCGTATATACGCTGAAGTAATTAAGTCTGACACACGAGGTTCAGGTTAAAATAACTTCGAGAAAGTTTATTGGCAAGTGAAGTAAAAGCGGGCGCGCAGGCCCTTTTAAGAGGCATTTTGCGTCATCATTGATTATTAGAATATCAGCAAATAAACATCATCAATTGGATTAATTGTTAAGTGACGGGGTTAGTGTCTTACCTATTGGTTCGTAAAATTAAGAGGTTAGTCCCGTGCCCACCCATCAGAGGTGGGATTATTCTGGACACGGGTGGGGGACAAGGGGGTCCTAAGCGTCATTTTACACGGTCAATGATATCAGGCTTTATGTCCAGGTGCAAGGTCTCTTATGAATAGAACATTTCATTACTACTGTGTTCTGTGGCCTTCAAACTATACTATCTTACAAGCTCTAAGGAGTAGCCAGCAAGTCTTAAGGAGTAGCCAGCACCTCCTGGTACTTGTCCTTGAAGGAAACACAGTCTTTGTCTACTGTATTAATTGGGTTGAGAAGTTCAGTCACGTAATGTAGTTTTAAAATGAACAAGTTAAGTCATGAGGACAAAATGGAGGATTGAAGAAGTCAGGTTAGGAGGACAAAATGGAGGACGAAGTCACAGTATAAAGTTAAAACGGAGTTAGTACAATAATTCAATACAAGTACAATAATAATTTTTAATAATTCCACATCAGTCCCCCCTATGAAATGTTAGATTCTAAGAGATAAACTTTATTATGTTAGTATCAGAAGACGTGTTAACCCAAAGGCACAGAAACCCCGCGGCCGCTAGCTAGATGTTAATGCAAAGTGCAAGGCTGTCCCTAGATCTGACCCTAATAGGCTAACCATCCGTCAGTATGGCTCTCGAACGCTTCACACCCAAGGGTATCCCATGGCAGCTAACCCACCACTTCTCCACATGGGGCCTTTACCATTCACTGACAGATGCTGTCCCTAATCTAGTCCCTTCCTAGAATTCCTGCACTTTATCAACAAAGGGGATAATTTGCAGCGGCAGACAGGGTGAGTTGATGTCTTGGAATTCTTGGTCATCAACTTCGAGATGGGTCAAAGTGGGTGTTGCTTGGTCAACAGTCTTCATGAGGGATTTTCTCAGACATGGGAGGACACAACAAAAGAGAAGAGCAAAGATAAAAAGAAAAATTAGTATAGCCATACCAATCTGCATTAAAGCCTTTTGCCATCCTGTCATCCAACCAAACCATCTTTCCCAGGGATCTTTTATCCCAGAATTCCTTTTTAACTCTTCAGACAGGTCATTTAATTTTTCTATAGCTAGTGTGACTTTACCATTAGGGCCTGTGTTTTCTGGGATGTAGGTACAACATGTCATAGTGTCGGGCAAAATCTTACAAACCCCTCCTTTTTCGGCTAAGATCATATCTAGGGCCATTCTATTCTGGAAAGTCATTTGGGATGTGGCCTGCAACTGTTCGGCCAACCCCTGGAGGGCGTCTCTGGTGTAATTGACAAAACGCTGTTGATTATAATAAATGTAATTTATCCAATTTAGATTCTTGTTTGCGGTAACTATGGTAAAAATTGATTCAAATCCTGCAGCAACTTCATCCCTAGCTTTAAACTCATTGGGCACCCCCCTGGGCACTCCAATGGCATCAATATATACATGAGGATCAAAACTTCCTTTCACTGGGACGTCACGTTTAACCTTAGTGTGGCTGAACTCATGGGTGTTGAGGTGTGTGTCAGAAATAATATGTATAGGCATAATGGCCTTAGTCAACGTACACTCTCCCCACCATTCTGTGTCCATTCTGGATCTTAGCTGTAAATCCCCACACAACCAATAAATGTCTCCTAGTGACCTAGTGTGATGTTGCAGCAAGCGTACAGGGACAGTTCTATATGTAGCACAATAGCCTTTGGAAAAGTTACCTACAAATTTACCAATACCATCGTACATGGCATAGCAAGTGTAATTACCTTTATATACGGTAATACCATCAGGGGGTTTGACATCTTTGGCTAGAAGAGGATACTCCTTTGTCCATGCAATACATATGGACCTGTTAAAATTATAGTGATAGGCAAAAAGGCTTAAAACACATTCTTCTATATCTACGGGTAGGATTAAAGGTACGGTACCCAGGTGAGGCCGGGCACCGCCACACACATAACATGCGGTTCTATTATGCTTATTAGCATTATATTTCATCCATTCTAACCATAAATTTACATCATTAAAACCTGTTTCAGCGGCCATGGTATCTTCAAAAGTGGGGTTAGCAATGGCCATCATGTCCTGAAAGGTCTGGATATGAGGTTTTAATGGGTTAGGGACCATATGGGTGGCCCCTTGCCACTCAGAAGAGTTGCACATATCTTTTAGGTAGAAATGCCCTAACTTTTTATAGGAACCCTTTTTCCAATACATTCCCATCACATATTGGTCTGCATCTGTTGGGCTTGGATGCTCAATATTAAGAATTAATTTCATTGGTGTACTCCCTCCAGGCTTTCTTAAAGTCATTCTCTGGAGAAGCGATCTACCATGATCGTCTACTTTAGCTACGGCACTTTTTGGTTTGTAACCCCAGGCAGGCCCGGCATTCCACCCCGCCGCCCCCCAATGGTCACAATTGTGCCCCCATTGTTTGTCAACTACACAAACATATGGGTCTTTCGAATGAGGGATATCTCTATAGATGCTCTGGATTTGTGGTGTGGGAAATGGGCATTCTACAATATCACAGTAGTCAAAGGTATAAGTAGCCACCTGGGTGCATGATGAATTATACCAGAAGGTGTACCCACTAATGTCTTTGGTAATGGCTACTTGCTGGGCCTTCATAAGGCTAATTAAGGAGAAGATGTACCAGAGATACATGTTTGTGCGATATTCGCTTCCTCTGGGGCAGGAGATTTCTTGCAGTGGGAAGCGTGGATCCAATTTGGCCTACCGGCCAATTTGACGGAGGTTGCGGTAATCAGGAGAACTTGGAATGGGCCGTCAAACCTCGGTTCTAGGGTATTTTTCCGCACAAACTTCTTAACCAGGACCCAATCTCCGGGGAGTAGGTTATGGGAACCTGTATCCAATTCGGGATCTGGAATTGAAGAGAAAACTTGGGCATGTATTTTGTTTAGGACATTTGCAAGTTCAGTTACATAGTCTACTAAAACATCTGATTGGAGTTGCAACTGCTGCGGATAGTAACAACCTAGTCTAGGTGCTGTCCCAAATAGAACCTCATATGGGGACAGTGAATGCTTCCCTCTAGGTGTGTGTCTAACACTAAATAGAGCTATTGGTAGGCTTTCTGGCCAGGGCATCTTTGTTTCTTGTGACATTTTTAACATTCTGGTTTTTAGAGTGCCATTCATGCGCTCCACTTTACCACTACTTTGTGGGTGGTAAGGGGTATGGAAGGCTAGAGTCACCCCTAGAGCAGTCCAAATTTCTTTAGTCACAGTTGCTGTAAAGGCTGGGCCTTGATCACTCTCAATAACTTCTGGGAGTCCGAATCTACATACAATATCTGTAAGTAGGCGCTTTGCGGTTGTTTTTGCAGTGATATTGGCCACTGGGTATGCCTCTGGCCATCCTGAGAACATGTACACTATGACTAGTGCATATTCATGGGGCCCACTCTTGGGCATTTGGATGTGGTCAATTTGAATTCGTTGGAAGGGGTACATGGGCTTTGCCAGGTGTTTCGCAGGCACCTTAATTGGTCTTCCTGGATTGCATTTTGCACAAATGACACAGGCTTTGCAGAAGTTGCTTATCAATGTTGTGATTCCGGGTGCTTCATAATACTTCTGTATGAGGGCGGCCATCAGTTCTTTTGACAGGTGTGCAGGCCCATGTGCCCATTGGACCACTGCTGGGTATAAATTTCTGGGAAGACAAAATTTGAAGTTGTTGTAATATATTCCGTCCTTTTGGACAGCTCCTTTCTTTTTCCATTTCTGGATTTCCTCAGGAGTGACTGCAGCTTGCTGTTCTTGTAAAATTCGCAAATCAGTAGGAAGAGTTTGCAAAGCAAAAATAGGGACTTCTTCTTCTTCTTCTTGTCCGGACACTTCTTCATCCACTTCCTGCAGATCCCTGGCCGCTAACTTAGCAGCTTGATCAGCCAAATGGTTGCCCCTTGCTTCATCTGTATCCAATTTCCCGTGGGCCTTAACTTTCAAAACGGCCACTTCTTTGGGGAGTAGGAGGGCATCCATTAGCTCCTTGATTGCAGTGCTGTGTTTGACTGGTGTACCGGCGGTGGTAAGAAATCCTCTAGTCTTCCAAATTAGGCCGAAGTCATGTGCCACACCCAGAGCATATCTTGAATCTGTATAGATGTTGGCACGTTTTCCTTCGGAAATTTTGCATGCTGAAGTCAGAGCTTGTAATTCAGCTTCTTGTGCAGACATTGTTGACGGTAAGGATGATGATTTAATAACTTCATCTGTTGTGGTTACGGCATATCCTGTGTGATATGTTCCTCCTTCATCGGCATATCTCGATCCGTCCACAAACAGGGTAAAATCCGGATCTGGTAATGGGTTCTCATGCACAGTCGGTAAGTGCACTGTTTCCATTTTCATCTGTTCAAAACAGTCATGAGGTGTTTCTGGGTCATAATCATTCTTTATGACCAGATCTTGAAATTCCTTTTCCAGGAAATGGCGTGGCCATGCTTCTAGGAGGTCAGTTGTTGGGTATTTGACAATACCACTTTCCTGTAGCTGTTCTTCATTCATGGTGGCCCATAGTTTTGCCATAGGCCCAAGATCATTCCATGACCTTGTCTTCAACTTGGTAACAGGAATATGTGGGATAGCAGTATCCCAATGACGGTAGAGGTAGTTAAGTTGTTGAGGTAGCTGGACCAAGACCATGCTATTACCTTCAGAGTCACAATAAAAGTCTTGTGCAGTGAGCTTTACATCGGTCCGGTGGTAAAGCTCATCTTCATAGCAAGGTTCAGGAGTAATGTTCGGTTTGTACCACATGGTACAGAAGGCGTGATCTGGGCCTTCACAGAGAGGTTTTTCGCCTTCATAAAATGTCAAATGTGGATGCATGACTTTCTTGATACATCCACAGAGCAGGTGAATGTAGGTTTCATCCGTGATAAATCCATAATAGATACCCCCCTCAGGGAGTGGGAGAAGAGTGGACGGATTAAGCACTTGACATCTTTGGATGGAAATGTTGTCAGGCAAAAGAAGATGACACTGTAAGCGCAGATGTCTGGCTGGAGACACGTGCTTGAGCTGGACTTGGTTGATGATGGCAGAAATGTCATGAGGGGCCAAAACAACCAGAGGGTGGCCTAGGACCAGGTCTGAGGTTCTTTCTATGAGTTCTCTCGCAGCAAAAACAGCCCTGAGACAGGAAGGAGTCCCTCTGGCCACAATGTCCAGTTGACATGAGAAATATCCAATAGGCCTCTGGCGGCCTCTTGAGTCATTAGTTTGGGTGAGGACTCCTGTTGCATGGCCTTGTCTTTCAGAGACGAATAATTTGAAAGGTTTGGAGTAGTCAGGTAGGCCCAAGGCAGGAGCTGAAGCAATGGCACGTTTTAAAGCATCGAAATTGTCCAGGGCGTCATTGGTTAGACAAAACGGGTCAGACTTAAGAGCGTCATAGAGAGGTTGCATAAGCAGAGAGGCTTCTGGGATCCATGCTCTGCAGTAGGAAATGAGGCCTAGGAAGGCATGAAGAGACTTTGAAGTCCTTGGAGGTGGAATGTCCAGAACAGCTCTTACCCGGTCCCGAGTAAGATGTCTGGTACCTTGAGACAGGCAATGTCCAAGGAAGATCACTGAAGATTGACAGAATTGTAGCTTGATGAGTGAAGCTTTGCATCCCTGTTCTGCCAAATAGGAAAGAAGACTGATTGAACACCTTTCAGTAGTGGGAATATCATCTCCACACAGCAGTAGATCATCCACATACTGAAGCAGGACAACTTCTGGGTGCTCAGCTTGCCATGGGTCAAGGATGGTGCCCATGGCCTTTGCAAATTGACTTGGAGAATTTTGTGCCCCTTGGGGCATGACAGTCCAGGTATACTGCTGCATCTCATGAGTGAAAGCAAACAGGTATTGACAGGATGGGTCCAGTGGGACACTGAAAAAGGCATTAGCCAGGTCAATAACTGTGAAGAATTTTGCAGATGGTGGGACTCCAGAGAGCAGAGTGTGAGGATTTGGTACAAGAGGGGTGTCCAGGACGGTAGCTTCATTAACGGCACGAAGATCCTGGACCATCCTGTACTTTTCCGGCTCACCCTTTGGAGTTTTCTTTTTCACAGGAAATAACGGGGTGTTGCATTCAGATTTACATTTGACAAGGGCACCCTTCTCCAAGAGTGCCTTGATGTGGACAGAAATTGCAGCAGACTGTGCTGGTTTTAATGGATATTGTGGTTTTCTTGGTAACTTAGCTCCTGAAATAAGCTTTACCACCACAGGGGGAACATTTAGGCGACCTATGTCCTCTGGGCCTGAGGACCATAACTTAGCGGGCACCCGTGTTTTTAATTCCTCTGGGAAATTGGACCTTAATTCTGCTGCCTCCTCACGGGGCTTTCCTAAATGCAGCATCAGAGGCAAAGAGCATAGGGCTGAAGTGTCTGATACAGACAGAGGTGTAAACATTTCTACCTGCCCATCCGGGGTAAAGGTGATGGATGCTTGCAGGCGTGATAGAACATCAGCACCTAACAGGTTAATGGGGCATGTGGAGGATACTACAAAGCGAGCAAGCAGGCTAGAGCCAACTCGTAGTGGAGTTGTTAAAGGGCTACGTCTTGGCTGGCCATCCACTCCAACACAAGAGACATCAATACTGGACAGGAAGGATGGGTCTGGCAGGTCTTGTTCTCGTAGAACACTACGGGCTGCACCTGTGTCAACTAGAAATGTAGTAGGATGGTCTTCAATGGGCAAAGTCACTGTGGCAAGTGGCCCTCCCTTATCCCCTATAGACGCTGCCATTATAGGGGTTACAGACACAGGCTTGCCAGTTTCCTAATCATCTGGTTCTTCAATAATTGGAATCTTTTTCTCGGTCTTGGGGCCTGGGGCAGGCTTAGAGAACTTTCTGGGTGCCCCAGGTTCCTTTTTAGGTTCCGGACAATCACTTCTGTAGTGTCCCTGAGCCCCACAATTAAAACAAGTTACATCCTCTAACTTGGCACCCTTGGTGCCAGAGGTGATGGGGGTAGCGCGGGCCACCATGAGCGGAGCTGGATTGGGTCTTCTTGGGGTCTGAACAGATTCCAGACCTCTAGCAACTAAAAGCAGGGTATCCAAGGGAACAACCTTGTATTCAGGACGTGCAGCAATGATTCCTTTGCGTATAGAGTCTTTAACACCTTGGACAAACGCACCTGACAGCATTTGTGAATGAATCTTATCTGTAAGATCAAACCCCAAATCTGTGAACATTTGATACAGTCTTGCATGAAACCTTTCCACTGATTCTCCTTTATCTTGAATAACATCACTAAGGCCAGCAGCCTGATCCGCAAGTTTGTCCTTAGCCCATTCTCTTAATTGGGTGCAAAAAGTTACTCCAGAGGGGTAATCAACATCACTGCTGAGCAGATCTGTACTGAGGTGTCGGGCCATACTTGGCCAATATGCATCCCCTGCTTTGATAGCACAAATGCTCAGTAAATCACGCCATGCGGCGGAATAAGTCTTTTGAATTTGAACTATCCCTCGGTAGAAGGGCATAGGCTGCTTTTCTGGGTCAGGGAGTGATTTCATTAGAGCACTAGCTTGAGTGGGATTGAAAGCAACATATTTAGGAGGGGCCTGTTCTCCCCGACCCTTGTGGCCAAAGGGGTCATCGATAGAACGATGAGTTGGGGCTCCCGCGGCAAGTTCCGATGAGACATGGGACACCCTGTCCATCTCGTCATCATCGAATTCTATGATATTGGTTCTTTTGCGCGGTGCAGGGCCCGCATGAGGTGAAAGGATCGGTGGTTGGGAACGAGCCCCGGATGCAGGGGTGGCTAGCGAGTCATAACCTGGGGATAGGTAGTCACCGGGAATTACCGGCATCAGGGCCGAACTGGGGGCCGCCATATTGGTGGCCGGAAAAGGTGTTACATTAGGGTTAAGGGAAGGAGTGGCGGCCATGTTAGATGTGGGCACACCCGGAGCAACCTGTGCCGGACTGGGCATAACCGGAACTTGGGGAGTGGCTTGGGGAAGGGGTAGTGGATATCCGGGATAGGGCAGGGCCATGGGATATGGGAAGGGGTAGGGCCAGGCTGGGGAGGGAAAGGAGGTGGGGTATTGGACTGGGGCGGAGATGGGAGGGGACGGAGAGGGATTGGTAGGGGTGGGTGTAGAGGGAGGAGCCGGGATGAGGGTGGACGAGGTGGTTGGCTGGGCGGATGCAGAGGGGAGGGGATCATTAATGGAGAGGGATTGTAGGGAAAGGATGGCAGATGAAATGGTAGGGGAAGGTATAGCAGGTAGCGTAGGGATGGATGAGGATGATGGGAATGTCAAAGATGGGGAAGGGGAAAAGAAAGATCCATCAGAATTCAGGACCGGGCAGACAGGGGAGGTAATGGGATGGGTGTTAGGAGGATTGGGAGTGGGGAACATAGTCGGCTGGCTATCACTTATGGCTGACTGAACCTTGGGGATAGACATTCCCTGGGCGCCGGTTTTGGGCGCAGGCTGAGGGTAGACCCCAGCAACACAATTATTATGATACACAAACAATTTCACACCTTTGTGATTTATCTCTTCCTCAACCCAACCTTCTAGCTGAATAGCTTCGCTACTCTATACCATGCTTCAGCAGTCTTTAATAAACCATTATCTGTAAGCTTGCCTTTCTTTTCTGTCAGTAACCTACGCCAACTTTCTGGTTGCAATCTTCCACATGTCGGTACAGCAATTTTACATACTTTTGCAATCTTTTCAACACCTTTAACCATTTCCTCACCCTCTCTGTCTTCGACTAAATCACATGCTAACCAGCCCTTACTGGGCTTGTTTAAATCCTGTCCCATAATCCCTTTACCCCTATACCAGCGTCCTAGATATAGGGAGAGAGAAGGAAAATTGAACAAGAACGTCTACAATGCTCGACTGCCACCCGAGAATCGTGGGATTTTCTCAGGTGCGTCTTCCCAAAACGTAGACTAGTCACTGAATCCGCCTACCCGGGGTGGTAGACACGGATTGGAGCGAGGTGAGAAGTGTGTGACCAATCACTTCTCTTTCAAGAGAAATGGGAGTGGACAGTATAATAATATAGGAAGTTTAGAAAAGATGAAAGGTAAGAAAAAAAAAATCCTTAGAGACAGACACAGGAGTTCATGAGACTCCTAATAAAACAGACAAGACAACAATACAATTGAAATACAGTGCATGCATTACAGTTCAAATAAAATCAACAATAATCCCTTTCCTTCTACATGTGCTTACTCCAAAGTCACCTTTCTCAACCTCGTAGTGTCCCCGCTCGGAGAACGACTTTCATAAGTCTCACTACCAGCGGCCAAGGATAACAGCTAACACCGGTCCGAAATCCTTTCCAGCCTCCAGCCAGATAGCTGGGATCTGAGCGCACAAAACTACCGAATAGCGCGCAGATCCTATTCACACAGTACAATTGCCATGGAGCTAAAGTCTTTCCCATAGTCTTTCATTATATGAATAGGCTCCATGGTATAGCTATCTGGGGTATCACATTCCCATAAAGTCTGGTCCATAGTCCAAAGGCAAGAGGTGGGCAATCAGCCCCCTCCAAGGACACGTGGCGAGGTCGGTTTCGCCACCCCCAAATGTAAGTTTTACAGGGCAATATAGTCCAGGGCCATAGTCGCAGGGGAGGAGGCAGGCAAGCAGGCCTCTCCAGGACAAAGTGGCGAAGGGCACTTTGTCACACATCTCCCCTTTGGGGGGAAGACTAACCAGGCACCTGACCTTCTGTCGGTCAGTGCCTCCGTTAGTCGATCCGCCAACCCACAATATATAGATGCCAGAGTAGCCCCCCCACAACAACAAAGTACAAGAGCAGCCCACCCACAACAAACAGTTACTGCACCTGGGTATTTTGCTGTGGTGATGGGGTAACACGCTGAGGGGACTTGAAGGGCAGAGGCCAGCGGCGCTCTGCCCTGATGCCAGCTCTTCTGCTGAGATAGCCTGCCGGACATCAGGCTCTGGACCAGGGAGAAAGGTAGGGCAGAGGCCGACTGCACTCTGCCCAGCTGCCAGCTCTTCTGCTGGGATGCTTGGAACATAGTCTGGCTTAGTAGCCAGCGGAACATGGGAGTCAGTGGGGGTTAACATCTCCTCTGTTAACCCTGGTGCCACGCTAGGAGTTAGCTGGGGAGGGGAATTTGTACTTACCCCCTCCTCCTGTTGTCCCAATGAGGGTAGTTGGGGATCTGGACAGGCTGGCCAGCATCCCTGTAGGTCAGGCACAGAGACCACGGTCCCATCTGCGCCGTATGGGAGATTGGTGTCTCCCCTTGTTAGGGTAAGCTGCCGCTGGGGAGAGGGGGTGCTGTGCTCCTCTCCCTGAAACACAGGCTGCCGCTGGAGAGGGAGACCGCCTGTCTCCACTCCCGTAACATTGTCCTGCTGCTGAAGAGAGGGACCAACTGTCTCTGCTCTCTGTAGGACACACTGCTGCTGGGGGGGAAGGACGGCACCTTCGGCCCCCTGTAACTCAATCTGCCGCTGGGGAGGAAGGACGGCACCTTTAGCTCCCTGGGACTTACTCTGCCGCTGGGGAGGAAGGACAGAACCTTTAGCTCCCTGGGTTACACACTGCCGCCTCAGGGGAAGACGGCTAACCTCCTCGGATGCAGCCTCTACTCTGCTGCTGTAACACTCTTTCCGCTGAGTATACTCTCCGTCCATCCTTGATTTTCGCTTAGCCATGACCTGGTTCCAGATCCCCTGGAATATCTCCATGGATACATAACCCCCATACTGGGCCACTCGCTGCCTCACCTCGGCCAGCCCATAATCCTCAGTGTCAGAGCCTTCCAGACTTGTCTGCTCCAAGTCGCTGGATACCTCTGCTGCCAGGGGCGCTGCACGAGTGCTAACGTTGCCCTCAATTTGTAACTCCAAGGAATTGGTGTTGTCTGTAGCTGTCTTTCTGGCTGTAGGAACGATCCCACCGCTGCCACCACTGTAACGGAGCTCCGTGTACTCCGACCGAGTACCCTCCGTTGATGGATGCTCCTAGCGCTTACAGAGGACTCCAAGCACTGCAGACGACACCACAACCACCGCAGGCTCCACAACCGCCGTAGCTTAACTGGAGCCTCGCCGTCTTCCTTCCACCCTGGATCGGATTCTGTCCTCCAGGACCGTGTGGAGAAGACCTCTCCTCCAGGAGAGCGTATCCGGAACAGGCTCTTAAAAGAGCTAAGTGATTAAGCTCAGGGGAATATGCAGAGCATAGCAATCCCCAGTGTGATATAGCAGTTCCCTCCAATAACGAGACGAGGCTACGTATTGAGGGTCAGAAGAGGTCTGAGGTGCTGGAACACCCAGCCTGGTTTTTATTACAAGTGTACACATACAGGCCACACCCAGGGGGAGGCATAAAATAACCAATAGTATCATGGGTGCAACCCACACATCCCCTCCCCTTAGTGTGACACATAATCCCATTATACATACAGTTAAAATATACTTTTTACACAACTTTCATAACTCTAAAACCATACATCACATTCACATAAAAATACATATCCACAATCAATCCATTCAGGGGAACAACATATTAAAAAATGTCATGAATCCGACCAGGGTTTCAAAAGTTACTAAAAGTATCTTTTGTCCCTTACTAGCCGCATGGCAAACCGGTTTAGACAGGTTTTACATAGGCCTCTATCCTGGAGACAAAGAGGAAAGTAATCCAATTATACAGGGCTAGAAGCAGACTCCATTAACCACATGGTTACAGAAAGACATAAAACACTTTAAAATACAGAAAGTAACTTTTTATCCATAACACACCGACATTTCACATATCCCCAGATAGCTGGGATCTGAGCGCGCAGATCCTATTCACACAGTACAATTGCCATGGAGCTAAAGTCTTTCCCATAGTCTTTCATTATATGAATAGGCTCCATGGTATAGCTATCTGGGGTATCACATTCCCATAAAGTCTGGTCCATAGTCCAAAGGCAAGAGGCGGGCAATCAGCCCCCTCCAAGGACACGTGGCGAGGTCGGTTTCGCCACCCCCAAATGTAAGTTTTACAGGGCAATATAGTCCAGGGCCATAGTCGCAGGGGAGGAGGCAGGCAAGCAGGCCTCTCCAGGACAAAGTGGCGAAGATCACTTTGTCACAGTTTCTTCCTTCCTTTATTTCTCAGTTTCATCTCTCTCAAGAAGTGGTCCTTCCATCATTCTACCCCAATCTTACTTCTCAAGAGGAAGTTAGGTGGCAACGTTTGGATGTCATGAACTGAAGCTAGTTCATTCTGAATCATACAGAAAGACTGACTAACTCTTCATTTTACCTTCAGGAGTTAGGAAAGGTGAGGCGGCCTCTTTATCTACATTGAAACGTTAGATTTCGCTAATGATCAGGATAAGAACACATTCTACCAGAGCATTGTCAACTTCATGGGCTAATATATAGTAATGTGACAGCATATCACATTACTATATAGATTCACACAAGAAAACCAGATACAGGACTACAGAGAACACCAAGTTAATGTAACTTTAAATATTATGGATTGATACAAAGTTCCATTGTAAGGAAAGGCGAACAAGGGTTCAGTGGTGTCAAAATTCTAATTTTATGGACAAAAAGGAGACATCTAAAGAAAGTCTCTGAAGTCTCACAGGTCTTTGACGGATAGGCATAAAGATAGCCAAAAATGACATCAATTGCATCACAAAATCCAGTTAACCCCTTACACAAAGGATAATTGGAACTCCTGACAAATTTCTGGTGGTGTTATGCCATTTACTGACCAAACTCTTGATAGCCTGTAGGGAAGACACACCCACCTTACTCTATTGGGAAGATAAACCAGAGGTTCCCATCCCTCAAGTACCCCCTACCAGTCCAGGATTTAGGGATTACCCTGTTGTGTCTAAAGTGTTTATTTTTTTCCCCCTTTTTCTAAAAAACACCTTAGACACCACAGGGTAATCCCTAAATCCTGGACTGTTAGGGGGTACTTGAGGACTGGGTTGGGAACCACTGACGTAAAGGAAGATTCTCCTTTCAAAATTAAGGACAAAAAAGCGAAAGGCAGAGATCTTAGATCTAACATCTGGTGTAGGAATGAGGACACCTAACTTTCGCACTTCCCAAAAATTTTAAAAAAAAAATGAAAATTTGTCTCTCCAACTGAAAACTTTCCTATTTCCCCACAATTCTCATTTATACCTGCATTCACAATTCCTAGGATATATCTCCAAGTCTAAAAGAAATTCTACACAAAGAAGCTGGTTTTATTTAATTTGAATTAATTTTACTAAAAACATCTGGATAAAAAGGCTGGTCAGATGTCAACTATTATGAAATCTGATTTAGTGATATCTAGTTATATAAATTCCTTACTGCAGGAGGAATATTTACTGGTAATTTGTAAAAAAACAAAAACAAAAAAAAACCTACCTGAAATTAGGGATAATAGTCTAATTAGGAAAGTTAAAATCCGGTTAGAATTATTCATATTGGATGAGAACGAATGGTTAACTGGTCTGAGAACTATTGTATTTGTCCTTCCGTTGATGGACGCTTCCTAGCTTGCGTCGAGGACCACAAGCACCGCACTGGACACCACAACCACCGCAGATTCCACAACCGCCGTAGCTTAACTGGAGCCGCGCCGTCTTCCGTCCACCCTGGAATGAACCTCCAGCATTCAGGACCGTGTGGGGAAGACCTCTCCTCCAGGAGAGGGTATCAGGAACAAGAACTAAGTGATAAAAGCTCAAGGGAGTATGCAGAGCATAGCAATCCCCAGTGTGATATAGCAGTTCCCTCCAATAACGAGACAAGGATACGTATTGAGGGTCAAGAAGAACTCTGGTTTAATTACACACACTCTGCTTTTATGCAATTCTCCCCTGCAAGGGAGACGCCCACATCCAATTAAACATTACCCACTCACACAATGGTTACCTCCCACAGATTCCCTCCCCTTAGCCTGAGAGGTAACCCAATTATAACGTACAATTTAAACATACATTTTTATAACTTTAAAACTATACATTCAATCTTCATAAAACAAGAGTTAGCTGGAAGTCCTTCATGCCCATAACGGTTCCACAGATTCAGGCTGTGCGGTCAGTCTATTTCTTGGGGAGATTGGGGAGATTGGGGAGATTGGGGAGCCTACCTGTTCCTGTGGGTCAGCCACAGTAGCTGATTTTCATGCATGTTACATTGTCACAATAAACTACATTTTTATAGTTGGTTTGTAATGTGTCAAATACAAATCCTCTAATAAAGTGTACTCCAGAGTCTATAAGCGTTAAAATAATGAGTAGCTCTTAGCATTAATTTAAGGGGAACAATGCCAATATATCAATTCGATAATGTTTATAATGTTAAGATCACCACCATATAAATATCCTCACATTGTCTAGTGGAAGGCAAGCTGGATCCCTGGTGGTTTAGTATTGTGTTCGGCACCAATATCAGATGCAGACCACTTTAACAGCTCCCAGTGCTCCATCAATGACCAAGAGTACTAGGGAGCTCTTAAGTAGCTGAAGGAGGTGCAGACCACAAATGCTCCCTCAATGAAGTGAGGGGGCTCAGCCAGGTGATGTACGCCTGGTTCAAGAAGTCAGGGAGAAAGAGTTCCAGGGCCAGACAGGACCCCACCAGCCCATGTCCAAACCCTAGGTGGAAGTCTTAAGGTTAATACAGTTCTGGTGGGAAGAGTAGCCGCAGTGGTCACACAAGGTATCTGCCAAACACAAACAAGATTAGATACTCCCTTTGAGTGGCAAGTCCACACGACCCACATACAATGAAGGATGAACTTTTAGTTCAAGTTCTGAACATCTAGTACCTATGAGAAGTGTGAAGCCAGAAGCCACCAATACAATAACGAAAATAAGTAGGAAGTCATTTTATTTGCTTTTAATTAAGCAGTCCTGTCAACATGCATACAAATGGGTTTTTACATTGTTTTATTATAACTGCCCCTTATATTTAAGATACAGTATTTACACTAACCAAGCCAGGTAACTTCTTTCAACTGTACTTTGGTTTGCAAGAAGCCATTTGGACTAGGCAGACAAGCTATAGCTACAGGGTCTGCAATGTCGTAACAGGTGCGCAATAGGAGGTGCCAAGCTTGAGTTGTAAAGCCATTTGGTGAACACAAGGCATTGTAACTTAAAACATGGTGCTGCATATTCAGAAACTAGAACCTTCATCTTAGTGCAGTGATGAGAAAAAATTATACTATTATTTGATCCACCCATGCGGTGTGCAATATATGCATTGAAAGACTGCTTCAACTGGAGAGTGTCTATTAAACAGAAAGGTAAGGGAGTCATGGTAACTTGTGTGTCCAACACAGAGGTCTCAAGGAGGACATCCAGCTCAGAGCTAAGCTCCCGTGAGTTTCCCCGGGGGCATAAAGCCAGCATCACCAAGCATCTTCAGCGACACATCACCATTAGGTTTTATCACCAGCTTTGTAATACTACCATGATAGAGAGACAGTCAGGGCCAAGCTTCCGGTGGGAGTTGTAGTGCCCTGTAGATGAAGATATACATTTTGTCAGTACATGGAAGGCATAAGACACGTTTGAACAATATAGGTCTTGAGAGGTTATTTTTAAATAACTCCCCATCTCCCCATCCTGTAAAGCAGGATTCCACAAACTCTGCCCCCCCCCCCCCCCCAGATGTTGCTCAACTACAACCAGGGCCAGGCAAACTGCAAGGTGTGTGGTTTCTGCTCCCCAGCTTAATGAGACTGGAGCATGGAGGCCCTTAATGTAGAAACACAGGAAGCACCTCTAGTGACCGTCTGAGTGATTGTCACTTTGAAGCAATGCAAACACTGCCTTTTCTCTGAAAGGTCAGTTTTTACATTAAAAAGCCTGCAGGGACAGGCTATAGACACCATTACCACTACAATAAGCTGTGTGCACGCGCGCTTGCTAGTGAGTGAGCTTGCTTGTATGTGAGCTTGTGTTTTTATGTCAATGAGCTTGTCTGTCTGCATGCAAGTATGCTTACTGTATAATTAAACAGTTACTCTGAAAGGACCAATATTTTATATTAGAAAATAATCTCTCGACATAACCTTACATGGCGCAATGACTTATGGAGCTGGCATAAATTTTTTCCAGGGCAGCTTTGCATCCCCAGTCCGGCCCTGACTACAACTCTTATGATTCTATGAATTAAATGGTCTGAGAATCATGGGAGTTGTAGTTCAGCAACATCTGGAGGGCTGGCGTTTCCGGAAGCCTGCTGTAAAGGCTGTCAGATTAGTACATGCCATCCAATTACCACAAGATTTGATAACATTTGGATGAAAACCTGTTTAATAAGCAGCACAATTCATTATAGTAAAAATGGTACACAATTTTACAATACTGGATTCTCATTTCAATTTTGTATAGTTGTTCTGGGTTTAGTGTACTCCATTTACTTTGTTAAATAAGGGTGTTTAAAGAAAAACTAAAAATGCAGGTTAGGAATAGAGGGCCTGGAAGATACCGGTGGTGACCACAGATGATTTAGAATGATAAGTGGAAGCAGTTTACCTTCATACAAAAGTAGCGGATCACATTATCATGGCAGACTATTATTTCATAACTTTCTTTTGTTTGTTCTGGATCTGCACGGTGGATGTACTTCCTGAATGCAGCCTCAATGCGTGGGCCATCTTTAAAATACTAAGATGGAGACAATGACCAGGGTTAAAAGCAGAAACAGAATGCACACCAGAAACGCTTTAAAAATAGAGTCACCACTAGATATAGCTTACAGAAAGATCTGGTATCCACTTGGATTCCGCAGGAACTGGTCGGATTGGAGGTCCTTCGTTAAGCAGACTGGAGCTGCTCATTTTAATATCTATAAGAAGATTAAAGAAAGCCAAACCACCAACAAAACAGCTCAATAACGGTTATTCTGCAACTATTCAAAATATGCATAGGCAACAAGAATTGGGATTTCAGAGGTCTACATGCAGCAGCCTAATCCCACATGTGCAATAGAGGGTCCAGTAAAACCTTTCCTTCCCCTGTACACATGTTTCTGTGAATCTGGTCAATGACAAATAAATAATGCAGCTAAAGTTATTCCCTTCACTTCCAAGAAGTTCCAGACGCTGTCCTGTTAGGCTGGCCTGTTCACGCCCTGTAGAAAGAAAGACAGCATGGAACTAGCAAGTACCATAACCACTACAGCTGTTCTGGTGCCTAGAATGCCCCACCCCCTCCATTCCTGCAGCTTACACTCACGCTCCTTCTCTGTACATCCTTCCAGATGTTTCAAGTTTATTAGAGACATTGGTAGCATGCTGATCCCTTCTTTTAAAAGCCTGCTAGCAAATTGATCAGATACAGGTGAGGTGCAATTAGGCATAAGTGAAACTATTAAGCAAAATACAAGTTCTGGTCTGACTGTTACTTAGCAGCTGGTGCTATTGGAGCACTGGCCCACCCTGCTATCCCAGGGACCCATACTGTGGTTTGCAGGGTACCAGTAATGCATCTTGCAAACCTAACATCTCTCCCTGGGACATTTAACGCTCAAACCTCAGGCTGCTGTTCAGTAAATCAGGCCGAATATATATATGCCATCAACTACCACACCACATTTCCTCTCACAGTAGTCAGACATTTTAGAACAGTTTGAATTACCTGGGGTCCACCAGATGCTGATCCCCGTTTCCAGCAAAGAGCTGAAAGTCTGCCCATGCAGTGTTGAGCTCAGGACAGCCAACAGAAGCTTCCAGCTTTCCATCAGAAGTAGTGAAGGCGGTAAACAGCACCCAGCAGACTGCTTGCTTGACTGCTTACAAATTGAGGGCACCATAATCACTACAGCACATGCTAGTGGTTACAATGCTTGAGTGTTCCTTTAATGCAGGGGTTCCCAACCCAGTCCTCAAGTACCCCCCTACCAGTCCAGGATTACCCTATTGTGTGTAAAGGGTTTTCTAAAAAACTCCTCAGACACAACTGGGTAATCCCTAAATCCTGAACTGTTAAGGGGGTACTTGAGGACTGTTGGGAACCGCTGCTTTAATGTGAAATGGATCACAATTTGTGTCAGTCATAAACCAGGCAAACCGTCCTACGATAAAGTCTATTCGCTCCCCACCCTGGCAGTCACATCTATGATATGATCAGCTCCTGGAAACCAGAGGAACTCCCCAGCTGAGTAAGAGATATAAAAATCCTATTAATTCCTGCTGTGTTATTCAAAGCAGGTGTCTACAGCACTATACTTACCAATCCCAGCGCCCAGGGATTATAGGTGGACATAGAAAACCAGAATCATCACCACTCTTTCCCACAGCGGCAAAAACTGCAAAAGCAGAGCCACCAAAAGCAATCACAGCTCTATGGAGAAACATGTTACCAAGAAATCAATCCCAGAATAATGCTAAAGCCACCACTGAGCCTGGAATTTATAGGTAGCGACTAGTTCAAACTTCCCACCCAGTTGTAGGCACTGTGATGTTACTGCAATTATGTAATTGTAGGGGACACATGGTGCAGATTGTTATAGCTAATAGGGGGCAGGAGATTCAAATCAATAGGAATGTGCTCTGTGTACTGCGCAAGCAGGGTAACTTGACCGTGGAATGTATCAAGAAATTATTTTTCTCAGATCTCCTAGCCTGCAAGGGAAAGTGATAAAAGGCTCAGTTTGTTTTAAAATCTCATTATTTGTAATCAAATCAAAATATCATACAGTTGTTAAAATATGTATTCTTGAAGAGATGTGTACAAATAATGTTCTTTTTCACTTCATGTATGAGTATGTATGAGCCTGTATGAGTTGCAGTGGTTCCCAACCCAGTCGTCAAGTACCCCTGAACAGTCCAGGATTTAGGGATTATCCGTTTGTGTCTAAGGTGTTTTTAGAAAGAAGAAAAAAATACTATAGGCACAACAGGGTAGTTCCTAAATCCTGGCCTGGTAGGGTGTACGTGAGGACTGGATTGGGAACCCTTGAGTTAGAGCATTGAGAGCAAGCTTCCCCAAACTCTGACCCTCCAGATGTTGCTGAACTACAACTCCCATGATTCTATGAATGAAATAGATAGGCTGAGAATCATGGGGGTTGTAGTTCAGCAACATTTGGAGGGCCGGAGTTTGGGGAAGCCTGATTAAGAGGATCAAAACAAGCTTTGCTTAAAGGGACACTAGGCACCCAGACCACTTCAGCTCATTTAAATGGACACTCCAGGCACCCAGACCACTTCTGCCCATTGGTGTCAAGGATCTTACCTGGAGTGGGAGTCCGGCACGCAGAGTTAAGGCACCCTTTGCAATTCGGCACAGACCGAGGGGACTCAGGACAGAAATCCCCAAGGCTGTGACACAGTGCACTGGGGCTGAAATAACCAGTGCTTCCTGGAACGCAGTACAGACAAGGGATATCCAGAAGAGTAGTCAGTAACAGAATCAGAAGTCAGGGCTGGCGGCAATCAGGCGAAAACAGTAGACGAGCAGGGGATCAAAACCAGGAGTCAGATGAACAGCAGTGAAACCAAACAGGAACAGGAAACACAATCTGACAACGAGAACCAGACTTGCGGGGTTTAAATAGGGAGTCTCAGCCAATCATCAAAGAACCAGGAACAGGTGTGCAAATCCCAGGTGCACAGGCTCAGACTACAGGATACCAAGAACAACCAGAAACAGTCAAAGATGCGTGGAGCCCAATGTAAGGATACTGACTGGGATGCAGGAAACTCAGGTTCAAACCCAAATACACAATATTGTGTAAAGCACAATGGTGATCCTGACATTACCCCCCTTCAAAGACGCCATAGGCGAGAAGAGGAACGCAACTACGACCCAGGAGGTTACTTTTTGGATTTCTTGGTTTTGGTAGTACTAGTAGGAGCGGAGGTCATAGCATGTAGGGCCTTTTCAAAAACTTGCAAGTCCTCCTTCCGGACTAGAGCCCCATTAGAGGCAGAAGGGGGGGTCTTCCTTGACAGGACTTGTAGTGGTTGTGGTGCTTGCCTTCTTAGAAGCAGAATCTTTAGTAGAAATAGAGATCTCAGGTTCTTTAGTAACAGATTCCTGCACAACCTCAGGTGCAACGACTGTAGAAGGCTGAGGATAGGTCAGAGTGGTCAAGCAAGGACAGGCAGCATGTTGGCAGACAGGAGAACCTGAGGCCTAGATGGACGAATACGACAAAAAGATATTACATGTCCCCTCTCCCCACAATAATAACACAGTCCATGCGCCATCCTTCTTGCCCTTTCTTGAGATGACTGATGGCACCTAACCAGTCCAATCTCCATGGGTTCCACCGCCTCACTGCCAGAAGTATACAAAGTTTCAGGAGACTTGGTAGCGGTAGGGTTAGCAGTAACATCAGTCCGATTGGAAGGAGTAGTGTAATCCATTTCCCGTCCGGGTTGCAATATATGTGAAGCAACAGTAGGTGATCTATGTACAATGGATCTTTGTGTCTTGTTGCATTGTAAACCCAGGGACCGAATAAAGGACTCCCAGAAATCCAGGACAGGGCTTTTGGCGAGTAACAATTGGTGGGCCCAAGTCTTAAGGTGCCCCGACAACAAGGTAATCGCTGTCCTCACTTTAATGACGTCCGTGACATAGGTGTAGGGCCTCAGGGAAAACAGGACCTCGCAATCGACTTTGAAGGCATCATACTTAGACCGGATCCCAGAAAATGTTTCGGGTAGAGCAACCAGCGGTTCAGAGAGTCCAGAGTCATAGGTTACTCTCCCTTTAAGGGAAGCCAGTTCCTGCTGTAAGCCCTGCAAAGCCTGGGTGAGCTGGGAAACTTGCTGGGTCAAGGCTGCAATGGTAATCTTCAACTCTGCAGACTCCATTTGGTCAGATCGTACTGTCAAGGATCTTACCTGGAGTGGGAGTCCGGCACACAGAGTTAAGGCACCCTTTGCAATTTGGCACAGACCGAGGGGACTCAGGACAGAAAGATGCGTGGAGCTTAATGTAAGGATACTGACTGGGATGCAGGAAATTCGGGTTCAATCCCAGCCAGACCCAAATACACAATATTGTGTAAAGCACAATGGCGATCCTGAGAATTGGAGTGGTCTGACTTCCAACTCCCACCACTACCCTTAACTCTGCAAATGTAATTATTGCAGTTTTCATAAACTGCAATATTTACCTTGAAGGGTTAAGTTCTCCTCTAGTGGCTGTCTGTGTGTTATAACTACGCTGGACGTCCTCACGCTATGTGAGGACCTCCAGCGTCGCCAAAATCCCCATAGGAAAGCTTTTTCTGTTTCCTGTACCCGGCCAGACTGACCGGAGGTGCTCACTGAGAGAGCACTCTCTGTCAGTCCGGCCAGGTACAGAAAATTGAAGCTCCTGTAGGGGATATCCTCCACTCGGCAACGCTACAAGAGAGGTAGGAGGCACACCAGGAAGGGGAGTGAGACCACGAAGGGGGTGCGGGGTGCACTAAGGGACAGGGAGGGGAGGGGGAAGAAACACCAAGGGACAGGGAAAAGAGGGGAGAGGTTCAAAGAACACTAAGGGACAGGGAAGGGAGGGGATCAATAATGGACGGGGAGTTGTTAGGCTGTTTAAGAGGCACATAGGTGAAGATGTTATTTTTTGGGGGGGAGCGGAAAAATACATCTTCGCCTATGTACCCAAAAATCCTTGCACCGGACCTGACTCCAAACACCTAAAAAACTGCCCAAAGTACCTGCCTTGCAAGGATTTCTCATTGAGCTGCATTGGGAAGGTTGTATTTGGACAGCAACAGAAAGTCTGGGCTTCGTAAGAAGGGTATGGCTTGCAAAAGCTGCAGACAAGAGATCTGCAGCATTTGTATGATATTTTATATATACCCCAAATGAAAAAGAAAAAATAAATCTATGGATGTTTTCATTGGTAGTATATCTACTAAATGGGGATTTTATTTAATTATGTTTCATTCTTTTTGAATTTGGGTAGTGAAGAGTCCCTTTAAGGTAGCAGAGTTATGTACTAAAGTGAATACAGTTAGATTGTATAAAAAAAAAAAAAAAAGAAAACAATATGTAGATTATATTGAAGCATTAATTTTAAGAACAAATAACTATCTACCTAACCCTGTCTACTCCAATTATCCTAGCAATAGTTAAAGATACATTATAGTATTAGGAATACTATAGTGTTCCTCTGCCTCTAACAGTGTTAGGCATATAGTGTTAATGGTGAGGATGTCCAGGTTTGTTTGATTGTATATGTATATGACGTCAGACCGGCTCCCGGCATCACTTTTTTTTTTACTGTCTTTCAGATAGATACCTTACCTGATTTTCTAAGCTCACTAAGATGCCTCTTTCCATTTTTGCTTGCCATATTACTTGTGCTATCACTTCTCGGGTGGATGGGATTTGTATATGTTTCCAATTCTGTGCTATCACTCATTTGGCTGCTGTAATGAAGTGTAAAATTAACATTGAATCTTTTATCTTCATTTTTGACTCAATTAAATTTAATAAAATTAGTCCAGGATCCATTTGTGACGAAACACCTTTTGTCACTGGATTTTTAAGTAACAAGCTGCCCTTTCCCCCTGGCTGTTGGAGGAGTCTGATTGCCAGCCTCCTTCCGCATGACTATGGCCCCTGGGAGATTTGGCCCTTTACAAACATTATTTGGGTTAATGGATTTATATTGTGCTGCTGCTGGTCCTTTAAGAACTGCATTGTGGCTTATGGACTTGTATTGGACCATGCTGGCCTTTTAAGAACCATCTGGGGACAAATTGAGACTTTGTGTGACAATGCCCCTTTAAGACGGTGTACGCAGTGCCCCCAGACTTAGTTAAAATATTTTGTTCCTGGCTTTCTCCCACTATGGTTCAGAAAATGGGGCTTACTGAACCAAGTACCACACAGGCGGACCACCCAGAAGTGGAAGTGTGCAGGCAATTTACCTCCCAGGCTGTGAGGTTACTGCAGGTTAATTGCCGACCGCTGGGTGGCCGCAGTTCGTGCATCTTTGTTCATTCGAACGAGGTCAGCGGTATGTGTAGCCAAATCCATGGAACTAAAATCAGTTACACATTTCCGCGAACAACGCTGAGCCTTACCTTCTCCTACACTGAACTTTCAGCTGCAGAGACTAAGTCCCGTTCGAAGATTCGAATGCACGTTCGAATGGGACTTTTTCTGCATAAAATTGACCGACCGCACAGCCAAAATCTATGGAACTGTTTTGGGCAGGAAAATGTGCTTGCGGTCGGTCATAAAGGACTTCCGTCTAACTTTTTATGTACTGGGGGGATTTGTATGATTTTTGGTTATTTTTATATTTAAAGTATGCTGATTCTGAATATGTATGTATATTTATGTGAATATGATGCATATTTTTAAAGTTACAGTGTATGTATAAAAAGTGTATTTTTCCTGGCTGTGATAAATTACATTAACCCATTGTGTTCAGTAATTATATCACAGGCAGAGGGGAAGGATTGCATGTTTGTGCTGGGTGTGTTTTACGGTTTGCCTGTAAAGGATTGGTTGTACTGTGTCCCACCCTGTGGGATGTCCAAAGTACCTGCCCACTGCATAAAAGCCAGAGTGTGGTCATTAAAAGTGCAGATCATGAGGGGCGGAGCCTAACCTTCAATGGAGTAAGACGCACGAGCCATTAGCTCTCTAACCCCGGGCAAGTAATCCGCGTCCATCAGCTACACACCGGGTGCTTCTCGCCTCCACGACTCACCCACAGACTCCCCACTACCTCCACATCACTCGGACAGATGGGGGGCGCAAAAAAAACGGAAGGATTCCACACCATCCGTGTCGACGATGTTTCGCGCCAAAGAGGACCGGTGGCCATCTTGGGCCCAAAGCCAGGCAGACTCCAGCTCCGAAACCGAGGGGAGTGAGGCCGACCAACACCAGGCGACCACCCCCCTCACCAAGGAAGACCTGCGGGCAATGCTCAGGGAAACGTCGGCGGACATAAAAGCCTATACAGCTGCGGCCCTGGAAAAAAAAATTGCAGGCCTCAAAGAAGAAATAGAGGCACTGGCCTCCCGCACGACACACAATGAAAGCTTACTGAAAGAAATGCTGACGAAGACCGCAGCCCTCGATAAGGACACAGGGATGCTTTAGGACAGGATACTGTTCCTGGAAGACGGCCTGGAGGACCTTAATAACCGATCCCGCAGACAAAACATCCGCGGTCTGCCGGAGTCAGTCCAGCCAGACGCCATACTCCCCACAATCAGGGCGATCTTTCAGTCCCTCCTGCCTAACTCTACAGAACAAGACCTATACACAGAATGGGCACATAGGGCCCTGCGCCCTCCGACCTACAACTCAAACACACCGAGGGACGTGATAACGAAGCTCCTACACTTCACGGTCAAGGAACAGCTAATGTAAGAGACAAGACACCATCCGCCCATGTACCAGGGGCAGCAGATTCAATTCTTTCAAGACCTGGCACCGTCCACGCTGAGGAAACGCAGGGAGCTGAAACCTAATTGAAAATGGCTGGCGCTATATGTGGGGGCACCCCTTCAAATTAACGGCGAAGAAGGGGGAACAATCCTACACCCTCCACCAGGTCTCCGACATGAAGGACTTCGCCGACCATCTAGGGATCCTGTGGTGGAATCTCGGTAAAAATAAATTTAGTAGGCCGAGATTGCCACGTGGTATGTGCACGTGCATATACTGATGTATCGGTCGGTTGGTTGCACGT
Source organism: Pelobates fuscus (assembly GCF_036172605.1). Classification (NCBI taxonomy): domain Eukaryota; kingdom Metazoa; phylum Chordata; class Amphibia; order Anura; family Pelobatidae; genus Pelobates; species Pelobates fuscus. The sequence goes on along the minus strand of NC_086326.1, from coordinate 118,720,102 downwards.
GGCAACGATACAATCAGTAGTGTACGGAGCATGTGCAGGAATAGAGGATATAGAGAATTCCCCTCCTCCATTGTGCTGGGCAAGCCATGTGGTCAAACAGGAAGTTAGTCTTTGTTTTGTTGATTGGGTAAGAGTACGTGTGAGTGGAGCTGATTATGGGAGGAGCTATATACCTATATAAGGGACCTACACTGTATGATCAGGGCTCAGACTTTGCTGTTTTTGGTGACATTAGTCCCTCTGAGTCCCGGTCGGTGAATCAAATAAAAATCTCTTCCTTCCTGAAGAAACCTGTGTCCATCTCTCTGTGCTCGGCTTCCGTCAGTTTCTCCGGTATCATTTGGTGCATTGGCCGGGAAGCTCATCGTTCAACGGTAGCTGAGAAGCAGAGGCATGAGACGTCTATCTTTGCCCACGCTCCCTACGGCTGCACCCCTGAACTTTTGCGTTGACCTCCTTTCGTCTCGGCGCCACTGGTCTGTTGTCCAGGAGATCATCGGCCTCTACGTAGTAAGTGCTGGGGTGTCCCCGTCGATGAATGTGAACTCAGGTTCAGGAATGAGGAGGTAAGACGACTACTGTTTTAGACGGTGGACCCACTAAGGGTATTGGATACCGATTGTGCGGTAGGCCCATAAGGGGTTTGTATTGTGTATGGAATTCGCCCCCACCAGTGGAGGGAAGGAGCGAAGGCGCACCGCTCGTAATTAAACGCCCTGTAGTCAGCCCGTTTAATTTTGGTTTGGAGTCAGGTTGGGTCCTGTGTAAATAGCCCAAGCCGGACACCGGTGTCTTGTCTAGACTAGCGTATCTAGGGTGTATATTTTGTTCGCTAGGTCGGAGGGACCGGGAGACTAAGCGGCGCCTGGTGTAAATTCAGTCCGCTAGATCTCAACCTATCTTGGCTAAGTGGGAAGGCGTGTAAATTTGGAACTGAAAGAATATTAGATAGTTAATTTCTCTTATTTCATTTTATAAGATTTATTATCATTATTGCTGACTGAAAGGATATGAAACAGTTAAACTACTTTTTGCTTTGTATGCTTTAAATTTAATGTACGTCATAGAAATGCTGACTGTGAAAGACTTGAACAATGACATGCTTCCTTCTATAGGATATAATAATATGTTGACTGTGACAGACTTATACAATTCTATAGGAAATACGACATCTCAGGATGTCTTGCCCAGGATATTCATTCCAGACATATTCAAAAAAGTCTTATCTTTCCATTGTCAGTATAACATGTGATATTTAAGGAAGTAATCAATCTTATACTCTGTATGGCATATCTCATGACTCAAGTAACTTAATTTGTATAAATATTCAATACACAGTAAAGAAATTGAGAACTTGTCAAGCACCTTTTCGTGTCTGTCTGTTATTTGCTGAGCAAGTTTCTCCCGTCAATTGATGTGGTGAACAGAGGATCGAGAATTGAGGGAAATTGAGTCCAGGACAGCATTAACCCTTTCAGGAACCCACTAGACTATTGATAAAGTAGATAGACTAAGAGGGTTTTGTTGTAAATTCCGCCCTCTAGTTCGCTATATGTGGTGCTTGGGCAGCGACGGGTAACCAAAATGGATGTAAATAGTTTTAGGTAGTCCATCGAGGTACTGGCCAATAGATTAGTTGGGAAATTGTAAATGTGTTAAAGATTATTGTAGTAGAGTGTATATCTTGCTAGATAGCGTGAGCTCTGCCGTCTAGCGAGAGTGTGAATAGTGTGTAACTGTATCATAGCGCACGGTACCATAACCATGTATTATAATTACTGATACTGTAAATAACTACTAATAACTGTCGTTTATGTTGTATGTTAACACCATAACCACTACTAATTGAACTGTGACTTTCAAATTGTACTCTAACCAATGCTAACCGTACTATAACTACTGTTTGTAAAGACAATGTTACTAGGGTGTGTTATCGACGGGTAATTTAAATATTGAGAATTATAACGTGGGTGATTGTATAGTTTCGCCAAAAGGTACAGTATTAGTTATTTAGTGACTGGTGTAACAGCTGTGTGTGTACGGGAATTCCCTGTATGTTTTGTTGTGTGCGTTTGGCCTAGTAACTGTACCACGTGGTTCTGTTGCCATGGGGAACGAGTGTGACTGTTGGAAGTGTGTTTGTTTGCGTCTGTTGGAGACGACGCTCCATTGTTAAGTATGGGTGCATCGGATTCAAAGATTATTGATCCCTTAGAATGTATGTTAAAAAACTTTAAGAAGGGATATAATGTATACGATTTTGGAGTAAAGATGTCTCCAACATGCCTGACTACTTTATGTAGTAGGGAATGGCCCTCTTTGGTGGCTGCATGGCCACCACGTGGTAGCTTTGATCCTAATCTGGTGCAGCATGTACACATGGCTGTATCGGGTAGGCCTGAACTTTACGGCCAGTTTCCGTATATTGATTGTTGGAAGCGAGCCATAAATGACTTGCCAAAATGGATCAGGGTATGCCACGAGGAGCAATGTCGCCTCATGGTGGCCAGAACTCGGTTGTCCACTCTGGCCGTGATTACTCCCAATCCGGACACGCCCCCTGAGTCAGAGATCCCCATGCCGCCCCCTTACTCCTCATCTACAGGAAGAGGAAGAGGAGGTGCCCCGTTGTCTCCACCTACCCCCTCCTCTAGCTCAGAGTCTAGCCCACTTGTTTTAAATCCTCCCCTTCCGGTACCTACCCCTATTAACCCCACCTATCCAGATTTGGCGTCATTTCTAGTTCATGGTCAGGCTCCTCCCAGCCCGGCCCGGAATATTCTACTTACTGATCTTCCCTTCAGTAAAGAAAAAGTGTCCCCTTCCCCTCGTCTTACTACCCCTCGACCGGAACCCATAACTGACATCCCTTAACGAAGCCCCATACTAACCCGACAACTGACCGGTACCCTCCAACCCCGACATTATCAAATGCCTCTCCGTCTGACACCGGGCCCGACACATATTAACGGTGAGGGCCAGTTACAACATGCTGATCCCGTCTTTGTTTACGTTCCCTTTACCACAACTGATTTATTCAACTGGAAGACCCATAACTCCTCCTACACCGATAAACCTCAAGCCATGACAGATTTGATTACCTCCATAATCCAGACACATAATCCCACTTGGGCTGATTGCCAGCAATTGCTTATGACATTGTTCAATAACGAGGAAAGAACACGGATAAATCAGGCGGCAATTAAAGCGCTTGAAGAAGTGGCCCGTACTCTAAATCAGGCCAACCCGGCAGCATGGGCCGCAGCCCATTATCCAAATGCAGATCCGAATTGGAATGTCAATGGCGCAGACATGGCCCATTTAAAAGCTTACAGGGACGCCATTATTGCTGGCATGAAAGCCGGAGGGAAAAAGGCGATTGTAACGGCTACCCAGGTATTGAGAGGGTATCTGCCGCTGGAGACGTCCTTTTCCCTGCAAGCTGCTGTGGAGAAGTAAAGCTGGTACAATCCCATCCACGATATCCAGAGAGAGTCAGGTTCAGCTGTAAACAGGAGCAAAGTAATCTTCCCAAATAATCCCCTTCCAAGAACGAGACGAGGCTACGTTTTGAAGGGTCAAGATGAACTGAGGACTGGAACACCCAGCCTGCTTTTTATTAGGAACCACATACAGGACACTCCCAGGGGGAGGATGAAAACAACCAATAATACGTATAAATCCGGTAGCGCTGGATAGCTCTCCTTCAGGGGAACAATATGTCCAAAAATCAGCCCATTCGGATGCATAGTTCAGGAGATACAGAGTTCCAAAGTTTTGACCGACCGCACAGACCAACTAGCCGAAATTAGTTCCATGAGTTTTGGCCTTGCGGTCGGTCTCCGTTCGTACGGTAAAAAGATCCGAAAACCTGGTCATCCATACGAATCTCGGTGGTCGCTGAAATCCCCATAGATGGTTAAGCATAACTACCAAATGGTGGGACGTTCGGTAGTTTTAGTACGAATTTACGGAGGTCTGGAGGACTCAGCGGTATTCGCCTGTTTGGGTATCCGTTTTCAGTTCCATGCGTTTACAGGCAAATACCGCTGTTCGTGCACAAGATGGCCGCGAACACGTGTAAAAGTCCCGAAATGGCGGCCACCTATACTTTACACACGGAATTCGTACTGAATCATGCGAACGGTTTATTCTTTCGAATCCTCTTATATTTTACACTGTGGATTCACTTAAATCATGCGAACAGGAGACAATGAAATGAATAGAGGTTTAAACTGTAATTCCCTTGCTTGCTTCACAGTTACCAGGGACTTGTAAGGATCCGTTACACTGCTCCCCTTTTGTGGAACACTCCGGAAGACCCGGATTGATCCTTTTCGGGTCAACTTGGGGCTGTCCGGTCTGCTGCTACGGTAAAAGTTCCGTTTGCCTGGATAATCCATCAGCGTTTCCATTGAAGCGGCCCGGGCGATACTGAATGCAGAAATTATATGGCTGTAGTGCTAAGCTCCATCTTAGTAAGCGTCCATTGTCTCCAGCTACTCGGTTCAGCCATACCAGGGGGTTATGATCGGTGATCAGGGTAAACTCCTGTCCATATAAGTAGGGTGTAAGTTTCTTTAGGGCCCAAACTAGGGCTAAACATTCCTTTTCCACTGCCGCGTAACTCACTTCTCTGGGCAATAGTTTTCTGCTGAGATACGCGACAGGGTGTTCTCCCCCATCTTCTCCGATCTGGCTCAGAACTGCCCCCAGTCCATACATGGATGCATCTGTATGGACGACAAATCTTTTGTTAGGAACGGGGGCAGATAGAACAGGTGCATTGATCAGAGCATTTTTCAAGGCTTGAAAGGCTGTCTCACAGGCCGGAGACCACAGGACTACCCTAGGCAAGTTCTTTTTCGTTAAGTCGGTCAGGGGTTTAGCGATAGTACTATAGTCCGGGACAAATTTCCTATAGTATCCTGCTGTCCCTAAGAATGCCAATACCTGCGTCTTGGTGTGGGGTGTGGGCCAGTTAGCTACCGCCTCAATCTTAGCGGGTTCCGGGCGTTGTTTCCCACATCCTACCCTGTGTCCCAGGTATTGGACTTCGGCCATGCCGAAGTTAAATTTTTCTGGTTTCAGAGTCAGGCCTGCGGCCCGAATCTGATCCAGTACAGCCTCTACATGTCGCAAGTGTTCCCCCCATGTTTCACTATAGATCGCTATGTCATCCAGGTATGCGCAGGCAAAGTCCTGGAAGCCATCAAGAAGTCTATCCACCAAGCGCTGAAAGGTAGCTGGGGCGTTCTTCATCCCAAATGGCATGACCTTAAATTGGTACAGGCCAAATGGGGTGACGAACGCCGACTTGGGGATAGCCTCCTTGGCCAGGGGGATCTGCCAGTATCCCTTGCATAGATCAATGGTGGTCAGATATCTCCCCCTGGCAATGCGGTCTAATAGTTCGTCCACTCGGGGCATGGGGTACGCATCTGTCACGGTACGGTCATTGAGTCGCCTATAGTCTACACAAAATCTAGTAGCTCCGTCCTTTTTGGGTACTAGGACTATGGGTGAAGCCCAGGGGCTGTCAGATGGCTCTATGACTTCTAACCTTAGCATCTCTTGTACTTCCTTCTTCATTTCTCCCCTGACTGCCTCAGGGATTCGATATGGGGTCTGCCTAAGGGGTACTTGTCCTGGGGTCTCGACATAGTGGGTCGCTAGCGTGGTGTACCCTGGTTCCTGAGCGAACGTTAATTTCTTTTCCATTATCAACTGTCTAAGTTGGCCCTTTTCGGCTGCGGTTAGCCGCTCCCCTAGTTGGATGGTGTCCAGTAAGCTAGGGGATTTTCTGGGTGCTAACAGGTCTGGGATAGGTAGGCTGTCGGGGTCCTCGGTAGCAGAAATGCATATAGCGGCAATATCCTCTGGCCGCTCTTGGTATTCTTTTAGTAAATTTACATGAAAGGTTTTCTGGATTCTCTCATCTTTATTGCTGGCAATCACATAAGTAGTGTCGCAGATCTGCGCTACTACTTTGTAAGGGCCCTGCCAGGATGTCTGGAGTTTATTTCCCTTTACCGGTCTAAGTACCAGCACTTTCTGACCCACCTGGAAGGTTCTCTGTCGGGCGCCCCTATCATACCAACGCTTCTGTCGACCCTGGGCCGCATGGAGATGGTCCCGTGCCATCCGGGCCAACTGCTCCATGCGGTCCCGCATCTCCAGAACATACGGTACAATGGGGATCCCTTCAGATTCCATCTCCCCTTCCCAATGCTCCCGGATGAGGTCGAGGGGACCTCGTACCCTTCTTCCGTAGAGCAGTTCGAACGGGGAGAACCCAGTGGATTCCTGCGGCACCTCTCGATATGCAAACAAGAGGTGTGGCAAGAATCGCTCCCAGTCTCTGTATTCCGCGGTAAAGGTCCTCAGCAACTGTTTCAAGGTACCATTAAAGCGCTCGCAGAGACCGTTCGTCTGGGGGTGGTAGGGTGAGCTGAGGAGGTTTTGAATACCGCAGACCTTCCATAACTGTTGGGTCAGATCTGCGGTAAATTGAGTCCCCCTGTCAGATAGTATTTCTCGGGGAAAACCTACTCTAGTGAATATCCCCACTAAGGCACTGGCGACAGTGTCGGCCTGGATATTTGTCAGGGCGACGGCTTCCGGGTAGCGGGTAGCGTAGTCCACCACAGTGAGTATATATTTCTTACCGGATGGGCTAGGGTTAGGTAGGGGCCCCACCAGGTCGACTGCCACCCGGCTAAACGGTTCCTCGATTATGGGCATAGGTGACAGTCGAGCTTTAGGGTGATCCCCTCTCTTCCCTACCCTCTGGCATATGTCGCAGGTACTGCAGTAGCGCCGCACATCCTTGGAAATCCCCGGCCAGAAGAAGGTCTGGGCGATCCGATAGGTTGTGCGGTTACCCCCCAAATGTCCTGCTAGGGGAATAACATGGCCAATTAGGAGAAGCTCCAACCGGTACTTTCTGGGTACCACTAGTTGGCGTTTCTGTGAAGGGGCACAGCCCTTCTTCCTACTCACAGTCAGTCGGTATAACCTGTCATGTTCTCATACAAAACGTTCATGCTCATCCCCCCCACTAGCGGCTATCTCCCGGTACGTCTGCAGGGTGGGGTCCTCTCTAGTCTCCCTCCCAAACTCTTCTGGGGTGTCCCAAGTTAATGGCTTCTCCCTTATGTGTGACCTACGTGTCTGTGTGTTGCTTACCTGGGTCTCCTGGCCTGTGGTGGCGTCATCGGTAAGCCTGCTCTGAGCTCGGGTGGTTACGGGGCAGGCTGCATCTGTGGTGGGCAAGTAGGCTGAAGTCAGAGGGCCAATATCGTTGCCCAAGACAAGCAGGTATCAGCAGGTAGATTATCCATGATGCCCACCGTGGTCTTTCCTGACCCAACCCCCCAGTCCAAGTGTACCCGGGCTGTGGGTAAACGAAATACAGCCCCCCCTGCAACACGGACAGCAACGGTGTGTTTGGCCAAATGCTCTGGCTTTACCAAGTGTCGCTGCACCAAAGTAATGGTAGCCCCCGTATCTCTCAATCCTTGGGCTATTTGTCCATTCACGCGTACCTCTTGCCTATGGTGCTGGCGATTATCTGGGGAGGCGGCTTGTATCGGATCTGCCTCATACAAAATGCCCAAGCATTCCTCGGGGCCCATTTCGGCCTCTACACAGTGGGCAGCAGAGGTACGTGTGGTGTTGTTCTCTGTGGAGTTGCGCCTCCAATTATTATTAGCGGCTGGTCCTAGCGGGCAATACCTTGCGATATGTCCAGGGTTGTTGCACCGGTGACAGGTGATCCTATGCGAGTCTCGGGGGTAGTTGTTGTGTCCTTGAGGCCGAGCTGGCCCTGGTGGTATGGGAGCCCGGAACTCTGGTCGAGACGAGGCCGCCGGGGGCCGTTGCTCCACTTTGATAACTGGCCTTGGGGTATTTTGGCTTACTCTCCTACTTTCGGCGTACTCGTCTGCCAGCTGAGCTGCCTCCTTTAAATTGCTAGGGCGTCTGTCCCTTACCCAATCCTGCAAGTCAGCAGATACACCTTGGAAGAAGTGTTCCAATAAAAACAGTTGTAATACTTCTTCTCCCGTGCTAGCGTTGCAGCCTTGCATCCAGTGTGATGCCACTCGCTGTAACCTATTAGCCCATTCCATGTGGGAGTCCACAGCTTTCTTTTTGGACTCCCGGAAGCGGCGACGGTATGTCTCTGGGGTTACCGCGTACCGGCGGAGTAGTGCCTCTTTTACTTTTTGGTACTGTGCAATCTCCTCTGTAGTCAGTGCTCTAAAAGCCTCATTTGCTTTTCCTGATAGCTTCCCAGCCAAAATAGTGACCCATTGCTCTGGTGGTACTTGGTGTAGGGAGCACTGCCTTTCAAAGTCTGACAAATAACCGTCAATTTCTTCTTCACTTTCCACAAAGGTTTTAAAAGCAGTAAATTGAATTTTCTTTACTGCAGCATTGTGTGTAGGAGTAGGAACTGTATGTGTAATAGGCTGGTTAGCCCTTACCAGTGCCGTGTCTTGCTCCTTCTTAGTTTGTATTTCTTCCCTTGTTTCTCGGATCAGTTGGTTTATTAGCTCCACGGACGTGGCTGGGTATAAAGATAATCTCCGCCGTACAATTGCAGTAATCTCATCGTCCTTGCTGACGGGTGCCATGGGCTCAGTGACTTCCATGGACCTATCCATCTCATCTAGCTCCAGTAGGTCTGCTATCAGCTCTCTCCGTGGTCTGTTACTGGCGCTCCTACCACGACTCTCCAATAGATCTTTCAATGTGGGCCTTTTTAGCTTGGCATACTGTGTCTCCATTCAGGGCTTGCTCCTTGGATGAAAGGACCATCCCACCGCTGCCAACCAATGTAACGGCTACCCAGGTATTGAGAGGGTATCTGCCGCTGGAGACGTCCTTTTCCCTGCAAGCTGCTGTGGAGAAGTAAAGCTGGTACAATCCCATCCACGATATCCAGAGAGAGTCAGGTTCAGCTGTAAACAGGAGCAAAGTAATCTTCCCAAATAATCCCCTTCCAAGAACGAGACGAGGCTACGTTTTGAAGGGTCAAGATGAACTGAGGACTGGAACACCCAGCCTGCTTTTTATTAGGAACAGATACATACAGGACACTCCCAGGGGGAGGATGAAAACAACCAATAATACGTATGGTAACACCCCCACGTCTCCTCCCCTCAGATAACCACATAACATAATTAAAATGTCCGGTAGCGCTGGATAGCTCTCCTTCAGGGGAACAATATGTCCAAAAATCAGCCCATTCGGATGTATAGTTCGGGAGATACAGAGTTCCAAAGTTTTGACCGACCGCACAGACCAACTAGCCGAAATTAGTTCCATGAGTTTTGGCCTTGCGGTCGGTCTCCGTTCGTACGGTAAAAAGATCCGAAAACCTGGTCATCCATACGAATCTCGGTGGTCGCTGAAATCCCCATAGATGGTTAAGCATAACTACCGAATGGTGGGACGTTCGGTAGTTTTAGTACGAATTTACGGAGGTCTGGAGGACTCAGCGGTATTCGCCTGTTTGGGTATCCGTTTTCAGTTCCATGCGTTTACAGGCAAATACCGCTGTTCGTGCACAAGATGGCCGCGAACACGTGTAAAAGTCCCGAAATGGCGGCCACCTATACTTTACACACGGAATTCGTACTGAATCATGCGAACGGTTTATTCTTTCGAATCCTCTTATATTTTACACTGTGGATTCACTTAAATCATGCGAACAGGAGACAATGAAATGAATAGAGGTTTAAACTGTAATTCCCTTGCTTGCTTCACAGTTACCAGGGACTTGTAAGGATCCGTTACAGCGATCAATATGTCAAAGATGGCTGAGGTATTGCAGAAATGTGATGAGTCGCCCAGTGCCTTTTATGATCGATTATTGGAGGCATACCGGTTGTATACCCCCTTTAATCCAGAGGCTCCTGAGAATTCCCGGATGGTTAACTCTGCCTTTGTCAGCCAGGCCTACGGAGATATAAAGAGAAAGTTATAAAAGTTAGAAGGGTTTGTAGGGATGTCTATAACTCAATTAATGGAGATAGCGAATAAGGTTAGCTCTCCTTCAGGGGAACAATATGTCCAAAAATCAGCCCATTCGGATGTATAGTTCGGGAGATACAGAGTTCCAAAGTTTTGACCGACCGCACAGACCAACTAGCCGAAATTAGTTCCATGAGTTTTGGCCTTGCGGTCGGTCTCCGTTCGTACGGTAAAAAGATCCGAAAACCTGGTCATCCATACGAATCTCGGTGGTCGCTGAAATCCCCATAGATGGTTAAGCATAACTACCGAATGGTGGGACGTTCGGTAGTTTTAGTACGAATTTACGGAGGTCTGGAGGACTCAGCGGTATTCGCCTGTTTGGGTATCCGTTTTCAGTTCCATGCGTTTACAGGCAAATACCGCTGTTCGTGCACAAGATGGCCGCGAACACGTGTAAAAGTCCCGAAATGGCGGCCACCTATACTTTACACACGGAATTCGTACTGAATCATGCGAACGGTTTATTCTTTCGAATCCTCTTATATTTTACACTGTGGATTCACTTAAATCATGCGAACAGGAGACAATGAAATGAATAGAGGTTTAAACTGTAATTCCCTTGCTTGCTTCACAGTTACCAGGGACTTGTAAGGATCCGTTACAGCGATCAATATGTCAAAGATGGCTGAGGTATTGCAGAAATGTGATGAGTCGCCCAGTGCCTTTTATGATCGATTATTGGAGGCATACCGGTTGTATACCCCCTTTAATCCAGAGGCTCCTGAGAATTCCCGGATGGTTAACTCTGCCTTTGTCAGCCAGGCCTACGGAGATATAAAGAGAAAGTTATAAAAGTTAGAAGGGTTTGTAGGGATGTCTATAACTCAATTAATGGAGATAGCGAATAAGGTATATATGAATAGGGAGACAGAGACGAAAAAGGAAGAAGAGCGAAAAATGAGAAGGAAAGCAGATATGTTAGCAGTAGCTATCGCGGGTGTAGATAGAAGGGAAAAGGAAGTATATAGGGGAACTGAGAAAAGTGAGAATAAGTGGAATAGGGAGCCTTTAAGTAGGAACCAATACGCGTATTGTAGGGAAGAAGGGCATTGGAGAAGTGAGTGTCCACATAGGGAACAACATGAGAGAGAGATAGAACAAGGGCAGGATATAGCAATAATTATAGAGGCAGAGCGAGAGGAAGAGGAGGCCCTGGAGGAAATGGTGGGAATAATAGAGGAAGCATTAATGGGGATAGGTATTACCCAGCAGCGCAGAAACCCAGAGAGAGAGAAGATAGGGACTTTGTGGGTTTGGCTGACACTGTCATGGAGGACTATTGATACCGACCGGGCTCCATCCCCCTTGGCCGAGCGGATCCTATGGTCGATGTAGCAATAGGGGGAAAAAGGAGTTCTTTCATGATCGACACTGGTGCTGAACATTCTGTGGTGACTGACCTAGTCGCTCCTCCTTCAGGAAGAACTATCACCGTAATAGGAGCAACTGGAAAGAGTGCTGCTAAACCGGTTCTTAAAAGTCGACTCTGTACACTGGGAGGCCACGTAGTAAAACAGCAGTTCCTTTACATGCCTGAATGTCCAGTCCAACTGCTAGGGCGAGATTTGTTATCGGAATTACAAGCACAGATAACATTTCTGCCTAACGGAACGACATCCTTGAAGTTTAATGGACCCTCAGGTATAATGACAATATCAGTACCAAAGGAAGAAGAGTGGCGACTTTATACAGTGTTGACCAACCAAAACCCTAAGAGTGATGAATCTTTGTTTAATGTACCAGGAGTGTGGGCAGAGAGTAACCCACCAGGACTTGCTCGCAATATCCCACCTATACGGATTGAACTAAAGCTTGGGGTTTATCCAGTGAGCCTAAGACAATACCATATTCCACAAAAGGCAAAGAAGAACATACAGTCTTATTTGGATAAGTTCATAAGGTATGGTATCCTACAATTCTGTACTTCCTCCTGGAACACCCCATTGTTGCCTGTTCAAAAGCCCGAGACAGATGAGTATCGCCCTGTGCAGGACTTGAGAGCAGTCAATGATGCGGTAGTAAGTATACATCCAGTTGTGGCCAATCCCTATAACCTGCTTGCTTTAATTCCGGGCGGGGCTACTTACTTCACAGTTTTGGACCTCAAAGATGCCTTCTTTTGCCTACGAATTGCTACAGAAAGCCAGTGTATCTTTGCATTCCAATGGGAAAATGCTGTAACGGGCTTGAAACTCCAGATGACTTGGACAAGACTGCCCCAAGGGTTTAAGAATTCACCTACCCTATTTGGATCAGCATTAAGTCAGGACTTACTAGATTTCAAGTCCATCCCAGGAGAATGTGTACTACTACAATACGTAGATGATTTGTTGATAGCGGCAGTTACAAGAGAGATATGTCAGCAAGCAACATATGATTTACTGCACATTCTTTGGAAGGCAGGATACAAGGTGTCCAGGAAGAAAGCCCAGTTGTGTCAGCCAACTGTCAAGTATCTGGGATTCCATATCTCTGAAGGTCAAAGGATAATGGGGCCAGAGAGAAAAGAAGCTGTATGCCAAATACCAACACCTAAGAATAGAAGACAAGTGCGAGAATTCTTGGGGGCAGCAGGCTTCTGCAGGATATGGATTCCCAGTTATGCGATATTGGCGAAACCCCTTTATGCAGCTATAAAAGGCACAGAACACGATCCCTTCCTGTGGACTATCGAACAGCAGACGGCATTTGAGCATGTTAAGAAGGCATTGATGAGCGCCCCAGCATTAGGTCTACCTGATCATACACGTCCATTCTACTTATATGTACACGAGCAAAGAAGGATGGCTGTGGGAGTACTGACACAGTACTTGGGATCATGGCAACGACCTGTTGCATATATGTCCAAACAACTGGATGCAGTGGCCAGTGGCCTTCCACCTTGTCTAAGAGCCGTAGCTGCCGCCGCCCTGCTGGTAGCTGAAGCTGATAAGCTCACTCTGGGTCAGGAACTCTACGTGCGAGTCCCGCACGCAGTACAGACGTTGCTAGACTATAAAGGCAATCATTGGTTTAGTAATAGCCGTATGACTAAGTATCAAGCTATGTTATGTGAGAACCCGAGAGTGTATCTTGAGACTGTCAATACCTTGAATCCAGCTACCCTTTTGCCACAACCTACTGAGAGTCAACATGATTGCCTGGAGGTGATGGATGAAGTGTTCTCAAGCAGACCGGACCTTCGTGATTTTCCCATCCAGAACCCCGATGTCCAGTACTATACGGACGGCAGTAGTTACGTGAAAGAAGGGATTCGCTACGCAGGATATGCAGTGACAACCATAGACAAGGTGATAGAAGCTCGGCCATTGTCAAAAGGAACATCGGCACAGAAGGCAGAATTAATCGCACTCACACGAGCGTTACAATTGGCTGAATGATTTAGGGTGAACATCTATACGGACTCAAAGTATGCGTTTTTAACCACTCATGCCCATGGAGCTTTGTATAAAGAAAGAGGACTACTGAACTCAGAGGGTAAAGAAATCAAGTACGCAGCTGAGATATTACAACTCTTGGAAGCCGCGTGGGAACCGAAAGAAGTTGGTATCATACATTGTCGAGCACATTTGAAAGGTGATGGTGATGTAGAGTTATTAAAACCCTGTATTAAACCTGTGTTGAATTTTTGCACTAACTCCATTTTAATCTCATTACCTGACAGAATTTCCATTTTGACTACATTACATGACAGAATTTCCTAACAGCATTTAGTATAATGAATAGAGACTGTATTTTCTAGAAAGACATGACTAACACCGGAATTATCGAGCTCCTGTAACATGCAACAAAGTATAGCCAAGGCCATGAGAAAGCTGCCCTAATGAAATGTTCTATTCATAAAAAGGACCCTGAATCTGACCACGAGTCTGACATTACTAACTACCCAAAATGACGCCCAAGCCCCCCTTCCCACCGAGTAAGCCTCGTGCTGGGTAAGACGGCGCATGAGCCATCTGTCCACACCCGTGTCCAGAATAACGCCACCTCCCGGTGGGAGGACACCTAGCTAACCACTTAGTTCTTGAGCCAATTAATAATATTGATGGGTGGACATTGACATAACCACTTAACACTTAATCCAATTAATGATGTTTATTTACTGTAATCTTGATATTCAATGATGATGTAATTCTGCTCTTATAAGGGTCTGCGAGCCCGCTTTTAATCAGATGCCATTACATTTTCTCGAAGTGCTTTTAACCTGAACTCCGTGTGTCAGTGTGAACTTACTTCTGCGTATACGCAATTTAATCATCTCAGATTTGGACAGGAACAGATAGACATTTAAACATATTTGTTTATTTCTAAATTAATCTACATCAATGGTGATGTGGTGAAAGGAGATCGGATGGCAGATAATGCAGCCAAGCGTGCCGCTGAATCGGGACAACAGGAATATGTGGAGTGTATAGCTGCTCTCATACCGACCCCTCTGTCTCAATGGACTCCAATTTATACAGCTCAAGAAGAAGAGTGGTTAAAGACTGAAGCTGGAAAATACTTGGAGAATAAGTGGTATCAGTTAGAATATGGAAGGATATTCCAGCATCGCTAGCCGTAGAAATTGTCCAGAATTATCACAATGGGACACATTCCGGGAGAGATAGTATGGAAGAATCTCTTAGGAAGCATTTCTACATACCAAGATTGTCCAATTTGACTCAGGCCATTGTACGAAGATATGTGTTATGTGCCAAAAACAACGCAAGGCAAGGTCCAGTGAAACCACCGGGAGTCCAGTATATGGGAGGACTCCCTATGTCCGATCTCCAAATAGACTACACGGTAATGCCTAAATCCGGTGGACATCGTTACCTACTAGTAGGTAGAAGCATGTCCTACTCGTACAGAGAAAGCAGGAGAAGTTGTGCGATTTTTGTTGCGGGAAATAATACCCAGATATGGACTACCATGTTCTATAGGATCGGATAATGGTCCAGCCTTTGTTCACCAGTGCCTACAACAACTGACTCATATGCTCGGTATTAAGTGGAAACTTCATACGGCATATAGGCCTCAGAGTTCTGGGAAAGTGGAAAGGATGAACAGAACTATTAAGAACCAATTGGCAAAGATGTGTCAAGAAACCCAACTTAAATGGAATGTTCTTTTGCCAATAGCTCTGTTGCGCATTCGTTGTACACCTACCAGAAGGATGGGTCTCTCACCTTTTGAAATTATGTATGGGCGTCCACTTCCCGTACTTGGTAACTTAAGGGGGGATTTAACCCCTTAAGGACCAAACTTCTGGAATAAAAGGGAATCATGACGTGTCACACACGTCATGTGTCCTTAAGGGGTTAAGTCAGTTGGGAGAAGGAATTACCCGGCAGCAGGTTGTAGAGTTGAGTAAAACTATGGAGGAGGTACAGAAATTGGTACAAGATAGGTTACCTGTGAATATTTATCCACCTGTCCATTCTTATCATCCAGGAGATCAAGTTTGCAAGTTTGAGATCAAGTTTGCAAGGAGTGGAACAGTGTACCGTTGGGGCCAAAGTGGTGGGGTCCTTATGTTGTTCTTTTGTCTACCCCAACAGCTATAAAGGTGGCCGAAGTGACTCCGTGGATTCATCACTCCAGGGTTAAATCAGCAGCAGTAGATTCTTGGCAAGTTACACCAGATCCTGAGAATCCCTGCAAGATCCGGTTGAAGCGTGCAACTCAGACGGAGTGACGAGGAAATATTGGGACTTCTAGAGTAATCATAGAGATGAGCAAGTAGGTGTTTTGACGGCCATAATAAAGCCTGACCACCTGCCTACGTTACATAGTCAGAGTGTCTGTGAAGAAAAGTGAGGATCAGGAGGACTCCATTACCTGCAGCCCTCACACACTGGAAGCTGAAGTGCCATTGCACGGTCGAAGAGTCAGGACAAAGATGTCAGGAGTGATGTGTTTGATAATGTATATATGTGTGTTTTTAATTATTCAGGAAGGTAGAGGTACCGACACACCAGGCTGTGAGGTTTGCATTAAGACTACGAAAAAAGGCAATCACATTTCCCAGACCCTTATTTGGCATTCACAATATGAGTGTAAAGGACATGTATCTAAGTGTAG
The DNA here is from genome assembly GCF_036172605.1 of Pelobates fuscus. Classification (NCBI taxonomy): domain Eukaryota; kingdom Metazoa; phylum Chordata; class Amphibia; order Anura; family Pelobatidae; genus Pelobates; species Pelobates fuscus. The sequence goes on along the minus strand of NC_086326.1, from coordinate 118,703,992 downwards.
ATACTTAGGTATAGATTATAGTGTATGCCATTTAGGAGCAGGGGAACCTAAGTGTTTTAGTCCAGAGTATCAACCCTGTACAATTTGGTTGACTATTCAGAATGGAGACTCACAGGGGACCCTGATAAATAAGACCATACTAGAAACCGTACATTCTTCAGGTGTTCTGCTATTTGATGCATGTAAGGTGATATCAGGTGGTAGAAAACCGTGGAATGTATGTGGTGATCTTAAATGGGAAAGAACGTAATAAAGATTATAATTATTGTCCGTATTGGTCCTGTGTAGGGTGGGCAACCTGGGGACAGACAGTAGATAAGGATATGATTGTCACTAAGTTGCCTACCAAACCATATTGTAAGTCTATGGAGCGTAACCCAGTCCATTTACTTATCAATGACCCAGAACTATTTATAGATAGGTGTAACGGACCGTTTCAGCATAAAAGGGGAAAAATCTGTTTAGGCGATAATCCCCTTTTCTAGAGACAGGCACAGCTACTGCAGCACACCAAACTCCCGATCTGGATACGAAATAACACTCCGAACTGGAACAGCTGAACAAGAAAAGCATACAATCCGCTTACACTCTTGGCAGTCAGCTTACAATCCAATCCCCCCCAATAACGAGACGACACTTCATTTTGAGGGTTAAGCAGGAACTCTGGACTGGGACACCCAGTCTGGCTTTTATTACAAACAAGTACATACAGGACACTCCCAGGGGGAGGATGAAATTAACCAATCACAGGGATGTACCTCCCACACATTTCCTCCCCTTAGATTAGCACTTAATATAATTATACCGTACACCCTTTTCCCCAATTCCTGGATGTACCCCAAATACATATGCTACACCTCCAAAACAGGTATCCCCTGATAGCCCTTATTCAGGGGGACAACATATTCAAGAATCAGGTCATTCGGATGAATGGTTCGGGAGATATGAGGTTCCAAAGATTTGACCGACCGCATGGGTAAAGTATCCGAAAACAGTTCCATGCATTTTGGCCCTGCGGTCGGTCACAAACAAGTGAATGAAACAGACGAATTACTTGGGTTATAGAGACTAAGTGGGATTCGCATGAATCCCCTAGTTCGTATGTTTCTTTCTACCGAACGGCGGGTCATTCGGTAGTTCCTATACGAATTTCTGGAAGTATGGAGGTCTCAGCGGTGTTTGCCTAGTCAAGTGTCCGATTTTAGTTCCAGACACTCGACGGTAAAACACCGCTGTTCGGTAGTTTAAGATGGCCGCCGCCACGTGTTTGTTTCCCGAATGGCGGCCACCCAGAGGACAAAGACCACACTACACTGATTGCCAATTACCCGTTTGCAACATTGTTGCAAACGGTAATTGGAGGCACACTTAGTCCTGGGTGGTCTGGTTGTTCGGTAGTTTCCTCAATACAATGAATGGAGTGATTCTACCGAACAATCAGATGAATGCTGCATATATATATAACCCAGGTTAACTGCATACAAAAATACATACATGACATTAAAGTATTCAAGGCAGGATTACTGTACTACGCTCCACAGTCTTAAAGGTACAGTATCCCAAAAGTCCCCATAGATCCACAGATGGCCCTTAAAGGCCCAGTAGCAGTAATATACATTATTACATGCCCAAATATAGTTTTTCCAGTACAATATGTCCAGGGGCCATAGTCGCAGGGCAGGAGGCTAGCAACCAGGCTTCTCCAGTTCACAGTGGCGAAGTTGGTTTCGCCACAATAGGTTTGGGAACTTATTTGGGTTCCAGATATATGGAACAGGTTTGGATCCTGGGACAATATTATTTATAGGGATAGAGACCGATACTGTGTGTAACGGATCGCCTGGCACCCCGACTTGGTACCTCCGTTAATGGATGCTCCTAGCGCTTCCTGAGGACTCCAAGCACTCTGGCAGACACCACAATCACCGAATCAGAGAAGCATATGAATCCTCTCAAGCCTCTGAATGCTGTAGACAGTTGAATAGGAACCATGCGAATAGGTTTGCACTCCTAGCAGTCAAACTGGAACAGCATGCAATAAATCCTCCCCCAATAATGAGACGACACTTCACTTTGAGGGTTAAACAGGAACTCTGGACTGGCACATCCAGCCTGGCTTTTATTACAAGTGTTGAGAATACAGGACCGCACATAGGGAGGGACAAAACAACCAATAGCATAATGGTTACAACCCCCAGGTCCCCTCCCCTCAGATAACCAGTTAACATAATTATTACAGCCAGGGAAAATACAGTTTTTATACATGTGCTATAACTTTAAAACCCTACATCCAATCGTCATAACAATTACATATTTGGAATCAGCACACTTTAAACATAAACCCTTCCAAAAATCAGCCAAATCCCTCAAATGGATCAAAAGTTAGCTGGAGGTCCCTTTATGACCGACCGTGTAACAGAACTTCACCATCACCAAAGCCCTGTGGAATAAAACAGTGAAATGCCGGATAAAGCATCTGTTCGGTAATTTAATTTGTTACTTTTCGGCAGATTTCTACCGAACACCGGACTGATTTGATATATTACAAAGCATGTTTTACCTTTCCAGCCTGTTTCCAGCCGTTCGCATCATTTCGCACGAACTCCGTGTATAACATATAGGTGGCCGCCATTTCGGGACTTTTGCACGTGTTCGCGGCCATCTTGCGTGCGAACAGCGGTGTTTGCCTGTGAACGCATGGAACTAAAAACGGATACACAAACAGGCGAACACCGCTGAGACCTCCATACGCCCAGAAATTCGTGCTGGAACTACCGAACGACGGGCCATTCGGTAGTTACACTTAATCAGCTATGGGGAATCCAGCGAACTCGGAGATAGTTGTGGATGATAAGAATTTCGTATAGTTTTAACAGGCGAACGGAGACCGACTGCAGGGCCAAAACTTGTGGAACTCTTTTCGGCTAGAAAATCCGTGCAGTCGGTCAAAACTTCAAACATCCATAACTCCCGAACCCCACAACCGAATGGGCTGAAATTTGGACAGATTGTTCCCCTAACCAAGACCTTTCAAGCGGTGCTGGACTTAAAGGTGTACCCCCTGTTTTGGGGGGGTACATCCAGAACTGGGGTAAAATATTGTACGTTATAATTGTGTTATGTGTTTATCTGAGGGGAGGAGACGTGGGGGTGTTACCCTGTGTATAATTGGTTGTTTTCATCCTCCCCCTGGGAGCAGGCTGGGTGTTCCAGTCCTCAGTTCATCTTGACCCTTCAAAACTTAGCCTTGTCTCGTTCTTGGAAGGGGATTATTTGGGGATGTTATTCTGCTCCTGTTACAGCTGAACCTGACTCTCGCTCTGGATATCGTGGATGGGATTACATCAGCTTACTTCTCCACAGCAGCTTGCAGGGAAAAAGGACGTCTTCAACGGCAGATACCCTCTCTCTACCTGGGTAGCCGTTACAGACCGCAAGCACAATTTCCTGCCCAAAACAGTTCCATAGATTTGGGCTGTGCGGTCAGTCAATTTCATGCCGAAAAACGACTAAGTCCCATTTCAAACGGGACTTAGTCTCTGGAGCTGCAAGTTCAGAATGGAAGAAGGTAAGGGTCAGCGGTGTTCGGTAAAATGTGTAGCCGATTTCAGTTCCACAGAATCTTTAGCATACACCGCTGACCGTGTCCGACTGAACAAAGATGGCCACCGCCACGTGCAATTAACCTGCAGTAACCTCACAGCCCGGGAGGTAAATTGCCTGCACACTTTAACTTCTGGGTGGTCTGCCTGTGTGGTACTTGGTTCAGTAAGCCCTATTTACTGAACCAAGAGGGGGAAGGCCAGGGGCAAGTTATTTTACAGGTCTGGGGACATAGTCTTAAAGGGACATTGTTCACCAAAGTTACAAGATGTCCCCAGACGGTTCTTAAAGGGCCATACACACCGAATAAAAGTCCATACGTTTTCAGGGGCCATAGTCTTAAAGGGTATTGTTACCCAAAGTCTCAATATGTCCCCAGACAGTTCTTAAAGGGCCAGCAGCAGTACAATAAAATACCATTCACTGTGCTTAAAGGGCCAGCAGTCGCACAATAAAATACAATATGCCCCAAATAACCCAGGGGCCATAGTCAGCAGGTAGGAGGCGGGCAAACAGGCTTCTCCAGGGCCCAGTGGCGAGGTTGGTTTTGCCACACTGTGGCAACCCAGACTCATCAGGTCTTCCATTCCTTCTATGAGGAGATGAGTGTGGAAAATAAGATCCCCCATAACGCGAAGAACTTATTTATTGATTTAGCCAAGTGTATTGTTGGTAGTCTTAATGTAACCAACTGCTATGTGTGTGGAGGTACTAATATGGGAGACCAATGGCCATGGGAAGCAAAGGAGGTAATGTATTCCGGTTCTGAGACAGTTGAACAGTTAATATCTTCTCAAACTGATTATCAAATGAGTGTTAGAGGTAAATCTGAGTGGCGATTAAAGACCTCCATTATAGGTTATGTTTGCATAGCAAGGAAAGGAATAATGTTTAATACATCTGTAGGAGAATTGACTTGTCTAGGGCAAAAAGCTTATAATGATGATACAAAAGATACAACTTGGTGGTCAGCTTCAAATGTCTCCGAACCACCTAATCCGTTTGCAATTTATACCAATTTAAAGGATGTGTGGTTTGACTTATCTGCTACATCTAGTTGGAAAGCTCCAGCAAATTTGTACTGGATCTGTGGTAAGAAAGCCTATTCAGAGTTACCACAGGACTGGGAAGGGGCATGTGTATTAGGTATGCTCAAACCATCCTTCTTCTTGTTGCCAATTGAAACAGGAGAGACTTTGGGAGTTAAAGTATATGATGTGAATCATAGAAAGAAAAGGGGACCCCTAGAGATAGGTACCTGGGAAGATAATGAGTGGCCTCCCCAGCGTATTATAGATTATTATGGGTCAGCTACGTGGGCAGAAGATGGTACTTTTGGATATAGAACCCCAATATACATGCTCAACCGTATCATAAGGTTACAGGCAGTGGTTGAGATAATTACCAATGAAACATCGCAAGCGCTTAATCTCCTAGCAAAGCATAACACTAGGATGAGGACAGCCGTCTACCAAAATAGATTACCTATTGGCAGTAGAGGGAGGTGTATGGGGGAAGTTTAATCTAAGCAATTGTTGTCTTCAAATAGATGATGAAGGGCAAGCAATAGCTGAGCTTACTAGCCATATGGTTAAACTAGCACATGTGCCTACTCAAGTATGGAAAGGGTATAATCCGAGTAGTTGGTTTGGTAATTGGTATGAGCAGCTTGGAGGACTCAAGGCATTGGTAGGTGGAGTCATGCTAATCTTGATGTTGTGCCTTCTCCTGCCATGTCTGATTCCTTTGGTAGTTAGGTCTGTGCAGAGCATTATAGAGAATATAGCAGAGAGAAAGGCCGCTGCACAGATAATGGCTGTTTATAGGTATGAGGCTCTAAATCAAGGAGAACATGTACAGGAAGAGGAATGCTGAGGGATTCGTATCTTTAGAGAGGCGCAAAGTCTAGTCTGGTTTATGGCAACTTGAGGTGTAAGCAAACTCTGATTAAGTGATGCATCTGGAATTATGAAATATCAGAAGCATCAAAGGGGGAATGTGGTGGAATCTCGGTAAAAATAAATTTAGTAGGCCGAGATTGCCACGTGGTATGTGCACGTGCATATACTGATGTATCGGTCGGTTGGTTGCACGTGGCAACGATACAATCAGTAGTGTACGGAGCATGTGCAGGAATACAGGATATAGAGAATTCCCCTCCTCCATTGTGTTGGGCAAGCCATGTGGTCAAACAGGACGTTAGACTTTGTTCTGTTGATTGGGTAAGAGTACGTGTGGGTGGAGCTGATTATGGGAGGAGCTATATACCTATATAAAGGACCTACACTGTATGATCAGGGCTCAGACTTTGCTGTTTTTGGTGACATTAGTCCCTCTGAGTCCCGGTCGGTGAATCGAATATAGATCTCTTCCTTCCTGAAGAAACCTGTGTCCATCTCTCTGTGCTCGGCTTCCGTCAGTTTCTCCGGTATCAATCCCTCTACACCACCTGCCACTGAACTCGATCCCCCCCCCGACGGAGAACATCCACCGCAAAGGACGTACCCGATCGCTCCCTGCGCGTCCACAGCCCAAGCGGAGGCCCTCACCCTCACCACGGGGTGTGGAGCAGCCAGACACCTGAAACGCCATGCCGGTGCCACCCCAGAGCTTATACGGGGCGCCAGCCTCCCACCCAAGGTTGCTGACAACGGACAATGATTACCTGGTAGTATAATCTACGTTACACCACAGTTGAAAATTGTTTAGTTACACCTGTTAAATTTGTTCACAAAATTATTTAATTGTACGGGCGGTAGAGCCCAGGGCACCGGTCGCCCCGGGCGCGCAGAGGGGGTCATACAGAGAGGACCTATAGATAGGGGCCGAAGACCCCTCTGTGCACGCCGGGGGATCAGAATGTAGCCTCACGAGGCCTCACTGCAGTTAGTTGAAAATTAGCATAAGCCACTGCCCTCCCGACAGGACCATTCGGCCCGGGGCCCCAGCCGCCCCAGCCGCCCCGAAAAGCAGGAAGTCCAATATTAATAGACCATGGCTGAATACCACAAAACAGAAATGTAGAGGACAGATCATAGCTCACAGTCCTCCCACGGCTCAGCCAAGCCCTGATCCGCCCATTATAACCGGTATACCTACCGACAGGGACCGTAACGTCCTGGTTTCTAGGCCCCTAGAGAGCAGAGTGCTTAAGACATAAGGACAGCAACCATAAGAGGCTAGGCAAGCACCGGAGGAAGTGACCCTATCCCCACACTACCACACAACCCCTCGTAATCAGAGACCAACCGCTAAAGCGCTTAGTACGGGTCAGCTGAAACCTGGCCCGCAAGCACAATAGGCACCCAGACCTAGCCACTAAGGGACCAAGACCAGAGGCCGCACCCCCAAATACAAGGAGGACAGGTGACATGGCAACACCATAACTCGTAGCACCCAAAGGCAGGCGGGCTACACCACCTGTCTACGCTGCAGAAGATATAAACATGCCCCCAGGTCTGAACCACACAGCCCGACATAAAGCCCATCCCGAGCACAGGGAGAACAGATGGTATTGCAAGGTCCCACACTATGTACCCACAGGCCAACCACACCTGTTACCCCGGTCATCAAAGTTGCAAACGCAGGCCTAGAGGTCAGAACCACTTTCTCCGATTAAACACCTACCCTGCATATAGGGAGGACAGATAGCATAGCATGGCTATATGACAAATTTAGATGCGGCAGCTAAACTGGTTGTTTATGCTACCAATGTTATAACCGTATACTCCCAGGTCAGAACCGCATTCCAGCACTCAAAACCTACCCTAAACATAGGGAGAACTGGGAGCGTAACACAGGTTTCTAGCAGACCCAGGCACGCTGGCTAAATCTGAGATCCATGTACCAAATGTGACAAATGTGATAAATGTATGAAATAAATGTATGTCTCCAGGTTAACACCGCATATTCCAGGTCAACGCCTCCCCTACGCACAGAGAACATATATCATACTGACAGTGGCACAAATAGACAGGGGACTGACGGTAACACCTCACCATACGATACCTAACCACAGCCAAAGGGCACAGGTCACAAAAACAGGCCCTCCGGTTGGATATGCAAAGCCCTGACTCACAACCACCCCAAGTACAGGTACCCGAATCACCACAGCCGAATCTGGCCCAGATACACAGCCTGACCCCTAAACCACCCCTTAACCGGGGATACAACAAACCAAGGACAACGGCCACCAGCCGCGAGTCCCACAAACGAGGGACCAACAGCACCTCAACAACTAGCTACAGTCAAGCACAGTTAATTCACGAGGGTGACATACACCCCCCTAAGAATCAGCAGGACCAGGCCCACCCACTCCCCCGGAACAGGGAGTAATTACACCACTCACAGCGGTCCAGAGCCGCGCAAAGAGGGGAAGAAAAACAAACCCCACCGCCCGCCACCAAGGCCACTATGGGAACAGGGCGACAGGGCAGGAGTAGAGGGGCAAGGACTCGAAACCCCATACACACATAGAGAAATACAGCCCCAGACCAAACCATATCAGGAAAACATCAGCCCAGCCCACCCACCAATACACCGCAGTAAGAGGGGACACGGTAACCCCTAGCACAGCACTCAACGAAGATGGGCACATCACACAAACACCCAAAAACAGAAAGGGGGATTCCACCCCGCAACAGGGACACGAGCTACGACCCCAAACAGCTCACACTCCCTAACACAACTCAATATCGACACAAAAAGGTCACAACATCAGGACCGCAGCAGCTTACACCCCAAACATCAGACTTGAGTCACATAACATTCTAAGACAACAACCCAAGCGAAGGCATAACCACAAGAACAAAAAGTGGACTCACCCACACCCATAGAACAACCAGATGGTTACACCCCCCCATCCATACAACAACCCAATCATCCACCCAGGTAACGGCGCTACCACGACGCCACACCCCGCAGAGTCGCACCCACACAAAAAACCCCGGGGTGGAGAGCGACTGGCATGTAGATAGTCCACTCTCCACCTCACACACGTACAAACAACCACAACCACCACATCTGACCCAACTTCAGAGAACGATCCAATCTAAAGCCTCAAACCGCCCAAACATCGCCTGGCAAGAGACAAATAAGACCAGGATTTCCCCCACCTACACCCCCCCATACCCACCTCGTCTCAATCCCCCCCTAAGGTACACTGCACATACCTTCTCCGCTCCACCAACGCCACGAAACGCACGTGACCACATAGACACCGCACTGACCGGCATGCCGGCCACTCTGACCTGCCTATCGATAAACTGCAAGGGCCTGAACAACCCAGCCAAAAGGCACCAGTTCATGCGATGGGCCAATAGATCGAAAGCGGACATCCTCCTCCTCCAGGAAACACACTATACCCAAGCCAAACAGTTCCCTCTCCTAAGCCGACATTACCGAGTCAACCACTTCGCCAGCTCCCCCCAGGACAAACAGAACGGAGTAGCCATCATCATTCGAAAATCGTGCCCCCTATCCATCCACCGAACGATAGCTGACCCACAAGGCCGATACCTCACGGTATCCGGCAAAATAGGCACGCACTCCTACGCAATCACATCAATCTACGTGCCGAACACCCCTTCTAGGGCATTCTGGCACACGATACAAGCACACCTAGCTCTCTTCCCCTCACACCACTCAATTCTAGGCGGGGACTTCAACGCGGCCCCATCACCAGCGGTGGATAGACACCGCACACAATCGCACCCACGAGCACGACGCCACCAACCAACGGCCAAAACGGACAAAAGTCTTGCAGCCTTCATTTCAAGAACCCACATGATCGACGCCTGGAGATCCCAACACCCCACCACCCTAGACTACACCTTCTTCTCACACCCACACCAGTCACACTCCTGCATAGATCTATTTCTGATATCCCTGACGCTGGTGCCCATGGTCAACAGCACCACTATAGGACCCATTACGTGGTCAGACCATGCGGATGTCACATTGACACTAAACCTACCAGGCACAACACGGCCCTGGACCTGGCGCTTAAACCCCAACCTATTTCACAACCCGCTAATTCGACAAAACGTGGCCCACGCTATCACCGAATATTTCACACTAAATAAGGATACGGCCAGTTTTGGCCTTGTGCTAGTTGGGCCGCCTCATAGTAATGGGTAAGGTGAGGTAGGCCTAGTCCCCCGGTTCTGTTGGGGACGTATAGAGTTTGCCGTTTGATTCTGGTGCGTCGGTTGAACCAGATAAATTTATCGATTGTGGTTTGGAGCAGTTTGAAGTCGGTTCTCCGGATGGGGATCGGTAGGGTTTGGAACAAGTATAGAAGCCTAGGGAGTACATTCATTTTAACTGACACCAGTCTACCCAGCCAGGATATTGGCATGTTTTGCCAGGTGGATATGTCGTGTGTAATTTTTTTGTATTGTGGGTGTGTAGTTCAAGGTGTAGCTGTTGGAGAGGTCTGCCGGTAGGGTAACTCCCAGGTAGTGTATATGGGTGGCGTTTAGCTTGAGGGGGTACTTGTCTTGTATGGTTGTTGCCGTGGGGGGGTCTATGTGTATAGGCAAGGCTTCTGTTTTATCTATATTTAGTTTATATCCCGACACGGCTGCGTACGTGTCCAGGGCTTGTAGGAGGGGTGGTTCAGTGATTGTGATGAGCAGGATTGTGATGAGCAGGTCGTCTGCATATGCTGCTGTTTTATATACTGCTTCGCGTATTTTGAGGCCAGCAATGTCCTTGTTGATTCTCAGGGTCTGTAAGAGTGGTTCCAGGTAGAGTGCGAAGAGGACCGGGGATAAAGGGCAGCTCTGGCGCGTACCGTTGTAGATCGTGAAGGAGGGGGGTTGGGTAAGCGGGAGTAAGAGGTGAGCTTGTGGCGTGGCATACAGTACCTGTAGGGCGTTCTGGAAGCTTTGCGGGAATCCGAATTTTTCAAGGGTTGCTAACAGGAAGGGCCAGAGCAGTCTTTCAAAAGCTTTTTCGGCGTCCAGTGATAAGAATAGTGTCGGGATCCGTCTTGTGTGGGCTGTCCATATGAGGTTGTATGTGCGTCTGGTGTTGTCGCTTGCCTGTCTTGTTGATATGAAGCCTACCTGGTCTGGGTGGATTAGTTGGGGTAGAAAGGGATTGAGACGGTCTGCTAGTAGTTTGGTGAGCAGTTTGATGTCCACATTGAGGAGAGAGATCGGTCGGTAATGTGCCGGTTCTAGGAGCGTTTTATTAGGTTTCGGGAGGAGGCATTTGTTGGCCTGTAGCATGTCCGGTGGCAGGGGTTCACCATCCATGATAGCGTTGTAGAGGTTGCAGAGGTGTGGGATGAGGGTTGTTGCGTATGTTTTATAGTAAAGGCCTGTGAACCCGTCCGGGCCCGGGCTTTTGTTGGGTTTCAATGTTTTTATTGTCCCTGCCAGTTCTTCCGGCGTGATAGGTCTGGACAGTGTTTGTGCTGCTTCTGTGGGGAGAGAGGGTAGGTGTACCTGGTGTAGGTAATGTTCTATGAGCGGTTTGGCGTGTGCGGGGTGTTGTCGGGTTGCGGGTGAGTGATCGTACAGTGCTTTGAAATAGTTTTGGAAGACGCTGGCTATCTCAAGTGGGTTCTCTGTGATGGTTCCTTCTGGTGTGGATATTTTGTTGATCTGTTTGCGTTCTGTTCCTTGTTTGAGTTTGCGCACGAGCAGTGTGTCCGCTTTATTCGCCTTGTCATAGAAGAGTTGTTTCGTCCATAGTAATGCTTTGGTCGAGTCCTTCGCCATGTAGTCTTTAATGTCCGTTTGGCATTTTTTAATTTGGTCATTTATGTCTGGTGTTGGATTGAGTTTGCACTTAGCCTCTAGAGTCCTGAGAGTCGTTAGTTTTTGTTCTAGGTGGGCCGTCTGTTTTTTTTTGTGTATCGTTGCTTGGTTAATCAGGACTCCCCGTAATACTGCCTTTTGGGGTCAAAAGATGGGTAGACCTAGAACACGACATCTTCGGTAGAGACTTCCCCTCCCTCTATATCTGGCTACCAAAATCCGTGAGGCCCCCCTACCCGGCACATCCCCAGCCATAATAAACACCATCAACATCTGGGACAAAATCACGCAAAAAAGGGGGCTCACAACACAACCCTCACCGCTAACTCCGATACTCCGCAACACACAATTCCCACCGGGCATGACGCCCAAAGACTTCGCCCGCTTCGAAGACAACGACCTCACCCACCTACATCACTTCTACAGAAACCAACTGTGGCGAAACCAACTTCGCCACTGTGAACTGGAGAAGCCTGGTTGCTAGCCTCCTGCCCAGCGATTATGGCCCTGAGAGATTGGGCCCTTTAAGAACAGTGTTCGCCCATGTAATGACTATGGGAGAAGGATTGGCACTTACTAGAGGGCACTTCGGATGCAGCCGAAGTTGCCGAAGTGTCGAAGTTACCGAAGGTGTCGAAGTCGTCGAAGTGACCGGCATCGGACAAAGGACCACGTGGCGGCGGCCATTTTAACTCGAACACCGCCGACCCGTACCATCGACTGCACTTCGACACTTCGACTAAAGTCGAAGTACCGAACACACTTCGAACGGGACTTAGTCGTTTTTATACCAGGAAGGGACCGACCGCACAGCCCAAATCCATGGAACTATTTTGGGCAAGAAAAGGTGCTTGCGGTCGGTCATAAAAGGACTTCCGTGTAACTTTTTATTTACTGAAGGGATTGGTATGATTTTTGAGAGTGTTTATGTTTAAAGTATGCTGAGTCTGAATATGTGGTTTTTATGTGGATGTGATGTATGGTTTCAAAGTTATGAAAGTTGTGTAAAAGTATATTTTAAACTGTATGCATAATGGGATTATGTGTCACACTAAGGGGAGGGGATGTGTGGGAGGTAACCTCTGTGTCATTGGTTCTTTTATGCCTCCCCCTGGGTGTGGCCTGTATGTGTGAGTTGGAAATAAAAGCCAGGCTGGATGAGCCAGTCTGTTGTTGCTGTTTAACCCTGAAGCTGGAGTGTGTCTCTTTCTTGGGGGGAAAGGGGACTGTATGCCGACTGCCAGGAGTGTAAGCTGTTCGTATTGCTTTTCCTGTTCGGCTGCTTCCAGGGTTCGTGTGTCTGCTGTTCGAGAGTTGGTGAATTCGTGCAGTTTGGGAGTTCGGGAAGTTGGTGCTTATAGTAGCTGCTGGTCTATGGAAAAGGGGATTATTGCCTAAACTGGGTTTTATCCTCTTGTAAGCAAAACGGTCCGTTACAATTGGTGGCAGCGGTGGGATCGTTCCTACAACCAGAGGGACAGCTACAGACAACACCATTCCTGGATTACAAATTGAGGGCAACGCTAGTACCCGTACAGCGACCCTATCTACAAGGAACCAACTGCAAAGAGCTGAGATCACGGCTGATTTTCCTCGGACCCAAACCCCCGGAGAAATACGTGCAGCTTGTGAGTAGACAAGTAGAAGAGTACCTGCAGGTCGGAGCAGGGCGGGCATGGAAGTTGGCAGGTTGGGAGAGACCCCAGTGGCCAAGCAAGTTGAAGGGAGAGGAGAGCAGCGTCCTCCCTCCCCAGCGGCAGTGTGTACCCCAGGGAGCTGATGGTGTCGTCCATCCTCCCCAGCGGCAGTGTGTAACCCAGGGAGCCGAAGGTGCCGTCCTTCCTCCCCAGCGGCAGGCTGAGTTACAGGGGGCAGAGGTAGTTGTTCCTGCCCCCCAGCAGCAAAGTGATATGCCAAGAAGGCAGTGTGAAGTGAAGGGAGAGGAGAGCAGCGTCCTCCCTCCCCAGCGGCAGTGTGTACCCCAGGGAGCTGATGGTGTCGTCCATCCTCCCCAGCGGCAGTGTGTGTCCCAGGGAGCCGAAGGTGCAGTCCTTCCTCCCCAGCGGCAGGCTGAGTTACAGGGGCCAGAGGTAGTTGTTCCTGCCCCCCAGCAGCAAAGTGATATGCCAAGAAGGCAGTGTGAAGTGAAGGGAGAGGAGAGCAGCGTCCTCCCTCCCCAGCGGCAGTGTGTACCCCAGGGAGCTGATGGTGTCGTCCATCCTCCCCAGCGGCAGTGTGTGTCCCAGGGAGCCGAAGGTGCAGTCCTTCCTCCCCAGCGGCAGGCTGAGTTACAGGGGGCAGAGGTAGTTGTTCCTGCCCCCCAGCAGCAAAGTGATATGCCAAGAAGGCAGTGTGAAGTGAAGGGAGAGGAGAGCAGCGTCCTCCCTCCCCAGCGGCAGTGTGTACCCCAGGGAGCTGATGGTGTCGTCCATCCTCCCCAGCGGCAGTGTGTAACCCAGGGAGCCGAAGGTGCAGTCCTTCCTCCCCAGCGGCAGGCTGAGTTACAGGGGGCAGAGGTAGTTGTTCCTGCCCCCCAGCAGCAAAGTGATATGCCAAGAAGGCAGTGTGAAGTGAAGGGAGAGGAGAGCAGCGTCCTCCCTCCCCAGCGGCAGTGTGTACCCCAGGGAGCTGATGGTGTCGTCCATCCTCCCCAGCGGCAGTGTGTAACCCAGGGAGCCGAAGGTGCAGTCCTTCCTCCCCAGCGGCAGGCTGAGTTACATGGGGCAGAGGTAGTTGTTCCTGCCCCCCAGCAGCAAAGTGATATGCCAAGAAGGCAGTGTGAAGTGAAGGGAGAGGAGAGCAGCGTCCTCCCTCCCCAGCGGCAGTGTGTACCCAAGGGAGCCGAAGGTGCAGTCCTTCCTCCCCAGCGGCAGTATATAGCCCAGGGAGCAGAAGGTGCCGTCCTTCCTCCCCAGCGGCAGTGTGTAACCCAGGGAGCCGAAGGTGCAGTCCTTCCTCCCCAGCGGCAGGCTGAGTTACATGGGGCAGAGGTAGTTGTTCCTGCCCCCCAGCAGCAAAGTGATATGCCAAGAAGGCAGTGTGAAGTGAAGGGAGAGGAGAGCAGCGTCCTCCCTCCCCAGCGGCAGTGTGTACCCAAGGGAGCCGAAGGTGCAGTCCTTCCTCCCCAGCGGCAGTATATAGCCCAGGGAGCAGAAGGTGCCGTCCTTCCTCCCCAGCGGCAGTGTGTACCCCAGGGAACTGATGGTGTCGTCCATCCTCCCCAGCAGCAGTGTGTCCTGCAGGGAGCAGAGACAGTCAGTCTCGCACCCCAGCAGCTGGACAAGAGAATGAAAGGGGAGACAGCCAGTCCCCCTTTCCACCAGCAGAGAGAGTGGCAGGGAGAGGAGCCTGCTAACCCCTCTCCCCAGCAGCAGTTTACCGTCCAGAGAGAGGAGCTTGTGACACCCTCTCTCCAGCGGCAGCCTAACCCACCAAGGGGAGATGTTAAGCCCCACATCTGTGCAGATGGGACCGTAGTCTCTGCACTTACAGCACAAGGGGTAGGGACGGTCGGTCCTGTCCCCCAACCACAGAGCGGTGTATCCAAAGGGGAGACAGTCAGTCTCCAGCAACCAGGCTCCAACCAGACTACTCCCGTGGTAGTGCTGGCACCGGGACAGAATACCGCTGGTCTCTGCCCACTCAGCAACCCACCAAGGCAGCCTACCAGTCCCCCACACAGCCGTGGTGAGGCACCTGAACCGGGACAAGATTCTCCCTCCCCCAGGTGTAGTAAACGTTTATTATGGGTGGGCTGCTCTGTTGTTTCTGTTTTGTGGGTGGGTTGCTGGACTAACCAGGGCACTGACCGGCAGGAGGTCAGGTACCCTGTTAGTCTAATTGGTAAAAGGGAGATTTGTGGCGAAACCAACTTCGCCACTGTGAACTGGAGAAGCCTGGTTGCTAGCCTCCTGCCCAGCAATTATGGCCCTGAGAGATTGGGCCCTTTAAGAACAGTGTTCGCCCATGTAATGACTATGGGAGAAGGATTGGCACTTACTAGAGGGCACTTCGGATGCAGCCGAAGTTGCCGAAGTGTCGAAGTTACCGAAGGTGTCGAAGTCGTCGAAGTGACCGGCATCGGACAAAGGACCACGTGGCGGCGGCCATTTTAACTCGAACACCGCCGACCCGTACCATCGACTGCACTTCGACACTTCGACTAAAGTCGAAGTACCGAACACACTTCGAACGGGACTTAGTCGTTTTTATACCAGGAAGGGACCGACCGCACAGCCCAAATCCATGGAACTATTTTGGGCAAGAAAAGGTGCTTGCGGTCGGTCATAAAAGGACTTCCGTGTAACTTTTTATTTACTGAAGGGATTGGTATGATTTTTGAGAGTGTTTATGTTTAAAGTATGCTGAGTCTGAATATGTGGTTTTTATGTGGATGTGATGTATGGTTTCAAAGTTATGAAAGTTGTGTAAAAGTATATTTTAAACTGTATGCATAATGGGATTATGTGTCACACTAAGGGGAGGGGATGTGTGGGAGGTAACCTCTGTGTCATTGGTTCTTTTATGCCTCCCCCTGGGTGTGGCCTGTATGTGTGAGTTGGAAATAAAAGCCAGGCTGGATGAGCCAGTCTGTTGTTGCTGTTTAACCCTGAAGCTGGAGTGTGTCTCTTTCTTGGGGGGAAAGGGGACTGTATGCCGACTGCCAGGAGTGTAAGCTGTTCGTATTGCTTTTCCTGTTCGGCTGCTTCCAGGGTTCGTGTGTCTGCTGTTCGAAAGTTGGTGAATTCGTGCAGTTTGGGAGTTCGGGAAGTTGGTGCTTATAGTAGCTGCTGGTCTATGGAAAAGGGGATTATCGCCTAAACTGGGTTTTATCCTCTTGTAAGCAAAACGGTCCGTTACACCAACAACCAATACCGTTCGCAGAACTCCCACAAATTACGCCATACCGTACCTTCGACATGTTCCGCCACATCCAGATCAAAAGCTTCCTCGAAACACCGGCAATTCAACAAGCAGGCACCAAAGCACTCACACCCTTTGAAAAACAATGCATACAATCCCCAACTCAAAAAGGCCAAATATCTGCGCTCCATGGCAACGAAGATCCTCCACACAAACATACCACTAGACCCGTGGACGTGGCTCCTATCCAAACCACTAACAAACACACCCAGGGGTCAAAACAAGTTAATAGTTAAAATCGCACTGGCCACAAGAAGAGCCATAGCTGAAAAATGGGGTAGCCCCGACACCCCATCACTCGACACGGTCCACCGCAAGATAAAAGAGACAATCAAAATAGATTAAATGTCCGCTCTGATCCATGACACGACCACACACTTCCATAGAATATGGGACCCATGGTTCTATGAATTCCCACTCCCCACCTAAAACATACACGGACACACCACACATAGAGAAGCTCTACGGGCACCCTACCATAGACCTCCAAAAGGCGCCACAAAAACACATAACCTAACCCAACTCCCCCGAACCACAACCACACAGGCACAACCCAAAGGACCCGAATGGACACAAGCCCGCCACAACACAGACAAACAACACGCTGTCACGTTCACAGTAAATGATGTGGAACACAACTGCAGATTTCTTTGGACTTTGATATTTTATTAAGACACTTAGATGGAACTGAGACTTCAGTTCCAGAATTACAGGTACTGTTTCTTTAAATAATAAACGGTTTGCTTCAGTTAGCAATGACAAGGTTCAGAATTAATTAGAGTCCGTGATTCTTGTTAACAGTTCAAATTATAAGAGATCGTATACATTGGAATTATCAGTAGCAAGACTGGTGCAGCAGAACTTAAATAGTACTTGTATTGAGGGATGCTGTAGCAGGCTTGCTGGACAACTTGATAGCAAACTTTAGTAAGTTGAAATAAAGACTTTCTGTAGCAAGACAGGTACAGCTGAACTTGAATAATACTTGATTTGAGGAAAGCTGTAGCAGCCTTGCTGGACAACTTGATAGCAGACTTTAGTAAGTTGAAATAAAGCTTTAGCATTGTTAGCTCTTATCTCAGAGACTGTAAGTTACTTAGCTTCTAGAAGTAGAGGGATTGTGTCCCCAGCTCTCCTCTGAGGCGGTTGCTTCAGTGAATGGTTGCAGAGAGTGCAGGCACTTGTCGGTGAAGAGGAGAGATGTTGGGGACTTGAATATTCCTCCAGTCCGGTCCAGTAGCATGTGGTCGTCTCAGCGAGGTATGTGAGCCGGTGAATTAGGTGCGGTACGCGTTTCAATAATCCAGCGTCTATCAGCTGGTGCGGTCGCATTAAATAGCAGACCGCGTCAATGGGGGTGTGGCTAAGCTCTGTCAAACCCGGAAGCATGAGGAGACATCGGGAGGCTTAAGGACTGACACACGCATTAAACCAACGGAGACTACTCAATCCCCCCAAACCGGGACACACTATAACAATCCCAAAACAAGGGAACCCAATCAAAGGTCCACGTAGCCTTAGGACAGGCAGACCCGCAAACACCACACAAGGGAACCGTGACACCACAGGACAAATGGAACCAACCCACAACCCAGGACAACACAGAACAGCCAGCACAAATATACGCACACATGGGAGACCCTAAAAGGACAGAGTCACACCGACCACGGTCCATGAACCCAGGGGCCCCACCTGACACCACGACACAAACAGACCGTGAACGACACAGCACAACAACAAAAGAAAATGTATGTGATAGTGTACCCTACCCCCCACCTTCTCTATTTTTGTACCCCACCCCCACCCCTAGATAATGACTACAACTGTATTAAAATGTAAAGCTTGGTAAACTGATTTGACAACACATGTCCGATACGCGACACATGCAATAACCAAGCTCCTCCCGAGCTCATCTTTATGTACCCCAATTCATACCACCTAATGTTATATTGAAACTTTAAAGCAACAATGTTGCCTTAGCATTCTGAAAGTACCCCCACTGCATAGTCTAACTCGAACACTTACTAACCTTACTTGGATACATTGGTACTACATGTTGAAATGACGGCAATGTAATGTATAATTCTGTCATGCATAATAATTTTCTGAAACGTGCAGTCTACTCGAAACCACATATGTAAGCATTTGAATAACTCACGCACTTATTGATACTGTTGTGGCATTGTTTGATGCTTTGTTATTTCTTGCACACACAAAATAAAGAATTTATAAAAAAAAAAAAAGTGCAGATCATCTTGTACCTTCATGAAGTTTCGGCTCATGTTTGGGGGATTGGAGCACTACACTCTGGGGATTGCTATAATCACTATACTCCCCAGGGTATAATCACTAAGCTCTGCTAAGAGCTTGTTCGTGTTCCTGCTCTCTGGAGGTCCACCTACTGGAAGCTGGACCCTGGTCTTGGGTCCAGAGTGGGTGGAGACGGCGATACCCCAACCAAGCTGCGGCGGTTCGTGGGGTCTGCAGTGGTTATGGTGTCAGGCAGAGTGCTTGGAGTCCTCGAAAGCACTAGGAGCATCCGTCAGCGGAAGATACCCGGTTGGGGTGCCAGCGGTTCCGTTACACCATTGTTCATTTATTTCCTGTCATATAATCAATTAATGTAATTATAACTTTACAATAAGTATATATTGTTTGGCAGTACCACCATATGTGTAAAAAGGTGCCCTTATCAATAGATGTATTTGGATATATAAGTAAAAGTGTTTGGAGTAGAGAAATTGAGTAGAAATATAGAATAGTTCTGGTTAGCAAAGAAGTTTAACTAAGTCCCAGAAATTAGTTGAATAGACAGAGTGTTAGAGTGGTATTCCTTGGGCTGGTCTGATCTAATGATGCTTTGATGATCTCCTGAAACCCCAATTTCTTTAAAGAATTGCTTATCTTGAATTTCTTTACGTCACCAATTTAAAGTGACCAATGGGAATAGGTGGGTGTACCTTCTTCTAATGATAATCCTATAGACATTCATCAGTAGATTGTGTTGTTGCATCACAATACATTTTCATTACATATTCCAACTACCACTTTATCTAAAGGGTTAATTTAATTTCATGATGCAAATTATGTCAAAAATGTCTTATCTTTATGGGCAATCCATCATTAATGAATGTCATACTTCAAGGGAATAGTGGTCCTTTTTGGTAGACCACCAGTCTCCTTTTTGTGCCATAAAGTTTATTTTTAAAGCATCTTGACTTTGGTTCAACTCACTCTTGCAATGGGGTCTTATTGAAGTCCCATTGAATTTGAAATGTAAAATAAATTACTGGTAGGGAGTATCTCTTCTTGACTCTAATTGGTCTGGTTTTCTCACACTGTCTTATTGTATGAGCTAAGTATGTCTGTACTATTATATGTGACAACGCATAATATATACATGTCTTTTGCACACATTCAGCTAATATTAGTTTTAATAATAATGAAATGTATTCATTAGGTTCTCTCTACGAATGTATTAAAATTATTATTGCAGATACTATTTGTATATAATTAAACATAATTATATGGTTAGTATATATAGATATGTATCTCTTGGCTGGGCTCTCAACCCCCCTTGTTCCAAATACTTTGGTTTCCAAAACTTAGTTCTAAGTGTCATATGCCTTATCTATAATCACTGTTTGCATTAGCCACATTCCGATCAGTTTGGTCATGCAGTGAATGGAGTAAGAAAAAAAATAAATATGTCTGTGCATCTTTTACCTTCTGTTACAAGATGGAGTCACATACGTTACAGTATACATTTTTAATTTTAATCCACAATATCTCGGACAGTATGCATTCGTTTGTGCCCATTTGGCACTTTACATTACTTCACCGATTTCCACTTGCTGGCTAATTTGTTTACATTCATTCTTTTGTAATTTCTGCACATTGGCGGTACATTTGCTGTTTCTAATTCGGATTTGTGTGTTTCAATATTCGCCCCATGGTCTTCTGTATTGATGTTGCAAACACAACATTTTCACTTCGCGAACGGCGAACGCGAACTTCCGCAAATGCGAACCGCCATAGACTTCAATGGGCAGGCGAATTTTAAAACACACAGGGACTCTTTCTGGCCACAATAGTGATGGAAAAGTTGTTTCAAGGGGACTAACACCTGGACTGTGGCATGCCGGAGGGTGATCCATGGCAAAACTCCCATGGAAAATTACACAGTTGATGCAGAGTCTGGTTTTAATCCATAAAGGGCATAAATCACCTAACATTCCTAAATCACAACGGATATTGATTGACACCTGACATATGACATATTGACACCTTGACATATGGATTGACACCTGTCCTCAGAGACCCTGATACACATTGACACAGAGCAGAGGGGGGGGGGGGACCAACTGTATGATCAGGTAGTGTAAGACTATTATTTTCAGTTTAATCCCTGTTACGAGTAGAGGACTATTTCCTTGTTTTGCCAAACCCCTTCCAAGATGGGAAAAGTGGTATGAGTGGAAGAAACAAGGAAATGTGGTGAGGTGGTGGTGCCAGCCCTCAGTGCATATATAATAATATATATAAAAATAA
This sequence comes from Pelobates fuscus, assembly GCF_036172605.1. Lineage (NCBI taxonomy): Eukaryota > Metazoa > Chordata > Amphibia > Anura > Pelobatidae > Pelobates > Pelobates fuscus. Next base: position 118,683,146 of record NC_086326.1, on the reverse strand, counting down.
ATAAAATGATCAATATTAACTCCCCACCCCCCTTTTTCTAAAGGCAGTGAATCATGGGGCTTCTGGGGGCGTCCGTAGCATGCCGCATCATAAGGGGCAGGCTGGGGTCGTCCAATCACAGCTTTCCCCATTAGCAATTTTATCCCAAGCGTGTTCCCCATTTCTCTGATTAGTGTGGATCTGCCTCCCTCTCTTCACTTGTGTTTTAGTGAGAAAGGGAGAGAGATCTGTGGTTTAGCTAGAGAGATTTAGGTATTTATAGGTAGGGATTTGTAAAATCTTGAGACCCAAAGGCTCTTTTCAGAGCCATTAACCCCTGTCTTGCCAGTGATCACTATAATCACTGGCTCTTGCACAGCAGCACGTTTCTGCTGTTTGTGCCTTGTTTTTTTTTTGTTAGGGGTTAATTTTTTGTGATCTTTTTTTCTTTTTTGAGACCCAAAAGCTCTTTTCAGAACGATTAACCCCTGTCCTGCCAGTGATCACTATACAGATCACATGCTCTTGCACAGCAGCACTTATTTTGCTGTCTGTTAATTTTTTAAATTCTTTATTTTTATTGCTCATCGATGTAACTTACATGCGTGTGGTGCCATGACGGCAGCAACATACATTGTGTCATGACATATGGGTATTCTGCACTTTTTTTTTTTAAAAAAAAGTATATTAAAACAAGCTTAACTTTCGATCTAAACGTAAGATCTGAGTTATTACAGATGATAATTGTAAATGAGACAAACAAAATCGACCTATCCATTGCTTATGTCAGTAGATGTGTAGTAGTCGTCCGATGGATGAATGGACAGAGTAGGTGAGAAAATAGTTAACTGACTAGGCTTGTCATACAGTCATCTGAGTGGGCGGTACAAATAAACCTCCGCTTCCTATGTGGCTTGACAGGACTATAATTAGATAAGTATAAGGTGTAGTATACATGCTTACTGTGAGTAGTTAATGCCCCTAGATGCGGTGTGGTGGAAGATTGTGTAATCTTTAGTGAAACAGATGCTTCGAAAATAAACATGAACTCCCTAAGAGGAGTAGAGTGTAATTCAGGTCTAGGGTAAGACTCATATGTTACTAGTGAAGCCCCACGGGACCCCCTGCAGTATAAGTGGTTAACTGACAGGCTATGTGATGGCATGAATGGTGTGTGCGGTACAGCAATATACAGGTGTGTAAGGCATACTGTGAGATTGCTAGCTATGTAAGAGTGGTCAAACAGTGAACATTTCTGTACAATTCTGCGTTGGTAATGAGTCTCTGTTTAGAGGGCTGCAATCTGACAAATCTAGCGTCCATTGTAGCAGAGGCTTTGAGCGAGTACCTCCGTGGTTCTTGCCGTGTGGGTCCACTTTTAGCCTATACCCAGCGCAGGGAAAGATATTGGAGGTGCGTGAGGGTCTCGCTGGGGCACAGCAGAGTGGAGCGCCGCTGGTTCCTGTTGCTGGCTCGGTAGCCTGTCGTAGTAGATGCCTACTCTGGTGAGGTAGGTGAGTGGTGTTCCCATCTGGTATCCTGGTGTCCTCTTTGGTTTCGAACTGCTTCTGAACTGTTAGTCGCCGTGACTACCGATGCTGCAGGGGTTAACGGTCTCAGTTGCTCGTCCCGCCGGGTCTTTCCAGGAGTGTGTACATTTTCACCACTCCGGTCGGTCTCGCGTCCACGAGCGGGAGCTGGAAAGATGGTGTGCTCCGCCTTTGGAGGAGGTTTCTGCAGCTGTGTTCGTGGACCGTGTCTCAGGGTCTTTCCCCTCCGCCTTGGGTGCTTGGGGCGGGCTTTGGGCCATTTGGGGTGTGAGCTGGTGTCTGGTGAGTTGGTCGTCCGCCACCACTGTTGCACGTTGCCGGGGGCCCTGGACTTGCATCGCTGCTTGTTTGCTGGTGGGATATGAGGGTCAGGAGGTGTATTCTTTCTCCCCTGCTCCCTGTGAGACTGAGCCCCTCTGACCTGTAGCATCCGCCAGAAATTGTTGAACAGCTTATCTAGCCGTTCCTCTAGTGTGGCGTGCAGGCCTCGTGTCGCCTTCGTAGGTGCTTCCGCCGCCATCTTTAGTTCAGTGGCAGAGTTGGGCCTTGGAACGGCTGGGTTATGCGGTGTTTCAGCTTGCCAGGGGTTAGTTGCTGGTGCCGGCAGGGGGGGGGGAGAGTAAGGCTCGTGGGTGTTCCTCCGTAGCAATAGAGTCTGCTTCCTTGGTGCTCCAGGCTGGGTGATCGGCCGCCTCACCCGCGCCCTCGCTTCCACTTAGGTCGTAAAACAGGCTGGTTGGTGCTGCAGTAGGCCCCAGTGATGCAACCCGCGTTCCTGGTAACTCAGAATTTTGTGAGTAGGGTCGGTGCGATCTCCCTTGCATCCCCAACGTGGGTGGTGCAATTTTGGGGGATTTGGATGCTTAAGAGTCGGGTTAATTTCGATTGTATTAAGGAATTAGACGGGAGCTCATGCTGCACGCGTCTGAACAGTTCCACAGCCAGGCTCCGCCCCCCGTCTGTTAATTTTTTCAGGGGTTGATTTTTTTTTTTGTGACAGGTCACTAAGTAAAGTGATTGTGATCATGTACATGGATCACGGAAGTCAACCAGCGCTGAGCAGTCATATGCCACCCTTGCGCTAGAGTCTGACACGTCTATGTCAGACTTTGACCCTGATTTTGACCCTGCCAGGTGCTCAGATACATCATCACTAGATACAGTGTCTACTGCTAGTGATGTATCTGGTGATGTTGTATCTGTGCCTGCTCAGCCCTCCATCCGCTCCTACTGGAGCAGTAGCCCCATCTGCTCTACCCCCATTTACTCCCAACAGGGCTGCCACCATACATGGGCCCCTAATTCAGCTCAGGGTCTGGGGCCCCTGGGGCCCGCCTCCAAATACCACCCACTGGGTCCACACACAGACACAAACGCACACACTGATACAAAAGGACACACAAACAGACACACATACTGAAACAGACATACACGCATACAGGCATACATACTGACACACACATACTGAGACATACACACAGGCATACATAGTGACAGACAGGGGCAGACTGAGAACCCTCAGGGCCCCCGGGCAAAATAAATCTCAAGGGCCCCCTTACAGGCCCCACCCATACTCCGCAGCAAGCGCCACCCATGCCCCGCCTCCATGCACCGCCTCCAGCCACACCCTACACAATCTTTTGACACAAGGAACAAAAGTGCAATAATCCCTTCGAGGCCCCAGTAGAGACTACAATTGAGGGCTAATGGGCCATGGAGGGGGGTCTTTCTAGCAGAGGCTATCTCAGTGTCCTTTAGAGAGTGTGTTAGAAAGAATCCCCTCCAGGCCCTATTAGAGACTACAATGGAGTTTCATAGGCTTGGAAGTGGGTCTTTCTAACAGAGGCCAACTCAGTGTCCCTGCTGGAAACAGTCGCCTCCAGGCCCCAGTAGAGACTACAATTGAGGGCTAATGGGCCATGAAGGGGGGGAACATTCTAGCAGAGGCTATCTCAGTGTCCTTTAGAGAGTGTGTTAGAAAGAATTTCCTCCAGGTCCCATTAGAGACTACAATGGAGTCTAATGGGGCCTGGAGGGGGGTCTCTCCAACACTCTGGTTCCTATTCACAATATAGCAACACAACATAGCTCGCTGATACCTAGGCCAAGCTGATACCTAGGCCTCTTACCTTAATTACTGTTGCTGGGTGGCAGTCTGTGGGCTTGCTGGAAGGCTGTGGGCTTACTGGCTGCGGCTGGCAGGCTGTGGGCTTGCTGGCAGGCTGTGGGCTTGCTGGCTACTGCCGGCAGGCTGTGGGCTTGCTGGCTGCGGCTGACAGGCTGTGGGCTTGCTGGCTGCAGCTGGCAGGCTGTGGGCTTGCTGGCTGCGGCTGGCAGGCTGTTGGCTTGCTGGCTGCGGCTGGCAGGCTGTTGGCTTGCTGGCTGTGGCTTCCTGGCTGGCAGGCTATGGCTTTGAACTGGCAAAGATTGGCAGAGTACACACTGTAGGCCTGACACACAGACGCTTGCAGAAAACTAACTGCTATTCAATCTATTACAGTGAAAAAATATATATATATTTTAAATGCAAGCTATTGTGACACCAGATATGAGTGGCACTTTGAACTGGCAAAGATTGGCAGAGTACACACTGTAGGCCTGACACACAGACGCTTGCAGAAAACTAACTGCTATTCAATCTATTACAGTGAAAAAAAAAATATATTTTTTTAAATGCAAGCTATTGTGACACCAGATATGAGTGGCACTTTGAACTGGCAAAGATTGGCAGAGTACACGCTGTATGTCTGACACACAGACGCTTGTAGAAAACTAACTGCTATTCAATCTATTACAGTGATTTTTTTTTTAAATGCAAGCTATTGTGACACCAGATATGAGTGGCACTTAAAACTGGCAAAGGTTGGCAGAGTACACGCTATAGGCCTGACACACAGACTCTTGCAGAAAACTAACTGCTATTCAATCTATTACAGTGAAAAAAGTTTTTAGGTTTTAAATGCACGCTATTGTGACACCAGATATGAGTGGCAATGTGCACTGGCAAAGGTTGGCAGAGTACACGCTGTAGACCTGACACACCCGCTTGGAGACAACTAACTGCTATTCAATCTATAACAGTGAAAAAAGTTTTTGGGTTTTTAAATGCACGCTATTTTGACACCAGATAAGAGTGGCACTTTGAACTGGCAAAGGTTGGCAGAGTACACGCTGTAGGCCTGACACACAGACGCTTGCAGAAAACTAACTGCTATTCAATCTATTACAGTGAAAAAAAATATATATTGTTTAAATGCAAGCTATTGTGACACCAGATATGAGTGGCACTTTGAACTGGCAAAGGTTGGCAGAGTACACGCTGTAGGCCTGACACACAGACGCTTGCAGAAAACTAACTGCTATTCAATCTATTACGGGCAAAAAAGTTTTGGGGTTTTAAATGCACGCTATTGTGACACCAGATATGAGTGGCAATGTGCACTGGCAAAGGTTGGCAGAGTACACGCTGTATGCCTGACACACCCGCTTGGAGACAACTAACTGCTATTCAATCTATAACAGTGAAAACTGTTTTTTTGGTTTTAAATGCACGCTATTGTGACACCAGATATGAGTTGCAATGTGCACTGGCAAAGGTTGGCAGAGTACAAGTTGTAGGCCTGACACACAGACGGTTGCAGACAACTAACTGCTATTCAATCTATAACAGTGAAAAAAGTTTTTGGGTTTTTAAATGCACGCTATTGTGACACCAGATAAGAGTGTCACTTTGATCTGGCAAAGGTTGGCAGAGTACACGTTGTAGGGTCTCACATGCCACTGCCACATGTTTTTATGGTACTTTAATTGTCACAGAGAGGCCATCACCCTGCCATTTTGCAAAGTGGCCACAAACCCCCTCGAGCCAAATCATAGATAGAGCCTCTCAATGCTACTTGGCAACTAGCAGGGCCTCACTTGTCATGGGGTGCCGGCACTAGCTAGCAAGCTAGTTCTGTGCATTGTTAATAGGAGTAGTCCCAGAAGATTAGAAGTTTGCGAATGTTGTGCCCATTCACAATAAAGGTAGTAGCAGGATTTAGGCAACTTTAGGCCAGTAAGCCATACTTCAGTTGCAGGGAAAGTAATAGAAACCATGTTAAAGGATAGGATTGTTGAACATCTAAAATCCCATAGATTCAGAGATCAGAGACAACATGGGTTTACTTCAGGGAGATAATGCCAAACTAATCTTATTGATTTTTTTGATTGGGTAGCTACAATAATAAATCAGGGTGGTGCAGTAGACATTACTTACCAAGTAAGGCTTTTGACACTGTTGCACATAGAAGTCTTAGCAATAAACTGCAATCTTTAAGTTTGGATTCCAATATTAAGAAAACTATACAAAATACCCCCACTATATGCTAAAACAAACCAGAAAACCTACTGAATGGTGCCAGTGGCGTCGCTAGGGGGGGCCAGAGGGGGCCATGGCCCCCCCTACATCATGCTGTGCCCCCCCTTGGGCCCCCCCAAATGCCAGCAACGTGCCCCTCCCCCCCGAAAATAGTGCAGCTGCCATCTGTGGACCTACCTCATTAGGGGCTCGGTTGGGTGCTGCAGCCCTTTGGCAGACCGGGCCCCTTTAAAGTTGCAGGGAGTGCTGGGAGGAAGTGACTGTTACTTCCTCCCAGCTTACAGACCGCGCGGGCTGAGAACACCCAGGATGCAGGCAGCTGAGAGAGAAGGAGGAAGGAGGAGAGCCAGCCCCAAAAAGTCACCTCCCTGCAACCAAAAGGTATGGAAGGGGCAGGGTGGGTGGTTAACATTATGGAAGCTGCAAATTGTGTGTGTGCCAGTGTGTATGTTTAGGTATGTGTACATCTGTGTGTATCTGTGAATGTCTGTGTGGATGTGTGTGTGTGTCTGTGTGTATCTGTATCTGTGAGTGTCAGTGTGTATGTGTGTGTGTCTGTGTATATCTGTATCTGTGAGTGTATCTGTGAGTGTCAGTGTGTCAGTGTGTGTATCTGTGAGTGTCAGTGTGTATCTGTGAGTGTCTGTGTGTATCTGTATCTTTTTACCCCGCTCTAGCCCACCACCAGTGCCACTCCCGAGAATTGGTTCTGGATCCGCCACTGCTCGGCTGTCTGTGTGTGTGTGTGTGAGTGTGTGTGTGTGTATGGACTCAGCAGTCTGTGTGTGTGTGGGCTCAGCAGTCTGTGTGTGTGTGTATGGACTCAGCAGTCTGTGTGTGTATGGACTTAGCAGTCTGTGTGTGTGTGTGTGTATGGACTCAGCAGTCTGTGTGTGTGTGTATGGACTCAGCAGTCTGTGTGTGTGTGTATGGACTCAGCAGTCTGTGTGTGTGTGTATGGACTCAGCAGTGTGCTTGTATGTATGGACTCAGCAGTCTGTGTGTCTGTGTGTGTGTGTGTGTGTATGGTCAGCAGTCTGTCTCTCTGTGTGTGTAAGGACTCAGCAGTCTGTGTGTGTGTGTATGGACTGTATCAAGGGAAATGTGTTTGTTTTTTAATAATCCTTGGTGGAAAATAATGAATTATCCACCAGGGATTATAAAAAAAAATTGTGTCGGGGGCAGGGCTTAACATGCAGCAGGGGCGGGGTCAAACTGTGGTGAGGGTGGGGTTAAATGTGCCCCCCTATATGGAGGTACTGGTGCTTCAGTCTTGAATATGGATCTTCATAGACATGGAATAAACATAAAAGAAATATAGTGCAGATGGAATGTACAAACACATTTATTATTAAAAGTGCACTTGCAGGGTAGATTCTTCATCTCCAGGCTTCTCTGCCTGCTGCCTGATGACAGCACCTCTAATCCTCGATCCCCCTGGCCAGATCCGACCTATACATATGGAATAGTTTCCTCCTCAATGCATCTCCATTTTCATTCCCTCATTGTAACAAATCACTGGTGTCATGTTCAGTGCTGGAACTCAGGTGCAGTAACAGCTCTCCTTTACAAGAACGATCTACAGAGATCCTCAGGTTGAGAACAGGATTCTGTTAATTCAGTGATGGCATGGGGGCTTTAATAAAAATAACAAAAAAAATCCAACGCAAAGGTATCCGAAGAAGGGTCAGACAGAAATCAGAGTCAGACGGTCCAGAGGTCAGGGCAGGTGGTAATCAGCTAAATTCAGAGAGCAGGCAAAGTCAGGAAACCAGTAAGGGTAGGAAACACAAGGAAACAAACGCTAGGATTCTTGAGGCAGGCAACAAAACAACGAAGCACAAACTGAAGGGTGTGCTCTGCTTCTAAAGGAGTGTCTCAATCACATAACCTGGTCTCATCTGTAGGAGGGGTTACCTGAGATCAATGTGGCTGACTGTGGGACTCAGCACCACCTTGGATGCATCATTGTCCTGGCTCAGCCCCTCAGCCACACCTCCTCCAGCCTCTAACCTGCAGACCAGTTTCCTCATGCAGTGGCTGGCATCTTGGAATGCTGGAGCAATCACTCTGTGTTTCCTTGCTTTGAAACGAGGTACACAAGATGCAGACTGGAGTGCAGAAGCCACAGGCGCTATAACCATAGCAAGCTCCTGAGGAAGTCTCCTGAAACGAAATGCGCCGAGCAGCAGTAAGGCGAGGTGAAAGAATGAGTCCAGAAGTCAAGCAGCAACAGTGGAGTTCTGACCTTTGGGCCTATAGAACAATTTCCATCGTGGACTGAACTGCACCTATAGGACACGGTGGGACTTTTGCCTTAATTTAATATTATGTGCCACTTCTCTATGTGAGTGTGTTTGATACTCTATATACATTTTATGTTTATTACGGTGTCATTTTTATGTTTTTTCTCTTTTTATGAGATTTCCACATTCCAGCTGGTAATTATAAATATACTGTAGTGATTGTGGCATCCTGGTTCCTTTTATTTTTCTCTTTTCTGTGATTTAGAGGGTTGGGAGTGACCCTATATTCAGAGGCTGCCTGCACATATCCGCACTTGAACCCCCACTCACCAGTTGTTTGTATATACTATAACCGCTGCAGACTGACCTCCAGTGCATTGCGGATGCCCTGGGAAAGGTGAGTACCGTCAGCGAATGTGAAACTCTATGACTGACATCTCACCTGTAACCTAACACGATAGGGGTCATCTTTGGTCCGGCAAGGCAGTCAAATGTTTCTCCAACAACTTGATGGCAACTTGGTGGCATGCAAGATAATCAATGAAGGGCGCTCTTCTTCTTTGACCACCATCCGGTTGCTCTGAAAATTGACTTGGCTTACCGAAAGTTGCAGTTTTACCTTATATGTGAATACACCCCAGGAGTGGCTAAAACTGAAGCTGATGTCTTGTCCCGATCTTATTTTCAAGAGTTTTTAGAGATCCATTCCACTGCCAACAAGCACTTGTCCAGAACTCCTGTATTTCAAGAGCTGGTTATGGATTAACCAATTTGATGACCAATGCTCGGTCACTTTCCGGTACCGCTCTATCGGACAATACCAAAACAGAAGGAGATAGTTCTGGTGTACCTAATGTACCACACAGGAGAGAGGGAGATAGACTAGCACTAGGCTGCTCAGTTAATGGAACACATAGGGATCACTAAAAACCTATGAAAAAGAATGACTAAATAAAAAACACTCTGAACAAGTGTAGACTCCAGGAGCTAGCTAAGTGACTGATGGCTAGAGCAAAACAAACCAGGAGATGCTGTACCTTTAAATGGCTAATAGGTGCGATATCTCTTTAAATCATGAGAACATAGTATAGAAATACAGAGTAGACTCAACTGCAAATAGATATAGAAAAGAGAATCTATACCAAAAAATATTAATAATAATAAAATAAAAACAATAAAGAAGAGACTCAAATAGGATGAGAGTAATTTGAGTCTCTAATTCTTAACTGGATATGTGGCAAAAAATGCGAGGAATAAGTGACTGAGTCCTTAATCAATGAGGGTGGATGATACTTTCTTAAATCATATACTTTGTATCAGTAAAGCTGGAAAGTAACTCTACAGTAAGTGCTGCAGTACAAGAAACTGCAGACTAGGCAATAATATTATTGTATATCGCTAATGGACTGAAGCAGAAAACTGGATGTGATTGTAAAAAAAAGTACCAGTTTATTCCATATGTTAAAAATATTAAAAATATTAAAAATACAGGTAGAGAATAAATCAGAGATGCATTCCCAGACTATAGTGCCACAAATTGATTGCAAGGACCTTCGGATAAGTTCGGATGGATATAGATTGAAATAATCCGTATTCTGGCTGCCGGTGAGGACAGCGTTCATCTGCAAGCACGTACCGAACTGGAGCCTCACTTCAGAGGACGTGCAGAGCAGACCGCTCCGGTTGTGGTAGTTTCCAAACGGGTCCTGCGTTCAAAGATAGGCTGCTGTTGTGACTGCTGGTAGCTGTGTCTGATCCTGTATGCGTCTATGGACGTCTGTCTAACGTGTTTCGTAGGGGATAAGCCCTACTTCATCAGAGACATAATGCTGTCCATTGCTTCAGTGTTCATTTATATACATATTGCCTTAATTACCAATAATACAATTATACTTTTGATACATAAATGACATGTATAAGAATGCATTACAAACGGAATTAAATAAACAAGATGAAATAAAAACGATGTTGAAAACAGTAATATAAAACAATCTCCACATGATTATAGGGGGTAGATAAAACAATGATAGGGAATACATAAACACATTCCATGAGATACTTCATAGAGGAATGGCTTGTCTAATGCTGGATATCAATTAAAAAATATATTCATAAATAAATCAATCGATAAATAGATTAAATGAAAAAATCTTCAGGGTTAGTTGATCCATTAAGTAAATGGCTCACAATATAGGACCACAATAAAGGAATCACAGATGTATAAAATAGAGAAAACATCTATGTAGGGAGAAAATAAATAAATATGTGCAGAAGCCAGGGGAGAGTAATGGATAAAGAATATATCAGAATAACAGAATGATAGTACAAAGAGGTTAGGTGTACATAATTAATTTCGTCCATTCTGAAATAAAGCAGAAGAGAAATTAGTATTCAAATTAATTCATATATTGTTATATTATATGAGTGATGTGAAGGGAATATTTCTTTTTAAAATGCTGCTTATGTGCAGAATATGTGCTAATCTGAAATATAGTGCACTAATAAATGAAGAGGATGTGAAAAAAAAAGAAATTCTTTAAAAAATGTTTTTTTTATAAAAAGGCATTTACCTCAAAATCTAAATTTAGTCCTTTAGGGACTAAAGCCTCTAACTTAAAAATCCATTTGACTTCTGTTTGGTCTAAAACCTCATCGATACTTCCTCCTCTCCAATTTATCTTTACTTTCTCAATAGACATAAATTTGAGTCCTGTGGGGTCTCCCCCATGAGTTTCTTTAAAGTGCTTGGAGGGATTATGTGTTAGGAGTCCCTTCTTAATATTTCTGATATGTTCTGCGATGCGTATTTTAAGTGATCTTTTTGTACGTCCAACATACTGTTGGGAGCATGGACATGTTATTAGATATATGACTCCCGACGTGGTACAGTCCATATTAGTCTTGATGTCATATTCTTCTTGAGTGGTGAAGGATTTGAATTTGGTAATGGAGTCTTCTAAAGATGGATTGTTCCTACATGCTAAACATTTCTTGCATCTAGTGAAACCATGAGATGTATCTTGATCCGAGTTGGCATTCACAGTTTTAATGGTAGGTGCTAGCATAAGTTGTAGGTTAGATGCCCTGGTGAAGATGATCTGAGGTTGATTGTCTAGAAGTTTTGATAATGTTGCATCGTTCTTGAGGATCCCCCAGTGTTTTCTCAATATCTTCTGTATCATATGAGATTGATGATTGTACTTGGTAATAAAAGTGGGTGCTGAGTTGAACGATTCTGCAGTACTTGGTTTCTTACATAAAGTGTCTTCTCTTGGAGTAGTTAATGTTATATCCATAGATTTTTCCAATAGTGTTGAATGATACCCTTTATTCAGAAATCTCTGTTTCATTTCTTCCATTTGTGACTTACACACCTCATAGTTCGAACAATTGCGTCTTACCCTCCTAAACTGATTTTGGGGTATGTTCCTTAACCATGTAGATTTATGATGGCTATTAAAAGGAATAAAACTATTACAGTCAACGTTTTTCTTAAAAGTCTTGATGTTGATTTGTCCCTCTTCGATGTAGATATCCAGGTCTAAAAACTCGATGTGTTCCTTGGAGTGGTTAAAAGTAAAATTCAAATGATAGGGATTATTGTTAAGATATAACTTAAAATGCTCAAGAGATTCAAGATCTCCCTTCCATATAAAAAAGCAATCATCGATGTATCTCTGCCATAGGGACAGATTTGCGCCAAATGGGCAATGGGTCCATATGAATTCCTCTTCCCATTTGCCCATAAATAGATTAGCGTAACTTGGCGCAAATCGTGTCCCATGGCAATACCTTCAATCTGTAAATAAAAGAAATCGTCACACCAGAAGTAGTTGTGTGTAAGGATAAAAATAATACACTGGATGAGAAAATCGATAAGGTCATTTTTCAATTCTGAATACTTTGATAGAGAAAACTGGGTCACCTCACATCCTTGGAGGTGTTCAATTATTGTGTAAAGAGAGGTAACGTCGGCAGTAACTAAAATCATCTCCTTTTCCCACTTAAACCCAGATAAAATGTTTAAAATTTGAGTAGCGTCTCTGAGGTAGGATTTTAAACAGGAGAGTAGACGCTGTAGGTATTGATCAACATATTCAGAAAGATTTGCAGTAAGGGATCCAATTCCCGATACAATTGGCCTTCCAGGGGGTTTCACCAGTCTTTTATGTATCTTTGGTAGATGGTAAAATATCGGTATCCTTGGGTGCTGGACATATAGGTATTTATATTCCCTTTCATTCAAGATCCCTCTCTCTTTTCCGAAATTCAATATTTCCTTGAGTTCATCTTGATATTGGGTAGTAGGATCACCTTTCAATTGCAGGTAGGTGCTGGTATCTCCCAATAGTCTCTGATTTTCTTCTATATAGTCACTGGTGTTCAAGACGACTAGTCCGCCCCCTTTGTCTGCTGCTTTTATTGTGATATCCTCAGATCTCATGAGTTGTTTAAGGGCATTCCTTTCTTTTCTAGTTAAATTGTCTTTCGTGATCTTCTTAGTAATTTATTTCTAAAGTCCTTCTCAACCATTTTCTCAAATACTCTAATGGAGTCATTCTTCATATGTTGTGGGTAGAAGGTGGAGGTAGGATGTAGTTCAGTATGTGTGTAATCCTGATCCGCCTCCTGTTGTATCCTGTTTTTTTCCATGAAGAATTTTTTGATTGAGATCTTCCGTATAAATTTATGTAGGTCTATGCAGATATTGAAATCCGAATTTTGGGATGTGGGAGCAAACTTGAGACCTTTTTTAAGAGTGATGTTTCATCAGAGGAGCCCCCACCCGCCGATGGGGGGCTATTTTTTTTTTTTAAAACACTGAGCAGCCACAGGCTGCTCACTGTTTACTAGACATGCCCCTTCTCGCGGTATAGTGAGTAGGGGCAAAATTTACTAATACTAAGTCATTTTTACTTAGTATTAGTAAATTTGTCTGAAAGACCAATTTAGGTCTTTCAGCCTTTTGGTAGATAACTCCCTAATACCGTGGGAATTAGGGAGTGTAATGGACGCCTTCCGTTGACGGATGCTCCTAGAGCTTCCTGAGGACACCACACACTGCAGACGACACCACAACCACCGCAGACTCCACAACCACCGTAGCTTAACTGGAGCCGCGCCGTCTTCCTTCCACCCTGAATGAACCTCCAGCATTCAGGACCGTGTAGGAAAGACCTCTCCTCCAAGGAGAGCGTAACAGGAAAAAAGAGTGTGATATAGCAGTTCCCTCCAATAACGAGACAAGGCTACGTATTGAGGGTCAAGAAGAACTCTGCTTTTATGCAATTCTCCCCTGCAAGGGAGACGCCCACATCCAATTAAACATTACCCAATCACACAATGGTTACCTCCCACAGATTACCTCCCCTTAGCCTGAGAGGTAACCCAATTATAGCATACAATTTTAACATACATTTTTATAAATTTGGGTTTTTAAATGCACGCTATTGTGACACCAGATATGAGTGGCAATGTGCACTGGCAGAGGTTGGCAGAGTGCACGCTGTAGGCCTGACACCCGCTTAAAGACAACTAACTTCTATTCAATCTATAACAGTGAAAAAGGTTTTTGGGTTTTTAAATGCAATCTATTGTGACACCAGATATGAGTGGCACTGTGCACTAGCAGAGGTTGGCAGAGTAGACGCTGTAGGCCTTACACACCCACTTGAAGACAACTAACTGCTATTCAATCTATAACAGTGAAAAAAGTTTTTGGGTTTTAAATGCACGCTATTGTGACACCAGATATGAGCAGCACTGTGAACTGGCAAAGGTTGGCAGAGTACACGTTTTAGGCCTGACACACAGACGCTTGGAGACAACTAACTGCTATTCAATCTATTACAGTGAAAAAAGTGTTTTGGTTTTTAAATGCACGCTATTGTGAAACCAGTGAGTGAGTGGTGGCACTGGGCAAGTGGGTACAGTATATGCTGCGAGCCTGACACACACGCTTGCAGACAACCAACTGCTATTCAAACTATTACAGTGAAAAAAGTTTTTTTTTTTTAAATGCACGCTATTGTGACACCAGATATGAGTGGCACTGTGCACTGGCAGAGGTTGGCAGAGTACACGTGGTAGGCCTTACACACCCACTTGAAGACAACTAACTGCTATTCAATCTATAACAGTGAAAAAAGTTTTTTGGTTTTTAAATGCACGCTATTGTGAAACCAGTGAGTGAGTGGTGGCACTGGGCGAGTGGGTACAGTGTACGCTGCGAGCCTGACACACAAGCTTGCAGACAACTAACTGCTAATCAATCTATTACAGTGAAAAAAGTTTTTTTTTTTAAATGCACGCTATTGTGACACCAGATATGAGTGGCACTGTGCACTGGCAGAGGTTGGCAGAGTACACGTTGTAGGCCTGACACACAGACGCTTGGAGACAACTAACTGCTATTCAATCTATAACACGGAAAAAAGTTTTTTGGTTTTAAATGCACGCTATTGTGACACCAGATATGAGTTGCAATGTGCACTGGCAAAGGTTGGCAGAGTACACGTTGTAGGCCTGACACACAGACGCTTGCAGACAACTAACTGCTATTCAATCAATAACAGTGAAAAAAGTTTTTGGGTTTTTAAATGCACGCTATTGTGACACCAGATAAGAGTGGCACTTTGATCTGGCAAAGGTTGGCAGAGTACACATTGTAGGCCTGACACACACCCGCTTGGAGACAACTAACTGTTTTTGGGTTTTAAATGCACGCTATTGTGACACCAGATATGAGTGGCACTGTGAACTGGCAAATGTTGGCAGAGTACACGTTTTAGGCCTGACACACAGACGCTTGGAGACAACTAACTGCTATTCAATCTATAACAGTGAAAAAAGTGTTTTGGTTTTTAAATGCACGCTATTGTGAAACCAGTGAGTGAGTGGTGGCAATGGGCAAGTGGGTACAGTATACGCTGCGAGCCTGACACACACGCTTGCAGACAACTATCTGCTATTCAATCTATTACAGTGAAAAAAGTTTTTTTTTTTTAAATGCACGCTATTGTGACACCAGATAAGATTGGCACTTTGAACTGGCAAAGGTTGGCAGAGTACACGTTGTAGGCCTGACACACACACGCTTGGAGACAACTAACTGCTATTCAATCTATAACAGAGAAAAAAGTTTTTGGGTTTTTAAATGCACGCTATTGTGAAACCAGTGAGTGAGTGGTGGCACTGGGCAAGTGGGCACAATATACGCTGCAAGCCTGACACACACACTTGCAGACAACTAACTGCTATTCAATCTATTACAGTGAAAAAAGGTTTTGGGTTTTTAAATGCACGCTACTGTGACACCAGATAAGAGTGGCACTTTGAACTGGCAAAGGTTGACAGAATACACGTTGTAGGCCTGACACACAGACGCTTGGAGACAACTAACTGCTCATCAATCTATAACAGTGAAAAAAGTTTTTGGGTTTTAATTGCACGCTATTGTGACACCAGATAAGAGTGGCAATGTCCACTGGCAGAGGTTGGCAGAGTACATGCTGTAGGCCTGACACCCACTTAAAGACAACAAACTGCTATTCAATCTATAACAGTGAAAAAAGTTTTTGGGTTTTTAAATGCACGCTATTGTGAAACCAGTGAGTGAGTGGTGGAACTGGGCAAGTGGGTACAGTATACGCTGCGAGCCTGACACACACGGTTGCAGACAACTAACTGCTATTCAATCTATTACAGTGAAAAAAGTTTTTTTTTTAAATGCACGCTATTGTGAAACCAGATATGAGTTGCAATGTGCACTGGCAAAGGTTGGCAGACTACACGTTGAAGGCCTGACACACAGACGATTGCAGACAACTAACTGCTATTCAATCAATAACAGGGAAAAAAGTTTTTGCGTTTTTAAATGCACGCTATTGTGACACCAGATAAGAGTGGCACTTTGATCTGGCAAAGGTTAGCAGAGTACACGTTGTAGGCCTGACACACACCTGCTTGGAGACAACTAACTGCTATTCAATCTATAACGGTGAAAAAAGTTTTTGGGTTTTAAATGCACGCTATTGTGACACCAGATATGAGCAGCACTGTGAACTGGCAAAGGTTGGCAGAGTACACATTTTAGGCCTGACACACAGACGCTTGGAGACAACTAACTGCTATTCAATCTATTACAGTGAAAAAAATGTTTTGGTTTTTAAATGCACGCTATTGTGAAACCAGTGAGTGAGTGGTGGCACTGGGCAAGTGGGTACAGTATACGCTGCGAGCCTGACACACACGCTTGCAGACAACCAACTGCTATTCAAACTATTACAGTGAAAAAGTTGTTTTTTTTAAATGCACGCTATTGTCACACCAGATAAGATTGGCACTTTGAACTGGCAAAGGTTGGCAGAGTACACGTTGTAGGCCTGACAAACAGACGCTTGGAGACAACTAACTGCTTTTCAATCTATAACAGAGAAAAAAGTTTTTGGGTTTTTAAATGCACGCTATTGTGAAACCAGTGAGTGAGTGGTGGCACTGGGCAAGTGGGCACAGTATACGCTGCAAGCCTGACACACACACTTGCAGACAACTAACTGCTATTCAATCTATTACAGTGAAAAATGTTTTTGGGTTTTAATTGCAAGCTATTGTGACATCAGATATGAGTGGCAATGTGCACTGGCAGAGGTTGGCAGCGTACACGCTGTAGGCCTGACACCCACTTAAAGACAAATAACTGCTATTCAATCTATAACAGTGAAAAAAGTTTTTGGTTTTTTAAATGCACGCTATTGTGACACCAGATATGAATGGCACTGTGCACTGGCAGAGGTTGGCAGAGTAGACGCTGTAGGCCTGACACACACTTATGAAGGACACCGACTGCTATTATATTACAGTCAAAAAAGTTTTTTGGTTTTTAAATGCATGCTATTGTGACACCAGATAAGAGTGGCAATGTGCACTGGCAGAGGTTGGCAGAGTACACGCTGTAAGCCTGACACCCGCTTGAAGACAACTAACTGCTATTCAATCTATAACAGTGAAAAAAGTTTTGGGTTTTTAAATGCACGCTATTTTGACACCAGATATGAGTGGCAATGTGCACTGGCAAAGGTTGGCAGAGTACACGTTGTAGGCCTGACAAACACCCGCTTGGAGACAACTAACTGCTATTCAATCTATAACAGTGAAAAACATTTTTTGGTTTATAAATGCAAGCTATTGGGACACCAGATATGAGTGGCACTGTGCACTGGCAGAGGTTAGCAGAGTACATGCTGGAGGCCTGACACACCCGCTTGGAGACAACTAACTGCTATTCAATCTATAACAGTGAAAAAAGTTTTTTGGTTTTAAATGCACGCTATTGTGACACCAGATATGAGTTTCAATGTGCACTGGCAAAGGTTGGCAGAGTACACGTTGTTTCCTGACACACAGACGCTTGCAGACAACTAACTGCTATTCAATCTATAACAGTGAAAAAAGTTTTTGGGTTTTTAAATGCAAGCTATTGGGACACCAGATATGAGTGGCACTGTGCACTGGCAGAGGTTGGCAGAGTACATGCTGGAGGCCTGACACACCCGCTTGGAGACAACTAACTGCTATTCAATCTATAACAGTGAAAAAAGTTTTTTGGTTTTAAATGCACGCTATTGTGACACCAGATATGAGTTGCAATGTGCACTGGCAAAGGTTGGCAGAGTACACGTTGTAGGCCTGACACACAGACGCTTGCAGATAACTAACTGCTATTTAATCTATAACAGTGAAAAAAGTTTTTGGGTTTTTAAATGCACGCTATTGTGACACCAGATAAGAGTGGCACTTTGATCTGGCAAAGGTTGGCAGAGTACACGTTGTAGGCCTGACACACAGACGCTTGGAGACAACTAACTGCTATTCAATCTATAACGGTGAAAAAAGGTTTTGGGTTTTAAATGCACGCTATTGTGACACCAGATATGAGTGGTACTGTGAACTGGCAAAGGTTGGCAGAGTACACGCTTTAGGCCTGACACACAGACGCTTGGAGACAACTAACTGCTATTCAATCTATAACAGTGAAAAAAAGTTTTTTGGTTTTTAAATGCATGCAATTGTGAAACCAGTGAGTGAGTGGTGGCACTGGGCAAGTGGGTACAGTATACGCTGCGAGCCTGACACACACGCTTGCAGAAAACTAACTGCTATTCAATCTATTACAGTGAAAAAAGTTTTTTGGTTTTTAAATGCATGCTACTGTGACACCAGATAAGAGTGGCACTTTGAACTGGCAAAGATTGACAGAGTACACGTTGTAGGCCTGACACACAGACGCTTGGAGACAACTAACTGCTATTCAATCTATAACAGTGAAAAAAGTTTTTTGTTTTAATTGCACGCTATTGTGACACCAGATATGAGTGGCAATGTGCACTGGCAGAGGTTGGCAGAGTACACGCTGTAGGCCTGACACCCACTTAAAGACAACTAACTGCTATTCAATCTATAACAGTGAAAAAAGTTTTGGGTTTTTAAATGCACGCTATTGTGACACCAGATATGAGTGGCACTGTGCACTGGCAGAGGTTGGCAGAGTAGACGCTGTAGGCCTGACACACCCGCTTGAAGACAACTAACTGCTATTTAATCTATAACAGTAAAAAAAGTTTTTTGGTTTTAAATGCATGCTATTGTGAATCCAGTGAGTGAGTGGTGGCACTGGGCAAGTGGGCACAGTATATGCTGCAAGCCTGACACACACACTTGCAGACAACTAACTGCTATTCAATCTATTACAGTGAAAAAAGTTTTTTTGTTTTTAAATGCACGCTACTGTGACACCAGATAAGAGTGGCACTTTGAACTGGCAAAGGTTGACAGAGTACACGTTGTAGGCCTGACACACAGACGCTTGGAGACAACTAACTGCTATTCAATCTATAACAGTGAAAAAAGTTTTTTGGTTTTAATTGCACGCTATTGTGACACCAGATATGAGTGGCAATGTGCACTGGCAGAGGTTGGCAGAGTACACGCTGTAGGCCTGACACCCACTTAAAGACAACTAACTGCTATTCAATCTATAACAGTGAAAAAAGTTTTGGGGTTTTTAAATGCACGCTATTGTGACACCAGATATGAGTAGCACTGTGCACTGGCAGAGGTTGGCAGAGTAGATGCTGTAGGCCTGACACACCCGCTTGAAGACAACTAACTGCTATTTAATCAATAACAGTGAAAAAAGTTTTTGGGTTTTTAAATGCACGCTATTGTGACTCCAGATATGAGTGGCAATGTGCACTGGCAAAGGTTGGCAGAATAGACGCTGTATGCCTGACACACACTTATGAAGGACACTGACTGCTATTATATTACAGTCAAAAAAGTTTTTGGGTTTTTAAATGCATGCTATTGTGACACCAGATAAGAGTGGCAATGTGCACTAGCAGAGGTTGGCAGAGTAGACTCTGTAGGCCTGACACACCCGCTTGAAGACAACTAACTGCTATTCAATCTATAACAGTGAAAAAAGTTTTTGGGTTTTTAAATGCAATCTACTGCGACACCAGATAAGTGTGGCACTGTGCACTGGCAGAGGTTGGCAGAGTACACGCTGTAGGCCTGACACACACTTATGAAGGACACTGACTGCTATTATATTACAGTCAAAAACGTTTTTGGGTTTTTAAATGCATGCTATTGTGACACCAGATAAGAGTGGCAATGTGCACTCGAAGAGGTTGGCAGAGTAGACGCTGTAGGCCTGACACACCCGCTTGAAGACAACTAACTGCTCTTCAATCTATAATAGTGAAAAAAGTTTTTTGGTTTTTAAATGCAATCTATTGCGACACCAGATAAGAGTGGCACTGGCAGAGGTTGGCAGAGTACACGCTGTAGGCCTGACACACACTTATGAAAGACACTGACTGCTATTATGTTACAGTCAAAATAGTTTTTTGGTTTTTAAATGCATGCTATTGTGACACCAGATAAGAGTGGCAATGTGCACTAGCAGAGGTTGGCAGAGTAGACGCTCTAGGCCTGACACCCACTTAAAGACAACTAACTGCTATTCAATCTATAACAGTGAAAAAAGTTTTTGGGTTTTTAAATGCACGCTATTGTGACACCAGATATGAGTAGCACTGTGCACTGGCAAAGGTTGGCAGAGTACACGTTTTAGGCCTGACACACAGACGCTTGGAGACAACTAACTGCTATTCAATCTATTACAGTGAAAAAAGTGTTTTGGTTTTTAAATGCACGCTATTGTGAAACCAGTGAGTGAGTGGTGGCACTGGGCAAGTGGGTACAGTATATGCTGCGAGCCTGACACACACGCTTGCAGACAACCAACTGCTATTCAAACTATTACAGTGAAAAAAGTTTTTTTTTTTTTAAATGCATGCTATTGTGACACCAGATATGAGTGGCACTGTGCACTGGCAGAGGTTGGCAGAGTACACGTGGTAGGCCTTACACACCCACTTGAAGACAACTAACTGCTATTCAATCTATAACAGTGAAAAAAGTTTTTTGGTTTTTAAATGCACGCTATTGTGAAACCAGTGAGTGAGTGGTGGCACTGGGCGAGTGGGTACAGTGTACGCTGCGAGCCTGACACACAAGCTTGCAGACAACTAACTGCTAATCAATCTATTACAGTGAAAAAAGTTTTTTTTTTTAAATGCACGCTATTGTGACACCAGATATGAGTGGCACTGTGCACTGGCAGAGGTTGGCAGAGTACACGTTGTAGGCCTGACACACAGACGCTTGGAGACAACTAACTGCTATTCAATCTATAACACGGAAAAAAGTTTTTTGGTTTTAAATGCACGCTATTGTGACACCAGATATGAGTTGCAATGTGCACTGGCAAAGGTTGGCAGAGTACACGTTGTAGGCCTGACACACAGACGCTTGCAGACAACTAACTGCTATTCAATCAATAACAGTGAAAAAAGTTTTTGGGTTTTTAAATGCACGCTATTGTGACACCAGATAAGAGTGGCACTTTGATCTGGCAAAGGTTGGCAGAGTACACATTGTAGGCCTGACACACACCCGCTTGGAGACAACTAACTGTTTTTGGGTTTTAAATGCACGCTATTGTGACACCAGATATGAGTGGCACTGTGAACTGGCAAATGTTGGCAGAGTACACGTTTTAGGCCTGACACACAGACGCTTGGAGACAACTAACTGCTATTCAATCTATAACAGTGAAAAAAGTGTTTTGGTTTTTAAATGCACGCTATTGTGAAACCAGTGAGTGAGTGGTGGCAATGGGCAAGTGGGTACAGTATACGCTGCGAGCCTGACACACACGCTTGCAGACAACTATCTGCTATTCAATCTATTACAGTGAAAAAAGTTTTTTTTTTAAATGCACGCTATTGTGACACCAGATAAGATTGGCACTTTGAACTGGCAAAGGTTGGCAGAGTACACGTTGTAGGCCTGACACACACACGCTTGGAGACAACTAACTGCTATTCAATCTATAACAGAGAAAAAAGTTTTTTGGTTTTTAAATGCACGCTATTGTGAAACCAGTGAGTGAGTGGTGGCACTGGTCGAGTGGGTACAGTGTACGCTGCGAGCCTGACACACAAGCTTGCAGACAACTAACTGCTAATCAATCTATTACAGTGAAAAAAGTTTTTTTTTTTAAATGCACGCTATTGTGACACCAGATATGAGTGGCACTGTGCACTGGCAGAGGTTGGCAGAGTACACGTTGTAGGCCTGACACACAGACGCTTGGAGACAACTAACTGCTATTCAATCTATAACACGGAAAAAAGTTTTTTGGTTTTAAATGCACGCTATTGTGACACCAGATATGAGTTGCAATGTGCACTGGCAAAGGTTGGCAGAGTACACGTTGTAGGCCTGACACACAGACGCTTGCAGACAACTAACTGCTATTCAATCAATAACAGTGAAAAAAGTTTTTGGGTTTTTAAATGCACGCTATTGTGACACCAGATAAGAGTGGCACTTTGATCTGGCAAAGGTTGGCAGAGTACACATTGTAGGCCTGACACACACCCGCTTGGAGACAACTAACTGTTTTTGGGTTTTAAATGCACGCTATTGTGACACCAGATATGAGTGGCACTGTGAACTGGCAAATGTTGGCAGAGTACACGTTTTAGGCCTGACACACAGACGCTTGGAGACAACTAACTGCTATTCAATCTATAACAGTGAAAAAAGTGTTTTGGTTTTTAAATGCACGCTATTGTGAAACCAGTGAGTGAGTGGTGGCAATGGGCAAGTGGGTACAGTATACGCTGCGAGCCTGACACACACGCTTGCAGACAACTATCTGCTATTCAATCTATTACAGTGAAAAAAGTTTTTTTTTTAAATGCACGCTATTGTGACACCAGATAAGATTGGCACTTTGAACTGGCAAAGGTTGGCAGAGTACACGTTGTAGGCCTGACACACACACGCTTGGAGACAACTAACTGCTATTCAATCTATAACAGAGAAAAAAGTTTTTGGTTTTTAAATGCACGCTATTGTGACACCAGATATGAGTGGCACTGTGCACTGGCAGAGGTTGGCAGAGTAGACGCTGTAGGCCTGACACACCCGCTTGAAGACAACTAACTGCTATTTAATCTATAACAGTAAAAAAAGTTTTTTGGTTTTAAATGCATGCTATTGTGAAACCAGTGAGTGAGTGGTGGCACTGGGCAAGTGGGCACAGTATATGCTGCAAGCCTGACACACACACTTGCAGACAACTAACTGCTATTCAATCTATTACAGTGAAAAAAGTTTTTTTGTTTTTAAATGCACGCTACTGTGACACCAGATAAGAGTGGCACTTTGAACTGGCAAAGGTTGACAGAGTACACGTTGTAGGCCTGACACACAGACGCTTGGAGACAACTAACTGCTATTCAATCTATAACAGTGAAAAAAGTTTTTTGGTTTTAATTGCACGCTATTGTGACACCAGATATGAGTGGCAATGTGCACTGGCAGAGGTTGGCAGAGTACACGCTGTAGGCCTGACACCCACTTAAAGACAACTAACTGCTATTCAATCTATAACAGTGAAAAAAGTTTTGGGGTTTTTAAATGCACGCTATTGTGACACCAGATATGAGTAGCACTGTGCACTGGCAGAGGTTGGCAGAGTAGATGCTGTAGGCCTGACACACCCGCTTGAAGACAACTAACTGCTATTTAATCAATAACAGTGAAAAAAGTTTTTGGGTTTTTAAATGCACGCTATTGTGACTCCAGATATGAGTGGCAATGTGCACTGGCAAAGGTTGGCAGAATAGACGCTGTATGCCTGACACACACTTATGAAGGACACTGACTGCTATTATATTACAGTCAAAAAAGTTTTTGGGTTTTTAAATGCATGCTATTGTGACACCAGATAAGAGTGGCAATGTGCACTAGCAGAGGTTGGCAGAGTAGACTCTGTAGGCCTGACACACCCGCTTGAAGACAACTAACTGCTATTCAATCTATAACAGTGAAAAAAGTTTTTGGGTTTTTAAATGCAATCTACTGCGACACCAGATAAGTGTGGCACTGTGCACTGGCAGAGGTTGGCAGAGTACACGCTGTAGGCCTGACACACGCTTATGAAGGACACTGACTGCTATTATATTACAGTCAAAAACGTTTTTGGGTTTTTAAATGCATGCTATTGTGACACCAGATAAGAGTGGCAATGTGCACTCGAAGAGGTTGGCAGAGTAGACGCTGTAGGCCTGACACACCCGCTTGAAGACAACTAACTGCTCTTCAATCTATAATAGTGAAAAAAGTTTTTTGGTTTTTAAATGCAATCTATTGCGACACCAGATAAGAGTGGCACTGGCAGAGGTTGGCAGAGTACACGCTGTAGGCCTGACACACACTTATGAAAGACACTGACTGCTATTATGTTACAGTCAAAATAGTTTTTTGGTTTTTAAATGCATGCTATTGTGACACCAGATAAGAGTGGCAATGTGCACTAGCAGAGGTTGGCAGAGTAGACGCTCTAGGCCTGACACCCACTTAAAGACAACTAACTGCTATTCAATCTATAACAGTGAAAAAAGTTTTTGGGTTTTTAAATGCACGCTATTGTGACACCAGATATGAGTAGCACTGTGCACTGGCAGAGGTTGGCAGAGTAGATGCTGTAGGCCTGACACACCCGCTTGAAGACAACTAACTGCTATTTAATCTATCACAGTGAAAAAAGTTTTTGAGTTTTTAAATCCACGCTATTGTGACACCAGATATGAGTGGCAATGTGCACTGGCAAAGGTTGGCAGAATAGACGCTGTAGGCCTGACACACACTTATGAAGGACACTGACCTCTATTATATTACAGTGAAAAAAGTTTTTTGTTTTTTATATGCAATCTATTGCGACACCAGATAAGAGTGGCACTGTGCACTGGCAGAGGTTGGCAGAGTACATGCTGTAGGCCTGACACACACTTATGAAGGACACTGGCTGCTATTATATTACAGTCAAAAAAGTTTTTGGGTTTTTAAATGCATGCTATTGTGACACCAGATAAGAGTGGCAATGTGCACTGGAAGAGGTTGGCAGAGTAGACGCTGTAGGCCTGACACACCCGCTTGAAGACAACTAACTGCTATTCAATCTATAACAGTGAAAAAAGTTTTTGGGTTTTTAAATGCAATCTACTGCGACACCAGATAAGAGTGGCACTGTGCACTGGCAGAGGTTTGCAGAGTACACGCTGTAGGCCTGACACACACTTATGAAGGACACTGACTGCTATTATATTACAGTCAAAAAAGTTTTTGGGTTTTTAAATGCATGCTATTGTGACACCAGATAAGAGTGGCGATGTGCACTGGAAGAGGTTGGCAGAGTAGACGCTGTAGGCCTGACACACCCGCTTGAAGACAACTAACTGTTCTTCAATCTATAACAGTGAAAAAAGTTTTTGGGTTTTTAAATGCAATCTACTGCGACACCAGATAAGAGTGGCACTGTGCACTGGCAGAGGTTTGCAGAGTACACGCTGTAGGCCTGACACACACTTATGAAAGACACTGACTGCTATTATATTACAGTCAAAATAGTTTTTGGGTTTTTAAATGCATGCTATTGTGACACCAGATAAGAGTGGCAATGTGCACTAGCAGAGGTTGGCAGAGTAGACGCTGTAGGACTGACACACCCGCTCGAAGACAACTAACTGCTATTTAATCTATAACAGTAAAAAAAATGTTTGGTTTTAAATGCACGCAATTGTGACACCAGATATGAGTGGCAATATGCACTGGCAGAGGTTGGCAGAGTAGACGCTGTAGGCCTGACACACCCGCTTGAAGACAACTAACTGCTATTTAATCTATAACAGTAAAAAAAGTTTTGGGATTTTAAATGCACGCTATTGTGAAACCAGTGAGTGAGTAGTGGCACTGGGCAAGTGGGCACAGTATACGCTGCAAGCCTGACACACACACTTGCAGACAACTAACTGCTATTCAATCTATAACAGTGAAAAAAGTTTTTGGGTTTTTAAATGCACGCTATTGTGACACCAGATAAGAGTGGCACTGTGCACTGGCAGAGGTTTGCAGAGTACACGCTGTAGGCCTGACACACCTGCTTGAAGACAACTAACTGCTATTTAATCTATAACAGTAAAAAAAGTTTTTTGGTTTTAAATGCACGCTATTGTGACACCAGATATGAGTGGCAATGTGCACTGGCAAAAGTTGGCAGAATAGACGCTGTAGGCCTGACACACACTTATGAAGGACACTGACTGCTATTATATTACAGTCAAAAAAGTTTTGGGGTTTTTAAATGCATGCTATTGTGACACCAGATAAGAGTGGCAATGTGCACTAGCAGAGGTTGGCAGAGTAGACGCTGTAGGCCTGACACACCCGCTTGAAGACAACTAACTGTTATTCAATCTATAACAGTGAAAAAAGTTTTTGGGTTTTTAAATGCAATCTACTGCGACACCAGATAAGAGTGGCACTGTGCACTGGCAGAGGTTGGCAGAGTACACGCTGTAGGCCTGACACACACTTATGAAGGACACTGACTGCTATTATATTACAGTCAAAAAAGTTTTTGGGTTTTTAAATGCATGCTATTGTGACACCAGATAAGAGTGGCAATGTGCACTGGAAGAGGTTGGCAGAGTAGACGCTGTAGGCCTGACGCACCTGCTTGAAGACAACTAACTGCTCTTCAATCTATAACAGTGAAAAAAGTTTTGGGGTTTTTAAATGCAATCTACTGCGACACCAGATAAGAGTGGCACTGTGCACTGGCAGAGATTGGCAGAGTACACGCTGTAGGCCTGACACACACTTATGAAGGACACTGACTGCTATTATATTACAGTCAAAAAAGTTTTTGGGTTTTTAAATGCATGCTATTGTGACACCAGATAAGAGTGGCAATGTGCACTGGAAGAGGTTGGCAGAGTAGACGCTGTAGGCCTGACGCACCTGCTTGAAGACAACTAACTGCTCTTCAATCTATAACAGTGAAAAAAGTTTTTGGGTTTTTAAAAGCAATCTACTGCGACACCAGATAAGAGTGGCAATGTGCACTGGAAGAGGTTGGCCGAGTAGACGCTGTAGGCCTGACGCACCTGCTTGAAGACAACTAACTGCTCTTCAATCTATAACAGTGAAAAATGTTTTTTGGTTTTTAAATGCAATCTATTGCGACACCAGATAAGAGTGGCACTGGCAGAGGTTGGCAGAGTACACGCTGTAGGCCTGACACACACTTATGAAGGACACTGACTGCTATTATATTACAGTCAAAAAAGTTTTTGGGTTTTTAAATGCATGCTATTGTGACACAGAATAAGAGTGGCAATGTGCACTAGCAGAGGATGGCAGAGTAGACGCTGTAGGCCTGACACACCCGCTTGAAGACAACTAACTGCTATTCAATCTATAACAGTGAAAAAAGTTTTTGGTTTTTAAATGCACGCTATTGTGACACCAGATATGAGTGGCACTGTGCACTGGCAGAGGTTGGCAGAGTACACGCTGTAGGCCTAACACACACTTATGAAGGACACTGACTGCTATTTTATTACGGTCAAAAAAGTGTTTTGGTTTTAAAATGCAAGCTATTGTGACACCAGATATGAGTGGCACTGTGCACTGGCAGAGGTTGGAAGAGTACACACTGTTGGCCTGACACACAGACGCTTGCAGACAACTAACTGCTATTCAATCTATTACAGTGAAAAAAATATTTTTGCTTTTAAATGCATGCTATTGTGACACCAGATATGAGTGGCACTGTGCACTGGCAGAGGTTGGCAGAGTAGTCGCTGTAGGCCTGACACACATGCTTGAAGACAACTAACTGCTATTCAATCTATAACAGTGAAAACACTTTTTTTGTTTTTAAATGCACCAGATATGAGTGGTGGCACTGGGCAAGGGGGCACAGTATCCACTGTGAGCCTGACACAGAAGCTGGCAGGCAGGCAACTGCAATTAGATTACACAGATAAAAAAAGCAGACTGATGTTCTAGCCCTAAAAAGGGCTTTTTGGGGGTGCTGATCTTACAGCAGAGATCAGATGAGTCCGTCAGGACTGTAGTGGACACTGAATACACTAGCCTAGCTATCCATTTCCCTATCAAATCAACAGCAGCTACACTTTCCCTACTCTCACTAAGAATGCAGCTTCAGAATGAATCTAAAATGGATGCTGTCCAGTAGGTTGGAGGGTCTGCTAGGGAGGGTGTGCTGCTGGCTGGAATGTGTCTGCTGACTGTGAGGCACAGGGTCAAAGTTTACTCAATGATGACGAATAGGGGGTGGATAGAACCGCGCATATGTTCGACCGCCGTGGTGAACGCGAACACGCTATGTTCGCCGGGAACTATTCGCCAGCGAACCGTTCGGTACATCACTATTGCTGAGAGTTTAGTCTGCAAACAGGTTTTTTTCCTTAAAAAAAATAAAAATAAATCCTTCACTGCTTTTAAATCAAGGAGGAACCTGAATTAACCATCTGGCTTCGGCACTAAAAACAGGCTTTAATAAGTTCATGAAAGTCTTTTTGGAAGATAGCTCTATTAAGTTTTCTTTCAAAGTGTCTGGACTTCTGTAAAAAGATCCGAAGCTGTTCGGGTTGGCTGTACTGCGAAACAAAGGAATGTTCTTAGAGGAAGTTCTGTTTGCTATTTGTAAAGGACCCAGTTGCCTGTAGTGGCATTTTACCCACTGGGAAGTAAAAGTCAGATGTCTTCATCCTATAGGTCTAGTGCCATAATCTACAATCTTTTGTCTTTTCAGAGAATTTTCCTTCAGAGATTTCTTTTAGTCAGATATTTCTTTTATTCCAATGGAATTTCGCCAGAAACATTGGACTTTTACTACCAATGTTTCTGCAATCAGGGATTTGCTTTGTATTGCCGTAGCAGAGAGTTTGCATATCTGCCCTTTTCCTGGCTAATCATGGCAGCATCACTTAGCAGTCACAGGACAGGAATTAATTAGATGAATTAGACTGATAGGTATAAAGAGTCCCTCCTCCCCTTACACCGCACTCCTCTTGGAAGACTAAGCGCTTCAAGGATCGGTCCTTTCGGGACAGCAGAAGCTATAGACCAGGAAGAGAGTATTCCAGAAATTTTTCTTGGAAAATCTTCTCACATTATTGACCAATAAGGCTTCCAGAGGAAGAGGAGCTAGAACCTCTGGGAAGAACTGCCCATTCGGGGACTGTGGGAGGAAGACTGAAGTTATTTTATCCGCTGTGGACGTGTGGGGCAATTCCATCATAAGAGAGGGTTACAGGATAAAATTTGCCTCTTACGCAAAATCTTCTTTCTTCAAGAAATCAAAGGTGTTGGCAGGCATCAAACGAAGGGCCATGAGGGCCTGCATTTCTACTCTTCTGGAACAAAAAGTTATAGAAGAAGTTCCAAAACAGGAAAGGTTCCAAGGGGTTTACTCCACAGTGTTCTTGGCTCCAAAACCCCAGGGAAAGTGGCGTCTCATCCTGAACTTGAAAGGAGTTAACTCCATGCTCGACGTAAGAACATTTAAGATGGAATCTTTACAGACCATCTTAAAAAGTATCAAAAGAGGGGATTGGATGACATCTATAGACTTGAGGGACGCCTACTACCAAATCTCTACAAACCATGATCATATGCGGTTTCTCAGATTCTGGGCTCTAGGAAGGCATTTTCAATTCCGGGGACTGACATTTGGCCTCAGCTTGGCACCAAGAACGCTCTCAAAAGTTCTTGTCACCTTGATTGCCTTAATAAGAGTGAGAGGTATCGCAATCTTTCATTACTTGGACAATATCCTTATCATAGGACTATCTCAAAGGATAGTGGCTCATCATACTTGGGTTACGATGAACATTCTTTGAGACCACGGTTGGCTTCTGAACATAGAGAAAAGTTTCCTAATTCCTTCACAAAAGTTTATATTCCTCAGAGCAGTAATAAACACTATCTCCGCCCATGTGTTCCTGTTTCCAGAGAGGGCTGTGAGGATCTGAGACAAAATAATAAAACTACAAGGTTTTGAGACTGGCTCAGCCAGAGAAGTCATGAGCCTCCTTGTTTCTTTCACTTCAACGATTGGGCTGGTAAAATGGGCCCAATGGAAGTTTCACACTGTTCAGAATTGCTTCCTTCTTCAATTCGACAAAGTAGAAACAGATTGGGAGCAAATAATAGGTCTGCCCCTGCCAGTAAGAAAAGGGTTGGACTGGTGGATGGGTAAGAAGAATTTGGCAAAAGGCTTCCCGTTGGAGGAACCTCCTTGGAACGCTATTACAACAAATGCCAGTTTCTCTGGATGGGGTGCCCACTTCAATTCCACAGGGACACAAGGGAAGTGGACCCGAGAAGAGAGTCGCCTACACTCAAATCTAAGAGAACTAAGAGCTATTTCCAAAGCCGTCTTGGTATTCCTCCCGATGATCGAAAAAATCTTGGGTACTAGTCAAAACAGACAACCAAGCAGTTGCTTCGTATGTGAACAACCAAGGAGGCACAAGAAGCAGCTTGCTCTTGAAGGAACTAGTTTCCTTGATGAAGGTGGACATGAAAAATCTCCAAGGTCTGAAGGTTTCTGTAACGGAGCTCCGTGTACTCCGACCGAGTACCCTCCATTGATGGATGCTCCTAGCGCTTACAGAGGACTCCAAGCACTGCAGACGACACCACAACCACCGCAGGCTCCACAACCTCCGTAGCTTAACTGGAGCCTCGCCGTCTTCCTTCCACCCTGGATCGGATTCTGTCCTCCAGGACCGTGTGGAGAAGACCTCTCCTCCAGGAGAGCGTATCCGGAACAGGCTCTTAAAAGAGCTAAGTGATTAAGCTCAGGGGAATATGCAGAGCATAGCAATCCCCAATGTGATATAGCAGTTCCCTCCAATAACGAGACGAGGCTACGTATTGAGGGTCAGAAGAGGTCTGAGGTGCTGGAACACCCAGTCTGGTTTTTATTACAAGTGTACACATACAGGCCACACCCAGGGGGAGGCATAAAATAACCAATAGTATCATGGGTGCAACCCACACATCCCCTCCCCTTAGTGTGACACATAATCCCATTATACATACAGTTAAAATATACTTTTTACACAACTTTCATAACTCTAAAACCATACATCACATTCACATAAAAATACATATCCACAATCAATCCATTCAGGGGAACAACATATTAAAAATTGTCATGAATCCGACCAGGGTTTCAAAAGTTACTAAAAGTATCTTTTGTCCCTTACTAGCCGCATGGCAAACCAGTTTAGACAGGTTTTACATAGGCCTCTATCCTGGAGACAAAGAGGAAAGTAATCCAATTATCCAGGGCTAGAAGCAGACTCCATTAACCACATGGTTACAGAAAGACATAAAACACTTTAAAATACAGAAAGTAACTTTTTATCCATAACACACCGACATTTCACATATCCCCAGATAGCTGGGATCTGAGCGCACAAAACTACCGAATAGCGCGCAGATCCTATTCACACAGTACAATTGCCATGGAGCTAAAGTCTTTCCCATAGTCTTTCATTATATGAATAGGCTCCATGGTATAGCTATCTGGGGTATCACATTCCCATAAAGTCTGGTCCATAGTCCAAAGGCAAGAGGTGGGCAATCAGCCCCCTCCAAGGACACGTGGCGAGGTCGGTTTCGCCACCCCCAAATGTAAGTTTTACAGGGCAATATAGTCCAGGGCCATAGTCGCAGGGGAGGAGGCAGGCAAGCAGGCCTCTCCAGGACAAAGTGGCGAAGGGCACTTTGTCACACATCTCCCCTTTGGGGGGAAGACTAACCAGGCACCTGACCTTCTGTCGGTCAGTGCCTCCGTTAGTCGATCCGCCAACCCACAATATATAGATGCCAGAGTAGCCCCCCCACAACAACAAAGTACAAGAGCAGCCCACCCACAACAAACAGTTACTGCACCTGGGTATTTTGCTGTGGTGATGGGGTAACACGCTGAGGGGACTTGAAGGGCAGAGGCCAGCGGCGCTCTGCCCTGATGCCAGCTCTTCTGCTGAGATAGCCTGCCGGACATCAGGCTCTGGACCAGGGAGAAAGGTAGGGCAGAGGCCGACTGCACTCTGCCCAGCTGCCAGCTCTTCTGCTGGGATGCTTGGAACATAGTCTGGCTTAGTAGCCAGCGGAACATGGGAGTCAGTGGGGGTTAACATCTCCTCTGTTAACCCTGGTGCCACGCTAGGAGTTAGCTGGGGAGGGGAATTTGTACTTACCCCCTCCTCCTGTTGTCCCAATGAGGGTAGTTGGGGATCTGGACAGGCTGGCCAGCATCCCTGTAGGTCAGGCACAGAGACCACGGTCCCATCTGCGCCGTATGGGAGATTGGTGTCTCCCCTTGTTAGGGTAAGCTGCCGCTGGGGAGAGGGGGTGCTGTGCTCCTCTCCCTGAAACACAGGCTGCCGCTGGAGAGGGAGACCGCCTGTCTCCACTCCCGTAACATTGTCCTGCTGCTGAAGAGAGGGACCAACTGTCTCTGCTCTCTGTAGGACACACTGCTGCTGGGGGGGAAGGACGGCACCTTCGGCCCCCTGTAACTCAATCTGCCGCTGGGGAGGAAGGACGGCACCTTTAGCTCCCTGGGACTTACTCTGCCGCTGGGGAGGAAGGACAGAACCTTTAGCTCCCTGGGTTACACACTGCCGCCTCAGGGGAAGACGGCTAACCTCCTCGGATGCAGCCTCTACTCTGCTGCTGTAACACTCTTTCCGCTGAGTATACTCTCCGTCCATCCTTGATTTTCGCTTAGCCATGACCTGGTTCCAGATCCCCTGGAATATCTCCATGGATACATAACCCCCATACTGGGCCACTCGCTGCCTCACCTCGGCCAGCCCATAATCCTCAGTGTCAGAGCCTTCCAGACTTGTCTGCTCCAAGTCGCTGGATACCTCTGCTGCCAGGGGCGCTGCACGAGTGCTAACGTTGCCCTCAATTTGTAACTCCAAGGAATTGGTGTTGTCTGTAGCTGTCTTTCTGGCTGTAGGAACGATCCCACCGCTGCCACCACTGTAACGGAGCTCCGTGTACTCCGACCGAGTACCCTCCGTTGATGGATGCTCCTAGCGCTTACAGAGGACTCCAAGCACTGCAGACGACACCACAACCACCGCAGGCTCCACAACCGCCGTAGCTTAACTGGAGCCTCGCCGTCTTCCTTCCACCCTGGATCGGATTCTGTCCTCCAGGACCGTGTGGAGAAGACCTCTCCTCCAGGAGAGCGTATCCGGAACAGGCTCTTAAAAGAGCTAAGTGATTAAGCTCAGGGGAATATGCAGAGCATAGCAATCCCCAGTGTGATATAGCAGTTCCCTCCAATAACGAGACGAGGCTACGTATTGAGGGTCAGAAGAGGTCTGAGGTGCTGGAACACCCAGCCTGGTTTTTATTACAAGTGTACACATACAGGCCACACCCAGGGGGAGGCATAAAATAACCAATAGTATCATGGGTGCAACCCACACATCCCCTCCCCTTAGTGTGACACATAATCCCATTATACATACAGTTAAAATATACTTTTTACACAACTTTCATAACTCTAAAACCATACATCACATTCACATAAAAATACATATCCACAATCAATCCATTCAGGGGAACAACATATTAAAAAATGTCATGAATCCGACCAGGGTTTCAAAAGTTACTAAAAGTATCTTTTGTCCCTTACTAGCCGCATGGCAAACCGGTTTAGACAGGTTTTACATAGGCCTCTATCCTGGAGACAAAGAGGAAAGTAATCCAATTATACAGGGCTAGAAGCAGACTCCATTAACCACATGGTTACAGAAAGACATAAAACACTTTAAAATACAGAAAGTAACTTTTTATCCATAACACACCGACATTTCACATATCCCCAGATAGCTGGGATCTGAGCGCGCAGATCCTATTCACACAGTACAATTGCCATGGAGCTAAAGTCTTTCCCATAGTCTTTCATTATATGAATAGGCTCCATGGTATAGCTATCTGGGGTATCACATTCCCATAAAGTCTGGTCCATAGTCCAAAGGCAAGAGGCGGGCAATCAGCCCCCTCCAAGGACACGTGGCGAGGTCGGTTTCGCCACCCCCAAATGTAAGTTTTACAGGGCAATATAGTCCAGGGCCATAGTCGCAGGGGAGGAGGCAGGCAAGCAGGCCTCTCCAGGACAAAGTGGCGAAGATCACTTTGTCACAGTTTCTTCCTTCCTTTATTTCTCAGTTTCATCTCTCTCAAGAAGTGGTCCTTCCATCATTCTACCCCAATCTTACTTCTCAAGAGGAAGTTAGGTGGCAACGTTTGGATGTCATGAACTGAAGCTAGTTCATTCTGAATCATACAGAAAGACTGACTAACTCTTCATTTTACCTTCAGGAGTTAGGAAAGGTGAGGCGGCCTCTTTATCTACATTGAAACGTTAGATTTCGCTAATGATCAGGATAAGAACACATTCTACCAGAGCATTGTCAACTTCATGGGCTAATATATAGTAATGTGACAGCATATCACATTACTATATAGATTCACACAAGAAAACCAGATACAGGACTACAGAGAACACCAAGTTAATGTAACTTTAAATATTATGGATTGATACAAAGTTCCATTGTAAGGAAAGGCGAACAAGGGTTCAGTGGTGTCAAAATTCTAATTTTATGGACAAAAAGGAGACATCTAAAGAAAGTCTCTGAAGTCTCACAGGTCTTTGACGGATAGGCATAAAGATAGCCAAAAATGACATCAATTGCATCACAAAATCCAGTTAACCCCTTACACAAAGGATAATTGGAACTCCTGACAAATTTCTGGTGGTGTTATGCCATTTACTGACCAAACTCTTGATAGCCTGTAGGGAAGACACACCCACCTTACTCTATTGGGAAGATAAACCAGAGGTTCCCATCCCTCAAGTACCCCCTACCAGTCCAGGATTTAGGGATTACCCTGTTGTGTCTAAAGTGTTTATTTTTTTCCCCCTTTTTCTAAAAAACACCTTAGACACCACAGGGTAATCCCTAAATCCTGGACTGTTAGGGGGTACTTGAGGACTGGGTTGGGAACCACTGACGTAAAGGAAGATTCTCCTTTCAAAATTAAGGACAAAAAAGCGAAAGGCAGAGATCTTAGATCTAACATCTGGTGTAGGAATGAGGACACCTAACTTTCGCACTTCCCAAAAATTTTTACAAAAAATGAAAATTTGTCTCTCCAACTGAAAACTTTCCTATTTCCCCACAATTCTCATTTATACCTGCATTCACAATTCCTAGGATATATCTCCAAGTCTAAAAGAAATTCTACACAAAGAAGCTGGTTTTATTTAATTTGAATTAATTTTACTAAAAACATCTGGATAAAAAGGCTGGTCAGATGTCAACTATTATGAAATCTGATTTAGTGATATCTAGTTATATAAATTCCTTACTGCAGGAGGAATATTTACTGGTAATTTGTAAAAAAACAAAAACAAAAAAAAACCTACCTGAAATTAGGGATAATAGTCTAATTAGGAAAGTTAAAATCCGGTTAGAATTATTCATATTGGATGAGAACGAATGGTTAACTGGTCTGAGAACTATTGTATTTGTCCTTCCGTTGATGGACGCTTCCTAGCTTGCGTCGAGGACCACAAGCACCGCACTGGACACCACAACCACCGCAGATTCCACAACCGCCGTAGCTTAACTGGAGC
The DNA here is from genome assembly GCF_036172605.1 of Pelobates fuscus. Taxonomy (NCBI): domain Eukaryota; kingdom Metazoa; phylum Chordata; class Amphibia; order Anura; family Pelobatidae; genus Pelobates; species Pelobates fuscus. Next base: position 118,647,818 of record NC_086326.1, on the reverse strand, counting down.
CGCGCCGTCTTCCGTCCACCCTGGAATGAACCTCCAGCATTCAGGACCGTGTGGGGAAGACCTCTCCTCCAGGAGAGGGTATCAGGAACAAGAACTAAGTGATAAAAGCTCAAGGGAGTATGCAGAGCATAGCAATCCCCAGTGTGATATAGCAGTTCCCTCCAATAACGAGACAAGGATACGTATTGAGGGTCAAGAAGAACTCTGGTTTAATTACACACACTCTGCTTTTATGCAATTCTCCCCTGCAAGGGAGACGCCCACATCCAATTAAACATTACCCACTCACACAATGGTTACCTCCCACAGATTCCCTCCCCTTAGCCTGAGAGGTAACCCAATTATAACGTACAATTTAAACATACATTTTTATAACTTTAAAACTATACATTCAATCTTCATAAAACAAGAGTTAGCTGGAAGTCCTTCATGCCCATAACGGTTCCACAGATTCAGGCTGTGCGGTCAGTCTATTTCTTGGGGAGATTGGGGAGATTGGGGAGATTGGGGAGCCTACCTGTTCCTGTGGGTCAGCCACAGTAGCTGATTTTCATGCATGTTACATTGTCACAATAAACTACATTTTTATAGTTGGTTTGTAATGTGTGAAATACAAATCCTCTAATAAAGTGTACTCCAGAGTCTATAAGCGTTAAAATAATGAGTAGCTCTTAGCATTAATTTAAGGGGAACAATGCCAATATATCAATTCGATAATGTTTATAATGTTAAGATCACCACCATATAAATATCCTCACATTGTCTAGTGGAAGGCAAGCTGGATCCCTGGTGGTTTAGTATTGTGTTCGGCACCAATAACAGATGCAGACCACTTTAACAGCTCCCAGTGCTCCATCAATGACCAAGAGTACTAGGGAGCTCTTAAGTAGCTGAAGGAGGTGCAGACCACAAATGCTCCCTCAATGAAGTGAGGGGGCTCAGCCAGGTGATGTACGCCTGGTTCAAGAAGTCAGGGAGAAAGAGTTCCAGGGCCAGACAGGACCCCACCAGCCCATGTCCAAACCCTAGGTGGAAGTCTTAAGGTTAATACAGTTCTGGTGGGAAGAGTAGCCGCAGTGGTCACACAAGGTATCTGCCAAACACAAACAAGATTAGATACTCCCTTTGAGTGGCAAGTCCACACGACCCACATACAATGAAGGATGAACTTTTAGTTCAAGTTCTGAACATCTAGTACCTATGAGAAGTGTGAAGCCAGAAGCCACCAATACAATAACGAAAATAAGTAGGAAGTCATTTTATTTGCTTTTAATTAAGCAGTCCTGTCAACATGCATACAAATGGGTTTTTACATTGTTTTATTATAACTGCCCCTTATATTTAAGATACAGTATTTACACTAACCAAGCCAGGTAACTTCTTTCAACTGTACTTTGGTTTGCAAGAAGCCATTTGGACTAGGCAGACAAGCTATAGCTACAGGGTCTGCAATGTCGTAACAGGTGCGCAATAGGAGGTGCCAAGCTTGAGTTGTAAAGCCATTTGGTGAACACAAGGCATTGTAACTCAAAACATGGTGCTGCATATTCAGAAACTAGAACCTTCATCTTAGTGCAGTGATGAGAAAAAATTATACTATTATTTGATCCACCCATGCGGTGTGCAATATATGCATTGAAAGACTGCTTCAACTGGAGAGTGTCTATTAAACAGAAAGGTAAGGGAGTCATGGTAACTTGTGTGTCCAACACAGAGGTCTCAAGGAGGACATCCAGCTCAGAGCTAAGCTCCCGTGAGTTTCCCCGGGGGCATAAAGCCAGCATCACCAAGCATCTTCAGCGACACATCACCATTAGGTTTTATCACCAGCTTTGTAATACTACCATGATAGAGAGACAGTCAGGGCCAAGCTTCCGGTGGGAGTTGTAGTGCCCTGTAGATGAAGATATACATTTTGTCAGTACATGGAAGGCATAAGACACGTTTGAACAATATAGGTCTTGAGAGGTTATTTTTAAATAACTCCCCATCTCCCCATCCTGTAAAGCAGGATTCCACAAACTCTGCCCCCCCCCCCCCCCCCCCCAGATGTTGCTCAACTACAACCAGGGCCAGGCAAACTGCAAGGTGTGTGGTTTCTGCTCCCCAGCTTAATGAGACTGGAGCATGGAGGCCCTTAATGTAGAAACACAGGAAGCACCTCTAGTGACCGTCTGAGTGATTGTCACTTTTAAGCAATGCAAACACTGCCTTTTCTCTGAAAGGTCAGTTTTTACATTAAAAAGCCTGCAGGGACAGGCTATAGACACCATTACCACTACAATAAGCTGTGTGCACGCGCGCTTGCTAGTGAGTGAGCTTGCTTGTATGTGAGCTTGTGTTTTTATGTCAATGAGCTTGTCTGTCTGCATGCAAGTATGCTTACTGTATAATTAAACAGTTACTCTGAAAGGACCAATATTTTATATTAGAAAATAATCTCTCGACATAACCTTACATGGCGCAATGACTTATGGAGCTGGCATAAATTTTTTCCAGGGCAGCTTTGCATCCCCAGTCCGGCCCTGACTACAACTCTTATGATTCTATGAATTAAATGGTCTGAGAATCATGGGAGTTGTAGTTCAGCAACATCTGGAGGGCTGGCGTTTCCGGAAGCCTGCTGTAAAGGCTGTCAGATTAGTACATGCCATCCAATTACCACAAGATTTGATAACATTTGGATGAAAACCTGTTTAATAAGCAGCACAATTCATTATAGTAAAAATGGTACACAATTTTACAATACTGGATTCTCATTTCAATTTTGTATAGTTGTTCTGGGTTTAGTGTACTCCATTTACTTTGTTAAATAAGGGTGTTTAAAGAAAAACTAAAAATGCAGGTTAGGAATAGAGGGCCTGGAAGATACCGGTGGTGACCACAGATGATTTAGAATGATAAGTGGAAGCAGTTTACCTTCATACAAAAGTAGCGGATCACATTATCATGGCAGACTATTATTTCATAACTTTCTTTTGTTTGTTCTGGATCTGCACGGTGGATGTACTTCCTGAATGCAGCCTCAATGCGTGGGCCATCTTTAAAATACTAAGATGGAGACAATGACCAGGGTTAAAAGCAGAAACAGAATGCACACCAGAAACGCTTTAAAAATAGAGTCACCACTAGATATAGCTTACAGAAAGATCTGGTATCCACTTGGATTCCGCAGGAACTGGTCGGATTGGAGGTCCTTCGTTAAGCAGACTGGAGCTGCTCATTTTAATATCTATAAGAAGATTAAAGAAAGCCAAACCACCAACAAAACAGCTCAATAACGGTTATTCTGCAACTATTCAAAATATGCATAGGCAGCAAGAATTGGGATTTCAGAGGTCTACATGCAGCAGCCTAATCCCACATGTGCAATAGAGGGTCCAGTAAAACCTTTCCTTCCCCTGTACACATGTTTCTGTGAATCTGGTCAATGACAAATAAATAATGCAGCTAAAGTTATTCCCTTCACTTCCAAGAAGTTCCAGACGCTGTCCTGTTAGGCTGGCCTGTTCACGCCCTGTAGAAAGAAAGACAGCATGGAACTAGCAAGTACCATAACCACTACAGCTGTTCTGGTGCCTAGAATGCCCCACCCCCTCCATTCCTGCAGCTTACACTCACGCTCCTTCTCTGTACATCCTTCCAGATGTTTCAAGTTTATTAGAGACATTGGTAGCATGCTGATCCCTTCTTTTAAAAGCCTGCTAGCAAATTGATCAGATACAGGTGAGGTGCAATTAGGCATAAGTGAAACTATTAAGCAAAATAAAAGTTCTGGTCTGACTGTTACTTAGCAGCTGGTGCTATTGGAGCACTGGCCCACCCTGCTATCCCAGGGACCCATACTGTGGTTTGCAGGGTACCAGTAATGCATCTTGCAAACCTAACATCTCTCCCTGGGACATTTAACGCTCAAACCTCAGGCTGCTGTTCAGTAAATCAGGCCGAATATATATATATGCCATCAACTACCACACCACATTTCCTCTCACAGTAGTCAGACATTTTAGAACAGTTTGAATTACCTGGGGTCCACCAGATGCTGATCCCCGTTTCCAGCAAAGAGCTGAAAGTCTGCCCATGCAGTGTTGAGCTCAGGACAGCCAACAGAAGCTTCCAGCTTTCCATCAGAAGTAGTGAAGGCGGTAAACAGCACCCAGCAGACTGCTTGCTTGACTGCTTACAAATTGAGGGCACCATAATCACTACAGCACATGCTAGTGGTTACAATGCTTGAGTGTTCCTTTAATGCAGGGGTTCCCAACCCAGTCCTCAAGTACCCCCCTACCAGTCCAGGATTACCCTATTGTGTGTAAAGGGTTTTCTAAAAAACTCCTCAGACACAACTGGGTAATCCCTAAATCCTGAACTGTTAAGGGGGTACTTGAGGACTGTTGGGAACCGCTGCTTTAATGTGAAATGGATCACAATTTGTGTCAGTCATAAACCAGGCAAACCGTCCTACGATAAAGTCTATTCGCTCCCCACCCTGGCAGTCACATCTATGATATGATCAGCTCCTGGAAACCAGAGGAACTCCCCAGCTGAGTAAGAGATATAAAAATCCTATTAATTCCTGCTGTGTTATTCAAAGCAGGTGTCTACAGCACTATACTTACCAATCCCAGCGCCCAGGGATTATAGGTGGACATAGAAAACCAGAATCATCACCACTCTTTCCCACAGCCACAGAGGCAAAAACTGCAAAAGCAGAGCCACCAAAAGCAATCACAGCTCTATGGAGAAACATGTTACCAAGAAATCAATCCCAGAATAATGCTAAAGCCACCACTGAGCCTGGAATTTATAGGTAGCGACTAGTTCAAACTTCCCACCCAGTTGTAGGCACTGTGATGTTACTGCAATTATGTAATTGTAGGGGACACATGGTGCAGATTGTTATAGCTAATAGGGGGCAGGAGATTCAAATCAATAGGAATGTGCTCTGTGTACTGCGCAAGCAGGGTAACTTGACCGTGGAATGTATCAAGAAATTATTTTTCTCAGATCTCCTAGCCTGCAAGGGAAAGTGATAAAAGGCTCAGTTTGTTTTAAAATCTCATTATTTGTAATCAAATCAAAATATCATACAGTTGTTAAAATATGTATTCTTGAAGAGATGTGTACAAATAATGTTCTTTTTCACTTCATGTATGAGTATGTATGAGCCTGTATGAGTTGCAGTGGTTCCCAACCCAGTCGTCAAGTACCCCTGAACAGTCCAGGATTTAGGGATTATCCGTTTGTGTCTAAGGTGTTTTTAGAAAGAAGAAAAAAATACTATAGGCACAACAGGGTAGTTCCTAAATCCTGGCCTGGTAGGGTGTACGTGAGGACTGGATTGGGAACCCTTGAGTTAGAGCATTGAGAGCAAGCTTCCCCAAACTCTGACCCTCCAGATGTTGCTGAACTACAACTCCCATGATTCTATGAATGAAATAGATAGGCTGAGAATCATGGGGGTTGTAGTTCAGCAACATTTGGAGGGCCGGAGTTTGGGGAAGCCTGATTAAGAGGATCAAAACAAGCTTTGCTTAAAGGGACACTATAGGCACCCAGACCACTTCAGCTCATTTAAATGGACACTCCAGGCACCCAGACCACTTCTGCCCATTGGTGTCAAGGATCTTACCTGGAGTGGGAGTCCGGCACGCAGAGTTAAGGCACCCTTTGCAATTCGGCACAGACCGAGGGGACTCAGGACAGAAATCCCCAAGGCTGTGACACAGTGCACTGGGGCTGAAATAACCAGTGCTTCCTGGAACGCAGTACAGACAAGGGATATCCAGAAGAGTAGTCAGTAACAGAATCAGAAGTCAGGGCTGGCGGCAATCAGGCGAAAACAGTAGACGAGCAGGGGATCAAAACCAGGAGTCAGATGAACAGCAGTGAAACCAAACAGGAACAGGAAACACAATCTGACAACGAGAACCAGACTTGCGGGGTTTAAATAGGGAGTCTCAGCCAATCATCAAAGAACCAGGAACAGGTGTGCAAATCCCAGGTGCACAGGCTCAGACTACAGGATACCAAGAACAACCAGAAACAGTCAAAGATGCGTGGAGCCCAATGTAAGGATACTGACTGGGATGCAGGAAACTCAGGTTCAAACCCAAATACACAATATTGTGTAAAGCACAATGGTGATCCTGACATTACCCCCCTTCAAAGACGCCATAGGCGAGAAGAGGAACGCAACTACGACCCAGGAGGTTACTTTTTGGATTTCTTGGTTTTGGTAGTACTAGTAGGAGCGGAGGTCATAGCATGTAGGGCCTTTTCAAAAACTTGCAAGTCCTCCTTCCGGACTAGAGCCCCATTAGAGGCAGAAGGGGGGGTCTTCCTTGACAGGACTTGTAGTGGTTGTGGTGCTTGCCTTCTTAGAAGCAGAATCTTTAGTAGAAATAGAGATCTCAGGTTCTTTAGTAACAGATTCCTGCACAACCTCAGGTGCAACGACTGTAGAAGGCTGAGGATAGGTCAGAGTGGTCAAGCAAGGACAGGCAGCATGTTGGCAGACAGGAGAACCTGAGGCCTAGATGGACGAATACGACAAAAAGATATTACATGTCCCCTCTCCCCACAATAATAACACAGTCCATGCGCCATCCTTCTTGCCCTTTCTTGAGATGACTGATGGCACCTAACCAGTCCAATCTCCATGGGTTCCACCGCCTCACTGCCAGAAGTATACAAAGTTTCAGGAGACTTGGTAGCGGTAGGGTTAGCAGTAACATCAGTCCGATTGGAAGGAGTAGTGTAATCCATTTCCCGTCCGGGTTGCAATATATGTGAAGCAACAGTAGGTGATCTATGTACAATGGATCTTTGTGTCTTGTTGCATTGTAAACCCAGGGACCGAATAAAGGACTCCCAGAAATCCAGGACAGGGCTTTTGGCGAGTAACAATTGGTGGGCCCAAGTCTTAAGGTGCCCCGACAACAAGGTAATCGCTGTCCTCACTTTAATGACGTCCGTGACATAGGTGTAGGGCCTCAGGGAAAACAGGACCTCGCAATCGACTTTGAAGGCATCATACTTAGACCGGATCCCAGAAAATGTTTCGGGTAGAGCAACCAGCGGTTCAGAGAGTCCAGAGTCATAGGTTACTCTCCCTTTAAGGGAAGCCAGTTCCTGCTGTAAGCCCTGCAAAGCCTGGGTGAGCTGGGAAACTTGCTGGGTCAAGGCTGCAATGGTAATCTTCAACTCTGCAGACTCCATTTGGTCAGATCGTACTGTCAAGGATCTTACCTGGAGTGGGAGTCCGGCACGCAGAGTTAAGGCACCCTTTGCAATTTGGCACAGACCGAGGGGACTCAGGACAGAAAGATGCGTGGAGCTTAATGTAAGGATACTGACTGGGATGCAGGAAATTCGGGTTCAATCCCAGCCAGACCCAAATACACAATATTGTGTAAAGCACAATGGTGATCCTGAGAATTGGAGTGGTCTGACTTCCAACTCCCACCACTACCCTTAACTCTGCAAATGTAATTATTGCAGTTTTCATAAACTGCAATATTTACCTTGAAGGGTTAAGTTCTCCTCTAGTGGCTGTCTGTGTGTTATAACTACGCTGGACGTCCTCACGCTATGTGAGGACCTCCAGCGTCGCCGAAATCCCCATAGGAAAGCTTTTTCTGTTTCCTGTACCCGGCCAGACTGACCGGAGGTGCTCACTGAGAGAGCACTCCCTGTCAGTCCGGCCAGGTACAGAAAATTGAAGCTCCTGTAGGGGATATCCTCCACTCGGCAACGCTACAAGAGAGGTAGGAGGCACACCAGGAAGGGGAGTGAGACCACGAAGGGGGTGCGGGGTGCACTAAGGGACAGGGAGGGGAGGGGGAAGAAACACCAAGGGACAGGGAAAAGAGGGGAGAGGTTCAAAGAACACTAAGGGACAGGGAAGGGAGGGGATCAATAATGGACGGGGAGTTGGGCTGTTTAAGAGGCACATAGGTGAAGATGTTATTTTTTGGGGGGGGAGCGGAAAAATACATCTTCGCCTATGTACCCAAAAATCCTTGCACCGGACCTGACTCCAAACACCTAAAAAACTGCCCAAAGTACCTGCCTTGCAAGGATTTCTCATTGAGCTGCATTGGGAAGGTTGTATTTGGACAGCAACAGAAAGTCTGGGCTTCGTAAGAAGGGTATGGCTTGCAAAAGCTGCAGACAAGAGATCTGCAGCATTTGTATGATATTTTATATATACCCCAAATGAAAAAGAAAAAAATAAATCTATGGATGTTTTCATTGGTAGTATATCTACTAAATGGGGATTTTATTTAATTATGTTTCATTCTTTTTGAATTTGGGTAGTGAAGAGTCCCTTTAAGGTAGCAGAGTTATGTACTAAAGTGAATACAGTTAGATTGTATAAAAAAAAAAAAAAAAGAAAACAATATGTAGATTATATTGAAGCATTAATTTTAAGAACAAATAACTATCTACCTAACCCTGTCTACTCCAATTATCCTAGCAATAGTTAAAGATACATTATAGTATTAGGAATACTATAGTGTTCCTCTGCCTCTAACAGTGTTAGGCATATAGTGTTAATGGTGAGGATGTCCAGGTTTGTTTGATTGTATATGTATATGACGTCAGACCGGCTCCCGGCATCACTTTTTTTTTACTGTCTTTCAGATAGATACCTTACCTGATTTTCTAAGCTCACTAAGATGCCTCTTTCCATTTTTGCTTGCCATATTACTTGTGCTATCACTTCTCGGGTGGATGGGATTTGTATATGTTTCCAATTCTGTGCTATCACTCATTTGGCTGCTGTAATGAAGTGTAAAATTAACATTGAATCTTTTATCTTCATTTTTGACTCAATTAAATTTAATAAAATTAGTCCAGGATCCATTTGTGACGAAACACCTTTTGTCACTGGATTTTTAAGTAACAAGCTGCCCTTTCCCCCTGGCTGTTGGAGGAGTCTGATTGCCAGCCTCCTTCCGCATGACTATGGCCCCTGGGAGATTTGGCCCTTTACAAACATTATTTGGGTTAATGGATTTATATTGTGCTGCTGCTGGTCCTTTAAGAACTGCATTGTGGCTTATGGACTTGTATTGGACCATGCTGGCCTTTTAAGAACCATCTGGGGACAAATTGAGACTTTGTGTGACAATGCCCCTTTAAGACGGTGTACGCAGTGCCCCCAGACTTAGTTAAAATATTTTGTTCCTGGCTTTCTCCCACTATGGTTCAGAAAATGGGGCTTACTGAACCAAGTACCACACAGGCGGACCACCCAGAAGTGGAAGTGTGCAGGCAATTTACCTCCCAGGCTGTGAGGTTACTGCAGGTTAATTGCCGACCGCTGGGTGGCCGCAGTTCGTGCAAACGAACACGTGGCGGCGGCCATCTTTGTTCATTCGAACGAGGTCAGCGGTATGTGTAGCCAAATCCATGGAACTAAAATCAGTTACACATTTCCGCGAACAACGCTGAGCCTTACCTTCTCCTACACTGAACTTTCAGCTGCAGAGACTAAGTCCCGTTCGAAGATTCGAATGCACGTTCGAATGGGACTTTTTCTGCATAAAATTGACCGACCGCACAGCCAAAATCTATGGAACTGTTTTGGGCAGGAAAATGTGCTTGCGGTCGGTCATAAAGGACTTCCGTCTAACTTTTTATGTACTGGGGGGATTTGTATGATTTTTGGTTATTTTTATATTTAAAGTATGCTGATTCTGAATATGTATGTATATTTATGTGAATATGATGCATATTTTTAAAGTTACAGTGTATGTATAAAAAGTGTATTTTTCCTGGCTGTGATAAATTACATTAACCCATTGTGTTCAGTAATTATATCACAGGCAGAGGGGAAGGATTGCATGTTTGTGCTGGGTGTGTTTTACGGTTTGCCTGTAAAGGATTGGTTGTACTGTGTCCCACCCTGTGGGATGTCCAAAGTACCTGCCCACTGCATAAAAGCCAGAGTGTGGTCATTAAAAGTGCAGATCATGAGGGGCGGAGCCTAACCTTCAATGGAGTAAGACGCACGAGCCCTTAGCTCTCTAACCCCGGGCAAGTAATCCGCGTCCATCAGCTACACACCGGGTGCTTCTCGCCTCCACGACTCACCCACAGACTCCCCACTACCTCCACATCACTCGGACAGATGGGGGGCGCAAAAAAAACGGAAGGATTCCACACCATCCGTGTCGACGATGTTTCGCGCCAAAGAGGACCGGCGGCCATCTTGGGCCCAAAGCCAGGCAGACTCCAGCTCCGAAACCGAGGGGAGTGAGGCCGACCAACACCAGGCGACCACCCCCCTCACCAAGGAAGACCTGCGGGCAATGCTCAGGGAAACGTCGGCGGACATAAAAGCCTATACAGCTGCGGCCCTGGAAAAAAAAATTGCAGGCCTCAAAGAAGAAATAGAGGCACTGGCCTCCCGCACGACACACAATGAAAGCTTACTGAAAGAAATGCTGACGAAGACCGCAGCCCTCGATAAGGACACAGGGATGCTTTAGGACAGGATACTGTTCCTGGAAGACGGCCTGGAGGACCTTAATAACCGATCCCGCAGACAAAACATCCGCGGTCTGCCGGAGTCAGTCCAGCCAGACGCCATACTCCCCACAATCAGGGCGATCTTTCAGTCCCTCCTGCCTAACTCTACAGAACAAGACCTATACACAGAATGGGCACATAGGGCCCTGCGCCCTCCGACCTACAACTCAAACACACCGAGGGACGTGATAACGAAGCTCCTACACTTCACGGTCAAGGAACAGCTAATGTAAGAGACAAGACACCATCCGCCCATGTACCAGGGGCAGCAGATTCAATTCTTTCAAGACCTGGCACCGTCCACGCTGAGGAAACGCAGGGAGCTGAAACCTAATTGAAAATGGCTGGCGCTATATGTGGGGGCACCCCTTCAAATTAACGGCGAAGAAGGGGGAACAATCCTACACCCTCCACCAGGTCTCCGACATGAAGGACTTCGCCGACCATCTAGGGATCCTGTGGTGGAATCTCGGTAAAAATAAATTTAGTAGGCCGAGATTGCCACGTGGTATGTGCACGTGCATATACTGATGTATCGGTCGGTTGGTTGCACGTGGCAACGATACAATCAGTAGTGTACGGAGCATGTGCAGGAATAGAGGATATAGAGAATTCCCCTCCTCCATTGTGCTGGGCAAGCCATGTGGTCAAACAGGAAGTTAGTCTTTGTTCTGTTGATTGGGTAAGAGTACGTGTGAGTGGAGCTGATTATGGGAGGAGCTATATACCTATATAAGGGACCTACACTGTATGATCAGGGCTCAGACTTTGCTGTTTTTGGTGACATTAGTCCCTCTGAGTCCCGGTCGGTGAATCAAATAAAAATCTCTTCCTTCCTGAAGAAACCTGTGTCCATCTCTCTGTGCTCGGCTTCCGTCAGTTTCTCCGGTATCATTTGGTGCATTGGCCGGGAAGCTCATCGTTCAACGGTAGCTGAGAAGCAGAGGCATGAGACGGTCTATCTTTGCCCACGCTCCCTACGGCTGCACCCCTGAACTTTTGCGTTGACCTCCTTTCGTCTCGGCGCCACTGGTCTGTTGTCCAGGAGATCATCGGCCTCTACGTAGTAAGTGCTGGGGTGTCCCCGTCGATGAATGTGAACTCAGGTTCAGGAATGAGGAGGTAAGACGACTACTGTTTTAGACGGTGGACCCACTAAGGGTATTGGATACCGATTGTGCGGTAGGCCCATAAGGGGTTTGTATTGTGTATGGAATTCGCCCCCACCAGTGGAGGGAAGGAGCGAAGGCGCACCGCTCGTAATTAAACGCCCTGTAGTCAGCCCGTTTAATTTTGGTTTGGAGTCAGGTTGGGTCCTGTGTAAATAGCCCAAGCCGGACACCGGTGTCTTGTCTAGACTAGCGTATCTAGGGTGTATATTTTGTTCGCTAGGTCGGAGGGACCGGGAGACTAAGCGGCGCCTGGTGTAAATTCAGTCCGCTAGATCTCAACCTATCTTGGCTAAGTGGGAAGGCGTGTAAATTTGGAACTGAAAGAATATTAGATAGTTAATTTCTCTTATTTCATTTTATAAGATTTATTATCATTATTGCTGACTGAAAGGATATGAAACAGTTAAACTACTTTTTGCTTTGTATGCTTTAAATTTAATGTACGTCATAGAAATGCTGACTGTGAAAGACTTGAACAATGACATGCTTCCTTCTATAGGATATGATAATATGTTGACTGTGACAGACTTATACAATTCTATAGGAAATACGACATCTCAGGATGTCTTGCCCAGGATATTCATTCCAGACATATTCAAAAAAGTCTTATCTTTCCATTGTCAGTATAACATGTGATATTTAAGGAAGTAATCAATCTTATACTCTGTATGGCATATCTCATGACTCAAGTAACTTAATTTGTATAAATATTCAATACACAGTAAAGAAATTGAGAACTTGTCAAGCACCTTTTCGTGTCTGTCTGTTATTTGCTGAGCAAGTTTCTCCCGTCAATTGATGTGGTGAACAGAGGATCGAGAATTGAGGGAAATTGAGTCCAGGACAGCATTAACCCTTTCAGGAACCCACTAGACTATTGATAAAGTAGATAGACTAAGAGGGTTTTGTTGTAAATTCCGCCCTCTAGTTCGCTATATGTGGTGCTTGGGCAGCGACGGGTAACCAAAATGGATGTAAATAGTTTTAGGTAGTCCATCGAGGTACTGGCCAATAGATTAGTTGGGAAATTGTAAATGTGTTAAAGATTATTGTAGTAGAGTGTATATCTTGCTAGATAGCGTGAGCTCTGCCGTCTAGCGAGAGTGTGAATAGTGTGTAACTGTATCATAGCGCACGGTACCATAACCATGTATTATAATTACTGATACTGTAAATAACTACTAATAACTGTCGTTTATGTTGTATGTTAACACCATAACCACTACTAATTGAACTGTGACTTTCAAATTGTACTCTAACCAATGCTAACCGTACTATAACTACTGTTTGTAAAGACAATGTTACTAGGGTGTGTTATCGACGGGTAATTTAAATATTGAGAATTATAACGTGGGTGATTGTATAGTTTCGCCAAAAGGTACAGTATTAGTTATTTAGTGACTGGTGTAACAGCTGTGTGTGTACGGGAATTCCCTGTATGTTTTGTTGTGTGCGTTTGGCCTAGTAACTGTACCACGTGGTTCTGTTGCCAAGGGGAACGAGTGTGACTGTTGGAAGTGTGTTTGTTTGCGTCTGTTGGAGACGACGCTCCATTGTTAAGTATGGGTGCATCGGATTCAAAGATTATTGATCCCTTAGAATGTATGTTAAAAAACTTTAAGAAGGGATATAATGTATACGATTTTGGAGTAAAGATGTCTCCAACATGCCTGACTACTTTATGTAGTAGGGAATGGCCCTCTTTGGTGGCTGCATGGCCACCACGTGGTAGCTTTGATCCTAATCTGGTGCAGCATGTACACATGGCTGTATCGGGTAGGCCTGAACTTTACGGCCAGTTTCCGTATATTGATTGTTGGAAGCGAGCCATAAATGACTTGCCAAAATGGATCAGGGTATGCCACGAGGAGCAATGTCGCCTCATGGTGGCCAGAACTCGGTTGTCCACTCTGGCCGTGATTACTCCCAATCCGGACACGCCCCCTGAGTCAGAGATCCCCATGCCGCCCCCTTACTCCTCATCTACAGGAAGAGGAAGAGGAGGTGCCCCGTTGTCTCCACCTACCCCCTCCTCTAGCTCAGAGTCTAGCCCACTTGTTTTAAATCCTCCCCTTCCGGTACCTACCCCTATTAACCCCACCTATCCAGATTTGGCGTCATTTCTAGTTCATGGTCAGGCTCCTCCCAGCCCGGCCCGGAATATTCTACTTACTGATCTTCCCTTCAGTAAAGAAAAAGTGTCCCCTTCCCCTCGTCTTACTACCCCTCGACCGGAACCCATAACTGACATCCCTTAACGAAGCCCCATACTAACCCGACAACTGACCGGTACCCTCCAACCCCGACATTATCAAATGCCTCTCCGACTGACACCGGGCCCGACACATATTAACGGTGAGGGCCAGTTACAACATGCTGATCCCGTCTTTGTTTACGTTCCCTTTACCACAACTGATTTATTCAACTGGAAGACCCATAACTCCTCCTACACCGATAAACCTCAAGCCATGACAGATTTGATTACCTCCATAATCCAGACACATAATCCCACTTGGGCTGATTGCCAGCAATTGCTTATGACATTGTTCAATAACGAGGAAAGAACACGGATAAATCAGGCGGCAATTAAAGCGCTTGAAGAAGTGGCCCGTACTCGAAATCAGGCCAACCCGGCAGCATGGGCCGCAGCCCATTATCCAAATGCAGATCCGAATTGGAATGTCAATGGCGCAGACATGGCCCATTTAAAAGCTTACAGGGACGCCATTATTGCTGGCATGAAAGCCGGAGGGAAAAAGGCGATTGTAACGGCTACCCAGGTATTGAGAGGGTATCTGCCGCTGGAGACGTCCTTTTCCCTGCAAGCTGCTGTGGAGAAGTAAAGCTGGTACAATCCCATCCACGATATCCAGAGAGAGTCAGGTTCAGCTGTAAACAGGAGCAAAGTAATCTTCCCAAATAATCCCCTTCCAAGAACGAGACGAGGCTACGTTTTGAAGGGTCAAGATGAACTGAGGACTGGAACACCCAGCCTGCTTTTTATTAGGAACCACATACAGGACACTCCCAGGGGGAGGATGAAAACAACCAATAATACGTATGGTAACACCCCCACATCTCCTCCCCTCAGATAACCACATAACATAATTAAAATGTCCACATTTTTACACAAGTTCTGGATGTACCCCAAAAACAGGGTAAATCCGGTAGCGCTGGATAGCTCTCCTTCAGGGGAACAATATGTCCAAAAATCAGCCCATTCGGATGTATAGTTCAGGAGATACAGAGTTCCAAAGTTTTGACCGACCGCACAGACCAACTAGCCGAAATTAGTTCCATGAGTTTTGGCCTTGCGGTCGGTCTCCGTTCGTACGGTAAAAAGATCCGAAAACCTGGTCATCCATACGAATCTCGGTGGTCGCTGAAATCCCCATAGATGGTTAAGCATAACTACCAAATGGTGGGACGTTCGGTAGTTTTAGTACGAATTTACGGAGGTCTGGAGGACTCAGCGGTATTCGCCTGTTTGGGTATCCGTTTTCAGTTCCATGCGTTTACAGGCAAATACCGCTGTTCGTGCACAAGATGGCCGCGAACACGTGTAAAAGTCCCGAAATGGCGGCCACCTATACTTTACACACGGAATTCGTACTGAATCATGCGAACGGTTTATTCTTTCGAATCCTCTTATATTTTACACTGTGGATTCACTTAAATCATGCGAACAGGAGACAATGAAATGAATAGAGGTTTAAACTGTAATTCCCTTGCTTGCTTCACAGTTACCAGGGACTTGTAAGGATCCGTTACACTGCTCCCCTTTTGTGGAACACTCCGGCAGACCCGGATTGATCCTTTTCGGGTCAACTTGGGGCTGTCCGGTCTGCTGCTACGGTAAAAGTTCCGTTTGCCTGGATAATCCATCAGCGTTTCCATTGAAGCGGCCCGGGCGATACTGAATGCAGAAATTATATGGCTGTAGTGCTAAGCTCCATCTTAGTAAGCGTCCATTGTCTCCAGCTACTCGGTTCAGCCATACCAGGGGGTTATGATCGGTGATCAGGGTAAACTCCTGTCCATATAAGTAGGGTGTAAGTTTCTTTAGGGCCCAAACTAGGGCTAAACATTCCTTTTCCACTGCCGCGTAACTCACTTCTCTGGGCAATAGTTTTCTGCTGAGATACGCGACAGGGTGTTCTCCCCCATCTTCTCCGATCTGGCTCAGAACTGCCCCCAGTCCATACATGGATGCATCTGTATGGACGACAAATCTTTTGTTAGGAACGGGGGCAGATAGAACAGGTGCATTGATCAGAGCATTTTTCAAGGCTTGAAAGGCTGTCTCACAGGCCGGAGACCACAGGACTACCCTAGGCAAGTTCTTTTTCGTTAAGTCGGTCAGGGGTTTAGCGATAGTACTATAGTCCGGGACAAATTTCCTATAGTATCCTGCTGTCCCTAAGAATGCCAATACCTGCGTCTTGGTGTGGGGTGTGGGCCAGTTAGCTACCGCCTCAATCTTAGCGGGTTCCGGGCGTTGTTTCCCACATCCTACCCTGTGTCCCAGGTATTGGACTTCGGCCATGCCGAAGTTAAATTTTTCTGGTTTCAGAGTCAGGCCTGCGGCCCGAATCTGATCCAGTACAGCCTCTACATGTCGCAAGTGTTCCCCCCATGTTTCACTATAGATCGCTATGTCATCCAGGTATGCGCAGGCAAAGTCCTGGAAGCCATCAAGAAGTCTATCCACCAAGCGCTGAAAGGTAGCTGGGGCGTTCTTCATCCCAAATGGCATGACCTTAAATTGGTACAGGCCAAATGGGGTGACGAACGCCGACTTGGGGATAGCCTCCTTGGCCAGGGGGATCTGCCAGTATCCCTTGCATAGATCAATGGTGGTCAGATACCTCCCCCTGGCAATGCGGTCTAATAGTTCGTCCACTCGGGGCATGGGGTACGCATCTGTCACGGTACGGTCATTGAGTCGCCTATAGTCTACACAAAATCTAGTAGCTCCGTCCTTTTTGGGTACTAGGACTACGGGTGAAGCCCAGGGGCTGTCAGATGGCTCTATGACTTCTAACCTTAGCATCTCTTGTACTTCCTTCTTCATTTCTCCCCTGACTGCCTCAGGGATTCGATATGGGGTCTGCCTAAGGGGTACTTGTCCTGGGGTCTCGACATAGTGGGTCGCTAGCGTGGTGTACCCTGGTTCCTGAGCGAACGTTAATTTCTTTTCCATTATCAACTGTCTAAGTTGGCCCTTTTCGGCTGCGGTTAGCCGCTCCCCTAGTTGGATGGTGTCCAGTAAGCTAGGGGATTTTCTGGGTGCTAACAGGTCTGGGATAGGTAGGCTGTCGGGGTCCTCGGTAGCAGAAATGCATATAGCGGCAATATCCTCTGGCCGCTCTTGGTATTCTTTTAGTAAATTTACATGAAAGGTTTTCTGGATTCTCTCATCTTTATTGCTGGCAATCACATAAGTAGTGTCGCAGATCTGCGCTACTACTTTGTAAGGGCCCTGCCAGGATGTCTGGAGTTTATTTCCCTTTACCGGTCTAAGTACCAGCACTTTCTGACCCACCTGGAAGGTTCTCTGTCGGGCGCCCCTATCATACCAACGCTTCTGTCGACCCTGGGCCGCATGGAGATGGTCCCGTGCCATCCGGGCCAACTGCTCCATGCGGTCCCGCATCTCCAGAACATACGGTACAATGGGGATCCCTTCAGATTCCATCTCCCCTTCCCAATGCTCCCGGATGAGGTCGAGGGGACCTCGTACCCTTCTTCCGTAGAGCAGTTCGAACGGGGAGAACCCAGTGGATTCCTGCGGCACCTCTCGATATGCAAACAAGAGGTGTGGCAAGAATCGCTCCCAGTCTCTGTATTCCGCGGTAAAGGTCCTCAGCAACTGTTTCAAGGTACCATTAAAGCGCTCGCAGAGACCGTTCGTCTGGGGGTGGTAGGGTGAGCTGAGGAGGTTTTGAATACCGCAGACCTTCCATAACTGTTGGGTCAGATCTGCGGTAAATTGAGTCCCCCTGTCAGATAGTATTTCTCGGGGAAAACCTACTCTAGTGAATATCCCCACTAAGGCACTGGCGACAGTGTCGGCCTGGATATTTGTCAGGGCGACGGCTTCCGGGTAGCGGGTAGCGTAGTCCACCACAGTGAGTATATATTTCTTACCGGATGGGCTAGGGTTAGGTAGGGGCCCCACCAGGTCGACTGCCACCCGGCTAAACGGTTCCTCGATTATGGGCATAGGTGACAGTCGAGCTTTAGGGTGATCCCCTCTCTTCCCTACCCTCTGGCATATGTCGCAGGTACTGCAGTAGCGCCGCACATCCTTGGAAATCCCCGGCCAGAAGAAGGTCTGGGCGATCCGATAGGTTGTGCGGTTACCCCCCAAATGTCCTGCTAGGGGAATAACATGGCCAATTAGGAGAAGCTCCAACCGGTACTTTCTGGGTACCACTAGTTGGCGTTTCTGTGAAGGGGCACAGCCCTTCTTCCTACTCACAGTCAGTCGGTATAACCTGTCATGTTCCCATACAAAACGTTCATGCTCATCCCCCCCACTAGCGGCTATCTCCCGGTACGTCTGCAGGGTGGGGTCCTCTCTAGTCTCCCTCCCAAACTCTTCTGGGGTGTCCCAAGTTAATGGCTTCTCCCTTATGTGTGACCTACGTGTCTGTGTGTTGCTTACCTGGGTCTCCTGGCCTGTGGTGGCGTCATCGGTAAGCCTGCTCTGAGCTCGGGTGGTTACGGGGCAGGCTGCATCTGTGGTGGGCAAGTAGGCTGAAGTCAGAGGGCCAATATCGTTGCCCAAGACGACCTCAGCAGGTAGATTATCCATGATGCCCACCGTGGTCTTTCCTGACCCAACCCCCCAGTCCAAGTGTACCCGGGCTGTGGGTAAACGAAATACAGCCCCCCCTGCAACACGGACAGCAACGGTGTGTTTGGCCAAATGCTCTGGCTTTACCAAGTGTCGCTGCACCAAAGTAATG
Source organism: Pelobates fuscus (assembly GCF_036172605.1). Lineage (NCBI taxonomy): Eukaryota > Metazoa > Chordata > Amphibia > Anura > Pelobatidae > Pelobates > Pelobates fuscus. The sequence continues at coordinate 118,629,130 of NC_086326.1, read as the reverse complement.
GTAGCCCCCGTATCTCTCAATCCTTGGGCTATTTGTCCATTCACGCGTACCTCTTGCCTATGGTGCTGGCGATTATCTGGGGAGGCGGCTTGTATCGGATCTGCCTCATACAAAATGCCCAAGCATTCCTCGGGGCCCATTTCGGCCTCTACACAGTGGGCAGCAGAGGTACGTGTGGTGTTGTTCTCTGTGGAGTTGCGCCTCCAATTATTATTAGCGGCTGGTCCTAGCGGGCAATACCTTGCGATATGTCCAGGGTTGTTGCACCGGTGACAGGTGATCCTATGCGAGTCTCGGGGGTAGTTGTTGTGTCCTTGAGGCCGAGCTGGCCCTGGTGGTATGGGAGCCCGGAACTCTGGTCGAGACGAGGCCGCCGGGGGCCGTTGCTCCACTTTGATAACTGGCCTTGGGGTATTTTGGCTTACTCTCCTACTTTCGGCGTACTCGTCTGCCAGCTGAGCTGCCTCCTTTAAATTGCTAGGGCGTCTGTCCCTTACCCAATCCTGCAAGTCAGCAGATACACCTTGGAAGAAGTGTTCCAATAAAAACAGTTGTAATACTTCTTCTCCCGTGCTAGCGTTGCAGCCTTGCATCCAGTGTGATGCCACTCGCTGTAACCTATTAGCCCATTCCATGTGGGAGTCCACAGCTTTCTTTTTGGACTCCCGGAAGCGGCGACGGTATGTCTCTGGGGTTACCGCGTACCGGCGGAGTAGTGCCTCTTTTACTTTTTGGTACTGTGCAATCTCCTCTGTAGTCAGTGCTCGAAAAGCCTCATTTGCTTTTCCTGATAGCTTCCCAGCCAAAATAGTGACCCATTGCTCTGGTGGTACTTGGTGTAGGGAGCACTGCCTTTCAAAGTCTGCCAAATAACCGTCAATTTCTTCTTCACTTTCCACAAAGGTTTTAAAAGCAGTAAATTGAATTTTCTTTACTGCAGCATTGTGTGTAGGAGTAGGAACTGTATGTGTAATAGGCTGGTTAGCCCTTACCAGTGCCGTGTCTTGCTCCTTCTTAGTTTGTATTTCTTCCCTTGTTTCTCGGATCAGTTGGTTTATTAGCTCCACGGACGTGGCTGGGTATAAAGATAATCTCCGCCGTACAATTGCAGTAATCTCATCGTCCTTGCTGACGGGTGCCATGGGCTCAGTGACTTCCATGGACCTATCCATCTCATCTAGCTCCAGTAGGTCTGCTATCAGCTCTCTCCGTGGTCTGTTACTGGCGCTCCTACCACGACTCTCCAATAGATCTTTCAATGTGGGCCTTTTTAGCTTGGCATACTGTGTCTCCATTCAGGGCTTGCTCCTTGGATGAAAGGACCATCCCACCGCTGCCAACCAATGTAACGGCTACCCAGGTATTGAGAGGGTATCTGCCGCTGGAGACGTCCTTTTCCCTGCAAGCTGCTGTGGAGAAGTAAAGCTGGTACAATCCCATCCACGATATCCAGAGAGAGTCAGGTTCAGCTGTAAACAGGAGCAAAGTAATCTTCCCAAATAATCCCCTTCCAAGAACGAGACGAGGCTACGTTTTGAAGGGTCAAGATGAACTGAGGACTGGAACACCCAGCCTGCTTTTTATTAGGAACAGATACATACAGGACACTCCCAGGGGGAGGATGAAAACAACCAATAATACGTATGGTAACACCCCCACGTCTCCTCCCCTCAGATAACCACATAACATAATTAAAATGTCCGGTAGCGCTGGATAGCTCTCCTTCAGGGGAACAATATGTCCAAAAATCAGCCCATTCGGATGTATAGTTCGGGAGATACAGAGTTCCAAAGTTTTGACCGACCGCACAGACCAACTAGCCGAAATTAGTTCCATGAGTTTTGGCCTTGCGGTCGGTCTCCGTTCGTACGGTAAAAAGATCCGAAAACCTGGTCATCCATACGAATCTCGGTGGTCGCTGAAATCCCCATAGATGGTTAAGCATAACTACCGAATGGTGGGACGTTCGGTAGTTTTAGTACGAATTTACGGAGGTCTGGAGGACTCAGCGGTATTCGCCTGTTTGGGTATCCGTTTTCAGTTCCATGCGTTTACAGGCAAATACCGCTGTTCGTGCACAAGATGGCCGCGAACACGTGTAAAAGTCCCGAAATGGCGGCCACCTATACTTTACACACGGAATTCGTACTGAATCATGCGAACGGTTTATTCTTTCGAATCCTCTTATATTTTACACTGTGGATTCACTTAAATCATGCGAACAGGAGACAATGAAATGAATAGAGGTTTAAACTGTAATTCCCTTGCTTGCTTCACAGTTACCAGGGACTTGTAAGGATCCGTTACAGCGATCAATATGTCAAAGATGGCTGAGGTATTGCAGAAATGTGATGAGTCGCCCAGTGCCTTTTATGATCGATTATTGGAGGCATACCGGTTGTATACCCCCTTTAATCCAGAGGCTCCTGAGAATTCCCGGATGGTTAACTCTGCCTTTGTCAGCCAGGCCTACGGAGATATAAAGAGAAAGTTACAAAAGTTAGAAGGGTTTGTAGGGATGTCTATAACTCAATTAATGGAGATAGCGAATAAGGTATATATGAATAGGGAGACAGAGACGAAAAAGGAAGAAGAGCGAAAAATGAGAAGGAAAGCAGATATGTTAGCAGTAGCTATCGCGGGTGTAGATAGAAGGGAAAAGGAAGTATATAGGGGAACTGAGAAAAGTGAGAATAAGTGGAATAGGGAGCCTTTAAGTAGGAACCAATACGCGTATTGTAGGGAAGAAGGGCATTGGAGAAGTGAGTGTCCACAGAGGGAACAACATGAGAGAGAGATAGAACAAGGGCAGGATATAGCAATAATTATAGAGGCAGAGCGAGAGGAAGAGGAGGCCCTGGAGGAAATGGTGGGAATAATAGAGGAAGCATTAATGGGGATAGGTATTACCCAGCAGCGCAGAAACCCAGAGAGAGAGAAGATAGGGACTTTGTGGGTTTGGCTGACACTGTCATGGAGGACTATTGATACCGACCGGGCTCCATCCCCCTTGGCCGAGCGGATCCTATGGTCGATGTAGCAATAGGGGGAAAAAGGAGTTCTTTCATGATCGACACTGGTGCTGAACATTCTGTGGTGACTGACCTAGTCGCTCCTCCTTCAGGAAGAACTATCACCGTAATAGGAGCAACTGGAAAGAGTGCTGCTAAACCGGTTCTTAAAAGTCGACTCTGTACACTGGGAGGCCACGTAGTAAAACAGCAGTTCCTTTACATGCCTGAATGTCCAGTCCAACTGCTAGGGCGAGATTTGTTATCGGAATTACAAGCACAGATAACATTTCTGCCTAACGGAACGACATCCTTGAAGTTTAATGGACCCTCAGGTATAATGACAATATCAGTACCAAAGGAAGAAGAGTGGCGACTTTATACAGTGTTGACCAACCAAAACCCTAAGAGTGATGAATCTTTGTTTAATGTACCAGGAGTGTGGGCAGAGAGTAACCCACCAGGACTTGCTCGCAATATCCCACCTATACGGATTGAACTAAAGCTTGGGGTTTATCCAGTGAGCCTAAGACAATACCATATTCCACAAAAGGCAAAGAAGAACATACAGTCTTATTTGGATAAGTTCATAAGGTATGGTATCCTACAATTCTGTACTTCCTCCTGGAACACCCCATTGTTGCCTGTTCAAAAGCCCGAGACAGATGAGTATCGCCCTGTGCAGGACTTGAGAGCAGTCAATGATGCGGTAGTAAGTATACATCCAGTTGTGGCCAATCCCTATAACCTGCTTGCTTTAATTCCGGGCGGGGCTACTTACTTCACAGTTTTGGACCTCAAAGATGCCTTCTTTTGCCTACGAATTGCTACAGAAAGCCAGTGTATCTTTGCATTCCAATGGGAAAATGCTGTAACGGGCTTGAAACGCCAGATGACTTGGACAAGACTGCCCCAAGGGTTTAAGAATTCACCTACCCTATTTGGATCAGCATTAAGTCAGGACTTACTAGATTTCAAGTCCATCCCAGGAGAATGTGTACTACTACAATACGTAGATGATTTGTTGATAGCGGCAGTTACAAGAGAGATATGTCAGCAAGCAACATATGATTTACTGCACATTCTTTGGAAGGCAGGATACAAGGTGTCCAGGAAGAAAGCCCAGTTGTGTCAGCCAACTGTCAAGTATCTGGGATTCCATATCTCTGAAGGTCAAAGGATAATGGGGCCAGAGAGAAAAGAAGCTGTATGCCAAATACCAACACCTAAGAATAGAAGACAAGTGCGAGAATTCTTGGGGGCAGCAGGCTTCTGCAGGATATGGATTCCCAGTTATGCGATATTGGCGAAACCCCTTTATGCAGCTATAAAAGGCACAGAACACGATCCCTTCCTGTGGACTATCGAACAGCAGACGGCATTTGAGCATGTTAAGAAGGCATTGATGAGCGCCCCAGCATTAGGTCTACCTGATCATACACGTCCATTCTACTTATATGTACACGAGCAAAGAAGGATGGCTGTGGGAGTACTGACACAGTACTTGGGATCATGGCAACGACCTGTTGCATATATGTCCAAACAACTGGATGCAGTGGCCAGTGGCCTTCCACCTTGTCTAAGAGCCGTAGCTGCCGCCGCCCTGCTGGTAGCTGAAGCTGATAAGCTCACTCTGGGTCAGGAACTCTACGTGCGAGTCCCGCACGCAGTACAGACGTTGCTAGACTATAAAGGCAATCATTGGTTTAGTAATAGCCGTATGACTAAGTATCAAGCTATGTTATGTGAGAACCCGAGAGTGTATCTTGAGACTGTCAATACCTTGAATCCAGCTACCCTTTTGCCACAACCTACTGAGAGTCAACATGATTGCCTGGAGGTGATGGATGAAGTGTTCTCAAGCAGACCGGACCTTCGTGATTTTCCCATCCAGAACCCCGATGTCCAGTACTATACGGACGGCAGTAGTTACGTGAAAGAAGGGATTCGCTACGCAGGATATGCAGTGACAACCATAGACAAGGTGATAGAAGCTCGGCCATTGTCAAAAGGAACATCGGCACAGAAGGCAGAATTAATCGCACTCACACGAGCGTTACAATTGGCTGAATGATTTAGGGTGAACATCTATACGGACTCAAAGTATGCGTTTTTAACCACTCATGCCCATGGAGCTTTGTATAAAGAAAGAGGACTACTGAACTCAGAGGGTAAAGAAATCAAGTACGCAGCTGAGATATTACAACTCTTGGAAGCCGCGTGGGAACCGAAAGAAGTTGGTATCATACATTGTCGAGCACATTTGAAAGGTGATGGTGATGTAGAGTTATTAAAACCCTGTATTAAACCTGTGTTGAATTTTTGCACTAACTCCATTTTAATCTCATTACCTGACAGAATTTCCATTTTGACTACATTACATGACAGAATTTCCTAACAGCATTTAGTATAATGAATAGAGACTGTATTTTCTAGAAAGACATGACTAACACCGGAATTATCGAGCTCCTGTAACATGCAACAAAGTATAGCCAAGGCCATGAGAAAGCTGCCCTAATGAAATGTTCTATTCATAAAAAGGACCCTGAATCTGACCACGAGTCTGACATTACTAACTACCCAAAATGACGCCCAAGCCCCCCTTCCCACCGAGTAAGCCTCGTGCTGGGTAAGACGGCGCATGAGCCATCTGTCCACACCCGTGTCCAGAATAACGCCACCTCCCGGTGGGAGGACACCTAGCTAACCACTTAGTTCTTGAGCCAATTAATAATATTGATGGGTGGACATTGACATAACCACTTAACACTTAATCCAATTAATGATGTTTATTTACTGTAATCTTGATATTCAATGATGATGTAATTCTGCTCTTATAAGGGTCTGCGAGCCCGCTTTTAATCAGATGCCATTACATTTTCTCGAAGTGCTTTTAACCTGAACTCCGTGTGTCAGTGTGAACTTACTTCTGCGTATACGCAATTTAATCATCTCAGATTTGGACAGGAACAGATAGACATTTAAACATATTTGTTTATTTCTAAATTAATCTACATCAATGGTGATGTGGTGAAAGGAGATCGGATGGCAGATAATGCAGCCAAGCGTGCCGCTGAATCGGGACAACAGGAATATGTGGAGTGTATAGCTGCTCTCATACCGACCCCTCTGTCTCAATGGACTCCAATTTATACAGCTCAAGAAGAAGAGTGGTTAAAGACTGAAGCTGGAAAATACTTGGAGAATAAGTGGTATCAGTTAGAATATGGAAGGATATTCCAGCATCGCTAGCCGTAGAAATTGTCCAGAATTATCACAATGGGACACATTCCGGGAGAGATAGTATGGAAGAATCTCTTAGGAAGCATTTCTACATACCAAGATTGTCCAATTTGACTCAGGCCATTGTACGAAGATATGTGTTATGTGCCAAAAACAACGCAAGGCAAGGTCCAGTGAAACCACCGGGAGTCCAGTATATGGGAGGACTCCCTATGTCCGATCTCCAAATAGACTACACGGTAATGCCTAAATCCGGTGGACATCGTTACCTACTAGTAGGTAGAAGCATGTCCTACTCGTACAGAGAAAGCAGGAGAAGTTGTGCGATTTTTGTTGCGGGAAATAATACCCAGATATGGACTACCATGTTCTATAGGATCGGATAATGGTCCAGCCTTTGTTCACCAGTGCCTACAACAACTGACTCATATGCTCGGTATTAAGTGGAAACTTCATACGGCATATAGGCCTCAGAGTTCTGGGAAAGTGGAAAGGATGAACAGAACTATTAAGAACCAATTGGCAAAGATGTGTCAAGAAACCCAACTTAAATGGAATGTTCTTTTGCCAATAGCTCTGTTGCGCATTCGTTGTACACCTACCAGAAGGATGGGTCTCTCACCTTTTGAAATTATGTATGGGCGTCCACTTCCCGTACTTGGTAACTTAAGGGGGGATTTAACCCCTTAAGGACCAAACTTCTGGAATAAAAGGGAATCATGACGTGTCACACACGTCATGTGTCCTTAAGGGGTTAAGTCAGTTGGGAGAAGGAATTACCCGGCAGCAGGTTGTAGAGTTGAGTAAAACTATGGAGGAGGTACAGAAATTGGTACAAGATAGGTTACCTGTGAATATTTATCCACCTGTCCATTCTTATCATCCAGGAGATCAAGTTTGCAAGTTTGAGATCAAGTTTGCAAGGAGTGGAACAGTGTACCGTTGGGGCCAAAGTGGTGGGGTCCTTATGTTGTTCTTTTGTCTACCCCAACAGCTATAAAGGTGGCCGAAGTGACTCCGTGGATTCATCACTCCAGGGTTAAATCAGCAGCAGTAGATTCTTGGCAAGTTACACCAGATCCTGAGAATCCCTGCAAGATCCGGTTGAAGCGTGCAACTCAGACGGAGTGACGAGGAAATATTGGGACTTCTAGAGTAATCATAGAGATGAGCAAGTAGGTGTTTTGACGGCCATAATAAAGCCTGACCACCTGCCTACGTTACATAGTCAGAGTGTCTGTGAAGAAAAGTGAGGATCAGGAGGACTCCATTACCTGCAGCCCTCACACACTGGAAGCTGAAGTGCCATTGCACGGTCGAAGAGTCAGGACAAAGATGTCAGGAGTGATGTGTTTGATAATGTATATATGTGTGTTTTTAATTATTCAGGAAGGTAGAGGTACCGACACACCAGGCTGTGAGGTTTGCATTAAGACTACGAAAAAAGGCAATCACATTTCCCAGACCCTTATTTGGCATTCACAATATGAGTGTAAAGGACATGTATCTAAGTGTAGATACTTAGGTATAGATTATAGTGTATGCCATTTAGGAGCAGGGGAACCTAAGTGTTTTAGTCCAGAGTATCAACCCTGTACAATTTGGTTGACTATTCAGAATGGAGACTCACAGGGGACCCTGATAAATAAGACCATACTAGAAACCGTACATTCTTCAGGTGTTCTGCTATTTGATGCATGTAAGGTGATATCAGGTGGTAGAAAACCGTGGAATGTATGTGGTGATCTTAAATGGGAAAGAACGTAATAAAGATTATAATTATTGTCCGTATTGGTCCTGTGTAGGGTGGGCAACCTGGGGACAGACAGTAGATAAGGATATGATTGTCACTAAGTTGCCTACCAAACCATATTGTAAGTCTATGGAGCGTAACCCAGTCCATTTACTTATCAATGACCCAGAACTATTTATAGATAGGTGTAACGGACCGTTTCAGCATAAAAGGGGAAAAATCTGTTTAGGCGATAATCCCCTTTTCTAGAGACAGGCACAGCTACTGCAGCACACCAAACTCCCGATCTGGATACGAAATAACACTCCGAACTGGAACAGCTGAACAAGAAAAGCATACAATCCGCTTACACTCTTGGCAGTCAGCTTACAATCCAATCCCCCCCAATAACGAGACGACACTTCATTTTGAGGGTTAAGCAGGAACTCTGGACTGGGACACCCAGTCTGGCTTTTATTACAAACAAGTACATACAGGACACTCCCAGGGGGAGGATGAAATTAACCAATCACAGGGATGTACCTCCCACACATTTCCTCCCCTTAGATTAGCACTTAATATAATTATACCGTACACCCTTTTCCCCAATTCCTGGATGTACCCCAAATACATATGCTACACCTCCAAAACAGGTATCCCCTGATAGCCCTTATTCAGGGGGACAACATATTCAAGAATCAGGTCATTCGGATGAATGGTTCGGGAGATATGAGGTTCCAAAGATTTGACCGACCGCATGGGTAAAGTATCCGAAAACAGTTCCATGCATTTTGGCCCTGCGGTCGGTCACAAACAAGTGAATGAAACAGACGAATTACTTGGGTTATAGAGACTAAGTGGGATTCGCATGAATCCCCTAGTTCGTATGTTTCTTTCTACCGAACGGCGGGTCATTCGGTAGTTCCTATACGAATTTCTGGAAGTATGGAGGTCTCAGCGGTGTTTGCCTAGTCAAGTGTCCGATTTTAGTTCCAGACACTCGACGGTAAAACACCGCTGTTCGGTAGTTTAAGATGGCCGCCGCCACGTGTTTGTTTCCCGAATGGCGGCCACCCAGAGGACAAAGACCACACTACACTGATTGCCAATTACCCGTTTGCAACATTGTTGCAAACGGTAATTGGAGGCACACTTAGTCCTGGGTGGTCTGGTTGTTCGGTAGTTTCCTCAATACAATGAATGGAGTGATTCTACCGAACAATCAGATGAATGCTGCATATATATATAACCCAGGTTAACTGCATACAAAAATACATACATGACATTAAAGTATTCAAGGCAGGATTACTGTACTACGCTCCACAGTCTTAAAGGTACAGTATCCCAAAAGTCCCCATAGATCCACAGATGGCCCTTAAAGGCCCAGTAGCAGTAATATACATTATTACATGCCCAAATATAGTTTTTCCAGTACAATATGTCCAGGGGCCATAGTCGCAGGGCAGGAGGCTAGCAACCAGGCTTCTCCAGTTCACAGTGGCGAAGTTGGTTTCGCCACAATAGGTTTGGGAACTTATTTGGGTTCCAGATATATGGAACAGGTTTGGATCCTGGGACAATATTATTTATAGGGATAGAGACCGATACTGTGTGTAACGGATCGCCTGGCACCCCGACTTGGTACCTCCGTTAATGGATGCTCCTAGCGCTTCCTGAGGACTCCAAGCACTCTGGCAGACACCACAATCACCGAATCAGAGAAGCATATGAATCCTCTCAAGCCTCTGAATGCTGTAGACAGTTGAATAGGAACCATGCGAATAGGTTTGCACTCCTAGCAGTCAAACTGGAACAGCATGCAATAAATCCTCCCCCAATAATGAGACGACACTTCACTTTGAGGGTTAAACAGGAACTCTGGACTGGCACATCCAGCCTGGCTTTTATTACAAGTGTTGAGAATACAGGACCGCACATAGGGAGGGACAAAACAACCAATAGCATAATGGTTACAACCCCCAGGTCCCCTCCCCTCAGATAACCAGTTAACATAATTATTACAGCCAGGGAAAATACAGTTTTTATACATGTGCTATAACTTTAAAACCCTACATCCAATCGTCATAACAATTACATATTTGGAATCAGCACACTTTAAACATAAACCCTTCCAAAAATCAGCCAAATCCCTCAAATGGATCAAAAGTTAGCTGGAGGTCCCTTTATGACCGACCGTGTAACAGAACTTCACCATCACCAAAGCCCTGTGGAATAAAACAGTGAAATGCCGGATAAAGCATCTGTTCGGTAATTTAATTTGTTACTTTTCGGCAGATTTCTACCGAACACCGGACTGATTTGATATATTACAAAGCATGTTTTACCTTTCCAGCCTGTTTCCAGCCGTTCGCATCATTTCGCACGAACTCCGTGTATAACATATAGGTGGCCGCCATTTCGGGACTTTTGCACGTGTTCGCGGCCATCTTGCGTGCGAACAGCGGTGTTTGCCTGTGAACGCATGGAACTAAAAACGGATACACAAACAGGCGAACACCGCTGAGACCTCCATACGCCCAGAAATTCGTGCTGGAACTACCGAACGACGGGCCATTCGGTAGTTACACTTAATCAGCTATGGGGAATCCAGCGAACTCGGAGATAGTTGTGGATGATAAGAATTTCGTATAGTTTTAACAGGCGAACGGAGACCGACTGCAGGGCCAAAACTTGTGGAACTCTTTTCGGCTAGAAAATCCGTGCAGTCGGTCAAAACTTCAAACATCCATAACTCCCGAACCCCACAACCGAATGGGCTGAAATTTGGACAGATTGTTCCCCTAACCAAGACCTTTCAAGCGGTGCTGGACTTAAAGGTGTACCCCCTGTTTTTGGGGGGTACATCCAGAACTGGGGTAAAATATTGTACGTTATAATTGTGTTATGTGTTTATCTGAGGGGAGGAGACGTGGGGGTGTTACCCTGTGTATAATTGGTTGTTTTCATCCTCCCCCTGGGAGTGTCCTGTGTGTGCCTTTTCCTAATAAAAAGCAGGCTGGGTGTTCCAGTCCTCAGTTCATCTTGACCCTTCAAAACGTAGCCTTGTCTCGTTCTTGGAAGGGGATTATTTGGGGATGTTATTCTGCTCCTGTTACAGCTGAACCTGACTCTCGCTCTGGATATCGTGGATGGGATTACATCAGCTTACTTCTCCACAGCAGCTTGCAGGGAAAAAGGACGTCTTCAACGGCAGATACCCTCTCTCTACCTGGGTAGCCGTTACAGACCGCAAGCACAATTTCCTGCCCAAAACAGTTCCATAGATTTGGGCTGTGCGGTCAGTCAATTTCATGCCGAAAAACGACTAAGTCCCATTTCAAACGGGACTTAGTCTCTGGAGCTGCAAGTTCAGAATGGAAGAAGGTAAGGGTCAGCGGTGTTCGGTAAAATGTGTAGCCGATTTCAGTTCCACAGAATCTTTAGCATACACCGCTGACCGTGTCCGACTGAACAAAGATGGCCACCGCCACGTGCAATTAACCTGCAGTAACCTCACAGCCCGGGAGGTAAATTGCCTGCACACTTTAACTTCTGGGTGGTCTGCCTGTGTGGTACTTGGTTCAGTAAGCCCTATTTACTGAACCAAGAGGGGGAAGGCCAGGGGCAAGTTATTTTACAGGTCTGGGGACATAGTCTTAAAGGGACATTGTTCACCAAAGTTACAAGATGTCCCCAGACGGTTCTTAAAGGGCCATACACACCGAATAAAAGTCCATACGTTTTCAGGGGCCATAGTCTTAAAGGGTATTGTTACCCAAAGTCTCAATATGTCCCCAGACAGTTCTTAAAGGGCCAGCAGCAGTACAATAAAATACCATTCACTGTGCTTAAAGGGCCAGCAGTCGCACAATAAAATACAATATGCCCCAAATAACCCAGGGGCCATAGTCAGCAGGTAGGAGGCGGGCAAACAGGCTTCTCCAGGGCCCAGTGGCGAGGTTGGTTTTGCCACACTGTGGCAACCCAGACTCATCAGGTCTTCCATTCCTTCTATGAGGAGATGAGTGTGGAAAATAAGATCCCCCATAACGCGAAGAACTTATTTATTGATTTAGCCAAGTGTATTGTTGGTAGTCTTAATGTAACCAACTGCTATGTGTGTGGAGGTACTAATATGGGAGACCAATGGCCATGGGAAGCAAAGGAGGTAATGTATTCCGGTTCTGAGACAGTTGAACAGTTAATATCTTCTCAAACTGATTATCAAATGAGTGTTAGAGGTAAATCTGAGTGGCGATTAAAGACCTCCATTATAGGTTATGTTTGCATAGCAAGGAAAGGAATAATGTTTAATACATCTGTAGGAGAATTGACTTGTCTAGGGCAAAAAGCTTATAATGATGATACAAAAGATACAACTTGGTGGTCAGCTTCAAATGTCTCCGAACCACCTAATCCGTTTGCAATTTATACCAATTTAAAGGATGTGTGGTTTGACTTATCTGCTACATCTAGTTGGAAAGCTCCAGCAAATTTGTACTGGATCTGTGGTAAGAAAGCCTATTCAGAGTTACCACAGGACTGGGAAGGGGCATGTGTATTAGGTATGCTCAAACCATCCTTCTTCTTGTTGCCAATTGAAACAGGAGAGACTTTGGGAGTTAAAGTATATGATGTGAATCATAGAAAGAAAAGGGGACCCCTAGAGATAGGTACCTGGGAAGATAATGAGTGGCCTCCCCAGCGTATTATAGATTATTATGGGTCAGCTACGTGGGCAGAAGATGGTACTTTTGGATATAGAACCCCAATATACATGCTCAACCGTATCATAAGGTTACAGGCAGTGGTTGAGATAATTACCAATGAAACATCGCAAGCGCTTAATCTCCTAGCAAAGCATAACACTAGGATGAGGACAGCCGTCTACCAAAATAGATTACCTATTGGCAGTAGAGGGAGGTGTATGGGGGAAGTTTAATCTAAGCAATTGTTGTCTTCAAATAGATGATGAAGGGCAAGCAATAGCTGAGCTTACTAGCCATATGGTTAAACTAGCACATGTGCCTACTCAAGTATGGAAAGGGTATAATCCGAGTAGTTGGTTTGGTAATTGGTATGAGCAGCTTGGAGGACTCAAGGCATTGGTAGGTGGAGTCATGCTAATCTTGATGTTGTGCCTTCTCCTGCCATGTCTGATTCCTTTGGTAGTTAGGTCTGTGCAGAGCATTATAGAGAATATAGCAGAGAGAAAGGCCGCTGCACAGATAATGGCTGTTTATAGGTATGAGGCTCTAAATCAAGGAGAACATGTACAGGAAGAGGAATGCTGAGGGATTCGTATCTTTAGAGAGGCGCAAAGTCTAGTCTGGTTTATGGCAACTTGAGGTGTAAGCAAACTCTGATTAAGTGATGCATCTGGAATTATGAAATATCAGAAGCATCAAAGGGGGAATGTGGTGGAATCTCGGTAAAAATAAATTTAGTAGGCCGAGATTGCCACGTGGTATGTGCACGTGCATATACTGATGTATCGGTCGGTTGGTTGCACGTGGCAACGATACAATCAGTAGTGTACGGAGCATGTGCAGGAATACAGGATATAGAGAATTCCCCTCCTCCATTGTGTTGGGCAAGCCATGTGGTCAAACAGGAAGTTAGACTTTGTTCTGTTGATTGGGTAAGAGTACGTGTGGGTGGAGCTGATTATGGGAGGAGCTATATACCTATATAAAGGACCTACACTGTATGATCAGGGCTCAGACTTTGCTGTTTTTGGTGACATTAGTCCCTCTGAGTCCCGGTCGGTGAATCGAATATAGATCTCTTCCTTCCTGAAGAAACCTGTGTCCATCTCTCTGTGCTCGGCTTCCGTCAGTTTCTCCGGTATCAATCCCTCTACACCACCTGCCACTGAACTCGATCCCCCCCCCCGACGGAGAACATCCACCGCAAAGGACGTACCCGATCGCTCCCTGCGCGTCCACAGCCCAAGCGGAGGCCCTCACCCTCACCACGGGGCGTGGAGCAGCCAGACACCTGAAACGCCATGCCGGTGCCACCCCAGAGCTTATACGGGGCGCCAGCCTCCCACCCAAGGTCGCTGACAACGGACAATGATTACCTGGTAGTATAATCTACGTTACACCACAGTTGAAAATTGTTTAGTTACACCTGTTAAATTTGTTCACAAAATTATTTAATTGTACGGGCGGTAGAGCCCAGGGCACCGGTCGCCCCGGGCGCGCAGAGGGGGTCATACAGAGAGGACCTATAGATAGGGGCCGAAGACCCCTCTGTGCACGCCGGGGGATCAGAATGTAGCCTCACGAGGCCTCACTGCAGTTAGTTGAAAATTAGCATAAGCCACTGCCCTCCCGACAGGACCATTCGGCCCGGGGCCCCAGCCGCCCCAGCCGCCCCGAAAAGCAGGAAGTCCAATATCAATAGACCATGGCTGAATACCACAAAACAGAAATGTAGAGGACAGATCATAGCTCACAGTCCTCCCACGGCTCAGCCAAGCCCTGATACGCCCATTATAACCGGTATACCTACCGACAGGGACCGTAACGTCCTGGTTTCTAGGCCCCTAGAGAGCAGAGTGCTTAAGACATAAGGACAGCAACCATAAGAGGCTAGGCAAGCACCGGAGGAAGTGACCCTATCCCCACACTACCACACAACCCCTCGTAATCAGAGACCAACCGCTAAAGCGCTTAGTACGGGTCAGCTGAAACCTGGCCCGCAAGCACAATAGGCACCCAGACCTAGCCACTAAGGGACCAAGACCAGAGGCCGCACCCCCAAATACAAGGAGGACAGGTGACATGGCAACACCATAACTCGTAGCACCCAAAGGCAGGCGGGCTACACCACCTGTCTACGCTGCAGAAGATATAAACATGCCCCCAGGTCTGAACCACACAGCCCGACATAAAGCCCATCCCGAGCACAGGGAGAACAGATGGTATTGCAAGGTCCCACACTATGTACCCACAGGCCAACCACACCTGTTACCCCGGTCATCAAAGTTGCAAACGCAGGCCTAGAGGTCAGAACCACTTTCTCCGATTAAACACCTACCCTGCATATAGGGAGGACAGATAGCATAGCATGGCTATATGACAAATTTAGATGCGGCAGCTAAACTGGTTGTTTATGCTACCAATGTTATAACCGTATACTCCCAGGTCAGAACCGCATTCCAGCACTCAAAACCTACCCTAAACATAGGGAGAACTGGGAGCGTAACACAGGTTTCTAGCAGACCCAGGCACGCTGGCTAAATCTGAGATCCATGTACCAAATGTGACAAATGTGATAAATGTATGAAATAAATGTATGTCTCCAGGTTAACACCGCATATTCCAGGTCAACGCCTCCCCTACGCACAGAGAACATATATCATACTGACAGTGGCACAAATAGACAGGGGACTGACGGTAACACCTCACCATACGATACCTAACCACAGCCAAAGGGCACAGGTCACAAAAACAGGCCCTCCGGTTGGATATGCAAAGCCCTGACTCACAACCACCCCAAGTACAGGTACCCGAATCACCACAGCCGAATCTGGCCCAGATACACAGCCTGACCCCTAAACCACCCCTTAACCGGGGATACAACAAACCAAGGACAACGGCCACCAGCCGCGAGTCCCACAAACGAGGGACCAACAGCACCTCAACAACTAGCTACAGTCAAGCACAGTTAATTCACGAGGGTGACATACACCCCCCTAAGAATCAGCAGGACCAGGCCCACCCACTCCCCCGGAACAGGGAGTAATTACACCACTCACAGCGGTCCAGAGCCGCGCAAAGAGGGGAAGAAAAACAAACCCCACCGCCCGCCACCAAGGCCACTATGGGAACAGGGCGACAGGGCAGGAGTAGAGGGGCAAGGACTCGAAACCCCATACACACATAGAGAAATACAGCCCCAGACCAAACCATATCAGGAAAACATCAGCCCAGCCCACCCACCAATACACCGCAGTAAGAGGGGACACGGTAACCCCTAGCACAGCACTCAACGAAGATGGGCACATCACACAAACACCCAAAAACAGAAAGGGGGATTCCACCCCGCAACAGGGACACGAGCTACGACCCCAAACAGCTCACACTCCCTAACACAACTCAATATCGACACAAAAAGGTCACAACATCAGGACCGCAGCAGCTTACACCCCAAACATCAGACTTGAGTCACATAACATTCTAAGACAACAACCCAAGCGAAGGCATAACCACAAGAACAAAAAGTGGACTCACCCACACCCATAGAACAACCAGATGGTTACACCCCCCCATCCATACAACAACCCAATCATCCACCCAGGTAACGGCGCTACCACGACGCCACACCCCGCAGAGTCGCACCCACACAAAAAACCCCGGGGTGGAGAGCGACTGGCATGTAGATAGTCCACTCTCCACCTCACACACGTACAAACAACCACAACCACCACATCTGACCCAACTTCAGAGAACGATCCAATCTAAAGCCTCAAACCGCCCAAACATCGCCTGGCAAGAGACAAATAAGACCAGGATTTCCCCCACCTACACCCCCCCATACCCACCTCGTCTCAATCCCCCCCTAAGGTACACTGCACATACCTTCTCCGCTCCACCAACGCCACGAAACGCACGTGACCACATAGACACCGCACTGACCGGCATGCCGGCCACTCTGACCTGCCTATCGATAAACTGCAAGGGCCTGAACAACCCAGCCAAAAGGCACCAGTTCATGCGATGGGCCAATAGATCGAAAGCGGACATCCTCCTCCTCCAGGAAACACACTATACCCAAGCCAAACAGTTCCCTCTCCTAAGCCGACATTACCGAGTCAACCACTTCGCCAGCTCCCCCCAGGACAAACAGAACGGAGTAGCCATCATCATTCGAAAATCGTGCCCCCTATCCATCCACCGAACGATAGCTGACCCACAAGGCCGATACCTCACGGTATCCGGCAAAATAGGCACGCACTCCTACGCAATCACATCAATCTACGTGCCGAACACCCCTTCTAGGGCATTCTGGCACACGATACAAGCACACCTAGCTCTCTTCCCCTCACACCACTCAATTCTAGGCGGGGACTTCAACGCGGCCCCATCACCAGCGGTGGATAGACACCGCACACAATCGCACCCACGAGCACGACGCCACCAACCAACGGCCAAAACGGACAAAAGTCTTGCAGCCTTCATTTCAAGAACCCACATGATCGACGCCTGGAGATCCCAACACCCCACCACCCTAGACTACACCTTCTTCTCACACCCACACCAGTCACACTCCTGCATAGATCTATTTCTGATATCCCTGACGCTGGTGCCCATGGTCAACAGCACCACTATAGGACCCATTACGTGGTCAGACCATGCGGATGTCACATTGACACTAAACCTACCAGGCACAACACGGCCCTGGACCTGGCGCTTAAACCCCAACCTATTTCACAACCCGCTAATTCGACAAAACGTGGCCCACGCTATCACCGAATATTTCACACTAAATAAGGATACGGTCACCTCCAAAGGTTTCCTATGGGCTGCCCAAAAGGCAGTATTACGGGGAGTCCTGATTAACCAAGCAACGATACACAAAAAAAAACAGACGGCCCACCTAGAACAAAAACTAACGACTCTCAGGACTCTAGAGGCTAAGTGCAAACTCAATCCAACACCAGACATAAATGACCAAATTAAAAAATGCCAAACGGACATTAAAGACTACATGGCGAAGGACTCGACCAAAGCATTACTATGGACGAAACAACTCTTCTATGACAAGGCGAATAAAGCGGACACACTGCTCGTGCGCAAACTCAAACAAGGAACAGAACGCAAACAGATCAACAAAATATCCACACCAGAAGGAACCATCACAGAGAACCCACTTGAGATAGCCAGCGTCTTCCAAAACTATTTCAAAGCACTGTACGATCACTCACCCGCAACCCGACAACACCCCGCACACGCCAAACCGCTCATAGAACATTACCTACACCAGGTCCCCCTACCCTCTCTCCCCACAGAAGCAGCACAAACACTGTCCAGACCTATCACGCCGGAAGAACTGGCAGGGACAATAAAAACATTGAAACCCAACAAAAGCCCGGGCCCGGACGGGTTCACAGGCCTTTACTATAAAACATACGCAACAACCCTCATCCCACACCTCTGCAACCTCTACAACGCTATCATGGATGGTGAACCCCTGCCACCGGACATGCTACAGGCCAACAAATGCCTCCTCCCGAAACCTAATAAAACGCTCCTAGAACCGGCACATTACCGACCGATCTCTCTCCTCAATGTGGACATCAAACTGCTCACCAAACTACTAGCAGACCGTCTCAATCCCTTTCTACCCCAACTAATCCACCCAGACCAGGTAGGCTTCATATCAACAAGACAGGCAAGCGACAACACCAGACGCACATACAACCTCATATGGACAGCCCACACAAGACGGATCCCGACACTATTCTTATCACTGGACGCCGAAAAAGCTTTTGACAGACTGCTCTGGCCCTTCCTGTTAGCAACCCTTGAAAAATTCGGATTCCCGCAAAGCTTCCAGAACGCCCTACAGGTACTGTATGCCACGCCACAAGCTCACCTCTTACTCCCGCTTACCCAACCCCCCTCCTTCACGATCTACAACGGTACGCGCCAGAGCTGCCCTTTATCCCCGGTCCTCTTCGCACTCTACCTGGAACCACTCTTACAGACCCTGAGAATCAACAAGGACATTGCTGGCCTCAAAATACGCGAAGCAGTATATAAAACAGCAGCATATGCAGA
Organism: Pelobates fuscus; assembly: GCF_036172605.1. Classification (NCBI taxonomy): domain Eukaryota; kingdom Metazoa; phylum Chordata; class Amphibia; order Anura; family Pelobatidae; genus Pelobates; species Pelobates fuscus. The sequence goes on along the minus strand of NC_086326.1, from coordinate 118,610,351 downwards.
CGACCTGCTCATCACAATCACTGCACCAGAAACCTCACTACCACCCCTCCTACAAGCCCTGGACACGTACGCAGCCGTGTCGGGATATAAACTAAATATAGATAAAACAGAAGCCTTGCCTATACACATAGACCCCCCCACGGCAACAACCATACAAGACAAGTACCCCCTCAAGCTAAACGCCACCCATATACACTACCTGGGAGTTACCCTACCGGCAGACCTCTCCAACAGCTACACCTTGAACTACACACCCACAATACAAAAAAATTACACACGACATATCCACCTGGCAAAACATGCCAATATCCTGGCTGGGTAGACTGGTGTCAGTTAAAATGAATGTACTCCCTAGGCTTCTATACTTGTTCCAAACCCTACCGATCCCCATCCGGAGAACCGACTTCAAACTGCTCCAAACCACAATCGATAAATTTATCTGGTTCAACCGACGCACCAGAATCAAACGGCAAACTCTATACGTCCCCAACAGAACCGGGGGACTAGGCCTACCTCACCTTACCCATTACTATGAGGCGGCCCAACTAGCACAAGGCCAAAACTGGCACGCCCAGTACGGGGTCAAAAGATGGGTAGACCTAGAACACGACATCTTCGGTAGAGACTTCCCCTCCCTCTATATCTGGCTACCAAAATCCGTGAGGCCCCCCTACCCGGCACATCCCCAGCCATAATAAACACCATCAACATCTGGGACAAAATCACGCAAAAAAGGGGGCTCACAACACAACCCTCACCGCTAACTCCGATACTCCGCAACACACAATTCCCACCGGGCATGACGCCCAAAGACTTCGCCCGCTTCGAAGACAACGACCTCACCCACCTACATCACTTCTACAGAAACCAACTGTGGCGAAACCAACTTCGCCACTGTGAACTGGAGAAGCCTGGTTGCTAGCCTCCTGCCCAGCGATTATGGCCCTGAGAGATTGGGCCCTTTAAGAACAGTGTTCGCCCATGTAATGACTATGGGAGAAGGATTGGCACTTACTAGAGGGCACTTCGGATGCAGCCGAAGTTGCCGAAGTGTCGAAGTTACCGAAGGTGTCGAAGTCGTCGAAGTGACCGGCATCGGACAAAGGACCACGTGGCGGCGGCCATTTTAACTCGAACACCGCCGACCCGTACCATCGACTGCACTTCGACACTTCGACTAAAGTCGAAGTACCGAACACACTTCGAACGGGACTTAGTCGTTTTTATACCAGGAAGGGACCGACCGCACAGCCCAAATCCATGGAACTATTTTGGGCAAGAAAAGGTGCTTGCGGTCGGTCATAAAAGGACTTCCGTGTAACTTTTTATTTACTGAAGGGATTGGTATGATTTTTGAGAGTGTTTATGTTTAAAGTATGCTGAGTCTGAATATGTGGTTTTTATGTGGATGTGATGTATGGTTTCAAAGTTATGAAAGTTGTGTAAAAGTATATTTTAAACTGTATGCATAATGGGATTATGTGTCACACTAAGGGGAGGGGATGTGTGGGAGGTAACCTCTGTGTCATTGGTTCTTTTATGCCTCCCCCTGGGTGTGGCCTGTATGTGTGAGTTGGAAATAAAAGCCAGGCTGGATGAGCCAGTCTGTTGTTGCTGTTTAACCCTGAAGCTGGAGTGTGTCTCTTTCTTGGGGGGAAAGGGGACTGTATGCCGACTGCCAGGAGTGTAAGCTGTTCGTATTGCTTTTCCTGTTCGGCTGCTTCCAGGGTTCGTGTGTCTGCTGTTCGAGAGTTGGTGAATTCGTGCAGTTTGGGAGTTCGGGAAGTTGGTGCTTATAGTAGCTGCTGGTCTATGGAAAAGGGGATTATTGCCTAAACTGGGTTTTATCCTCTTGTAAGCAAAACGGTCCGTTACAATTGGTGGCAGCGGTGGGATCGTTCCTACAACCAGAGGGACAGCTACAGACAACACCATTCCTGGATTACAAATTGAGGGCAACGCTAGTACCCGTACAGCGACCCTATCTACAAGGAACCAACTGCAAAGAGCTGAGATCACGGCTGATTTTCCTCGGACCCAAACCCCCGGAGAAATACGTGCAGCTTGTGAGTAGACAAGTAGAAGAGTACCTGCAGGTCGGAGCAGGGCGGGCATGGAAGTTGGCAGGTTGGGAGAGACCCCAGTGGCCAAGCAAGTTGAAGGGAGAGGAGAGCAGCGTCCTCCCTCCCCAGCGGCAGTGTGTACCCCAGGGAGCTGATGGTGTCGTCCATCCTCCCCAGCGGCAGTGTGTAACCCAGGGAGCCGAAGGTGCCGTCCTTCCTCCCCAGCGGCAGGCTGAGTTACAGGGGGCAGAGGTAGTTGTTCCTGCCCCCCAGCAGCAAAGTGATATGCCAAGAAGGCAGTGTGAAGTGAAGGGAGAGGAGAGCAGCGTCCTCCCTCCCCAGCGGCAGTGTGTACCCCAGGGAGCTGATGGTGTCGTCCATCCTCCCCAGCGGCAGTGTGTGTCCCAGGGAGCCGAAGGTGCAGTCCTTCCTCCCCAGCGGCAGGCTGAGTTACAGGGGCCAGAGGTAGTTGTTCCTGCCCCCCAGCAGCAAAGTGATATGCCAAGAAGGCAGTGTGAAGTGAAGGGAGAGGAGAGCAGCGTCCTCCCTCCCCAGCGGCAGTGTGTACCCCAGGGAGCTGATGGTGTCGTCCATCCTCCCCAGCGGCAGTGTGTAACCCAGGGAGCCGAAGGTGCAGTCCTTCCTCCCCAGCGGCAGGCTGAGTTACAGGGGGCAGAGGTAGTTGTTCCTGCCCCCCAGCAGCAAAGTGATATGCCAAGAAGGCAGTGTGAAGTGAAGGGAGAGGAGAGCAGCGTCCTCCCTCCCCAGCGGCAGTGTGTACCCCAGGGAGCCGAAGGTGCAGTCCTTCCTCCCCAGCGGCAGTATATAGCCCAGGGAGCAGAAGGTGCCGTCCTTCCTCCCCAGCGGCAGTGTGTACCCCAGGGAACTGATGGTGTCGTCCATCCTCCCCAGCGGCAGTGTGTCCTGCAGGGAGCAGAGACAGTCAGTCTCGCACCCCAGCAGCCGGACAAGAGAATGAAAGGGGAGACAGCCGGTCCCCCTTTCCACCAGCAGAGAGAGTGGCAGGGAGAGGAGCCTGCTAACCCCTCTCCCCAGCAGCAGTTTACCGTCCAGAGAGAGGAGCTTGTGACACCCTCTCTCCAGCGGCAGCCTAACCCACCAAGGGGAGATGTTAAGCCCCACATCTGTGCAGATGGGACCGTAGTCTCTGCACTTACAGCACAAGGGGTAGGGACGGTCGGTCCTGTCCCCCAACCACAGAGCGGTGTATCCAAAGGGGAGACAGTCAGTCTCCAGCAACCAGGCTCCAACCAGACTACTCCCGTGGTAGTGCTGGCACCGGGACAGAATACCGCTGGTCTCTGCCCACTCAGCAACCCACCAAGGCAGCCTACCAGTCCCCCACACAGCCGTGGTGAGGCACCTGAACCGGGACAAGATTCTCCCTCCCCCAGGTGTAGTAAACGTTTATTATGGGTGGGCTGCTCTGTTGTTTCTGTTTTGTGGGTGGGTTGCTGGACTAACCAGGGCACTGACCGGCAGGAGGTCAGGTACCCTGTTAGTCTAATTGGTAAAGGGGAGAATTGTGGCGAAACCAACTTCGCCACTGTGAACTGGAGAAGCCTGGTTGCTAGCCTCCTGCCCAGCGATTATGGCCCTGAGAGATTGGGCCCTTTAAGAACAGTGTTCGCCCATGTAATGACTATGGGAGAAGGATTGGCACTTACTAGAGGGCACTTCGGATGCAGCCGAAGTTGCCGAAGTGTCGAAGTTACCGAAGGTGTCGAAGTCGTCGAAGTGACCGGCATCGGACAAAGGACCACGTGGCGGCGGCCATTTTAACTCGAACACCGCCGACCCGTACCATCGACTGCACTTCGACACTTCGACTAAAGTCGAAGTACCGAACACACTTCGAACGGGACTTAGTCGTTTTTATACCAGGAAGGGACCGACCGCACAGCCCAAATCCATGGAACTATTTTGGGCAAGAAAAGGTGCTTGCGGTCGGTCATAAAAGGACTTCCGTGTAACTTTTTATTTACTGAAGGGATTGGTATGATTTTTGAGAGTGTTTATGTTTAAAGTATGCTGAGTCTGAATATGTGGTTTTTATGTGGATGTGATGTATGGTTTCAAAGTTATGAAAGTTGTGTAAAAGTATATTTTAAACTGTATGCATAATGGGATTATGTGTCACACTAAGGGGAGGGGATGTGTGGGAGGTAACCTCTGTGGAGTATGGATCATTATTTAATGTGCAGTTTGCAATATATATGTATATGTATATTTAATACTAATGTACATTTGGTTGTATGAAATACTATAGGCTTCTTAACTTAGCTTAGATTTGAAAAACGTTACACTTTCAATGACATTTCCACAAGGTTAAAGTTAAATTAGAACAAACACATGTGCTGTCAGTCAAATGTATACAAAACTCGTTGTAAGCTAATTACAGGCAAGAGCCTTCTAGAGAATATTCCAAAAACACATGTGCTGTCAGTTAAATGTATACAAAAACTCTTCGTAAGCTAATTACAAGCTCGAGCCATTTAGGGAATATCCCAAACTTAGATATGCAATACATTACATCAAAATTGAAGTATCACCGAAACCGACATTCTGGGGGCTCGTCCGGGAGGTTTAGTCGTGTCTTTTGCAGTGGAGAACACGGTGTACTCAGTTGTCGGGAGGATTCTCGTTTTGTAAGTATGTCTTTCTTTAAGTTTCCAAATAGGATAGGTAATCTTGAAACTAGTTCAAGTGACCCTATTGATTTAAATACTGAACAGAGATCCGTTGATTCCCCTGTTTTGTTTTCTTTCCCTTCTGTGTTTCAAGAATTTATCAAATGTTGGATAAAAAAATATGGAGGTCCATTTAAGTTGGGCGAAAATATAAGTGATGCACTGTTCTAGAGGACATTTTTCAAGTATTACCCTCAATAATGCAGCTTAAAGATAGCAACGTAAAAAAGGGTAGGAGTTTGCAAGCTTTACTAGATATGCTATTAATGTCCCTTCAAATGATTGAACAGTTGCAAGTTAGTTTTAATCTGCAAGCTTCTCTTATTAATACGCTGCATGTACAAATAGAAGATTACCGCACCCAGGCACAAAATGCAGCTCACACTGCTGGATTCTTACAAGATAAAGTTCATAAGTTAGAATCCAAAAATATAATTCTTGATCAAGCTGTAGACACCTTACAATGCCTGCGTACAAAGCACTCTCCTTCTTTAAAACTAGGAGGTAAAGCACGGGGAAGTGCTATATTTAAAAAATCCCCTGTTGCTCATGAAAACAAATGGTATCAGATTGCCACCTTGTCAGTCGATCTTCCTTCTGCTTTAATTAATGAAGACGACAATGCAATATGGATGGAGCATAAAAATGAAAATATTGAGTTTCCTTCACAAGTAACCTCTGTCCCCACTGCTCCTCCCACGTATACACATTTGTATCCAGAATTGCCAATTGAACATTCTAAAACTGATCTTGTTCCTTGTAATCCTATAACACGTGGTCCTCAATTAGAGGCTAACGAAGTGTTATCAGATGACAAATTGAAGGAAATTTCTGCACATCATGCTAGAATAGAAAAAGAATATAATGATATGGAAATGACTTTACATAATGTAAAACAATCGTTTTCACAAGAACACCAGCAGAGACGAATCTTAGCCAGATGTCTCCTTATGAAGTTCTTTTTGGACGCAGTATGCCTTCCTGGGAACGCCTTTTGCTTCCTATGGATTTATCTACCTCGGTAGCATTATGCAATGAAGAATGGGCCAAAGAACATTCTCTATGGCTCACCACTGTACAAGGACAGGCGCTGCACACAGATGCGGTGTCCGCCTTAAAAAGTAAAAGTGATTTTGATAAAAAATCTGACCTCACTGAATACCAAGTGGGAGATTCTGTGTGCATGCTTAAACAAGGACAGAAAAACCCTAGGAAATTTCCTAAAGATTGCTGGGAAGGTCCATATCTTATTGTGGACAAAGTGGGACCCTCAGTTTATCTTATTCAAAAATCAGATGGTTTAAATGTCTACAAGCATGCAATGCAGCTTAAATTGTTTAAGGGCTCTTAAAGCCCTGTGTTTGTTATTCTATATTTACTTTGTTTTTCAGAAAGTGTACAAAGGGACTGAGACTCTAGAACGGCTGTTCCAGACTCTACTGTTCATTATGAATGATCGGCGCCTTTACATCTAATCTTCATATGGACAAAGAAAAATAAAAACAGTCCTACCGGATGTACAAAACTAGCTTTGGCTAGACTACTTTCTGCACGTGTTGCATGTTTGCATGTTAGCATAGTGCACGTGTTGCATGTTAGCATAGTGTGATACTTTTATGTATTTACTAATAATAAATAGTAACGTTGTGTAATAATCTCCTTATCCACATTTTTCATGTTATATTTGAAGTTTGGTGTCCGTAACTTACAGTTTGATCATAACTAATTATTTTATTGGTTTTCATAACCTACAAATTAGACTATGGCATCTTGGACATGTTGCTTGATGGGATGCGTTACAGTGATTTGTTTGCTCTATACCTTTACTAACATTTGGCATCCAGATAATCATAATCTGCAGAAGCGTCTTGTCACTTCTTCTGAAGTACTTGCTCCTTTTAAACCTATATATTTAGTCTCACACCCTACTACCAGCATTGACCTTATCTTTTCCTTATTGTCTAACTTTCAGCGTAATAGTGTTAAATCTAACCGTCCCATATATCATATTTCTCATAGTTCTGCATCCCCACAATTTGTTGCACTTTTTATTGCAAGTGTTCCAAAATTTGACTATGCTCAGCTATGGTTTATTAATAAAACCCATCTTCTGATTCCAGAATATGGTGCACTTCCGCATCTTGATAAAAATATTTGTTTGATATGCAGTATTGATTTGCAATCTACTACTTCTGGCATTTTTCATAATTCTAACCGCCGCCCTATGGCTAACATGGATAATCTTAATACCTGTGGAAGTCCAGAAGTCCAGGACTCTACTTCGGTTGCAATGCCTGCGACTATTTTGGTTGATACTTCCAACCCCTCTGATTCTGTAGGTGAATGGCAATGTACAGACAATGGTATTCCACAGTTTATAGTTAGAATTGATGAAATAGCTCAACCTTCTACTCCTATAGCTTCTGTATCTCCCTCTACTCCTATACCAGAATCTACCACACCTCCATTTATGGAAGGTGACCCTATTCAAGTTCGTTTAGACTCTGCTACACAAGTAGCATATGATGTTTCATATCGTTTGGTTACCTGGCACTTACAATTAAATAAATGGTTGGTTTCCACACAATATTCCAATTGTACGCCATTCGTATCAGTACAGGAAAGAGCTTTTCAGTGGTGGTTTCATGAAAGCATGTTATATAATGTATCACTTCGATCACACCATCGCCCTAGACGAGATATTTTAGCTACTGGGTTAGGTACATATGGTAGTGTCATGGGATCAGCTGCACAAATTAATTCAGAAATTCTAAGATATAAACTTGCTTCTTTAGCCTCTCATACTTCTACAGGTCTGGATACCCAATATGGTATTAATACTAATATTGTTAAGCTTCAACAGCATCAAACTCATGTTATGGTAGATACAACTGAGATTATTTCTGATAAGTTTCACACTCTGGTTGACTCAGTTTACAATGTTACTCATGATACTGCATGGGCAATGCTATGTTCACAGGTTCAGGCTGATCTGTCTGCCGATCTTAAACTTCAGTTGCAAAGTTTATGGTCTGGTAGATGGCCTGCTTCGTTGAGTCTTGCTGCTTCAAAATCTGTGACTGACTTTGCGATGACTCATCTTTTGTGGTGGGAAGTTCTTCTATCTGACTGCTCACTTGAAAGATGTGCCATTCAAACATTAATACCATGGGCAGGCAAAGATGCTATTATTTATCGTTTAGCTACAATTGGCCTACCGTCTAATGGTTCATTATTGTTGCCTGAACGTTCACATCAATGAGTAGCCCAGGGTACGGATAGTTCCAACTGGACCCTTGTAGACATTTCTTTGTGTCACTCTAATGCTAATTCTTATATATGTTCTCCATCCCAATATAAAACTACTATTGAAACATGTTGGGTTAATCAGGATGAATGTAGTTTTCATGGTCAATTTAATGTTACAAATCCTGTCTACTACTTGGGGTTAGATCGTGTTTGTTTTCACTTATTTCAGCCTGATCAAATTATTTTTAAAACAATGGACGAATCCCTTCTCAGCACTCACTTATTGCCTGGCACGTGGTGTAATTCCATTCCTGTGTCTTACATTGCTTCTTCAGTATGGAACTTCACTATGCCTCAACTTACTAACATAAGTTTGGATTTATCATGGGAACGTATTGTTGATTTTTCCATGTCAGATTTGCCCTTAGGTTTGGGTTCTGAGATGAAAAAATGGTTAACTGACTCAACATCAATTACGACATTGCTTAATTCATTAAAGAGTGTTTCGCACCAAGCTCAAATTACTGTCACACATAAACAAGGGATTCTTAAACAGGTCTCTGCTGCTGTTAAACAAGATGGTCAGACCTCATGGTGGGAATCTGTTTTGGGATACAGTAATACTGCTACACATTTTTTTAATATAATGTTGCATCCAGTTGTAGTTATTTCTCTCTTACAACTGATTTTATTTTTATTCATCTGTATCAGTGGTTGCTATTTCAAACGTTTACATCGTAATCTGTGTAAAAAGGTGGCTGTGTTGGAGGACTTAGAGTCTAAGCATAAACGTCTTCTCCCATTATATACACTAAATGGTTATTCTGTATCTTTGGATCCCTCTCAGCTTCCCACTCCTCGTTAATTTTGGATTGTATTCTGTGTCCATGTTCTTACATTATTTTTGTTTTCTTTTAGATCTCCATTTTGCTTTTCTTCTATGTCATGACTGGTTCCTTACTTTTATTTTTAAACAGCAGTTGGGCGTTTCTGTCTCTTTATTTTAAATACTAAGTGGTACATTCTGATGACAGGTTTACCAGCTACACTCTATTATCAGTAACTTTCTCTGTCAACGTACATCCAGCTGCTTTTATTACACTTATTTGTGAAGAATTTATATTTCTAAGAAGAGTTCCTACTGACTGCTCTACTGTCTATGGGTACGATCGGTACTAGGATGAAGACTTTGCATACTACCTCTGACGAAGATTTCCTAAACTTTGCATACACCTAAGGAGTTGAGGAGCTATCATGGTTATCCTACTTCTCAAACTTCCTGTTTGGTTGCTGTGACCGTTCTATTGTTGCTATTTTATGGGTGAATCTCATGCTGCAAATTGCTATTTCATTCTGCGGCCTGATCTCTAATTCTGCACTCTCCATGAACTATATTTCTTGCTATGTCGCTGATATTCCTTCTATTGGACTTCCAAATTTGATACTGGTATTTGACTTCTTCAATCAAGATCTCTAAAGAACTTTAATGTAGCTTTAACACAGTTTACTACGTCACTCTGTGTTATATTTCTTATTCCTGTGTTTCTGCTGGTACCACTTGTATGTGACTTTTTGCTTTCATTATTGCTGTATTCAATTTTTTTTTTTCTTCTTTCCTCTCTTTTTTTTTTTCTTCTCTTTGGCACAAGTGTTGTTTTGTTTTAGATTTTTCACAGTTTTTCTCTTGTTTTTCTTTTTGGTTTTGTCATAGAAGAAAAACAAGTGGGGGAGTGTGGAGTATGGATCATTATTTAATGTGCAGTTTGCAATATATATGTATATGTATATTTAATACTAATGTACATTTGGTTGTATGAAATACTATAGGCTTCTTAACTTAGCTTAGATTTGAAAAACGTTACACTTTCAATGACATTTCCACAAGGTTAAAGTTAAATTAGAACAAACACATGTGCTGTCAGTCAAATGTATACAAAACTCGTTGTAAGCTAATTACAGGCAAGAGCCTTCTAGAGAATATTCCAAAAACACATGTGCTGTCAGTTAAATGTATACAAAAACACTTCGTAAGCTAATTACAAGCTCGAGCCATTTAGGGAATATCCCAAACTTAGATATGCAATACATTACATCATGTAACAAGTTAGAAAACCTTTTTGGGAAAATCACACAGGTGGGGGCTGCTTTATGGAGGACAAAATGGCTATTTAACTGAAGGAGAAAGGATAGGACGTTGTCATTCTTTAACATTCATTCACTCAGGCATACATTCAACCATTATTCCATTCTCACTTGACACTATACATATGCTGTAAGCCACTAATACTTTGATAAGATTAATTATTTACTGACTATTTTTGCATTCTGTTACATTCATCCAATACACTTTTATCTTATATTTATTTGAGTCATTGTTTCATTTATTACAATATTTTTACAGTGCCTATTGGGTCTTCAGACACTGAATTATTTTAGTGATAAATCAAAATTATCATCTAGAATGGTTAAGGAAAACAGTATTTATAAGTAATTTGGGAACGGAAGGGTCTACTCCGTATACAGCTATAGATTGCATAAGACACGCTAAGCTTAGAATGACCCGGAGTGACCTTTTGTCGGTAAAGGTCCACATCATACCTGAAGCGAGCCATAACTATCAAAATTGAAGTATCACCGAAACCGACAACCTCTGTGTCATTGGTTCTTTTATGCCTCCCCCTGGGTGTGGCCTGTATGTGTGAGTTGGAAATAAAAGCCAGGCTGGATGAGCCAGTCTGTTGTTGCTGTTTAACCCTGAAGCTGGAGTGTGTCTCTTTCTTGGGGGGAAAGGGGACTGTATGCCGACTGCCAGGAGTGTAAGCTGTTCGTATTGCTTTTCCTGTTCGGCTGCTTCCAGGGTTCGTGTGTCTGCTGTTCGAGAGTTGGTGAATTCGTGCAGTTTGGGAGTTCGGGAAGTTGGTGCTTATAGTAGCTGCTGGTCTATGGAAAAGGGGATTATCGCCTAAACTGGGTTTTATCCTCTTGTAAGCAAAACGGTCCGTTACAATTGGTGGCAGCGGTGGGATCGTTCCTACAACCAGAGGGACAGCTACAGACAACACCATTCCTGGATTACAAATTGAGGGCAACGCTAGTACCCGTACAGCGACCCTATCTACAAGGAACCAACTGCAAAGAGCTGAGATCACGGCTGATTTTCCTCGGACCCAAACCCCCGGAGAAATACGTGCAGCTTGTGAGTAGACAAGTAGAAGAGTACATGCAGGTCGGAGCAGGGCGGGCACGGAAGTTGGCAGGTTGGGAGAGACCCCAGTGGCCAAGCAAGTTGAAGGGAGAGGAGAGCAGCGTCCTCCCTCCCCAGCGGCAGTGTGTACCCCAGGGAGCTGATGGTGTCGTCCATCCTCCCCAGCGGCAGTGTGTAACCCAGGGAGCCGAAGGTGCCGTCCTTCCTCCCCAGCGGCAGGCTGAGTTACAGGGGGCAGAGGTAGTTGTTCCTGCCCCCCAGCAGCAAAGTGATATGCCAAGAAGGCAGTGTGAAGTGAAGGGAGAGGAGAGCAGCGTCCTCCCTCCCCAGCGGCAGTGTGTACCCCAGGGAGCTGATGGTGTTGTCCATCCTCCCCAGCGGCAGTGTGTGTCCCAGGGAGCCGAAGGTGCAGTCCTTCCTCCCCAGCGGCAGGCTGAGTTACAGGGGCCAGAGGTAGTTGTTCCTGCCCCCCAGCAGCAAAGTGATATGCCAAGAAGGCAGTGTGAAGTGAAGGGAGAGGAGAGCAGCGTCCTCCCTCCCCAGCGGCAGTGTGTACCCCAGGGAGCTGATGGTGTCGTCCATCCTCCCCAGCGGCAGTGTGTAACCCAGGGAGCCGAAGGTGCAGTCCTTCCTCCCCAGCGGCAGGCTGAGTTACAGGGGGCAGAGGTAGTTGTTCCTGCCCCCCAGCAGCAAAGTGATATGCCAAGAAGGCAGTGTGAAGTGAAGGGAGAGGAGAGCAGCGTCCTCCCTCCCCAGCGGCAGTGTGTACCCCAGGGAGCTGATGGTGTCGTCCATCCTCCCCAGCGGCAGTGTGTAACCCAGGGAGCCGAAGGTGCAGTCCTTCCTCCCCAGCGGCAGGCTGAGTTACATGGGGCAGAGGTAGTTGTTCCTGCCCCCCAGCAGCAAAGTGATATGCCAAGAAGGCAGTGTGAAGTGAAGGGAGAGGAGAGCAGCGTCCTCCCTCCCCAGCGGCAGTGTGTACCCAAGGGAGCCGAAGGTGCAGTCCTTCCTCCCCAGCGGCAGTATATAGCCCAGGGAGCAGAAGGTGCCGTCCTTCCTCCCCAGCGGCAGTGTGTAACCCAGGGAGCCGAAGGTGCAGTCCTTCCTCCCCAGCGGCAGGCTGAGTTACATGGGGCAGAGGTAGTTGTTCCTGCCCCCCAGCAGCAAAGTGATATGCCAAGAAGGCAGTGTGAAGTGAAGGGAGAGGAGAGCAGCGTCCTCCCTCCCCAGCGGCAGTGTGTACCCAAGGGAGCCGAAGGTGCAGTCCTTCCTCCCCAGCGGCAGTATATAGCCCAGGGAGCAGAAGGTGCCGTCCTTCCTCCCCAGCGGCAGTGTGTACCCCAGGGAACTGATGGTGTCGTCCATCCTCCCCAGCAGCAGTGTGTCCTGCAGGGAGCAGAGACAGTCAGTCTCGCACCCCAGCAGCCGGACAAGAGAATGAAAGGGGAGACAGCCAGTCCCCCTTTCCACCAGCAGAGAGAGTGGCAGGGAGAGGAGCCTGCTAACCCCTCTCCCCAGCAGCAGTTTACCGTCCAGAGAGAGGAGCTTGTGACACCCTCTCTCCAGCGGCAGCCTAACCCACCAAGGGGAGATGTTAAGCCCCACATCTGTGCAGATGGGACCGTAGTCTCTGCACTTACAGCACAAGGGGTAGGGACGGTCGGTCCTGTCCCCCAACCACAGAGCGGTGTATCCAAAGGGGAGACAGTCAGTCTCCAGCAACCAGGCTCCAACCAGACTACTCCCGTGGTAGTGCTGGCACCGGGACAGAATACCGCTGGTCTCTGCCCACTCAGCAACCCACCAAGGCAGCCTACCAGTCCCCCACACAGCCGTGGTGAGGCACCTGAACCGGGACAAGATTCTCCCTCCCCCAGGTGTAGTAAACGTTTATTATGGGTGGGCTGCTCTGTTGTTTCTGTTTTGTGGGTGGGTTGCTGGACTAACCAGGGCACTGACCGGCAGGAGGTCAGGTACCCTGTTAGTCTAATTGGTAAAAGGGAGATTTGTGGCGAAACCAACTTCGCCACTGTGAACTGGAGAAGCCTGGTTGCTAGCCTCCTGCCCAGCAATTATGGCCCTGAGAGATTGGGCCCTTTAAGAACAGTGTTCGCCCATGTAATGACTATGGGAGAAGGATTGGCACTTACTAGAGGGCACTTCGGATGCAGCCGAAGTTGCCGAAGTGTCGAAGTTACCGAAGGTGTCGAAGTCGTCGAAGTGACCGGCATCGGACAAAGGACCACGTGGCGGCGGCCATTTTAACTCGAACACCGCCGACCCGTACCATCGACTGCACTTCGACACTTCGACTAAAGTCGAAGTACCGAACACACTTCGAACGGGACTTAGTCGTTTTTATACCAGGAAGGGACCGACCGCACAGCCCAAATCCATGGAACTATTTTGGGCAAGAAAAGGTGCTTGCGGTCGGTCATAAAAGGACTTCCGTGTAACTTTTTATTTACTGAAGGGATTGGTATGATTTTTGAGAGTGTTTATGTTTAAAGTATGCTGAGTCTGAATATGTGGTTTTTATGTGGATGTGATGTATGGTTTCAAAGTTATGAAAGTTGTGTAAAAGTATATTTTAAACTGTATGCATAATGGGATTATGTGTCACACTAAGGGGAGGGGATGTGTGGGAGGTAACCTCTGTGTCATTGGTTCTTTTATGCCTCCCCCTGGGTGTGGCCTGTATGTGTGAGTTGGAAATAAAAGCCAGGCTGGATGAGCCAGTCTGTTGTTGCTGTTTAACCCTGAAGCTGGAGTGTGTCTCTTTCTTGGGGGGAAAGGGGACTGTATGCCGACTGCCAGGAGTGTAAGCTGTTCGTATTGCTTTTCCTGTTCGGCTGCTTCCAGGGTTCGTGTGTCTGCTGTTCGAAAGTTGGTGAATTCGTGCAGTTTGGGAGTTCGGGAAGTTGGTGCTTATAGTAGCTGCTGGTCTATGGAAAAGGGGATTATCGCCTAAACTGGGTTTTATCCTCTTGTAAGCAAAACGGTCCGTTACACCAACAACCAATACCGTTCGCAGAACTCCCACAAATTACGCCATACCGTACCTTCGACATGTTCCGCCACATCCAGATCAAAAGCTTCCTCGAAACACCGGCAATTCAACAAGCAGGCACCAAAGCACTCACACCCTTTGAAAAACAATGCATACAATCCCCAACTCAAAAAGGCCAAATATCTGCGCTCCATGGCAACGAAGATCCTCCACACAAACATACCACTAGACCCGTGGACGTGGCTCCTATCCAAACCACTAACAAACACACCCAGGGGTCAAAACAAGTTAATAGTTAAAATCGCACTGGCCACAAGAAGAGCCATAGCTGAAAAATGGGGTAGCCCCGACACCCCATCACTCGACACGGTCCACCGCAAGATAAAAGAGACAATCAAAATAGATTAAATGTCCGCTCTGATCCATGACACGACCACACACTTCCATAGAATATGGGACCCATGGTTCTATGAATTCCCACTCCCCACCTAAAACATACACGGACACACCACACATAGAGAAGCTCTACGGGCACCCTACCATAGACCTCCAAAAGGCGCCACAAAAACACATAACCTAACCCAACTCCCCCGAACCACAACCACACAGGCACAACCCAAAGGACCCGAATGGACACAAGCCCGCCACAACACAGACAAACAACACGCTGTCACGTTCACAGTAAATGATGTGGAACACAACTGCAGATTTCTTTGGACTTTGATATTTTATTAAGACACTTAGATGGAACTGAGACTTCAGTTCCAGAATTACAGGTACTGTTTCTTTAAATAATAAACGGTTTGCTTCAGTTAGCAATGACAAGGTTCAGAATTAATTAGAGTCCGTGATTCTTGTTAACAGTTCAAATTATAAGAGATCGTATACATTGGAATTATCAGTAGCAAGACTGGTGCAGCAGAACTTAAATAGTACTTGTATTGAGGGATGCTGTAGCAGGCTTGCTGGACAACTTGATAGCAAACTTTAGTAAGTTGAAATAAAGACTTTCTGTAGCAAGACAGGTACAGCTGAACTTGAATAATACTTGATTTGAGGAAAGCTGTAGCAGCCTTGCTGGACAACTTGATAGCAGACTTTAGTAAGTTGAAATAAAGCTTTAGCATTGTTAGCTCTTATCTCAGAGACTGTAAGTTACTTAGCTTCTAGAAGTAGAGGGATTGTGTCCCCAGCTCTCCTCTGAGGCGGTTGCTTCAGTGAATGGTTGCAGAGAGTGCAGGCACTTGTCGGTGAAGAGGAGAGATGTTGGGGACTTGAATATTCCTCCAGTCCGGTCCAGTAGCATGTGGTCGTCTCAGCGAGGTATGTGAGCCGGTGAATTAGGTGCGGTACGCGTTTCAATAATCCAGCGTCTATCAGCTGGTGCGGTCGCATTAAATAGCAGACCGCGTCAATGGGGGTGTGGCTAAGCTCTGTCAAACCCGGAAGCATGAGGAGACATCGGGAGGCTTAAGGACTGACACACGCATTAAACCAACGGAGACTACTCAATCCCCCCAAACCGGGACACACTATAACAATCCCAAAACAAGGGAACCCAATCAAAGGTCCACGTAGCCTTAGGACAGGCAGACCCGCAAACACCACACAAGGGAACCGTGACACCACAGGACAAATGGAACCAACCCACAACCCAGGACAACACAGAACAGCCAGCACAAATATACGCACACATGGGAGACCCTAAAAGGACAGAGTCACACCGACCACGGTCCATGAACCCAGGGGCCCCACCTGACACCACGACACAAACAGACCGTGAACGACACAGCACAACAACAAAAGAAAATGTATGTGATAGTGTACCCTACCCCCCACCTTCTCTATTTTTGTACCCCACCCCCACCCCTAGATAATGACTACAACTGTATTAAAATGTAAAGCTTGGTAAACTGATTTGACAACACATGTCCGATACGCGACACATGCAATAACCAAGCTCCTCCCGAGCTCATCTTTATGTACCCCAATTCATACCACCTAATGTTATATTGAAACTTTAAAGCAACAATGTTGCCTTAGCATTCTGAAAGTACCCCCACTGCATAGTCTAACTCGAACACTTACTAACCTTACTTGGATACATTGGTACTACATGTTGAAATGACGGCAATGTAATGTATAATTCTGTCATGCATAATAATTTTCTGAAACGTGCAGTCTACTCGAAACCACATATGTAAGCATTTGAATAACTCACGCACTTATTGATACTGTTGTGGCATTGTTTGATGCTTTGTTATTTCTTGCACACACAAAATAAAGAATTTATAAAAAAAAAAAAAGTGCAGATCATCTTGTACCTTCATGAAGTTTCGGCTCATGTTTGGGGGATTGGAGCACTACACTCTGGGGATTGCTATAATCACTATACCCCCCAGGGTATAATCACTAAGCTCTGCTAAGAGCTTGTTCGTGTTCCTGCTCTCTGGAGGTCCACCTACTGGAAGCTGGACCCTGGTCTTGGGTCCAGAGTGGGTGGAGACGGCGATACCCCAACCAAGCTGCGGCGGTTCGTGGGGTCTGCAGTGGTTATGGTGTCAGGCAGAGTGCTTGGAGTCCTCGAAAGCACTAGGAGCATCCGTCAGCGGAAGATACCCGGTTGGGGTGCCAGCGGTTCCGTTACACCATTGTTCATTTATTTCCTGTCATATAATCAATTAATGTAATTATAACTTTACAATAAGTATATATTGTTTGGCAGTACCACCATATGTGTAAAAAGGTGCCCTTATCAATAGATGTATTTGGATATATAAGTAAAAGTGTTTGGAGTAGAGAAATTGAGTAGAAATATAGAATAGTTCTGGTTAGCAAAGAAGTTTAACTAAGTCCCAGAAATTAGTTGAATAGACAGAGTGTTAGAGTGGTATTCCTTGGGCTGGTCTGATCTAATGATGCTTTGATGATCTCCTGAAACCCCAATTTCTTTAAAGAATTGCTTATCTTGAATTTCTTTACGTCACCAATTTAAAGTGACCAATGGGAATAGGTGGGTGTACCTTCTTCTAATGATAATCCTATAGACATTCATCAGTAGATTGTGTTGTTGCATCACAATACATTTTCATTACATATTCCAACTACCACTTTATCTAAAGGGTTAATTTAATTTCATGATGCAAATTATGTCAAAAATGTCTTATCTTTATGGGCAATCCATCATTAATGAATGTCATACTTCAAGGGAATAGTGGTCCTTTTTGGTAGACCACCAGTCTCCTTTTTGTGCCATAAAGTTTATTTTTAAAGCATCTTGACTTTGGTTCAACTCACTCTTGCAATGGGGTCTTATTGAAGTCCCATTGAATTTGAAATGTAAAATAAATTACTGGTAGGGAGTATCTCTTCTTGACTCTAATTGGTCTGGTTTTCTCACACTGTCTTATTGTATGAGCTAAGTATGTCTGTACTATTATATGTGACAACGCATAATATATACATGTCTTTTGCACACATTCAGCTAATATTAGTTTTAATAATAATGAAATGTATTCATTAGGTTCTCTCTACGAATGTATTAAAATTATTATTGCAGATACTATTTGTATATAATTAAACATAATTATATGGTTAGTATATATAGATATGTATCTCTTGGCTGGGCTCTCAACCCCCCTTGTTCCAAATACTTTGGTTTCCAAAACTTAGTTCTAAGTGTCATATGCCTTATCTATAATCACTGTTTGCATTAGCCACATTCCGATCAGTTTGGTCATGCAGTGAATGGAGTAAGAAAAAAAATAAATATGTCTGTGCATCTTTTACCTTCTGTTACAAGATGGAGTCACATACGTTACAGTATACATTTTTAATTTTAATCCACAATATCTCGGACAGTATGCATTCGTTTGTGCCCATTTGGCACTTTACATTACTTCACCGATTTCCACTTGCTGGCTAATTTGTTTACATTCATTCTTTTGTAATTTCTGCACATTGGCGGTACATTTGCTGTTTCTAATTCGGATTTGTGTGTTTCAATATTCGCCCCATGGTCTTCTGTATTGATGTTGCAAACACAACATTTTCGGTTCGCGAACGGCGAACGCGAACTTCCGCAAATGCGAACCGCCATAGACTTCAATGGGCAGGCGAATTTTAAAACACACAGGGACTCTTTCTGGCCACAATAGTGATGGAAAAGTTGTTTCAAGGGGACTAACACCTGGACTGTGGCATGCCGGAGGGTGATCCATGGCAAAACTCCCATGGAAAATTACACAGTTGATGCAGAGTCTGGTTTTAATCCATAAAGGGCATAAATCACCTAACATTCCTAAATCACAACGGATATTGATTGACACCTGACATATGACATATTGACACCTTGACATATGGATTGACACCTGTCCTCAGAGACCCTGATACACATTGACACAGAGCAGAGGGGGGGGGGGACCAACTGTATGATCAGGTAGTGTAAGACTATTATTTTCAGTTTAATCCCTGTTACGAGTAGAGGACTATTTCCTTGTTTTGCCAAACCCCTTCCAAGATGGGAAAAGTGGTATGAGTGGAAGAAACAAGGAAATGTGGTGAGGTGGTGGTGCCAGCCCTCAGTGCATATATAATAATATATATAAAAATAAATAAAATGATCAATATTAACTCCCCACCCCCCTTTTTCTAAAGGCAGTGAATCATGGGGCTTCTGGGGGCGTCCGTAGCATGCCGCATCATAAGGGGCAGGCTGGGGTCGTCCAATCACAGCTTTCCCCATTAGCAATTTTATCCCAAGCGTGTTCCCCATTTCTCTGATTAGTGTGGATCTGCCTCCCTCTCTTCACTTGTGTTTTAGTGAGAAAGGGAGAGAGATCTGTGGTTTAGCTAGAGAGATTTAGGTATTTATAGGTAGGGATTTGTAAAATCTTGAGACCCAAAGGCTCTTTTCAGAGCCATTAACCCCTGTCTTGCCAGTGATCACTATAATCACTGGCTCTTGCACAGCAGCACGTTTCTGCTGTTTGTGCCTTGTTTTTTTTTTGTTAGGGGTTAATTTTTTGTGATCTTTTTTTCTTTTTTGAGACCCAAAAGCTCTTTTCAGAACGATTAACCCCTGTCCTGCCAGTGATCACTATACAGATCACATGCTCTTGCACAGCAGCACTTATTTTGCTGTCTGTTAATTTTTTAAATTCTTTATTTTTATTGCTCATCGATGTAACTTACATGCGTGTGGTGCCATGACGGCAGCAACATACATTGTGTCATGACATATGGGTATTCTGCACTTTTTTTAAAAAAAAAAAAGTATATTAAAACAAGCTTAACTTTCGATCTAAACGTAAGATCTGAGTTATTACAGATGATAATTGTAAATGAGACAAACAAAATCGACCTATCCATTGCTTATGTCAGTAGATGTGTAGTAGTCGTCCGATGGATGAATGGACAGAGTAGGTGAGAAAATAGTTAACTGACTAGGCTTGTCATACAGTCATCTGAGTGGGCGGTACAAATAAACCTCCGCTTCCTATGTGGCTTGACAGGACTATAATTAGATAAGTATAAGGTGTAGTATACATGCTTACTGTGAGTAGTTAATGCCCCTAGATGCGGTGTGGTGGAAGATTGTGTAATCTTTAGTGAAACAGATGCTTCGAAAATAAACATGAACTCCCTAAGAGGAGTAGAGTGTAATTCAGGTCTAGGGTAAGACTCATATGTTACTAGTGAAGCCCCACGGGACCCCCTGCAGTATAAGTGGTTAACTGACAGGCTATGTGATGGCATGAATGGTGTGTGCGGTACAGCAATATACAGGTGTGTAAGGCATACTGTGAGATTGCTAGCTATGTAAGAGTGGTCAAACAGTGAACATTTCTGTACAATTCTGCGTTGGTAATGAGTCTCTGTTTAGAGGGCTGCAATCTGACAAATCTAGCGTCCATTGTAGCAGAGGCTTTGAGCGAGTACCTCCGTGGTTCTTGCCGTGTGGGTCCACTTTTAGCCTATACCCAGCGCAGGGAAAGATATTGGAGGTGCGTGAGGGTCTCGCTGGGGCACAGCAGAGTGGAGCGCCGCTGGTTCCTGTTGCTGGCTCGGTAGCCTGTCGTAGTAGATGCCTACTCTGGTGAGGTAGGTGAGTGGTGTTCCCATCTGGTATCCTGGTGTCCTCTTTGGTTTCGAACTGCTTCTGAACTGTTAGTCGCCGTGACTACCGATGCTGCAGGGGTTAACGGTCTCAGTTGCTCGTCCCGCCGGGTCTTTCCAGGAGTGTGTACATTTTCACCACTCCGGTCGGTCTCGCGTCCACGAGCGGGAGCTGGAAAGATGGTGTGCTCCGCCTTTGGAGGAGGTTTCTGCAGCTGTGTTCGTGGACCGTGTCTCAGGGTCTTTCCCCTCCGCCTTGGGTGCTTGGGGCGGGCTTTGGGCCATTTGGGGTGTGAGCTAGTGTCTGGTGAGTTGGTCGTCCGCCACCACTGTTGCACGTTGCCGGGGGCCCTGGACTTGCATCGCTGCTTGTTTGCTGGTGGGATATGAGGGTCAGGAGGTGTATTCTTTCTCCCCTGCTCCCTGTGAGACTGAGCCCCTCTGACCTGTAGCATCCGCCAGAAATTGTTGAACAGCTTATCTAGCCGTTCCTCTAGTGTGGCGTGCAGGCCTCGTGTCGCCTTCGTAGGTGCTTCCGCCGCCATCTTTAGTTCAGTGGCAGAGTTGGGCCTTGGAACGGCTGGGTTATGCGGTGTTTCAGCTTGCCAGGGGTTAGTTGCTGGTGCCGGGATATCCCTCACCGGCAGGGGGGGGGGAGAGTAAGGCTCGTGGGTGTTCCTCCGTAGCAATAGAGTCTGCTTCCTTGGTGCTCCAGGCTGGGTGATCGGCCGCCTCACCCGCGCCCTCGCTTCCACTTAGGTCGTAAAACAGGCTGGTTGGTGCTGCAGTAGGCCCCAGTGATGCAACCCGCGTTCCTGGTAACTCAGAATTTTGTGAGTAGGGTCGGTGCGATCTCCCTTGCATCCCCAACGTGGGTGGTGCAATTTTGGGGGATTTGGATGCTTAAGAGTCGGGTTAATTTCGATTGTATTAAGGAATTAGACGGGAGCTCATGCTGCACGCATCTGAACAGTTCCACAGCCAGGCTCCGCCCCCCGTCTGTTAATTTTTTCAGGGGTTGATTTTTTTTTTTGTGACAGGTCACTAAGTAAAGTGATTGTGATCATGTACATGGATCACGGAAGTCAACCAGCGCTGAGCAGTCATATGCCACCCTTGCGCTAGAGTCTGACACGTCTATGTCAGACTTTGACCCTGATTTTGACCCTGCCAGGTGCTCAGATACATCATCACTAGATACAGTGTCTACTGCTAGTGATGTATCTGGTGATGTTGTATCTGTGCCTGCTCAGCCCTCCATCCGCTCCTACTGGAGCAGTAGCCCCATCTGCTCTACCCCCATTTACTCCCAACAGGGCTGCCACCATACATGGGCCCCTAATTCAGCTCAGGGTCTGGGGCCCCTGGGGCCCGCCTCCAAATACCACCCACTGGGTCCACACACAGACACAAACGCACACACTGATACAAAAGGACACACAAACAGACACACATACTGAAACAGACATACACGCATACAGGCATACATACTGACACACACATACTGAGACATACACACAGGCATACATAGTGACAGACAGGGGCAGACTGAGAACCCTCAGGGCCCCCGGGCAAAATAAATCTCAAGGGCCCCCTTACAGGCCCCACCCATACTCCGCAGCAAGCGCCACCCATGCCCCGCCTCCATGCACCGCCTCCAGCCACACCCTACACAATCTTTTGACACAAGGAACAAAAGTGCAATAATCCCTTCGAGGCCCCAGTAGAGACTACAATTGAGGGCTAATGGGCCATGGAGGGGGGTCTTTCTAGCAGAGGCTATCTCAGTGTCCTTTAGAGAGTGTGTTAGAAAGAATCCCCTCCAGGCCCTATTAGAGACTACAATGGAGTTTCATAGGCTTGGAAGTGGGTCTTTCTAACAGAGGCCAACTCAGTGTCCCTGCTGGAAACAGTCGCCTCCAGGCCCCAGTAGAGACTACAATTGAGGGCTAATGGGCCATGAAGGGGGGGAACATTCTAGCAGAGGCTATCTCAGTGTCCTTTAGAGAGTGTGTTAGAAAGAATTTCCTCCAGGTCCCATTAGAGACTACAATGGAGTCTAATGGGGCCTGGAGGGGGGTCTCTCCAACACTCTGGTTCCTATTCACAATATAGCAACACAACATAGCTCGCTGATACCTAGGCCAAGCTGATACCTAGGTCTCTTACCTTAATTACTGTTGCAGTCTGTGGGCTTGCTGGAAGGCTGTGGGCTTACTGGCTGCGGCTGGCAGGCTGTGGGCTTGCTGGCAGTCTGTGGGCTTGCTGGAAGGCTGTGGGCTTACTGGCTGCGGCTGGCAGGCTGTGGGCTTGCTGGCAGGCTGTGGGCTTGCTGGCTACTGCCGGCAGGCTGTGGGCTTGCTGGCTGCGGCTGACAGGCTGTGGGCTTGCTGGCTGCAGCTGGCAGGCTGTGGGCTTGCTGGCTGCGGCTGGCAGGCTGTTGGCTTGCTGGCTGCGGCTGGCAGGCTGTTGGCTTGCTGGCTGTGGCTTCCTGGCTGGCAGGCTATGGCTTTGAACTGGCAAAGATTGGCAGAGTACACACTGTAGGCCTGACACACAGACGCTTGCAGAAAACTAACTGCTATTCAATCTATTACAGTGAAAAAATATATATATATTTTAAATGCAAGCTATTGTGACACCAGATATGAGTGGCACTTTGAACTGGCAAAGATTGGCAGAGTACACACTGTAGGCCTGACACACAGACGCTTGCAGAAAACTAACTGCTATTCAATCTATTACAGTGAAAAAAAAAATATATTTTTTTAAATGCAAGCTATTGTGACACCAGATATGAGTGGCACTTTGAACTGGCAAAGATTGGCAGAGTACACGCTGTATGTCTGACACACAGACGCTTGTAGAAAACTAACTGCTATTCAATCTATTACAGTGATTTTTTTTTTTTAAATGCAAGCTATTGTGACACCAGATATGAGTGGCACTTAAAACTGGCAAAGGTTGGCAGAGTACACGCTATAGGCCTGACACACAGACTCTTGCAGAAAACTAACTGCTATTCAATCTATTACAGTGAAAAAAGTTTTTAGGTTTTAAATGCACGCTATTGTGACACCAGATATGAGTGGCAATGTGCACTGGCAAAGGTTGGCAGAGTACACGCTGTAGACCTGACACACCCGCTTGGAGACAACTAACTGCTATTCAATCTATAACAGTGAAAAAAGTTTTTGGGTTTTTAAATGCACGCTATTTTGACACCAGATAAGAGTGGCACTTTGAACTGGCAAAGGTTGGCAGAGTACACGCTGTAGGCCTGACACACAGACGCTTGCAGAAAACTAACTGCTATTCAATCTATTACAGTGAAAAAAAATATATATTGTTTAAATGCAAGCTATTGTGACACCAGATATGAGTGGCACTTTGAACTGGCAAAGGTTGGCAGAGTACACGCTGTAGGCCTGACACACAGACGCTTGCAGAAAACTAACTGCTATTCAATCTATTACGGGCAAAAAAGTTTTGGGGTTTTAAATGCACGCTATTGTGACACCAGATATGAGTGGCAATGTGCACTGGCAAAGGTTGGCAGAGTACACGCTGTAGGCCTGACACACCCGCTTGGAGACAACTAACTGCTATTCAATCTATAACAGTGAAAACTGTTTTTTTGGTTTTAAATGCACGCTATTGTGACACCAGATATGAGTTGCAATGTGCACTGGCAAAGGTTGGCAGAGTACAAGTTGTAGGCCTGACACACAGACGGTTGCAGACAACTAACTGCTATTCAATCTATAACAGTGAAAAAAGTTTTTGGGTTTTTAAATGCACGCTATTGTGACACCAGATAAGAGTGTCACTTTGATCTGGCAAAGGTTGGCAGAGTACACGTTGTAGGGTCTCACATGCCACTGCCACATGTTTTTATGGTACTTTAATTGTCACAGAGAGGCCATCACCCTGCCATTTTGCAAAGTGGCCACAAACCCCCTCGAGCCAAATCATAGATAGAGCCTCTCAATGCTACTTGGCAACTAGCAGGGCCTCACTTGTCATGGGGTGCCGGCACTAGCTAGCAAGCTAGTTCTGTGCATTGTTAATAGGAGTAGTCCCAGAAGATTAGAAGTTTGCGAATGTTGTGCCCATTCACAATAAAGGTAGTAGCAGGATTTAGGCAACTTTAGGCCAGTAAGCCATACTTCAGTTGCAGGGAAAGTAATAGAAACCATGTTAAAGGATAGGATTGTTGAACATCTAAAATCCCATAGATTCAGAGATCAGAGACAACATGGGTTTACTTCAGGGAGATAATGCCAAACTAATCTTATTGATTTTTTTGATTGGGTAGCTACAATAATAAATCAGGGTGGTGCAGTAGACATTACTTACCAAGTAAGGCTTTTGACACTGTTGCACATAGAAGTCTTAGCAATAAACTGCAATCTTTAAGTTTGGATTCCAATATTAAGAAAACTATACAAAATACCCCCACTATATGCTAAAACAAACCAGAAAACCTACTGAATGGTGCCAGTGGCGTCGCTAGGGGGGGCCAGAGGGGGCCATGGCCCCCCCTACATCATGCTGTGCCCCCCCTTGGGCCCCCCCAAATGCCAGCAACGTGCCCCTCCCCCCCGAAAATAGTGCAGCTGCCATCTGTGGACCTACCTCATTAGGGGCTCGGTTGGGTGCTGCAGCCCTTTGGCAGACCGGGCCCCTTTAAAGTTGCAGGGAGTGCTGGGAGGAAGTGACTGTTACTTCCTCCCAGCTTACAGACCGCGCGGGCTGAGAACACCCAGGATGCAGGCAGCTGAGAGAGAAGGAGGAAGGAGGAGAGCCAGCCCCAAAAAGTCACCTCCCTGCAACCAAAAGGTATGGAAGGGGCAGGGTGGGTGGTTAACATTATGGAAGCTGCAAATTGTGTGTGTGCCAGTGTGTATGTTTAGGTATGTGTACATCTGTGTGTATCTGTGAATGTCTGTGTGGATGTGTGTGTGTGTCTGTGTGTATCTGTATCTGTGAGTGTCAGTGTGTATGTGTGTGTGTCTGTGTATATCTGTATCTGTGATTGTATCTGTGAGTGTCAGTGTGTCAGTGTGTGTATCTGTGAGTGTCAGTGTGTATCTGTGAGTGTCTGTGTGTATCTGTATCTTTTTACCCCGCTCTAGCCCACCACCAGTGCCACTCCCGAGAATTGGTTCTGGATCCGCCACTGCTCGGCTGTCTGTGTGTGTGTGTGTGAGTGTGTGTGTGTGTATGGACTCAGCAGTCTGTGTGTGTGTGGGCTCAGCAGTCTGTGTGTGTGTGTATGGACTCAGCAGTCTGTGTGTGTATGGACTTAGCAGTCTGTGTGTGTGTGTGTGTATGGACTCAGCAGTCTGTGTGTGTGTGTATGGACTCAGCAGTCTGTGTGTGTGTGTATGGACTCAGCAGTCTGTGTGTGTGTGTATGGACTCAGCAGTGTGCTTGTATGTATGGACTCAGCAGTCTGTGTGTCTGTGTGTGTGTGTGTGTGTATGGTCAGCAGTCTGTCTCTCTGTGTGTGTAAGGACTCAGCAGTCTGTGTGTGTGTGTATGGACTGTATCAAGGGAAATGTGTTTGTTTTTTAATAATCCTTGGTGGAAAATAATGAATTATCCACCAGGGATTATAAAAAAAAATTGTGTCGGGGGCAGGGCTTAACATGCAGCAGGGGCGGGGTCAAACTGTGGTGAGGGTGGGGTTAAATGTGCCCCCCTATATGGAGGTACTGGTGCTTCAGTCTTGAATATGGATCTTCATAGACATGGAATAAACATAAAAGAAATATAGTGCAGATGGAATGTACAAACACATTTATTATTAAAAGTGCACTTGCAGGGTAGATTCTTCATCTCCAGGCTTCTCTGCCTGCTGCCTGATGACAGCACCTCTAATCCTCGATCCCCCTGGCCAGATCCGACCTATACATATGGAATAGTTTCCTCCTCAATGCATCTCCATTTTCATTCCCTCATTGTAACAAATCACTGGTGTCATGTTCAGTGCTGGAACTCAGGTGCAGTAACAGCTCTCCTTTACAAGAACGATCTACAGAGATCCTCAGGTTGAGAACAGGATTCTGTTAATTCAGTGATGGCATGGGGGCTTTAATAAAAATAACAAAAAAAATCCAACGCAAAGGTATCCGAAGAAGGGTCAGACAGAAATCAGAGTCAGACGGTCCAGAGGTCAGGGCAGGTGGTAATCAGCTAAATTCAGAGAGCAGGCAAAGTCAGGAAACCAGTAAGGGTAGGAAACACAAGGAAACAAACGCTAGGATTCTTGAGGCAGGCAACAAAACAACGAAGCACAAACTGAAGGGTGTGCTCTGCTTCTAAAGGAGTGTCTCAATCACATAACCTGGTCTCATCTGTAGGAGGGGTTACCTGAGATCAATGTGGCTGACTGTGGGACTCAGCACCACCTTGGATGCATCATTGTCCTGGCTCAGCCCCTCAGCCACACCTCCTCCAGCCTCTAACCTGCAGACCAGTTTCCTCATGCAGTGGCTGGCATCTTGGAATGCTGGAGCAATCACTCTGTGTTTCCTTGCTTTGAAACGAGGTACACAAGATGCAGACTGGAGTGCAGAAGCCACAGGCGCTATAACCATAGCAAGCTCCTGAGGAAGTCTCCTGAAACGAAATGCGCCGAGCAGCAGTAAGGCGAGGTGAAAGAATGAGTCCAGAAGTCAAGCAGCAACAGTGGAGTTCTGACCTTTGGGCCTATAGAACAATTTCCATCGTGGACTGAACTGCACCTATAGGACACGGTGGGACTTTTGCCTTAATTTAATATTATGTGCCACTTCTCTATGTGAGTGTGTTTGATACTCTATATACATTTTATGTTTATTACGGTGTCATTTTTATGTTTTTTCTCTTTTTATGAGATTTCCACATTCCAGCTGGTAATTATAAATATACTGTAGTGATTGTGGCATCCTGGTTCCTTTTATTTTTCTCTTTTCTGTGATTTAGAGGGTTGGGAGTGACCCTATATTCAGAGGCTGCCTGCACATATCCGCACTTGAACCCCCACTCACCAGTTGTTTGTATATACTATAACCGCTGCAGACTGACCTCCAGTGCATTGCGGATGCCCTGGGAAAGGTGAGTACCGTCAGCGAATGTGAAACTCTATGACTGACATCTCACCTGTAACCTAACACGATAGGGGTCATCTTTGGTCCGGCAAGGCAGTCAAATGTTTCTCCAACAACTTGATGGCAACTTGGTGGCATGCAAGATAATCAATGAAGGGCGCTCTTCTTCTTTGACCACCATCCGGTTGCTCTGAAAATTGACTTGGCTTACCGAAAGTTGCAGTTTTACCTTATATGTGAATACACCCCAGGAGTGGCTAAAACTGAAGCTGATGTCTTGTCCCGATCTTATTTTCAAGAGTTTTTAGAGATCCATTCCACTGCCAACAAGCACTTGTCCAGAACTCCTGTATTTCAAGAGCTGGTTATGGATTAACCAATTTGATGACCAATGCTCGGTCACTTTCCGGTACCGCTCTATCGGACAATACCAAAACAGAAGGAGATAGTTCTGGTGTACCTAATGTACCACACAGGAGAGAGGGAGATAGACTAGCACTAGGCTGCTCAGTTAATGGAACACATAGGGATCACTAAAAACCTATGAAAAAGAATGACTAAATAAAAAACAATCTGAACAAGTGTAGACTCCAGGAGCTAGCTAAGTGACTGATGGCTAGAGCAAAACAAACCAGGAGATGCTGTACCTTTAAATGGCTAATAGGTGCGATATCTCTTTAAATCATGAGAACATAGTATAGAAATACAGAGTAGACTCAACTGCAAATAGATATAGAAAAGAGAATCTATACCAAAAAATATTAATAATAATAAAATAAAAACAATAAAGAAGAGACTCAAATAGGATGAGAGTAATTTGAGTCTCTAATTCTTAACTGGATATGTGGCAAAAAATGCGAGGAATAAGTGACTGAGTCCTCAATCAATGAGGGTGGATGATACTTTCTTAAATCATATACTTTGTATCAGTAAAGCTGGAAAGTAACTCTACAGTAAGTGCTGCAGTACAAGAAACTGCAGACTAGGCAATAATATTATTGTATATCGCTAATGGACTGAAGCAGAAAACTGGATGTGATTGTAAAAAAAAGTACCAGTTTATTCCATATGTTAAAAATATTAAAAATATTAAAAATACAGGTAGAGAATAAATCAGAGATGCATTCCCAGACTATAGTGCCACAAATTGATTGCAAGGACCTTCGGATAAGTTCGGATGGATATAGATTGAAATAATCCGTATTCTGGCTGCCGGTGAGGACAGCGTTCATCTGCAAGCACGTACCGAACTGGAGCCTCACTTCAGAGGACGTGCAGAGCAGACCGCTCCGGTTGTGGTAGTTTCCAAACGGGTCCTGCGTTCAAAGATAGGCTGCTGTTGTGACTGCTGGTAGCTGTGTCTGATCCTGTATGCGTCTATGGACGTCTGTCTAACGTGTTTCGTAGGGGATAAGCCCTACTTCATCAGAGACATAATGCTGTCCATTGCTTCAGTGTTCATTTATATACATATTGCCTTAATTACCAATAATACAATTATACTTTTGATACATAAATGACATGTATAAGAATGCATTACAAACGGAATTAAATAAACAAGATGAAATAAAAACGATGTTGAAAACAGTAATATAAAACAATCTCCACATGATTATAGGGGGTAGATAAAACAATGATAGGGAATACATAAACACATTCCATGAGATACTTCATAGAGGAATGGCTTGTCTAATGCTGGATATCAATTAAAAAATATATTCATAAATAAATCAATCGATAAATAGATTAAATGAAAAAATCTTCAGGGTTAGTTGATCCATTAAGTAAATGGCTCACAATATAGGACCACAATAAAGGAATCACAGATGTATAAAATAGAGAAAACATCTATGTAGGGAGAAAATAAATAAATATGTGCAGAAGCCAGGGGAGAGTAATGGATAAAGAATATATCAGAATAACAGAATGATAGTACAAAGAGGTTAGGTGTACATAATTAATTTCATCCATTCTGAAATAAAGCAGAAGAGAAATTAGTATTCAAATTAATTCATATATTGTTATATTATATGAGTGATGTGAAGGGAATATTTCTTTTTAAAATGCTGCTTATGTGCAGAATATGTGCTAATCTGAAATATAGTGCACTAATAAATGAAGAGGATGTGAAAAAAAAAGAAATTCTTTAAAAAATGTTTTTTTTATAAAAAGGCATTTACCTCAAAATCTAAATTTAGTCCTTTAGGGACTAAAGCCTCTAACTTAAAAATCCATTTGACTTCTGTTTGGTCTAAAACCTCATCGATACTTCCTCCTCTCCAATTTATCTTTACTTTCTCAATAGACATAAATTTGAGTCCTGTGGGGTCTCCCCCATGAGTTTCTTTAAAGTGCTTGAAGAGATTATGTGTTAGGAGTCCCTTCTTAATATTTCTGATATGTTCTGCGATGCGTATTTTAAGTGATCTTTTTGTACGTCCAACATACTGTTGGGAGCATGGACATGTTATTAGATATATGACTCCCAACGTGGTACAGTCCATATTAGTCTTGATGTCATATTCTTCTTGAGTGGTGAAGGATTTGAATTTGGTAATGGAGTCTTCTAAAGATGGATTGTTCCTACATGCTAAACATTTCTTGCATCTAGTGAAACCATGAGATGTATCTTGATCCGAGTTGGCATTCACAGTTTTAATGGTAGGTGCTAGCATAAGTTGTAGGTTAGATGCCCTGGTGAAGATGATCTGAGGTTGATTGTCTAGAAGTTTTGATAATGTTGCATCGTTCTTGAGGATCCCCCAGTGTTTTCTCAATATCTTCTGTATCATATGAGATTGATGATTGTACTTGGTAATAAAAGTGGGTGCTGAGTTGAACGATTCTGCAGTACTTGGTTTCTTACATAAAGTGTCTTCTCTTGGAGTAGTTAATGTTATATCCATAGATTTTTCCAATAGTGTTGAATGATACCCTTTATTCAGAAATCTCTGTTTCATTTCTTCCATTTGTGACTTACACACCTCATAGTTCGAACAATTGCGTCTTACCCTCCTAAACTGATTTTGGGGTATGTTCCTTAACCATGTAGATTTATGATGGCTATTAAAAGGAATAAAACTATTACAGTCAACGTTTTTCTTAAAAGTCTTGATGTTGATTTGTCCCTCTTCGATGTAGATATCCAGGTCTAAAAACTCGATGTGTTCCTTGGAGTGGTTAAAAGTAAAATTCAAATGATAGGGATTATTGTTAAGATATAACTTAAAATGCTCAAGAGATTCAAGATCTCCCTTCCATATAAAAAAGCAATCATCGATGTATCTCTGCCATAGGGACAGATTTGCGCCAAATGGGCAATGGGTCCATATGAATTCCTCTTCCCATTTGCCCATAAATAGATTAGCGTAACTTGGCGCAAATCGTGTCCCATGGCAATACCTTCAATCTGTAAATAAAAGAAATCGTCACACCAGAAGTAGTTGTGTGTAAGGATAAAAATAATACACTGGATGAGAAAATCGATAAGGTCATTTTTCAATTCTGAATACTTTGATAGAGAAAACTGGGTCACCTCACATCCTTGGAGGTGTTCAATTATTGTGTAAAGAGAGGTAACGTCGGCAGTAACTAAAATCATCTCCTTTTCCCACTTAAACCCAGATAAAATGTTTAAAATTTGAGTAGCGTCTCTGAGGTAGGATTTTAAACAGGAGAGTAGACGCTGTAGGTATTGATCAACATATTCAGAAAGATTTGCAGTAAGGGATCCAATTCCCGATACAATTGGCCTTCCAGGGGGTTTCACCAGTCTTTTATGTATCTTTGGTAGATGGTAAAATATCGGTATCCTTGGGTGCTGGACATATAGGTATTTATATTCCCTTTCATTCAAGATCCCTCTCTCTTTTCCGAAATTCAATATTTCCTTGAGTTCATCTTGATATTGGGTAGTAGGATCACCTTTCAATTGCAGGTAGGTGCTGGTATCTCCCAATAGTCTCTGATTTTCTTCTATATAGTCACTGGTGTTCAAGACGACTAGTCCGCCCCCTTTGTCTGCTGCTTTTATTGTGATATCCTCAGATCTCATGAGTTGTTTAAGGGCATTCCTTTCTTTTCTAGTTAAATTGTCTTTCGTGATCTTCTTAGTAATTTATTTCTAAAGTCCTTCTCAACCATTTTCTCAAATACTCTAATGGAGTCATTCTTCATATGTTGTGGGTAGAAGGTGGAGGTAGGATGTAGTTCAGTATGTGTGTAATCCTGATCCGCCTCCTGTTGTATCCTGTTTTTTTCCATGAAGAATTTTTTGATTGAGATCTTCCGTATAAATTTATGTAGGTCTATGCAGATATTGAAATCCGAATTTTGGGATGTGGGAGCAAACTTGAGACCTTTTTTAAGAGTGATGTTTCATCAGAGGAGCCCCCACCCGCCGGTGGGGGGCTATTTTTTTTTTTTAAAACACTGAGCAGCCACAGGCTGCTCACTGTTTACTAGACATGCCCCTTCTCGCGGTATAGTGAGTAGGGGCAAAATTTACTAATACTAAGTCATTTTTACTTAGTATTAGTAAATTTGTCTGAAAGACCAATTTAGGTCTTTCAGCCTTTTGGTTGATAACTCCCTAATACCGTGGGAATTAGGGAGTGTAATGGACGCCTTCCGTTGACGGATGCTCCTAGAGCTTCCTGAGGACACCACACACTGCAGACGACACCACAACCACCGCAGACTCCACAACCACCGTAGCTTAACTGGAGCCGCGCCGTCTTCCTTCCACCCTGAATGAACCTCCAGCATTCAGGACCGTGTAGGAAAGACCTCTCCTCCAAGGAGAGCGTAACAGGAAAAAAGAGTGTGATATAGCAGTTCCCTCCAATAACGAGACAAGGCTACGTATTGAGGGTCAAGAAGAACTCTGCTTTTATGCAATTCTCCCCTGCAAGGGAGACGCCCACATCCAATTAAACATTACCCAATCACACAATGGTTACCTCCCACAGATTACCTCCCCTTAGCCTGAGAGGTAACCCAATTATAGCATACAATTTTAACATACATTTTTATAAATTTGGGTTTTTAAATGCACGCTATTGTGACACCAGATATGAGTGGCAATGTGCACTGGCAGAGGTTGGCAGAGTGCACGCTGTAGGCCTGACACCCGCTTAAAGACAACTAACTTCTATTCAATCTATAACAGTGAAAAAGGTTTTTGGGTTTTTAAATGCAATCTATTGTGACACCAGATATGAGTGGCACTGTGCACTAGCAGAGGTTGGCAGAGTAGACGCTGTAGGCCTTACACACCCACTTGAAGACAACTAACTGCTATTCAATCTATAACAGTGAAAAAAGTTTTTGGGTTTTAAATGCACGCTATTGTGACACCAGATATGAGCAGCACTGTGAACTGGCAAAGGTTGGCAGAGTACACGTTTTAGGCCTGACACACAGACGCTTGGAGACAACTAACTGCTATTCAATCTATTACAGTGAAAAAAGTGTTTTGGTTTTTAAATGCACGCTATTGTGAAACCAGTGAGTGAGTGGTGGCACTGGGCAAGTGGGTACAGTATATGCTGCGAGCCTGACACACACGCTTGCAGACAACCAACTGCTATTCAAACTATTACAGTGAAAAAAGTTTTTTTTTTTTAAATGCACGCTATTGTGACACCAGATATGAGTGGCACTGTGCACTGGCAGAGGTTGGCAGAGTACACGTGGTAGGCCTTACACACCCACTTGAAGACAACTAACTGCTATTCAATCTATAACAGTGAAAAAAGTTTTTTGGTTTTTAAATGCACGCTATTGTGAAACCAGTGAGTGAGTGGTGGCACTGGGCGAGTGGGTACAGTGTACGCTGCGAGCCTGACACACAAGCTTGCAGACAACTAACTGCTAATCAATCTATTACAGTGAAAAAAGTTTTTTTTTTTAAATGCACGCTATTGTGACACCAGATATGAGTGGCACTGTGCACTGGCAGAGGTTGGCAGAGTACACGTTGTAGGCCTGACACACAGACGCTTGGAGACAACTAACTGCTATTCAATCTATAACACGGAAAAAAGTTTTTTGGTTTTAAATGCACGCTATTGTGACACCAGATATGAGTTGCAATGTGCACTGGCAAAGGTTGGCAGAGTACACGTTGTAGGCCTGACACACAGACGCTTGCAGACAACTAACTGCTATTCAATCAATAACAGTGAAAAAAGTTTTTGGGTTTTTAAATGCACGCTATTGTGACACCAGATAAGAGTGGCACTTTGATCTGGCAAAGGTTGGCAGAGTACACATTGTAGGCCTGACACACACCCGCTTGGAGACAACTAACTGTTTTTGGGTTTTAAATGCACGCTATTGTGACACCAGATATGAGTGGCACTGTGAACTGGCAAATGTTGGCAGAGTACACGTTTTAGGCCTGACACACAGACGCTTGGAGACAACTAACTGCTATTCAATCTATAACAGTGAAAAAAGTGTTTTGGTTTTTAAATGCACGCTATTGTGAAACCAGTGAGTGAGTGGTGGCAATGGGCAAGTGGGTACAGTATACGCTGCGAGCCTGACACACACGCTTGCAGACAACTATCTGCTATTCAATCTATTACAGTGAAAAAAGTTTTTTTTTTAAATGCACGCTATTGTGACACCAGATAAGATTGGCACTTTGAACTGGCAAAGGTTGGCAGAGTACACGTTGTAGGCCTGACACACACACGCTTGGAGACAACTAACTGCTATTCAATCTATAACAGAGAAAAAAGTTTTTGGGTTTTTAAATGCACGCTATTGTGAAACCAGTGAGTGAGTGGTGGCACTGGGCAAGTGGGCACAATATACGCTGCAAGCCTGACACACACACTTGCAGACAACTAATTGCTATTCAATCTATTACAGTGAAAAAAGGTTTTGGGTTTTTAAATGCACGCTACTGTGACACCAGATAAGAGTGGCACTTTGAACTGGCAAAGGTTGACAGAATACACGTTGTAGGCCTGACACACAGACGCTTGGAGACAACTAACTGCTCATCAATCTATAACAGTGAAAAAAGTTTTTGGGTTTTAATTGCACGCTATTGTGACACCAGATAAGAGTGGCAATGTCCACTGGCAGAGGTTGGCAGAGTACATGCTGTAGGCCTGACACCCACTTAAAGACAACAAACTGCTATTCAATCTATAACAGTGAAAAAAGTTTTTGGGTTTTTAAATGCACGCTATTGTGAAACCAGTGAGTGAGTGGTGGCACTGGGCAAGTGGGTACAGTATACGCTGCGAGCCTGACACACACGCTTGCAGACAACTAACTGCTATTCAATCTATTACAGTGAAAAAAGTTTTTTTTTTAAATGCACGCTATTGTGACACCAGATATGAGTGGCACTGTGCACTGGCAGAGGTTGGCAGAGTAGACGTTGTAGGCCTGACACACAGACGCTTGGAGACAACTAACTGCTATTAAATCTATAACAGTGAAAAAAGTTTTTTGGTTTTAAATGCACGCTATTGTGAAACCAGATATGAGTTGCAATGTGCACTGGCAAAGGTTGGCAGACTACACGTTGAAGGCCTGACACACAGACGATTGCAGACAACTAACTGCTATTCAATCAATAACAGTGAAAAAAGTTTTTGCGTTTTTAAATGCACGCTATTGTGACACCAGATAAGAGTGGCACTTTGATCTGGCAAAGGTTAGCAGAGTACACGTTGTAGGCCTGACACACACCTGCTTGGAGACAACTAACTGCTATTCAATCTATAACGGTGAAAAAAGTTTTTGGGTTTTAAATGCACGCTATTGTGACACCAGATATGAGCAGCACTGTGAACTGGCAAAGGTTGGCAGAGTACACATTTTAGGCCTGACACACAGACGCTTGGAGACAACTAACTGCTATTCAATCTATTACAGTGAAAAAAATGTTTTGGTTTTTAAATGCACGCTATTGTGAAACCAGTGAGTGAGTGGTGGCACTGGGCAAGTGGGTACAGTATACGCTGCGAGCCTGACACACACGCTTGCAGACAACCAACTGCTATTCAAACTATTACAGTGAAAAAGTTGTTTTTTTTAAATGCACGCTATTGTCACACCAGATAAGATTGGCACTTTGAACTGGCAAAGGTTGGCAGAGTACACGTTGTAGGCCTGACAAACAGACGCTTGGAGACAACTAACTGCTTTTCAATCTATAACAGAGAAAAAAGTTTTTGGGTTTTTAAATGCACGCTATTGTGAAACCAGTGAGTGAGTGGTGGCACTGGGCAAGTGGGCACAGTATACGCTGCAAGCCTGACACACACACTTGCAGACAACTAACTGCTATTCAATCTATTACAGTGAAAAATGTTTTTGGGTTTTAATTGCAAGCTATTGTGACACCAGATATGAGTGGCAATGTGCACTGGCAGAGGTTGGCAGCGTACACGCTGTAGGCCTGACACCCACTTAAAGACAAATAACTGCTATTCAATCTATAACAGTGAAAAAAGTTTTTGGTTTTTTAAATGCACGCTATTGTGACACCAGATATGAATGGCACTGTGCACTGGCAGAGGTTGGCAGAGTAGACGCTGTAGGCCTGACACACACTTATGAAGGACACCGACTGCTATTATATTACAGTCAAAAAAGTTTTTTGGTTTTTAAATGCATGCTATTGTGACACCAGATAAGAGTGGCAATGTGCACTGGCAGAGGTTGGCAGAGTACACGCTGTAAGCCTGACACCCGCTTGAAGACAACTAACTGCTATTCAATCTATAACAGTGAAAAAAGTTTTGGGTTTTTAAATGCACGCTATTTTGACACCAGATATGAGTGGCAATGTGCACTGGCAAAGGTTGGCAGAGTACACGTTGTAGGCCTGACAAACACCCGCTTGGAGACAACTAACTGCTATTCAATCTATAACAGTGAAAAACATTTTTTGGTTTATAAATGCAAGCTATTGGGACACCAGATATGAGTGGCACTGTGCACTGGCAGAGGTTAGCAGAGTACATGCTGGAGGCCTGACACACCCGCTTGGAGACAACTAACTGCTATTCAATCTATAACAGTGAAAAAAGTTTTTTGGTTTTAAATGCACGCTATTGTGACACCAGATATGAGTTTCAATGTGCACTGGCAAAGGTTGGCAGAGTACACGTTGTTTCCTGACACACAGACGCTTGCAGACAACTAACTGCTATTCAATCTATAACAGTGAAAAAAGTTTTTGGGTTTTTAAATGCAAGCTATTGGGACACCAGATATGAGTGGCACTGTGCACTGGCAGAGGTTGGCAGAGTACATGCTGGAGGCCTGACACACCCGCTTGGAGACAACTAACTGCTATTCAATCTATAACAGTGAAAAAAGTTTTTTGGTTTTAAATGCACGCTATTGTGACACCAGATATGAGTTGCAATGTGCACTGGCAAAGGTTGGCAGAGTACACGTTGTAGGCCTGACACACAGACGCTTGCAGATAACTAACTGCTATTCAATCTATAACAGTGAAAAAAGTTTTTGGGTTTTTAAATGCACGCTATTGTGACACCAGATAAGAGTGGCACTTTGATCTGGCAAAGGTTGGCAGAGTACACATTGTAGGCCTGACACACACCCGCTTGGAGACAACTAACTGTTTTTGGGTTTTAAATGCACGCAATTGTGACACCAGATATGAGTGGCACTGTGAACTGGCAAATGTTGGCAGAGTACACGTTTTAGGCCTGACACACAGACGCTTGCAGACAACTAACTGCTATTCAATCAATAACAGTGAAAAAAGTTTTTGGGTTTTTAAATGCACGCTATTGTGACACCAGATAAGAGTGGCACTTTGATCTGGCAAAGGTTGGCAGAGTACACATTGTAGGCCTGACACACACCCGCTTGGAGACAACTAACTGTTTTTGGGTTTTAAATGCACGCTATTGTGACACCAGATATGAGTGGCACTGTGAACTGGCAAATGTTGGCAGAGTACACGTTTTAGGCCTGACACACAGACGCTTGGAGACAACTAACTGCTATTCAATCTATAACAGTGAAAAAAGTGTTTTGGTTTTTAAATGCACGCTATTGTGAAACCAGTGAGTGAGTGGTGGCAATGGGCAAGTGGGTACAGTATACGCTGCGAGCCTGACACACACGCTTGCAGACAACTATCTGCTATTCAATCTATTACAGTGAAAAAAGTTTTTTTTTTAAATGCACGCTATTGTGACACCAGATAAGATTGGCACTTTGAACTGGCAAAGGTTGGCAGAGTACACGTTGTAGGCCTGACACACACACGCTTGGAGACAACTAACTGCTATTCAATCTATAACAGAGAAAAAAGTTTTTGGTTTTTAAATGCACGCTATTGTGACACCAGATATGAGTGGCACTGTGCACTGGCAGAGGTTGGCAGAGTAGACGCTGTAGGCCTGACACACCCGCTTGAAGACAACTAACTGCTATTTAATCTATAACAGTAAAAAACGTTTTTTGGTTTTAAATGCATGCTATTGTGAAACCAGTGAGTGAGTGGTGGCACTGGGCAAGTGGGCACAGTATATGCTGCAAGCCTGACACACACACTTGCAGACAACTAACTGCTATTCAATCTATTACAGTGAAAAAAGTTTTTTTGTTTTTAAATGCACGCTACTGTGACACCAGATAAGAGTGGCACTTTGAACTGGCAAAGGTTGACAGAGTACACGTTGTAGGCCTGACACACAGACGCTTGGAGACAACTAACTGCTATTCAATCTATAACAGTGAAAAAAGTTTTTTGGTTTTAATTGCACGCTATTGTGACACCAGATATGAGTGGCAATGTGCACTGGCAGAGGTTGGCAGAGTACACGCTGTAGGCCTGACACCCACTTAAAGACAACTAACTGCTATTCAATCTATAACAGTGAAAAAAGTTTTGGGGTTTTTAAATGCACGCTATTGTGACACCAGATATGAGTAGCACTGTGCACTGGCAGAGGTTGGCAGAGTAGATGCTGTAGGCCTGACACACCCGCTTGAAGACAACTAACTGCTATTTAATCAATAACAGTGAAAAAAGTTTTTGGGTTTTTAAATGCACGCTATTGTGACTCCAGATATGAGTGGCAATGTGCACTGGCAAAGGTTGGCAGAATAGACGCTGTATGCCTGACACACACTTATGAAGGACACTGACTGCTATTATATTACAGTCAAAAAAGTTTTTGGGTTTTTAAATGCATGCTATTGTGACACCAGATAAGAGTGGCAATGTGCACTAGCAGAGGTTGGCAGAGTAGACTCTGTAGGCCTGACACACCCGCTTGAAGACAACTAACTGCTCTTCAATCTATAACAGTGAAAAAAGTTTTTGGGTTTTTAAATGCAATCTACTGCGACACCAGATAAGTGTGGCACTGTGCACTGGCAGAGGTTGGCAGAGTACACGCTGTAGGCCTGACACACACTTATGAAGGACACTGACTGCTATTATATTACAGTCAAAAACGTTTTTGGGTTTTTAAATGCATGCTATTGTGACACCAGATAAGAGTGGCAATGTGCACTCGAAGAGGTTGGCAGAGTAGACGCTGTAGGCCTGACACACCCGCTTGAAGACAACTAACTGCTCTTCAATCTATAATAGTGAAAAAAGTTTTTTGGTTTTTAAATGCAATCTATTGCGACACCAGATAAGAGTGGCACTGGCAGAGGTTGGCAGAGTACACGCTGTAGGCCTGACACACACTTATGAAAGACACTGACTGCTATTATGTTACAGTCAAAATAGTTTTTTGGTTTTTAAATGCATGCTATTGTGACACCAGATAAGAGTGGCAATGTGCACTAGCAGAGGTTGGCAGAGTAGACGCTCTAGGCCTGACACCCACTTAAAGACAACTAACTGCTATTCAATCTATAACAGTGAAAAAAGTTTTTGGGTTTTTAAATGCACGCTATTGTGACACCAGATATGAGTAGCACTGTGCACTGGCAAAGGTTGGCAGAGTACATGTTTTAGGCCTGACACACAGACGCTTGGAGACAACTAACTGCTATTCAATCTATTACAGTGAAAAAAGTGTTTTGGTTTTTAAATGCACGCTATTGTGAAACCAGTGAGTGAGTGGTGGCACTGGGCAAGTGGGTACAGTATATGCTGCGAGCCTGACACACACGCTTGCAGACAACCAACTGCTATTCAAACTATTACAGTGAAAAAAGTTTTTTTTTTTTAAATGCATGCTATTGTGACACCAGATATGAGTGGCACTGTGCACTGGCAGAGGTTGGCAGAGTACACGTGGTAGGCCTTACACACCCACTTGAAGACAACTAACTGCTATTCAATCTATAACAGTGAAAAAAGTTTTTTGGTTTTTAAATGCACGCTATTGTGAAACCAGTGAGTGAGTGGTGGCACTGGGCGAGTGGGTACAGTGTACGCTGCGAGCCTGACACACAAGCTTGCAGACAACTAACTGCTAATCAATCTATTACAGTGAAAAAAGTTTTTTTTTTTTAAATGCACGCTATTGTGACACCAGATATGAGTGGCACTGTGCACTGGCAGAGGTTGGCAGAGTACACGTTGTAGGCCTGACACACAGACGCTTGGAGACAACTAATTGCTATTCAATCTATAACACGGAAAAAAGTTTTTTGGTTTTAAATGCACGCTATTGTGACACCAGATATGAGTTGCAATGTGCACTGGCAAAGGTTGGCAGAGTACACGTTGTAGGCCTGACACACAGACGTTTGCAGACAACTAACTGCTATTCAATCAATAACAGTGAAAAAAGTTTTTGGGTTTTTAAATGCACGCTATTGTGACACCAGATAAGAGTGGCACTTTGATCTGGCAAAGGTTGGCAGAGTACACATTGTAGGCCTGACACAC
The DNA here is from genome assembly GCF_036172605.1 of Pelobates fuscus. NCBI lineage: Eukaryota > Metazoa > Chordata > Amphibia > Anura > Pelobatidae > Pelobates > Pelobates fuscus. The sequence goes on along the minus strand of NC_086326.1, from coordinate 118,570,028 downwards.
ACCCGCTTGGAGACAACTAACTGTTTTTGGGTTTTAAATGCACGCTATTGTGACACCAGATATGAGTGGCACTGTGAACTGGCAAATGTTGGCAGAGTACACGTTTTAGGCCTGACACACAGACGCTTGGAGACAACTAACTGCTATTCAATCTATAACAGTGAAAAAAGTGTTTTGGTTTTTAAATGCACGCTATTGTGAAACCAGTGAGTGAGTGGTGGCAATGGGCAAGTGGGTACAGTATACGCTGCGAGCCTGACACACACGCTTGCAGACAACTATCTGCTATTCAATCTATTACAGTGAAAAAAGTTTTTTTTTTAAATGCACGCTATTGTGACACCAGATAAGATTGGCACTTTGAACTGGCAAAGGTTGGCAGAGTACACGTTGTAGGCCTGACACACACACGCTTGGAGACAACTAACTGCTATTCAATCTATAACAGAGAAAAAAGTTTTTGGTTTTTAAATGCACGCTATTGTGACACCAGATATGAGTGGCACTGTGCACTGGCAGAGGTTGGCAGAGTAGACGCTGTAGGCCTGACACACCCGCTTGAAGACAACTAACTGCTATTTAATCTATAACAGTAAAAAAAGTTTTTTGGTTTTAAATGCATGCTATTGTGAAACCAGTGAGTGAGTGGTGGCACTGGGCAAGTGGGCACAGTATATGCTGCAAGCCTGACACACACACTTGCAGACAACTAACTGCTATTCAATCTATTACAGTGAAAAAAGTTTTTTTGTTTTTAAATGCACGCTACTGTGACACCAGATAAGAGTGGCACTTTGAACTGGCAAAGGTTGACAGAGTACACGTTGTAGGCCTGACACACAGACGCTTGGAGACAACTAACTGCTATTCAATCTATAACAGTGAAAAAAGTTTTTTGGTTTTAATTGCACGCTATTGTGACACCAGATATGAGTGGCAATGTGCACTGGCAGAGGTTGGCAGAGTACACGCTGTAGGCCTGACACCCACTTAAAGACAACTAACTGCTATTCAATCTATAACAGTGAAAAAAGTTTTGGGGTTTTTAAATGCACGCTATTGTGACACCAGATATGAGTAGCACTGTGCACTGGCAGAGGTTGGCAGAGTAGATGCTGTAGGCCTGACACACCCGCTTGAAGACAACTAACTGCTATTTAATCAATAACAGTGAAAAAAGTTTTTGGGTTTTTAAATGCACGCTATTGTGACTCCAGATATGAGTGGCAATGTGCACTGGCAAAGGTTGGCAGAATAGACGCTGTATGCCTGACACACACTTATGAAGGACACTGACTGCTATTATATTACAGTCAAAAAAGTTTTTGGGTTTTTAAATGCATGCTATTGTGACACCAGATAAGAGTGGCAATGTGCACTAGCAGAGGTTGGCAGAGTAGACTCTGTAGGCCTGACACACCCGCTTGAAGACAACTAACTGCTATTCAATCTATAACAGTGAAAAAAGTTTTTGGGTTTTTAAATGCAATCTACTGCGACACCAGATATGAGTTGCAATGTGCACTGGCAAAGGTTGGCAGAGTACACGTTGTAGGCCTGACACACAGACGCTTGCAGACAACTAACTGCTATTCAATCAATAACAGTGAAAAAAGTTTTTGGGTTTTTAAATGCACGCTATTGTGACACCAGATAAGAGTGGCACTTTGATCTGGCAAAGGTTGGCAGAGTACACATTGTAGGCCTGACACACACCCGCTTGGAGACAACTAACTGTTTTTGGGTTTTAAATGCACGCTATTGTGACACCAGATATGAGTGGCACTGTGAACTGGCAAATGTTGGCAGAGTACACGTTTTAGGCCTGACACACAGACGCTTGGAGACAACTAACTGCTATTCAATCTATAACAGTGAAAAAAGTGTTTTGGTTTTTAAATGCACGCTATTGTGAAACCAGTGAGTGAGTGGTGGCAATGGGCAAGTGGGTACAGTATACGCTGCGAGCCTGACACACACGCTTGCAGACAACTATCTGCTATTCAATCTATTACAGTGAAAAAAGTTTTTTTTTAAATGCACGCTATTGTGACACCAGATAAGATTGGCACTTTGAACTGGCAAAGGTTGGCAGAGTACACGTTGTAGGCCTGACACACACACGCTTGGAGACAACTAACTGCTATTCAATCTATAACAGAGAAAAAAGTTTTTGGTTTTTAAATGCACGCTATTGTGACACCAGATATGAGTGGCACTGTGCACTGGCAGAGGTTGGCAGAGTAGACGCTGTAGGCCTGACACACCCGCTTGAAGACAACTAACTGCTATTTAATCTATAACAGTAAAAAAAGTTTTTTGGTTTTAAATGCATGCTATTGTGAAACCAGTGAGTGAGTGGTGGCACTGGGCAAGTGGGCACAGTATATGCTGCAAGCCTGACACACACACTTGCAGACAACTAACTGCTATTCAATCTATTACAGTGAAAAAAGTTTTTTTGTTTTTAAATGCACGCTACTGTGACACCAGATAAGAGTGGCACTTTGAACTGGCAAAGGTTGACAGAGTACACGTTGTAGGCCTGACACACAGACGCTTGGAGACAACTAACTGCTATTCAATCTATAACAGTGAAAAAAGTTTTTTGGTTTTAATTGCACGCTATTGTGACACCAGATATGAGTGGCAATGTGCACTGGCAGAGGTTGGCAGAGTACACGCTGTAGGCCTGACACCCACTTAAAGACAACTAACTGCTATTCAATCTATAACAGTGAAAAAAGTTTTGGGGTTTTTAAATGCACGCTATTGTGACACCAGATATGAGTAGCACTGTGCACTGGCAGAGGTTGGCAGAGTAGATGCTGTAGGCCTGACACACCCGCTTGAAGACAACTAACTGCTATTTAATCAATAACAGTGAAAAAAGTTTTTGGGTTTTTAAATGCACGCTATTGTGACTCCAGATATGAGTGGCAATGTGCACTGGCAAAGGTTGGCAGAATAGACGCTGTATGCCTGACACACACTTATGAAGGACACTGACTGCTATTATATTACAGTCAAAAAAGTTTTTGGGTTTTTAAATGCATGCTATTGTGACACCAGATAAGAGTGGCAATGTGCACTAGCAGAGGTTGGCAGAGTAGACTCTGTAGGCCTGACACACCCGCTTGAAGACAACTAACTGCTATTCAATCTATAACAGTGAAAAAAGTTTTTGGGTTTTTAAATGCAATCTACTGCGACACCAGATAAGTGTGGCACTGTGCACTGGCAGAGGTTGGCAGAGTACACGCTGTAGGCCTGACACACGCTTATGAAGGACACTGACTGCTATTATATTACAGTCAAAAACGTTTTTGGGTTTTTAAATGCATGCTATTGTGACACCAGATAAGAGTGGCAATGTGCACTCGAAGAGGTTGGCAGAGTAGACGCTGTAGGCCTGACACACCCGCTTGAAGACAACTAACTGCTCTTCAATCTATAATAGTGAAAAAAGTTTTTTGGTTTTTAAATGCAATCTATTGCGACACCAGATAAGAGTGGCACTGGCAGAGGTTGGCAGAGTACACGCTGTAGGCCTGACACACACTTATGAAAGACACTGACTGCTATTATGTTACAGTCAAAATAGTTTTTTGGTTTTTAAATGCATGCTATTGTGACACCAGATAAGAGTGGCAATGTGCACTAGCAGAGGTTGGCAGAGTAGACGCTCTAGGCCTGACACCCACTTAAAGACAACTAACTGCTATTCAATCTATAACAGTGAAAAAAGTTTTTGGGTTTTTAAATGCACGCTATTGTGACACCAGATATGAGTAGCACTGTGCACTGGCAGAGGTTGGCAGAGTAGATGCTGTAGGCCTGACACACCCGCTTGAAGACAACTAACTGCTATTTAATCTATCACAGTGAAAAAAGTTTTTGAGTTTTTAAATCCACGCTATTGTGACACCAGATATGAGTGGCAATGTGCACTGGCAAAGGTTGGCAGAATAGACGCTGTAGGCCTGACACACACTTATGAAGGACACTGACCTCTATTATATTACAGTGAAAAAAGTTTTTTGTTTTTTATATGCAATCTATTGCGACACCAGATAAGAGGGGCACTGTGCACTGGCAGAGGTTGGCAGAGTACATGCTGTAGGCCTGACACACACTTATGAAGGACACTGGCTGCTATTATATTACAGTCAAAAAAGTTTTTGGGTTTTTAAATGCATGCTATTGTGACACCAGATAAGAGTGGCAATGTGCACTGGAAGAGGTTGGCAGAGTAGACGCTGTAGGCCTGACACACCCGCTTGAAGACAACTAACTGCTATTCAATCTATAACAGTGAAAAAAGTTTTTGGGTTTTTAAATGCAATCTACTGCGACACCAGATAAGAGTGGCACTGTGCACTGGCAGAGGTTTGCAGAGTACACGCTGTAGGCCTGACACACACTTATGAAGGACACTGACTGCTATTATATTACAGTCAAAAAAGTTTTTGGGTTTTTAAATGCATGCTATTGTGACACCAGATAAGAGTGGCAATGTGCACTGGAAGAGGTTGGCAGAGTAGACGCTGTAGGCCTGACACACCCGCTTGAAGACAACTAACTGTTCTTCAATCTATAACAGTGAAAAAAGTTTTTGGGTTTTTAAATGCAATCTACTGCGACACCAGATAAGAGTGGCACTGTGCACTGGCAGAGGTTTGCAGAGTACACGCTGTAGGCCTGACACACACTTATGAAAGACACTGACTGCTATTATATTACAGTCAAAATAGTTTTTGGGTTTTTAAATGCATGCTATTGTGACACCAGATAAGAGTGGCAATGTGCACTAGCAGAGGTTGGCAGAGTAGACGCTGTAGGACTGACACACCCGCTCGAAGACAACTAACTGCTATTTAATCTATAACAGTAAAAAAAATGTTTGGTTTTAAATGCACGCAATTGTGACACCAGATATGAGTGGCAATATGCACTGGCAGAGGTTGGCAGAGTAGACGCTGTAGGCCTGACACACCCGCTTGAAGACAACTAACTGCTATTTAATCTATAACAGTAAAAAAAGTTTTGGGATTTTAAATGCACGCTATTGTGAAACCAGTGAGTGAGTAGTGGCACTGGGCAAGTGGGCACAGTATACGCTGCAAGCCTGACACACACACTTGCAGACAACTAACTGCTATTCAATCTATAACAGTGAAAAAAGTTTTTGGGTTTTTAAATGCACGCTATTGTGACACCAGATAAGAGTGGCACTGTGCACTGGCAGAGGTTTGCAGAGTACACGCTGTAGGCCTGACACACCTGCTTGAAGACAACTAACTGCTATTTAATCTATAACAGTAAAAAAAGTTTTTTGGTTTTAAATGCACGCTATTGTGACACCAGATATGAGTGGCAATGTGCACTGGCAAAAGTTGGCAGAATAGACGCTGTAGGCCTGACACACACTTATGAAGGACACTGACTGCTATTATATTACAGTCAAAAAAGTTTTGGGGTTTTTAAATGCATGCTATTGTGACACCAGATAAGAGTGGCAATGTGCACTAGCAGAGGTTGGCAGAGTAGACGCTGTAGGCCTGACACACCCGCTTGAAGACAACTAACTGTTATTCAATCTATAACAGTGAAAAAAGTTTTTGGGTTTTTAAATGCAATCTACTGCGACACCAGATAAGAGTGGCACTGTGCACTGGCAGAGGTTGGCAGAGTACACGCTGTAGGCCTGACACACACTTATGAAGGACACTGACTGCTATTATATTACAGTCAAAAAAGTTTTTGGGTTTTTAAATGCATGCTATTGTGACACCAGATAAGAGTGGCAATGTGCACTGGAAGAGGTTGGCAGAGTAGACGCTGTAGGCCTGACGCACCTGCTTGAAGACAACTAACTGCTCTTCAATCTATAACAGTGAAAAAAGTTTTTGGGTTTTTAAAAGCAATCTACTGCGACACCAGATAAGAGTGGCAATGTGCACTGGAAGAGGTTGGCCGAGTAGACGCTGTAGGCCTGACGCACCTGCTTGAAGACAACTAACTGCTCTTCAATCTATAACAGTGAAAAATGTTTTTTGGTTTTTAAATGCAATCTATTGCGACACCAGATAAGAGTGGCACTGGCAGAGGTTGGCAGAGTACACGCTGTAGGCCTGACACACACTTATGAAGGACACTGACTGCTATTATATTACAGTCAAAAAAGTTTTTGGGTTTTTAAATGCATGCTATTGTGACACAGAATAAGAGTGGCAATGTGCACTAGCAGAGGATGGCAGAGTAGACGCTGTAGGCCTGACACACCCGCTTGAAGACAACTAACTGCTATTCAATCTATAACAGTGAAAAAAGTTTTTGGTTTTTAAATGCACGCTATTGTGACACCAGATATGAGTGGCACTGTGCACTGGCAGAGGTTGGCAGAGTACACGCTGTAGGCCTAACACACACTTATGAAGGACACTGACTGCTATTTTATTACGGTCAAAAAAGTGTTTTGGTTTTAAAATGCAAGCTATTGTGACACCAGATATGAGTGGCACTGTGCACTGGCAGAGGTTGGAAGAGTACACACTGTTGGCCTGACACACAGACGCTTGCAGACAACTAACTGCTATTCAATCTATTACAGTGAAAAAAATATTTTTGCTTTTAAATGCATGCTATTGTGACACCAGATATGAGTGGCACTGTGCACTGGCAGAGGTTGGCAGAGTAGTCGCTGTAGGCCTGACACACATGCTTGAAGACAACTAACTGCTATTCAATCTATAACAGTGAAAACACTTTTTTTGTTTTTAAATGCACCAGATATGAGTGGTGGCACTGGGCAAGGGGGCACAGTATCCACTGTGAGCCTGACACAGAAGCTGGCAGGCAGGCAACTGCAATTAGATTACACAGATAAAAAAAGCAGACTGATGTTCTAGCCCTAAAAAGGGCTTTTTGGGGGTGCTGATCTTACAGCAGAGATCAGATGAGTCCGTCAGGACTGTAGTGGACACTGAATACACTAGCCTAGCTATCCATTTCCCTATCAAATCAACAGCAGCTACACTTTCCCTACTCTCACTAAGAATGCAGCTTCAGAATGAATCTAAAATGGATGCTGTCCAGTAGGTTGGAGGGTCTGCTAGGGAGGGTGTGCTGCTGGCTGGAATGTGTCTGCTGACTGTGAGGCACAGGGTCAAAGTTTACTCAATGATGACGAATAGGGGGTGGATAGAACCGCGCATATGTTCGACCGCCGTGGTGAACGCGAACACGCTATGTTCGCCGGGAACTATTCGCCAGCGAACCGTTCGGTACATCACTATTGCTGAGAGTTTAGTCTGCAAACAGGTTTTTTTCCTTAAAAAAAAATAAAAATAAATCCTTCACTGCTTTTAAATCAAGGAGGAACCTGAATTAACCATCTGGCTTCGGCACTAAAAACAGGCTTTAATAAGTTCATGAAAGTCTTTTTGGAAGATAGCTCTATTAAGTTTTCTTTCAAAGTGTCTGGACTTCTGTAAAAAGATCCGAAGCTGTTCGGGTTGGCTGTACTGCGAAACAAAGGAATGTTCTTAGAGGAAGTTCTGTTTGCTATTTGTAAAGGACCCAGTTGCCTGTAGTGGCATTTTACCCACTGGGAAGTAAAAGTCAGATGTCTTCATCCTATAGGTCTAGTGCCATAATCTACAATCTTTTGTCTTTTCAGAGAATTTTCCTTCAGAGATTTCTTTTAGTCAGATATTTCTTTTATTCCAATGGAATTTCGCCAGAAACATTGGACTTTTACTACCAATGTTTCTGCAATCAGGGATTTGCTTTGTATTGCCGTAGCAGAGAGTTTGCATATCTGCCCTTTTCCTGGCTAATCATGGCAGCATCACTTAGCAGTCACAGGACAGGAATTAATTAGATGAATTAGACTGATAGGTATAAAGAGTCCCTCCTCCCCTTACACCGCACTCCTCTTGGAAGACTAAGCGCTTCAAGGATCGGTCCTTTCGGGACAGCAGAAGCTATAGACCAGGAAGAGAGTATTCCAGAAATTTTTCTTGGAAAATCTTCTCACATTATTGACCAATAAGGCTTCCAGAGGAAGAGGAGCTAGAACCTCTGGGAAGAACTGCCCATTCGGGGACTGTGGGAGGAAGACTGAAGTTATTTTATCCGCTGTGGACGTGTGGGGCAATTCCATCATAAGAGAGGGTTACAGGATAAAATTTGCCTCTTACGCAAAATCTTCTTTCTTCAAGAAATCAAAGGTGTTGGCAGGCATCAAACGAAGGGCCATGAGGGCCTGCATTTCTACTCTTCTGGAACAAAAAGTTATAGAAGAAGTTCCAAAACAGGAAAGGTTCCAAGGGGTTTACTCCACAGTGTTCTTGGCTCCAAAACCCCAGGGAAAGTGGCGTCTCATCCTGAACTTGAAAGGAGTTAACTCCATGCTCGACGTAAGAACATTTAAGATGGAATCTTTACAGACCATCTTAAAAAGTATCAAAAGAGGGGATTGGATGACATCTATAGACTTGAGGGACGCCTACTACCAAATCTCTACAAACCATGATCATATGCGGTTTCTCAGATTCTGGGCTCTAGGAAGGCATTTTCAATTCCGGGGACTGACATTTGGCCTCAGCTTGGCACCAAGAACGCTCTCAAAAGTTCTTGTCACCTTGATTGCCTTAATAAGAGTGAGAGGTATCGCAATCTTCCATTACTTGGACAATATCCTTATCATAGGACTATCTCAAAGGATAGTGGCTCATCATACTTGGGTTACGATGAACATTCTTTGAGACCACGGTTGGCTTCTGAACATAGAGAAAAGTTTCCTAATTCCTTCACAAAAGTTTATATTCCTCAGAGCAGTAATAAACACTATCTCCGCCCATGTGTTCCTGTTTCCAGAGAGGGCTGTGAGGATCTGAGACAAAATAATAAAACTACAAGGTTTTGAGACTGGCTCAGCCAGAGAAGTCATGAGCCTCCTTGTTTCTTTCACTTCAACGATTGGGCTGGTAAAATGGGCCCAATGGAAGTTTCACACTGTTCAGAATTGCTTCCTTCTTCAATTCGACAAAGTAGAAACAGATTGGGAGCAAATAATAGGTCTGCCCCTGCCAGTAAGAAAAGGGTTGGACTGGTGGATGGGTAAGAAGAATTTGGCAAAAGGCTTCCCGTTGGAGGAACCTCCTTGGAACGCTATTACAACAAATGCCAGTTTCTCTGGATGGGGTGCCCACTTCAATTCCACAGGGACACAAGGGAAGTGGACCCGAGAAGAGAGTCGCCTACACTCAAATCTAAGAGAACTAAGAGCTATTTCCAAAGCCGTCTTGGTATTCCTCCCGATGATCGAAAAAATCTTGGGTACTAGTCAAAACAGACAACCAAGCAGTTGCTTCGTATGTGAACAACCAAGGAGGCACAAGAAGCAGCTTGCTCTTGAAGGAACTAGTTTCCTTGATGAAGGTGGACATGAAAAATCTCCAAGGTCTGAAGGTTTCTGTAACGGAGCTCCGTGTACTCCGACCGAGTACCCTCCATTGATGGATGCTCCTAGCGCTTACAGAGGACTCCAAGCACTGCAGACGACACCACAACCACCGCAGGCTCCACAACCTCCGTAGCTTAACTGGAGCCTCGCCGTCTTCCTTCCACCCTGGATCGGATTCTGTCCTCCAGGACCGTGTGGAGAAGACCTCTCCTCCAGGAGAGCGTATCCGGAACAGGCTCTTAAAAGAGCTAAGTGATTAAGCTCAGGGGAATATGCAGAGCATAGCAATCCCCAATGTGATATAGCAGTTCCCTCCAATAACGAGACGAGGCTACGTATTGAGGGTCAGAAGAGGTCTGAGGTGCTGGAACACCCAGTCTGGTTTTTATTACAAGTGTACACATACAGGCCACACCCAGGGGGAGGCATAAAATAACCAATAGTATCATGGGTGCAACCCACACATCCCCTCCCCTTAGTGTGACACATAATCCCATTATACATACAGTTAAAATATACTTTTTACACAACTTTCATAACTCTAAAACCATACATCACATTCACATAAAAATACATATCCACAATCAATCCATTCAGGGGAACAACATATTAAAAATTGTCATGAATCCGACCAGGGTTTCAAAAGTTACTAAAAGTATCTTTTGTCCCTTACTAGCCGCATGGCAAACCAGTTTAGACAGGTTTTACATAGGCCTCTATCCTGGAGACAAAGAGGAAAGTAATCCAATTATCCAGGGCTAGAAGCAGACTCCATTAACCACATGGTTACAGAAAGACATAAAACACTTTAAAATACAGAAAGTAACTTTTTATCCATAACACACCGACATTTCACATATCCCCAGATAGCTGGGATCTGAGCGCACAAAACTACCGAATAGCGCGCAGATCCTATTCACACAGTACAATTGCCATGGAGCTAAAGTCTTTCCCATAGTCTTTCATTATATGAATAGGCTCCATGGTATAGCTATCTGGGGTATCACATTCCCATAAAGTCTGGTCCATAGTCCAAAGGCAAGAGGTGGGCAATCAGCCCCCTCCAAGGACACGTGGCGAGGTCGGTTTCGCCACCCCCAAATGTAAGTTTTACAGGGCAATATAGTCCAGGGCCATAGTCGCAGGGGAGGAGGCAGGCAAGCAGGCCTCTCCAGGACAAAGTGGCGAAGGGCACTTTGTCACACATCTCCCCTTTGGGGGGAAGACTAACCAGGCACCTGACCTTCTGTCGGTCAGTGCCTCCGTTAGTCGATCCGCCAACCCACAATATATAGATGCCAGAGTAGCCCCCCCACAACAACAAAGTACAAGAGCAGCCCACCCACAACAAACAGTTACTGCACCTGGGTATTTTGCTGTGGTGATGGGGTAACACGCTGAGGGGACTTGAAGGGCAGAGGCCAGCGGCGCTCTGCCCTGATGCCAGCTCTTCTGCTGAGATAGCCTGCCGGACATCAGGCTCTGGACCAGGGAGAAAGGTAGGGCAGAGGCCGACTGCACTCTGCCCAGCTGCCAGCTCTTCTGCTGGGATGCTTGGAACATAGTCTGGCTTAGTAGCCAGCGGAACATGGGAGTCAGTGGGGGTTAACATCTCCTCTGTTAACCCTGGTGCCACGCTAGGAGTTAGCTGGGGAGGGGAATTTGTACTTACCCCCTCCTCCTGTTGTCCCAATGAGGGTAGTTGGGGATCTGGACAGGCTGGCCAGCATCCCTGTAGGTCAGGCACAGAGACCACGGTCCCATCTGCGCCGTATGGGAGATTGGTGTCTCCCCTTGTTAGGGTAAGCTGCCGCTGGGGAGAGGGGGTGCTGTGCTCCTCTCCCTGAAACACAGGCTGCCGCTGGAGAGGGAGACCGCCTGTCTCCACTCCCGTAACATTGTCCTGCTGCTGAAGAGAGGGACCAACTGTCTCTGCTCTCTGTAGGACACACTGCTGCTGGGGGGGAAGGACGGCACCTTCGGCCCCCTGTAACTCAATCTGCCGCTGGGGAGGAAGGACGGCACCTTTAGCTCCCTGGGACTTACTCTGCCGCTGGGGAGGAAGGACAGAACCTTTAGCTCCCTGGGTTACACACTGCCGCCTCAGGGGAAGACGGCTAACCTCCTCGGATGCAGCCTCTACTCTGCTGCTGTAACACTCTTTCCGCTGAGTATACTCTCCGTCCATCCTTGATTTTCGCTTAGCCATGACCTGGTTCCAGATCCCCTGGAATATCTCCATGGATACATAACCCCCATACTGGGCCACTCGCTGCCTCACCTCGGCCAGCCCATAATCCTCAGTGTCAGAGCCTTCCAGACTTGTCTGCTCCAAGTCGCTGGATACCTCTGCTGCCAGGGGCGCTGCACGAGTGCTAACGTTGCCCTCAATTTGTAACTCCAAGGAATTGGTGTTGTCTGTAGCTGTCTTTCTGGCTGTAGGAACGATCCCACCGCTGCCACCACTGTAACGGAGCTCCGTGTACTCCGACCGAGTACCCTCCGTTGATGGATGCTCCTAGCGCTTACAGAGGACTCCAAGCACTGCAGACGACACCACAACCACCGCAGGCTCCACAACCGCCGTAGCTTAACTGGAGCCTCGCCGTCTTCCTTCCACCCTGGATCGGATTCTGTCCTCCAGGACCGTGTGGAGAAGACCTCTCCTCCAGGAGAGCGTATCCGGAACAGGCTCTTAAAAGAGCTAAGTGATTAAGCTCAGGGGAATATGCAGAGCATAGCAATCCCCAGTGTGATATAGCAGTTCCCTCCAATAACGAGACGAGGCTACGTATTGAGGGTCAGAAGAGGTCTGAGGTGCTGGAACACCCAGCCTGGTTTTTATTACAAGTGTACACATACAGGCCACACCCAGGGGGAGGCATAAAATAACCAATAGTATCATGGGTGCAACCCACACATCCCCTCCCCTTAGTGTGACACATAATCCCATTATACATACAGTTAAAATATACTTTTTACACAACTTTCATAACTCTAAAACCATACATCACATTCACATAAAAATACATATCCACAATCAATCCATTCAGGGGAACAACATATTAAAAAATGTCATGAATCCGACCAGGGTTTCAAAAGTTACTAAAAGTATCTTTTGTCCCTTACTAGCCGCATGGCAAACCGGTTTAGACAGGTTTTACATAGGCCTCTATCCTGGAGACAAAGAGGAAAGTAATCCAATTATACAGGGCTAGAAGCAGACTCCATTAACCACATGGTTACAGAAAGACATAAAACACTTTAAAATACAGAAAGTAACTTTTTATCCATAACACACCGACATTTCACATATCCCCAGATAGCTGGGATCTGAGCGCGCAGATCCTATTCACACAGTACAATTGCCATGGAGCTAAAGTCTTTCCCATAGTCTTTCATTATATGAATAGGCTCCATGGTATAGCTATCTGGGGTATCACATTCCCATAAAGTCTGGTCCATAGTCCAAAGGCAAGAGGCGGGCAATCAGCCCCCTCCAAGGACACGTGGCGAGGTCGGTTTCGCCACCCCCAAATGTAAGTTTTACAGGGCAATATAGTCCAGGGCCATAGTCGCAGGGGAGGAGGCAGGCAAGCAGGCCTCTCCAGGACAAAGTGGCGAAGATCACTTTGTCACAGTTTCTTCCTTCCTTTATTTCTCAGTTTCATCTCTCTCAAGAAGTGGTCCTTCCATCATTCTACCCCAATCTTACTTCTCAAGAGGAAGTTAGGTGGCAACGTTTGGATGTCATGAACTGAAGCTAGTTCATTCTGAATCATACAGAAAGACTGACTAACTCTTCATTTTACCTTCAGGAGTTAGGAAAGGTGAGGCGGCCTCTTTATCTACATTGAAACGTTAGATTTCGCTAATGATCAGGATAAGAACACATTCTACCAGAGCATTGTCAACTTCATGGGCTAATATATAGTAATGTGACAGCATATCACATTACTATATAGATTCACACAAGAAAACCAGATACAGGACTACAGAGAACACCAAGTTAATGTAACTTTAAATATTATGGATTGATACAAAGTTCCATTGTAAGGAAAGGCGAACAAGGGTTCAGTGGTGTCAAAATTCTAATTTTATGGACAAAAAGGAGACATCTAAAGAAAGTCTCTGAAGTCTCACAGGTCTTTGACGGATAGGCATAAAGATAGCCAAAAATGACATCAATTGCATCACAAAATCCAGTTAACCCCTTACACAAAGGATAATTGGAACTCCTGACAAATTTCTGGTGGTGTTATGCCATTTACTGACCAAACTCTTGATAGCCTGTAGGGAAGACACACCCACCTTACTCTATTGGGAAGATAAACCAGAGGTTCCCATCCCTCAAGTACCCCCTACCAGTCCAGGATTTAGGGATTACCCTGTTGTGTCTAAAGTGTTTATTTTTTTCCCCCTTTTTCTAAAAAACACCTTAGACACCACAGGGTAATCCCTAAATCCTGGACTGTTAGGGGGTACTTGAGGACTGGGTTGGGAACCACTGACGTAAAGGAAGATTCTCCTTTCAAAATTAAGGACAAAAAAGCGAAAGGCAGAGATCTTAGATCTAACATCTGGTGTAGGAATGAGGACACCTAACTTTCGCACTTCCCAAAAATTTAAAAAAAAAATGAAAATTTGTCTCTCCAACTGAAAACTTTCCTATTTCCCCACAATTCTCATTTATACCTGCATTCACAATTCCTAGGATATATCTCCAAGTCTAAAAGAAATTCTACACAAAGAAGCTGGTTTTATTTAATTTGAATTAATTTTACTAAAAACATCTGGATAAAAAGGCTGGTCAGATGTCAACTATTATGAAATCTGATTTAGTGATATCTAGTTATATAAATTCCTTACTGCAGGAGGAATATTTACTGGTAATTTGTAAAAAAACAAAAACAAAAAAAAACCTACCTGAAATTAGGGATAATAGTCTAATTAGGAAAGTTAAAATCCGGTTAGAATTATTCATATTGGATGAGAACGAATGGTTAACTGGTCTGAGAACTATTGTATTTGTCCTTCCGTTGATGGACGCTTCCTAGCTTGCGTCGAGGACCACAAGCACCGCACTGGACACCACAACCACCGCAGATTCCACAACCGCCGTAGCTTAACTGGAGCCGCGCCGTCTTCCGTCCACCCTGGAATGAACCTCCAGCATTCAGGACCGTGTGGGGAAGACCTCTCCTCCAGGAGAGGGTATCAGGAACAAGAACTAAGTGATAAAAGCTCAAGGGAGTATGCAGAGCATAGCAATCCCCAGTGTGATATAGCAGTTCCCTCCAATAACGAGACAAGGCTACGTATTGAGGGTCAAGAAGAACTCTGGTTTAATTACACACACTCTGCTTTTATGCAATTCTCCCCTGCAAGGGAGACGCCCACATCCAATTAAACATTACCCACTCACACAATGGTTACCTCCCACAGATTCCCTCCCCTTAGCCTGAGAGGTAACCCAATTATAACGTACAATTTAAACATACATTTTTATAACTTTAAAACTATACATTCAATCTTCATAAAACAAGAGTTAGCTGGAAGTCCTTCATGCCCATAACGGTTCCACAGATTCAGGCTGTGCGGTCAGTCTATTTCTGGGGGAGATGGGGAGATGGGGAGATGGGGAGATGGGGAGATGGGGAGATGGGGAGATGGGGAGATGGGGAGATGGGGAGATGGGGAGATGGGGAGATGGGGAGATGGGGAGATGGGGAGATGGGGAGATGGGGAGATGGGGAGATGGGGAGATGGGGAGATGGGGAGATGGGGAGATGGGGAGATGGGGAGATGGGGAGATGGGGAGATGGGGAGATGGGGAGATGGGGAGATGGGGAGATGGGGAGATGGGGAGATGGGGAGATGGGGAGATGGGGAGATGGGGAGATGGGGAGATGGGGAGATGGGGAGATGGGGAGATGGGGAGATGGGGAGATGGGGAGATGGGGAGATGGGGAGATGGGGAGATGGGGAGATGGGGAGATGGGGAGATGGGGAGATGGGGAGATGGGGAGATGGGGAGATGGGGAGATGGGGAGATGGGGAGATGGGGAGATGGGGAGATGGGGAGATGGGGAGATGGGGAGATGGGGAGATGGGGAGATGGGGAGATGGGGAGATGGGGAGATGGGGAGATGGGGAGATGGGGAGATGGGGAGATGGGGAGATGGGGAGATGGGGAGATGGGGAGATGGGGAGATGGGGAGATGGGGAGATGGGGAGATGGGGAGATGGGGAGATGGGGAGATGGGGAGATGGGGAGATGGGGAGATGGGGAGATGGGGAGATGGGGAGATGGGGAGATGGGGAGATGGGGAGATGGGGAGATGGGGAGATGGGGAGATGGGGAGATGGGGAGATGGGGAGATGGGGAGATGGGGAGATGGGGAGATGGGGAGATGGGGAGATGGGGAGATGGGGAGATGGGGAGATGGGGAGATGGGGAGATGGGGAGATGGGGAGATGGGGAGATGGGGAGATGGGGAGATGGGGAGATGGGGAGATGGGGAGATGGGGAGATGGGGAGATGGGGAGATGGGGAGATGGGGAGATGGGGAGATGGGGAGATGGGGAGATGGGGAGATGGGGAGATGGGGAGATGGGGAGATGGGGAGATGGGGAGATGGGGAGATGGGGAGATGGGGAGATGGGGAGATGGGGAGATGGGGAGATGGGGAGATGGGGAGATGGGGAGATGGGGAGATGGGGAGATGGGGAGATGGGGAGATGGGGAGATGGGGAGATGGGGAGATGGGGAGATGGGGAGATGGGGAGATGGGGAGATGGGGAGATGGGGAGATGGGGAGATGGGGAGATGGGGAGATGGGGAGATGGGGAGATGGGGAGATGGGGAGATGGGGAGATGGGGAGATGGGGAGATGGGGAGATGGGGAGATGGGGAGATGGGGAGATGGGGAGATGGGGAGATGGGGAGATGGGGAGATGGGGAGATGGGGAGATGGGGAGATGGGGAGATGGGGAGATGGGGAGATGGGGAGATGGGGAGATGGGGAGATGGGGAGATGGGGAGATGGGGAGATGGGGAGATGGGGAGATGGGGAGATGGGGAGATGGGGAGATGGGGAGATGGGGAGATGGGGAGATGGGGAGATGGGGAGATGGGGAGATGGGGAGATGGGGAGATGGGGAGATGGGGAGATGGGGAGATGGGGAGATGGGGAGATGGGGAGATGGGGAGATGGGGAGATGGGGAGATGGGGAGATGGGGAGATGGGGAGATGGGGAGATGGGGAGATGGGGAGATGGGGAGATGGGGAGATGGGGAGATGGGGAGATGGGGAGATGGGGAGATGGGGAGATGGGGAGATGGGGAGATGGGGAGATGGGGAGATGGGGAGATGGGGAGATGGGGAGATGGGGAGATGGGGAGATGGGGAGATGGGGAGATGGGGAGATGGGGAGATGGGGAGATGGGGAGATGGGGAGATGGGGAGATGGGGAGATGGGGAGATGGGGAGATGGGGAGATGGGGAGATGGGGAGATGGGGAGATGGGGAGATGGGGAGATGGGGAGATGGGGAGATGGGGAGATGGGGAGATGGGGAGATGGGGAGATGGGGAGATGGGGAGATGGGGAGATGGGGAGATGGGGAGATGGGGAGATGGGGAGATGGGGAGATGGGGAGATGGGGAGATGGGGAGATGGGGAGATGGGGAGATGGGGAGATGGGGAGATGGGGAGATGGGGAGATGGGGAGATGGGGAGATGGGGAGATGGGGAGATGGGGAGATGGGGAGATGGGGAGATGGGGAGATGGGGAGATGGGGAGATGGGGAGATGGGGAGATGGGGAGATGGGGAGATGGGGAGATGGGGAGATGGGGAGATGGGGAGATGGGGAGATGGGGAGATGGGGAGATGGGGAGATGGGGAGATGGGGAGATGGGGAGATGGGGAGATGGGGAGATGGGGAGATGGGGAGATGGGGAGATGGGGAGATGGGGAGATGGGGAGATGGGGAGATGGGGAGATGGGGAGATGGGGAGATGGGGAGATGGGGAGATGGGGAGATGGGGAGATGGGGAGATGGGGAGATGGGGAGATGGGGAGATGGGGAGATGGGGAGATGGGGAGATGGGGAGATGGGGAGATGGGGAGATGGGGAGATGGGGAGATGGGGAGATGGGGAGATGGGGAGATGGGGAGATGGGGAGATGGGGAGATGGGGAGATGGGGAGATGGGGAGATGGGGAGATGGGGAGATGGGGAGATGGGGAGATGGGGAGATGGGGAGATGGGGAGATGGGGAGATGGGGAGATGGGGAGATGGGGAGATGGGGAGATGGGGAGATGGGGAGATGGGGAGATGGGGAGATGGGGAGATGGGGAGATGGGGAGATGGGGAGATGGGGAGATGGGGAGATGGGGAGATGGGGAGATGGGGAGATGGGGAGATGGGGAGATGGGGAGATGGGGAGATGGGGAGATGGGGAGATGGGGAGATGGGGAGATGGGGAGATGGGGAGATGGGGAGATGGGGAGATGGGGAGATGGGGAGATGGGGAGATGGGGAGATGGGGAGATGGGGAGATGGGGAGATGGGGAGATGGGGAGATGGGGAGATGGGGAGATGGGGAGATGGGGAGATGGGGAGATGGGGAGATGGGGAGATGGGGAGATGGGGAGATGGGGAGATGGGGAGATGGGGAGATGGGGAGATGGGGAGATGGGGAGATGGGGAGATGGGGAGATGGGGAGATGGGGAGATGGGGAGATGGGGAGATGGGGAGATGGGGAGATGGGGAGATGGGGAGATGGGGAGATGGGGAGATGGGGAGATGGGGAGATGGGGAGATGGGGAGATGGGGAGATGGGGAGATGGGGAGATGGGGAGATGGGGAGATGGGGAGATGGGGAGATGGGGAGATGGGGAGATGGGGAGATGGGGAGATGGGGAGATGGGGAGATGGGGAGATGGGGAGATGGGGAGATGGGGAGATGGGGAGATGGGGAGATGGGGAGATGGGGAGATGGGGAGATGGGGAGATGGGGAGATGGGGAGATGGGGAGATGGGGAGATGGGGAGATGGGGAGATGGGGAGATGGGGAGATGGGGAGATGGGGAGATGGGGAGATGGGGAGATGGGGAGATGGGGAGATGGGGAGATGGGGAGATGGGGAGATGGGGAGATGGGGAGATGGGGAGATGGGGAGATGGGGAGATGGGGAGATGGGGAGATGGGGAGATGGGGAGATGGGGAGATGGGGAGATGGGGAGATGGGGAGATGGGGAGATGGGGAGATGGGGAGATGGGGAGATGGGGAGATGGGGAGATGGGGAGATGGGGAGATGGGGAGATGGGGAGATGGGGAGATGGGGAGATGGGGAGATGGGGAGATGGGGAGATGGGGAGATGGGGAGATGGGGAGATGGGGAGATGGGGAGATGGGGAGATGGGGAGATGGGGAGATGGGGAGATGGGGAGATGGGGAGATGGGGAGATGGGGAGATGGGGAGATGGGGAGATGGGGAGATGGGGAGATGGGGAGATGGGGAGATGGGGAGATGGGGAGATGGGGAGATGGGGAGATGGGGAGATGGGGAGATGGGGAGATGGGGAGATGGGGAGATGGGGAGATGGGGAGATGGGGAGATGGGGAGATGGGGAGATGGGGAGTGGGATGGGGAGATGGGGAGATGGGGAGATGGGGAGATGGGGAGATGGGGAGATGGGGAGATGGGGAGATGGGGAGATGGGGAGATGGGGAGATGGGGAGATGGGGAGATGGGGAGATGGGGAGATGGGGAGATGGGGAGATGGGGAGATGGGGAGATGGGGAGATGGGGAGATGGGGAGATGGGGAGATGGGGAGATGGGGAGATGGGGAGATGGGGAGATGGGGAGATGGGGAGATGGGGAGATGGGGAGATGGGGAGATGGGGAGATGGGGAGATGGGGAGATGGGGAGATGGGGAGATGGGGAGATGGGGAGATGGGGAGATGGGGAGATGGGGAGATGGGGAGATGGGGAGATGGGGAGATGGGGAGATGGGGAGATGGGGAGATGGGGAGATGGGGAGATGGGGAGATGGGGAGATGGGGAGATGGGGAGATGGGGAGATGGGGAGATGGGGAGATGGGGAGATGGGGAGATGGGGAGATGGGGAGATGGGGAGATGGGGAGATGGGGAGATGGGGAGATGGGGAGATGGGGAGATGGGGAGATGGGGAGATGGGGAGATGGGGAGATGGGGAGATGGGGAGATGGGGAGATGGGGAGATGGGGAGATGGGGAGATGGGGAGATGGGGAGATGGGAGATGGGGAGATGGGGAGATGGGGAGATGGGGAGATGGGGAGATGGGGAGATGGGGAGATGGGGAGATGGGGAGATGGGGAGATGGGGAGATGGGGAGATGGGGAGATGGGGAGATGGGGAGATGGGGAGATGGGGAGATGGGGAGATGGGGAGATGGGGAGATGGGGAGATGGGGAGATGGGGAGATGGGGAGATGGGGAGATGGGGAGATGGGGAGATGGGGAGATGGGGAGATGGGGAGATGGGGAGATGGGGAGATGGGGAGATGGGGAGATGGGGAGATGGGGAGATGGGGAGATGGGGAGATGGGGAGATGGGGAGATGGGGAGATGGGGAGATGGGGAGATGGGGAGATGGGGAGATGGGGAGATGGGGAGATGGGGAGATGGGGAGATGGGGAGATGGGGAGATGGGGAGATGGGGAGATGGGGAGATGGGGAGATGGGGAGATGGGGAGATGGGGAGATGGGGAGATGGGGAGATGGGGAGATGGGGAGATGGGGAGATGGGGAGATGGGGAGATGGGGAGATGGGGAGATGGGGAGATGGGGAGATGGGGAGATGGGGAGATGGGGAGATGGGGAGATGGGGAGATGGGGAGATGGGGAGATGGGGAGATGGGGAGATGGGGAGATGGGGAGATGGGGAGATGGGGAGATGGGGAGATGGGGAGATGGGGAGATGGGGAGATGGGGAGATGGGGAGATGGGGAGATGGGGAGATGGGGAGATGGGGAGATGGGGAGATGGGGAGATGGGGAGATGGGGAGATGGGGAGATGGGGAGATGGGGAGATGGGGAGATGGGGAGATGGGGAGATGGGGAGATGGGGAGATGGGGAGATGGGGAGATGGGGAGATGGGGAGATGGGGAGATGGGGAGATGGGGAGATGGGGAGATGGGGAGATGGGGAGATGGGGAGATGGGGAGATGGGGAGATGGGGAGATGGGGAGATGGGGAGATGGGGAGATGGGGAGATGGGGAGATGGGGAGATGGGGAGATGGGGAGATGGGGAGATGGGGAGATGGGGAGATGGGGAGATGGGGAGATGGGGAGATGGGGAGATGGGGAGATGGGGAGATGGGGAGATGGGGAGATGGGGAGATGGGGAGATGGGGAGATGGGGAGATGGGGAGATGGGGAGATGGGGAGATGGGGAGATGGGGAGATGGGGAGATGGGGAGATGGGGAGATGGGGAGATGGGGAGATGGGGAGATGGGGAGATGGGGAGATGGGGAGATGGGGAGATGGGGAGATGGGGAGATGGGGAGATGGGGAGATGGGGAGATGGGGAGATGGGGAGATGGGGAGATGGGGAGATGGGGAGATGGGGAGATGGGGAGATGGGGAGATGGGGAGATGGGGAGATGGGGAGATGGGGAGATGGGGAGATGGGGAGATGGGGAGATGGGGAGATGGGGAGATGGGGAGATGGGGAGATGGGGAGATGGGGAGATGGGGAGATGGGGAGATGGGGAGATGGGGAGATGGGGAGATGGGGAGATGGGGAGATGGGGAGATGGGGAGATGGGGAGATGGGGAGATGGGGAGATGGGGAGATGGGGAGATGGGGAGATGGGGAGATGGGGAGATGGGGAGATGGGGAGATGGGGAGATGGGGAGATGGGGAGATGGGGAGATGGGGAGATGGGGAGATGGGGAGATGGGGAGATGGGGAGATGGGGAGATGGGGAGATGGGGAGATGGGGAGATGGGGAGATGGGGAGATGGGGAGATGGGGAGATGGGGAGATGGGGAGATGGGGAGATGGGGAGATGGGGAGATGGGGAGATGGGGAGATGGGGAGATGGGGAGATGGGGAGATGGGGAGATGGGGAGATGGGGAGATGGGGAGATGGGGAGATGGGGAGATGGGGAGATGGGGAGATGGGGAGATGGGGAGATGGGGAGATGGGGAGATGGGGAGATGGGGAGATGGGGAGATGGGGAGATGGGGAGATGGGGAGATGGGGAGATGGGGAGATGGGGAGATGGGGAGATGGGGAGATGGGGAGATGGGGAGATGGGGAGATGGGGAGATGGGGAGATGGGGAGATGGGGAGATGGGGAGATGGGGAGATGGGAGATGGGGAGATGGGGAGATGGGGAGATGGGGAGATGGGGAGATGGGGAGATGGGGAGATGGGGAGATGGGGAGATGGGGAGATGGGGAGATGGGGAGATGGGGAGATGGGGAGATGGGGAGATGGGGAGATGGGGAGATGGGGAGATGGGGAGATGGGGAGATGGGGAGATGGGGAGATGGGGAGATGGGGAGATGGGGAGATGGGGAGATGGGGAGATGGGGAGATGGGGAGATGGGGAGATGGGGAGATGGGGAGATGGGGAGATGGGGAGATGGGGAGATGGGGAGATGGGGAGATGGGGAGATGGGGAGATGGGGAGATGGGGAGATGGGGAGATGGGGAGATGGGGAGATGGGGAGATGGGGAGATGGGGAGATGGGGAGATGGGGAGATGGGGAGATGGGGAGATGGGGAGATGGGGAGATGGGGAGATGGGGAGATGGGGAGATGGGGAGATGGGGAGATGGGGAGATGGGGAGATGGGGAGATGGGGAGATGGGGAGATGGGGAGATGGGAGATGGGGAGATGGGGAGATGGGGAGATGGGGAGATGGGGAGATGGGGAGATGGGGAGATGGGGAGATGGGGAGATGGGGAGATGGGGAGATGGGGAGATGGGGAGATGGGGAGATGGGGAGATGGGGAGATGGGGAGATGGGGAGATGGGGAGATGGGGAGATGGGGAGATGGGGAGATGGGGAGATGGGGAGATGGGGAGATGGGGAGATGGGGAGATGGGGAGATGGGGAGATGGGGAGATGGGGAGATGGGGAGATGGGGAGATGGGGAGATGGGGAGATGGGGAGATGGGGAGATGGGGAGATGGGGAGATGGGGAGATGGGGAGATGGGGAGATGGGGAGATGGGGAGATGGGGAGATGGGGAGATGGGGAGATGGGGAGATGGGGAGATGGGGAGATGGGGAGATGGGGAGATGGGGAGATGGGGAGATGGGGAGATGGGGAGATGGGGAGATGGGGAGATGGGGAGATGGGGAGATGGGGAGATGGGGAGATGGGGAGATGGGGAGATGGGGAGATGGGGAGATGGGGAGATGGGGAGATGGGGAGATGGGGAGATGGGGAGATGGGGAGATGGGGAGATGGGGAGATGGGGAGATGGGGAGATGGGGAGATGGGGAGATGGGGAGATGGGGAGATGGGGAGATGGGGAGATGGGGAGATGGGGAGATGGGGAGATGGGGAGATGGGGAGATGGGGAGATGGGGAGATGGGGAGATGGGGAGATGGGGAGATGGGGAGATGGGGAGATGGGGAGATGGGGAGATGGGGAGATGGGGAGATGGGGAGATGGGGAGATGGGGAGATGGGGAGATGGGGAGATGGGGAGATGGGGAGATGGGGAGATGGGGAGATGGGGAGATGGGGAGATGGGGAGATGGGGAGATGGGGAGATGGGGAGATGGGGAGATGGGGAGATGGGGAGATGGGGAGATGGGGAGATGGGGAGATGGGGAGATGGGGAGATGGGGAGATGGGGAGATGGGGAGATGGGGAGATGGGGAGATGGGGAGATGGGGAGATGGGGAGATGGGGAGATGGGGAGATGGGGAGATGGGGAGATGGGGAGATGGGGAGATGGGGAGATGGGGAGATGGGGAGATGGGGAGATGGGGAGATGGGGAGATGGGGAGATGGGGAGATGGGGAGATGGGGAGATGGGGAGATGGGGAGATGGGGAGATGGGGAGATGGGGAGATGGGGAGATGGGGAGATGGGGAGATGGGGAGATGGGGAGATGGGGAGATGGGGAGATGGGGAGATGGGGAGATGGGGAGATGGGGAGATGGGGAGATGGGGAGATGGGGAGATGGGGAGATGGGGAGATGGGGAGATGGGGAGATGGGGAGATGGGGAGATGGGGAGATGGGGAGATGGGGAGATGGGGAGATGGGGAGATGGGGAGATGGGGAGATGGGGAGATGGGGAGATGGGGAGATGGGGAGATGGGGAGATGGGGAGATGGGGAGATGGGGAGATGGGGAGATGGGGAGATGGGGAGATGGGGAGATGGGGAGATGGGGAGATGGGGAGATGGGGAGATGGGGAGATGGGGAGATGGGGAGATGGGGAGATGGGGAGATGGGGAGATGGGGAGATGGGGAGATGGGGAGATGGGGAGATGGGGAGATGGGGAGATGGGGAGATGGGGAGATGGGGAGATGGGGAGATGGGGAGATGGGGAGATGGGGAGATGGGGAGATGGGGAGATGGGGAGATGGGGAGATGGGGAGAT
This sequence comes from Pelobates fuscus, assembly GCF_036172605.1. Classification (NCBI taxonomy): domain Eukaryota; kingdom Metazoa; phylum Chordata; class Amphibia; order Anura; family Pelobatidae; genus Pelobates; species Pelobates fuscus. Next base: position 118,545,916 of record NC_086326.1, on the reverse strand, counting down.
GGGGAGATGGGGAGATGGGGAGATGGGGAGATGGGGAGATGGGGAGATGGGGAGATGGGGAGATGGGGAGATGGGGAGATGGGGAGATGGGGAGATGGGGAGATGGGGAGATGGGGAGATGGGGAGATGGGGAGATGGGGAGATGGGGAGATGGGGAGATGGGGAGATGGGGAGATGGGGAGATGGGGAGATGGGGAGATGGGGAGATGGGGAGATGGGGAGATGGGGAGATGGGGAGATGGGGAGATGGGGAGATGGGGAGATGGGGAGATGGGGAGATGGGGAGATGGGGAGATGGGGAGATGGGGAGATGGGGAGATGGGGAGATGGGGAGATGGGGAGATGGGGAGATGGGGAGATGGGGAGATGGGGAGATGGGGAGATGGGGAGATGGGGAGATGGGGAGATGGGGAGATGGGGAGATGGGGAGATGGGGAGATGGGGAGATGGGGAGATGGGGAGATGGGGAGATGGGGAGATGGGGAGATGGGGAGATGGGGAGATGGGGAGATGGGGAGATGGGGAGATGGGGAGATGGGGAGATGGGGAGATGGGGAGATGGGGAGATGGGGAGATGGGGAGATGGGGAGATGGGGAGATGGGGAGATGGGGAGATGGGGAGATGGGGAGATGGGGAGATGGGGAGATGGGGAGATGGGGAGATGGGGAGATGGGGAGATGGGGAGATGGGGAGATGGGGAGATGGGGAGATGGGGAGATGGGGAGATGGGGAGATGGGGAGATGGGGAGATGGGGAGATGGGGAGATGGGGAGATGGGGAGATGGGGAGATGGGGAGATGGGGAGATGGGGAGATGGGGAGATGGGGAGATGGGGAGATGGGGAGATGGGGAGATGGGGAGATGGGGAGATGGGGAGATGGGGAGATGGGGAGATGGGGAGATGGGGAGATGGGGAGATGGGGAGATGGGGAGATGGGGAGATGGGGAGATGGGGAGATGGGGAGATGGGGAGATGGGGAGATGGGGAGATGGGGAGATGGGGAGATGGGGAGATGGGGAGATGGGGAGATGGGGAGATGGGGAGATGGGGAGATGGGGAGATGGGGAGATGGGGAGATGGGGAGATGGGGAGATGGGGAGATGGGGAGATGGGGAGATGGGGAGATGGGGAGATGGGGAGATGGGGAGATGGGGAGATGGGGAGATGGGGAGATGGGGAGATGGGGAGATGGGGAGATGGGGAGATGGGGAGATGGGGAGATGGGGAGATGGGGAGATGGGGAGATGGGGAGATGGGGAGATGGGGAGATGGGGAGATGGGGAGATGGGGAGATGGGGAGATGGGGAGATGGGGAGATGGGGAGATGGGGAGATGGGGAGATGGGGAGATGGGGAGATGGGGAGATGGGGAGATGGGGAGATGGGGAGATGGGGAGATGGGGAGATGGGGAGCCTACCTGTTCCTGTGGGTCAGCCACAGTAGCTGATTTTCATGCATGTTACATTGTCACAATAAACTACATTTTTATAGTTGGTTTGTAATGTGTGAAATACAAATCCTCTAATAAAGTGTACTCCAGAGTCTATAAGCGTTAAAATAATGAGTAGCTCTTAGCATTAATTTAAGGGGAACAATGCCAATATATCAATTCGATAATGTTTATAATGTTAAGATCACCACCATATAAATATCCTCACATTGTCTAGTGGAAGGCAAGCTGGATCCCTGGTGGTTTAGTATTGTGTTCGGCACCAATATCAGATGCAGACCACTTTAACAGCTCCCAGTGCTCCATCAATGACCAAGAGTACTAGGGAGCTCTTAAGTAGCTGAAGGAGGTGCAGACCACAAATGCTCCCTCAATGAAGTGAGGGGGCTCAGCCAGGTGATGTACGCCTGGTTCAAGAAGTCAGGGAGAAAGAGTTCCAGGGCCAGACAGGACCCCACCAGCCCATGTCCAAACCCTAGGTGGAAGTCTTAAGGTTAATACAGTTCTGGTGGGAAGAGTAGCCGCAGTGGTCACACAAGGTATCTGCCAAACACAAACAAGATTAGATACTCCCTTTGAGTGGCAAGTCCACACGACCCACATACAATGAAGGATGAACTTTTAGTTCAAGTTCTGAACATCTAGTACCTATGAGAAGTGTGAAGCCAGAAGCCACCAATACAATAACGAAAATAAGTAGGAAGTCATTTTATTTGCTTTTAATTAAGCAGTCCTGTCAACATGCATACAAATGGGTTTTTACATTGTTTTATTATAACTGCCCCTTATATTTAAGATACAGTATTTACACTAACCAAGCCAGGTAACTTCTTTCAACTGTACTTTGGTTTGCAAGAAGCCATTTGGACTAGGCAGACAAGCTATAGCTACAGGGTCTGCAATGTCGTAACAGGTGCGCAATAGGAGGTGCCAAGCTTGAGTTGTAAAGCCATTTGGTGAACACAAGGCATTGTAACTCAAAACATGGTGCTGCATATTCAGAAACTAGAACCTTCATCTTAGTGCAGTGATGAGAAAAAATTATACTATTATTTGATCCACCCATGCGGTGTGCAATATATGCATTGAAAGACTGCTTCAACTGGAGAGTGTCTATTAAACAGAAAGGTAAGGGAGTCATGGTAACTTGTGTGTCCAACACAGAGGTCTCAAGGAGGACATCCAGCTCAGAGCTAAGCTCCCGTGAGTTTCCCCGGGGGCATAAAGCCAGCATCACCAAGCATCTTCAGCGACACATCACCATTAGGTTTTATCACCAGCTTTGTAATACTACCATGATAGAGAGACAGTCAGGGCCAAGCTTCCGGTGGGAGTTGTAGTGCCCTGTAGATGAAGATATACATTTTGTCAGTACATGGAAGGCATAAGACACGTTTGAACAATATAGGTCTTGAGAGGTTATTTTTAAATAACTCCCCATCTCCCCATCCTGTAAAGCAGGATTCCACAAACTCTGCCCCCCCCCCCCCCCCAGATGTTGCTCAACTACAACCAGGGCCAGGCAAACTGCAAGGTGTGTGGTTTCTGCTCCCCAGCTTAATGAGACTGGAGCATGGAGGCCCTTAATGTAGAAACACAGGAAGCACCTCTAGTGACCGTCTGAGTGATTGTCACTTTGAAGCAATGCAAACACTGCCTTTTCTCTGAAAGGTCAGTTTTTACATTAAAAAGCCTGCAGGGACAGGCTATAGACACCATTACCACTACAATAAGCTGTGTGCACGCGCGCTTGCTAGTGAGTGAGCTTGCTTGTATGTGAGCTTGTGTTTTTATGTCAATGAGCTTGTCTGTCTGCATGCAAGTATGCTTACTGTATAATTAAACAGTTACTCTGAAAGGACCAATATTTTATATTAGAAAATAATCTCTCGACATAACCTTACATGGCGCAATGACTTATGGAGCTGGCATAAATTTTTTCCAGGGCAGCTTTGCATCCCCAGTCCGGCCCTGACTACAACTCTTATGATTCTATGAATTAAATGGTCTGAGAATCATGGGAGTTGTAGTTCAGCAACATCTGGAGGGCTGGCGTTTCCGGAAGCCTGCTGTAAAGGCTGTCAGATTAGTACATGCCATCCAATTACCACAAGATTTGATAACATTTGGATGAAAACCTGTTTAATAAGCAGCACAATTCATTATAGTAAAAATGGTACACAATTTTACAATACTGGATTCTCATTTCAATTTTGTATAGTTGTTCTGGGTTTAGTGTACTCCATTTACTTTGTTAAATAAGGGTGTTTAAAGAAAAACTAAAAATGCAGGTTAGGAATAGAGGGCCTGGAAGATACCGGTGGTGACCACAGATGATTTAGAATGATAAGTGGAAGCAGTTTACCTTCATACAAAAGTAGCGGATCACATTATCATGGCAGACTATTATTTCATAACTTTCTTTTGTTTGTTCTGGATCTGCACGGTGGATGTACTTCCTGAATGCAGCCTCAATGCGTGGGCCATCTTTAAAATACTAAGATGGAGACAATGACCAGGGTTAAAAGCAGAAACAGAATGCACACCAGAAACGCTTTAAAAATAGAGTCACCACTAGATATAGCTTACAGAAAGATCTGGTATCCACTTGGATTCCGCAGGAACTGGTCGGATTGGAGGTCCTTCGTTAAGCAGACTGGAGCTGCTCATTTTAATATCTATAAGAAGATTAAAGAAAGCCAAACCACCAACAAAACAGCTCAATAACGGTTATTCTGCAACTATTCAAAATATGCATAGGCAGCAAGAATTGGGATTTCAGAGGTCTACATGCAGCAGCCTAATCCCACATGTGCAATAGAGGGTCCAGTAAAACCTTTCCTTCCCCTGTACACATGTTTCTGTGAATCTGGTCAATGACAAATAAATAATGCAGCTAAAGTTATTCCCTTCACTTCCAAGAAGTTCCAGACGCTGTCCTGTTAGGCTGGCCTGTTCACGCCCTGTAGAAAGAAAGACAGCATGGAACTAGCAAGTACCATAACCACTACAGCTGTTCTGGTGCCTAGAATGCCCCACCCCCTCCATTCCTGCAGCTTACACTCACGCTCCTTCTCTGTACATCCTTCCAGATGTTTCAAGTTTATTAGAGACATTGGTAGCATGCTGATCCCTTCTTTTAAAAGCCTGCTAGCAAATTGATCAGATACAGGTGAGGTGCAATTAGGCATAAGTGAAACTATTAAGCAAAATACAAGTTCTGGTCTGACTGTTACTTAGCAGCTGGTGCTATTGGAGCACTGGCCCACCCTGCTATCCCAGGGACCCATACTGTGGTTTGCAGGGTACCAGTAATGCATCTTGCAAACCTAACATCTCTCCCTGGGACATTTAACGCTCAAACCTCAGGCTGCTGTTCAGTAAATCAGGCCGAATATATATATATGCCATCAACTACCACACCACATTTCCTCTCACAGTAGTCAGACATTTTAGAACAGTTTGAATTACCTGGGGTCCACCAGATGCTGATCCCCGTTTCCAGCAAAGAGCTGAAAGTCTGCCCATGCAGTGTTGAGCTCAGGACAGCCAACAGAAGCTTCCAGCTTTCCATCAGAAGTAGTGAAGGCGGTAAACAGCACCCAGCAGACTGCTTGCTTGACTGCTTACAAATTGAGGGCACCATAATCACTACAGCACATGCTAGTGGTTACAATGCTTGAGTGTTCCTTTAATGCAGGGGTTCCCAACCCAGTCCTCAAGTACCCCCCTACCAGTCCAGGATTACCCTATTGTGTGTAAAGGGTTTTCTAAAAAACTCCTCAGACACAACTGGGTAATCCCTAAATCCTGAACTGTTAAGGGGGTACTTGAGGACTGTTGGGAACCGCTGCTTTAATGTGAAATGGATCACAATTTGTGTCAGTCATAAACCAGGCAAACCGTCCTACGATAAAGTCTATTCGCTCCCCACCCTGGCAGTCACATCTATGATATGATCAGCTCCTGGAAACCAGAGGAACTCCCCAGCTGAGTAAGAGATATAAAAATCCTATTAATTCCTGCTGTGTTATTCAAAGCAGGTGTCTACAGCACTATACTTACCAATCCCAGCGCCCAGGGATTATAGGTGGACATAGAAAACCAGAATCATCACCACTCTTTCCCACAGCGGCAAAAACTGCAAAAGCAGAGCCACCAAAAGCAATCACAGCTCTATGGAGAAACATGTTACCAAGAAATCAATCCCAGAATAATGCTAAAGCCACCACTGAGCCTGGAATTTATAGGTAGCGACTAGTTCAAACTTCCCACCCAGTTGTAGGCACTGTGATGTTACTGCAATTATGTAATTGTAGGGGACACATGGTGCAGATTGTTATAGCTAATAGGGGGCAGGAGATTCAAATCAATAGGAATGTGCTCTGTGTACTGCGCAAGCAGGGTAACTTGACCGTGGAATGTATCAAGAAATTATTTTTCTCAGATCTCCTAGCCTGCAAGGGAAAGTGATAAAAGGCTCAGTTTGTTTTAAAATCTCATTATTTGTAATCAAATCAAAATATCATACAGTTGTTAAAATATGTATTCTTGAAGAGATGTGTACAAATAATGTTCTTTTTCACTTCATGTATGAGTATGTATGAGCCTGTATGAGTTGCAGTGGTTCCCAACCCAGTCGTCAAGTACCCCTGAACAGTCCAGGATTTAGGGATTATCCGTTTGTGTCTAAGGTGTTTTTAGAAAGAAGAAAAAAATACTATAGGCACAACAGGGTAGTTCCTAAATCCTGGCCTGGTAGGGTGTACGTGAGGACTGGATTGGGAACCCTTGAGTTAGAGCATTGAGAGCAAGCTTCCCCAAACTCTGACCCTCCAGATGTTGCTGAACTACAACTCCCATGATTCTATGAATGAAATAGATAGGCTGAGAATCATGGGGGTTGTAGTTCAGCAACATTTGGAGGGCCGGAGTTTGGGGAAGCCTGATTAAGAGGATCAAAACAAGCTTTGCTTAAAGGGACACTATAGGCACCCAGACCACTTCAGCTCATTTAAATGGACACTCCAGGCACCCAGACCACTTCTGCCCATTGGTGTCAAGGATCTTACCTGGAGTGGGAGTCCGGCACGCAGAGTTAAGGCACCCTTTGCAATTCGGCACAGACCGAGGGGACTCAGGACAGAAATCCCCAAGGCTGTGACACAGTGCACTGGGGCTGAAATAACCAGTGCTTCCTGGAACGCAGTACAGACAAGGGATATCCAGAAGAGTAGTCAGTAACAGAATCAGAAGTCAGGGCTGGCGGCAATCAGGCGAAAACAGTAGACGAGCAGGGGATCAAAACCAGGAGTCAGATGAACAGCAGTGAAACCGAACAGGAAACACAATCTGACAACGAGAACCAGACTTGCGGGGTTTAAATAGGGAGTCTCAGCCAATCATCAAAGAACCAGGAACAGGTGTGCAAATCCCAGGTGCACAGGCTCAGACTACAGGATACCAAGAACAACCAGAAACAGTCAAAGATGCGTGGAGCCCAATGTAAGGATACTGACTGGGATGCAGGAAACTCAGGTTCAAACCCAAATACACAATATTGTGTAAAGCACAATGGTGATCCTGACATTACCCCCCTTCAAAGACGCCATAGGCGAGAAGAGGAACGCAACTACGAGGTTACTTTTTGGATTTCTTGGTTTTGGTAGTACTAGTAGGAGCGGAGGTCATAGCATGTAGGGCCTTTTCAAAAACTTGCAAGTCCTCCTTCCGGACTAGAGCCCCATTAGAGGCAGAAGGGGGGGTCTTCCTTGACAGGACTTGTAGTGGTTGTGGTGCTTGCCTTCTTAGAAGCAGAATCTTTAGTAGAAATAGAGATCTCAGGTTCTTTAGTAACAGATTCCTGCACAACCTCAGGTGCAACGACTGTAGAAGGCTGAGGATAGGTCAGAGTGGTCAAGCAAGGACAGGCAGCATGTTGGCAGACAGGAGAACCTGAGGCCTAGATGGACGAATACGACAAAAAGATATTACATGTCCCCTCTCCCCACAATAATAACACAGTCCATGCGCCATCCTTCTTGCCCTTTCTTGAGATGACTGATGGCACCTAACCAGTCCAATCTCCATGGGTTCCACCGCCTCACTGCCAGAAGTATACAAAGTTTCAGGAGACTTGGTAGCGGTAGGGTTAGCAGTAACATCAGTCCGATTGGAAGGAGTAGTGTAATCCATTTCCCGTCCGGGTTGCAATATATGTGAAGCAACAGTAGGTGATCTATGTACAATGGATCTTTGTGTCTTGTTGCATTGTAAACCCAGGGACCGAATAAAGGACTCCCAGAAATCCAGGACAGGGCTTTTGGCGAGTAACAATTGGTGGGCCCAAGTCTTAAGGTGCCCCGACAACAAGGTAATCGCTGTCCTCACTTTAATGACGTCCGTGACATAGGTGTAGGGCCTCAGGGAAAACAGGACCTCGCAATCGACTTTGAAGGCATCATACTTAGACCGGATCCCAGAAAATGTTTCGGGTAGAGCAACCAGCGGTTCAGAGAGTCCAGAGTCATAGGTTACTCTCCCTTTAAGGGAAGCCAGTTCCTGCTGTAAGCCCTGCAAAGCCTGGGTGAGCTGGGAAACTTGCTGGGTCAAGGCTGCAATGGTAATCTTCAACTCTGCAGACTCCATTTGGTCAGATCGTACTGTCAAGGATCTTACCTGGAGTGGGAGTCCGGCACGCAGAGTTAAGGCACCCTTTGCAATTTGGCACAGACCGAGGGGACTCAGGACAGAAAGATGCGTGGAGCTTAATGTAAGGATACTGACTGGGATGCAGGAAATTCGGGTTCAATCCCAGCCAGACCCAAATACACAATATTGTGTAAAGCACAATGGTGATCCTGAGAATTGGAGTGGTCTGACTTCCAACTCCCACCACTACCCTTAACTCTGCAAATGTAATTATTGCAGTTTTCATAAACTGCAATATTTACCTTGAAGGGTTAAGTTCTCCTCTAGTGGCTGTCTGTGTGTTATAACTACGCTGGACGTCCTCACGCTATGTGAGGACCTCCAGCGTCGCCAAAATCCCCATAGGAAAGCTTTTTCTGTTTCCTGTACCCGGCCAGACTGACCGGAGGTGCTCACTGAGAGAGCACTCTCTGTCAGTCCGGCCAGGTACAGAAAATTGAAGCTCCTGTAGGGGATATCCTCCACTCGGCAACGCTACAAGAGAGGTAGGAGGCACACCAGGAAGGGGAGTGAGACCACGAAGGGGGTGCGGGGTGCACTAAGGGACAGGGAGGGGAGGGGGAAGAAACACCAAGGGACAGGGAAAAGAGGGGAGAGGTTCAAAGAACACTAAGGGACAGGGAAGGGAGGGGATCAATAATGGACGGGGAGTTGTTAGGCTGTTTAAGAGGCACATAGGTGAAGATGTTATTTTTTGGGGGGGAGCGGAAAAATACATCTTCGCCTATGTACCCAAAAATCCTTGCACCGGACCTGACTCCAAACACCTAAAAAACTGCCCAAAGTACCTGCCTTGCAAGGATTTCTCATTGAGCTGCATTGGGAAGGTTGTATTTGGACAGCAACAGAAAGTCTGGGCTTCGTAAGAAGGGTATGGCTTGCAAAAGCTGCAGACAAGAGATCTGCAGCATTTGTATGATATTTTATATATACCCCAAATGAAAAAGAAAAAATAAATCTATGGATGTTTTCATTGGTAGTATATCTACTAAATGGGGATTTTATTTAATTATGTTTCATTCTTTTTGAATTTGGGTAGTGAAGAGTCCCTTTAAGGTAGCAGAGTTATGTACTAAAGTGAATACAGTTAGATTGTATAAAAAAAAAAAAAAAAAAAAACAATATGTAGATTATATTGAAGCATTAATTTTAAGAACAAATAACTATCTACCTAACCCTGTCTACTCCAATTATCCTAGCAATAGTTAAAGATACATTATAGTATTAGGAATACTATAGTGTTCCTCTGCCTCTAACAGTGTTAGGCATATAGTGTTAATGGTGAGGATGTCCAGGTTTGTTTGATTGTATATGTATATGACGTCAGACCGGCTCCCGGCATCACTTTTTTTTTTACTGTCTTTCAGATAGATACCTTACCTGATTTTCTAAGCTCACTAAGATGCCTCTTTCCATTTTTGCTTGCCATATTACTTGTGCTATCACTTCTCGGGTGGATGGGATTTGTATATGTTTCCAATTCTGTGCTATCACTCATTTGGCTGCTGTAATGAAGTGTAAAATTAACATTGAATCTTTTATCTTCATTTTTGACTCAATTAAATTTAATAAAATTAGTCCAGGATCCATTTGTGACGAAACACCTTTTGTCACTGGATTTTTAAGTAACAAGCTGCCCTTTCCCCCTGGCTGTTGGAGGAGTCTGATTGCCAGCCTCCTTCCGCATGACTATGGCCCCTGGGAGATTTGGCCCTTTACAAACATTATTTGGGTTAATGGATTTATATTGTGCTGCTGCTGGTCCTTTAAGAACTGCATTGTGGCTTATGGACTTGTATTGGACCATGCTGGCCTTTTAAGAACCATCTGGGGACAAATTGAGACTTTGTGTGACAATGCCCCTTTAAGACGGTGTACGCAGTGCCCCCAGACTTAGTTAAAATATTTTGTTCCTGGCTTTCTCCCACTATGGTTCAGAAAATGGGGCTTACTGAACCAAGTACCACACAGGCGGACCACCCAGAAGTGGAAGTGTGCAGGCAATTTACCTCCCAGGCTGTGAGGTTACTGCAGGTTAATTGCCGACCGCTGGGTGGCCGCAGTTCGTGCATCTTTGTTCATTCGAACGAGGTCAGCGGTATGTGTAGCCAAATCCATGGAACTAAAATCAGTTACACATTTCCGCGAACAACGCTGAGCCTTACCTTCTCCTACACTGAACTTTCAGCTGCAGAGACTAAGTCCCGTTCGAAGATTCGAATGCACGTTCGAATGGGACTTTTTCTGCATAAAATTGACCGACCGCATAGCCAAAATCTATGGAACTGTTTTGGGCAGGAAAATGTGCTTGCGGTCGGTCATAAAGGACTTCCGTCTAACTTTTTATGTACTGGGGGGATTTGTATGATTTTTGGTTATTTTTATATTTAAAGTATGCTGATTCTGAATATGTATGTATATTTATGTGAATATGATGCATATTTTTAAAGTTACAGTGTATGTATAAAAAGTGTATTTTTCCTGGCTGTGATAAATTACATTAACCCATTGTGTTCAGTAATTATATCACAGGCAGAGGGGAAGGATTGCATGTTTGTGCTGGGTGTGTTTTACGGTTTGCCTGTAAAGGATTGGTTGTACTGTGTCCCACCCTGTGGGATGTCCAAAGTACCTGCCCACTGCATAAAAGCCAGAGTGTGGTCATTAAAAGTGCAGATCATGAGGGGCGGAGCCTAACCTTCAATGGAGTAAGACGCACGAGCCATTAGCTCTCTAACCCCGGGCAAGTAATCCGCGTCCATCAGCTACACACCGGGTGCTTCTCGCCTCCACGACTCACCCACAGACTCCCCACTACCTCCACATCACTCGGACAGATGGGGGGCGCAAAAAAAACGGAAGGATTCCACACCATCCGTGTCGACGATGTTTCGCGCCAAAGAGGACCGGTGGCCATCTTGGGCCCAAAGCCAGGCAGACTCCAGCTCCGAAACCGAGGGGAGTGAGGCCGACCAACACCAGGCGACCACCCCCCTCACCAAGGAAGACCTGCGGGCAATGCTCAGGGAAACGTCGGCGGACATAAAAGCCTATACAGCTGCGGCCCTGGAAAAAAAAATTGCAGGCCTCAAAGAAGAAATAGAGGCACTGGCCTCCCGCACGACACACAATGAAAGCTTACTGAAAGAAATGCTGACGAAGACCGCAGCCCTCGATAAGGACACAGGGATGCTTTAGGACAGGATACTGTTCCTGGAAGACGGCCTGGAGGACCTTAATAACCGATCCCGCAGACAAAACATCCGCGGTCTGCCGGAGTCAGTCCAGCCAGACGCCATACTCCCCACAATCAGGGCGATCTTTCAGTCCCTCCTGCCTAACTCTACAGAACAAGACCTATACACAGAATGGGCACATAGGGCCCTGCGCCCTCCGACCTACAACTCAAACACACCGAGGGACGTGATAACGAAGCTCCTACACTTCACGGTCAAGGAACAGCTAATGTAAGAGACAAGACACCATCCGCCCATGTACCAGGGGCAGCAGATTCAATTCTTTCAAGACCTGGCACCGTCCACGCTGAGGAAACGCAGGGAGCTGAAACCTAATTGAAAATGGCTGGCGCTATATGTGGGGGCACCCCTTCAAATTAACGGCGAAGAAGGGGGAACAATCCTACACCCTCCACCAGGTCTCCGACATGAAGGACTTCGCCGACCATCTAGGGATCCTGTGGTGGAATCTCGGTAAAAATAAATTTAGTAGGCCGAGATTGCCACGTGGTATGTGCACGTGCATATACTGATGTATCGGTCGGTTGGTTGCACGTGGCAACGATACAATCAGTAGTGTACGGAGCATGTGCAGGAATAGAGGATATAGAGAATTCCCCTCCTCCATTGTGCTGGGCAAGCCATGTGGTCAAACAGGAAGTTAGTCTTTGTTTTGTTGATTGGGTAAGAGTACGTGTGAGTGGAGCTGATTATGGGAGGAGCTATATACCTATATAAGGGACCTACACTGTATGATCAGGGCTCAGACTTTGCTGTTTTTGGTGACATTAGTCCCTCTGAGTCCCGGTCGGTGAATCAAATAAAAATCTCTTCCTTCCTGAAGAAACCTGTGTCCATCTCTCTGTGCTCGGCTTCCGTCAGTTTCTCCGGTATCATTTGGTGCATTGGCCGGGAAGCTCATCGTTCAACGGTAGCTGAGAAGCAGAGGCATGAGACGTCTATCTTTGCCCACGCTCCCTACGGCTGCACCCCTGAACTTTTGCGTTGACCTCCTTTCGTCTCGGCGCCACTGGTCTGTTGTCCAGGAGATCATCGGCCTCTACGTAGTAAGTGCTGGGGTGTCCCCGTCGATGAATGTGAACTCAGGTTCAGGAATGAGGAGGTAAGACGACTACTGTTTTAGACGGTGGACCCACTAAGGGTATTGGATACCGATTGTGCGGTAGGCCCATAAGGGGTTTGTATTGTGTATGGAATTCGCCCCCACCAGTGGAGGGAAGGAGCGAAGGCGCACCGCTCGTAATTAAACGCCCTGTAGTCAGCCCGTTTAATTTTGGTTTGGAGTCAGGTTGGGTCCTGTGTAAATAGCCCAAGCCGGACACCGGTGTCTTGTCTAGACTAGCGTATCTAGGGTGTATATTTTGTTCGCTAGGTCGGAGGGACCGGGAGACTAAGCGGCGCCTGGTGTAAATTCAGTCCGCTAGATCTCAACCTATCTTGGCTAAGTGGGAAGGCGTGTAAATTTGGAACTGAAAGAATATTAGATAGTTAATTTCTCTTATTTCATTTTATAAGATTTATTATCATTATTGCTGACTGAAAGGATATGAAACAGTTAAACTACTTTTTGCTTTGTATGCTTTAAATTTAATGTACGTCATAGAAATGCTGACTGTGAAAGACTTGAACAATGACATGCTTCCTTCTATAGGATATAATAATATGTTGACTGTGACAGACTTATACAATTCTATAGGAAATACGACATCTCAGGATGTCTTGCCCAGGATATTCATTCCAGACATATTCAAAAAAGTCTTATCTTTCCATTGTCAGTATAACATGTGATATTTAAGGAAGTAATCAATCTTATACTCTGTATGGCATATCTCATGACTCAAGTAACTTAATTTGTATAAATATTCAATACACAGTAAAGAAATTGAGAACTTGTCAAGCACCTTTTCGTGTCTGTCTGTTATTTGCTGAGCAAGTTTCTCCCGTCAATTGATGTGGTGAACAGAGGATCGAGAATTGAGGGAAATTGAGTCCAGGACAGCATTAACCCTTTCAGGAACCCACTAGACTATTGATAAAGTAGATAGACTAAGAGGGTTTTGTTGTAAATTCCGCCCTCTAGTTCGCTATATGTGGTGCTTGGGCAGCGACGGGTAACCAAAATGGATGTAAATAGTTTTAGGTAGTCCATCGAGGTACTGGCCAATAGATTAGTTGGGAAATTGTAAATGTGTTAAAGATTATTGTAGTAGAGTGTATATCTTGCTAGATAGCGTGAGCTCTGCCGTCTAGCGAGAGTGTGAATAGTGTGTAACTGTATCATAGCGCACGGTACCATAACCATGTATTATAATTACTGATACTGTAAATAACTACTAATAACTGTCGTTTATGTTGTATGTTAACACCATAACCACTACTAATTGAACTGTGACTTTCAAATTGTACTCTAACCAATGCTAACCGTACTATAACTACTGTTTGTAAAGACAATGTTACTAGGGTGTGTTATCGACGGGTAATTTAAATATTGAGAATTATAACGTGGGTGATTGTATAGTTTCGCCAAAAGGTACAGTATTAGTTATTTAGTGACTGGTGTAACAGCTGTGTGTGTACGGGAATTCCCTGTATGTTTTGTTGTGTGCGTTTGGCCTAGTAACTGTACCACGTGGTTCTGTTGCCATGGGGAACGAGTGTGACTGTTGGAAGTGTGTTTGTTTGCGTCTGTTGGAGACGACGCTCCATTGTTAAGTATGGGTGCATCGGATTCAAAGATTATTGATCCCTTAGAATGTATGTTAAAAAACTTTAAGAAGGGATATAATGTATACGATTTTGGAGTAAAGATGTCTCCAACATGCCTGACTACTTTATGTAGTAGGGAATGGCCCTCTTTGGTGGCTGCATGGCCACCACGTGGTAGCTTTGATCCTAATCTGGTGCAGCATGTACACATGGCTGTATCGGGTAGGCCTGAACTTTACGGCCAGTTTCCGTATATTGATTGTTGGAAGCGAGCCATAAATGACTTGCCAAAATGGATCAGGGTATGCCACGAGGAGCAATGTCGCCTCATGGTGGCCAGAACTCGGTTGTCCACTCTGGCCGTGATTACTCCCAATCCGGACACGCCCCCTGAGTCAGAGATCCCCATGCCGCCCCCTTACTCCTCATCTACAGGAAGAGGAAGAGGAGGTGCCCCGTTGTCTCCACCTACCCCCTCCTCTAGCTCAGAGTCTAGCCCACTTGTTTTAAATCCTCCCCTTCCGGTACCTACCCCTATTAACCCCACCTATCCAGATTTGGCGTCATTTCTAGTTCATGGTCAGGCTCCTCCCAGCCCGGCCCGGAATATTCTACTTACTGATCTTCCCTTCAGTAAAGAAAAAGTGTCCCCTTCCCCTCGTCTTACTACCCCTCGACCGGAACCCATAACTGACATCCCTTAACGAAGCCCCATACTAACCCGACAACTGACCGGTACCCTCCAACCCCGACATTATCAAATGCCTCTCCGTCTGACACCGGGCCCGACACATATTAACGGTGAGGGCCAGTTACAACATGCTGATCCCGTCTTTGTTTACGTTCCCTTTACCACAACTGATTTATTCAACTGGAAGACCCATAACTCCTCCTACACCGATAAACCTCAAGCCATGACAGATTTGATTACCTCCATAATCCAGACACATAATCCCACTTGGGCTGATTGCCAGCAATTGCTTATGACATTGTTCAATAACGAGGAAAGAACACGGATAAATCAGGCGGCAATTAAAGCGCTTGAAGAAGTGGCCCGTACTCTAAATCAGGCCAACCCGGCAGCATGGGCCGCAGCCCATTATCCAAATGCAGATCCGAATTGGAATGTCAATGGCGCAGACATGGCCCATTTAAAAGCTTACAGGGACGCCATTATTGCTGGCATGAAAGCCGGAGGGAAAAAGGCGATTGTAACGGCTACCCAGGTATTGAGAGGGTATCTGCCGCTGGAGACGTCCTTTTCCCTGCAAGCTGCTGTGGAGAAGTAAAGCTGGTACAATCCCATCCACGATATCCAGAGAGAGTCAGGTTCAGCTGTAAACAGGAGCAAAGTAATCTTCCCAAATAATCCCCTTCCAAGAACGAGACGAGGCTACGTTTTGAAGGGTCAAGATGAACTGAGGACTGGAACACCCAGCCTGCTTTTTATTAGGAACCACATACAGGACACTCCCAGGGGGAGGATGAAAACAACCAATAATACGTATAAATCCGGTAGCGCTGGATAGCTCTCCTTCAGGGGAACAATATGTCCAAAAATCAGCCCATTCGGATGCATAGTTCAGGAGATACAGAGTTCCAAAGTTTTGACCGACCGCACAGACCAACTAGCCGAAATTAGTTCCATGAGTTTTGGCCTTGCGGTCGGTCTCCGTTCGTACGGTAAAAAGATCCGAAAACCTGGTCATCCATACGAATCTCGGTGGTCACTGAAATCCCCATAGATGGTTAAGCATAACTACCAAATGGTGGGACGTTCGGTAGTTTTAGTACGAATTTACGGAGGTCTGGAGGACTCAGCGGTATTCGCCTGTTTGGGTATCCGTTTTCAGTTCCATGCGTTTACAGGCAAATACCGCTGTTCGTGCACAAGATGGCCGCGAACACGTGTAAAAGTCCCGAAATGGCGGCCACCTATACTTTACACACGGAATTCGTACTGAATCATGCGAACGGTTTATTCTTTCGAATCCTCTTATATTTTACACTGTGGATTCACTTAAATCATGCGAACAGGAGACAATGAAATGAATAGAGGTTTAAACTGTAATTCCCTTGCTTGCTTCACAGTTACCAGGGACTTGTAAGGATCCGTTACACTGCTCCCCTTTTGTGGAACACTCCGGCAGACCCGGATTGATCCTTTTCGGGTCAACTTGGGGCTGTCCGGTCTGCTGCTACGGTAAAAGTTCCGTTTGCCTGGATAATCCATCAGCGTTTCCATTGAAGCGGCCCGGGCGATACTGAATGCAGAAATTATATGGCTGTAGTGCTAAGCTCCATCTTAGTAAGCGTCCATTGTCTCCAGCTACTCGGTTCAGCCATACCAGGGGGTTATGATCGGTGATCAGGGTAAACTCCTGTCCATATAAGTAGGGTGTAAGTTTCTTTAGGGCCCAAACTAGGGCTAAACATTCCTTTTCCACTGCCGCGTAACTCACTTCTCTGGGCAATAGTTTTCTGCTGAGATACGCGACAGGGTGTTCTCCCCCATCTTCTCCGATCTGGCTCAGAACTGCCCCCAGTCCATACATGGATGCATCTGTATGGACGACAAATCTTTTGTTAGGAACGGGGGCAGATAGAACAGGTGCATTGATCAGAGCATTTTTCAAGGCTTGAAAGGCTGTCTCACAGGCCGGAGACCACAGGACTACCCTAGGCAAGTTCTTTTTCGTTAAGTCGGTCAGGGGTTTAGCGATAGTACTATAGTCCGGGACAAATTTCCTATAGTATCCTGCTGTCCCTAAGAATGCCAATACCTGCGTCTTGGTGTGGGGTGTGGGCCAGTTAGCTACCGCCTCAATCTTAGCGGGTTCCGGGCGTTGTTTCCCACATCCTACCCTGTGTCCCAGGTATTGGACTTCGGCCATGCCGAAGTTAAATTTTTCTGGTTTCAGAGTCAGGCCTGCGGCCCGAATCTGATCCAGTACAGCCTCTACATGTCGCAAGTGTTCCCCCCATGTTTCACTATAGATCGCTATGTCATCCAGGTATGCGCAGGCAAAGTCCTGGAAGCCATCAAGAAGTCTATCCACCAAGCGCTGAAAGGTAGCTGGGGCGTTCTTCATCCCAAATGGCATGACCTTAAATTGGTACAGGCCAAATGGGGTGACGAACGCCGACTTGGGGATAGCCTCCTTGGCCAGGGGGATCTGCCAGTATCCCTTGCATAGATCAATGGTGGTCAGATATCTCCCCCTGGCAATGCGGTCTAATAGTTCGTCCACTCGGGGCATGGGGTACGCATCTGTCACGGTACGGTCATTGAGTCGCCTATAGTCTACACAAAATCTAGTAGCTCCGTCCTTTTTGGGTACTAGGACTATGGGTGAAGCCCAGGGGCTGTCAGATGGCTCTATGACTTCTAACCTTAGCATCTCTTGTACTTCCTTCTTCATTTCTCCCCTGACTGCCTCAGGGATTCGATATGGGGTCTGCCTAAGGGGTACTTGTCCTGGGGTCTCGACATAGTGGGTCGCTAGCGTGGTGTACCCTGGTTCCTGAGCGAACGTTAATTTCTTTTCCATTATCAACTGTCTAAGTTGGCCCTTTTCGGCTGCGGTTAGCCGCTCCCCTAGTTGGATGGTGTCCAGTAAGCTAGGGGATTTTCTGGGTGCTAACAGGTCTGGGATAGGTAGGCTGTCGGGGTCCTCGGTAGCAGAAATGCATATAGCGGCAATATCCTCTGGCCGCTCTTGGTATTCTTTTAGTAAATTTACATGAAAGGTTTTCTGGATTCTCTCATCTTTATTGCTGGCAATCACATAAGTAGTGTCGCAGATCTGCGCTACTACTTTGTAAGGGCCCTGCCAGGATGTCTGGAGTTTATTTCCCTTTACCGGTCTAAGTACCAGCACTTTCTGACCCACCTGGAAGGTTCTCTGTCGGGCGCCCCTATCATACCAACGCTTCTGTCGACCCTGGGCCGCATGGAGATGGTCCCGTGCCATCCGGGCCAACTGCTCCATGCGGTCCCGCATCTCCAGAACATACGGTACAATGGGGATCCCTTCAGATTCCATCTCCCCTTCCCAATGCTCCCGGATGAGGTCGAGGGGACCTCGTACCCTTCTTCCGTAGAGCAGTTCGAACGGGGAGAACCCAGTGGATTCCTGCGGCACCTCTCGATATGCAAACAAGAGGTGTGGCAAGAATCGCTCCCAGTCTCTGTATTCCGCGGTAAAGGTCCTCAGCAACTGTTTCAAGGTACCATTAAAGCGCTCGCAGAGACCGTTCGTCTGGGGGTGGTAGGGTGAGCTGAGGAGGTTTTGAATACCGCAGACCTTCCATAACTGTTGGGTCAGATCTGCGGTAAATTGAGTCCCCCTGTCGGATAGTATTTCTCGGGGAAAACCTACTCTAGTGAATATCCCCACTAAGGCACTGGCGACAGTGTCGGCCTGGATATTTGTCAGGGCGACGGCTTCCGGGTAGCGGGTAGCGTAGTCCACCACAGTGAGTATATATTTCTTACCGGATGGGCTAGGGTTAGGTAGGGGCCCCACCAGGTCGACTGCCACCCGGCTAAACGGTTCCTCGATTATGGGCATAGGTGACAGTCGAGCTTTAGGGTGATCCCCTCTCTTCCCTACCCTCTGGCATATGTCGCAGGTACTGCAGTAGCGCCGCACATCCTTGGAAATCCCCGGCCAGAAGAAGGTCTGGGCGATCCGATAGGTTGTGCGGTTACCCCCCAAATGTCCTGCTAGGGGAATAACATGGCCAATTAGGAGAAGCTCCAACCGGTACTTTCTGGGTACCACTAGTTGGCGTTTCTGTGAAGGGGCACAGCCCTTCTTCCTACTCACAGTCAGTCGGTATAACCTGTCATGTTCTCATACAAAACGTTCATGCTCATCCCCCCCACTAGCGGCTATCTCCCGGTACGTCTGCAGGGTGGGGTCCTCTCTAGTCTCCCTCCCAAACTCTTCTGGGGTGTCCCAAGTTAATGGCTTCTCCCTTATGTGTGACCTACGTGTCTGTGTGTTGCTTACCTGGGTCTCCTGGCCTGTGGTGGCGTCATCGGTAAGCCTGCTCTGAGCTCGGGTGGTTACGGGGCAGGCTGCATCTGTGGTGGGCAAGTAGGCTGAAGTCAGAGGGCCAATATCGTTGCCCAAGACAAGCAGGTATCAGCAGGTAGATTATCCATGATGCCCACCGTGGTCTTTCCTGACCCAACCCCCCAGTCCAAGTGTACCCGGGCTGTGGGTAAACGAAATACAGCCCCCCCTGCAACACGGACAGCAACGGTGTGTTTGGCCAAATGCTCTGGCTTTACCAAGTGTCGCTGCACCAAAGTAATGGTAGCCCCCGTATCTCTCAATCCTTGGGCTATTTGTCCATTCACGCGTACCTCTTGCCTATGGTGCTGGCGATTATCTGGGGAGGCGGCTTGTATCGGATCTGCCTCATACAAAATGCCCAAGCATTCCTCGGGGCCCATTTCGGCCTCTACACAGTGGGCAGCAGAGGTACGTGTGGTGTTGTTCTCTGTGGAGTTGCGCCTCCAATTATTATTAGCGGCTGGTCCTAGCGGGCAATACCTTGCGATATGTCCAGGGTTGTTGCACCGGTGACAGGTGATCCTATGCGAGTCTCGGGGGTAGTTGTTGTGTCCTTGAGGCCGAGCTGGCCCTGGTGGTATGGGAGCCCGGAACTCTGGTCGAGACGAGGCCGCCGGGGGCCGTTGCTCCACTTTGATAACTGGCCTTGGGGTATTTTGGCTTACTCTCCTACTTTCGGCGTACTCGTCTGCCAGCTGAGCTGCCTCCTTTAAATTGCTAGGGCGTCTGTCCCTTACCCAATCCTGCAAGTCAGCAGATACACCTTGGAAGAAGTGTTCCAATAAAAACAGTTGTAATACTTCTTCTCCCGTGCTAGCGTTGCAGCCTTGCATCCAGTGTGATGCCACTCGCTGTAACCTATTAGCCCATTCCATGTGGGAGTCCACAGCTTTCTTTTTGGACTCCCGGAAGCGGCGACGGTATGTCTCTGGGGTTACCGCGTACCGGCGGAGTAGTGCCTCTTTTACTTTTTGGTACTGTGCAATCTCCTCTGTAGTCAGTGCTCTAAAAGCCTCATTTGCTTTTCCTGATAGCTTCCCAGCCAAAATAGTGACCCATTGCTCTGGTGGTACTTGGTGTAGGGAGCACTGCCTTTCAAAGTCTGACAAATAACCGTCAATTTCTTCTTCACTTTCCACAAAGGTTTTAAAAGCAGTAAATTGAATTTTCTTTACTGCAGCATTGTGTGTAGGAGTAGGAACTGTATGTGTAATAGGCTGGTTAGCCCTTACCAGTGCCGTGTCTTGCTCCTTCTTAGTTTGTATTTCTTCCCTTGTTTCTCGGATCAGTTGGTTTATTAGCTCCACGGACGTGGCTGGGTATAAAGATAATCTCCGCCGTACAATTGCAGTAATCTCATCGTCCTTGCTGACGGGTGCCATGGGCTCAGTGACTTCCATGGACCTATCCATCTCATCTAGCTCCAGTAGGTCTGCTATCAGCTCTCTCCGTGGTCTGTTACTGGCGCTCCTACCACGACTCTCCAATAGATCTTTCAATGTGGGCCTTTTTAGCTTGGCATACTGTGTCTCCATTCAGGGCTTGCTCCTTGGATGAAAGGACCATCCCACCGCTGCCAACCAATGTAACGGCTACCCAGGTATTGAGAGGGTATCTGCCGCTGGAGACGTCCTTTTCCCTGCAAGCTGCTGTGGAGAAGTAAAGCTGGTACAATCCCATCCACGATATCCAGAGAGAGTCAGGTTCAGCTGTAAACAGGAGCAAAGTAATCTTCCCAAATAATCCCCTTCCAAGAACGAGACGAGGCTACGTTTTGAAGGGTCAAGATGAACTGAGGACTGGAACACCCAGCCTGCTTTTTATTAGGAACAGATACATACAGGACACTCCCAGGGGGAGGATGAAAACAACCAATAATACGTATGGTAACACCCCCACGTCTCCTCCCCTCAGATAACCACATAACATAATTAAAATGTCCGGTAGCGCTGGATAGCTCTCCTTCAGGGGAACAATATGTCCAAAAATCAGCCCATTCGGATGTATAGTTCGGGAGATACAGAGTTCCAAAGTTTTGACCGACCGCACAGACCAACTAGCCGAAATTAGTTCCATGAGTTTTGGCCTTGCGGTCGGTCTCCGTTCGTACGGTAAAAAGATCCGAAAACCTGGTCATCCATACGAATCTCGGTGGTCGCTGAAATCCCCATAGATGGTTAAGCATAACTACCGAATGGTGGGACGTTCGGTAGTTTTAGTACGAATTTACGGAGGTCTGGAGGACTCAGCGGTATTCGCCTGTTTGGGTATCCGTTTTCAGTTCCATGCGTTTACAGGCAAATACCGCTGTTCGTGCACAAGATGGCCGCGAACACGTGTAAAAGTCCCGAAATGGCGGCCACCTATACTTTACACACGGAATTCGTACTGAATCATGCGAACGGTTTATTCTTTCGAATCCTCTTATATTTTACACTGTGGATTCACTTAAATCATGCGAACAGGAGACAATGAAATGAATAGAGGTTTAAACTGTAATTCCCTTGCTTGCTTCACAGTTACCAGGGACTTGTAAGGATCCGTTACAGCGATCAATATGTCAAAGATGGCTGAGGTATTGCAGAAATGTGATGAGTCGCCCAGTGCCTTTTATGATCGATTATTGGAGGCATACCGGTTGTATACCCCCTTTAATCCAGAGGCTCCTGAGAATTCCCGGATGGTTAACTCTGCCTTTGTCAGCCAGGCCTACGGAGATATAAAGAGAAAGTTATAAAAGTTAGAAGGGTTTGTAGGGATGTCTATAACTCAATTAATGGAGATAGCGAATAAGGTTAGCTCTCCTTCAGGGGAACAATATGTCCAAAAATCAGCCCATTCGGATGTATAGTTCGGGAGATACAGAGTTCCAAAGTTTTGACCGACCGCACAGACCAACTAGCCGAAATTAGTTCCATGAGTTTTGGCCTTGCGGTCGGTCTCCGTTCGTACGGTAAAAAGATCCGAAAACCTGGTCATCCATACGAATCTCGGTGGTCGCTGAAATCCCCATAGATGGTTAAGCATAACTACCGAATGGTGGGACGTTCGGTAGTTTTAGTACGAATTTACGGAGGTCTGGAGGACTCAGCGGTATTCGCCTGTTTGGGTATCCGTTTTCAGTTCCATGCGTTTACAGGCAAATACCGCTGTTCGTGCACAAGATGGCCGCGAACACGTGTAAAAGTCCCGAAATGGCGGCCACCTATACTTTACACACGGAATTCGTACTGAATCATGCGAACGGTTTATTCTTTCGAATCCTCTTATATTTTACACTGTGGATTCACTTAAATCATGCGAACAGGAGACAATGAAATGAATAGAGGTTTAAACTGTAATTCCCTTGCTTGCTTCACAGTTACCAGGGACTTGTAAGGATCCGTTACAGCGATCAATATGTCAAAGATGGCTGAGGTATTGCAGAAATGTGATGAGTCGCCCAGTGCCTTTTATGATCGATTATTGGAGGCATACCGGTTGTATACCCCCTTTAATCCAGAGGCTCCTGAGAATTCCCGGATGGTTAACTCTGCCTTTGTCAGCCAGGCCTACGGAGATATAAAGAGAAAGTTATAAAAGTTAGAAGGGTTTGTAGGGATGTCTATAACTCAATTAATGGAGATAGCGAATAAGGTATATATGAATAGGGAGACAGAGACGAAAAAGGAAGAAGAGCGAAAAATGAGAAGGAAAGCAGATATGTTAGCAGTAGCTATCGCGGGTGTAGATAGAAGGGAAAAGGAAGTATATAGGGGAACTGAGAAAAGTGAGAATAAGTGGAATAGGGAGCCTTTAAGTAGGAACCAATACGCGTATTGTAGGGAAGAAGGGCATTGGAGAAGTGAGTGTCCACATAGGGAACAACATGAGAGAGAGATAGAACAAGGGCAGGATATAGCAATAATTATAGAGGCAGAGCGAGAGGAAGAGGAGGCCCTGGAGGAAATGGTGGGAATAATAGAGGAAGCATTAATGGGGATAGGTATTACCCAGCAGCGCAGAAACCCAGAGAGAGAGAAGATAGGGACTTTGTGGGTTTGGCTGACACTGTCATGGAGGACTATTGATACCGACCGGGCTCCATCCCCCTTGGCCGAGCGGATCCTATGGTCGATGTAGCAATAGGGGGAAAAAGGAGTTCTTTCATGATCGACACTGGTGCTGAACATTCTGTGGTGACTGACCTAGTCGCTCCTCCTTCAGGAAGAACTATCACCGTAATAGGAGCAACTGGAAAGAGTGCTGCTAAACCGGTTCTTAAAAGTCGACTCTGTACACTGGGAGGCCACGTAGTAAAACAGCAGTTCCTTTACATGCCTGAATGTCCAGTCCAACTGCTAGGGCGAGATTTGTTATCGGAATTACAAGCACAGATAACATTTCTGCCTAACGGAACGACATCCTTGAAGTTTAATGGACCCTCAGGTATAATGACAATATCAGTACCAAAGGAAGAAGAGTGGCGACTTTATACAGTGTTGACCAACCAAAACCCTAAGAGTGATGAATCTTTGTTTAATGTACCAGGAGTGTGGGCAGAGAGTAACCCACCAGGACTTGCTCGCAATATCCCACCTATACGGATTGAACTAAAGCTTGGGGTTTATCCAGTGAGCCTAAGACAATACCATATTCCACAAAAGGCAAAGAAGAACATACAGTCTTATTTGGATAAGTTCATAAGGTATGGTATCCTACAATTCTGTACTTCCTCCTGGAACACCCCATTGTTGCCTGTTCAAAAGCCCGAGACAGATGAGTATCGCCCTGTGCAGGACTTGAGAGCAGTCAATGATGCGGTAGTAAGTATACATCCAGTTGTGGCCAATCCCTATAACCTGCTTGCTTTAATTCCGGGCGGGGCTACTTACTTCACAGTTTTGGACCTCAAAGATGCCTTCTTTTGCCTACGAATTGCTACAGAAAGCCAGTGTATCTTTGCATTCCAATGGGAAAATGCTGTAACGGGCTTGAAACTCCAGATGACTTGGACAAGACTGCCCCAAGGGTTTAAGAATTCACCTACCCTATTTGGATCAGCATTAAGTCAGGACTTACTAGATTTCAAGTCCATCCCAGGAGAATGTGTACTACTACAATACGTAGATGATTTGTTGATAGCGGCAGTTACAAGAGAGATATGTCAGCAAGCAACATATGATTTACTGCACATTCTTTGGAAGGCAGGATACAAGGTGTCCAGGAAGAAAGCCCAGTTGTGTCAGCCAACTTTCAAGTATCTGGGATTCCATATCTCTGAAGGTCAAAGGATAATGGGGCCAGAGAGAAAAGAAGCTGTATGCCAAATACCAACACCTAAGAATAGAAGACAAGTGCGAGAATTCTTGGGGGCAGCAGGCTTCTGCAGGATATGGATTCCCAGTTATGCGATATTGGCGAAACCCCTTTATGCAGCTATAAAAGGCACAGAACACGATCCCTTCCTGTGGACTATCGAACAGCAGACGGCATTTGAGCATGTTAAGAAGGCATTGATGAGCGCCCCAGCATTAGGTCTACCTGATCATACACGTCCATTCTACTTATATGTACACGAGCAAAGAAGGATGGCTGTGGGAGTACTGACACAGTACTTGGGATCATGGCAACGACCTGTTGCATATATGTCCAAACAACTGGATGCAGTGGCCAGTGGCCTTCCACCTTGTCTAAGAGCCGTAGCTGCCGCCGCCCTGCTGGTAGCTGAAGCTGATAAGCTCACTCTGGGTCAGGAACTCTACGTGCGAGTCCCGCACGCAGTACAGACGTTGCTAGACTATAAAGGCAATCATTGGTTTAGTAATAGCCGTATGACTAAGTATCAAGCTATGTTATGTGAGAACCCGAGAGTGTATCTTGAGACTGTCAATACCTTGAATCCAGCTACCCTTTTGCCACAACCTACTGAGAGTCAACATGATTGCCTGGAGGTGATGGATGAAGTGTTCTCAAGCAGACCGGACCTTCGTGATTTTCCCATCCAGAACCCCGATGTCCAGTACTATACGGACGGCAGTAGTTACGTGAAAGAAGGGATTCGCTACGCAGGATATGCAGTGACAACCATAGACAAGGTGATAGAAGCTCGGCCATTGTCAAAAGGAACATCGGCACAGAAGGCAGAATTAATCGCACTCACACGAGCGTTACAATTGGCTGAATGATTTAGGGTGAACATCTATACGGACTCAAAGTATGCGTTTTTAACCACTCATGCCCATGGAGCTTTGTATAAAGAAAGAGGACTACTGAACTCAGAGGGTAAAGAAATCAAGTACGCAGCTGAGATATTACAACTCTTGGAAGCCGCGTGGGAACCGAAAGAAGTTGGTATCATACATTGTCGAGCACATTTGAAAGGTGATGGTGATGTAGAGTTATTAAAACCCTGTATTAAACCTGTGTTGAATTTTTGCACTAACTCCATTTTAATCTCATTACCTGACAGAATTTCCATTTTGACTACATTACATGACAGAATTTCCTAACAGCATTTAGTATAATGAATAGAGACTGTATTTTCTAGAAAGACATGACTAACACCGGAATTATCGAGCTCCTGTAACATGCAACAAAGTATAGCCAAGGCCATGAGAAAGCTGCCCTAATGAAATGTTCTATTCATAAAAAGGACCCTGAATCTGACCACGAGTCTGACATTACTAACTACCCAAAATGACGCCCAAGCCCCCCTTCCCACCGAGTAAGCCTCGTGCTGGGTAAGACGGCGCATGAGCCATCTGTCCACACCCGTGTCCAGAATAACGCCACCTCCCGGTGGGAGGACACCTAGCTAACCACTTAGTTCTTGAGCCAATTAATAATATTGATGGGTGGACATTGACATAACCACTTAACACTTAATCCAATTAATGATGTTTATTTACTGTAATCTTGATATTCAATGATGATGTAATTCTGCTCTTATAAGGGTCTGCGAGCCCGCTTTTAATCAGATGCCATTACATTTTCTCGAAGTGCTTTTAACCTGAACTCCGTGTGTCAGTGTGAACTTACTTCTGCGTATACGCAATTTAATCATCTCAGATTTGGACAGGAACAGATAGACATTTAAACATATTTGTTTATTTCTAAATTAATCTACATCAATGGTGATGTGGTGAAAGGAGATCGGATGGCAGATAATGCAGCCAAGCGTGCCGCTGAATCGGGACAACAGGAATATGTGGAGTGTATAGCTGCTCTCATACTGACCCCTCTGTCTCAATGGACTCCAATTTATACAGCTCAAGAAGAAGAGTGGTTAAAGACTGAAGCTGGAAAATACTTGGAGAATAAGTGGTATCAGTTAGAATATGGAAGGATATTCCAGCATCGCTAGCCGTAGAAATTGTCCAGAATTATCACAATGGGACACATTCCGGGAGAGATAGTATGGAAGAATCTCTTAGGAAGCATTTCTACATACCAAGATTGTCCAATTTGACTCAGGCCATTGTACGAAGATATGTGTTATGTGCCAAAAACAACGCAAGGCAAGGTCCAGTGAAACCACCGGGAGTCCAGTATATGGGAGGACTCCCTATGTCCGATCTCCAAATAGACTACACGGTAATGCCTAAATCCGGTGGACATCGTTACCTACTAGTAGGTAGAAGCATGTCCTACTCGTACAGAGAAAGCAGGAGAAGTTGTGCGATTTTTGTTGCGGGAAATAATACCCAGATATGGACTACCATGTTCTATAGGATCGGATAATGGTCCAGCCTTTGTTCACCAGTGCCTACAACAACTGACTCATATGCTCGGTATTAAGTGGAAACTTCATACGGCATATAGGCCTCAGAGTTCTGGGAAAGTGGAAAGGATGAACAGAACTATTAAGAACCAATTGGCAAAGATGTGTCAAGAAACCCAACTTAAATGGAATGTTCTTTTGCCAATAGCTCTGTTGCGCATTCGTTGTACACCTACCAGAAGGATGGGTCTCTCACCTTTTGAAATTATGTATGGGCGTCCACTTCCCGTACTTGGTAACTTAAGGGGGGATTTAAGTCAGTTGGGAGAAGGAATTACCCGGCAGCAGGTTGTAGAGTTGAGTAAAACTATGGAGGAGGTACAGAAATTGGTACAAGATAGGTTACCTGTGAATATTTATCCACCTGTCCATTCTTATCATCCAGGAGATCAAGTTTGCAAGTTTGAGATCAAGTTTGCAAGGAGTGGAACAGTGTACCGTTGGGGCCAAAGTGGTGGGGTCCTTATGTTGTTCTTTTGTCTACCCCAACAGCTATAAAGGTGGCCGAAGTGACTCCGTGGATTCATCACTCCAGGGTTAAATCAGCAGCAGTAGATTCTTGGCAAGTTACACCAGATCCTGAGAATCCCTGCAAGATCCGGTTGAAGCGTGCAACTCAGACGGAGTGACGAGGAAATATTGGGACTTCTAGAGTAATCATAGAGATGAGCAAGTAGGTGTTTTGACGGCCATAATAAAGCCTGACCACCTGCCTACGTTACATAGTCAGAGTGTCTGTGAAGAAAAGTGAGGATCAGGAGGACTCCATTACCTGCAGCCCTCACACACTGGAAGCTGAAGTGCCATTGCACGGTCGAAGAGTCAGGACAAAGATGTCAGGAGTGATGTGTTTGATAATGTATATATGTGTGTTTTTAATTATTCAGGAAGGTAGAGGTACCGACACACCAGGCTGTGAGGTTTGCATTAAGACTACGAAAAAAGGCAATCACATTTCCCAGACCCTTATTTGGCATTCACAATATGAGTGTAAAGGACATGTATCTAAGTGTAGATACTTAGGTATAGATTATAGTGTATGCCATTTAGGAGCAGGGGAACCTAAGTGTTTTAGTCCAGAGTATCAACCCTGTACAATTTGGTTGACTATTCAGAATGGAGACTCACAGGGGACCCTGATAAATAAGACCATACTAGAAACCGTACATTCTTCAGGTGTTCTGCTATTTGATGCATGTAAGGTGATATCAGGTGGTAGAAAACCGTGGAATGTATGTGGTGATCTTAAATGGGAAAGAACGTAATAAAGATTATAATTATTGTCCGTATTGGTCCTGTGTAGGGTGGGCAACCTGGGGACAGACAGTAGATAAGGATATGATTGTCACTAAGTTGCCTACCAAACCATATTGTAAGTCTATGGAGCGTAACCCAGTCCATTTACTTATCAATGACCCAGAACTATTTATAGATAGGTGTAACGGACCGTTTCAGCATAAAAGGGGAAAAATCTGTTTAGGCGATAATCCCCTTTTCTAGAGACAGGCACAGCTACTGCAGCACACCAAACTCCCGATCTGGATACGAAATAACACTCCGAACTGGAACAGCTGAACAAGAAAAGCATACAATCCGCTTACACTCTTGGCAGTCAGCTTACAATCCAATCCCCCCCAATAACGAGACGACACTTCATTTTGAGGGTTAAGCAGGAACTCTGGACTGGGACACCCAGTCTGGCTTTTATTACAAACAAGTACATACAGGACACTCCCAGGGGGAGGATGAAATTAACCAATCACAGGGATGTACCTCCCACACATTTCCTCCCCTTAGATTAGCACTTAATATAATTATACCGTACACCCTTTTCCCCAATTCCTGGATGTACCCCAAATACATATGCTACACCTCCAAAACAGGTATCCCCTGATAGCCCTTATTCAGGGGGACAACATATTCAAGAATCAGGTCATTCGGATGAATGGTTCGGGAGATATGAGGTTCCAAAGATTTGACCGACCGCATGGGTAAAGTATCCGAAAACAGTTCCATGCATTTTGGCCCTGCGGTCGGTCACAAACAAGTGAATGAAACAGACGAATTACTTGGGTTATAGAGACTAAGTGGGATTCGCATGAATCCCCTAGTTCGTATGTTTCTTTCTACCGAACGGCGGGTCATTCGGTAGTTCCTATACGAATTTCTGGAAGTATGGAGGTCTCAGCGGTGTTTGCCTAGTCAAGTGTCCGATTTTAGTTCCAGACACTCGACGGTAAAACACCGCTGTTCGGTAGTTTAAGATGGCCGCCGCCACGTGTTTGTTTCCCGAATGGCGGCCACCCAGAGGACAAAGACCACACTACACTGATTGCCAATTACCCGTTTGCAACATTGTTGCAAACGGTAATTGGAGGCACACTTAGTCCTGGGTGGTCTGGTTGTTCGGTAGTTTCCTCAATACAATGAATGGAGTGATTCTACCGAACAATCAGATGAATGCTGCATATATATATAACCCAGGTTAACTGCATACAAAAATACATACATGACATTAAAGTATTCAAGGCAGGATTACTGTACTACGCTCCACAGTCTTAAAGGTACAGTATCCCAAAAGTCCCCATAGATCCACAGATGGCCCTTAAAGGCCCAGTAGCAGTAATATACATTATTACATGCCCAAATATAGTTTTTCCAGTACAATATGTCCAGGGGCCATAGTCGCAGGGCAGGAGGCTAGCAACCAGGCTTCTCCAGTTCACAGTGGCGAAGTTGGTTTCGCCACAATAGGTTTGGGAACTTATTTGGGTTCCAGATATATGGAACAGGTTTGGATCCTGGGACAATATTATTTATAGGGATAGAGACCGATACTGTGTGTAACGGATCGCCTGGCACCCCGACTTGGTACCTCCGTTAATGGATGCTCCTAGCGCTTCCTGAGGACTCCAAGCACTCTGGCAGACACCACAATCACCGAATCAGAGAAGCATATGAATCCTCTCAAGCCTCTGAATGCTGTAGACAGTTGAATAGGAACCATGCGAATAGGTTTGCACTCCTAGCAGTCAAACTGGAACAGCATGCAATAAATCCTCCCCCAATAATGAGACGACACTTCACTTTGAGGGTTAAACAGGAACTCTGGACTGGCACATCCAGCCTGGCTTTTATTACAAGTGTTGAGAATACAGGACCGCACATAGGGAGGGACAAAACAACCAATAGCATAATGGTTACAACCCCCAGGTCCCCTCCCCTCAGATAACCAGTTAACATAATTATTACAGCCAGGGAAAATACAGTTTTTATACATGTGCTATAACTTTAAAACCCTACATCCAATCGTCATAACAATTACATATTTGGAATCAGCACACTTTAAACATAAACCCTTCCAAAAATCAGCCAAATCCCTCAAATGGATCAAAAGTTAGCTGGAGGTCCCTTTATGACCGACCGTGTAACAGAACTTCACCATCACCAAAGCCCTGTGGAATAAAACAGTGAAATGCCGGATAAAGCATCTGTTCGGTAATTTAATTTGTTACTTTTCGGCAGATTTCTACCGAACACCGGACTGATTTGATATATTACAAAGCATGTTTTACCTTTCCAGCCTGTTTCCAGCCGTTCGCATCATTTCGCACGAACTCCGTGTATAACATATAGGTGGCCGCCATTTCGGGACTTTTGCACGTGTTCGCGGCCATCTTGCGTGCGAACAGCGGTGTTTGCCTGTGAACGCATGGAACTAAAAACGGATACACAAACAGGCGAACACCGCTGAGACCTCCATACGCCCAGAAATTCGTGCTGGAACTACCGAACGACGGGCCATTCGGTAGTTACACTTAATCAGCTATGGGGAATCCAGCGAACTCGGAGATAGTTGTGGATGATAAGAATTTCGTATAGTTTTAACAGGCGAACGGAGACCGACTGCAGGGCCAAAACTTGTGGAACTCTTTTCGGCTAGAAAATCCGTGCAGTCGGTCAAAACTTCAAACATCCATAACTCCCGAACCCCACAACCGAATGGGCTGAAATTTGGACAGATTGTTCCCCTAACCAAGACCTTTCAAGCGGTGCTGGACTTAAAGGTGTACCCCCTGTTTTGGGGGGGTACATCCAGAACTGGGGTAAAATATTGTACGTTATAATTGTGTTATGTGTTTATCTGAGGGGAGGAGACGTGGGGGTGTTACCCTGTGTATAATTGGTTGTTTTCATCCTCCCCCTGGGAGCAGGCTGGGTGTTCCAGTCCTCAGTTCATCTTGACCCTTCAAAACGTAGCCTTGTCTCGTTCTTGGAAGGGGATTATTTGGGGATGTTATTCTGCTCCTGTTACAGCTGAACCTGACTCTCGCTCTGGATATCGTGGATGGGATTACATCAGCTTACTTCTCCACAGCAGCTTGCAGGGAAAAAGGACGTCTTCAACGGCAGATACCCTCTCTCTACCTGGGTAGCCGTTACAGACCGCAAGCACAATTTCCTGCCCAAAACAGTTCCATAGATTTGGGCTGTGCGGTCAGTCAATTTCATGCCGAAAAACGACTAAGTCCCATTTCAAACGGGACTTAGTCTCTGGAGCTGCAAGTTCAGAATGGAAGAAGGTAAGGGTCAGCGGTGTTCGGTAAAATGTGTAGCCGATTTCAGTTCCACAGAATCTTTAGCATACACCGCTGACCGTGTCCGACTGAACAAAGATGGCCACCGCCACGTGCAATTAACCTGCAGTAACCTCACAGCCCGGGAGGTAAATTGCCTGCACACTTTAACTTCTGGGTGGTCTGCCTGTGTGGTACTTGGTTCAGTAAGCCCTATTTACTGAACCAAGAGGGGGAAGGCCAGGGGCAAGTTATTTTACAGGTCTGGGGACATAGTCTTAAAGGGACATTGTTCACCAAAGTTACAAGATGTCCCCAGACGGTTCTTAAAGGGCCATACACACCGAATAAAAGTCCATACGTTTTCAGGGGCCATAGTCTTAAAGGGTATTGTTACCCAAAGTCTCAATATGTCCCCAGACAGTTCTTAAAGGGCCAGCAGCAGTACAATAAAATACCATTCACTGTGCTTAAAGGGCCAGCAGTCGCACAATAAAATACAATATGCCCCAAATAACCCAGGGGCCATAGTCAGCAGGTAGGAGGCGGGCAAACAGGCTTCTCCAGGGCCCAGTGGCGAGGTTGGTTTTGCCACACTGTGGCAACCCAGACTCATCAGGTCTTCCATTCCTTCTATGAGGAGATGAGTGTGGAAAATAAGATCCCCCATAACGCGAAGAACTTATTTATTGATTTAGCCAAGTGTATTGTTGGTAGTCTTAATGTAACCAACTGCTATGTGTGTGGAGGTACTAATATGGGAGACCAATGGCCATGGGAAGCAAAGGAGGTAATGTATTCCGGTTCTGAGACAGTTGAACAGTTAATATCTTCTCAAACTGATTATCAAATGAGTGTTAGAGGTAAATCTGAGTGGCGATTAAAGACCTCCATTATAGGTTATGTTTGCATAGCAAGGAAAGGAATAATGTTTAATACATCTGTAGGAGAATTGACTTGTCTAGGGCAAAAAGCTTATAATGATGATACAAAAGATACAACTTGGTGGTCAGCTTCAAATGTCTCCGAACCACCTAATCCGTTTGCAATTTATACCAATTTAAAGGATGTGTGGTTTGACTTATCTGCTACATCTAGTTGGAAAGCTCCAGCAAATTTGTACTGGATCTGTGGTAAGAAAGCCTATTCAGAGTTACCACAGGACTGGGAAGGGGCATGTGTATTAGGTATGCTCAAACCATCCTTCTTCTTGTTGCCAATTGAAACAGGAGAGACTTTGGGAGTTAAAGTATATGATGTGAATCATAGAAAGAAAAGGGGACCCCTAGAGATAGGTACCTGGGAAGATAATGAGTGGCCTCCCCAGCGTATTATAGATTATTATGGGTCAGCTACGTGGGCAGAAGATGGTACTTTTGGATATAGAACCCCAATATACATGCTCAACCGTATCATAAGGTTACAGGCAGTGGTTGAGATAATTACCAATGAAACATCGCAAGCGCTTAATCTCCTAGCAAAGCATAACACTAGGATGAGGACAGCCGTCTACCAAAATAGATTACCTATTGGCAGTAGAGGGAGGTGTATGGGGGAAGTTTAATCTAAGCAATTGTTGTCTTCAAATAGATGATGAAGGGCAAGCAATAGCTGAGCTTACTAGCCATATGGTTAAACTAGCACATGTGCCTACTCAAGTATGGAAAGGGTATAATCCGAGTAGTTGGTTTGGTAATTGGTATGAGCAGCTTGGAGGACTCAAGGCATTGGTAGGTGGAGTCATGCTAATCTTGATGTTGTGCCTTCTCCTGCCATGTCTGATTCCTTTGGTAGTTAGGTCTGTGCAGAGCATTATAGAGAATATAGCAGAGAGAAAGGCCGCTGCACAGATAATGGCTGTTTATAGGTATGAGGCTCTAAATCAAGGAGAACATGTACAGGAAGAGGAATGCTGAGGGATTCGTATCTTTAGAGAGGCGCAAAGTCTAGTCTGGTTTATGGCAACTTGAGGTGTAAGCAAACTCTGATTAAGTGATGCATCTGGAATTATGAAATATCAGAAGCATCAAAGGGGGAATGTGGTGGAATCTCGGTAAAAATAAATTTAGTAGGCCGAGATTGCCACGTGGTATGTGCACGTGCATATACTGATGTATCGGTCGGTTGGTTGCACGTGGCAACGATACAATCAGTAGTGTACGGAGCATGTGCAGGAATACAGGATATAGAGAATTCCCCTCCTCCATTGTGTTGGGCAAGCCATGTGGTCAAACAGGACGTTAGACTTTGTTCTGTTGATTGGGTAAGAGTACGTGTGGGTGGAGCTGATTATGGGAGGAGCTATATACCTATATAAAGGACCTACACTGTATGATCAGGGCTCAGACTTTGCTGTTTTTGGTGACATTAGTCCCTCTGAGTCCCGGTCGGTGAATCGAATATAGATCTCTTCCTTCCTGAAGAAACCTGTGTCCATCTCTCTGTGCTCGGCTTCCGTCAGTTTCTCCGGTATCAATCCCTCTACACCACCTGCCACTGAACTCGATCCCCCCCCCGACGGAGAACATCCACCGCAAAGGACGTACCCGATCGCTCCCTGCGCGTCCACAGCCCAAGCGGAGGCCCTCACCCTCACCACGGGGTGTGGAGCAGCCAGACACCTGAAACGCCATGCCGGTGCCACCCCAGAGCTTATACGGGGCGCCAGCCTCCCACCCAAGGTTGCTGACAACGGACAATGATTACCTGGTAGTATAATCTACGTTACACCACAGTTGAAAATTGTTTAGTTACACCTGTTAAATTTGTTCACAAAATTATTTAATTGTACGGGCGGTAGAGCCCAGGGCACCGGTCGCCCCGGGCGCGCAGAGGGGGTCATACAGAGAGGACCTATAGATAGGGGCCGAAGACCCCTCTGTGCACGCCGGGGGATCAGAATGTAGCCTCACGAGGCCTCACTGCAGTTAGTTGAAAATTAGCATAAGCCACTGCCCTCCCGACAGGAC
Organism: Pelobates fuscus; assembly: GCF_036172605.1. Classification (NCBI taxonomy): domain Eukaryota; kingdom Metazoa; phylum Chordata; class Amphibia; order Anura; family Pelobatidae; genus Pelobates; species Pelobates fuscus. The sequence continues at coordinate 118,511,395 of NC_086326.1, read as the reverse complement.
CATTCGGCCCGGGGCCCCAGCCGCCCCAGCCGCCCCGAAAAGCAGGAAGTCCAATATTAATAGACCATGGCTGAATACCACAAAACAGAAATGTAGAGGACAGATCATAGCTCACAGTCCTCCCACGGCTCAGCCAAGCCCTGATCCGCCCATTATAACCGGTATACCTACCGACAGGGACCGTAACGTCCTGGTTTCTAGGCCCCTAGAGAGCAGAGTGCTTAAGACATAAGGACAGCAACCATAAGAGGCTAGGCAAGCACCGGAGGAAGTGACCCTATCCCCACACTACCACACAACCCCTCGTAATCAGAGACCAACCGCTAAAGCGCTTAGTACGGGTCAGCTGAAACCTGGCCCGCAAGCACAATAGGCACCCAGACCTAGCCACTAAGGGACCAAGACCAGAGGCCGCACCCCCAAATACAAGGAGGACAGGTGACATGGCAACACCATAACTCGTAGCACCCAAAGGCAGGCGGGCTACACCACCTGTCTACGCTGCAGAAGATATAAACATGCCCCCAGGTCTGAACCACACAGCCCGACATAAAGCCCATCCCGAGCACAGGGAGAACAGATGGTATTGCAAGGTCCCACACTATGTACCCACAGGCCAACCACACCTGTTACCCCGGTCATCAAAGTTGCAAACGCAGGCCTAGAGGTCAGAACCACTTTCTCCGATTAAACACCTACCCTGCATATAGGGAGGACAGATAGCATAGCATGGCTATATGACAAATTTAGATGCGGCAGCTAAACTGGTTGTTTATGCTACCAATGTTATAACCGTATACTCCCAGGTCAGAACCGCATTCCAGCACTCAAAACCTACCCTAAACATAGGGAGAACTGGGAGCGTAACACAGGTTTCTAGCAGACCCAGGCACGCTGGCTAAATCTGAGATCCATGTACCAAATGTGACAAATGTGATAAATGTATGAAATAAATGTATGTCTCCAGGTTAACACCGCATATTCCAGGTCAACGCCTCCCCTACGCACAGAGAACATATATCATACTGACAGTGGCACAAATAGACAGGGGACTGACGGTAACACCTCACCATACGATACCTAACCACAGCCAAAGGGCACAGGTCACAAAAACAGGCCCTCCGGTTGGATATGCAAAGCCCTGACTCACAACCACCCCAAGTACAGGTACCCGAATCACCACAGCCGAATCTGGCCCAGATACACAGCCTGACCCCTAAACCACCCCTTAACCGGGGATACAACAAACCAAGGACAACGGCCACCAGCCGCGAGTCCCACAAACGAGGGACCAACAGCACCTCAACAACTAGCTACAGTCAAGCACAGTTAATTCACGAGGGTGACATACACCCCCCTAAGAATCAGCAGGACCAGGCCCACCCACTCCCCCGGAACAGGGAGTAATTACACCACTCACAGCGGTCCAGAGCCGCGCAAAGAGGGGAAGAAAAACAAACCCCACCGCCCGCCACCAAGGCCACTATGGGAACAGGGCGACAGGGCAGGAGTAGAGGGGCAAGGACTCGAAACCCCATACACACATAGAGAAATACAGCCCCAGACCAAACCATATCAGGAAAACATCAGCCCAGCCCACCCACCAATACACCGCAGTAAGAGGGGACACGGTAACCCCTAGCACAGCACTCAACGAAGATGGGCACATCACACAAACACCCAAAAACAGAAAGGGGGATTCCACCCCGCAACAGGGACACGAGCTACGACCCCAAACAGCTCACACTCCCTAACACAACTCAATATCGACACAAAAAGGTCACAACATCAGGACCGCAGCAGCTTACACCCCAAACATCAGACTTGAGTCACATAACATTCTAAGACAACAACCCAAGCGAAGGCATAACCACAAGAACAAAAAGTGGACTCACCCACACCCATAGAACAACCAGATGGTTACACCCCCCCATCCATACAACAACCCAATCATCCACCCAGGTAACGGCGCTACCACGACGCCACACCCCGCAGAGTCGCACCCACACAAAAAACCCCGGGGTGGAGAGCGACTGGCATGTAGATAGTCCACTCTCCACCTCACACACGTACAAACAACCACAACCACCACATCTGACCCAACTTCAGAGAACGATCCAATCTAAAGCCTCAAACCGCCCAAACATCGCCTGGCAAGAGACAAATAAGACCAGGATTTCCCCCACCTACACCCCCCCATACCCACCTCGTCTCAATCCCCCCCTAAGGTACACTGCACATACCTTCTCCGCTCCACCAACGCCACGAAACGCACGTGACCACATAGACACCGCACTGACCGGCATGCCGGCCACTCTGACCTGCCTATCGATAAACTGCAAGGGCCTGAACAACCCAGCCAAAAGGCACCAGTTCATGCGATGGGCCAATAGATCGAAAGCGGACATCCTCCTCCTCCAGGAAACACACTATACCCAAGCCAAACAGTTCCCTCTCCTAAGCCGACATTACCGAGTCAACCACTTCGCCAGCTCCCCCCAGGACAAACAGAACGGAGTAGCCATCATCATTCGAAAATCGTGCCCCCTATCCATCCACCGAACGATAGCTGACCCACAAGGCCGATACCTCACGGTATCCGGCAAAATAGGCACGCACTCCTACGCAATCACATCAATCTACGTGCCGAACACCCCTTCTAGGGCATTCTGGCACACGATACAAGCACACCTAGCTCTCTTCCCCTCACACCACTCAATTCTAGGCGGGGACTTCAACGCGGCCCCATCACCAGCGGTGGATAGACACCGCACACAATCGCACCCACGAGCACGACGCCACCAACCAACGGCCAAAACGGACAAAAGTCTTGCAGCCTTCATTTCAAGAACCCACATGATCGACGCCTGGAGATCCCAACACCCCACCACCCTAGACTACACCTTCTTCTCACACCCACACCAGTCACACTCCTGCATAGATCTATTTCTGATATCCCTGACGCTGGTGCCCATGGTCAACAGCACCACTATAGGACCCATTACGTGGTCAGACCATGCGGATGTCACATTGACACTAAACCTACCAGGCACAACACGGCCCTGGACCTGGCGCTTAAACCCCAACCTATTTCACAACCCGCTAATTCGACAAAACGTGGCCCACGCTATCACCGAATATTTCACACTAAATAAGGATACGGTCACCTCCAAAGGTTTCCTATGGGCTGCCCAAAAGGCAGTATTACGGGGAGTCCTGATTAACCAAGCAACGATACACAAAAAAAAACAGACGGCCCACCTAGAACAAAAACTAACGACTCTCAGGACTCTAGAGGCTAAGTGCAAACTCAATCCAACACCAGACATAAATGACCAAATTAAAAAATGCCAAACGGACATTAAAGACTACATGGCGAAGGACTCGACCAAAGCATTACTATGGACGAAACAACTCTTCTATGACAAGGCGAATAAAGCGGACACACTGCTCGTGCGCAAACTCAAACAAGGAACAGAACGCAAACAGATCAACAAAATATCCACACCAGAAGGAACCATCACAGAGAACCCACTTGAGATAGCCAGCGTCTTCCAAAACTATTTCAAAGCACTGTACGATCACTCACCCGCAACCCGACAACACCCCGCACACGCCAAACCGCTCATAGAACATTACCTACACCAGGTACACCTACCCTCTCTCCCCACAGAAGCAGCACAAACACTGTCCAGACCTATCACGCCGGAAGAACTGGCAGGGACAATAAAAACATTGAAACCCAACAAAAGCCCGGGCCCGGACGGGTTCACAGGCCTTTACTATAAAACATACGCAACAACCCTCATCCCACACCTCTGCAACCTCTACAACGCTATCATGGATGGTGAACCCCTGCCACCGGACATGCTACAGGCCAACAAATGCCTCCTCCCGAAACCTAATAAAACGCTCCTAGAACCGGCACATTACCGACCGATCTCTCTCCTCAATGTGGACATCAAACTGCTCACCAAACTACTAGCAGACCGTCTCAATCCCTTTCTACCCCAACTAATCCACCCAGACCAGGTAGGCTTCATATCAACAAGACAGGCAAGCGACAACACCAGACGCACATACAACCTCATATGGACAGCCCACACAAGACGGATCCCGACACTATTCTTATCACTGGACGCCGAAAAAGCTTTTGAAAGACTGCTCTGGCCCTTCCTGTTAGCAACCCTTGAAAAATTCGGATTCCCGCAAAGCTTCCAGAACGCCCTACAGGTACTGTATGCCACGCCACAAGCTCACCTCTTACTCCCGCTTACCCAACCCCCCTCCTTCACGATCTACAACGGTACGCGCCAGAGCTGCCCTTTATCCCCGGTCCTCTTCGCACTCTACCTGGAACCACTCTTACAGACCCTGAGAATCAACAAGGACATTGCTGGCCTCAAAATACGCGAAGCAGTATATAAAACAGCAGCATATGCAGACGACCTGCTCATCACAATCCTGCTCATCACAATCACTGAACCACCCCTCCTACAAGCCCTGGACACGTACGCAGCCGTGTCGGGATATAAACTAAATATAGATAAAACAGAAGCCTTGCCTATACACATAGACCCCCCCACGGCAACAACCATACAAGACAAGTACCCCCTCAAGCTAAACGCCACCCATATACACTACCTGGGAGTTACCCTACCGGCAGACCTCTCCAACAGCTACACCTTGAACTACACACCCACAATACAAAAAAATTACACACGACATATCCACCTGGCAAAACATGCCAATATCCTGGCTGGGTAGACTGGTGTCAGTTAAAATGAATGTACTCCCTAGGCTTCTATACTTGTTCCAAACCCTACCGATCCCCATCCGGAGAACCGACTTCAAACTGCTCCAAACCACAATCGATAAATTTATCTGGTTCAACCGACGCACCAGAATCAAACGGCAAACTCTATACGTCCCCAACAGAACCGGGGGACTAGGCCTACCTCACCTTATCCATTACTATGAGGCGGCCCAACTAGCACAAGGCCAAAACTGGCACGCCCAGTACGGGGTCAAAAGATGGGTAGACCTAGAACACGACATCTTCGGTAGAGACTTCCCCTCCCTCTATATCTGGCTACCAAAATCCGTGAGGCCCCCCTACCCGGCACATCCCCAGCCATAATAAACACCATCAACATCTGGGACAAAATCACGCAAAAAAGGGGGCTCACAACACAACCCTCACCGCTAACTCCGATACTCCGCAACACACAATTCCCACCGGGCATGACGCCCAAAGACTTCGCCCGCTTCGAAGACAACGACCTCACCCACCTACATCACTTCTACAGAAACCAACTGTGGCGAAACCAACTTCGCCACTGTGAACTGGAGAAGCCTGGTTGCTAGCCTCCTGCCCAGCGATTATGGCCCTGAGAGATTGGGCCCTTTAAGAACAGTGTTCGCCCATGTAATGACTATGGGAGAAGGATTGGCACTTACTAGAGGGCACTTCGGATGCAGCCGAAGTTGCCGAAGTGTCGAAGTTACCGAAGGTGTCGAAGTCGTCGAAGTGACCGGCATCGGACAAAGGACCACGTGGCGGCGGCCATTTTAACTCGAACACCGCCGACCCGTACCATCGACTGCACTTCGACACTTCGACTAAAGTCGAAGTACCGAACACACTTCGAACGGGACTTAGTCGTTTTTATACCAGGAAGGGACCGACCGCACAGCCCAAATCCATGGAACTATTTTGGGCAAGAAAAGGTGCTTGCGGTCGGTCATAAAAGGACTTCCGTGTAACTTTTTATTTACTGAAGGGATTGGTATGATTTTTGAGAGTGTTTATGTTTAAAGTATGCTGAGTCTGAATATGTGGTTTTTATGTGGATGTGATGTATGGTTTCAAAGTTATGAAAGTTGTGTAAAAGTATATTTTAAACTGTATGCATAATGGGATTATGTGTCACACTAAGGGGAGGGGATGTGTGGGAGGTAACCTCTGTGTCATTGGTTCTTTTATGCCTCCCCCTGGGTGTGGCCTGTATGTGTGAGTTGGAAATAAAAGCCAGGCTGGATGAGCCAGTCTGTTGTTGCTGTTTAACCCTGAAGCTGGAGTGTGTCTCTTTCTTGGGGGGAAAGGGGACTGTATGCCGACTGCCAGGAGTGTAAGCTGTTCGTATTGCTTTTCCTGTTCGGCTGCTTCCAGGGTTCGTGTGTCTGCTGTTCGAGAGTTGGTGAATTCGTGCAGTTTGGGAGTTCGGGAAGTTGGTGCTTATAGTAGCTGCTGGTCTATGGAAAAGGGGATTATTGCCTAAACTGGGTTTTATCCTCTTGTAAGCAAAACGGTCCGTTACAATTGGTGGCAGCGGTGGGATCGTTCCTACAACCAGAGGGACAGCTACAGACAACACCATTCCTGGATTACAAATTGAGGGCAACGCTAGTACCCGTACAGCGACCCTATCTACAAGGAACCAACTGCAAAGAGCTGAGATCACGGCTGATTTTCCTCGGACCCAAACCCCCGGAGAAATACGTGCAGCTTGTGAGTAGACAAGTAGAAGAGTACCTGCAGGTCGGAGCAGGGCGGGCATGGAAGTTGGCAGGTTGGGAGAGACCCCAGTGGCCAAGCAAGTTGAAGGGAGAGGAGAGCAGCGTCCTCCCTCCCCAGCGGCAGTGTGTACCCCAGGGAGCTGATGGTGTCGTCCATCCTCCCCAGCGGCAGTGTGTAACCCAGGGAGCCGAAGGTGCCGTCCTTCCTCCCCAGCGGCAGGCTGAGTTACAGGGGGCAGAGGTAGTTGTTCCTGCCCCCCAGCAGCAAAGTGATATGCCAAGAAGGCAGTGTGAAGTGAAGGGAGAGGAGAGCAGCGTCCTCCCTCCCCAGCGGCAGTGTGTACCCCAGGGAGCTGATGGTGTCGTCCATCCTCCCCAGCGGCAGTGTGTGTCCCAGGGAGCCGAAGGTGCAGTCCTTCCTCCCCAGCGGCAGGCTGAGTTACAGGGGCCAGAGGTAGTTGTTCCTGCCCCCCAGCAGCAAAGTGATATGCCAAGAAGGCAGTGTGAAGTGAAGGGAGAGGAGAGCAGCGTCCTCCCTCCCCAGCGGCAGTGTGTACCCCAGGGAGCTGATGGTGTCGTCCATCCTCCCCAGCGGCAGTGTGTGTCCCAGGGAGCCGAAGGTGCAGTCCTTCCTCCCCAGCGGCAGGCTGAGTTACAGGGGGCAGAGGTAGTTGTTCCTGCCCCCCAGCAGCAAAGTGATATGCCAAGAAGGCAGTGTGAAGTGAAGGGAGAGGAGAGCAGCGTCCTCCCTCCCCAGCGGCAGTGTGTACCCCAGGGAGCTGATGGTGTCGTCCATCCTCCCCAGCGGCAGTGTGTAACCCAGGGAGCCGAAGGTGCAGTCCTTCCTCCCCAGCGGCAGGCTGAGTTACAGGGGGCAGAGGTAGTTGTTCCTGCCCCCCAGCAGCAAAGTGATATGCCAAGAAGGCAGTGTGAAGTGAAGGGAGAGGAGAGCAGCGTCCTCCCTCCCCAGCGGCAGTGTGTACCCCAGGGAGCTGATGGTGTCGTCCATCCTCCCCAGCGGCAGTGTGTAACCCAGGGAGCCGAAGGTGCAGTCCTTCCTCCCCAGCGGCAGGCTGAGTTACATGGGGCAGAGGTAGTTGTTCCTGCCCCCCAGCAGCAAAGTGATATGCCAAGAAGGCAGTGTGAAGTGAAGGGAGAGGAGAGCAGCGTCCTCCCTCCCCAGCGGCAGTGTGTACCCAAGGGAGCCGAAGGTGCAGTCCTTCCTCCCCAGCGGCAGTATATAGCCCAGGGAGCAGAAGGTGCCGTCCTTCCTCCCCAGCGGCAGTGTGTAACCCAGGGAGCCGAAGGTGCAGTCCTTCCTCCCCAGCGGCAGGCTGAGTTACATGGGGCAGAGGTAGTTGTTCCTGCCCCCCAGCAGCAAAGTGATATGCCAAGAAGGCAGTGTGAAGTGAAGGGAGAGGAGAGCAGCGTCCTCCCTCCCCAGCGGCAGTGTGTACCCAAGGGAGCCGAAGGTGCAGTCCTTCCTCCCCAGCGGCAGTATATAGCCCAGGGAGCAGAAGGTGCCGTCCTTCCTCCCCAGCGGCAGTGTGTACCCCAGGGAACTGATGGTGTCGTCCATCCTCCCCAGCAGCAGTGTGTCCTGCAGGGAGCAGAGACAGTCAGTCTCGCACCCCAGCAGCTGGACAAGAGAATGAAAGGGGAGACAGCCAGTCCCCCTTTCCACCAGCAGAGAGAGTGGCAGGGAGAGGAGCCTGCTAACCCCTCTCCCCAGCAGCAGTTTACCGTCCAGAGAGAGGAGCTTGTGACACCCTCTCTCCAGCGGCAGCCTAACCCACCAAGGGGAGATGTTAAGCCCCACATCTGTGCAGATGGGACCGTAGTCTCTGCACTTACAGCACAAGGGGTAGGGACGGTCGGTCCTGTCCCCCAACCACAGAGCGGTGTATCCAAAGGGGAGACAGTCAGTCTCCAGCAACCAGGCTCCAACCAGACTACTCCCGTGGTAGTGCTGGCACCGGGACAGAATACCGCTGGTCTCTGCCCACTCAGCAACCCACCAAGGCAGCCTACCAGTCCCCCACACAGCCGTGGTGAGGCACCTGAACCGGGACAAGATTCTCCCTCCCCCAGGTGTAGTAAACGTTTATTATGGGTGGGCTGCTCTGTTGTTTCTGTTTTGTGGGTGGGTTGCTGGACTAACCAGGGCACTGACCGGCAGGAGGTCAGGTACCCTGTTAGTCTAATTGGTAAAAGGGAGATTTGTGGCGAAACCAACTTCGCCACTGTGAACTGGAGAAGCCTGGTTGCTAGCCTCCTGCCCAGCAATTATGGCCCTGAGAGATTGGGCCCTTTAAGAACAGTGTTCGCCCATGTAATGACTATGGGAGAAGGATTGGCACTTACTAGAGGGCACTTCGGATGCAGCCGAAGTTGCCGAAGTGTCGAAGTTACCGAAGGTGTCGAAGTCGTCGAAGTGACCGGCATCGGACAAAGGACCACGTGGCGGCGGCCATTTTAACTCGAACACCGCCGACCCGTACCATCGACTGCACTTCGACACTTCGACTAAAGTCGAAGTACCGAACACACTTCGAACGGGACTTAGTCGTTTTTATACCAGGAAGGGACCGACCGCACAGCCCAAATCCATGGAACTATTTTGGGCAAGAAAAGGTGCTTGCGGTCGGTCATAAAAGGACTTCCGTGTAACTTTTTATTTACTGAAGGGATTGGTATGATTTTTGAGAGTGTTTATGTTTAAAGTATGCTGAGTCTGAATATGTGGTTTTTATGTGGATGTGATGTATGGTTTCAAAGTTATGAAAGTTGTGTAAAAGTATATTTTAAACTGTATGCATAATGGGATTATGTGTCACACTAAGGGGAGGGGATGTGTGGGAGGTAACCTCTGTGTCATTGGTTCTTTTATGCCTCCCCCTGGGTGTGGCCTGTATGTGTGAGTTGGAAATAAAAGCCAGGCTGGATGAGCCAGTCTGTTGTTGCTGTTTAACCCTGAAGCTGGAGTGTGTCTCTTTCTTGGGGGGAAAGGGGACTGTATGCCGACTGCCAGGAGTGTAAGCTGTTCGTATTGCTTTTCCTGTTCGGCTGCTTCCAGGGTTCGTGTGTCTGCTGTTCGAAAGTTGGTGAATTCGTGCAGTTTGGGAGTTCGGGAAGTTGGTGCTTATAGTAGCTGCTGGTCTATGGAAAAGGGGATTATCGCCTAAACTGGGTTTTATCCTCTTGTAAGCAAAACGGTCCGTTACACCAACAACCAATACCGTTCGCAGAACTCCCACAAATTACGCCATACCGTACCTTCGACATGTTCCGCCACATCCAGATCAAAAGCTTCCTCGAAACACCGGCAATTCAACAAGCAGGCACCAAAGCACTCACACCCTTTGAAAAACAATGCATACAATCCCCAACTCAAAAAGGCCAAATATCTGCGCTCCATGGCAACGAAGATCCTCCACACAAACATACCACTAGACCCGTGGACGTGGCTCCTATCCAAACCACTAACAAACACACCCAGGGGTCAAAACAAGTTAATAGTTAAAATCGCACTGGCCACAAGAAGAGCCATAGCTGAAAAATGGGGTAGCCCCGACACCCCATCACTCGACACGGTCCACCGCAAGATAAAAGAGACAATCAAAATAGATTAAATGTCCGCTCTGATCCATGACACGACCACACACTTCCATAGAATATGGGACCCATGGTTCTATGAATTCCCACTCCCCACCTAAAACATACACGGACACACCACACATAGAGAAGCTCTATGGGCACCCTACCATAGACCTCCAAAAGGCGCCACAAAAACACATAACCTAACCCAACTCCCCCGAACCACAACCACACAGGCACAACCCAAAGGACCCGAATGGACACAAGCCCGCCACAACACAGACAAACAACACGCTGTCACGTTCACAGTAAATGATGTGGAACACAACTGCAGATTTCTTTGGACTTTGATATTTTATTAAGACACTTAGATGGAACTGAGACTTCAGTTCCAGAATTACAGGTACTGTTTCTTTAAATAATAAACGGTTTGCTTCAGTTAGCAATGACAAGGTTCAGAATTAATTAGAGTCCGTGATTCTTGTTAACAGTTCAAATTATAAGAGATCGTATACATTGGAATTATCAGTAGCAAGACTGGTGCAGCAGAACTTAAATAGTACTTGTATTGAGGGATGCTGTAGCAGGCTTGCTGGACAACTTGATAGCAAACTTTAGTAAGTTGAAATAAAGACTTTCTGTAGCAAGACAGGTACAGCTGAACTTGAATAATACTTGATTTGAGGAAAGCTGTAGCAGCCTTGCTGGACAACTTGATAGCAGACTTTAGTAAGTTGAAATAAAGCTTTAGCATTGTTAGCTCTTATCTCAGAGACTGTAAGTTACTTAGCTTCTAGAAGTAGAGGGATTGTGTCCCCAGCTCTCCTCTGAGGCGGTTGCTTCAGTGAATGGTTGCAGAGAGTGCAGGCACTTGTCGGTGAAGAGGAGAGATGTTGGGGACTTGAATATTCCTCCAGTCCGGTCCAGTAGCATGTGGTCGTCTCAGCGAGGTATGTGAGCCGGTGAATTAGGTGCGGTACGCGTTTCAATAATCCAGCGTCTATCAGCTGGTGCGGTCGCATTAAATAGCAGACCGCGTCAATGGGGGTGTGGCTAAGCTCTGTCAAACCCGGAAGCATGAGGAGACATCGGGAGGCTTAAGGACTGACACACGCATTAAACCAACGGAGACTACTCAATCCCCCCAAACCGGGACACACTATAACAATCCCAAAACAAGGGAACCCAATCAAAGGTCCACGTAGCCTTAGGACAGGCAGACCCGCAAACACCACACAAGGGAACCGTGACACCACAGGACAAATGGAACCAACCCACAACCCAGGACAACACAGAACAGCCAGCACAAATATACGCACACATGGGAGACCCTAAAAGGACAGAGTCACACCGACCACGGTCCATGAACCCAGGGGCCCCACCTGACACCACGACACAAACAGACCGTGAACGACACAGCACAACAACAAAAGAAAATGTATGTGATAGTGTACCCTACCCCCCACCTTCTCTATTTTTGTACCCCACCCCCACCCCTAGATAATGACTACAACTGTATTAAAATGTAAAGCTTGGTAAACTGATTTGACAACACATGTCCGATACGCGACACATGCAATAACCAAGCTCCTCCCGAGCTCATCTTTATGTACCCCAATTCATACCACCTAATGTTATATTGAAACTTTAAAGCAACAATGTTGCCTTAGCATTCTGAAAGTACCCCCACTGCATAGTCTAACTCGAACACTTACTAACCTTACTTGGATACATTGGTACTACATGTTGAAATGACGGCAATGTAATGTATAATTCTGTCATGCATAATAATTTTCTGAAACGTGCAGTCTACTCGAAACCACATATGTAAGCATTTGAATAACTCACGCACTTATTGATACTGTTGTGGCATTGTTTGATGCTTTGTTATTTCTTGCACACACAAAATAAAGAATTTATAAAAAAAAAAAAAGTGCAGATCATCTTGTACCTTCATGAAGTTTCGGCTCATGTTTGGGGGATTGGAGCACTACACTCTGGGGATTGCTATAATCACTATACTCCCCAGGGTATAATCACTAAGCTCTGCTAAGAGCTTGTTCGTGTTCCTGCTCTCTGGAGGTCCACCTACTGGAAGCTGGACCCTGGTCTTGGGTCCAGAGTGGGTGGAGACGGCGATACCCCAACCAAGCTGCGGCGGTTCGTGGGGTCTGCAGTGGTTATGGTGTCAGGCAGAGTGCTTGGAGTCCTCGAAAGCACTAGGAGCATCCGTCAGCGGAAGATACCCGGTTGGGGTGCCAGCGGTTCCGTTACACCATTGTTCATTTATTTCCTGTCATATAATCAATTAATGTAATTATAACTTTACAATAAGTATATATTGTTTGGCAGTACCACCATATGTGTAAAAAGGTGCCCTTATCAATAGATGTATTTGGATATATAAGTAAAAGTGTTTGGAGTAGAGAAATTGAGTAGAAATATAGAATAGTTCTGGTTAGCAAAGAAGTTTAACTAAGTCCCAGAAATTAGTTGAATAGACAGAGTGTTAGAGTGGTATTCCTTGGGCTGGTCTGATCTAATGATGCTTTGATGATCTCCTGAAACCCCAATTTCTTTAAAGAATTGCTTATCTTGAATTTCTTTACGTCACCAATTTAAAGTGACCAATGGGAATAGGTGGGTGTACCTTCTTCTAATGATAATCCTATAGACATTCATCAGTAGATTGTGTTGTTGCATCACAATACATTTTCATTACATATTCCAACTACCACTTTATCTAAAGGGTTAATTTAATTTCATGATGCAAATTATGTCAAAAATGTCTTATCTTTATGGGCAATCCATCATTAATGAATGTCATACTTCAAGGGAATAGTGGTCCTTTTTGGTAGACCACCAGTCTCCTTTTTGTGCCATAAAGTTTATTTTTAAAGCATCTTGACTTTGGTTCAACTCACTCTTGCAATGGGGTCTTATTGAAGTCCCATTGAATTTGAAATGTAAAATAAATTACTGGTAGGGAGTATCTCTTCTTGACTCTAATTGGTCTGGTTTTCTCACACTGTCTTATTGTATGAGCTAAGTATGTCTGTACTATTATATGTGACAACGCATAATATATACATGTCTTTTGCACACATTCAGCTAATATTAGTTTTAATAATAATGAAATGTATTCATTAGGTTCTCTCTACGAATGTATTAAAATTATTATTGCAGATACTATTTGTATATAATTAAACATAATTATATGGTTAGTATATATAGATATGTATCTCTTGGCTGGGCTCTCAACCCCCCTTGTTCCAAATACTTTGGTTTCCAAAACTTAGTTCTAAGTGTCATATGCCTTATCTATAATCACTGTTTGCATTAGCCACATTCCGATCAGTTTGGTCATGCAGTGAATGGAGTAAGAAAAAAAATAAATATGTCTGTGCATCTTTTACCTTCTGTTACAAGATGGAGTCACATACGTTACAGTATACATTTTTAATTTTAATCCACAATATCTCGGACAGTATGCATTCGTTTGTGCCCATTTGGCACTTTACATTACTTCACCGATTTCCACTTGCTGGCTAATTTGTTTACATTCATTCTTTTGTAATTTCTGCACATTGGCGGTACATTTGCTGTTTCTAATTCGGATTTGTGTGTTTCAATATTCGCCCCATGGTCTTCTGTATTGATGTTGCAAACACAACATTTTCACTTCGCGAACGGCGAACGCGAACTTCCGCAAATGCGAACCGCCATAGACTTCAATGGGCAGGCGAATTTTAAAACACACAGGGACTCTTTCTGGCCACAATAGTGATGGAAAAGTTGTTTCAAGGGGACTAACACCTGGACTGTGGCATGCCGGAGGGTGATCCATGGCAAAACTCCCATGGAAAATTACACAGTTGATGCAGAGTCTGGTTTTAATCCATAAAGGGCATAAATCACCTAACATTCCTAAATCACAACGGATATTGATTGACACCTGACATATGACATATTGACACCTTGACATATGGATTGACACCTGTCCTCAGAGACCCTGATACACATTGACACAGAGCAGAGGGGGGGGGGGGACCAACTGTATGATCAGGTAGTGTAAGACTATTATTTTCAGTTTAATCCCTGTTACGAGTAGAGGACTATTTCCTTGTTTTGCCAAACCCCTTCCAAGATGGGAAAAGTGGTATGAGTGGAAGAAACAAGGAAATGTGGTGAGGTGGTGGTGCCAGCCCTCAGTGCATATATAATAATATATATAAAAATAAATAAAATGATCAATATTAACTCCCCACCCCCCTTTTTCTAAAGGCAGTGAATCATGGGGCTTCTGGGGGCGTCCGTAGCATGCCGCATCATAAGGGGCAGGCTGGGGTCGTCCAATCACAGCTTTCCCCATTAGCAATTTTATCCCAAGCGTGTTCCCCATTTCTCTGATTAGTGTGGATCTGCCTCCCTCTCTTCACTTGTGTTTTAGTGAGAAAGGGAGAGAGATCTGTGGTTTAGCTAGAGAGATTTAGGTATTTATAGGTAGGGATTTGTAAAATCTTGAGACCCAAAGGCTCTTTTCAGAGCCATTAACCCCTGTCTTGCCAGTGATCACTATAATCACTGGCTCTTGCACAGCAGCACGTTTCTGCTGTTTGTGCCTTGTTTTTTTTTTGTTAGGGGTTAATTTTTTGTGATATTTTTTTCTTTTTTGAGACCCAAAAGCTCTTTTCAGAACGATTAACCCCTGTCCTGCCAGTGATCACTATACAGATCACATGCTCTTGCACAGCAGCACTTATTTTGCTGTCTGTTAATTTTTTAAATTCTTTATTTTTATTGCTCATCGATGTAACTTACATGCGTGTGGTGCCATGACGGCAGCAACATACATTGTGTCATGACATATGGGTATTCTGCACTTTTTTAAAAAAAAAAAAAGTATATTAAAACAAGCTTAACTTTCGATCTAAACGTAAGATCTGAGTTATTACAGATGATAATTGTGAATGAGACAAACAAAATCGACCTATCCATTGCTTATGTCAGTAGATGTGTAGTAGTCGTCCGATGGATGAATGGACAGAGTAGGTGAGAAAATAGTTAACTGACTAGGCTTGTCATACAGTCATCTGAGTGGGCGGTACAAATAAACCTCCGCTTCCTATGTGGCTTGACAGGACTATAATTAGATAAGTATAAGGTGTAGTATACATGCTTACTGTGAGTAGTTAATGCCCCTAGATGCGGTGTGGTGGAAGATTGTGTAATCTTTAGTGAAACAGATGCTTCGAAAATAAACATGAACTCCCTAAGAGGAGTAGAGTGTAATTCAGGTCTAGGGTAAGACTCATATGTTACTAGTGAAGCCCCACGGGACCCCCTGCAGTATAAGTGGTTAACTGACAGGCTATGTGATGGCATGAATGGTGTGTGCGGTACAGCAATATACAGGTGTGTAAGGCATACTGTGAGATTGCTAGCTATGTAAGAGTGGTCAAACAGTGAACATTTCTGTACAATTCTGCGTTGGTAATGAGTCTCTGTTTAGAGGGCTGCAATCTGACAAATCTAGCGTCCATTGTAGCAGAGGCTTTGAGCGAGTACCTCCGTGGTTCTTGCCATGTGGGTCCACTTTTAGCCTATACCCAGCGCAGGGAAAGATATTGGAGGTGCGTGAGGGTCTCGCTGGGGCACAGCAGAGTGGAGCACCGCTGGTTCCTGTTGCTGGCTCGGTAGCCTGTCGTAGTAGATGCCTACTCTGGTGAGGTAGGTGAGTGGTGTTCCCATCTGGTATCCTGGTGTCCTCTTTGGTTTCGAACTGCTTCTGAACTGTTAGTCGCCGTGACTACCGATGCTGCAGGGGTTAACGGTCTCAGTTGCTCGTCCCGCCGGGTCTTTCCAGGAGTGTGTACATTTTCACCACTCCGGTCGGTCTCGCGTCCACGAGCGGGAGCTGGAAAGATGGTGTGCTCCGCCTTTGGAGGAGGTTTCTGCAGCTGTGTTCGTGGACCGTGTCTCAGGGTCTTTCCCCTCCGCCTTGGGTGCTTGGGGTGGGCTTTGGGCCATTTGGGGTGTGAGCTGGTGTCTGGTGAGTTGGTCGTCCGCCACCACTGTTGCACGTTGCCGGGGGCCCTGGACTTGCATCGCTGCTTGTTTGCTGGTGGGATATGAGGGTCAGGAGGTGTATTCTTTCTCCCCTGCTCCCTGTGAGACTGAGCCCCTCTGACCTGTAGCATCCGCCAGAAATTGTTGAACAGCTTATCTAGCCGTTCCTCTAGTGTGGCGTGCAGGCCTCGTGTCACCTTCGTAGGTGCTTCCGCCGCCATCTTTAGTTCAGTGGCAGAGTTGGGCCTTGGAACGGCTGGGTTATGCGGTGTTTCAGCTTGCCAGGGGTTAGTTGCTGGTGCCGGCAGGGGGGGGGGAGAGTAAGGCTCGTGGGTGTTCCTCCGTAGCAATAGAGTCTGCTTCCTTGGTGCTCCAGGCTGGGTGATCGGCCGCCTCACCCGCGCCCTCGCTTCCACTTAGGTCGTAAAACAGGCTGGTTGGTGCTGCAGTAGGCCCCAGTGATGCAACCCGCGTTCCTGGTAACTCAGAATTTTGTGAGTAGGGTCGGTGCGATCTCCCTTGCATCCCCAACGTGGGTGGTGCAATTTTGGGGGATTTGGATGCTTAAGAGTCGGGTTAATTTCGATTGTATTAAGGAATTAGACGGGAGCTCATGCTGCACGCGTCTGAACAGTTCCACAGCCAGGCTCCGCCCCCCGTCTGTTAATTTTTTCAGGGGTTGATTTTTTTTTTTGTGACAGGTCACTAAGTAAAGTGATTGTGATCATGTACATGGATCACGGAAGTCAACCAGCGCTGAGCAGTCATATGCCACCCTTGCGCTAGAGTCTGACACGTCTATGTCAGACTTTGACCCTGATTTTGACCCTGCCAGGTGCTCAGATACATCATCACTAGATACAGTGTCTACTGCTAGTGATGTATCTGGTGATGTTGTATCTGTGCCTGCTCAGCCCTCCATCCGCTCCTACTGGAGCAGTAGCCCCATCTGCTCTACCCCCATTTACTCCCAACAGGGCTGCCACCATACATGGGCCCCTAATTCAGCTCAGGGTCTGGGGCCCCTGGGGCCCGCCTCCAAATACCACCCACTGGGTCCACACACAGACACAAACGCACACACTGATACAAAAGGACACACAAACAGACACACATACTGAAACAGACATACACGCATACAGGCATACATACTGACACACACATACTGAGACATACACACAGGCATACATAGTGACAGACAGGGGCAGACTGAGAACCCTCAGGGCCCCCGGGCAAAATAAATCTCAAGGGCCCCCTTACAGGCCCCACCCATACTCCGCAGCAAGCGCCACCCATGCCCCGCCTCCATGCACCGCCTCCAGCCACACCCTACACAATCTTTTGACACAAGGAACAAAAGTGCAATAATCCCTTCGAGGCCCCAGTAGAGACTACAATTGAGGGCTAATGGGCCATGGAGGGGGGTCTTTCTAGCAGAGGCTATCTCAGTGTCCTTTAGAGAGTGTGTTAGAAAGAATCCCCTCCAGGCCCTATTAGAGACTACAATGGAGTTTCATAGGCTTGGAAGTGGGTCTTTCTAACAGAGGCCAACTCAGTGTCCCTGCTGGAAACAGTCGCCTCCAGGCCCCAGTAGAGACTACAATTGAGGGCTAATGGGCCATGAAGGGGGGGAACATTCTAGCAGAGGCTATCTCAGTGTCCTTTAGAGAGTGTGTTAGAAAGAATTTCCTCCAGGTCCCATTAGAGACTACAATGGAGTCTAATGGGGCCTGGAGGGGGGTCTCTCCAACACTCTGGTTCCTATTCACAATATAGCAACACAACATAGCTCGCTGATACCTAGGCCAAGCTGATACCTAGGCCTCTTACCTTAATTACTGTTGCTGGGTGGCAGTCTGTGGGCTTGCTGGAAGGCTGTGGGCTTACTGGCTGCGGCTGGCAGGCTGTGGGCTTGCTGGCAGGCTGTGGGCTTGCTGGCTACTGCCGGCAGGCTGTGGGCTTGCTGGCTGCGGCTGACAGGCTGTGGGCTTGCTGGCTGCAGCTGGCAGGCTGTGGGCTTGCTGGCTGCGGCTGGCAGGCTGTTGGCTTGCTGGCTGCGGCTGGCAGGCTGTTGGCTTGCTGGCTGTGGCTTCCTGGCTGGCAGGCTATGGCTTTGAACTGGCAAAGATTGGCAGAGTACACACTGTAGGCCTGACACACAGACGCTTGCAGAAAACTAACTGCTATTCAATCTATTACAGTGAAAAAATATATATATATTTTAAATGCAAGCTATTGTGACACCAGATATGAGTGGCACTTTGAACTGGCAAAGATTGGCAGAGTACACACTGTAGGCCTGACACACAGACGCTTGCAGAAAACTAACTGCTATTCAATCTATTACAGTGAAAAAAAAAATATATTTTTTTAAATGCAAGCTATTGTGACACCAGATATGAGTGGCACTTTGAACTGGCAAAGATTGGCAGAGTACACGCTGTATGTCTGACACACAGACGCTTGTAGAAAACTAACTGCTATTCAATCTATTACAGTGATTTTTTTTTTTAAATGCAAGCTATTGTGACACCAGATATGAGTGGCACTTAAAACTGGCAAAGGTTGGCAGAGTACACGCTATAGGCCTGACACACAGACTCTTGCAGAAAACTAACTGCTATTCAATCTATTACAGTGAAAAAAGTTTTTAGGTTTTAAATGCACGCTATTGTGACACCAGATATGAGTGGCAATGTGCACTGGCAAAGGTTGGCAGAGTACACGCTGTAGACCTGACACACCCGCTTGGAGACAACTAACTGCTATTCAATCTATAACAGTGAAAAAAGTTTTTGGGTTTTTAAATGCACGCTATTTTGACACCAGATAAGAGTGGCACTTTGAACTGGCAAAGGTTGGCAGAGTACACGCTGTAGGCCTGACACACAGACGCTTGCAGAAAACTAACTGCTATTCAATCTATTACAGTGAAAAAAAATATATATTGTTTAAATGCAAGCTATTGTGACACCAGATATGAGTGGCACTTTGAACTGGCAAAGGTTGGCAGAGTACACGCTGTAGGCCTGACACACAGACGCTTGCAGAAAACTAACTGCTATTCAATCTATTACGGGCAAAAAAGTTTTGGGGTTTTAAATGCACGCTATTGTGACACCAGATATGAGTGGCAATGTGCACTGGCAAAGGTTGGCAGAGTACACGCTGTATGCCTGACACACCCGCTTGGAGACAACTAACTGCTATTCAATCTATAACAGTGAAAACTGTTTTTTTGGTTTTAAATGCACGCTATTGTGACACCAGATATGAGTTGCAATGTGCACTGGCAAAGGTTGGCAGAGTACAAGTTGTAGGCCTGACACACAGACGGTTGCAGACAACTAACTGCTATTCAATCTATAACAGTGAAAAAAGTTTTTGGGTTTTTAAATGCACGCTATTGTGACACCAGATAAGAGTGTCACTTTGATCTGGCAAAGGTTGGCAGAGTACACGTTGTAGGGTCTCACATGCCACTGCCACATGTTTTTATGGTACTTTAATTGTCACAGAGAGGCCATCACCCTGCCATTTTGCAAAGTGGCCACAAACCCCCTCGAGCCAAATCATAGATAGAGCCTCTCAATGCTACTTGGCAACTAGCAGGGCCTCACTTGTCATGGGGTGCCGGCACTAGCTAGCAAGCTAGTTCTGTGCATTGTTAATAGGAGTAGTCCCAGAAGATTAGAAGTTTGCGAATGTTGTGCCCATTCACAATAAAGGTAGTAGCAGGATTTAGGCAACTTTAGGCCAGTAAGCCATACTTCAGTTGCAGGGAAAGTAATAGAAACCATGTTAAAGGATAGGATTGTTGAACATCTAAAATCCCATAGATTCAGAGATCAGAGACAACATGGGTTTACTTCAGGGAGATAATGCCAAACTAATCTTATTGATTTTTTTGATTGGGTAGCTACAATAATAAATCAGGGTGGTGCAGTAGACATTACTTACCAAGTAAGGCTTTTGACACTGTTGCACATAGAAGTCTTAGCAATAAACTGCAATCTTTAAGTTTGGATTCCAATATTAAGAAAACTATACAAAATACCCCCACTATATGCTAAAACAAACCAGAAAACCTACTGAATGGTGCCAGTGGCGTCGCTAGGGGGGGCCAGAGGGGGCCATGGCCCCCCCTACATCATGCTGTGCCCCCCCTTGGGCCCCCCCAAATGCCAGCAACGTGCCCCTCCCCCCCGAAAATAGTGCAGCTGCCATCTGTGGACCTACCTCATTAGGGGCTCGGTTGGGTGCTGCAGCCCTTTGGCAGACCGGGCCCCTTTAAAGTTGCAGGGAGTGCTGGGAGGAAGTGACTGTTACTTCCTCCCAGCTTACAGACCGCGCGGGCTGAGAACACCCAGGATGCAGGCAGCTGAGAGAGAAGGAGGAAGGAGGAGAGCCAGCCCCAAAAAGTCACCTCCCTGCAACCAAAAGGTATGGAAGGGGCAGGGTGGGTGGTTAACATTATGGAAGCTGCAAATTGTGTGTGTGCCAGTGTGTATGTTTAGGTATGTGTACATCTGTGTGTATCTGTGAATGTCTGTGTGGATGTGTGTGTGTGTCTGTGTGTATCTGTATCTGTGAGTGTCAGTGTGTATGTGTGTGTGTCTGTGTATATCTGTATCTGTGAGTGTATCTGTGAGTGTCAGTGTGTCAGTGTGTGTATCTGTGAGTGTCAGTGTGTATCTGTGAGTGTCTGTGTGTATCTGTATCTTTTTACCCCGCTCTAGCCCACCACCAGTGCCACTCCCGAGAATTGGTTCTGGATCCGCCACTGCTCGGCTGTCTGTGTGTGTGTGTGTGAGTGTGTGTGTATGGACTCAGCAGTCTGTGTGTGTGTGGGCTCAGCAGTCTGTGTGTGTGTGTATGGACTCAGCAGTCTGTGTGTGTATGGACTTAGCAGTCTGTGTGTGTGTGTGTGTATGGACTCAGCAGTCTGTGTGTGTGTGTATGGACTCAGCAGTCTGTGTGTGTGTGTATGGACTCAGCAGTCTGTGTGTGTGTGTATGGACTCAGCAGTGTGCTTGTATGTATGGACTCAGCAGTCTGTGTGTCTGTGTGTGTGTGTGTGTGTATGGTCAGCAGTCTGTCTCTCTGTGTGTGTAAGGACTCAGCAGTCTGTGTGTGTGTGTATGGACTGTATCAAGGGAAATGTGTTTGTTTTTTAATAATCCTTGGTGGAAAATAATGAATTATCCACCAGGGATTATAAAAAAAAATTGTGTCGGGGGCAGGGCTTAACATGCAGCAGGGGCGGGGTCAAACTGTGGTGAGGGTGGGGTTAAATGTGCCCCCCTATATGGAGGTACTGGTGCTTCAGTCTTGAATATGGATCTTCATAGACATGGAATAAACATAAAAGAAATATAGTGCAGATGGAATGTACAAACACATTTATTATTAAAAGTGCACTTGCAGGGTAGATTCTTCATCTCCAGGCTTCTCTGCCTGCTGCCTGATGACAGCACCTCTAATCCTCGATCCCCCTGGCCAGATCCGACCTATACATATGGAATAGTTTCCTCCTCAATGCATCTCCATTTTCATTCCCTCATTGTAACAAATCACTGGTGTCATGTTCAGTGCTGGAACTCAGGTGCAGTAACAGCTCTCCTTTACAAGAACGATCTACAGAGATCCTCAGGTTGAGAACAGGATTCTGTTAATTCAGTGATGGCATGGGGGCTTTAATAAAAATAACAAAAAAAATCCAACGCAAAGGTATCCGAAGAAGGGTCAGACAGAAATCAGAGTCAGACGGTCCAGAGGTCAGGGCAGGTGGTAATCAGCTAAATTCAGAGAGCAGGCAAAGTCAGGAAACCAGTAAGGGTAGGAAACACAAGGAAACAAACGCTAGGATTCTTGAGGCAGGCAACAAAACAACGAAGCACAAACTGAAGGGTGTGCTCTGCTTCTAAAGGAGTGTCTCAATCACATAACCTGGTCTCATCTGTAGGAGGGGTTACCTGAGATCAATGTGGCTGACTGTGGGACTCAGCACCACCTTGGATGCATCATTGTCCTGGCTCAGCCCCTCAGCCACACCTCCTCCAGCCTCTAACCTGCAGACCAGTTTCCTCATGCAGTGGCTGGCATCTTGGAATGCTGGAGCAATCACTCTGTGTTTCCTTGCTTTGAAACGAGGTACACAAGATGCAGACTGGAGTGCAGAAGCCACAGGCGCTATAACCATAGCAAGCTCCTGAGGAAGTCTCCTGAAACGAAATGCGCCGAGCAGCAGTAAGGCGAGGTGAAAGAATGAGTCCAGAAGTCAAGCAGCAACAGTGGAGTTCTGACCTTTGGGCCTATAGAACAATTTCCATCGTGGACTGAACTGCACCTATAGGACACGGTGGGACTTTTGCCTTAATTTAATATTATGTGCCACTTCTCTATGTGAGTGTGTTTGATACTCTATATACATTTTATGTTTATTACGGTGTCATTTTTATGTTTTTTCTCTTTTTATGAGATTTCCACATTCCAGCTGGTAATTATAAATATACTGTAGTGATTGTGGCATCCTGGTTCCTTTTATTTTTCTCTTTTCTGTGATTTAGAGGGTTGGGAGTGACCCTATATTCAGAGGCTGCCTGCACATATCCGCACTTGAACCCCCACTCACCAGTTGTTTGTATATACTATAACCGCTGCAGACTGACCTCCAGTGCATTGCGGATGCCCTGGGAAAGGTGAGTACCGTCAGCGAATGTGAAACTCTATGACTGACATCTCACCTGTAACCTAACACGATAGGGGTCATCTTTGGTCCGGCAAGGCAGTCAAATGTTTCTCCAACAACTTGATGGCAACTTGGTGGCATGCAAGATAATCAATGAAGGGCGCTCTTCTTCTTTGACCACCATCCGGTTGCTCTGAAAATTGACTTGGCTTACCGAAAGTTGCAGTTTTACCTTATATGTGAATACACCCCAGGAGTGGCTAAAACTGAAGCTGATGTCTTGTCCCGATCTTATTTTCAAGAGTTTTTAGAGATCCATTCCACTGCCAACAAGCACTTGTCCAGAACTCCTGTATTTCAAGAGCTGGTTATGGATTAACCAATTTGATGACCAATGCTCGGTCACTTTCCGGTACCGCTCTATCGGACAATACCAAAACAGAAGGAGATAGTTCTGGTGTACCTAATGTACCACACAGGAGAGAGGGAGATAGACTAGCACTAGGCTGCTCAGTTAATGGAACACATAGGGATCACTAAAAACCTATGAAAAAGAATGACTAAATAAAAAACACTCTGAACAAGTGTAGACTCCAGGAGCTAGCTAAGTGACTGATGGCTAGAGCAAAACAAACCAGGAGATGCTGTACCTTTAAATGGCTAATAGGTGCGATATCTCTTTAAATCATGAGAACATAGTATAGAAATACAGAGTAGACTCAACTGCAAATAGATATAGAAAAGAGAATCTATACCAAAAAATATTAATAATAATAAAATAAAAACAATAAAGAAGAGACTCAAATAGGATGAGAGTAATTTGAGTCTCTAATTCTTAACTGGATATGTGGCAAAAAATGCGAGGAATAAGTGACTGAGTCCTCAATCAATGAGGGTGGATGATACTTTCTTAAATCATATACTTTGTATCAGTAAAGCTGGAAAGTAACTCTACAGTAAGTGCTGCAGTACAAGAAACTGCAGACTAGGCAATAATATTATTGTATATCGCTAATGGACTGAAGCAGAAAACTGGATGTGATTGTAAAAAAAAGTACCAGTTTATTCCATATGTTAAAAATATTAAAAATATTAAAAATACAGGTAGAGAATAAATCAGAGATGCATTCCCAGACTATAGTGCCACAAATTGATTGCAAGGACCTTCGGATAAGTTCGGATGGATATAGATTGAAATAATCCGTATTCTGGCTGCCGGTGAGGACAGCGTTCATCTGCAAGCACGTACCGAACTGGAGCCTCACTTCAGAGGACGTGCAGAGCAGACCGCTCCGGTTGTGGTAGTTTCCAAACGGGTCCTGCGTTCAAAGATAGGCTGCTGTTGTGACTGCTGGTAGCTGTGTCTGATCCTGTATGCGTCTATGGACGTCTGTCTAACGTGTTTCGTAGGGGATAAGCCCTACTTCATCAGAGACATAATGCTGTCCATTGCTTCAGTGTTCATTTATATACATATTGCCTTAATTACCAATAATACAATTATACTTTTGATACATAAATGACATGTATAAGAATGCATTACAAACGGAATTAAATAAACAAGATGAAATAAAAACAATGTTGAAAACAGTAATATAAAACAATCTCCACATGATTATAGGGGGTAGATAAAACAATGATAGGGAATACATAAACACATTCCATGAGATACTTCATAGAGGAATGGCTTGTCTAATGCTGGATATCAATTAAAAAATATATTCATAAATAAATCAATCGATAAATAGATTAAATGAAAAAATCTTCAGGGTTAGTTGATCCATTAAGTAAATGGCTCACAATATAGGACCACAATAAAGGAATCACAGATGTATAAAATAGAGAAAACATCTATGTAGGGAGAAAATAAATAAATATGTGCAGAAGCCAGGGGAGAGTAATGGATAAAGAATATATCAGAATAACAGAATGATAGTACAAAGAGGTTAGGTGTACATAATTAATTTCGTCCATTCTGAAATAAAGCAGAAGAGAAATTAGTATTCAAATTAATTCATATATTGTTATATTATATGAGTGATGTGAAGGGAATATTTCTTTTTAAAATGCTGCTTATGTGCAGAATATGTGCTAATCTGAAATATAGTGCACTAATAAATGAAGAGGATGTGAAAAAAAAAGAAATTCTTTAAAAAATGTTTTTTTTATAAAAAGGCATTTACCTCAAAATCTAAATTTAGTCCTTTAGGGACTAAAGCCTCTAACTTAAAAATCCATTTGACTTCTGTTTGGTCTAAAACCTCATCGATACTTCCTCCTCTCCAATTTATCTTTACTTTCTCAATAGACATAAATTTGAGTCCTGTGGGGTCTCCCCCATGAGTTTCTTTAAAGTGCTTGGAGGGATTATGTGTTAGGAGTCCCTTCTTAATATTTCTGATATGTTCTGCGATGCGTATTTTAAGTGATCTTTTTGTACGTCCAACATACTGTTGGGAGCATGGACATGTTATTAGATATATGACTCCCGACGTGGTACAGTCCATATTAGTCTTGATGTCATATTCTTCTTGAGTGGTGAAGGATTTGAATTTGGTAATGGAGTCTTCTAAAGATGGATTGTTCCTACATGCTAAACATTTCTTGCATCTAGTGAAACCATGAGATGTATCTTGATCCGAGTTGGCATTCACAGTTTTAATGGTAGGTGCTAGCATAAGTTGTAGGTTAGATGCCCTGGTGAAGATGATCTGAGGTTGATTGTCTAGAAGTTTTGATAATGTTGCATCGTTCTTGAGGATCCCCCAGTGTTTTCTCAATATCTTCTGTATCATATGAGATTGATGATTGTACTTGGTAATAAAAGTGGGTGCTGAGTTGAACGATTCTGCAGTACTTGGTTTCTTACATAAAGTGTCTTCTCTTGGAGTAGTTAATGTTATATCCATAGATTTTTCCAATAGTGTTGAATGATACCCTTTATTCAGAAATCTCTGTTTCATTTCTTCCATTTGTGACTTACACACCTCATAGTTCGAACAATTGCGTCTTACCCTCCTAAACTGATTTTGGGGTATGTTCCTTAACCATGTAGATTTATGATGGCTATTAAAAGGAATAAAACTATTACAGTCAACGTTTTTCTTAAAAGTCTTGATGTTGATTTGTCCCTCTTCGATGTAGATATCCAGGTCTAAAAACTCGATGTGTTCCTTGGAGTGGTTAAAAGTAAAATTCAAATGATAGGGATTATTGTTAAGATATAACTTAAAATGCTCAAGAGATTCAAGATCTCCCTTCCATATAAAAAAGCAATCATCGATGTATCTCTGCCATAGGGACAGATTTGCGCCAAATGGGCAATGGGTCCATATGAATTCCTCTTCCCATTTGCCCATAAATAGATTAGCGTAACTTGGCGCAAATCGTGTCCCATGGCAATACCTTCAATCTGTAAATAAAAGAAATCGTCACACCAGAAGTAGTTGTGTGTAAGGATAAAAATAATACACTGGATGAGAAAATCGATAAGGTAATTTTTCAATTCTGAATACTTTGATAGAGAAAACTGGGTCACCTCACATCCTTGGAGGTGTTCAATTATTGTGTAAAGAGAGGTAACGTCGGCAGTAACTAAAATCATCTCCTTTTCCCACTTAAACCCAGATAAAATGTTTAAAATTTGAGTAGCGTCTCTGAGGTAGGATTTTAAACAGGAGAGTAGACGCTGTAGGTATTGATCAACATATTCAGAAAGATTTGCAGTAAGGGATCCAATTCCCGATACAATTGGCCTTCCAGGGGGTTTCACCAGTCTTTTATGTATCTTTGGTAGATGGTAAAATATTGGTATCCTTGGGTGCTGGACATATAGGTATTTATATTCCCTTTCATTCAAGATCCCTCTCTCTTTTCCGAAATTCAATATTTCCTTGAGTTCATCTTGATATTGGGTAGTAGGATCACCTTTCAATTGCAGGTAGGTGCTGGTATCTCCCAATAGTCTCTGATTTTCTTCTATATAGTCACTGGTGTTCAAGACGACTAGTCCGCCCCCTTTGTCTGCTGCTTTTATTGTGATATCCTCAGATCTCATGAGTTGTTTAAGGGCATTCCTTTCTTTTCTAGTTAAATTGTCTTTCGTGATCTTCTTAGTAATTTATTTCTAAAGTCCTTCTCAACCATTTTCTCAAATACTCTAATGGAGTCATTCTTCATATGTTGTGGGTAGAAGGTGGAGGTAGGATGTAGTTCAGTATGTGTGTAATCCTGATCCGCCTCCTGTTGTATCCTGTTTTTTTCCATGAAGAATTTTTTGATTGAGATCTTCCGTATAAATTTATGTAGGTCTATGCAGATATTGAAATCCGAATTTTGGGATGTGGGAGCAAACTTGAGACCTTTTTTAAGAGTGATGTTTCATCAGAGGAGCCCCCACCCGCCGATGGGGGGCTATTTTTTTTTTTTAAAACACTGAGCAGCCACAGGCTGCTCACTGTTTACTAGACATGCCCCTTCTCGCGGTATAGTGAGTAGGGGCAAAATTTACTAATACTAAGTCATTTTTACTTAGTATTAGTAAATTTGTCTGAAAGACCAATTTAGGTCTTTCAGCCTTTTGGTAGATAACTCCCTAATACCGTGGGAATTAGGGAGTGTAATGGACGCCTTCCGTTGACGGATGCTCCTAGAGCTTCCTGAGGACACCACACACTGCAGACGACACCACAACCACCGCAGACTCCACAACCACCGTAGCTTAACTGGAGCCGCGCCGTCTTCCTTCCACCCTGAATGAACCTCCAGCATTCAGGACCGTGTAGGAAAGACCTCTCCTCCAAGGAGAGCGTAACAGGAAAAAAGAGTGTGATATAGCAGTTCCCTCCAATAACGAGACAAGGCTACGTATTGAGGGTCAAGAAGAACTCTGCTTTTATGCAATTCTCCCCTGCAAGGGAGACGCCCACATCCAATTAAACATTACCCAATCACACAATGGTTACCTCCCACAGATTACCTCCCCTTAGCCTGAGAGGTAACCCAATTATAGCATACAATTTTAACATACATTTTTATAAATTTGGGTTTTTAAATGCACGCTATTGTGACACCAGATATGAGTGGCAATGTGCACTGGCAGAGGTTGGCAGAGTGCACGCTGTAGGCCTGACACCCGCTTAAAGACAACTAACTTCTATTCAATCTATAACAGTGAAAAAGGTTTTTGGGTTTTTAAATGCAATCTATTGTGACACCAGATATGAGTGGCACTGTGCACTAGCAGAGGTTGGCAGAGTAGACGCTGTAGGCCTTACACACCCACTTGAAGACAACTAACTGCTATTCAATCTATAACAGTGAAAAAAGTTTTTGGGTTTTAAATGCACGCTATTGTGACACCAGATATGAGCAGCACTGTGAACTGGCAAAGGTTGGCAGAGTACACGTTTTAGGCCTGACACACAGACGCTTGGAGACAACTAACTGCTATTCAATCTATTACAGTGAAAAAAGTGTTTTGGTTTTTAAATGCACGCTATTGTGAAACCAGTGAGTGAGTGGTGGCACTGGGCAAGTGGGTACAGTATATGCTGCGAGCCTGACACACACGCTTGCAGACAACCAACTGCTATTCAAACTATTACAGTGAAAAAAGTTTTTTTTTTTTAAATGCACGCTATTGTGACACCAGATATGAGTGGCACTGTGCACTGGCAGAGGTTGGCAGAGTACACGTGGTAGGCCTTACACACCCACTTGAAGACAACTAACTGCTATTCAATCTATAACAGTGAAAAAAGTTTTTTGGTTTTTAAATGCACGCTATTGTGAAACCAGTGAGTGAGTGGTGGCACTGGGCGAGTGGGTACAGTGTACGCTGCGAGCCTGACACACAAGCTTGCAGACAACTAACTGCTAATCAATCTATTACAGTGAAAAAAGTTTTTTTTTTTAAATGCACGCTATTGTGACACCAGATATGAGTGGCACTGTGCACTGGCAGAGGTTGGCAGAGTACACGTTGTAGGCCTGACACACAGACGCTTGGAGACAACTAACTGCTATTCAATCTATAACACGGAAAAAAGTTTTTTGGTTTTAAATGCACGCTATTGTGACACCAGATATGAGTTGCAATGTGCACTGGCAAAGGTTGGCAGAGTACACGTTGTAGGCCTGACACACAGACGCTTGCAGACAACTAACTGCTATTCAATCAATAACAGTGAAAAAAGTTTTTGGGTTTTTAAATGCACGCTATTGTGACACCAGATAAGAGTGGCACTTTGATCTGGCAAAGGTTGGCAGAGTACACATTGTAGGCCTGACACACACCCGCTTGGAGACAACTAACTGTTTTTGGGTTTTAAATGCACGCTATTGTGACACCAGATATGAGTGGCACTGTGAACTGGCAAATGTTGGCAGAGTACACGTTTTAGGCCTGACACACAGACGCTTGGAGACAACTAACTGCTATTCAATCTATAACAGTGAAAAAAGTGTTTTGGTTTTTAAATGCACGCTATTGTGAAACCAGTGAGTGAGTGGTGGCAATGGGCAAGTGGGTACAGTATACGCTGCGAGCCTGACACACACGCTTGCAGACAACTATCTGCTATTCAATCTATTACAGTGAAAAAAGTTTTTTTTTTAAATGCACGCTATTGTGACACCAGATAAGATTGGCACTTTGAACTGGCAAAGGTTGGCAGAGTACACGTTGTAGGCCTGACACACACACGCTTGGAGACAACTAACTGCTATTCAATCTATAACAGAGAAAAAAGTTTTTGGGTTTTTAAATGCACGCTATTGTGAAACCAGTGAGTGAGTGGTGGCACTGGGCAAGTGGGCACAATATACGCTGCAAGCCTGACACACACACTTGCAGACAACTAACTGCTATTCAATCTATTACAGTGAAAAAAGGTTTTGGGTTTTTAAATGCACGCTACTGTGACACCAGATAAGAGTGGCACTTTGAACTGGCAAAGGTTGACAGAATACACGTTGTAGGCCTGACACACAGACGCTTGGAGACAACTAACTGCTCATCAATCTATAACAGTGAAAAAAGTTTTTGGGTTTTAATTGCACGCTATTGTGACACCAGATAAGAGTGGCAATGTCCACTGGCAGAGGTTGGCAGAGTACATGCTGTAGGCCTGACACCCACTTAAAGACAACAAACTGCTATTCAATCTATAACAGTGAAAAAAGTTTTTGGGTTTTTAAATGCACGCTATTGTGAAACCAGTGAGTGAGTGGTGGAACTGGGCAAGTGGGTACAGTATACGCTGCGAGCCTGACACACACGGTTGCAGACAACTAACTGCTATTCAATCTATTACAGTGAAAAAAGTTTTTTTTTTAAATGCACGCTATTGTGAAACCAGATATGAGTTGCAATGTGCACTGGCAAAGGTTGGCAGACTACACGTTGAAGGCCTGACACACAGACGATTGCAGACAACTAACTGCTATTCAATCAATAACAGTGAAAAAAGTTTTTGCGTTTTTAAATGCACGCTATTGTGACACCAGATAAGAGTGGCACTTTGATCTGGCAAAGGTTAGCAGAGTACACGTTGTAGGCCTGACACACACCTGCTTGGAGACAACTAACTGCTATTCAATCTATAACGGTGAAAAAAGTTTTTGGGTTTTAAATGCACGCTATTGTGACACCAGATATGAGCAGCACTGTGAACTGGCAAAGGTTGGCAGAGTACACATTTTAGGCCTGACACACAGACGCTTGGAGACAACTAACTGCTATTCAATCTATTACAGTGAAAAAAATGTTTTGGTTTTTAAATGCACGCTATTGTGAAACCAGTGAGTGAGTGGTGGCACTGGGCAAGTGGGTACAGTATACGCTGCGAGCCTGACACACACGCTTGCAGACAACCAACTGCTATTCAAACTATTACAGTGAAAAAGTTGTTTTTTTTAAATGCACGCTATTGTCACACCAGATAAGATTGGCACTTTGAACTGGCAAAGGTTGGCAGAGTACACGTTGTAGGCCTGACAAACAGACGCTTGGAGACAACTAACTGCTTTTCAATCTATAACAGAGAAAAAAGTTTTTGGGTTTTTAAATGCACGCTATTGTGAAACCAGTGAGTGAGTGGTGGCACTGGGCAAGTGGGCACAGTATACGCTGCAAGCCTGACACACACACTTGCAGACAACTAACTGCTATTCAATCTATTACAGTGAAAAATGTTTTTGGGTTTTAATTGCAAGCTATTGTGACATCAGATATGAGTGGCAATGTGCACTGGCAGAGGTTGGCAGCGTACACGCTGTAGGCCTGACACCCACTTAAAGACAAATAACTGCTATTCAATCTATAACAGTGAAAAAAGTTTTTGGTTTTTTAAATGCACGCTATTGTGACACCAGATATGAATGGCACTGTGCACTGGCAGAGGTTGGCAGAGTAGACGCTGTAGGCCTGACACACACTTATGAAGGACACCGACTGCTATTATATTACAGTCAAAAAAGTTTTTTGGTTTTTAAATGCATGCTATTGTGACACCAGATAAGAGTGGCAATGTGCACTGGCAGAGGTTGGCAGAGTACACGCTGTAAGCCTGACACCCGCTTGAAGACAACTAACTGCTATTCAATCTATAACAGTGAAAAAAGTTTTGGGTTTTTAAATGCACGCTATTTTGACACCAGATATGAGTGGCAATGTGCACTGGCAAAGGTTGGCAGAGTACACGTTGTAGGCCTGACAAACACCCGCTTGGAGACAACTAACTGCTATTCAATCTATAACAGTGAAAAACATTTTTTGGTTTATAAATGCAAGCTATTGGGACACCAGATATGAGTGGCACTGTGCACTGGCAGAGGTTAGCAGAGTACATGCTGGAGGCCTGACACACCCGCTTGGAGACAACTAACTGCTATTCAATCTATAACAGTGAAAAAAGTTTTTTGGTTTTAAATGCACGCTATTGTGACACCAGATATGAGTTTCAATGTGCACTGGCAAAGGTTGGCAGAGTACACGTTGTTTCCTGACACACAGACGCTTGCAGACAACTAACTGCTATTCAATCTATAACAGTGAAAAAAGTTTTTGGGTTTTTAAATGCAAGCTATTGGGACACCAGATATGAGTGGCACTGTGCACTGGCAGAGGTTGGCAGAGTACATGCTGGAGGCCTGACACACCCGCTTGGAGACAACTAACTGCTATTCAATCTATAACAGTGAAAAAAGTTTTTTGGTTTTAAATGCACGCTATTGTGACACCAGATATGAGTTGCAATGTGCACTGGCAAAGGTTGGCAGAGTACACGTTGTAGGCCTGACACACAGACGCTTGCAGATAACTAACTGCTATTCAATCTATAACAGTGAAAAAAGTTTTTGGGTTTTTAAATGCACGCTATTGTGACACCAGATAAGAGTGGCACTTTGATCTGGCAAAGGTTGGCAGAGTACACGTTGTAGGCCTGACACACACCCGCTTGGAGACAACTAACTGCTATTCAATCTATAACGGTGAAAAAAGGTTTTGGGTTTTAAATGCACGCTATTGTGACACCAGATATGAGTGGTACTGTGAACTGGCAAAGGTTGGCAGAGTACACGCTTTAGGCCTGACACACAGACGCTTGGAGACAACTAACTGCTATTCAATCTATAACAGTGAAAAAAAGTTTTTTGGTTTTTAAATGCATGCAATTGTGAAACCAGTGAGTGAGTGGTGGCACTGGGCAAGTGGGTACAGTATACGCTGCGAGCCTGACACACACGCTTGCAGAAAACTAACTGCTATTCAATCTATTACAGTGAAAAAAGTTTTTTGGTTTTTAAATGCATGCTACTGTGACACCAGATAAGAGTGGCACTTTGAACTGGCAAAGATTGACAGAGTACACGTTGTAGGCCTGACACACAGACGCTTGGAGACAACTAACTGCTATTCAATCTATAACAGTGAAAAAAGTTTTTTGTTTTAATTGCACGCTATTGTGACACCAGATATGAGTGGCAATGTGCACTGGCAGAGGTTGGCAGAGTACACGCTGTAGGCCTGACACCCACTTAAAGACAACTAACTGCTATTCAATCTATAACAGTGAAAAAAGTTTTGGGTTTTTAAATGCACGCTATTGTGACACCAGATATGAGTGGCACTGTGCACTGGCAGAGGTTGGCAGAGTAGACGCTGTAGGCCTGACACACCCGCTTGAAGACAACTAACTGCTATTTAATCTATAACAGTAAAAAAAGTTTTTTGGTTTTAAATGCATGCTATTGTGAATCCAGTGAGTGAGTGGTGGCACTGGGCAAGTGGGCACAGTATATGCTGCAAGCCTG
The DNA here is from genome assembly GCF_036172605.1 of Pelobates fuscus. Classification (NCBI taxonomy): domain Eukaryota; kingdom Metazoa; phylum Chordata; class Amphibia; order Anura; family Pelobatidae; genus Pelobates; species Pelobates fuscus. The sequence continues at coordinate 118,478,202 of NC_086326.1, read as the reverse complement.
ACACACACACTTGCAGACAACTAACTGCTATTCAATCTATTACAGTGAAAAAAGTTTTTTTGTTTTTAAATGCACGCTACTGTGACACCAGATAAGAGTGGCACTTTGAACTGGCAAAGGTTGACAGAGTACACGTTGTAGGCCTGACACACAGACGCTTGGAGACAACTAACTGCTATTCAATCTATAACAGTGAAAAAAGTTTTTTGGTTTTAATTGCACGCTATTGTGACACCAGATATGAGTGGCAATGTGCACTGGCAGAGGTTGGCAGAGTACACGCTGTAGGCCTGACACCCACTTAAAGACAACTAACTGCTATTCAATCTATAACAGTGAAAAAAGTTTTGGGGTTTTTAAATGCACGCTATTGTGACACCAGATATGAGTAGCACTGTGCACTGGCAGAGGTTGGCAGAGTAGATGCTGTAGGCCTGACACACCCGCTTGAAGACAACTAACTGCTATTTAATCAATAACAGTGAAAAAAGTTTTTGGGTTTTTAAATGCACGCTATTGTGACTCCAGATATGAGTGGCAATGTGCACTGGCAAAGGTTGGCAGAATAGACGCTGTATGCCTGACACACACTTATGAAGGACACTGACTGCTATTATATTACAGTCAAAAAAGTTTTTGGGTTTTTAAATGCATGCTATTGTGACACCAGATAAGAGTGGCAATGTGCACTAGCAGAGGTTGGCAGAGTAGACTCTGTAGGCCTGACACACCCGCTTGAAGACAACTAACTGCTATTCAATCTATAACAGTGAAAAAAGTTTTTGGGTTTTTAAATGCAATCTACTGCGACACCAGATAAGTGTGGCACTGTGCACTGGCAGAGGTTGGCAGAGTACACGCTGTAGGCCTGACACACACTTATGAAGGACACTGACTGCTATTATATTACAGTCAAAAACGTTTTTGGGTTTTTAAATGCATGCTATTGTGACACCAGATAAGAGTGGCAATGTGCACTCGAAGAGGTTGGCAGAGTAGACGCTGTAGGCCTGACACACCCGCTTGAAGACAACTAACTGCTCTTCAATCTATAATAGTGAAAAAAGTTTTTTGGTTTTTAAATGCAATCTATTGCGACACCAGATAAGAGTGGCACTGGCAGAGGTTGGCAGAGTACACGCTGTAGGCCTGACACACACTTATGAAAGACACTGACTGCTATTATGTTACAGTCAAAATAGTTTTTTGGTTTTTAAATGCATGCTATTGTGACACCAGATAAGAGTGGCAATGTGCACTAGCAGAGGTTGGCAGAGTAGACGCTCTAGGCCTGACACCCACTTAAAGACAACTAACTGCTATTCAATCTATAACAGTGAAAAAAGTTTTTGGGTTTTTAAATGCACGCTATTGTGACACCAGATATGAGTAGCACTGTGCACTGGCAAAGGTTGGCAGAGTACACGTTTTAGGCCTGACACACAGACGCTTGGAGACAACTAACTGCTATTCAATCTATTACAGTGAAAAAAGTGTTTTGGTTTTTAAATGCACGCTATTGTGAAACCAGTGAGTGAGTGGTGGCACTGGGCAAGTGGGTACAGTATATGCTGCGAGCCTGACACACACGCTTGCAGACAACCAACTGCTATTCAAACTATTACAGTGAAAAAAGTTTTTTTTTTTTAAATGCATGCTATTGTGACACCAGATATGAGTGGCACTGTGCACTGGCAGAGGTTGGCAGAGTACACGTGGTAGGCCTTACACACCCACTTGAAGACAACTAACTGCTATTCAATCTATAACAGTGAAAAAAGTTTTTTGGTTTTTAAATGCACGCTATTGTGAAACCAGTGAGTGAGTGGTGGCACTGGGCGAGTGGGTACAGTGTACGCTGCGAGCCTGACACACAAGCTTGCAGACAACTAACTGCTAATCAATCTATTACAGTGAAAAAAGTTTTTTTTTTTAAATGCACGCTATTGTGACACCAGATATGAGTGGCACTGTGCACTGGCAGAGGTTGGCAGAGTACACGTTGTAGGCCTGACACACAGACGCTTGGAGACAACTAACTGCTATTCAATCTATAACACGGAAAAAAGTTTTTTGGTTTTAAATGCACGCTATTGTGACACCAGATATGAGTTGCAATGTGCACTGGCAAAGGTTGGCAGAGTACACGTTGTAGGCCTGACACACAGACGCTTGCAGACAACTAACTGCTATTCAATCAATAACAGTGAAAAAAGTTTTTGGGTTTTTAAATGCACGCTATTGTGACACCAGATAAGAGTGGCACTTTGATCTGGCAAAGGTTGGCAGAGTACACATTGTAGGCCTGACACACACCCGCTTGGAGACAACTAACTGTTTTTGGGTTTTAAATGCACGCTATTGTGACACCAGATATGAGTGGCACTGTGAACTGGCAAATGTTGGCAGAGTACACGTTTTAGGCCTGACACACAGACGCTTGGAGACAACTAACTGCTATTCAATCTATAACAGTGAAAAAAGTGTTTTGGTTTTTAAATGCACGCTATTGTGAAACCAGTGAGTGAGTGGTGGCAATGGGCAAGTGGGTACAGTATACGCTGCGAGCCTGACACACACGCTTGCAGACAACTATCTGCTATTCAATCTATTACAGTGAAAAAAGTTTTTTTTTTAAATGCACGCTATTGTGACACCAGATAAGATTGGCACTTTGAACTGGCAAAGGTTGGCAGAGTACACGTTGTAGGCCTGACACACACACGCTTGGAGACAACTAACTGCTATTCAATCTATAACAGAGAAAAAAGTTTTTTGGTTTTTAAATGCACGCTATTGTGAAACCAGTGAGTGAGTGGTGGCACTGGTCGAGTGGGTACAGTGTACGCTGCGAGCCTGACACACAAGCTTGCAGACAACTAACTGCTAATCAATCTATTACAGTGAAAAAAGTTTTTTTTTTTTAAATGCACGCTATTGTGACACCAGATAAGAGTGGCACTTTGAACTGGCAAAGGTTGACAGAGTACACGTTGTAGGCCTGACACACAGACGCTTGGAGACAACTAACTGCTATTCAATCTATAACAGTGAAAAAAGTTTTTTGGTTTTAATTGCACGCTATTGTGACACCAGATATGAGTGGCAATGTGCACTGGCAGAGGTTGGCAGAGTACACGCTGTAGGCCTGACACCCACTTAAAGACAACTAACTGCTATTCAATCTATAACAGTGAAAAAAGTTTTGGGGTTTTTAAATGCACGCTATTGTGACACCAGATATGAGTAGCACTGTGCACTGGCAGAGGTTGGCAGAGTAGATGCTGTAGGCCTGACACACCCGCTTGAAGACAACTAACTGCTATTTAATCAATAACAGTGAAAAAAGTTTTTGGGTTTTTAAATGCACGCTATTGTGACTCCAGATATGAGTGGCAATGTGCACTGGCAAAGGTTGGCAGAATAGACGCTGTATGCCTGACACACACTTATGAAGGACACTGACTGCTATTATATTACAGTCAAAAAAGTTTTTGGGTTTTTAAATGCATGCTATTGTGACACCAGATAAGAGTGGCAATGTGCACTAGCAGAGGTTGGCAGAGTAGACTCTGTAGGCCTGACACACCCGCTTGAAGACAACTAACTGCTATTCAATCTATAACAGTGAAAAAAGTTTTTGGGTTTTTAAATGCAATCTACTGCGACACCAGATAAGTGTGGCACTGTGCACTGGCAGAGGTTGGCAGAGTACACGCTGTAGGCCTGACACACACTTATGAAGGACACTGACTGCTATTATATTACAGTCAAAAACGTTTTTGGGTTTTTAAATGCATGCTATTGTGACACCAGATAAGAGTGGCAATGTGCACTCGAAGAGGTTGGCAGAGTAGACGCTGTAGGCCTGACACACCCGCTTGAAGACAACTAACTGCTCTTCAATCTATAATAGTGAAAAAAGTTTTTTGGTTTTTAAATGCAATCTATTGCGACACCAGATAAGAGTGGCACTGGCAGAGGTTGGCAGAGTACACGCTGTAGGCCTGACACACACTTATGAAAGACACTGACTGCTATTATGTTACAGTCAAAATAGTTTTTTGGTTTTTAAATGCATGCTATTGTGACACCAGATAAGAGTGGCAATGTGCACTAGCAGAGGTTGGCAGAGTAGACGCTCTAGGCCTGACACCCACTTAAAGACAACTAACTGCTATTCAATCTATAACAGTGAAAAAAGTTTTTGGGTTTTTAAATGCACGCTATTGTGACACCAGATATGAGTAGCACTGTGCACTGGCAAAGGTTGGCAGAGTACACGTTTTAGGCCTGACACACAGACGCTTGGAGACAACTAACTGCTATTCAATCTATTACAGTGAAAAAAGTGTTTTGGTTTTTAAATGCACGCTATTGTGAAACCAGTGAGTGAGTGGTGGCACTGGGCAAGTGGGTACAGTATATGCTGCGAGCCTGACACACACGCTTGCAGACAACCAACTGCTATTCAAACTATTACAGTGAAAAAAGTTTTTTTTTTTTAAATGCATGCTATTGTGACACCAGATATGAGTGGCACTGTGCACTGGCAGAGGTTGGCAGAGTACACGTGGTAGGCCTTACACACCCACTTGAAGACAACTAACTGCTATTCAATCTATAACAGTGAAAAAAGTTTTTTGGTTTTTAAATGCACGCTATTGTGAAACCAGTGAGTGAGTGGTGGCACTGGGCGAGTGGGTACAGTGTACGCTGCGAGCCTGACACACAAGCTTGCAGACAACTAACTGCTAATCAATCTATTACAGTGAAAAAAGTTTTTTTTTTTAAATGCACGCTATTGTGACACCAGATATGAGTGGCACTGTGCACTGGCAGAGGTTGGCAGAGTACACGTTGTAGGCCTGACACACAGACGCTTGGAGACAACTAACTGCTATTCAATCTATAACACGGAAAAAAGTTTTTTGGTTTTAAATGCACGCTATTGTGACACCAGATATGAGTTGCAATGTGCACTGGCAAAGGTTGGCAGAGTACACGTTGTAGGCCTGACACACAGACGCTTGCAGACAACTAACTGCTATTCAATCAATAACAGTGAAAAAAGTTTTTGGGTTTTTAAATGCACGCTATTGTGACACCAGATAAGAGTGGCACTTTGATCTGGCAAAGGTTGGCAGAGTACACATTGTAGGCCTGACACACACCCGCTTGGAGACAACTAACTGTTTTTGGGTTTTAAATGCACGCTATTGTGACACCAGATATGAGTGGCACTGTGAACTGGCAAATGTTGGCAGAGTACACGTTTTAGGCCTGACACACAGACGCTTGGAGACAACTAACTGCTATTCAATCTATAACAGTGAAAAAAGTGTTTTGGTTTTTAAATGCACGCTATTGTGAAACCAGTGAGTGAGTGGTGGCAATGGGCAAGTGGGTACAGTATACGCTGCGAGCCTGACACACACGCTTGCAGACAACTATCTGCTATTCAATCTATTACAGTGAAAAAAGTTTTTTTTTTAAATGCACGCTATTGTGACACCAGATAAGATTGGCACTTTGAACTGGCAAAGGTTGGCAGAGTACACGTTGTAGGCCTGACACACACACGCTTGGAGACAACTAACTGCTATTCAATCTATAACAGAGAAAAAAGTTTTTTGGTTTTTAAATGCACGCTATTGTGAAACCAGTGAGTGAGTGGTGGCACTGGTCGAGTGGGTACAGTGTACGCTGCGAGCCTGACACACAAGCTTGCAGACAACTAACTGCTAATCAATCTATTACAGTGAAAAAAGTTTTTTTTTTTTAAATGCACGCTATTGTGACACCAGATATGAGTGGCACTGTGCACTGGCAGAGGTTGGCAGAGTACACGTTGTAGGCCTGACACACAGACGCTTGGAGACAACTAACTGCTATTCAATCTATAACACGGAAAAAAGTTTTTTGGTTTTAAATGCACGCTATTGTGACACCAGATATGAGTTGCAATGTGCACTGGCAAAGGTTGGCAGAGTACACGTTGTAGGCCTGACACACAGACGCTTGCAGACAACTAACTGCTATTCAATCAATAACAGTGAAAAAAGTTTTGGGGTTTTTAAATGCACGCTATTGTGACACCAGATAAGAGTGGCACTTTGATCTGGCAAAGGTTGGCAGAGTACACATTGTAGGCCTGACACACACCCGCTTGGAGACAACTAACTGTTTTTGGGTTTTAAATGCACGCTATTGTGACACCAGATATGAGTGGCACTGTGAACTGGCAAATGTTGGCAGAGTACACGTTTTAGGCCTGACACACAGACGCTTGGAGACAACTAACTGCTATTCAATCTATAACAGTGAAAAAAGTGTTTTGGTTTTTAAATGCACGCTATTGTGAAACCAGTGAGTGAGTGGTGGCAATGGGCAAGTGGGTACAGTATACGCTGCGAGCCTGACACACACGCTTGCAGACAACTATCTGCTATTCAATCTATTACAGTGAAAAAAGTTTTTTTTTTAAATGCACGCTATTGTGACACCAGATAAGATTGGCACTTTGAACTGGCAAAGGTTGGCAGAGTACACGTTGTAGGCCTGACACACACACGCTTGGAGACAACTAACTGCTATTCAATCTATAACAGAGAAAAAAGTTTTTGGTTTTTAAATGCACGCTATTGTGACACCAGATATGAGTGGCACTGTGCACTGGCAGAGGTTGGCAGAGTAGACGCTGTAGGCCTGACACACCCGCTTGAAGACAACTAACTGCTATTTAATCTATAACAGTAAAAAAAGTTTTTTGGTTTTAAATGCATGCTATTGTGAAACCAGTGAGTGAGTGGTGGCACTGGGCAAGTGGGCACAGTATATGCTGCAAGCCTGACACACACACTTGCAGACAACTAACTGCTATTCAATCTATTACAGTGAAAAAAGTTTTTTTGTTTTTAAATGCACGCTACTGTGACACCAGATAAGAGTGGCACTTTGAACTGGCAAAGGTTGACAGAGTACACGTTGTAGGCCTGACACACAGACGCTTGGAGACAACTAACTGCTATTCAATCTATAACAGTGAAAAAAGTTTTTTGGTTTTAATTGCACGCTATTGTGACACCAGATATGAGTGGCAATGTGCACTGGCAGAGGTTGGCAGAGTACACGCTGTAGGCCTGACACCCACTTAAAGACAACTAACTGCTATTCAATCTATAACAGTGAAAAAAGTTTTGGGGTTTTTAAATGCACGCTATTGTGACACCAGATATGAGTAGCACTGTGCACTGGCAGAGGTTGGCAGAGTAGATGCTGTAGGCCTGACACACCCGCTTGAAGACAACTAACTGCTATTTAATCAATAACAGTGAAAAAAGTTTTTGGGTTTTTAAATGCACGCTATTGTGACTCCAGATATGAGTGGCAATGTGCACTGGCAAAGGTTGGCAGAATAGACGCTGTATGCCTGACACACACTTATGAAGGACACTGACTGCTATTATATTACAGTCAAAAAAGTTTTTGGGTTTTTAAATGCATGCTATTGTGACACCAGATAAGAGTGGCAATGTGCACTAGCAGAGGTTGGCAGAGTAGACTCTGTAGGCCTGACACACCCGCTTGAAGACAACTAACTGCTATTCAATCTATAACAGTGAAAAAAGTTTTTGGGTTTTTAAATGCAATCTACTGCGACACCAGATAAGTGTGGCACTGTGCACTGGCAGAGGTTGGCAGAGTACACGCTGGAGGCCTGACACACGCTTATGAAGGACACTGACTGCTATTATATTACAGTCAAAAACGTTTTTGGGTTTTTAAATGCATGCTATTGTGACACCAGATAAGAGTGGCAATGTGCACTCGAAGAGGTTGGCAGAGTAGACGCTGTAGGCCTGACACACCCGCTTGAAGACAACTAACTGCTCTTCAATCTATAATAGTGAAAAAAGTTTTTTGGTTTTTAAATGCAATCTATTGCGACACCAGATAAGAGTGGCACTGGCAGAGGTTGGCAGAGTACACGCTGTAGGCCTGACACACACTTATGAAAGACACTGACTGCTATTATGTTACAGTCAAAATAGTTTTTTGGTTTTTAAATGCATGCTATTGTGACACCAGATAAGAGTGGCAATGTGCACTAGCAGAGGTTGGCAGAGTAGACGCTCTAGGCCTGACACCCACTTAAAGACAACTAACTGCTATTCAATCTATAACAGTGAAAAAAGTTTTTGGGTTTTTAAATGCACGCTATTGTGACACCAGATATGAGTAGCACTGTGCACTGGCAGAGGTTGGCAGAGTAGATGCTGTAGGCCTGACACACCCGCTTGAAGACAACTAACTGCTATTTAATCTATCACAGTGAAAAAAGTTTTTGAGTTTTTAAATCCACGCTATTGTGACACCAGATATGAGTGGCAATGTGCACTGGCAAAGGTTGGCAGAATAGACGCTGTAGGCCTGACACACACTTATGAAGGACACTGACCTCTATTATATTACAGTGAAAAAAGTTTTTTGTTTTTTATATGCAATCTATTGCGACACCAGATAAGAGTGGCACTGTGCACTGGCAGAGGTTGGCAGAGTACATGCTGTAGGCCTGACACACACTTATGAAGGACACTGGCTGCTATTATATTACAGTCAAAAAAGTTTTTGGGTTTTTAAATGCATGCTATTGTGACACCAGATAAGAGTGGCAATGTGCACTCGAAGAGGTTGGCAGAGTAGACGCTGTAGGCCTGACACACCCGCTTGAAGACAACTAACTGCTATTCAATCTATAACAGTGAAAAAAGTTTTTGGGTTTTTAAATGCAATCTACTGCGACACCAGATAAGAGTGGCACTGTGCACTGGCAGAGGTTTGCAGAGTACACGCTGTAGGCCTGACACACACTTATGAAGGACACTGACTGCTATTATATTACAGTCAAAAAAGTTTTTGGGTTTTTAAATGCATGCTATTGTGACACCAGATAAGAGTGGCGATGTGCACTGGAAGAGGTTGGCAGAGTAGACGCTGTAGGCCTGACACACCCGCTTGAAGACAACTAACTGTTCTTCAATCTATAACAGTGAAAAAAGTTTTTGGGTTTTTAAATGCAATCTACTGCGACACCAGATAAGAGTGGCACTGTGCACTGGCAGAGGTTTGCAGAGTACACGCTGTAGGCCTGACACACACTTATGAAAGACACTGACTGCTATTATATTACAGTCAAAATAGTTTTTGGGTTTTTAAATGCATGCTATTGTGACACCAGATAAGAGTGGCAATGTGCACTAGCAGAGGTTGGCAGAGTAGACGCTGTAGGACTGACACACCCGCTCGAAGACAACTAACTGCTATTTAATCTATAACAGTAAAAAAAATGTTTGGTTTTAAATGCACGCAATTGTGACACCAGATATGAGTGGCAATATGCACTGGCAGAGGTTGGCAGAGTAGACGCTGTAGGCCTGACACACCCGCTTGAAGACAACTAACTGCTATTTAATCTATAACAGTAAAAAAAGTTTTTGGGTTTTTAAATGCACGCTATTGTGAAACCAGTGAGTGAGTAGTGGCACTGGGCAAGTGGGCACAGTATACGCTGCAAGCCTGACACACACACTTGCAGACAACTAACTGCTATTCAATCTATAACAGTCAAAATAGTTTTTTGGTTTTTAAATGCATGCTATTGTGACACCAGATAAGAGTGGCAATGTGCACTAGCAGAGGTTGGCAGAGTAGACGCTCTAGGCCTGACACCCACTTAAAGACAACAAACTGCTATTCAATCTATAACAGTGAAAAAAGTTTTTGGGTTTTTAAATGCACGCTATTGTGAAACCAGTGAGTGAGTAGTGGCACTGGGCAAGTGGGCACAGTATACGCTGCAAGCCTGACACACACACTTGCAGACAACTAACTGCTATTCAATCTATAACAGTGAAAAAAGTTTTTGGGTTTTTAAATGCACGCTATTGTGACACCAGATAAGAGTGGCACTGTGCACTGGCAGAGGTTTGCAGAGTACACGCTGTAGGCCTGACACACCTGCTTGAAGACAACTAACTGCTATTTAATCTATAACAGTAAAAAAAGTTTTTTGGTTTTAAATGCACGCTATTGTGACACCAGATATGAGTGGCAATGTGCACTGGCAAAAGTTGGCAGAATAGACGCTGTAGGCCTGACACACACTTATGAAGGACACTGACTGCTATTATATTACAGTCAAAAAAGTTTTGGGGTTTTTAAATGCATGCTATTGTGACACCAGATAAGAGTGGCAATGTGCACTAGCAGAGGTTGGCAGAGTAGACGCTGTAGGCCTGACACACCCGCTTGAAGACAACTAACTGTTATTCAATCTATAACAGTGAAAAAAGTTTTTGGGTTTTTAAATGCAATCTACTGTGACACCAGATAAGAGTGGCACTGTGCACTGGCAGAGGTTGGCAGAGTACACGCTGTAGGCCTGACACACACTTATGAAGGACACTGACTGCTATTATATTACAGTCAAAAAAGTTTTTGGGTTTTTAAATGCATGCTATTGTGACACCAGATAAGAGTGGCAATGTGCACTGGAAGAGGTTGGCAGAGTAGACGCTGTAGGCCTGACGCACCTGCTTGAAGACAACTAACTGCTCTTCAATCTATAACAGTGAAAAAAGTTTTGGGGTTTTTAAATGCAATCTACTGCGACACCAGATAAGAGTGGCACTGTGCACTGGCAGAGATTGGCAGAGTACACGCTGTAGGCCTGACACACACTTATGAAGGACACTGACTGCTATTATATTACAGTCAAAAAAGTTTTTGGGTTTTTAAATGCATGCTATTGTGACACCAGATAAGAGTGGCAATGTGCACTGGAAGAGGTTGGCAGAGTAGACGCTGTAGGCCTGACGCACCTGCTTGAAGACAACTAACTGCTCTTCAATCTATAACAGTGAAAAAAGTTTTTGGGTTTTTAAAAGCAATCTACTGCGACACCAGATAAGAGTGGCAATGTGCACTGGAAGAGGTTGGCCGAGTAGACGCTGTAGGCCTGACGCACCTGCTTGAAGACAACTAACTGCTCTTCAATCTATAACAGTGAAAAATGTTTTTTGGTTTTTAAATGCAATCTATTGCGACACCAGATAAGAGTGGCACTGGCAGAGGTTGGCAGAGTACACGCTGTAGGCCTGACACACACTTATGAAGGACACTGACTGCTATTATATTACAGTCAAAAAAGTTTTTGGGTTTTTAAATGCATGCTATTGTGACACAGAATAAGAGTGGCAATGTGCACTAGCAGAGGATGGCAGAGTAGACGCTGTAGGCCTGACACACCCGCTTGAAGACAACTAACTGCTATTCAATCTATAACAGTGAAAAAAGTTTTTGGTTTTTAAATGCACGCTATTGTGACACCAGATATGAGTGGCACTGTGCACTGGCAGAGGTTGGCAGAGTACACGCTGTAGGCCTAACACACACTTATGAAGGACACTGACTGCTATTTTATTACGGTCAAAAAAGTGTTTTGGTTTTAAAATGCAAGCTATTGTGACACCAGATATGAGTGGCACTGTGCACTGGCAGAGGTTGGAAGAGTACACACTGTTGGCCTGACACACAGACGCTTGCAGACAACTAACTGCTATTCAATCTATTACAGTGAAAAAAATATTTTTGCTTTTAAATGCATGCTATTGTGACACCAGATATGAGTGGCACTGTGCACTGGCAGAGGTTGGCAGAGTAGTCGCTGTAGGCCTGACACACATGCTTGAAGACAACTAACTGCTATTCAATCTATAACAGTGAAAACACTTTTTTTGTTTTTAAATGCACCAGATATGAGTGGTGGCACTGGGCAAGGGGGCACAGTATCCACTGTGAGCCTGACACAGAAGCTGGCAGGCAGGCAACTGCAATTAGATTACACAGATAAAAAAAGCAGACTGATGTTCTAGCCCTAAAAAGGGCTTTTTGGGGGTGCTGATCTTACAGCAGAGATCAGATGAGTCCGTCAGGACTGTAGTGGACACTGAATACACTAGCCTAGCTATCCATTTCCCTATCAAATCAACAGCAGCTACACTTTCCCTACTCTCACTAAGAATGCAGCTTCAGAATGAATCTAAAATGGATGCTGTCCAGTAGGTTGGAGGGTCTGCTAGGGAGGGTGTGCTGCTGGCTGGAATGTGTCTGCTGACTGTGAGGCACAGGGTCAAAGTTTACTCAATGATGACGAATAGGGGGTGGATAGAACCGCGCATATGTTCGACCGCTGTGGTGAACGCGAACACGCTATGTTCGCCGGGAACTATTCGCCAGCGAACCGTTCGGTACATCACTATTGCTGAGAGTTTAGTCTGCAAACAGGTTTTTTTCCTTAAAAAAAAATAAAAATAAATCCTTCACTGCTTTTAAATCAAGGAGGAACCTGAATTAACCATCTGGCTTCGGCACTAAAAACAGGCTTTAATAAGTTCATGAAAGTCTTTTTGGAAGATAGCTCTATTAAGTTTTCTTTCAAAGTGTCTGGACTTCTGTAAAAAGATCCGAAGCTGTTCGGGTTGGCTGTACTGCGAAACAAAGGAATGTTCTTAGAGGAAGTTCTGTTTGCTATTTGTAAAGGACCCAGTTGCCTGTAGTGGCATTTTACCCACTGGGAAGTAAAAGTCAGATGTCTTCATCCTATAGGTCTAGTGCCATAATCTACAATCTTTTGTCTTTTCAGAGAATTTTCCTTCAGAGATTTCTTTTAGTCAGATATTTCTTTTATTCCAATGGAATTTCGCCAGAAACATTGGACTTTTACTACCAATGTTTCTGCAATCAGGGATTTGCTTTGTATTGCCGTAGCAGAGAGTTTGCATATCTGCCCTTTTCCTGGCTAATCATGGCAGCATCACTTAGCAGTCACAGGACAGGAATTAATTAGATGAATTAGACTGATAGGTATAAAGAGTCCCTCCTCCCCTTACACCGCACTCCTCTTGGAAGACTAAGCGCTTCAAGGATCGGTCCTTTCGGGACAGCAGAAGCTATAGACCAGGAAGAGAGTATTCCAGAAATTTTTCTTGGAAAATCTTCTCACATTATTGACCAATAAGGCTTCCAGAGGAAGAGGAGCTAGAACCTCTGGGAAGAACTGCCCATTCGGGGACTGTGGGAGGAAGACTGAAGTTATTTTATCCGCTGTGGACGTGTGGGGCAATTCCATCATAAGAGAGGGTTACAGGATAAAATTTGCCTCTTACGCAAAATCTTCTTTCTTCAAGAAATCAAAGGTGTTGGCAGGCATCAAACGAAGGGCCATGAGGGCCTGCATTTCTACTCTTCTGGAACAAAAAGTTATAGAAGAAGTTCCAAAACAGGAAAGGTTCCAAGGGGTTTACTCCACAGTGTTCTTGGCTCCAAAACCCCAGGGAAAGTGGCGTCTCATCCTGAACTTGAAAGGAGTTAACTCCATGCTCGACGTAAGAACATTTAAGATGGAATCTTTACAGACCATCTTAAAAAGTATCAAAAGAGGGGATTGGATGACATCTATAGACTTGAGGGACGCCTACTACCAAATCTCTACAAACCATGATCATATGCGGTTTCTCAGATTCTGGGCTCTAGGAAGGCATTTTCAATTCCGGGGACTGACATTTGGCCTCAGCTTGGCACCAAGAACGCTCTCAAAAGTTCTTGTCACCTTGATTGCCTTAATAAGAGTGAGAGGTATCGCAATCTTTCATTACTTGGACAATATCCTTATCATAGGACTATCTCAAAGGATAGTGGCTCATCATACTTGGGTTACGATGAACATTCTTTGAGACCACGGTTGGCTTCTGAACATAGAGAAAAGTTTCCTAATTCCTTCACAAAAGTTTATATTCCTCAGAGCAGTAATAAACACTATCTCCGCCCATGTGTTCCTGTTTCCAGAGAGGGCTGTGAGGATCTGAGACAAAATAATAAAACTACAAGGTTTTGAGACTGGCTCAGCCAGAGAAGTCATGAGCCTCCTTGTTTCTTTCACTTCAACGATTGGGCTGGTAAAATGGGCCCAATGGAAGTTTCACACTGTTCAGAATTGCTTCCTTCTTCAATTCGACAAAGTAGAAACAGATTGGGAGCAAATAATAGGTCTGCCCCTGCCAGTAAGAAAAGGGTTGGACTGGTGGATGGGTAAGAAGAATTTGGCAAAAGGCTTCCCGTTGGAGGAACCTCCTTGGAACGCTATTACAACAAATGCCAGTTTCTCTGGATGGGGTGCCCACTTCAATTCCACAGGGACACAAGGGAAGTGGACCCGAGAAGAGAGTCGCCTACACTCAAATCTAAGAGAACTAAGAGCTATTTCCAAAGCCGTCTTGGTATTCCTCCCGATGATCGAAAAAATCTTGGGTACTAGTCAAAACAGACAACCAAGCAGTTGCTTCGTATGTGAACAACCAAGGAGGCACAAGAAGCAGCTTGCTCTTGAAGGAACTAGTTTCCTTGATGAAGGTGGACATGAAAAATCTCCAAGGTCTGAAGGTTTCTGTAACGGAGCTCCGTGTACTCCGACCGAGTACCCTCCATTGATGGATGCTCCTAGCGCTTACAGAGGACTCCAAGCACTGCAGACGACACCACAACCACCGCAGGCTCCACAACCTCCGTAGCTTAACTGGAGCCTCGCCGTCTTCCTTCCACCCTGGATCGGATTCTGTCCTCCAGGACCGTGTGGAGAAGACCTCTCCTCCAGGAGAGCGTATCCGGAACAGGCTCTTAAAAGAGCTAAGTGATTAAGCTCAGGGGAATATGCAGAGCATAGCAATCCCCAATGTGATATAGCAGTTCCCTCCAATAACGAGACGAGGCTACGTATTGAGGGTCAGAAGAGGTCTGAGGTGCTGGAACACCCAGTCTGGTTTTTATTACAAGTGTACACATACAGGCCACACCCAGGGGGAGGCATAAAATAACCAATAGTATCATGGGTGCAACCCACACATCCCCTCCCCTTAGTGTGACACATAATCCCATTATACATACAGTTAAAATATACTTTTTACACAACTTTCATAACTCTAAAACCATACATCACATTCACATAAAAATACATATCCACAATCAATCCATTCAGGGGAACAACATATTAAAAATTGTCATGAATCCGACCAGGGTTTCAAAAGTTACTAAAAGTATCTTTTGTCCCTTACTAGCCGCATGGCAAACCAGTTTAGACAGGTTTTACATAGGCCTCTATCCTGGAGACAAAGAGGAAAGTAATCCAATTATCCAGGGCTAGAAGCAGACTCCATTAACCACATGGTTACAGAAAGACATAAAACACTTTAAAATACAGAAAGTAACTTTTTATCCATAACACACCGACATTTCACATATCCCCAGATAGCTGGGATCTGAGCGCACAAAACTACCGAATAGCGCGCAGATCCTATTCACACAGTACAATTGCCATGGAGCTAAAGTCTTTCCCATAGTCTTTCATTATATGAATAGGCTCCATGGTATAGCTATCTGGGGTATCACATTCCCATAAAGTCTGGTCCATAGTCCAAAGGCAAGAGGTGGGCAATCAGCCCCCTCCAAGGACACATGGCGAGGTCAGTTTCGCCACCCCCAAATGTAAGTTTTACAGGGCAATATAGTCCAGGGCCATAGTCGCAGGGGAGGAGGCAGGCAAGCAGGCCTCTCCAGGACAAAGTGGCGAAGGGCACTTTGTCACACATCTCCCCTTTGGGGGGAAGACTAACCAGGCACCTGACCTTCTGTCGGTCAGTGCCTCCGTTAGTCGATCCGCCAACCCACAATATATAGATGCCAGAGTAGCCCCCCCACAACAACAAAGTACAAGAGCAGCCCACCCACAACAAACAGTTACTGCACCTGGGTATTTTGCTGTGGTGATGGGGTAACACGCTGAGGGGACTTGAAGGGCAGAGGCCAGCGGCGCTCTGCCCTGATGCCAGCTCTTCTGCTGAGATAGCCTGCCGGACATCAGGCTCTGGACCAGGGAGAAAGGTAGGGCAGAGGCCGACTGCACTCTGCCCAGCTGCCAGCTCTTCTGCTGGGATGCTTGGAACATAGTCTGGCTTAGTAGCCAGCGGAACATGGGAGTCAGTGGGGGTTAACATCTCCTCTGTTAACCCTGGTGCCACGCTAGGAGTTAGCTGGGGAGGGGAATTTGTACTTACCCCCTCCTCCTGTTGTCCCAATGAGGATAGTTGGGGATCTGGACAGGCTGGCCAGCATCCCTGTAGGTCAGGCACAGAGACCACGGTCCCATCTGCGCCGTATGGGAGATTGGTGTCTCCCCTTGTTAGGGTAAGCTGCCGCTGGGGAGAGGGGGTGCTGTGCTCCTCTCCCTGAAACACAGGCTGCCGCTGGAGAGGGAGACCGCCTGTCTCCACTCCCGTAACATTGTCCTGCTGCTGAAGAGAGGGACCAACTGTCTCTGCTCTCTGTAGGACACACTGCTGCTGGGGGGGAAGGACGGCACCTTCGGCCCCCTGTAACTCAATCTGCCGCTGGGGAGGAAGGACGGCACCTTTAGCTCCCTGGGACTTACTCTGCCGCTGGGGAGGAAGGACAGAACCTTTAGCTCCCTGGGTTACACACTGCCGCCTCAGGGGAAGACGGCTAACCTCCTCGGATGCAGCCTCTACTCTGCTGCTGTAACACTCTTTCCGCTGAGTATACTCTCCGTCCATCCTTGATTTTCGCTTAGCCATGACCTGGTTCCAGATCCCCTGGAATATCTCCATGGATACATAACCCCCATACTGGGCCACTCGCTGCCTCACCTCGGCCAGCCCATAATCCTCAGTGTCAGAGCCTTCCAGACTTGTCTGCTCCAAGTCGCTGGATACCTCTGCTGCCAGGGGCGCTGCACGAGTGCTAACGTTGCCCTCAATTTGTAACTCCAAGGAATTGGTGTTGTCTGTAGCTGTCTTTCTGGCTGTAGGAACGATCCCACCGCTGCCACCACTGTAACGGAGCTCCGTGTACTCCGACCGAGTACCCTCCGTTGATGGATGCTCCTAGCGCTTACAGAGGACTCCAAGCACTGCAGACGACACCACAACCACCGCAGGCTCCACAACCGCCGTAGCTTAACTGGAGCCTCGCCGTCTTCCTTCCACCCTGGATCGGATTCTGTCCTCCAGGACCGTGTGGAGAAGACCTCTCCTCCAGGAGAGCGTATCCGGAACAGGCTCTTAAAAGAGCTAAGTGATTAAGCTCAGGGGAATATGCAGAGCATAGCAATCCCCAGTGTGATATAGCAGTTCCCTCCAATAACGAGACGAGGCTACGTATTGAGGGTCAGAAGAGGTCTGAGGTGCTGGAACACCCAGCCTGGTTTTTATTACAAGTGTACACATACAGGCCACACCCAGGGGGAGGCATAAAATAACCAATAGTATCATGGGTGCAACCCACACATCCCCTCCCCTTAGTGTGACACATAATCCCATTATACATACAGTTAAAATATACTTTTTACACAACTTTCATAACTCTAAAACCATACATCACATTCACATAAAAATACATATCCACAATCAATCCATTCAGGGGAACAACATATTAAAAAATGTCATGAATCCGACCAGGGTTTCAAAAGTTACTAAAAGTATCTTTTGTCCCTTACTAGCCGCATGGCAAACCGGTTTAGACAGGTTTTACATAGGCCTCTATCCTGGAGACAAAGAGGAAAGTAATCCAATTATACAGGGCTAGAAGCAGACTCCATTAACCACATGGTTACAGAAAGACATAAAACACTTTAAAATACAGAAAGTAACTTTTTATCCATAACACACCGACATTTCACATATCCCCAGATAGCTGGGATCTGAGCGCGCAGATCCTATTCACACAGTACAATTGCCATGGAGCTAAAGTCTTTCCCATAGTCTTTCATTATATGAATAGGCTCCATGGTATAGCTATCTGGGGTATCACATTCCCATAAAGTCTGGTCCATAGTCCAAAGGCAAGAGGCGGGCAATCAGCCCCCTCCAAGGACACGTGGCGAGGTCGGTTTCGCCACCCCCAAATGTAAGTTTTACAGGGCAATATAGTCCAGGGCCATAGTCGCAGGGGAGGAGGCAGGCAAGCAGGCCTCTCCAGGACAAAGTGGCGAAGATCACTTTGTCACAGTTTCTTCCTTCCTTTATTTCTCAGTTTCATCTCTCTCAAGAAGTGGTCCTTCCATCATTCTACCCCAATCTTACTTCTCAAGAGGAAGTTAGGTGGCAACGTTTGGATGTCATGAACTGAAGCTAGTTCATTCTGAATCATACAGAAAGACTGACTAACTCTTCATTTTACCTTCAGGAGTTAGGAAAGGTGAGGCGGCCTCTTTATCTACATTGAAACGTTAGATTTCGCTAATGATCAGGATAAGAACACATTCTACCAGAGCATTGTCAACTTCATGGGCTAATATATAGTAATGTGACAGCATATCACATTACTATATAGATTCACACAAGAAAACCAGATACAGGACTACAGAGAACACCAAGTTAATGTAACTTTAAATATTATGGATTGATACAAAGTTCCATTGTAAGGAAAGGCGAACAAGGGTTCAGTGGTGTCAAAATTCTAATTTTATGGACAAAAAGGAGACATCTAAAGAAAGTCTCTGAAGTCTCACAGGTCTTTGACGGATAGGCATAAAGATAGCCAAAAATGACATCAATTGCATCACAAAATCCAGTTAACCCCTTACACAAAGGATAATTGGAACTCCTGACAAATTTCTGGTGGTGTTATGCCATTTACTGACCAAACTCTTGATAGCCTGTAGGGAAGACACACCCACCTTACTCTATTGGGAAGATAAACCAGAGGTTCCCATCCCTCAAGTACCCCCTACCAGTCCAGGATTTAGGGATTACCCTGTTGTGTCTAAAGTGTTTATTTTTTTCCCCCTTTTTCTAAAAAACACCTTAGACACCACAGGGTAATCCCTAAATCCTGGACTGTTAGGGGGTACTTGAGGACTGGGTTGGGAACCACTGACGTAAAGGAAGATTCTCCTTTCAAAATTAAGGACAAAAAAGCGAAAGGCAGAGATCTTAGATCTAACATCTGGTGTAGGAATGAGGACACCTAACTTTCGCACTTCCCAAAAATTTAAAAAAAAAATGAAAATTTGTCTCTCCAACTGAAAACTTTCCTATTTCCCCACAATTCTCATTTATACCTGCATTCACAATTCCTAGGATATATCTCCAAGTCTAAAAGAAATTCTACACAAAGAAGCTGGTTTTATTTAATTTGAATTAATTTTACTAAAAACATCTGGATAAAAAGGCTGGTCAGATGTCAACTATTATGAAATCTGATTTAGTGATATCTAGTTATATAAATTCCTTACTGCAGGAGGAATATTTACTGGTAATTTGTAAAAAAACAAAAACAAAAAAAAACCTACCTGAAATTAGGGATAATAGTCTAATTAGGAAAGTTAAAATCCGGTTAGAATTATTCATATTGGATGAGAACGAATGGTTAACTGGTCTGAGAACTATTGTATTTGTCCTTCCGTTGATGGACGCTTCCTAGCTTGCGTCGAGGACCACAAGCACCGCACTGGACACCACAACCACCGCAGATTCCACAACCGCCGTAGCTTAACTGGAGCCGCGCCGTCTTCCGTCCACCCTGGAATGAACCTCCAGCATTCAGGACCGTGTGGGGAAGACCTCTCCTCCAGGAGAGGGTATCAGGAACAAGAACTAAGTGATAAAAGCTCAAGGGAGTATGCAGAGCATAGCAATCCCCAGTGTGATATAGCAGTTCCCTCCAATAACGAGACAAGGCTACGTATTGAGGGTCAAGAAGAACTCTGGTTTAATTACACACACTCTGCTTTTATGCAATTCTCCCCTGCAAGGGAGACGCCCACATCCAATTAAACATTACCCACTCACACAATGGTTACCTCCCACAGATTCCCTCCCCTTAGCCTGAGAGGTAACCCAATTATAACGTACAATTTAAACATACATTTTTATAACTTTAAAACTATACATTCAATCTTCATAAAACAAGAGTTAGCTGGAAGTCCTTCATGCCCATAACGGTTCCACAGATTCAGGCTGTGCGGTCAGTCTATTTCTTGGGGAGATTGGGGAGATTGGGGAGATTGGGGAGCCTACCTGTTCCTGTGGGTCAGCCACAGTAGCTGATTTTCATGCATGTTACATTGTCACAATAAACTACATTTTTATAGTTGGTTTGTAATGTGTGAAATACAAATCCTCTAATAAAGTGTACTCCAGAGTCTATAAGCGTTAAAATAATGAGTAGCTCTTAGCATTAATTTAAGGGGAACAATGCCAATATATCAATTCGATAATGTTTATAATGTTAAGATCACCACCATATAAATATCCTCACATTGTCTAGTGGAAGGCAAGCTGGATCCCTGGTGGTTTAGTATTGTGTTCGGCACCAATATCAGATGCAGACCACTTTAACAGCTCCCAGTGCTCCATCAATGACCAAGAGTACTAGGGAGCTCTTAAGTAGCTGAAGGAGGTGCAGACCACAAATGCTCCCTCAATGAAGTGAGGGGGCTCAGCCAGGTGATGTACGCCTGGTTCAAGAAGTCAGGGAGAAAGAGTTCCAGGGCCAGACAGGACCCCACCAGCCCATGTCCAAACCCTAGGTGGAAGTCTTAAGGTTAATACAGTTCTGGTGGGAAGAGTAGCCGCAGTGGTCACACAAGGTATCTGCCAAACACAAACAAGATTAGATACTCCCTTTGAGTGGCAAGTCCACACGACCCACATACAATGAAGGATGAACTTTTAGTTCAAGTTCTGAACATCTAGTACCTATGAGAAGTGTGAAGCCAGAAGCCACCAATACAATAACGAAAATAAGTAGGAAGTCATTTTATTTGCTTTTAATTAAGCAGTCCTGTCAACATGCATACAAATGGGTTTTTACATTGTTTTATTATAACTGCCCCTTATATTTAAGATACAGTATTTGCACTAACCAAGCCAGGTAACTTCTTTCAACTGTACTTTGGTTTGCAAGAAGCCATTTGGACTAGGCAGACAAGCTATAGCTACAGGGTCTGCAATGTCGTAACAGGTGCACAATAGGAGGTGCCAAGCTTGAGTTGTAAAGCCATTTGGTGAACACAAGGCATTGTAACTCAAAACATGGTGCTGCATATTCAGAAACTAGAACCTTCATCTTAGTGCAGTGATGAGAAAAAATTATACTATTATTTGATCCACCCATGCGGTGTGCAATATATGCATTGAAAGACTGCTTCAACTGGAGAGTGTCTATTAAACAGAAAGGTAAGGGAGTCATGGTAACTTGTGTGTCCAACACAGAGGTCTCAAGGAGGACATCCAGCTCAGAGCTAAGCTCCCGTGAGTTTCCCCGGGGGCATAAAGCCAGCATCACCAAGCATCTTCAGCGACACATCACCATTAGGTTTTATCACCAGCTTTGTAATACTACCATGATAGAGAGACAGTCAGGGCCAAGCTTCCGGTGGGAGTTGTAGTGCCCTGTAGATGAAGATATACATTTTGTCAGTACATGGAAGGCATAAGACAAGTTTGAACAATATAGGTCTTGAGAGGTTATTTTTAAATAACTCCCCATCTCCCCATCCTGTAAAGCAGGATTCCACAAACTCTGCCCCCCCCCCCCCCCAGATGTTGCTCAACTACAACCAGGGCCAGGCAAACTGCAAGGTGTGTGGTTTCTGCTCCCCAGCTTAATGAGACTGGAGCATGGAGGCCCTTAATGTAGAAACACAGGAAGCACCTCTAGTGACCGTCTGAGTGATTGTCACTTTGAAGCAATGCAAACACTGCCTTTTCTCTGAAAGGTCAGTTTTTACATTAAAAAGCCTGCAGGGACAGGCTATAGACACCATTACCACTACAATAAGCTGTGTGCACGCGCGCTTGCTAGTGAGTGAGCTTGCTTGTATGTGAGCTTGTGTTTTTATGTCAATGAGCTTGTCTGTCTGCATGCAAGTATGCTTACTGTATAATTAAACAGTTACTCTGAAAGGACCAATATTTTATATTAGAAAATAATCTCTCGACATAACCTTACATGGCGCAATGACTTATGGAGCTGGCATAAATTTTTTCCAGGGCAGCTTTGCATCCCCAGTCCGGCCCTGACTACAACTCTTATGATTCTATGAATTAAATGGTCTGAGAATCATGGGAGTTGTAGTTCAGCAACATCTGGAGGGCTGGCGTTTCCGGAAGCCTGCTGTAAAGGCTGTCAGATTAGTACATGCCATCCAATTACCACAAGATTTGATAACATTTGGATGAAAACCTGTTTAATAAGCAGCACAATTCATTATAGTAAAAATGGTACACAATTTTACAATACTGGATTCTCATTTCAATTTTGTATAGTTGTTCTGGGTTTAGTGTACTCCATTTACTTTGTTAAATAAGGGTGTTTAAAGAAAAACTAAAAATGCAGGTTAGGAATAGAGGGCCTGGAAGATACCGGTGGTGACCACAGATGATTTAGAATGATAAGTGGAAGCAGTTTACCTTCATACAAAAGTAGCGGATCACATTATCATGGCAGACTATTATTTCATAACTTTCTTTTGTTTGTTCTGGATCTGCACGGTGGATGTACTTCCTGAATGCAGCCTCAATGCGTGGGCCATCTTTAAAATACTAAGATGGAGACAATGACCAGGGTTAAAAGCAGAAACAGAATGCACACCAGAAACGCTTTAAAAATAGAGTCACCACTAGATATAGCTTACAGAAAGATCTGGTATCCACTTGGATTCCGCAGGAACTGGTCGGATTGGAGGTCCTTCGTTAAGCAGACTGGAGCTGCTCATTTTAATATCTATAAGAAGATTAAAGAAAGCCAAACCACCAACAAAACAGCTCAATAACGGTTATTCTGCAACTATTCAAAATATGCATAGGCAGCAAGAATTGGGATTTCAGAGGTCTACATGCAGCAGCCTAATCCCACATGTGCAATAGAGGGTCCAGTAAAACCTTTCCTTCCCCTGTACACATGTTTCTGTGAATCTGGTCAATGACAAATAAATAATGCAGCTAAAGTTATTCCCTTCACTTCCAAGAAGTTCCAGACGCTGTCCTGTTAGGCTGGCCTGTTCACGCCCTGTAGAAAGAAAGACAGCATGGAACTAGCAAGTACCATAACCACTACAGCTGTTCTGGTGCCTAGAATGCCCCACCCCCTCCATTCCTGCAGCTTACACTCACGCTCCTTCTCTGTACATCCTTCCAGATGTTTCAAGTTTATTAGAGACATTGGTAGCATGCTGATCCCTTCTTTTAAAAGCCTGCTAGCAAATTGATCAGATACAGGTGAGGTGCAATTAGGCATAAGTGAAACTATTAAGCAAAATACAAGTTCTGGTCTGACTGTTACTTAGCAGCTGGTGCTATTGGAGCACTGGCCCACCCTGCTATCCCAGGGACCCATACTGTGGTTTGCAGGGTACCAGTAATGCATCTTGCAAACCTAACATCTCTCCCTGGGACATTTAACGCTCAAACCTCAGGCTGCTGTTCAGTAAATCAGGCCGAATATATATATATGCCATCAACTACCACACCACATTTCCTCTCACAGTAGTCAGACATTTTAGAACAGTTTGAATTACCTGGGGTCCACCAGATGCTGATCCCCGTTTCCAGCAAAGAGCTGAAAGTCTGCCCATGCAGTGTTGAGCTCAGGACAGCCAACAGAAGCTTCCAGCTTTCCATCAGAAGTAGTGAAGGCGGTAAACAGCACCCAGCAGACTGCTTGCTTGACTGCTTACAAATTGAGGGCACCATAATCACTACAGCACATGCTAGTGGTTACAATGCTTGAGTGTTCCTTTAATGCAGGGGTTCCCAACCCAGTCCTCAAGTACCCCCCTACCAGTCCAGGATTACCCTATTGTGTGTAAAGGGTTTTCTAAAAAACTCCTCAGACACAACTGGGTAATCCCTAAATCCTGAACTGTTAAGGGGGTACTTGAGGACTGTTGGGAACCGCTGCTTTAATGTGAAATGGATCACAATTTGTGTCAGTCATAAACCAGGCAAACCGTCCTACGATAAAGTCTATTCGCTCCCCACCCTGGCAGTCACATCTATGATATGATCAGCTCCTGGAAACCAGAGGAACTCCCCAGCTGAGTAAGAGATATAAAAATCCTATTAATTCCTGCTGTGTTATTCAAAGCAGGTGTCTACAGCACTATACTTACCAATCCCAGCGCCCAGGGATTATAGGTGGACATAGAAAACCAGAATCATCACCACTCTTTCCCACAGCCACAGAGGCAAAAACTGCAAAAGCAGAGCCACCAAAAGCAATCACAGCTCTATGGAGAAACATGTTACCAAGAAATCAATCCCAGAATAATGCTAAAGCCACCACTGAGCCTGGAATTTATAGGTAGCGACTAGTTCAAACTTCCCACCCAGTTGTAGGCACTGTGATGTTACTGCAATTATGTAATTGTAGGGGACACATGGTGCAGATTGTTATAGCTAATAGGGGGCAGGAGATTCAAATCAATAGGAATGTGCTCTGTGTACTGCGCAAGCAGGGTAACTTGACCGTGGAATGTATCAAGAAATTATTTTTCTCAGATCTCCTAGCCTGCAAGGGAAAGTGATAAAAGGCTCAGTTTGTTTTAAAATCTCATTATTTGTAATCAAATCAAAATATCATACAGTTGTTAAAATATGTATTCTTGAAGAGATGTGTACAAATAATGTTCTTTTTCACTTCATGTATGAGTATGTATGAGCCTGTATGAGTTGCAGTGGTTCCCAACCCAGTCGTCAAGTACCCCTGAACAGTCCAGGATTTAGGGATTATCCGTTTGTGTCTAAGGTGTTTTTAGAAAGAAGAAAAAAATACTATAGGCACAACAGGGTAGTTCCTAAATTCCACCGCCTCACTGCCAGAAGTATACAAAGTTTCAGGAGACTTGGTAGCGGTAGGGTTAGCAGTAACATCAGTCCGATTGGAAGGAGTAGTGTAATCCATTTCCCGTCCGGGTTGCAATATATGTGAAGCAACAGTAGGTGATCTATGTACAATGGATCTTTGTGTCTTGTTGCATTGTAAACCCAGGGACCGAATAAAGGACTCCCAGAAATCCAGGACAGGGCTTTTGGCGAGTAACAATTGGTGGGCCCAAGTCTTAAGGTGCCCCGACAACAAGGTAATCGCTGTCCTCACTTTAATGACGTCCGTGACATAGGTGTAGGGCCTCAGGGAAAACAGGACCTCGCAATCGACTTTGAAGGCATCATACTTAGACCGGATCCCAGAAAATGTTTCGGGTAGAGCAACCAGCGGTTCAGAGAGTCCAGAGTCATAGGTTACTCTCCCTTTAAGGGAAGCCAGTTCCTGCTGTAAGCCCTGCAAAGCCTGGGTGAGCTGGGAAACTTGCTGGGTCAAGGCTGCAATGGTAATCTTCAACTCTGCAGACTCCATTTGGTCAGATCGTACTGTCAAGGATCTTACCTGGAGTGGGAGTCCGGCACGCAGAGTTAAGGCACCCTTTGCAATTTGGCACAGACCGAGGGGACTCAGGACAGAAAGATGCGTGGAGCTTAATGTAAGGATACTGACTGGGATGCAGGAAATTCGGGTTCAATCCCAGCCAGACCCAAATACACAATATTGTGTAAAGCACAATGGTGATCCTGAGAATTGGAGTGGTCTGACTTCCAACTCCCACCACTACCCTTAACTCTGCAAATGTAATTATTGCAGTTTTCATAAACTGCAATATTTACCTTGAAGGGTTAAGTTCTCCTCTAGTGGCTGTCTGTGTGTTATAACTACGCTGGACGTCCTCACGCTATGTGAGGACCTCCAGCGTCGCCAAAATCCCCATAGGAAAGCTTTTTCTGTTTCCTGTACCCGGCCAGACTGACCGGAGGTGCTCACTGAGAGAGCACTCTCTGTCAGTCCGGCCAGGTACAGAAAATTGAAGCTCCTGTAGGGGATATCCTCCACTCGGCAACGCTACAAGAGAGGTAGGAGGCACACCAGGAAGGGGAGTGAGACCATGAAGGGGGTGCGGGGTGCACTAAGGGACAGGGAGGGGAGGGGGAAGAAACACCAAGGGACAGGGAAAAGAGGGGAGAGGTTCAAAGAACACTAAGGGACAGGGAAGGGAGGGGATCAATAATGGACGGGGAGTTGTTAGGCTGTTTAAGAGGCACATAGGTGAAGATGTTATTTTTTGGGGGGGAGCGGAAAAATACATCTTCGCCTATGTACCCAAAAATCCTTGCACCGGACCTGACTCCAAACACCTAAAAAACTGCCCAAAGTACCTGCCTTGCAAGGATTTCTCATTGAGCTGCATTGGGAAGGTTGTATTTGGACAGCAACAGAAAGTCTGGGCTTCGTAAGAAGGGTATGGCTTGCAAAAGCTGCAGACAAGAGATCTGCAGCATTTGTATGATATTTTATATATACCCCAAATGAAAAAGAAAAAATAAATCTATGGATGTTTTCATTGGTAGTATATCTACTAAATGGGGATTTTATTTAATTATGTTTCATTCTTTTTGAATTTGGGTAGTGAAGAGTCCCTTTAAGGTAGCAGAGTTATGTACTAAAGTGAATACAGTTAGATTGTATAAAAAAAAAAAAAAAAAAAAAACAATATGTAGATTATATTGAAGCATTAATTTTAAGAACAAATAACTATCTACCTAACCCTGTCTACTCCAATTATCCTAGCAATAGTTAAAGATACATTATAGTATTAGGAATACTATAGTGTTCCTCTGCCTCTAACAGTGTTAGGCATATAGTGTTAATGGTGAGGATGTCCAGGTTTGTTTGATTGTATATGTATATGACGTCAGACCGGCTCCCGGCATCACTTTTTTTTTTACTGTCTTTCAGATAGATACCTTACCTGATTTTCTAAGCTCACTAAGATGCCTCTTTCCATTTTTGCTTGCCATATTACTTGTGCTATCACTTCTCGGGTGGATGGGATTTGTATATGTTTCCAATTCTGTGCTATCACTCATTTGGCTGCTGTAATGAAGTGTAAAATTAACATTGAATCTTTTATCTTCATTTTTGACTCAATTAAATTTAATAAAATTAGTCCAGGATCCATTTGTGACGAAACACCTTTTGTCACTGGATTTTTAAGTAACAAGCTGCCCTTTCCCCCTGGCTGTTGGAGGAGTCTGATTGCCAGCCTCCTTCCGCATGACTATGGCCCCTGGGAGATTTGGCCCTTTACAAACATTATTTGGGTTAATGGATTTATATTGTGCTGCTGCTGGTCCTTTAAGAACTGCATTGTGGCTTATGGACTTGTATTGGACCATGCTGGCCTTTTAAGAACCATCTGGGGACAAATTGAGACTTTGTGTGACAATGCCCCTTTAAGACGGTGTACGCAGTGCCCCCAGACTTAGTTAAAATATTTTGTTCCTGGCTTTCTCCCACTATGGTTCAGAAAATGGGGCTTACTGAACCAAGTACCACACAGGCGGACCACCCAGAAGTGGAAGTGTGCAGGCAATTTACCTCCCAGGCTGTGAGGTTACTGCAGGTTAATTGCCGACCGCTGGGTGGCCGCAGTTCGTGCATCTTTGTTCATTCGAACGAGGTCAGCGGTATGTGTAGCCAAATCCATGGAACTAAAATCAGTTACACATTTCCGCGAACAACGCTGAGCCTTACCTTCTCCTACACTGAACTTTCAGCTGCAGAGACTAAGTCCCGTTCGAAGATTCGAATGCACGTTCGAATGGGACTTTTTCTGCATAAAATTGACCGACCGCACAGCCAAAATCTATGGAACTGTTTTGGGCAGGAAAATGTGCTTGCGGTCGGTCATAAAGGACTTCCGTCTAACTTTTTATGTACTGGGGGGATTTGTATGATTTTTGGTTATTTTTATATTTAAAGTATGCTGATTCTGAATATGTATGTATATTTATGTGAATATGATGCATATTTTTAAAGTTACAGTGTATGTATAAAAAGTGTATTTTTCCTGGCTGTGATAAATTACATTAACCCATTGTGTTCAGTAATTATATCACAGGCAGAGGGGAAGGATTGCATGTTTGTGCTGGGTGTGTTTTACGGTTTGCCTGTAAAGGATTGGTTGTACTGTGTCCCACCCTGTGGGATGTCCAAAGTACCTGCCCACTGCATAAAAGCCAGAGTGTGGTCATTAAAAGTGCAGATCATGAGGGGCGGAGCCTAACCTTCAATGGAGTAAGACGCACGAGCCATTAGCTCTCTAACCCCGGGCAAGTAATCCGCGTCCATCAGCTACACACCGGGTGCTTCTCGCCTCCACGACTCACCCACAGACTCCCCACTACCTCCACATCACTCGGACAGATGGGGGGCGCAAAAAAAACGGAAGGATTCCACACCATCCGTGTCGACGATGTTTCGCGCCAAAGAGGACCGGTGGCCATCTTGGGCCCAAAGCCAGGCAGACTCCAGCTCCGAAACCGAGGGGAGTGAGGCCGACCAACACCAGGCGACCACCCCCCTCACCAAGGAAGACCTGCGGGCAATGCTCAGGGAAACGTCGGCGGACATAAAAGCCTATACAGCTGCGGCCCTGGAAAAAAAAATTGCAGGCCTCAAAGAAGAAATAGAGGCACTGGCCTCCCGCACGACACACAATGAAAGCTTACTGAAAGAAATGCTGACGAAGACCGCAGCCCTCGATAAGGACACAGGGATGCTTTAGGACAGGATACTGTTCCTGGAAGACGGCCTGGAGGACCTTAATAACCGATCCCGCAGACAAAACATCCGCGGTCTGCCGGAGTCAGTCCAGCCAGACGCCATACTCCCCACAATCAGGGCGATCTTTCAGTCCCTCCTGCCTAACTCTACAGAACAAGACCTATACACAGAATGGGCACATAGGGCCCTGCGCCCTCCGACCTACAACTCAAACACACCGAGGGACGTGATAACGAAGCTCCTACACTTCACGGTCAAGGAACAGCTAATGTAAGAGACAAGACACCATCCGCCCATGTACCAGGGGCAGCAGATTCAATTCTTTCAAGACCTGGCACCGTCCACGCTGAGGAAACGCAGGGAGCTGAAACCTAATTGAAAATGGCTGGCGCTATATGTGGGGGCACCCCTTCAAATTAACGGCGAAGAAGGGGGAACAATCCTACACCCTCCACCAGGTCTCCGACATGAAGGACTTCGCCGACCATCTAGGGATCCTGTGGTGGAATCTCGGTAAAAATAAATTTAGTAGGCCGAGATTGCCACGTGGTATGTGCACGTGCATATACTGATGTATCGGTCGGTTGGTTGCACGTGGCAACGATACAATCAGTAGTGTACGGAGCATGTGCAGGAATAGAGGATATAGAGAATTCCCCTCCTCCATTGTGCTGGGCAAGCCATGTGGTCAAACAGGAAGTTAGTCTTTGTTTTGTTGATTGGGTAAGAGTACGTGTGAGTGGAGCTGATTATGGGAGGAGCTATATACCTATATAAGGGACCTACACTGTATGATCAGGGCTCAGACTTTGCTGTTTTTGGTGACATTAGTCCCTCTGAGTCCCGGTCGGTGAATCAAATAAAAATCTCTTCCTTCCTGAAGAAACCTGTGTCCATCTCTCTGTGCTCGGCTTCCGTCAGTTTCTCCGGTATCATTTGGTGCATTGGCCGGGAAGCTCATCGTTCAACGGTAGCTGAGAAGCAGAGGCATGAGACGTCTATCTTTGCCCACGCTCCCTACGGCTGCACCCCTGAACTTTTGCGTTGACCTCCTTTCGTCTCGGCGCCACTGGTCTGTTGTCCAGGAGATCATCGGCCTCTACGTAGTAAGTGCTGGGGTGTCCCCGTCGATGAATGTGAACTCAGGTTCAGGAATGAGGAGGTAAGACGACTACTGTTTTAGACGGTGGACCCACTAAGGGTATTGGATACCGATTGTGCGGTAGGCCCATAAGGGGTTTGTATTGTGTATGGAATTCGCCCCCACCAGTGGAGGGAAGGAGCGAAGGCGCACCGCTCGTAATTAAACGCCCTGTAGTCAGCCCGTTTAATTTTGGTTTGGAGTCAGGTTGGGTCCTGTGTAAATAGCCCAAGCCGGACACCGGTGTCTTGTCTAGACTAGCGTATCTAGGGTGTATATTTTGTTCGCTAGGTCGGAGGGACCGGGAGACTAAGCGGCGCCTGGTGTAAATTCAGTCCGCTAGATCTCAACCTATCTTGGCTAAGTGGGAAGGCGTGTAAATTTGGAACTGAAAGAATATTAGATAGTTAATTTCTCTTATTTCATTTTATAAGATTTATTATCATTATTGCTGACTGAAAGGATATGAAACAGTTAAACTACTTTTTGCTTTGTATGCTTTAAATTTAATGTACGTCATAGAAATGCTGACTGTGAAAGACTTGAACAATGACATGCTTCCTTCTATAGGATATAATAATATGTTGACTGTGACAGACTTATACAATTCTATAGGAAATACGACATCTCAGGATGTCTTGCCCAGGATATTCATTCCAGACATATTCAAAAAAGTCTTATCTTTCCATTGTCAGTATAACATGTGATATTTAAGGAAGTAATCAATCTTATACTCTGTATGGCATATCTCATGACTCAAGTAACTTAATTTGTATAAATATTCAATACACAGTAAAGAAATTGAGAACTTGTCAAGCACCTTTTCGTGTCTGTCTGTTATTTGCTGAGCAAGTTTCTCCCGTCAATTGATGTGGTGAACAGAGGATCGAGAATTGAGGGAAATTGAGTCCAGGACAGCATTAACCCTTTCAGGAACCCACTAGACTATTGATAAAGTAGATAGACTAAGAGGGTTTTGTTGTAAATTCCGCCCTCTAGTTCGCTATATGTGGTGCTTGGGCAGCGACGGGTAACCAAAATGGATGTAAATAGTTTTAGGTAGTCCATCGAGGTACTGGCCAATAGATTAGTTGGGAAATTGTAAATGTGTTAAAGATTATTGTAGTAGAGTGTATATCTTGCTAGATAGCGTGAGCTCTGCCGTCTAGCGAGAGTGTGAATAGTGTGTAACTGTATCATAGCGCACGGTACCATAACCATGTATTATAATTACTGATACTGTAAATAACTACTAATAACTGTCGTTTATGTTGTATGTTAACACCATAACCACTACTAATTGAACTGTGACTTTCAAATTGTACTCTAACCAATGCTAACCGTACTATAACTACTGTTTGTAAAGACAATGTTACTAGGGTGTGTTATCGACGGTAATTTAAATATTGAGAATTATAACGTGGGTGATTGTATAGTTTCGCCAAAAGGTACAGTATTAGTTATTTAGTGACTGGTGTAACAGCTGTGTGTGTACGGGAATTCCCTGTATGTTTTGTTGTGTGCGTTTGGCCTAGTAACTGTACCACGTGGTTCTGTTGCCAAGGGGAACGAGTGTGACTGTTGGAAGTGTGTTTGTTTGCGTCTGTTGGAGACGACGCTCCATTGTTAAGTATGGGTGCATCGGATTCAAAGATTATTGATCCCTTAGAATGTATGTTAAAAAACTTTAAGAAGGGATATAATGTATACGATTTTGGAGTAAAGATGTCTCCAACATGCCTGACTACTTTATGTAGTAGGGAATGGCCCTCTTTGGTGGCTGCATGGCCACCACGTGGTAGCTTTGATCCTAATCTGGTGCAGCATGTACACATGGCTGTATCGGGTAGGCCTGAACTTTACGGCCAGTTTCCGTATATTGATTGTTGGAAGCGAGCCATAAATGACTTGCCAAAATGGATCAGGGTATGCCACGAGGAGCAATGTCGCCTCATGGTGGCCAGAACTCGGTTGTCCACTCTGGCCGTGATTACTCCCAATCCGGACACGCCCCCTGAGTCAGAGATCCCCATGCCGCCCCCTTACTCCTCATCTACAGGAAGAGGAAGAGGAGGTGCCCCGTTGTCTCCACCTACCCCCTCCTCTAGCTCAGAGTCTAGCCCACTTGTTTTAAATCCTCCCCTTCCGGTACCTACCCCTATTAACCCCACCTATCCAGATTTGGCGTCATTTCTAGTTCATGGTCAGGCTCCTCCCAGCCCGGCCCGGAATATTCTACTTACTGATCTTCCCTTCAGTAAAGAAAAAGTGTCCCCTTCCCCTCGTCTTACTACCCCTCGACCGGAACCCATAACTGACATCCCTTAACGAAGCCCCATACTAACCCGACAACTGACCGGTACCCTCCAACCCCGACATTATCAAATGCCTCTCCGACTGACACCGGGCCCGACACATATTAACGGTGAGGGCCAGTTACAACATGCTGATCCCGTCTTTGTTTACGTTCCCTTTACCACAACTGATTTATTCAACTGGAAGACCCATAACTCCTCCTACACCGATAAACCTCAAGCCATGACAGATTTGATTACCTCCATAATCCAGACACATAATCCCACTTGGGCTGATTGCCAGCAATTGCTTATGACATTGTTCAATAACGAGGAAAGAACACGGATAAATCAGGCGGCAATTAAAGCGCTTGAAGAAGTGGCCCGTACTCTAAATCAGGCCAACCCGGCAGCATGGGCCGCAGCCCATTATCCAAATGCAGATCCGAATTGGAATGTCAATGGCGCAGACATGGCCCATTTAAAAGCTTACAGGGACGCCATTATTGCTGGCATGAAAGCCGGAGGGAAAAAGGCGATTGTAACGGCTACCCAGGTATTGAGAGGGTATCTGCCGCTGGAGACGTCCTTTTCCCTGCAAGCTGCTGTGGAGAAGTAAAGCTGGTACAATCCCATCCACGATATCCAGAGAGAGTCAGGTTCAGCTGTAAACAGGAGCAAAGTAATCTTCCCAAATAATCCCCTTCCAAGAACGAGACGAGGCTACGTTTTGAAGGGTCAAGATGAACTGAGGACTGGAACACCCAGCCTGCTTTTTATTAGGAACCACATACAGGACACTCCCAGGGGGAGGATGAAAACAACCAATAATACGTATAAATCCGGTAGCGCTGGATAGCTCTCCTTCAGGGGAACAATATGTCCAAAAATCAGCCCATTCGGATGCATAGTTCAGGAGATACAGAGTTCCAAAGTTTTGACCGACCGCACAGACCAACTAGCCGAAATTAGTTCCATGAGTTTTGGCCTTGCGGTCGGTCTCCGTTCGTACGGTAAAAAGATCCGAAAACCTGGTCATCCATACGAATCTCGGTGGTCGCTGAAATCCCCATAGATGGTTAAGCATAACTACCAAATGGTGGGACGTTCGGTAGTTTTAGTACGAATTTACGGAGGTCTGGAGGACTCAGCGGTATTCGCCTGTTTGGGTATCCGTTTTCAGTTCCATGCGTTTACAGGCAAATACCGCTGTTCGTGCACAAGATGGCCGCGAACACGTGTAAAAGTCCCGAAATGGCGGCCACCTATACTTTACACACGGAATTCGTACTGAATCATGCGAACGGTTTATTCTTTCGAATCCTCTTATATTTCACACTGTGGATTCACTTAAATCATGCGAACAGGAGACAATGAAATGAATAGAGGTTTAAACTGTAATTCCCTTGCTTGCTTCACAGTTACCAGGGACTTGTAAGGATCCGTTACACTGCTCCCCTTTTGTGGAACACTCCGGCAGACCCGGATTGATCCTTTTCGGGTCAACTTGGGGCTGTCCGGTCTGCTGCTACGGTAAAAGTTCCGTTTGCCTGGATAATCCATCAGCGTTTCCATTGAAGCGGCCCGGGCGATACTGAATGCAGAAATTATATGGCTGTAGTGCTAAGCTCCATCTTAGTAAGCGTCCATTGTCTCCAGCTACTCGGTTCAGCCATACCAGGGGGTTATGATCGGTGATCAGGGTAAACTCCTGTCCATATAAGTAGGGTGTAAGTTTCTTTAGGGCCCAAACTAGGGCTAAACATTCCTTTTCCACTGCCGCGTAACTCACTTCTCTGGGCAATAGTTTTCTGCTGAGATACGCGACAGGGTGTTCTCCCCCATCTTCTCCGATCTGGCTCAGAACTGCCCCCAGTCCATACATGGATGCATCTGTATGGACGACAAATCTTTTGTTAGGAACGGGGGCAGATAGAACAGGTGCATTGATCAGAGCATTTTTCAAGGCTTGAAAGGCTGTCTCACAGGCCGGAGACCACAGGACTACCCTAGGCAAGTTCTTTTTCGTTAAGTCGGTCAGGGGTTTAGCGATAGTACTATAGTCCGGGACAAATTTCCTATAGTATCCTGCTGTCCCTAAGAATGCCAATACCTGCGTCTTGGTGTGGGGTGTGGGCCAGTTAGCTACCGCCTCAATCTTAGCGGGTTCCGGGCGTTGTTTCCCACATCCTACCCTGTGTCCCAGGTATTGGACTTCGGCCATGCCGAAGTTAAATTTTTCTGGTTTCAGAGTCAGGCCTGCGGCCCGAATCTGATCCAGTACAGCCTCTACATGTCGCAAGTGTTCCCCCCATGTTTCACTATAGATCGCTATGTCATCCAGGTATGCGCAGGCAAAGTCCTGGAAGCCATCAAGAAGTCTATCCACCAAGCGCTGAAAGGTAGCTGGGGCGTTCTTCATCCCAAATGGCATGACCTTAAATTGGTACAGGCCAAATGGGGTGACGAACGCCGACTTGGGGATAGCCTCCTTGGCCAGGGGGATCTGCCAGTATCCCTTGCATAGATCAATGGTGGTCAGATATCTCCCCCTGGCAATGCGGTCTAATAGTTCGTCCACTCGGGGCATGGGGTACGCATCTGTCACGGTACGGTCATTGAGTCGCCTATAGTCTACACAAAATCTAGTAGCTCCGTCCTTTTTGGGTACTAGGACTACGGGTGAAGCCCAGGGGCTGTCAGATGGCTCTATGACTTCTAACCTTAGCATCTCTTGTACTTCCTTCTTCATTTCTCCCCTGACTGCCTCAGGGATTCGATATGGGGTCTGCCTAAGGGGTACTTGTCCTGGGGTCTCGACATAGTGGGTCGCTAGCGTGGTGTACCCTGGTTCCTGAGCGAACGTTAATTTCTTTTCCATTATCAACTGTCTAAGTTGGCCCTTTTCGGCTGCGGTTAGCCGCTCCCCTAGTTGGATGGTGTCCAGTAAGCTAGGGGATTTTCTGGGTGCTAACAGGTCTGGGATAGGTAGGCTGTCGGGGTCCTCGGTAGCAGAAATGCATATAGCGGCAATATCCTCTGGCCGCTCTTGGTATTCTTTTAGTAAATTTACATGAAAGGTTTTCTGGATTCTCTCATCTTTATTGCTGGCAATCACATAAGTAGTGTCGCAGATCTGCGCTACTACTTTGTAAGGGCCCTGCCAGGATGTCTGGAGTTTATTTCCCTTTACCGGTCTAAGTACCAGCACTTTCTGACCCACCTGGAAGGTTCTCTGTCGGGCGCCCCTAT
The DNA here is from genome assembly GCF_036172605.1 of Pelobates fuscus. Lineage (NCBI taxonomy): Eukaryota > Metazoa > Chordata > Amphibia > Anura > Pelobatidae > Pelobates > Pelobates fuscus. The sequence continues at coordinate 118,442,763 of NC_086326.1, read as the reverse complement.
CATACCAACGCTTCTGTCGACCCTGGGCTGCATGGAGATGGTCCCGTGCCATCCGGGCCAACTGCTCCATGCGGTCCCGCATCTCCAGAACATACGGTACAATGGGGATCCCTTCAGATTCCATCTCCCCTTCCCAATGCTCCCGGATGAGGTCGAGGGGACCTCGTACCCTTCTTCCGTAGAGCAGTTCGAACGGGGAGAACCCAGTGGATTCCTGCGGCACCTCTCGATATGCAAACAAGAGGTGTGGCAAGAATCGCTCCCAGTCTCTGTATTCCGCGGTAAAGGTCCTCAGCAACTGTTTCAAGGTACCATTAAAGCGCTCGCAGAGACCGTTCGTCTGGGGGTGGTAGGGTGAGCTGAGGAGGTTTTGAATACCGCAGACCTTCCATAACTGTTGGGTCAGATCTGCGGTAAATTGAGTCCCCCTGTCAGATAGTATTTCTCGGGGAAAACCTACTCTAGTGAATATCCCCACTAAGGCACTGGCGACAGTGTCGGCCTGGATATTTGTCAGGGCGACGGCTTCCGGGTAGCGGGTAGCGTAGTCCACCACAGTGAGTATATATTTCTTACCGGATGGGCTAGGGTTAGGTAGGGGCCCCACCAGGTCGACTGCCACCCGGCTAAACGGTTCCTCGATTATGGGCATAGGTGACAGTCGAGCTTTAGGGTGATCCCCTCTCTTCCCTACCCTCTGGCATATGTCGCAGGTACTGCAGTAGCGCCGCACATCCTTGGAAATCCCCGGCCAGAAGAAGGTCTGGGCGATCCGATAGGTTGTGCGGTTACCCCCCAAATGTCCTGCTAGGGGAATAACATGGCCAATTAGGAGAAGCTCCAACCGGTACTTTCTGGGTACCACTAGTTGGCGTTTCTGTGAAGGGGCACAGCCCTTCTTCCTACTCACAGTCAGTCGGTATAACCTGTCATGTTCCCATACAAAACGTTCATGCTCATCCCCCCCACTAGCGGCTATCTCCCGGTACGTCTGCAGGGTGGGGTCCTCTCTAGTCTCCCTCCCAAACTCTTCTGGGGTGTCCCAAGTTAATGGCTTCTCCCTTATGTGTGACCTACGTGTCTGTGTGTTGCTTACCTGGGTCTCCTGGCCTGTGGTGGCGTCATCGGTAAGCCTGCTCTGAGCTCGGGTGGTTACGGGGCAGGCTGCATCTGTGGTGGGCAAGTAGGCTGAAGTCAGAGGGCCAATATCGTTGCCCAAGACGACCTCAGCAGGTAGATTATCCATGATGCCCACCGTGGTCTTTCCTGACCCAACCCCCCAGTCCAAGTGTACCCGGGCTGTGGGTAAACGAAATACAGCCCCCCCTGCAACACGGACAGCAACGGTGTGTTTGGCCAAATGCTCTGGCTTTACCAAGTGTCGCTGCACCAAAGTAATGGTAGCCCCCGTATCTCTCAATCCTTGGGCTATTTGTCCATTCACGCGTACCTCTTGCCTATGGTGCTGGCGATTATCTGGGGAGGCGGCTTGTATCGGATCTGCCTCATACAAAATGCCCAAGCATTCCTCGGGGCCCATTTTGGCCTCTACACAGTGGGCAGCAGAGGTACGTGTGGTGTTGTTCTCTGTGGAGTTGCGCCTCCAATTATTATTAGCGGCTGGTCCTAGCGGGCAATACCTTGCGATATGTCCAGGGTTGTTGCACCGGTGACAGGTGATCCTATGCGAGTCTCGGGGGTAGTTGTTGTGTCCTTGAGGCCGAGCTGGCCCTGGTGGTATGGGAGCCCGGAACTCTGGTCGAGACGAGGCCGCCGGGGGCCGTTGCTCCACTTTGATAACTGGCCTTGGGGTATTTTGGCTTACTCTCCTACTTTCGGCGTACTCGTCTGCCAGCTGAGCTGCCTCCTTTAAATTGCTAGGGCGTCTGTCCCTTACCCAATCCTGCAAGTCAGCAGATACACCTTGGAAGAAGTGTTCCAATAAAAACAGTTGTAATACTTCTTCTCCCGTGCTAGCGTTGCAGCCTTGCATCCAGTGTGATGCCACTCGCTGTAACCTATTAGCCCATTCCATGTGGGAGTCCACAGCTTTCTTTTTGGACTCCCGGAAGCGGCGACGGTATGTCTCTGGGGTTACCGCGTACCGGCGGAGTAGTGCCTCTTTTACTTTTTGGTACTGTGCAATCTCCTCTGTAGTCAGTGCTCTAAAAGCCTCATTTGCTTTTCCTGATAGCTTCCCAGCCAAAATAGTGACCCATTGCTCTGGTGGTACTTGGTGTAGGGAGCACTGCCTTTCAAAGTCTGACAAATAACCGTCAATTTCTTCTTCACTTTCCACAAAGGTTTTAAAAGCAGTAAATTGAATTTTCTTTACTGCAGCATTGTGTGTAGGAGTAGGAACTGTATGTGTAATAGGCTGGTTAGCCCTTACCAGTGCCGTGTCTTGCTCCTTCTTAGTTTGTATTTCTTCCCTTGTTTCTCGGATCAGTTGGTTTATTACCTCCACGGACGTGGCTGGGTATAAAGATAATCTCCGCCGTACAATTGCAGTAATCTCATCGTCCTTGCTGACGGGTGCCATGGGCTCAGTGACTTCCATGGACCTATCCATCTCATCTAGCTCCAGTAGGTCTGCTATCAGCTCTCTCCGTGGTCTGTTACTGGCGCTCCTACCACGACTCTCCAATAGATCTTTCAATGTGGGCCTTTTTAGCTTGGCATACTGTGTCTCCATTCAGGGCTTGCTCCTTGGATGAAAGGACCATCCCACCGCTGCCAACCAATGTAACGGCTACCCAGGTATTGAGAGGGTATCTGCCGCTGGAGACGTCCTTTTCCCTGCAAGCTGCTGTGGAGAAGTAAAGCTGGTACAATCCCATCCACGATATCCAGAGAGAGTCAGGTTCAGCTGTAAACAGGAGCAAAGTAATCTTCCCAAATAATCCCCTTCCAAGAACGAGACGAGGCTACGTTTTGAAGGGTCAAGATGAACTGAGGACTGGAACACCCAGCCTGCTTTTTATTAGGAACAGATACATACAGGACACTCCCAGGGGGAGGATGAAAACAACCAATAATACGTATGGTAACACCCCCACGTCTCCTCCCCTCAGATAACCACATAACATAATTAAAATGTCCGGTAGCGCTGGATAGCTCTCCTTCAGGGGAACAATATGTCCAAAAATCAGCCCATTCGGATGTATAGTTCGGGAGATACAGAGTTCCAAAGTTTTGACCGACCGCACAGACCAACTAGCCGAAATTAGTTCCATGAGTTTTGGCCTTGCGGTCGGTCTCCGTTCGTACGGTAAAAAGATCCGAAAACCTGGTCATCCATACGAATCTCGGTGGTCGCTGAAATCCCCATAGATGGTTAAGCATAACTACCGAATGGTGGGACGTTCGGTAGTTTTAGTACGAATTTACGGAGGTCTGGAGGACTCAGCGGTATTCGCCTGTTTGGGTATCCGTTTTCAGTTCCATGCGTTTACAGGCAAATACCGCTGTTCGTGCACAAGATGGCCGCGAACACGTGTAAAAGTCCCGAAATGGCGGCCACCTATACTTTACACACGGAATTCGTACTGAATCATGCGAACGGTTTATTCTTTCGAATCCTCTTATATTTTACACTGTGGATTCACTTAAATCATGCGAACAGGAGACAATGAAATGAATAGAGGTTTAAACTGTAATTCCCTTGCTTGCTTCACAGTTACCAGGGACTTGTAAGGATCCGTTACAGCGATCAATATGTCAAAGATGGCTGAGGTATTGCAGAAATGTGATGAGTCGCCCAGTGCCTTTTATGATCGATTATTGGAGGCATACCGGTTGTATACCCCCTTTAATCCAGAGGCTCCTGAGAATTCCCGGATGGTTAACTCTGCCTTTGTCAGCCAGGCCTACGGAGATATAAAGAGAAAGTTATAAAAGTTAGAAGGGTTTGTAGGGATGTCTATAACTCAATTAATGGAGATAGCGAATAAGGTTAGCTCTCCTTCAGGGGAACAATATGTCCAAAAATCAGCCCATTCGGATGTATAGTTCGGGAGATACAGAGTTCCAAAGTTTTGACCGACCGCACAGACCAACTAGCCGAAATTAGTTCCATGAGTTTTGGCCTTGCGGTCGGTCTCCGTTCGTACGGTAAAAAGATCCGAAAACCTGGTCATCCATACGAATCTCGGTGGTCGCTGAAATCCCCATAGATGGTTAAGCATAACTACCGAATGGTGGGACGTTCGGTAGTTTTAGTACGAATTTACAGAGGTCTGGAGGACTCAGCGGTATTCGCCTGTTTGGGTATCCGTTTTCAGTTCCATGCGTTTACAGGCAAATACCGCTGTTCGTGCACAAGATGGCCGCGAACACGTGTAAAAGTCCCGAAATGGCGGCCACCTATACTTTACACACGGAATTCGTACTGAATCATGCGAACGGTTTATTCTTTCGAATCCTCTTATATTTTACACTGTGGATTCACTTAAATCATGCGAACAGGAGACAATGAAATGAATAGAGGTTTAAACTGTAATTCCCTTGCTTGCTTCACAGTTACCAGGGACTTGTAAGGATCCGTTACAGCGATCAATATGTCAAAGATGGCTGAGGTATTGCAGAAATGTGATGAGTCGCCCAGTGCCTTTTATGATCGATTATTGGAGGCATACCGGTTGTATACCCCCTTTAATCCAGAGGCTCCTGAGAATTCCCGGATGGTTAACTCTGCCTTTGTCAGCCAGGCCTACGGAGATATAAAGAGAAAGTTATAAAAGTTAGAAGGGTTTGTAGGGATGTCTATAACTCAATTAATGGAGATAGCGAATAAGGTATATATGAATAGGGAGACAGAGACGAAAAAGGAAGAAGAGCGAAAAATGAGAAGGAAAGCAGATATGTTAGCAGTAGCTATCGCGGGTGTAGATAGAAGGGAAAAGGAAGTATATAGGGGAACTGAGAAAAGTGAGAATAAGTGGAATAGGGAGCCTTTAAGTAGGAACCAATACGCGTATTGTAGGGAAGAAGGGCATTGGAGAAGTGAGTGTCCACATAGGGAACAACATGAGAGAGAGATAGAACAAGGGCAGGATATAGCAATAATTATAGAGGCAGAGCGAGAGGAAGAGGAGGCCCTGGAGGAAATGGTGGGAATAATAGAGGAAGCATTAATGGGGATAGGTATTACACAGCAGCGCAGAAACCCAGAGAGAGAGAAGATAGGGACTTTGTGGGTTTGGCTGACACTGTCATGGAGGACTATTGATACCGACCGGGCTCCATCCCCCTTGGCCGAGCGGATCCTATGGTCGATGTAGCAATAGGGGGAAAAAGGAGTTCTTTCATGATCGACACTGGTGCTGAACATTCTGTGGTGACTGACCTAGTCGCTCCTCCTTCAGGAAGAACTATCACCGTAATAGGAGCAACTGGAAAGAGTGCTGCTAAACCGGTTCTTAAAAGTCGACTCTGTACACTGGGAGGCCACGTAGTAAAACAGCAGTTCCTTTACATGCCTGAATGTCCAGTCCAACTGCTAGGGCGAGATTTGTTATCGGAATTACAAGCACAGATAACATTTCTGCCTAACGGAACGACATCCTTGAAGTTTAATGGACCCTCAGGTATAATGACAATATCAGTACCAAAGGAAGAAGAGTGGCGACTTTATACAGTGTTGACCAACCAAAACCCTAAGAGTGATGAATCTTTGTTTAATGTACCAGGAGTGTGGGCAGAGAGTAACCCACCAGGACTTGCTCGCAATATCCCACCTATACGGATTGAACTAAAGCTTGGGGTTTATCCAGTGAGCCTAAGACAATACCATATTCCACAAAAGGCAAAGAAGAACATACAGTCTTATTTGGATAAGTTCATAAGGTATGGTATCCTACAATTCTGTACTTCCTCCTGGAACACCCCATTGTTGCCTGTTCAAAAGCCCGAGACAGATGAGTATCGCCCTGTGCAGGACTTGAGAGCAGTCAATGATGCGGTAGTAAGTATACATCCAGTTGTGGCCAATCCCTATAACCTGCTTGCTTTAATTCCGGGCGGGGCTACTTACTTCACAGTTTTGGACCTCAAAGATGCCTTCTTTTGCCTACGAATTGCTACAGAAAGCCAGTGTATCTTTGCATTCCAATGGGAAAATGCTGTAACGGGCTTGAAACTCCAGATGACTTGGACAAGACTGCCCCAAGGGTTTAAGAATTCACCTACCCTATTTGGATCAGCATTAAGTCAGGACTTACTAGATTTCAAGTCCATCCCAGGAGAATGTGTACTACTACAATACGTAGATGATTTGTTGATAGCGGCAGTTACAAGAGAGATATGTCAGCAAGCAACATATGATTTACTGCACATTCTTTGGAAGGCAGGATACAAGGTGTCCAGGAAGAAAGCCCAGTTGTGTCAGCCAACTGTCAAGTATCTGGGATTCCATATCTCTGAAGGTCAAAGGATAATGGGGCCAGAGAGAAAAGAAGCTGTATGCCAAATACCAACACCTAAGAATAGAAGACAAGTGCGAGAATTCTTGGGGGCAGCAGGCTTCTGCAGGATATGGATTCCCAGTTATGCGATATTGGCGAAACCCCTTTATGCAGCTATAAAAGGCACAGAACACGATCCCTTCCTGTGGACTATCGAACAGCAGACGGCATTTGAGCATGTTAAGAAGGCATTGATGAGCGCCCCAGCATTAGGTCTACCTGATCATACACGTCCATTCTACTTATATGTACACGAGCAAAGAAGGATGGCTGTGGGAGTACTGACACAGTACTTGGGATCATGGCAACGACCTGTTGCATATATGTCCAAACAACTGGATGCAGTGGCCAGTGGCCTTCCACCTTGTCTAAGAGCCGTAGCTGCCGCCGCCCTGCTGGTAGCTGAAGCTGATAAGCTCACTCTGGGTCAGGAACTCTACGTGCGAGTCCCGCACGCAGTACAGACGTTGCTAGACTATAAAGGCAATCATTGGTTTAGTAATAGCCGTATGACTAAGTATCAAGCTATGTTATGTGAGAACCCGAGAGTGTATCTTGAGACTGTCAATACCTTGAATCCAGCTACCCTTTTGCCACAACCTACTGAGAGTCAACATGATTGCCTGGAGGTGATGGATGAAGTGTTCTCAAGCAGACCTGACCTTCGTGATTTTCCCATCCAGAACCCCGATGTCCAGTACTATACGGACGGCAGTAGTTACGTGAAAGAAGGGATTCGCTACGCAGGATATGCAGTGACAACCATAGACAAGGTGATAGAAGCTCGGCCATTGTCAAAAGGAACATCGGCACAGAAGGCAGAATTAATCGCACTCACACGAGCGTTACAATTGGCTGAATGATTTAGGGTGAACATCTATACGGACTCAAAGTATGCGTTTTTAACCACTCATGCCCATGGAGCTTTGTATAAAGAAAGAGGACTACTGAACTCAGAGGGTAAAGAAATCAAGTACGCAGCTGAGATATTACAACTCTTGGAAGCCGCGTGGGAACCGAAAGAAGTTGGTATCATACATTGTCGAGCACATTTGAAAGGTGATGGTGATGTAGAGTTATTAAAACCCTGTATTAAACCTGTGTTGAATTTTTGCACTAACTCCATTTTAATCTCATTACCTGACAGAATTTCCATTTTGACTACATTACATGACAGAATTTCCTAACAGCATTTAGTATAATGAATAGAGACTGTATTTTCTAGAAAGACATGACTAACACCGGAATTATCGAGCTCCTGTAACATGCAACAAAGTATAGCCAAGGCCATGAGAAAGCTGCCCTAATGAAATGTTCTATTCATAAAAAGGACCCTGAATCTGACCACGAGTCTGACATTACTAACTACCCAAAATGACGCCCAAGCCCCCCTTCCCACCGAGTAAGCCTCGTGCTGGGTAAGACGGCGCATGAGCCATCTGTCCACACCCGTGTCCAGAATAACGCCACCTCCCGGTGGGAGGACACCTAGCTAACCACTTAGTTCTTGAGCCAATTAATAATATTGATGGGTGGACATTGACATAACCACTTAACACTTAATCCAATTAATGATGTTTATTTACTGTAATCTTGATATTCAATGATGATGTAATTCTGCTCTTATAAGGGTCTGCGAGCCCGCTTTTAATCAGATGCCATTACATTTTCTCGAAGTGCTTTTAACCTGAACTCCGTGTGTCAGTGTGAACTTACTTCTGCGTATACGCAATTTAATCATCTCAGATTTGGACAGGAACAGATAGACATTTAAACATATTTGTTTATTTCTAAATTAATCTACATCAATGGTGATGTGGTGAAAGGAGATCGGATGGCAGATAATGCAGCCAAGCGTGCCGCTGAATCGGGACAACAGGAATATGTGGAGTGTATAGCTGCTCTCATACCGACCCCTCTGTCTCAATGGACTCCAATTTATACAGCTCAAGAAGAAGAGTGGTTAAAGACTGAAGCTGGAAAATACTTGGAGAATAAGTGGTATCAGTTAGAATATGGAAGGATATTCCAGCATCGCTAGCCGTAGAAATTGTCCAGAATTATCACAATGGGACACATTCCGGGAGAGATAGTATGGAAGAATCTCTTAGGAAGCATTTCTACATACCAAGATTGTCCAATTTGACTCAGGCCATTGTACGAAGATATGTGTTATGTGCCAAAAACAACGCAAGGCAAGGTCCAGTGAAACCACCGGGAGTCCAGTATATGGGAGGACTCCCTATGTCCGATCTCCAAATAGACTACACGGTAATGCCTAAATCCGGTGGACATCGTTACCTACTAGTAGGTAGAAGCATGTCCTACTCGTACAGAGAAAGCAGGAGAAGTTGTGCGATTTTTGTTGCAGGAAATAATACCCAGATATGGACTACCATGTTCTATAGGATCGGATAATGGTCCAGCCTTTGTTCACCAGTGCCTACAACAACTGACTCATATGCTCGGTATTAAGTGGAAACTTCATACGGCATATAGGCCTCAGAGTTCTGGGAAAGTGGAAAGGATGAACAGAACTATTAAGAACCAATTGGCAAAGATGTGTCAAGAAACCCAACTTAAATGGAATGTTCTTTTGCCAATAGCTCTGTTGCGCATTCGTTGTACACCTACCAGAAGGATGGGTCTCTCACCTTTTGAAATTATGTATGGGCGTCCACTTCCCATACTTGGTAACTTAAGGGGGGATTTAACCCCTTAAGGACCAAACTTCTGGAATAAAAGGGAATCATGACGTGTCACACACGTCATGTGTCCTTAAGGGGTTAAGTCAGTTGGGAGAAGGAATTACCCGGCAGCAGGTTGTAGAGTTGAGTAAAACTATGGAGGAGGTACAGAAATTGGTATAAGATAGGTTACCTGTGAATATTTATCCACCTGTCCATTCTTATCATCCAGGAGATCAAGTTTGCAAGTTTGAGATCAAGTTTGCAAGGAGTGGAACAGTGTACCGTTGGGGCCAAAGTGGTGGGGTCCTTATGTTGTTCTTTTGTCTACCCCAACAGCTATAAAGGTGGCCGAAGTGACTCCGTGGATTCATCACTCCAGGGTTAAATCAGCAGCAGTAGATTCTTGGCAAGTTACACCAGATCCTGAGAATCCCTGCAAGATCCGGTTGAAGCGTGCAACTCAGACGGAGTGACGAGGAAATATTGGGACTTCTAGAGTAATCATAGAGATGAGCAAGTAGGTGTTTTGACGGCCATAATAAAGCCTGACCACCTGCCTACGTTACATAGTCAGAGTGTCTGTGAAGAAAAGTGAGGATCAGGAGGACTCCATTACCTGCAGCCCTCACACACTGGAAGCTGAAGTGCCATTGCACGGTCGAAGAGTCAGGACAAAGATGTCAGGAGTGATGTGTTTGATAATGTATATATGTGTGTTTTTAATTATTCAGGAAGGTAGAGGTACCGACACACCAGGCTGTGAGGTTTGCATTAAGACTACGAAAAAAGGCAATCACATTTCCCAGACCCTTATTTGGCATTCACAATATGAGTGTAAAGGACATGTATCTAAGTGTAGATACTTAGGTATAGATTATAGTGTATGCCATTTAGGAGCAGGGGAACCTAAGTGTTTTAGTCCAGAGTATCAACCCTGTACAATTTGGTTGACTATTCAGAATGGAGACTCACAGGGGACCCTGATAAATAAGACCATACTAGAAACCGTACATTCTTCAGGTGTTCTGCTATTTGATGCATGTAAGGTGATATCAGGTGGTAGAAAACCGTGGAATGTATGTGGTGATCTTAAATGGGAAAGAACGTAATAAAGATTATAATTATTGTCCGTATTGGTCCTGTGTAGGGTGGGCAACCTGGGGACAGACAGTAGATAAGGATATGATTGTCACTAAGTTGCCTACCAAACCATATTGTAAGTCTATGGAGCGTAACCCAGTCCATTTACTTATCAATGACCCAGAACTATTTATAGATAGGTGTAACGGACCGTTTCAGCATAAAAGGGGAAAAATCTGTTTAGGCGATAATCCCCTTTTCTAGAGACAGGCACAGCTACTGCAGCACACCAAACTCCCGATCTGGATACGAAATAACACTCCGAACTGGAACAGCTGAACAAGAAAAGCATACAATCCGCTTACACTCTTGGCAGTCAGCTTACAATCCAATCCCCCCCAATAACGAGACGACACTTCATTTTGAGGGTTAAGCAGGAACTCTGGACTGGGACACCCAGTCTGGCTTTTATTACAAACAAGTACATACAGGACACTCCCAGGGGGAGGATGAAATTAACCAATCACAGGGATGTACCTCCCACACATTTCCTCCCCTTAGATTAGCACTTAATATAATTATACCGTACACCCTTTTCCCCAATTCCTGGATGTACCCCAAATACATATGCTACACCTCCAAAACAGGTATCCCCTGATAGCCCTTATTCAGGGGGACAACATATTCAAGAATCAGGTCATTCGGATGAATGGTTCGGGAGATATGAGGTTCCAAAGATTTGACCGACCGCATGGGTAAAGTATCCGAAAACAGTTCCATGCATTTTGGCCCTGCGGTCGGTCACAAACAAGTGAATGAAACAGACGAATTACTTGGGTTATAGAGACTAAGTGGGATTCGCATGAATCCCCTAGTTCGTATGTTTCTTTCTACCGAACGGCGGGTCATTCGGTAGTTCCTATACGAATTTCTGGAAGTATGGAGGTCTCAGCGGTGTTTGCCTAGTCAAGTGTCCGATTTTAGTTCCAGACACTCGACGGTAAAACACCGCTGTTCGGTAGTTTAAGATGGCCGCCGCCACGTGTTTGTTTCCCGAATGGCGGCCACCCAGAGGACAAAGACCACACTACACTGATTGCCAATTACCCGTTTGCAACATTGTTGCAAACGGTAATTGGAGGCACACTTAGTCCTGGGTGGTCTGGTTGTTCGGTAGTTTCCTCAATACAATGAATGGAGTGATTCTACCGAACAATCAGATGAATGCTGCATATATATATAACCCAGGTTAACTGCATACAAAAATACATACATGACATTAAAGTATTCAAGGCAGGATTACTGTACTACGCTCCACAGTCTTAAAGGTACAGTATCCCAAAAGTCCCCATAGATCCACAGATGGCCCTTAAAGGCCCAGTAGCAGTAATATACATTATTACATGCCCAAATATAGTTTTTCCAGTACAATATGTCCAGGGGCCATAGTCGCAGGGCAGGAGGCTAGCAACCAGGCTTCTCCAGTTCACAGTGGCGAAGTTGGTTTCGCCACAATAGGTTTGGGAACTTATTTGGGTTCCAGATATATGGAACAGGTTTGGATCCTGGGACAATATTATTTATAGGGATAGAGACCGATACTGTGTGTAACGGATCGCCTGGCACCCCGACTTGGTACCTCCGTTAATGGATGCTCCTAGCGCTTCCTGAGGACTCCAAGCACTCTGGCAGACACCACAATCACCGAATCAGAGAAGCATATGAATCCTCTCAAGCCTCTGAATGCTGTAGACAGTTGAATAGGAACCATGCGAATAGGTTTGCACTCCTAGCAGTCAAACTGGAACAGCATGCAATAAATCCTCCCCCAATAATGAGACGACACTTCACTTTGAGGGTTAAACAGGAACTCTGGACTGGCACATCCAGCCTGGCTTTTATTACAAGTGTTGAGAATACAGGACCGCACATAGGGAGGGACAAAACAACCAATAGCATAATGGTTACAACCCCCAGGTCCCCTCCCCTCAGATAACCAGTTAACATAATTATTACAGCCAGGGAAAATACAGTTTTTATACATGTGCTATAACTTTAAAACCCTACATCCAATCGTCATAACAATTACATATTTGGAATCAGCACACTTTAAACATAAACCCTTCCAAAAATCAGCCAAATCCCTCAAATGGATCAAAAGTTAGCTGGAGGTCCCTTTATGACCGACCGTGTAACAGAACTTCACCATCACCAAAGCCCTGTGGAATAAAACAGTGAAATGCCGGATAAAGCATCTGTTCGGTAATTTAATTTGTTACTTTTCGGCAGATTTCTACCGAACACCGGACTGATTTGATATATTACAAAGCATGTTTTACCTTTCCAGCCTGTTTCCAGCCGTTCGCATCATTTCGCACGAACTCCGTGTATAACATATAGGTGGCCGCCATTTCGGGACTTTTGCACGTGTTCGCGGCCATCTTGCGTGCGAACAGCGGTGTTTGCCTGTGAACGCATGGAACTAAAAACGGATACACAAACAGGCGAACACCGCTGAGACCTCCATACGCCCAGAAATTCGTGCTGGAACTACCGAACGACGGGCCATTCGGTAGTTACACTTAATCAGCTATGGGGAATCCAGCGAACTCGGAGATAGTTGTGGATGATAAGAATTTCGTATAGTTTTAACAGGCGAACGGAGACCGACTGCAGGGCCAAAACTTGTGGAACTCTTTTCGGCTAGAAAATCCGTGCAGTCGGTCAAAACTTCAAACATCCATAACTCCCGAACCCCACAACCGAATGGGCTGAAATTTGGACAGATTGTTCCCCTAACCAAGACCTTTCAAGCGGTGCTGGACTTAAAGGTGTACCCCCTGTTTTGGGGGGGTACATCCAGAACTGGGGTAAAATATTGTACGTTATAATTGTGTTATGTGTTTATCTGAGGGGAGGAGACGTGGGGGTGTTACCCTGTGTATAATTGGTTGTTTTCATCCTCCCCCTGGGAGCAGGCTGGGTGTTCCAGTCCTCAGTTCATCTTGACCCTTCAAAACGTAGCCTTGTCTCGTTCTTGGAAGGGGATTATTTGGGGATGTTATTCTGCTCCTGTTACAGCTGAACCTGACTCTCGCTCTGGATATCGTGGATGGGATTACATCAGCTTACTTCTCCACAGCAGCTTGCAGGGAAAAAGGACGTCTTCAACGGCAGATACCCTCTCTCTACCTGGGTAGCCGTTACAGACCGCAAGCACAATTTCCTGCCCAAAACAGTTCCATAGATTTGGGCTGTGCGGTCAGTCAATTTCATGCCGAAAAACGACTAAGTCCCATTTCAAACGGGACTTAGTCTCTGGAGCTGCAAGTTCAGAATGGAAGAAGGTAAGGGTCAGCGGTGTTCGGTAAAATGTGTAGCCGATTTCAGTTCCACAGAATCTTTAGCATACACCGCTGACCGTGTCCGACTGAACAAAGATGGCCACTGCCACGTGCAATTAACCTGCAGTAACCTCACAGCCCGGGAGGTAAATTGCCTGCACACTTTAACTTCTGGGTGGTCTGCCTGTGTGGTACTTGGTTCAGTAAGCCCTATTTACTGAACCAAGAGGGGGAAGGCCAGGGGCAAGTTATTTTACAGGTCTGGGGACATAGTCTTAAAGGGACATTGTTCACCAAAGTTACAAGATGTCCCCAGACGGTTCTTAAAGGGCCATACACACCGAATAAAAGTCCATACGTTTTCAGGGGCCATAGTCTTAAAGGGTATTGTTACCCAAAGTCTCAATATGTCCCCAGACAGTTCTTAAAGGGCCAGCAGCAGTACAATAAAATACCATTCACTGTGCTTAAAGGGCCAGCAGTCGCACAATAAAATACAATATGCCCCAAATAACCCAGGGGCCATAGTCAGCAGGTAGGAGGCGGGCAAACAGGCTTCTCCAGGGCCCAGTGGCGAGGTTGGTTTTGCCACACTGTGGCAACCCAGACTCATCAGGTCTTCCATTCCTTCTATGAGGAGATGAGTGTGGAAAATAAGATCCCCCATAACGCGAAGAACTTATTTATTGATTTAGCCAAGTGTATTGTTGGTAGTCTTAATGTAACCAACTGCTATGTGTGTGGAGGTACTAATATGGGAGACCAATGGCCATGGGAAGCAAAGGAGGTAATGTATTCCGGTTCTGAGACAGTTGAACAGTTAATATCTTCTCAAACTGATTATCAAATGAGTGTTAGAGGTAAATCTGAGTGGCGATTAAAGACCTCCATTATAGGTTATGTTTGCATAGCAAGGAAAGGAATAATGTTTAATACATCTGTAGGAGAATTGACTTGTCTAGGGCAAAAAGCTTATAATGATGATACAAAAGATACAACTTGGTGGTCAGCTTCAAATGTCTCCGAACCACCTAATCCGTTTGCAATTTATACCAATTTAAAGGATGTGTGGTTTGACTTATCTGCTACATCTAGTTGGAAAGCTCCAGCAAATTTGTACTGGATCTGTGGTAAGAAAGCCTATTCAGAGTTACCACAGGACTGGGAAGGGGCATGTGTATTAGGTATGCTCAAACCATCCTTCTTCTTGTTGCCAATTGAAACAGGAGAGACTTTGGGAGTTAAAGTATATGATGTGAATCATAGAAAGAAAAGGGGACTCCTAGAGATAGGTACCTGGGAAGATAATGAGTGGCCTCCCCAGCGTATTATAGATTATTATGGGTCAGCTACGTGGGCAGAAGATGGTACTTTTGGATATAGAACCCCAATATACATGCTCAACCGTATCATAAGGTTACAGGCAGTGGTTGAGATAATTACCAATGAAACATCGCAAGCGCTTAATCTCCTAGCAAAGCATAACACTAGGATGAGGACAGCCGTCTACCAAAATAGATTACCTATTGGCAGTAGAGGGAGGTGTATGGGGGAAGTTTAATCTAAGCAATTGTTGTCTTCAAATAGATGATGAAGGGCAAGCAATAGCTGAGCTTACTAGCCATATGGTTAAACTAGCACATGTGCCTACTCAAGTATGGAAAGGGTATAATCCGAGTAGTTGGTTTGGTAATTGGTATGAGCAGCTTGGAGGACTCAAGGCATTGGTAGGTGGAGTCATGCTAATCTTGATGTTGTGCCTTCTCCTGCCATGTCTGATTCCTTTGGTAGTTAGGTCTGTGCAGAGCATTATAGAGAATATAGCAGAGAGAAAGGCCGCTGCACAGATAATGGCTGTTTATAGGTATGAGGCTCTAAATCAAGGAGAACATGTACAGGAAGAGGAATGCTGAGGGATTCGTATCTTTAGAGAGGCGCAAAGTCTAGTCTGGTTTATGGCAACTTGAGGTGTAAGCAAACTCTGATTAAGTGATGCATCTGGAATTATGAAATATCAGAAGCATCAAAGGGGGAATGTGGTGGAATCTCGGTAAAAATAAATTTAGTAGGCCGAGATTGCCACGTGGTATGTGCACGTGCATATACTGATGTATCGGTCGGTTGGTTGCACGTGGCAACGATACAATCAGTAGTGTACGGAGCATGTGCAGGAATACAGGATATAGAGAATTCCCCTCCTCCATTGTGTTGGGCAAGCCATGTGGTCAAACAGGACGTTAGACTTTGTTCTGTTGATTGGGTAAGAGTACGTGTGGGTGGAGCTGATTATGGGAGGAGCTATATACCTATATAAAGGACCTACACTGTATGATCAGGGCTCAGACTTTGCTGTTTTTGGTGACATTAGTCCCTCTGAGTCCCGGTCGGTGAATCGAATATAGATCTCTTCCTTCCTGAAGAAACCTGTGTCCATCTCTCTGTGCTCGGCTTCCGTCAGTTTCTCCGGTATCAATCCCTCTACACCACCTGCCACTGAACTCGATCCCCCCCCCGACGGAGAACATCCACCGCAAAGGACGTACCCGATCGCTCCCTGCGCGTCCACAGCCCAAGCGGAGGCCCTCACCCTCACCACGGGGTGTGGAGCAGCCAGACACCTGAAACGCCATGCCGGTGCCACCCCAGAGCTTATACGGGGCGCCAGCCTCCCACCCAAGGTTGCTGACAACGGACAATGATTACCTGGTAGTATAATCTACGTTACACCACAGTTGAAAATTGTTTAGTTACACCTGTTAAATTTGTTCACAAAATTATTTAATTGTACGGGCGGTAGAGCCCAGGGCACCGGTCGCCCCGGGCGCGCAGAGGGGGTCATACAGAGAGGACCTATAGATAGGGGCCGAAGACCCCTCTGTGCACGCCGGGGGATCAGAATGTAGCCTCACGAGGCCTCACTGCAGTTAGTTGAAAATTAGCATAAGCCACTGCCCTCCCGACAGGACCATTCGGCCCGGGGCCCCAGCCGCCCCAGCCGCCCCGAAAAGCAGGAAGTCCAATATCAATAGACCATGGCTGAATACCACAAAACAGAAATGTAGAGGACAGATCATAGCTCACAGTCCTCCCACGGCTCAGCCAAGCCCTGATCCGCCCATTATAACCGGTATACCTACCGACAGGGACCGTAACGTCCTGGTTTCTAGGCCCCTAGAGAGCAGAGTGCTTAAGACATAAGGACAGCAACCATAAGAGGCTAGGCAAGCACCGGAGGAAGTGACCCTATCCCCACACTACCACACAACCCCTCGTAATCAGAGACCAACCGCTAAAGCGCTTAGTACGGGTCAGCTGAAACCTGGCCCGCAAGCACAATAGGCACCCAGACCTAGCCACTAAGGGACCAAGACCAGAGGCCGCACCCCCAAATACAAGGAGGACAGGTGACATGGCAACACCATAACTCGTAGCACCCAAAGGCAGGCGGGCTACACCACCTGTCTACGCTGCAGAAGATATAAACATGCCCCCAGGTCTGAACCACACAGCCCGACATAAAGCCCATCCCGAGCACAGGGAGAACAGATGGTATTGCAAGGTCCCACACTATGTACCCACAGGCCAACCACACCTGTTACCCCGGTCATCAAAGTTGCAAACGCAGGCCTAGAGGTCAGAACCACTTTCTCCGATTAAACACCTACCCTGCATATAGGGAGGACAGATAGCATAGCATGGCTATATGACAAATTTAGATGCGGCAGCTAAACTGGTTGTTTATGCTACCAATGTTATAACCGTATACTCCCAGGTCAGAACCGCATTCCAGCACTCAAAACCTACCCTAAACATAGGGAGAACTGGGAGCGTAACACAGGTTTCTAGCAGACCCAGGCACGCTGGCTAAATCTGAGATCCATGTACCAAATGTGACAAATGTGATAAATGTATGAAATAAATGTATGTCTCCAGGTTAACACCGCATATTCCAGGTCAACGCCTCCCCTACGCACAGAGAACATATATCATACTGACAGTGGCACAAATAGACAGGGGACTGACGGTAACACCTCACCATACGATACCTAACCACAGCCAAAGGGCACAGGTCACAAAAACAGGCCCTCCGGTTGGATATGCAAAGCCCTGACTCACAACCACCCCAAGTACAGGTACCCGAATCACCACAGCCGAATCTGGCCCAGATACACAGCCTGACCCCTAAACCACCCCTTAACCGGGGATACAACAAACCAAGGACAACGGCTACCAGCCGCGAGTCCCACAAACGAGGGACCAACAGCACCTCAACAACTAGCTACAGTCAAGCACAGTTAATTCACGAGGGTGACATACACCCCCCTAAGAATCAGCAGGACCAGGCCCACCCACTCCCCCGGAACAGGGAGTAATTACACCACTCACAGCGGTCCAGAGCCGCGCAAAGAGGGGAAGAAAAACAAACCCCACCGCCCGCCACCAAGGCCACTATGGGAACAGGGCGACAGGGCAGGAGTAGAGGGGCAAGGACTCGAAACCCCATACACACATAGAGAAATACAGCCCCAGACCAAACCATATCAGGAAAACATCAGCCCAGCCCACCCACCAATACACCGCAGTAAGAGGGGACACGGTAACCCCTAGCACAGCACTCAACGAAGATGGGCACATCACACAAACACCCAAAAACAGAAAGGGGGATTCCACCCCGCAACAGGGACACGAGCTACGACCCCAAACAGCTCACACTCCCTAACACAACTCAATATCGACACAAAAAGGTCACAACATCAGGACCGCAGCAGCTTACACCCCAAACATCAGACTTGAGTCACATAACATTCTAAGACAACAACCCAAGCGAAGGCATAACCACAAGAACAAAAAGTGGACTCACCCACACCCATAGAACAACCAGATGGTTACACCCCCCCATCCATACAACAACCCAATCATCCACCCAGGTAACGGCGCTACCACGACGCCACACCCCGCAGAGTCGCACCCACACAAAAAACCCCGGGGTGGAGAGCGACTGGCATGTAGATAGTCCACTCTCCACCTCACACACGTACAAACAACCACAACCACCACATCTGACCCAACTTCAGAGAACGATCCAATCTAAAGCCTCAAACCGCCCAAACATCGCCTGGCAAGAGACAAATAAGACCAGG
Source organism: Pelobates fuscus (assembly GCF_036172605.1). Taxonomy (NCBI): domain Eukaryota; kingdom Metazoa; phylum Chordata; class Amphibia; order Anura; family Pelobatidae; genus Pelobates; species Pelobates fuscus. Next base: position 118,424,044 of record NC_086326.1, on the reverse strand, counting down.
ATTTCCCCCACCTACACCCCCCCATACCCACCTCGTCTCAATCCCCCCCTAAGGTACACTGCACATACCTTCTCCGCTCCACCAACGCCACGAAACGCACGTGACCACATAGACACCGCACTGACCGGCATGCCGGCCACTCTGACCTGCCTATCGATAAACTGCAAGGGCCTGAACAACCCAGCCAAAAGGCACCAGTTCATGCGATGGGCCAATAGATCGAAAGCGGACATCCTCCTCCTCCAGGAAACACACTATACCCAAGCCAAACAGTTCCCTCTCCTAAGCCGACATTACCGAGTCAACCACTTCGCCAGCTCCCCCCAGGACAAACAGAACGGAGTAGCCATCATCATTCGAAAATCGTGCCCCCTATCCATCCACCGAACGATAGCTGACCCACAAGGCCGATACCTCACGGTATCCGGCAAAATAGGCACGCACTCCTACGCAATCACATCAATCTACGTGCCGAACACCCCTTCTAGGGCATTCTGGCACACGATACAAGCACACCTAGCTCTCTTCCCCTCACACCACTCAATTCTAGGCGGGGACTTCAACGCGGCCCCATCACCAGCGGTGGATAGACACCGCACACAATCGCACCCACGAGCACGACGCCACCAACCAACGGCCAAAACGGACAAAAGTCTTGCAGCCTTCATTTCAAGAACCCACATGATCGACGCCTGGAGATCCCAACACCCCACCACCCTAGACTACACCTTCTTCTCACACCCACACCAGTCACACTCCTGCATAGATCTATTTCTGATATCCCTGACGCTGGTGCCCATGGTCAACAGCACCACTATAGGACCCATTACGTGGTCAGACCATGCGGATGTCACATTGACACTAAACCTACCAGGCACAACACGGCCCTGGACCTGGCGCTTAAACCCCAACCTATTTCACAACCCGCTAATTCGACAAAACGTGGCCCACGCTATCACCGAATATTTCACACTAAATAAGGATACGGTCACCTCCAAAGGTTTCCTATGGGCTGCCCAAAAGGCAGTATTACGGGGAGTCCTGATTAACCAAGCAACGATACACAAAAAAAAACAGACGGCCCACCTAGAACAAAAACTAACGACTCTCAGGACTCTAGAGGCTAAGTGCAAACTCAATCCAACACCAGACATAAATGACCAAATTAAAAAATGCCAAACGGACATTAAAGACTACATGGCGAAGGACTCGACCAAAGCATTACTATGGACGAAACAACTCTTCTATGACAAGGCGAATAAAGCGGACACACTGCTCGTGCGCAAACTCAAACAAGGAACAGAACGCAAACAGATCAACAAAATATCCACACCAGAAGGAACCATCACAGAGAACCCACTTGAGATAGCCAGCGTCTTCCAAAACTATTTCAAAGCACTGTACGATCACTCACCCGCAACCCGACAACACCCCGCACACGCCAAACCGCTCATAGAACATTACCTACACCAGGTACACCTACCCTCTCTCCCCACAGAAGCAGCACAAACACTGTCCAGACCTATCACGCCGGAAGAACTGTCAGGGACAATAAAAACATTGAAACCCAACAAAAGCCCGGGCCCGGACGGGTTCACAGGCCTTTACTATAAAACATACGCAACAACCCTCATCCCACACCTCTGCAACCTCTACAACGCTATCATGGATGGTGAACCCCTGCCACCGGACATGCTACAGGCCAACAAATGCCTCCTCCCGAAACCTAATAAAACGCTCCTAGAACCGGCACATTACCGACCGATCTCTCTCCTCAATGTGGACATCAAACTGCTCACCAAACTACTAGCAGACCGTCTCAATCCCTTTCTACCCCAACTAATCCACCCAGACCAGGTAGGCTTCATATCAACAAGACAGGCAAGCGACAACACCAGACGCACATACAACCTCATATGGACAGCCCACACAAGACGGATCCCGACACTATTCTTATCACTGGACGCCGAAAAAGCTTTTGAAAGACTGCTCTGGCCCTTCCTGTTAGCAACCCTTGAAAAATTCGGATTCCCGCAAAGCTTCCAGAACGCCCTACAGGTACTGTATGCCACGCCACAAGCTCACCTCTTACTCCCGCTTACCCAACCCCCCTCCTTCACGATCTACAACGGTACGCGCCAGAGCTGCCCTTTATCCCCGGTCCTCTTCGCACTCTACCTGGAACCACTCTTACAGACCCTGAGAATCAACAAGGACATTGCTGGCCTCAAAATACGCGAAGCAGTATATAAAACAGCAGCATATGCAGACGACCTGCTCATCACAATCCTGCTCATCACAATCACTGAACCACCCCTCCTACAAGCCCTGGACACGTACGCAGCCGTGTCGGGATATAAACTAAATATAGATAAAACAGAAGCCTTGCCTATACACATAGACCCCCCCACGGCAACAACCATACAAGACAAGTACCCCCTCAAGCTAAACGCCACCCATATACACTACCTGGGAGTTACCCTACCGGCAGACCTCTCCAACAGCTACACCTTGAACTACACACCCACAATACAAAAAAATTACACACGACATATCCACCTGGCAAAACATGCCAATATCCTGGCTGGGTAGACTGGTGTCAGTTAAAATGAATGTACTCCCTAGGCTTCTATACTTGTTCCAAACCCTACCGATCCCCATCCGGAGAACCGACTTCAAACTGCTCCAAACCACAATCGATAAATTTATCTGGTTCAACCGACGCACCAGAATCAAACGGCAAACTCTATACGTCCCCAACAGAACCGGGGGACTAGGCCTACCTCACCTTACCCATTACTATGAGGCGGCCCAACTAGCACAAGGCCAAAACTGGCACGCCCAGTACGGGGTCAAAAGATGGGTAGACCTAGAACACGACATCTTCGGTAGAGACTTCCCCTCCCTCTATATCTGGCTACCAAAATCCGTGAGGCCCCCCTACCCGGCACATCCCCAGCCATAATAAACACCATCAACATCTGGGAAAAAATCACGCAAAAAAGGGGGCTCACAACACAACCCTCACCGCTAACTCCGATACTCCGCAACACACAATTCCCACCGGGCATGACGCCCAAAGACTTCGCCCGCTTCGAAGACAACGACCTCACCCACCTACATCACTTCTACAGAAACCAACTGTGGCGAAACCAACTTCGCCACTGTGAACTGGAGAAGCCTGGTTGCTAGCCTCCTGCCCAGCGATTATGGCCCTGAGAGATTGGGCCCTTTAAGAACAGTGTTCGCCCATGTAATGACTATGGGAGAAGGATTGGCACTTACTAGAGGGCACTTCGGATGCAGCCGAAGTTGCCGAAGTGTCGAAGTTACCGAAGGTGTCGAAGTCGTCGAAGTGACCGGCATCGGACAAAGGACCACGTGGCGGCGGCCATTTTAACTCGAACACCGCCGACCCGTACCATCGACTGCACTTCGACACTTCGACTAAAGTCGAAGTACCGAACACACTTCGAACGGGACTTAGTCGTTTTTATACCAGGAAGGGACCGACCGCACAGCCCAAATCCATGGAACTATTTTGGGCAAGAAAAGGTGCTTGCGGTCGGTCATAAAAGGACTTCCGTGTAACTTTTTATTTACTGAAGGGATTGGTATGATTTTTGAGAGTGTTTATGTTTAAAGTATGCTGAGTCTGAATATGTGGTTTTTATGTGGATGTGATGTATGGTTTCAAAGTTATGAAAGTTGTGTAAAAGTATATTTTAAACTGTATGCATAATGGGATTATGTGTCACACTAAGGGGAGGGGATGTGTGGGAGGTAACCTCTGTGTCATTGGTTCTTTTATGCCTCCCCCTGGGTGTGGCCTGTATGTGTGAGTTGGAAATAAAAGCCAGGCTGGATGAGCCAGTCTGTTGTTGCTGTTTAACCCTGAAGCTGAAGTGTGTCTCTTTCTTGGGGGGAAAGGGGACTGTATGCCGACTGCCAGGAGTGTAAGCTGTTCGTATTGCTTTTCCTGTTCGGCTGCTTCCAGGGTTCGTGTGTCTGCTGTTCGAGAGTTGGTGAATTCGTGCAGTTTGGGAGTTCGGGAAGTTGGTGCTTATAGTAGCTGCTGGTCTATGGAAAAGGGGATTATTGCCTAAACTGGGTTTTATCCTCTTGTAAGCAAAACGGTCCGTTACAATTGGTGGCAGCGGTGGGATCGTTCCTACAACCAGAGGGACAGCTACAGACAACACCATTCCTGGATTACAAATTGAGGGCAACGCTAGTACCCGTACAGCGACCCTATCTACAAGGAACCAACTGCAAAGAGCTGAGATCACGGCTGATTTTCCTCGGACCCAAACCCCCGGAGAAATACGTGCAGCTTGTGAGTAGACAAGTAGAAGAGTACCTGCAGGTCGGAGCAGGGCGGGCATGGAAGTTGGCAGGTTGGGAGAGACCCCAGTGGCCAAGCAAGTTGAAGGGAGAGGAGAGCAGCGTCCTCCCTCCCCAGCGGCAGTGTGTACCCCAGGGAGCTGATGGTGTCGTCCATCCTCCCCAGCGGCAGTGTGTAACCCAGGGAGCCGAAGGTGCCGTCCTTCCTCCCCAGCGGCAGGCTGAGTTACAGGGGGCAGAGGTAGTTGTTCCTGCCCCCCAGCAGCAAAGTGATATGCCAAGAAGGCAGTGTGAAGTGAAGGGAGAGGAGAGCAGCGTCCTCCCTCCCCAGCGGCAGTGTGTACCCCAGGGAGCTGATGGTGTCGTCCATCCTCCCCAGCGGCAGTGTGTGTCCCAGGGAGCCGAAGGTGCAGTCCTTCCTCCCCAGCGGCAGGCTGAGTTACAGGGGGCAGAGGTAGTTGTTCCTGCCCCCCAGCAGCAAAGTGATATGCCAAGAAGTCAGTGTGAAGTGAAGGGAGAGGAGAGCAGCGTCCTCCCTCCCCAGCGGCAGTGTGTACCCCAGGGAGCCGAAGGTGCAGTCCTTCCTCCCCAGCGGCAGTATATAGCCCAGGGAGCAGAAGGTGCCGTCCTTCCTCCCCAGCGGCAGTGTGTACCCCAGGGAACTGATGGTGTCGTCCATCCTCCCCAGCGGCAGTGTGTCCTGCAGGGAGCAGAGACAGTCAGTCTCGCACCCCAGCAGCCGGACAAGAGAATGAAAGGGGAGACAGCCGGTCCCCCTTTCCACCAGCAGAGAGAGTGGCAGGGAGAGGAGCCTGCTAACCCCTCTCCCCAGCAGCAGTTTACCGTCCAGAGAGAGGAGCTTGTGACACCCTCTCTCCAGCGGCAGCCTAACCCACCAAGGGGAGATGTTAAGCCCCACATCTGTGCAGATGGGACCGTAGTCTCTGCACTTACAGCACAAGGGGTAGGGACGGTTGGTCCTGTCCCCCAACCACAGAGCGGTGTATCCAAAGGGGAGACAGTCAGTCTCCAGCAACCAGGCTCCAACCAGACTACTCCCGTGGTAGTGCTGGCACCGGGACAGAATACCGCTGGTCTCTGCCCACTCAGCAACCCACCAAGGCAGCCTACCAGTCCCCCACACAGCCGTGGTGAGGCACCTGAACCGGGACAAGATTCTCCCTCCCCCAGGTGTTGTAAACGTTTATTATGGGTGGGCTGCTCTGTTGTTTCTGTTTTGTGGGTGGGTTGCTGGACTAACCAGGGCACTGACCGGCAGGAGGTCAGGTACCCTGTTAGTCTAATTGGTAAAGGGGAGAATTGTGGCGAAACCAACTTCGCCACTGTGAACTGGAGAAGCCTGGTTGCTAGCCTCCTGCCCAGCGATTATGGCCCTGAGAGATTGGGCCCTTTAAGAACAGTGTTTGCCCATGTAATGACTATGGGAGAAGGATTGGCACTTACTAGAGGGCACTTCGGATGCAGCCGAAGTTGCCGAAGTGTCGAAGTTACCGAAGGTGTCGAAGTCGTCGAAGTGACCGGCATCGGACAAAGGACCACGTGGCGGCGGCCATTTTAACTCGAACACCGCCGACCCGTACCATCGACTGCACTTCGACACTTCGACTAAAGTCGAAGTACCGAACACACTTCGAACGGGACTTAGTCGTTTTTATACCAGGAAGGGACCGACCGCACAGCCCAAATCCATGGAACTATTTTGGGCAAGAAAAGGTGCTTGCGGTCGGTCATAAAAGGACTTCTGTGTAACTTTTTATTTACTGAAGGGATTGGTATGATTTTTGAGAGTGTTTATGTTTAAAGTATGCTGAGTCTGAATATGTGGTTTTTATGTGGATGTGATGTATGGTTTCAAAGTTATGAAAGTTGTGTAAAAGTATATTTTAAACTGTATGCATAATGGGATTATGTGTCACACTAAGGGGAGGGGATGTGTGGGAGGTAACCTCTGTGGAGTATGGATCATTATTTAATGTGCAGTTTGCAATATATATGTATATGTATATTTAATACTAATGTACATTTGGTTGTATGAAATACTATAGGCTTCTTAACTTAGCTTAGATTTGAAAAACGTTACACTTTCAATGACATTTCCACAAGGTTAAAGTTAAATTAGAACAAACACATGTGCTGTCAGTCAAATGTATACAAAACTCGTTGTAAGCTAATTACAGGCAAGAGCCTTCTAGAGAATATTCCAAAAACACATGTGCTGTCTGTTAAATGTATACAAAAACTCTTCGTAAGCTAATTACAAGCTCGAGCCATTTAGGGAATATCCCAAACTTAGATATGCAATACATTACATCAAAATTTAAGTATCACCGAAACCGACATTCTGGGGGCTCGTCCGGGAGGTTTAGTCGTGTCTTTTGCAGTGGAGAACACGGTGTACTCAGTTGTCGGGAGGATTCTCGTTTTGTAAGTATGTCTTTCTTTAAGTTTCCAGGATAGGTAATCTTGAAACTAGTTCAAGTGACCCTATTGATTTAAATACTGAACAGAGATCCGTTGATTCCCCTGTTTTGTTTTCTTTCCCTTCTGTGTTTCAAGAATTTATCAAATGTTGGATAAAAAAATATGGAGGTCCATTTAAGTTGGGCGAAAATATAAGTGATGCACTGTTCTAGAGGACATTTTTCAAGTATTACCCTCAATAATGCAGCTTAAAGATAGCAACGTAAAAAAGGGTAGGAGTTTGCAAGCTTTACTAGATATGCTATTAATGTCCCTTCAAATGATTGAACAGTTGCAAGTTAGTTTTAATCTGCAAGCTTCTCTTATTAATACGCTGCATGTACAAATAGAAGATTACCGCACCCAGGCACAAAATGCAGCTCACACTGCTGGATTCTTACAAGATAAAGTTCATAAGTTAGAATCCAAAAATATAATTCTTGATCAAGCTGTAGACACCTTACAATGCCTGCGTACAAAGCACTCTCCTTCTTTAAAACTAGGAGGTAAAGCACGGGGAAGTGCTATATTTAAAAAATCCCCTGTTGCTCATGAAAACAAATGGTATCAGATTGCCACCTTGTCAGTCGATCTTCCTTCTGCTTTAATTAATGAAGACGACAATGCAATATGGATGGAGCATAAAAATGAAAATATTGAGTTTCCTTCACAAGTAACCTCTGTCCCCACTGCTCCTCCCACGTATACACATTTGTATCCAGAATTGCCAATTGAACATTCTAAAACTGATCTTGTTCCTTGTAATCCTATAACACGTGGTCCTCAATTAGAGGCTAACGAAGTGTTATCAGATGACAAATTGAAGGAAATTTCTGCACATCATGCTAGAATAGAAAAAGAATATAATGATATGGAAATGACTTTACATAATGTAAAACAATCGTTTTCACAAGAACACCAGCAGAGACGAATCTTAGCCAGATGTCTCCTTATGAAGTTCTTTTTGGACGCAGTATGCCTTCCTGGGAACGCCTTTTGCTTCCTATGGATTTATCTACCTCGGTAGCATTATGCAATGAAGAATGGGCCAAAGAACATTCTCTATGGCTCACCACTGTACAAGGACAGGCGCTGCACACAGATGCGGTGTCCGCCTTAAAAAGTAAAAGTGATTTTGATAAAAAATCTGACCTCACTGAATACCAAGTGGGAGATTCTGTGTGCATGCTTAAACAAGGACAGAAAAACCCTAGGAAATTTCCTAAAGATTGCTGGGAAGGTCCATATCTTAATGTGGACAAAGTGGGACCCTCAGTTTATCTTATTCAAAAATCAGATGGTTTAAATGTCTACAAGCATGCAATGCAGCTTAAATTGTTTAAGGGCTCTTAAAGCCCTGTGTTTGTTATTCTATATTTACTTTGTTTTTCAGAAAGTGTACAAAGGGACTGAGACTCTAGAACGGCTGTTCCAGACTCTACTGTTCATTATGAATGATCGGCGCCTTTACATCTAATCTTCATATGGACAAAGAAAAATAAAAACAGTCCTACCGGATGTACAAAACTAGCTTTGGCTAGACTACTTTCTGCACGTGTTGCATGTTTGCATGTTAGCATAGTGCACGTGTTGCATGTTAGCATAGTGTGATACTTTTATGTATTTACTAATAATAAATAGTAACGTTGTGTAATAATCTCCTTATCCACATTTTTCATGTTATATTTGAAGTTTGGTGTCCGTAACTTACAGTTTGATCATAACTAATTATTTTATTGGTTTTCATAACCTACAAATTAGACTATGGCATCTTGGACATGTTGCTTGATGGGATGCGTTACAGTGATTTGTTTGCTCTATACCTTTACTAACATTTGGCATCCAGATAATCATAATCTGCAGAAGCGTCTTGTCACTTCTTCTGAAGTACTTGCTCCTTTTAAACCTATATATTTAGTCTCACACCCTACTACCAGCATTGACCTTATCTTTTCCTTATTGTCTAACTTTCAGCGTAATAGTGTTAAATCTAACCGTCCCATATATCATATTTCTCATAGTTCTGCATCCCCACAATTTGTTGCACTTTTTATTGCAAGTGTTCCAAAATTTGACTATGCTCAGCTATGGTTTATTAATAAAACCCATCTTCTGATTCCAGAATATGGTGCACTTCCGCATCTTGATAAAAATATTTGTTTGATATGCAGTATTGATTTGCAATCTACTACTTCTGGCATTTTTCATAATTCTAACCGCCGCCCTATGGCTAACATGGATAATCTTAATACCTGTGGAAGTCCAGAAGTCCAGGACTCTACTTCGGTTGCAATGCCTGCGACTATTTTGGTTGATACTTCCAACCCCTCTGATTCTGTAGGTGAATGGCAATGTACAGACAATGGTATTCCACAGTTTATAGTTAGAATTGATGAAATAGCTCAACCTTCTACTCCTATAGCTTCTGTATCTCCCTCTACTCCTATACCAGAATCTACCACACCTCCATTTATGGAAGGTGACCCTATTCAAGTTCGTTTAGACTCTGCTACACAAGTAGCATATGATGTTTCATATCGTTTGGTTACCTGGCACTTACAATTAAATAAATGGTTGGTTTCCACACAATATTCCAATTGTACGCCATTCGTATCAGTACAGGAAAGAGCTTTTCAGTGGTGGTTTCATGAAAGCATGTTATATAATGTATCACTTCGATCACACCATCGCCCTAGACGAGATATTTTAGCTACTGGGTTAGGTACATATGGTAGTGTCATGGGATCAGCTGCACAAATTAATTCAGAAATTCTAAGATATAAACTTGCTTCTTTAGCCTCTCATACTTCTACAGGTCTGGATACCCAATATGGTATTAATACTAATATTGTTAAGCTTCAACAGCATCAAACTCATGTTATGGTAGATACAACTGAGATTATTTCTGATAAGTTTCACACTCTGGTTGACTCAGTTTACAATGTTACTCATGATACTGCATGGGCAATGCTATGTTCACAGGTTCAGGCTGATCTGTCTGCCGATCTTAAACTTCAGTTGCAAAGTTTATGGTCTGGTAGATGGCCTGCTTCGTTGAGTCTTGCTGCTTCAAAATCTGTGACTGACTTTGCGATGACTCATCTTTTGTGGTGGGAAGTTCTTCTATCTGACTGCTCACTTGAAAGATGTGCCATTCAAACATTAATACCATGGGCAGGCAAAGATGCTATTATTTATCGTTTAGCTACAATTGGCCTACCGTCTAATGGTTCATTATTGTTGCCTGAACGTTCACATCAATGAGTAGCCCAGGGTACGGATAGTTCCAACTGGACCCTTGTAGACATTTCTTTGTGTCACTCTAATGCTAATTCTTATATATGTTCTCCATCCCAATATAAAACTACTATTGAAACATGTTGGGTTAATCAGGATGAATGTAGTTTTCATGGTCAATTTAATGTTACAAATCCTGTCTACTACTTGGGGTTAGATCGTGTTTGTTTTCACTTATTTCAGCCTGATCAAATTATTTTTAAAACAATGGACGAATCCCTTCTCAGCACTCACTTATTGCCTGGCACGTGGTGTAATTCCATTCCTGTGTCTTACATTGCTTCTTCAGTATGGAACTTCACTATGCCTCAACTTACTAACATAAGTTTGGATTTATCATGGGAACGTATTGTTGATTTTTCCATGTCAGATTTGCCCTTAGGTTTGGGTTCTGAGATGAAAAAATGGTTAACTGACTCAACATCAATTACGACATTGCTTAATTCATTAAAGAGTGTTTCGCACCAAGCTCAAATTACTGTCACACATAAACAAGGGATTCTTAAACAGGTCTCTGCTGCTGTTAAACAAGATGGTCAGACCTCATGGTGGGAATCTGTTTTGGGATACAGTAATACTGCTACACATTTTTTTAATATAATGTTGCATCCAGTTGTAGTTATTTCTCTCTTAAAACTGATTTTATTTTTATTCATCTGTATCAGTGGTTGCTATTTCAAACGTTTACATCGTAATCTGTGTAAAAAGGTGGCTGTGTTGGAGGACTTAGAGTCTAAGCATAAACGTCTTCTCCCATTATATACACTAAATGGTTATTCTGTATCTTTGGATCCCTCTCAGCTTCCCACTCCTCGTTAATTTTGGATTGTATTCTGTGTCCATGTTCTTACATTATTTTTGTTTTCTTTTAGATCTCCATTTTGCTTTTCTTCTATGTCATGACTGGTTCCTTACTTTTATTTTTAAACAGCAGTTGGGCGTTTCTGTCTCTTTATTTTAAATACTAAGTGGTACATTCTGATGACAGGTTTACCAGCTACACTCTATTATCAGTAACTTTCTCTGTCAACGTACATCCAGCTGCTTTTATTACACTTATTTGTGAAGAATTTATATTTCTAAGAAGAGTTCCTACTGACTGCTCTACTGTCTATGGGTACGATCAGTACTAGGATGAAGACTTTGCATACTACCTCTGACGAAGATTTCCTAAACTTTGCATACACCTAAGGAGTTGAGGAGCTATCATGGTTATCCTACTTCTCAAACTTCCTGTTTGGTTGCTGTGACCGTTCTATTGTTGCTATTTTATGGGTGAATCTCATGCTGCAAATTGCTATTTCATTCTGCGGCCTGATCTCTAATTCTGCACTCTCCATGAACTATATTTCTTGCTATGTCGCTGATATTCCTTCTATTGGACTTCCAAATTTGATACTGGTATTTGACTTCTTCAATCAAGATCTCTAAAGAACTTTAATGTAGCTTTAACACAGTTTACTACGTCACTCTGTGTTATATTTCTTATTCCTGTGTTTCTGCTGGTACCACTTGTATGTGACTTTTTGCTTTCATTATTGCTGTATTCAATTTTTTTTTTCTTCTTTCCTCTCTTTTTTTTTTTCTTCTCTTTGGCACAAGTGTTGTTTTGTTTTAGATTTTTCACAGTTTTTCTCTTGTTTTTCTTTTTGGTTTTGTCATAGAAGAAAAACAAGTGGGGGAGTGTGGAGTATGGATCATTATTTAATGTGCAGTTTGCAATATATATGTATATGTATATTTAATACTAATGTACATTTGGTTGTATGAAATACTATAGGCTTCTTAACTTAGCTTAGATTTGAAAAACGTTACACTTTCAATGACATTTCCACAAGGTTAAAGTTAAATTAGAACAAACACATGTGCTGTCAGTCAAATGTATACAAAACTCGTTGTAAGCTAATTACAGGCAAGAGCCTTCTAGAGAATATTCCAAAAACACATGTGCTGTCAGTTAAATGTATACAAAAACACTTCGTAAGCTAATTACAAGCTCGAGCCATTTAGGGAATATCCCAAACTTAGATATGCAATACATTACATCATGTAACAAGTTAGAAAACCTTTTTGGGAAAATCACACAGGTGGGGGCTGCTTTATGGAGGACAAAATGGCTATTTAACTGAAGGAGAAAGGATAGGACGTTGTCATTCTTTAACATTCATTCACTCAGGCATACATTCAACCATTATTCCATTCTCACTTGACACTATACATATGCTGTAAGCCACTAATACTTTGATAAGATTAATTATTTACTGACTATTTTTGCATTCTGTTACATTCATCCAATACACTTTTATCTTATATTTATTTGAGTCATTGTTTCATTTATTACAATATTTTTACAGTGCCTATTGGGTCTTCAGACACTGAATTATTTTAGTGATAAATCAAAATTATCATCTAGAATGGTTAAGGAAAACAGTATTTATAAGTAATTTGGGAACGGAAGGGTCTACTCCGTATACAGCTATAGATTGCATAAGACACGCTAAGCTTAGAATGACCCGGAGTGACCTTTTGTCGGTAAAGGTCCACATCATACCTGAAGCGAGCCATAACTATCAAAATTGAAGTATCACCGAAACCGACAACCTCTGTGTCATTGGTTCTTTTATGCCTCCCCCTGGGTGTGGCCTGTATGTGTGAGTTGGAAATAAAAGCCAGGCTGGATGAGCCAGTCTGTTGTTGCTGTTTAACCCTGAAGCTGGAGTGTGTCTCTTTCTTGGGGGGAAAGGGGACTGTATGCCGACTGCCAGGAGTGTAAGCTGTTCGTATTGCTTTTCCTGTTCGGCTGCTTCCAGGGTTCGTGTGTCTGCTGTTCGAGAGTTGGTGAATTCGTGCAGTTTGGGAGTTCGGGAAGTTGGTGCTTATAGTAGCTGCTGGTCTATGGAAAAGGGGATTATCGCCTAAACTGGGTTTTATCCTCTTGTAAGCAAAACGGTCCGTTACAATTGGTGGCAGCGGTGGGATCGTTCCTACAACCAGAGGGACAGCTACAGACAACACCATTCCTGGATTACAAATTGAGGGCAACGCTAGTACCCGTACAGCGACCCTATCTACAAGGAACCAACTGCAAAGAGCTGAGATCACGGCTGATTTTCCTCGGACCCAAACCCCCGGAGAAATACGTGCAGCTTGTGAGTAGACAAGTAGAAGAGTACATGCAGGTCGGAGCAGGGCGGGCACGGAAGTTGGCAGGTTGGGAGAGACCCCAGTGGCCAAGCAAGTTGAAGGGAGAGGAGAGCAGCGTCCTCCCTCCCCAGCGGCAGTGTGTACCCCAGGGAGCTGATGGTGTCGTCCATCCTCCCCAGCGGCAGTGTGTAACCCAGGGAGCCGAAGGTGCCGTCCTTCCTCCCCAGCGGCAGGCTGAGTTACAGGGGGCAGAGGTAGTTGTTCCTGCCCCCCAGCAGCAAAGTGATATGCCAAGAAGGCAGTGTGAAGTGAAGGGAGAGGAGAGCAGCGTCCTCCCTCCCCAGCGGCAGTGTGTACCCCAGGGAGCTGATGGTGTTGTCCATCCTCCCCAGCGGCAGTGTGTGTCCCAGGGAGCCGAAGGTGCAGTCCTTCCTCCCCAGCGGCAGGCTGAGTTACAGGGGCCAGAGGTAGTTGTTCCTGCCCCCCAGCAGCAAAGTGATATGCCAAGAAGGCAGTGTGAAGTGAAGGGAGAGGAGAGCAGCGTCCTCCCTCCCCAGCGGCAGTGTGTACCCCAGGGAGCTGATGGTGTCGTCCATCCTCCCCAGCGGCAGTGTGTAACCCAGGGAGCCGAAGGTGCAGTCCTTCCTCCCCAGCGGCAGGCTGAGTTACAGGGGGCAGAGGTAGTTGTTCCTGCCCCCCAGCAGCAAAGTGATATGCCAAGAAGGCAGTGTGAAGTGAAGGGAGAGGAGAGCAGCGTCCTCCCTCCCCAGCGGCAGTGTGTACCCCAGGGAGCTGATGGTGTCATCCATCCTCCCCAGCGGCAGTGTGTAACCCAGGGAGCCGAAGGTGCAGTCCTTCCTCCCCAGCGGCAGGCTGAGTTACATGGGGCAGAGGTAGTTGTTCCTGCCCCCCAGCAGCAAAGTGATATGCCAAGAAGGCAGTGTGAAGTGAAGGGAGAGGAGAGCAGCGTCCTCCCTCCCCAGCGGCAGTGTGTACCCAAGGGAGCCGAAGGTGCAGTCCTTCCTCCCCAGCGGCAGTATATAGCCCAGGGAGCAGAAGGTGCCGTCCTTCCTCCCCAGCGGCAGTGTGTAACCCAGGGAGCCGAAGGTGCAGTCCTTCCTCCCCAGCGGCAGGCTGAGTTACATGGGGCAGAGGTAGTTGTTCCTGCCCCCCAGCAGCAAAGTGATATGCCAAGAAGGCAGTGTGAAGTGAAGGGAGAGGAGAGCAGCGTCCTCCCTCCCCAGCGGCAGTGTGTACCCAAGGGAGCCAAAGGTGCAGTCCTTCCTCCCCAGCGGCAGTATATAGCCCAGGGAGCAGAAGGTGCCGTCCTTCCTCCCCAGCGGCAGTGTGTACCCCAGGGAACTGATGGTGTCGTCCATCCTCCCCAGCAGCAGTGTGTCCTGCAGGGAGCAGAGACAGTCAGTCTCGCACCCCAGCAGCTGGACAAGAGAATGAAAGGGGAGACAGCCAGTCCCCCTTTCCACCAGCAGAGAGAGTGGCAGGGAGAGGAGCCTGCTAACCCCTCTCCCCAGCAGCAGTTTACCGTCCAGAGAGAGGAGCTTGTGACACCCTCTCTCCAGCGGCAGCCTAACCCACCAAGGGGAGATGTTAAGCCCCACATCTGTGCAGATGGGACCGTAGTCTCTGCACTTACAGCACAAGGGGTAGGGACGGTCGGTCCTGTCCCCCAACCACAGAGCGGTGTATCCAAAGGGGAGACAGTCAGTCTCCAGCAACCAGGCTCCAACCAGACTACTCCCGTGGTAGTGCTGGCACCGGGACAGAATACCGCTGGTCTCTGCCCACTCAGCAACCCACCAAGGCAGCCTACCAGTCCCCCACACAGCCGTGGTGAGGCACCTGAACCGGGACAAGATTCTCCTTCCCCCAGGTGTAGTAAACGTTTATTATGGGTGGGCTGCTCTGTTGTTTCTGTTTTGTGGGTGGGTTGCTGGACTAACCAGGGCACTGACCGGCAGGAGGTCAGGTACCCTGTTAGTCTAATTGGTAAAAGGGAGATTTGTGGCGAAACCAACTTCGCCACTGTGAACTGGAGAAGCCTGGTTGCTAGCCTCCTGCCCAGCAATTATGGCCCTGAGAGATTGGGCCCTTTAAGAACAGTGTTCGCCCATGTAATGACTATGGGAGAAGGATTGGCACTTACTAGAGGGCACTTCGGATGCAGCCGAAGTTGCCGAAGTGTCGAAGTTACCGAAGGTGTCGAAGTCGTCGAAGTGACCGGCATCGGACAAAGGACCACGTGGCGGCGGCCATTTTAACTCGAACACCGCCGACCCGTACCATCGACTGCACTTCGACACTTCGACTAAAGTCGAAGTACCGAACACACTTCGAACGGGACTTAGTCGTTTTTATACCAGGAAGGGACCGACCGCACAGCCCAAATCCATGGAACTATTTTGGGCAAGAAAAGGTGCTTGCGGTCGGTCATAAAAGGACTTCCGTGTAACTTTTTATTTACTGAAGGGATTGGTATGATTTTTGAGAGTGTTTATGTTTAAAGTATGCTGAGTCTGAATATGTGGTTTTTATGTGGATGTGATGTATGGTTTCAAAGTTATGAAAGTTGTGTAAAAGTATATTTTAAACTGTATGCATAATGGGATTATGTGTCACACTAAGGGGAGGGGATGTGTGGGAGGTAACCTCTGTGTCATTGGTTCTTTTATGCCTCCCCCTGGGTGTGGCCTGTATGTGTGAGTTGGAAATAAAAGCCAGGCTGGATGAGCCAGTCTGTTGTTGCTGTTTAACCCTGAAGCTGGAGTGTGTCTCTTTCTTGGGGGGAAAGGGGACTGTATGCCGACTGCCAGGAGTGTAAGCTGTTCGTATTGCTTTTCCTGTTCGGCTGCTTCCAGGGTTCGTGTGTCTGCTGTTCGAAAGTTGGTGAATTCGTGCAGTTTGGGAGTTCGGGAAGTTGGTGCTTATAGTAGCTGCTGGTCAATGGAAAAGGGGATTATCGCCTAAACTGGGTTTTATCCTCTTGTAAGCAAAACGGTCCGTTACACCAACAACCAATACCGTTCGCAGAACTCCCACAAATTACGCCATACCGTACCTTCGACATGTTCCGCCACATCCAGATCAAAAGCTTCCTCGAAACACCGGCAATTCAACAAGCAGGCACCAAAGCACTCACACCCTTTGAAAAACAATGCATACAATCCCCAACTCAAAAAGGCCAAATATCTGCGCTCCATGGCAACGAAGATCCTCCACACAAACATACCACTAGACCCGTGGACGTGGCTCCTATCCAAACCACTAACAAACACACCCAGGGGTCAAAACAAGTTAATAGTTAAAATCGCACTGGCCACAAGAAGAGCCATAGCTGAAAAATGGGGTAGCCCCGACACCCCATCACTCGACACGGTCCACCGCAAGATAAAAGAGACAATCAAAATAGATTAAATGTCCGCTCTGATCCATGACACGACCACACACTTCCATAGAATATGGGACCTATGGTTCTATGAATTCCCACTCCCCACCTAAAACATACACGGACACACCACACATAGAGAAGCTCTACGGGCACCCTACCATAGACCTCCAAAAGGCGCCACAAAAACACATAACCTAACCCAACTCCCCCGAACCACAACCACACAGGCACAACCCAAAGGACCCGAATGGACACAAGCCCGCCACAACACAGACAAACAACACGCTGTCACGTTCACAGTAAATGATGTGGAACACAACTGCAGATTTCTTTGGACTTTGATATTTTATTAAGACACTTAGATGGAACTGAGACTTCAGTTCCAGAATTACAGGTACTGTTTCTTTAAATAATAAACGGTTTGCTTCAGTTAGCAATGACAAGGTTCAGAATTAATTAGAGTCCGTGATTCTTGTTAACAGTTCAAATTATAAGAGATCGTATACATTGGAATTATCAGTAGCAAGACTGGTGCAGCAGAACTTAAATAGTACTTGTATTGAGGGATGCTGTAGCAGGCTTGCTGGACAACTTGATAGCAAACTTTAGTAAGTTGAAATAAAGACTTTCTGTAGCAAGACAGGTACAGCTGAACTTGAATAATACTTGATTTGAGGAAAGCTGTAGCAGCCTTGCTGGACAACTTGATAGCAGACTTTAGTAATTTGAAATAAAGCTTTAGCATTGTTAGCTCTTATCTCAGAGACTGTAAGTTACTTAGCTTCTAGAAGTAGAGGGATTGTGTCCCCAGCTCTCCTCTGAGGCGGTTGCTTCAGTGAATGGTTGCAGAGAGTGCAGGCACTTGTCGGTGAAGAGGAGAGATGTTGGGGACTTGAATATTCCTCCAGTCCGGTCCAGTAGCATGTGGTCGTCTCAGCGAGGTATGTGAGCCGGTGAATTAGGTGCGGTACGCGTTTCAATAATCCAGCGTCTATCAGCTGGTGCGGTCGCATTAAATAGCAGACCGCGTCAATGGGGGTGTGGCTAAGCTCTGTCAAACCCGGAAGCATGAGGAGACATCGGGAGGCTTAAGGACTGACACACGCATTAAACCAACGGAGACTACTCAATCCCCCCAAACCGGGACACACTATAACAATCCCAAAACAAGGGAACCCAATCAAAGGTCCACGTAGCCTTAGGACAGGCAGACCCGCAAACACCACACAAGGGAACCGTGACACCACAGGACAAATGGAATCAACCCACAACCCAGGACAACACAGAACAGCCAGCACAAATATACGCACACATGGGAGACCCTAAAAGGACAGAGTCACACCGACCACGGTCCATGAACCCAGGGGCCCCACCTGACACCACGACACAAACAGACCGTGAACGACACAGCACAACAACAAAAGAAAATGTATGTGATAGTGTACCCTACCCCCCACCTTCTCTATTTTTGTACCCCACCCCCACCCCTAGATAATGACTACAACTGTATTAAAATGTAAAGCTTGGTAAACTGATTTGACAACACATGTCCGATACGCGACACATGCAATAACCAAGCTCCTCCCGAGCTCATCTTTATGTACCCCAATTCATACCACCTAATGTTATATTGAAACTTTAAAGCAACAATGTTGCCTTAGCATTCTGAAAGTACCCCCACTGCATAGTCTAACTCGAACACTTACTAACCTTACTTGGATACATTGGTACTACATGT
The DNA here is from genome assembly GCF_036172605.1 of Pelobates fuscus. NCBI lineage: Eukaryota > Metazoa > Chordata > Amphibia > Anura > Pelobatidae > Pelobates > Pelobates fuscus. The sequence goes on along the minus strand of NC_086326.1, from coordinate 118,405,634 downwards.
TGAAATGACGGCAATGTAATGTATAATTCTGTCATGCATAATAATTTTCTGAAACGTGCAGTCTACTCGAAACCACATATGTAAGCATTTGAATAACTCACGCACTTATTGATACTGTTGTGGCATTGTTTGATGCTTTGTTATTTCTTGCACACACAAAATAAAGAATTTATAAAAAAAAAAAAAGTGCAGATCATCTTGTACCTTCATGAAGTTTCGGCTCATGTTTGGGGGATTGGAGCACTACACTCTGGGGATTGCTATAATCACTATACTCCCCAGGGTATAATCACTAAGCTCTGCTAAGAGCTTGTTCGTGTTCCTGCTCTCTGGAGGTCCACCTACTGGAAGCTGGACCCTGGTCTTGGGTCCAGAGTGGGTGGAGACGGCGATACCCCAACCAAGCTGCGGCGGTTCGTGGGGTCTGCAGTGGTTATGGTGTCAGGCAGAGTGCTTGGAGTCCTCGAAAGCACTAGGAGCATCCGTCAGCGGAAGATACCCGGTTGGGGTGCCAGCGGTTCCGTTACACCATTGTTCATTTATTTCCTGTCATATAATCAATTAATGTAATTATAACTTTACAATAAGTATATATTGTTTGGCAGTACCACCATATGTGTAAAAAGGTGCCCTTATCAATAGATGTATTTGGATATATAAGTAAAAGTGTTTGGAGTAGAGAAATTGAGTAGAAATATAGAATAGTTCTGGTTAGCAAAGAAGTTTAACTAAGTCCCAGAAATTAGTTGAATAGACAGAGTGTTAGAGTGGTATTCCTTGGGCTGGTCTGATCTAATGATGCTTTGATGATCTCCTGAAACCCCAATTTCTTTAAAGAATTGCTTATCTTGAATTTCTTTACGTCACCAATTTAAAGTGACCAATGGGAATAGGTGGGTGTACCTTCTTCTAATGATAATCCTATAGACATTCATCAGTAGATTGTGTTGTTGCATCACAATACATTTTCATTACATATTCCAACTACCACTTTATCTAAAGGGTTAATTTAATTTCATGATGCAAATTATGTCAAAAATGTCTTATCTTTATGGGCAATCCATCATTAATGAATGTCATACTTCAAGGGAATAGTGGTCCTTTTTGGTAGACCACCAGTCTCCTTTTTGTGCCATAAAGTTTATTTTTAAAGCATCTTGACTTTGGTTCAACTCACTCTTGCAATGGGGTCTTATTGAAGTCCCATTGAATTTGAAATGTAAAATAAATTACTGGTAGGGAGTATCTCTTCTTGACTCTAATTGGTCTGGTTTTCTCACACTGTCTTATTGTATGAGCTAAGTATGTCTGTACTATTATATGTGACAACGCATAATATATACATGTCTTTTGCACACATTCAGCTAATATTAGTTTTAATAATAATGAAATGTATTCATTAGGTTCTCTCTACGAATGTATTAAAATTATTATTGCAGATACTATTTGTATATAATTAAACATAATTATATGGTTAGTATATATAGATATGTATCTCTTGGCTGGGCTCTCAACTCCCCTTGTTCCAAATACTTTGGTTTCCAAAACTTAGTTCTAAGTGTCATATGCCTTATCTATAATCACTGTTTGCATTAGCCACATTCCGATCAGTTTGGTCATGCAGTGAATGGAGTAAGAAAAAAAATAAATATGTCTGTGCATCTTTTACCTTCTGTTACAAGATGGAGTCACATACGTTACAGTATACATTTTTAATTTTAATCCACAATATCTCGGACAGTATGCATTCGTTTGTGCCCATTTGGCACTTTACATTACTTCACCGATTTCCACTTGCTGGCTAATTTGTTTACATTCATTCTTTTGTAATTTCTGCACATTGGCGGTACATTTGCTGTTTCTAATTCGGATTTGTGTGTTTCAATATTCGCCCCATGGTCTTCTGTATTGATGTTGCAAACACAACATTTTCGGTTCGCGAACGGCGAACGCGAACTTCCGCAAATGCGAACCGCCATAGACTTCAATGGGCAGGCGAATTTTAAAACACACAGGGACTCTTTCTGGCCACAATAGTGATGGAAAAGTTGTTTCAAGGGGACTAACACCTGGACTGTGGCATGCCGGAGGGTGATCCATGGCAAAACTCCCATGGAAAATTACACAGTTGATGCAGAGTCTGGTTTTAATCCATAAAGGGCATAAATCACCTAACATTCCTAAATCACAACGGATATTGATTGACACCTGACATATGACATATTGACACCTTGACATATGGATTGACACCTGTCCTCAGAGACCCTGATACACATTGACACAGAGCAGAGGGGGGGGGGGGGGACCAACTGTATGATCAGGTAGTGTAAGACTATTATTTTCAGTTTAATCCCTGTTACGAGTAGAGGACTATTTCCTTGTTTTGCCAAACCCCTTCCAAGATGGGAAAAGTGGTATGAGTGGAAGAAACAAGGAAATGTGGTGAGGTGGTGGTGCCAGCCCTCAGTGCATATATAATAATATATATAAAAATAAATAAAATGATCAATATTAACTCCCCACCCCCCTTTTTCTAAAGGCAGTGAATCATGGGGCTTCTGGGGGCGTCCGTAGCATGCCGCATCATAAGGGGCAGGCTGGGGTCGTCCAATCACAGCTTTCCCCATTAGCAATTTTATCCCAAGCGTGTTCCCCATTTCTCTGATTAGTGTGGATCTGCCTCCCTCTCTTCACTTGTGTTTTAGTGAGAAAGGGAGAGAGATCTGTGGTTTAGCTAGAGAGATTTAGGTATTTATAGGTAGGGATTTGTAAAATCTTGAGACCCAAAGGCTCTTTTCAGAGCCATTAACCCCTGTCTTGCCAGTGATCACTATAATCACTGGCTCTTGCACAGCAGCACGTTTCTGCTGTTTGTGCCTTGTTTTTTTTTTGTTAGGGGTTAATTTTTTGTGATCTTTTTTTCTTTTTTGAGACCCAAAAGCTCTTTTCAGAACGATTAACCCCTGTCCTGCCAGTGATCACTATACAGATCACATGCTCTTGCACAGCAGCACTTATTTTGCTGTCTGTTAATTTTTTAAATTCTTTATTTTTATTGCTCATCGATGTAACTTACATGCGTGTGGTGCCATGACGGCAGCAACATACATTGTGTCATGACATATGGGTATTCTGCACTTTTTTTTTTAAAAAAAAAGTATATTAAAACAAGCTTAACTTTCGATCTAAACGTAAGATCTGAGTTATTACAGATGATAATTGTAAATGAGACAAACAAAATCGACCTATCCATTGCTTATGTCAGTAGATGTGTAGTAGTCGTCCGATGGATGAATGGACAGAGTAGGTGAGAAAATAGTTAACTGACTAGGCTTGTCATACAGTCATCTGAGTGGGCGGTACAAATAAACCTCCGCTTCCTATGTGGCTTGACAGGACTATAATTAGATAAGTATAAGGTGTAGTATACATGCTTACTGTGAGTAGTTAATGCCCCTAGATGCGGTGTGGTGGAAGATTGTGTAATCTTTAGTGAAACAGATGCTTCGAAAATAAACATGAACTCCCTAAGAGGAGTAGAGTGTAATTCAGGTCTAGGGTAAGACTCATATGTTACTAGTGAAGCCCCACGGGACCCCCTGCAGTATAAGTGGTTAACTGACAGGCTATGTGATGGCATGAATGGTGTGTGCGGTACAGCAATATACAGGTGTGTAAGGCATACTGTGAGATTGCTAGCTATGTAAGAGTGGTCAAACAGTGAACATTTCTGTACAATTCTGCGTTGGTAATGAGTCTCTGTTTAGAGGGCTGCAATCTGACAAATCTAGCGTCCATTGTAGCAGAGGCTTTGAGCGAGTACCTCCGTGGTTCTTGCCGTGTGGGTCCACTTTTAGCCTATACCCAGCGCAGGGAAAGATATTGGAGGTGCGTGAGGGTCTCGCTGGGGCACAGCAGAGTGGAGCGCCGCTGGTTCCTGTTGCTGGCTCGGTAGCCTGTCGTAGTAGATGCCTACTCTGGTGAGGTAGGTGAGTGGTGTTCCCATCTGGTATCCTGGTGTCCTCTTTGGTTTCGAACTGCTTCTGAACTGTTAGTCGCCGTGACTACCGATGCTGCAGGGGTTAACGGTCTCAGTTGCTCGTCCCGCCGGGTCTTTCCAGGAGTGTGTACATTTTCACCACTCCGGTCGGTCTCGCGTCCACGAGCGGGAGCTGGAAAGATGGTGTGCTCCGCCTTTGGAGGAGGTTTCTGCAGCTGTGTTCGTGGACCGTGTCTCAGGGTCTTTCCCCTCCGCCTTGGGTGCTTGGGGCGGGCTTTGGGCCATTTGGGGTGTGAGCTGGTGTCTGGTGAGTTGGTCGTCCGCCACCACTGTTGCACGTTGCCGGGGGCCCTGGACTTGCATCGCTGCTTGTTTGCTGGTGGGATATGAGGGTCAGGAGGTGTATTCTTTCTCCCCTGCTCCCTGTGAGACTGAGCCCCTCTGACCTGTAGCATCCGCCAGAAATTGTTGAACAGCTTATCTAGCCGTTCCTCTAGTGTGGCGTGCAGGCCTCGTGTCGCCTTCGTAGGTGCTTCCGCCGCCATCTTTAGTTCAGTGGCAGAGTTGGGCCTTGGAACGGCTGGGTTATGCGGTGTTTCAGCTTGCCAGGGGTTAGTTGCTGGTGCCGGGATATCCCTCACCGGCAGGGGAGGGGGAGAGTAAGGCTCGTGGGTGTTCCTCCGTAGCAATAGAGTCTGCTTCCTTGGTGCTCCAGGCTGGGTGATCGGCCGCCTCACCCGCGCCCTCGCTTCCACTTAGGTCGTAAAACAGGCTGGTTGGTGCTGCAGTAGGCCCCAGTGATGCAACCCGCGTTCCTGGTAACTCAGAATTTTGTGAGTAGGGTCGGTGCGATCTCCCTTGCATCCCCAACGTGGGTGGTGCAATTTTGGGGGATTTGGATGCTTAAGAGTCGGGTTAATTTCGATTGTATTAAGGAATTAGACGGGAGCTCATGCTGCACGCGTCTGAACAGTTCCACAGCCAGGCTCCGCCCCCCGTCTGTTAATTTTTTCAGAGGTTGATTTTTTTTTTTGTGACAGGTCACTAAGTAAAGTGATTGTGATCATGTACATGGATCACGGAAGTCAACCAGCGCTGAGCAGTCATATGCCACCCTTGCGCTAGAGTCTGACACGTCTATGTCAGACTTTGACCCTGATTTTGACCCTGCCAGGTGCTCAGATACATCATCACTAGATACAGTGTCTACTGCTAGTGATGTATCTGGTGATGTTGTATCTGTGCCTGCTCAGCCCTCCATCCGCTCCTACTGGAGCAGTAGCCCCATCTGCTCTACCCCCATTTACTCCCAACAGGGCTGCCACCATACATGGGCCCCTAATTCAGCTCAGGGTCTGGGGCCCCTGGGGCCCGCCTCCAAATACCACCCACTGGGTCCACACACAGACACAAACGCACACACTGATACAAAAGGACACACAAACAGACACACATACTGAAACAGACATACACGCATACAGGCATACATACTGACACACACATACTGAGACATACACACAGGCATACATAGTGACAGACAGGGGCAGACTGAGAACCCTCAGGGCCCCCGGGCAAAATAAATCTCAAGGGCCCCCTTACAGGCCCCACCCATACTCCGCAGCAAGCGCCACCCATGCCCCGCCTCCATGCACCGCCTCCAGCCACACCCTACACAATCTTTTGACACAAGGAACAAAAGTGCAATAATCCCTTCGAGGCCCCAGTAGAGACTACAATTGAGGGCTAATGGGCCATGGAGGGGGGTCTTTCTAGCAGAGGCTATCTCAGTGTCCTTTAGAGAGTGTGTTAGAAAGAATCCCCTCCAGGCCCTATTAGAGACTACAATGGAGTTTCATAGGCTTGGAAGTGGGTCTTTCTAACAGAGGCCAACTCAGTGTCCCTGCTGGAAACAGTCGCCTCCAGGCCCCAGTAGAGACTACAATTGAGGGCTAATGGGCCATGAAGGGGGGGAACATTCTAGCAGAGGCTATCTCAGTGTCCTTTAGAGAGTGTGTTAGAAAGAATTTCCTCCAGGTCCCATTAGAGACTACAATGGAGTCTAATGGGGCCTGGAGGGGGGTCTCTCCAACACTCTGGTTCCTATTCACAATATAGCAACACAACATAGCTCGCTGATACCTAGGCCAAGCTGATACCTAGGCCTCTTACCTTAATTACTGTTGCTGGGTGGCAGTCTGTGGGCTTGCTGGAAGGCTGTGGGCTTACTGGCTGCGGCTGGCAGGCTGTGGGCTTGCTGGCAGGCTGTGGGCTTGCTGGCTACTGCCGGCAGGCTGTGGGCTTGCTGGCTGCGGCTGACAGGCTGTGGGCTTGCTGGCTGCAGCTGGCAGGCTGTGGGCTTGCTGGCTGCGGCTGGCAGGCTGTTGGCTTGCTGGCTGCGGCTGGCAGGCTGTTGGCTTGCTGGCTGTGGCTTCCTGGCTGGCAGGCTATGGCTTTGAACTGGCAAAGATTGGCAGAGTACACACTGTAGGCCTGACACACAGACGCTTGCAGAAAACTAACTGCTATTCAATCTATTACAGTGAAAAAATATATATATATTTTAAATGCAAGCTATTGTGACACCAGATATGAGTGGCACTTTGAACTGGCAAAGATTGGCAGAGTACACACTGTAGGCCTGACACACAGACGCTTGCAGAAAACTAACTGCTATTCAATCTATTACAGTGAAAAAAAAAATATATTTTTTTAAATGCAAGCTATTGTGACACCAGATATGAGTGGCACTTTGAACTGGCAAAGATTGGCAGAGTACACGCTGTATGTCTGACACACAGACGCTTGTAGAAAACTAACTGCTATTCAATCTATTACAGTGATTTTTTTTTTTTAAATGCAAGCTATTGTGACACCAGATATGAGTGGCACTTAAAACTGGCAAAGGTTGGCAGAGTACACGCTATAGGCCTGACACACAGACTCTTGCAGAAAACTAACTGCTATTCAATCTATTACAGTGAAAAAAGTTTTTAGGTTTTAAATGCACGCTATTGTGACACCAGATATGAGTGGCAATGTGCACTGGCAAAGGTTGGCAGAGTACACGCTGTAGACCTGACACACCCGCTTGGAGACAACTAACTGCTATTCAATCTATAACAGTGAAAAAAGTTTTTGGGTTTTTAAATGCACGCTATTTTGACACCAGATAAGAGTGGCACTTTGAACTGGCAAAGGTTGGCAGAGTACACGCTGTAGGCCTGACACACAGACGCTTGCAGAAAACTAACTGCTATTCAATCTATTACAGTGAAAAAATATATATATTGTTTAAATGCAAGCTATTGTGACACCAGATATGAGTGGCACTTTGAACTGGCAAAGGTTGGCAGAGTACACGCTGTAGGCCTGACACACAGACGCTTGCAGAAAACTAACTGCTATTCAATCTATTACGGGCAAAAAAGTTTTGGGGTTTTAAATGCACGCTATTGTGACACCAGATATGAGTGGCAATGTGCACTGGCAAAGGTTGGCAGAGTACACGCTGTATGCCTGACACACCCGCTTGGAGACAACTAACTGCTATTCAATCTATAACAGTGAAAACTGTTTTTTTGGTTTTAAATGCACGCTATTGTGACACCAGATATGAGTTGCAATGTGCACTGGCAAAGGTTGGCAGAGTACAAGTTGTAGGCCTGACACACAGACGGTTGCAGACAACTAACTGCTATTCAATCTATAACAGTGAAAAAAGTTTTTGGGTTTTTAAATGCACGCTATTGTGACACCAGATAAGAGTGTCACTTTGATCTGGCAAAGGTTGGCAGAGTACACGTTGTAGGGTCTCACATGCCACTGCCACATGTTTTTATGGTACTTTAATTGTCACAGAGAGGCCATCACCCTGCCATTTTGCAAAGTGGCCACAAACCCCCTCGAGCCAAATCATAGATAGAGCCTCTCAATGCTACTTGGCAACTAGCAGGGCCTCACTTGTCATGGGGTGCCGGCACTAGCTAGCAAGCTAGTTCTGTGCATTGTTAATAGGAGTAGTCCCAGAAGATTAGAAGTTTGCGAATGTTGTGCCCATTCACAATAAAGGTAGTAGCAGGATTTAGGCAACTTTAGGCCAGTAAGCCATACTTCAGTTGCAGGGAAAGTAATAGAAACCATGTTAAAGGATAGGATTGTTGAACATCTAAAATCCCATAGATTCAGAGATCAGAGACAACATGGGTTTACTTCAGGGAGATAATGCCAAACTAATCTTATTGATTTTTTTGATTGGGTAGCTACAATAATAAATCAGGGTGGTGCAGTAGACATTACTTACCAAGTAAGGCTTTTGACACTGTTGCACATAGAAGTCTTAGCAATAAACTGCAATCTTTAAGTTTGGATTCCAATATTAAGAAAACTATACAAAATACCCCCACTATATGCTAAAACAAACCAGAAAACCTACTGAATGGTGCCAGTGGCGTCGCTAGGGGGGGCCAGAGGGGGCCATGGCCCCCCCTACATCATGCTGTGCCCCCCCTTGGGCCCCCCCAAATGCCAGCAACGTGCCCCTCCCCCCCGAAAATAGTGCAGCTGCCATCTGTGGACCTACCTCATTAGGGGCTCGGTTGGGTGCTGCAGCCCTTTGGCAGACCGGGCCCCTTTAAAGTTGCAGGGAGTGCTGGGAGGAAGTGACTGTTACTTCCTCCCAGCTTACAGACCGCGCGGGCTGAGAACACCCAGGATGCAGGCAGCTGAGAGAGAAGGAGGAAGGAGGAGAGCCAGCCCCAAAAAGTCACCTCCCTGCAACCAAAAGGTATGGAAGGGGCAGGGTGGGTGGTTAACATTATGGAAGCTGCAAATTGTGTGTGTGCCAGTGTGTATGTTTAGGTATGTGTACATCTGTGTGTATCTGTGAATGTCTGTGTGGATGTGTGTGTGTGTGTCTGTGTGTATCTGTATCTGTGAGTGTCAGTGTGTATGTGTGTGTGTCTGTGTATATCTGTATCTGTGAGTGTATCTGTGAGTGTCAGTGTGTCAGTGTGTGTATCTGTGAGTGTCAGTGTGTATCTGTGAGTGTCTGTGTGTATCTGTATCTTTTTACCCCGCTCTAGCCCACCACCAGTGCCACTCCCGAGAATTGGTTCTGGATCCGCCACTGCTCGGCTGTCTGTGTGTGTGTGTGTGAGTGTGTGTGTGTGTATGGACTCAGCAGTCTGTGTGTGTGTGGGCTCAGCAGTCTGTGTGTGTGTGTATGGACTCAGCAGTCTGTGTGTGTATGGACTTAGCAGTCTGTGTGTGTGTGTGTGTATGGACTCAGCAGTCTGTGTGTGTGTGTATGGACTCAGCAGTCTGTGTGTGTGTGTATGGACTCAGCAGTGTGCTTGTATGTATGGACTCAGCAGTCTGTGTGTCTGTGTGTGTGTGTGTGTGTATGGTCAGCAGTCTGTCTCTCTGTGTGTGTAAGGACTCAGCAGTCTGTGTGTGTGTGTATGGACTGTATCAAGGGAAATGTGTTTGTTTTTTAATAATCCTTGGTGGAAAATAATGAATTATCCACCAGGGATTATAAAAAAAAATTGTGTCGGGGGCAGGGCTTAACATGCAGCAGGGGCGGGGTCAAACTGTGGTGAGGGTGGGGTTAAATGTGCCCCCCTATATGGAGGTACTGGTGCTTCAGTCTTGAATATGGATCTTCATAGACATGGAATAAACATAAAAGAAATATAGTGCAGATGGAATGTACAAACACATTTATTATTAAAAGTGCACTTGCAGGGTAGATTCTTCATCTCCAGGCTTCTCTGCCTGCTGCCTGATGACAGCACCTCTAATCCTCGATCCCCCTGGCCAGATCCGACCTATACATATGGAATAGTTTCCTCCTCAATGCATCTCCATTTTCATTCCCTCATTGTAACAAATCACTGGTGTCATGTTCAGTGCTGGAACTCAGGTGCAGTAACAGCTCTCCTTTACAAGAACGATCTACAGAGATCCTCAGGTTGAGAACAGGATTCTGTTAATTCAGTGATGGCATGGGGGCTTTAATAAAAATAACAAAAAAAATCCAACGCAAAGGTATCCGAAGAAGGGTCAGACAGAAATCAGAGTCAGACGGTCCAGAGGTCAGGGCAGGTGGTAATCAGCTAAATTCAGAGAGCAGGCAAAGTCAGGAAACCAGTAAGGGTAGGAAACACAAGGAAACAAACGCTAGGATTCTTGAGGCAGGCAACAAAACAACGAAGCACAAACTGAAGGGTGTGCTCTGCTTCTAAAGGAGTGTCTCAATCACATAACCTGGTCTCATCTGTAGGAGGGGTTACCTGAGATCAATGTGGCTGACTGTGGGACTCAGCACCACCTTGGATGCATCATTGTCCTGGCTCAGCCCCTCAGCCACACCTCCTCCAGCCTCTAACCTGCAGACCAGTTTCCTCATGCAGTGGCTGGCATCTTGGAATGCTGGAGCAATCACTCTGTGTTTCCTTGCTTTGAAACGAGGTACACAAGATGCAGACTGGAGTGCAGAAGCCACAGGCGCTATAACCATAGCAAGCTCCTGAGGAAGTCTCCTGAAACGAAATGTGCCGAGCAGCAGTAAGGCGAGGTGAAAGAATGAGTCCAGAAGTCAAGCAGCAACAGTGGAGTTCTGACCTTTGGGCCTATAGAACAATTTCCATCGTGGACTGAACTGCACCTATAGGACACGGTGGGACTTTTGCCTTAATTTAATATTATGTGCCACTTCTCTATGTGAGTGTGTTTGATACTCTATATACATTTTATGTTTATTACGGTGTCATTTTTATGTTTTTTCTCTTTTTATGAGATTTCCACATTCCAGCTGGTAATTATAAATATACTGTAGTGATTGTGGCATCCTGGTTCCTTTTATTTTTCTTTTTTCTGTGATTTAGAGGGTTGGGAGTGACCCTATATTCAGAGGCTGCCTGCACATATCCGCACTTGAACCCCCACTCACCAGTTGTTTGTATATACTATAACCGCTGCAGACTGACCTCCAGTGCATTGCGGATGCCCTGGGAAAGGTGAGTACCGTCAGCGAATGTGAAACTCTATGACTGACATCTCACCTGTAACCTAACACGATAGGGGTCATCTTTGGTCCGGCAAGGCAGTCAAATGTTTCTCCAACAACTTGATGGCAACTTGGTGGCATGCAAGATAATCAATGAAGGGCGCTCTTCTTCTTTGACCACCATCCGGTTGCTCTGAAAATTGACTTGGCTTACCGAAAGTTGCAGTTTTACCTTATATGTGAATACACCCCAGGAGTGGCTAAAACTGAAGCTGATGTCTTGTCCCGATCTTATTTTCAAGAGTTTTTAGAGATCCATTCCACTGCCAACAAGCACTTGTCCAGAACTCCTGTATTTCAAGAGCTGGTTATGGATTAACCAATTTGATGACCAATGCTCGGTCACTTTCCGGTACCGCTCTATCGGACAATACCAAAACAGAAGGAGATAGTTCTGGTGTACCTAATGTACCACACAGGAGAGAGGGAGATAGACTAGCACTAGGCTGCTCAGTTAATGGAACACATAGGGATCACTAAAAACCTATGAAAAAGAATGACTAAATAAAAAACACTCTGAACAAGTGTAGACTCCAGGAGCTAGCTAAGTGACTGATGGCTAGAGCAAAACAAACCAGGAGATGCTGTACCTTTAAATGGCTAATAGGTGCGATATCTCTTTAAATCATGAGAACATAGTATAGAAATACAGAGTAGACTCAACTGCAAATAGATATAGAAAAGAGAATCTATACCAAAAAATATTAATAATAATAAAATAAAAACAATAAAGAAGAGACTCAAATAGGATGAGAGTAATTTGAGTCTCTAATTCTTAACTGGATATGTGGCAAAAAATGCGAGGAATAAGTGACTGAGTCCTCAATCAATGAGGGTGGATGATACTTTCTTAAATCATATACTTTGTATCAGTAAAGCTGGAAAGTAACTCTACAGTAAGTGCTGCAGTACAAGAAACTGCAGACTAGGCAATAATATTATTGTATATCGCTAATGGACTGAAGCAGAAAACTGGATGTGATTGTAAAAAAAAGTACCAGTTTATTCCATATGTTAAAAATATTAAAAATATTAAAAATACAGGTAGAGAATAAATCAGAGATGCATTCCCAGACTATAGTGCCACAAATTGATTGCAAGGACCTTCGGATAAGTTCGGATGGATATAGATTGAAATAATCCGTATTCTGGCTGCCGGTGAGGACAGCGTTCATCTGCAAGCACGTACCGAACTGGAGCCTCACTTCAGAGGACGTGCAGAGCAGACCGCTCCGGTTGTGGTAGTTTCCAAACGGGTCCTGCGTTCAAAGATAGGCTGCTGTTGTGACTGCTGGTAGCTGTGTCTGATCCTGTATGCGTCTATGGACGTCTGTCTAACGTGTTTCGTAGGGGATAAGCCCTACTTCATCAGAGACATAATGCTGTCCATTGCTTCAGTGTTCATTTATATACATATTGCCTTAATTACCAATAATACAATTATACTTTTGATACATAAATGACATGTATAAGAATGCATTACAAACGGAATTAAATAAACAAGATGAAATAAAAACGATGTTGAAAACAGTAATATAAAACAATCTCCACATGATTATAGGGGGTAGATAAAACAATGATAGGGAATACATAAACACATTCCATGAGATACTTCATAGAGGAATGGCTTGTCTAATGCTGGATATCAATTAAAAAATATATTCATAAATAAATCAATCGATAAATAGATTAAATGAAAAAATCTTCAGGGTTAGTTGATCCATTAAGTAAATGGCTCACAATATAGGACCACAATAAAGGAATCACAGATGTATAAAATAGAGAAAACATCTATGTAGGGAGAAAATAAATAAATATGTGCAGAAGCCAGGGGAGAGTAATGGATAAAGAATATATCAGAATAACAGAATGATAGTACAAAGAGGTTAGGTGTACATAATTAATTTCGTCCATTCTGAAATAAAGCAGAAGAGAAATTAGTATTCAAATTAATTCATATATTGTTATATTATATGAGTGATGTGAAGGGAATATTTCTTTTTAAAATGCTGCTTATGTGCAGAATATGTGCTAATCTGAAATATAGTGCACTAATAAATGAAGAGGATGTGAAAAAAAAAGAAATTCTTTAAAAAATGTTTTTTTTATAAAAAGGCATTTACCTCAAAATCTAAATTTAGTCCTTTAGGGACTAAAGCCTCTAACTTAAAAATCCATTTGACTTCTGTTTGGTCTAAAACCTCATCGATACTTCCTCCTCTCCAATTTATCTTTACTTTCTCAATAGACATAAATTTGAGTCCTGTGGGGTCTCCCCCATGAGTTTCTTTAAAGTGCTTGGAGGGATTATGTGTTAGGAGTCCCTTCTTAATATTTCTGATATGTTCTGCGATGCGTATTTTAAGTGATCTTTTTGTACGTCCAACATACTGTTGGGAGCATGGACATGTTATTAGATATATGACTCCCGACGTGGTACAGTCCATATTAGTCTTGATGTCATATTCTTCTTGAGTGGTGAAGGATTTGAATTTGGTAATGGAGTCTTCTAAAGATGGATTGTTCCTACATGCTAAACATTTCTTGCATCTAGTGAAACCATGAGATGTATCTTGATCCGAGTTGGCATTCACAGTTTTAATGGTAGGTGCTAGCATAAGTTGTAGGTTAGATGCCCTGGTGAAGATGATCTGAGGTTGATTGTCTAGAAGTTTTGATAATGTTGCATCGTTCTTGAGGATCCCCCAGTGTTTTCTCAATATCTTCTGTATCATATGAGATTGATGATTGTACTTGGTAATAAAAGTGGGTGCTGAGTTGAACGATTCTGCAGTACTTGGTTTCTTACATAAAGTGTCTTCTCTTGGAGTAGTTAATGTTATATCCATAGATTTTTCCAATAGTGTTGAATGATACCCTTTATTCAGAAATCTCTGTTTCATTTCTTCCATTTGTGACTTACACACCTCATAGTTCGAACAATTGCGTCTTACCCTCCTAAACTGATTTTGGGGTATGTTCCTTAACCATGTAGATTTATGATGGCTATTAAAAGGAATAAAACTATTACAGTCAACGTTTTTCTTAAAAGTCTTGATGTTGATTTGTCCCTCTTCGATGTAGATATCCAGGTCTAAAAACTCGATGTGTTCCTTGGAGTGGTTAAAAGTAAAATTCAAATGATAGGGATTATTGTTAAGATATAACTTAAAATGCTCAAGAGATTCAAGATCTCCCTTCCATATAAAAAAGCAATCATCGATGTATCTCTGCCATAGGGACAGATTTGCGCCAAATGGGCAATGGGTCCATATGAATTCCTCTTCCCATTTGCCCATAAATAGATTAGCGTAACTTGGCGCAAATCGTGTCCCATGGCAATACCTTCAATCTGTAAATAAAAGAAATCGTCACACCAGAAGTAGTTGTGTGTAAGGATAAAAATAATACACTGGATGAGAAAATCGATAAGGTCATTTTTCAATTCTGAATACTTTGATAGAGAAAACTGGGTCACCTCACATCCTTGGAGGTGTTCAATTATTGTGTAAAGAGAGGTAACGTCGGCAGTAACTAAAATCATCTCCTTTTCCCACTTAAACCCAGATAAAATGTTTAAAATTTGAGTAGCGTCTCTGAGGTAGGATTTTAAACAGGAGAGTAGACGCTGTAGGTATTGATCAACATATTCAGAAAGATTTGCAGTAAGGGATCCAATTCCCGATACAATTGGCCTTCCAGGGGGTTTCACCAGTCTTTTATGTATCTTTGGTAGATGGTAAAATATCGGTATCCTTGGGTGCTGGACATATAGGTATTTATATTCCCTTTCATTCAAGATCCCTCTCTCTTTTCCGAAATTCAATATTTCCTTGAGTTCATCTTGATATTGGGTAGTAGGATCACCTTTCAATTGCAGGTAGGTGCTGGTATCTCCCAATAGTCTCTGATTTTCTTCTATATAGTCACTGGTGTTCAAGACGACTAGTCCGCCCCCTTTGTCTGCTGCTTTTATTGTGATATCCTCAGATCTCATGAGCTGTTTAAGGGCATTCCTTTCTTTTCTAGTTAAATTGTCTTTCGTGATCTTCTTAGTAATTTATTTCTAAAGTCCTTCTCAACCATTTTCTCAAATACTCTAATGGAGTCATTCTTCATATGTTGTGGGTAGAAGGTGGAGGTAGGATGTAGTTCAGTATGTGTGTAATCCTGATCCGCCTCCTGTTGTATCCTGTTTTTTTCCATGAAGAATTTTTTGATTGAGATCTTCCGTATAAATTTATGTAGGTCTATGCAGATATTGAAATCCGAATTTTGGGATGTGGGAGCAAACTTGAGACCTTTTTTAAGAGTGATGTTTCATCAGAGGAGCCCCCACCCGCCGATGGGGGGCTATTTTTTTTTTTTAAAACACTGAGCAGCCACAGGCTGCTCACTGTTTACTAGACATGCCCCTTCTCGCGGTATAGTGAGTAGGGGCAAAATTTACTAATACTAAGTCATTTTTACTTAGTATTAGTAAATTTGTCTGAAAGACCAATTTAGGTCTTTCAGCCTTTTGGTAGATAACTCCCTAATACCGTGGGAATTAGGGAGTGTAATGGACGCCTTCCGTTGACGGATGCTCCTAGAGCTTCCTGAGGACACCACACACTGCAGACGACACCACAACCACCGCAGACTCCACAACCACCGTAGCTTAACTGGAGCCGCGCCGTCTTCCTTCCACCCTGAATGAACCTCCAGCATTCAGGACCGTGTAGGAAAGACCTCTCCTCCAAGGAGAGCGTAACAGGAAAAAAGAGTGTGATATAGCAGTTCCCTCCAATAACGAGACAAGGCTACGTATTGAGGGTCAAGAAGAACTCTGCTTTTATGCAATTCTCCCCTGCAAGGGAGACGCCCACATCCAATTAAACATTACCCAATCACACAATGGTTACCTCCCACAGATTACCTCCCCTTAGCCTGAGAGGTAACCCAATTATAGCATACAATTTTAACATACATTTTTATAAATTTGGGTTTTTAAATGCACGCTATTGTGACATCAGATATGAGTGGCAATGTGCACTGGCAGAGGTTGGCAGAGTGCACGCTGTAGGCCTGACACCCGCTTAAAGACAACTAACTTCTATTCAATCTATAACAGTGAAAAAGGTTTTTGGGTTTTTAAATGCAATCTATTGTGACACCAGATATGAGTGGCACTGTGCACTAGCAGAGGTTGGCAGAGTAGACGCTGTAGGCCTTACACACCCACTTGAAGACAACTAACTGCTATTCAATCTATAACAGTGAAAAAAGTTTTTGGGTTTTAAATGCACGCTATTGTGACACCAGATATGAGCAGCACTGTGAACTGGCAAAGGTTGGCAGAGTACACGTTTTAGGCCTGACACACAGACGCTTGGAGACAACTAACTGCTATTCAATCTATTACAGTGAAAAAAGTGTTTTGGTTTTTAAATGCACGCTATTGTGAAACCAGTGAGTGAGTGGTGGCACTGGGCAAGTGGGTACAGTATATGCTGCGAGCCTGACACACACGCTTGCAGACAACCAACTGCTATTCAAACTATTACAGTGAAAAAAGTTTTTTTTTTTTAAATGCACGCTATTGTGACACCAGATATGAGTGGCACTGTGCACTGGCAGAGGTTGGCAGAGTACACGTGGTAGGCCTTACACACCCACTTGAAGACAACTAACTGCTATTCAATCTATAACAGTGAAAAAAGTTTTTTGGTTTTTAAATGCACGCTATTGTGAAACCAGTGAGTGAGTGGTGGCACTGGGCGAGTGGGTACAGTGTACGCTGCGAGCCTGACACACAAGCTTGCAGACAACTAACTGCTAATCAATCTATTACAGTGAAAAAAGTTTTTTTTTTTAAATGCACGCTATTGTGACACCAGATATGAGTGGCACTGTGCACTGGCAGAGGTTGGCAGAGTACACGTTGTAGGCCTGACACACAGACGCTTGGAGACAACTAACTGCTATTCAATCTATAACACGGAAAAAAGTTTTTTGGTTTTAAATGCACGCTATTGTGACACCAGATATGAGTTGCAATGTGCACTGGCAAAGGTTGGCAGAGTACACGTTGTAGGCCTGACACACAGACGCTTGCAGACAACTAACTGCTATTCAATCAATAACAGTGAAAAAAGTTTTTGGGTTTTTAAATGCACGCTATTGTGACACCAGATAAGAGTGGCACTTTGATCTGGCAAAGGTTGGCAGAGTACACATTGTAGGCCTGACACACACCCGCTTGGAGACAACTAACTGTTTTTGGGTTTTAAATGCACGCTATTGTGACACCAGATATGAGTGGCACTGTGAACTGGCAAATGTTGGCAGAGTACACGTTTTAGGCCTGACACACAGACGCTTGGAGACAACTAACTGCTATTCAATCTATAACAGTGAAAAAAGTGTTTTGGTTTTTAAATGCACGCTATTGTGAAACCAGTGAGTGAGTGGTGGCAATGGGCAAGTGGGTACAGTATACGCTGCGAGCCTGACACACACGCTTGCAGACAACTATCTGCTATTCAATCTATTACAGTGAAAAAAGTTTTTTTTTTAAATGCACGCTATTGTGACACCAGATAAGATTGGCACTTTGAACTGGCAAAGGTTGGCAGAGTACACGTTGTAGGCCTGACACACACACGCTTGGAGACAACTAACTGCTATTCAATCTATAACAGAGAAAAAAGTTTTTGGTTTTTAAATGCACGCTATTGTGACACCAGATATGAGTGGCACTGTGCACTGGCAGAGGTTGGCAGAGTAGACGCTGTAGGCCTGACACACCCGCTTGAAGACAACTAACTGCTATTTAATCTATAACAGTAAAAAAAGTTTTTTGGTTTTAAATGCATGCTATTGTGAAACCAGTGAGTGAGTGGTGGCACTGGGCAAGTGGGCACAGTATATGCTGCAAGCCTGACACACACACTTGCAGACAACTAACTGCTATTCAATCTATTACAGTGAAAAAAGTTTTTTTGTTTTTAAATGCACGCTACTGTGACACCAGATAAGAGTGGCACTTTGAACTGGCAAAGGTTGACAGAGTACACGTTGTAGGCCTGACACACAGACGCTTGGAGACAACTAACTGCTATTCAATCTATAACAGTGAAAAAAGTTTTTTGGTTTTAATTGCACGCTATTGTGACACCAGATATGAGTGGCAATGTGCACTGGCAGAGGTTGGCAGAGTACACGCTGTAGGCCTGACACCCACTTAAAGACAACTAACTGCTATTCAATCTATAACAGTGAAAAAAGTTTTGGGGTTTTTAAATGCACGCTATTGTGACACCAGATATGAGTAGCACTGTGCACTGGCAGAGGTTGGCAGAGTAGATGCTGTAGGCCTGACACACCCGCTTGAAGACAACTAACTGCTATTTAATCAATAACAGTGAAAAAAGTTTTTGGGTTTTTAAATGCACGCTATTGTGACTCCAGATATGAGTGGCAATGTGCACTGGCAAAGGTTGGCAGAATAGACGCTGTATGCCTGACACACACTTATGAAGGACACTGACTGCTATTATATTACAGTCAAAAAAGTTTTTGGGTTTTTAAATGCATGCTATTGTGACACCAGATAAGAGTGGCAATGTGCACTAGCAGAGGTTGGCAGAGTAGACTCTGTAGGCCTGACACACCCGCTTGAAGACAACTAACTGCTATTCAATCTATAACAGTGAAAAACGTTTTTGGGTTTTTAAATGCAATCTACTGCGACACCAGATATGAGTTGCAATGTGCACTGGCAAAGGTTGGCAGAGTACACGTTGTAGGCCTGACACACAGACGCTTGCAGACAACTAACTGCTATTCAATCAATAACAGTGAAAAAAGTTTTTGGGTTTTTAAATGCACGCTATTGTGACACCAGATAAGAGTGGCACTTTGATCTGGCAAAGGTTGGCAGAGTACACATTGTAGGCCTGACACACACCCGCTTGGAGACAACTAACTGTTTTTGGGTTTTAAATGCACGCTATTGTGACACCAGATATGAGTGGCACTGTGAACTGGCAAATGTTGGCAGAGTACACGTTTTAGGCCTGACACACAGACGCTTGGAGACAACTAACTGCTATTCAATCTATAACAGTGAAAAAAGTGTTTTGGTTTTTAAATGCACGCTATTGTGAAACCAGTGAGTGAGTGGTGGCAATGGGCAAGTGGGTACAGTATACGCTGCGAGCCTGACACACACGCTTGCAGACAACTATCTGCTATTCAATCTATTACAGTGAAAAAAGTTTTTTTTTTAAATGCACGCTATTGTGACACCAGATAAGATTGGCACTTTGAACTGGCAAAGGTAGGCAGAGTACACGTTGTAGGCCTGACACACACACGCTTGGAGACAACTAACTGCTATTCAATCTATAACAGAGAAAAAAGTTTTTGGTTTTTAAATGCACGCTATTGTGACACCAGATATGAGTGGCACTGTGCACTGGCAGAGGTTGGCAGAGTAGACGCTGTAGGCCTGACACACCCGCTTGAAGACAACTAACTGCTATTTAATCTATAACAGTAAAAAAAGTTTTTTGGTTTTAAATGCATGCTATTGTGAAACCAGTGAGTGAGTGGTGGCACTGGGCAAGTGGGCACAGTATATGCTGCAAGCCTGACACACACACTTGCAGACAACTAACTGCTATTCAATCTATTACAGTGAAAAAAGTTTTTTTGTTTTTAAATGCACGCTACTGTGACACCAGATAAGAGTGGCACTTTGAACTGGCAAAGGTTGACAGAGTACACGTTGTAGGCCTGACACACAGACGCTTGGAGACAACTAACTGCTATTCAATCTATAACAGTGAAAAAAGTTTTTTGGTTTTAATTGCACGCTATTGTGACACCAGATATGAGTGGCAATGTGCACTGGCAGAGGTTGGCAGAGTACACGCTGTAGGCCTGACACCCACTTAAAGACAACTAACTGCTATTCAATCTATAACAGTGAAAAAAGTTTTGGGGTTTTTAAATGCACGCTATTGTGACACCAGATATGAGTAGCACTGTGCACTGGCAGAGGTTGGCAGAGTAGATGCTGTAGGCCTGACACACCCGCTTGAAGACAACTAACTGCTATTTAATCAATAACAGTGAAAAAAGTTTTTGGGTTTTTAAATGCACGCTATTGTGACTCCAGATATGAGTGGCAATGTGCACTGGCAAAGGTTGGCAGAATAGACGCTGTATGCCTGACACACACTTATGAAGGACACTGACTGCTATTATATTACAGTCAAAAAAGTTTTTGGGTTTTTAAATGCATGCTATTGTGACACCAGATAAGAGTGGCAATGTGCACTAGCAGAGGTTGGCAGAGTAGACTCTGTAGGCCTGACACACCCGCTTGAAGACAACTAACTGCTATTCAATCTATAACAGTGAAAAAAGTTTTTGGGTTTTTAAATGCAATCTACTGCGACACCAGATAAGTGTGGCACTGTGCACTGGCAGAGGTTGGCAGAGTACACGCTGTAGGCCTGACACACGCTTATGAAGGACACTGACTGCTATTATATTACAGTCAAAAACGTTTTTGGGTTTTTAAATGCATGCTATTGTGACACCAGATAAGAGTGGCAATGTGCACTCGAAGAGGTTGGCAGAGTAGACGCTGTAGGCCTGACACACCCGCTTGAAGACAACTAACTGCTCTTCAATCTATAATAGTGAAAAAAGTTTTTTGGTTTTTAAATGCAATCTATTGCGACACCAGATAAGAGTGGCACTGGCAGAGGTTGGCAGAGTACACGCTGTAGGCCTGACACACACTTATGAAAGACACTGACTGCTATTATGTTACAGTCAAAATAGTTTTTTGGTTTTTAAATGCATGCTATTGTGACACCAGATAAGAGTGGCAATGTGCACTAGCAGAGGTTGGCAGAGTAGACGCTCTAGGCCTGACACCCACTTAAAGACAACTAACTGCTATTCAATCTATAACAGTGAAAAAAGTTTTTGGGTTTTTAAATGCACGCTATTGTGACACCAGATATGAGTAGCACTGTGCACTGGCAGAGGTTGGCAGAGTAGATGCTGTAGGCCTGACACACCCGCTTGAAGACAACTAACTGCTATTTAATCTATCACAGTGAAAAAAGTTTTTGAGTTTTTAAATCCACGCTATTGTGACACCAGATATGAGTGGCAATGTGCACTGGCAAAGGTTGGCAGAATAGACGCTGTAGGCCTGACACACACTTATGAAGGACACTGACCTCTATTATATTACAGTGAAAAAAGTTTTTTGTTTTTTATATGCAATCTATTGCGACACCAGATAAGAGTGGCACTGTGCACTGGCAGAGGTTGGCAGAGTACATGCTGTAGGCCTGACACACACTTATGAAGGACACTGGCTGCTATTATATTACAGTCAAAAAAGTTTTTGGGTTTTTAAATGCATGCTATTGTGACACCAGATAAGAGTGGCAATGTGCACTGGAAGAGGTTGGCAGAGTAGACGCTGTAGGCCTGACACACCCGCTTGAAGACAACTAACTGCTATTCAATCTATAACAGTGAAAAAAGTTTTTGGGTTTTTAAATGCAATCTACTGCGACACCAGATAAGAGTGGCACTGTGCACTGGCAGAGGTTTGCAGAGTACACGCTGTAGGCCTGACACACACTTATGAAAGACACTGACTGCTATTATATTACAGTCAAAATAGTTTTTGGGTTTTTAAATGCATGCTATTGTGACACCAGATAAGAGTGGCAATGTGCACTAGCAGAGGTTGGCAGAGTAGACGCTGTAGGACTGACACACCCGCTCGAAGACAACTAACTGCTATTTAATCTATAACAGTAAAAAAAATGTTTGGTTTTAAATGCACGCAATTGTGACACCAGATATGAGTGGCAATATGCACTGGCAGAGGTTGGCAGTGTAGACGCTGTAGGCCTGACACACCCGCTTGAAGACAACTAACTGCTATTTAATCTATAACAGTAAAAAAAGTTTTGGGATTTTAAATGCACGCTATTGTGAAACCAGTGAGTGAGTAGTGGCACTGGGCAAGTGGGCACAGTATACGCTGCAAGCCTGACACACACACTTGCAGACAACTAACTGCTATTCAATCTATAACAGTGAAAAAAGTTTTTGGGTTTTTAAATGCACGCTATTGTGACACCAGATAAGAGTGGCACTGTGCACTGGCAGAGGTTTGCAGAGTACACGCTGTAGGCCTGACACACCTGCTTGAAGACAACTAACTGCTATTTAATCTATAACAGTAAAAAAAGTTTTTTGGTTTTAAATGCACGCTATTGTGACACCAGATATGAGTGGCAATGTGCACTGGCAAAAGTTGGCAGAATAGACGCTGTAGGCCTGACACACACTTATGAAGGACACTGACTGCTATTATATTACAGTCAAAAAAGTTTTGGGGTTTTTAAATGCATGCTATTGTGACACCAGATAAGAGTGGCAATGTGCACTAGCAGAGGTTGGCAGAGTAGACGCTGTAGGCCTGACACACCCGCTTGAAGACAACTAACTGTTATTCAATCTATAACAGTGAAAAAAGTTTTTGGGTTTTTAAATGCAATCTACTGCGACACCAGATAAGAGTGGCACTGTGCACTGGCAGAGGTTGGCAGAGTACACGCTGTAGGCCTGACACACACTTATGAAGGACACTGACTGCTATTATATTACAGTCAAAAAAGTTTTTGGGTTTTTAAATGCATGCTATTGTGACACCAGATAAGAGTGGCAATGTGCACTGGAAGAGGTTGGCAGAGTAGACGCTGTAGGCCTGACGCACCTGCTTGAAGACAACTAACTGCTCTTCAATCTATAACAGTGAAAAAAGTTTTTGGGTTTTTAAAAGCAATCTACTGCGACACCAGATAAGAGTGGCAATGTGCACTGGAAGAGGTTGGCCGAGTAGACGCTGTAGGCCTGACGCACCTGCTTGAAGACAACTAACTGCTCTTCAATCTATAACAGTGAAAAATGTTTTTTGGTTTTTAAATGCAATCTATTGCGACACCAGATAAGAGTGGCACTGGCAGAGGTTGGCAGAGTACACGCTGTAGGCCTGACACACACTTATGAAGGACACTGACTGCTATTATATTACAGTCAAAAAAGTTTTTGGGTTTTTAAATGCATGCTATTGTGACACAGAATAAGAGTGGCAATGTGCACTAGCAGAGGATGGCAGAGTAGACGCTGTAGGCCTGACACACCCGCTTGAAGACAACTAACTGCTATTCAATCTATAACAGTGAAAAAAGTTTTTGGTTTTTAAATGCACGCTATTGTGACACCAGATATGAGTGGCACTGTGCACTGGCAGAGGTTGGCAGAGTACACGCTGTAGGCCTAACACACACTTATGAAGGACACTGACTGCTATTTTATTACGGTCAAAAAAGTGTTTTGGTTTTAAAATGCAAGCTATTGTGACACCAGATATGAGTGGCACTGTGCACTGGCAGAGGTTGGAAGAGTACACACTGTTGGCCTGACACACAGACGCTTGCAGACAACTAACTGCTATTCAATCTATTACAGTGAAAAAAATATTTTTGCTTTTAAATGCATGCTATTGTGACACCAGATATGAGTGGCACTGTGCACTGGCAGAGGTTGGCAGAGTAGTCGCTGTAGGCCTGACACACATGCTTGAAGACAACTAACTGCTATTCAATCTATAACAGTGAAAACACTTTTTTTGTTTTTAAATGCACCAGATATGAGTGGTGGCACTGGGCAAGGGGGCACAGTATCCACTGTGAGCCTGACACAGAAGCTGGCAGGCAGGCAACTGCAATTAGATTACACAGATAAAAAAAGCAGACTGATGTTCTAGCCCTAAAAAGGGCTTTTTGGGGGTGCTGATCTTACAGCAGAGATCAGATGAGTCCGTCAGGACTGTAGTGGACACTGAATACACTAGCCTAGCTATCCATTTCCCTATCAAATCAACAGCAGCTACACTTTCCCTACTCTCACTAAGAATGCAGCTTCAGAATGAATCTAAAATGGATGCTGTCCAGTAGGTTGGAGGGTCTGCTAGGGAGGGTGTGCTGCTGGCTGGAATGTGTCTGCTGACTGTGAGGCACAGGGTCAAAGTTTACTCAATGATGACGAATAGGGGGTGGATAGAACCGCGCATATGTTCGACCGCCGTGGTGAACGCGAACACGCTATGTTCGCCGGGAACTATTCGCCAGCGAACCGTTCGGTACATCACTATTGCTGAGAGTTTAGTCTGCAAACAGGTTTTTTTCCTTAAAAAAAAATAAAAATAAATCCTTCACTGCTTTTAAATCAAGGAGGAACCTGAATTAACCATCTGGCTTCGGCACTAAAAACAGGCTTTAATAAGTTCATGAAAGTCTTTTTGGAAGATAGCTCTATTAAGTTTTCTTTCAAAGTGTCTGGACTTCTGTAAAAAGATCCGAAGCTGTTCGGGTTGGCTGTACTGCGAAACAAAGGAATGTTCTTAGAGGAAGTTCTGTTTGCTATTTGTAAAGGACCCAGTTGCCTGTAGTGGCATTTTACCCACTGGGAAGTAAAAGTCAGATGTCTTCATCCTATAGGTCTAGTGCCATAATCTACAATCTTTTGTCTTTTCAGAGAATTTTCCTTCAGAGATTTCTTTTAGTCAGATATTTCTTTTATTCCAATGGAATTTCGCCAGAAACATTGGACTTTTACTACCAATGTTTCTGCAATCAGGGATTTGCTTTGTATTGCCGTAGCAGAGAGTTTGCATATCTGCCCTTTTCCTGGCTAATCATGGCAGCATCACTTAGCAGTCACAGGACAGGAATTAATTAGATGAATTAGACTGATAGGTATAAAGAGTCCCTCCTCCCCTTACACCGCACTCCTCTTGGAAGACTAAGCGCTTCAAGGATCGGTCCTTTCGGGACAGCAGAAGCTATAGACCAGGAAGAGAGTATTCCAGAAATTTTTCTTGGAAAATCTTCTCACATTATTGACCAATAAGGCTTCCAGAGGAAGAGGAGCTAGAACCTCTGGGAAGAACTGCCCATTCGGGGACTGTGGGAGGAAGACTGAAGTTATTTTATCCGCTGTGGACGTGTGGGGCAATTCCATCATAAGAGAGGGTTACAGGATAAAATTTGCCTCTTACGCAAAATCTTCTTTCTTCAAGAAATCAAAGGTGTTGGCAGGCATCAAACGAAGGGCCATGAGGGCCTGCATTTCTACTCTTCTGGAACAAAAAGTTATAGAAGAAGTTCCAAAACAGGAAAGGTTCCAAGGGGTTTACTCCACAGTGTTCTTGGCTCCAAAACCCCAGGGAAAGTGGCGTCTCATCCTGAACTTGAAAGGAGTTAACTCCATGCTCGACGTAAGAACATTTAAGATGGAATCTTTACAGACCATCTTAAAAAGTATCAAAAGAGGGGATTGGATGACATCTATAGACTTGAGGGACGCCTACTACCAAATCTCTACAAACCATGATCATATGCGGTTTCTCAGATTCTGGGCTCTAGGAAGGCATTTTCAATTCCGGGGACTGACATTTGGCCTCAGCTTGGCACCAAGAACGCTCTCAAAAGTTCTTGTCACCTTGATTGCCTTAATAAGAGTGAGAGGTATCGCAATCTTCCATTACTTGGACAATATCCTTATCATAGGACTATCTCAAAGGATAGTGGCTCATCATACTTGGGTTACGATGAACATTCTTTGAGACCACGGTTGGCTTCTGAACATAGAGAAAAGTTTCCTAATTCCTTCACAAAAGTTTATATTCCTCAGAGCAGTAATAAACACTATCTCCGCCCATGTGTTCCTGTTTCCAGAGAGGGCTGTGAGGATCTGAGACAAAATAATAAAACTACAAGGTTTTGAGACTGGCTCAGCCAGAGAAGTCATGAGCCTCCTTGTTTCTTTCACTTCAACGATTGGGCTGGTAAAATGGGCCCAATGGAAGTTTCACACTGTTCAGAATTGCTTCCTTCTTCAATTCGACAAAGTAGAAACAGATTGGGAGCAAATAATAGGTCTGCCCCTGCCAGTAAGAAAAGGGTTGGACTGGTGGATGGGTAAGAAGAATTTGGCAAAAGGCTTCCCGTTGGAGGAACCTCCTTGGAACGCTATTACAACAAATGCCAGTTTCTCTGGATGGGGTGCCCACTTCAATTCCACAGGGACACAAGGGAAGTGGACCCGAGAAGAGAGTCGCCTACACTCAAATCTAAGAGAACTAAGAGCTATTTCCAAAGCCGTCTTGGTATTCCTCCCGATGATCGAAAAAATCTTGGGTACTAGTCAAAACAGACAACCAAGCAGTTGCTTCGTATGTGAACAACCAAGGAGGCACAAGAAGCAGCTTGCTCTTGAAGGAACTAGTTTCCTTGATGAAGGTGGACATGAAAAATCTCCAAGGTCTGAAGGTTTCTGTAACGGAGCTCCGTGTACTCCGACCGAGTACCCTCCATTGATGGATGCTCCTAGCGCTTACAGAGGACTCCAAGCACTGCAGACGACACCACAACCACCGCAGGCTCCACAACCTCCGTAGCTTAACTGGAGCCTCGCCGTCTTCCTTCCACCCTGGATCGGATTCTGTCCTCCAGGACCGTGTGGAGAAGACCTCTCCTCCAGGAGAGCGTATCCGGAACAGGCTCTTAAAAGAGCTAAGTGATTAAGCTCAGGGGAATATGCAGAGCATAGCAATCCCCAATGTGATATAGCAGTTCCCTCCAATAACGAGACGAGGCTACGTATTGAGGGTCAGAAGAGGTCTGAGGTGCTGGAACACCCAGTCTGGTTTTTATTACAAGTGTACACATACAGGCCACACCCAGGGGGAGGCATAAAATAACCAATAGTATCATGGGTGCAACCCACACATCCCCTCCCCTTAGTGTGACACATAATCCCATTATACATACAGTTAAAATATACTTTTTACACAACTTTCATAACTCTAAAACCATACATCACATTCACATAAAAATACATATCCACAATCAATCCATTCAGGGGAACAACATATTAAAAATTGTCATGAATCCGACCAGGGTTTCAAAAGTTACTAAAAGTATCTTTTGTCCCTTACTAGCCGCATGGCAAACCAGTTTAGACAGGTTTTACATAGGCCTCTATCCTGGAGACAAAGAGGAAAGTAATCCAATTATCCAGGGCTAGAAGCAGACTCCATTAACCACATGGTTACAGAAAGACATAAAACACTTTAAAATACAGAAAGTAACTTTTTATCCATAACACACCGACATTTCACATATCCCCAGATAGCTGGGATCTGAGCGCACAAAACTACCGAATAGCGCGCAGATCCTATTCACACAGTACAATTGCCATGGAGCTAAAGTCTTTCCCATAGTCTTTCATTATATGAATAGGCTCCATGGTATAGCTATCTGGGGTATCACATTCCCATAAAGTCTGGTCCATAGTCCAAAGGCAAGAGGTGGGCAATCAGCCCCCTCCAAGGACACGTGGCGAGGTCGGTTTCGCCACCCCCAAATGTAAGTTTTACAGGGCAATATAGTCCAGGGCCATAATCGCAGGGGAGGAGGCAGGCAAGCAGGCCTCTCCAGGACAAAGTGGCGAAGGGCACTTTGTCACACATCTCCCCTTTGGGGGGAAGACTAACCAGGCACCTGACCTTCTGTCGGTCAGTGCCTCCGTTAGTCGATCCGCCAACCCACAATATATAGATGCCAGAGTAGCCCCCCCACAACAACAAAGTACAAGAGCAGCCCACCCACAACAAACAGTTACTGCACCTGGGTATTTTGCTGTGGTGATGGGGTAACACGCTGAGGGGACTTGAAGGGCAGAGGCCAGCGGCGCTCTGCCCTGATGCCAGCTCTTCTGCTGAGATAGCCTGCCGGACATCAGGCTCTGGACCAGGGAGAAAGGTAGGGCAGAGGCCGACTGCACTCTGCCCAGCTGCCAGCTCTTCTGCTGGGATGCTTGGAACATAGTCTGGCTTAGTAGCCAGCGGAACATGGGAGTCAGTGGGGGTTAACATCTCCTCTGTTAACCCTGGTGCCACGCTAGGAGTTAGCTGGGGAGGGGAATTTGTACTTACCCCCTCCTCCTGTTGTCCCAATGAGGGTAGTTGGGGATCTGGACAGGCTGGCCAGCATCCCTGTAGGTCAGGCACAGAGACCACGGTCCCATCTGCGCCGTATGGGAGATTGGTGTCTCCCCTTGTTAGGGTAAGCTGCCGCTGGGGAGAGGGGGTGCTGTGCTCCTCTCCCTGAAACACAGGCTGCCGCTGGAGAGGGAGACCGCCTGTCTCCACTCCCGTAACATTGTCCTGCTGCTGAAGAGAGGGACCAACTGTCTCTGCTCTCTGTAGGACACACTGCTGCTGGGGGGGAAGGACGGCACCTTCGGCCCCCTGTAACTCAATCTGCCGCTGGGGAGGAAGGACGGCACCTTTAGCTCCCTGGGACTTACTCTGCCGCTGGGGAGGAAGGACAGAACCTTTAGCTCCCTGGGTTACACACTGCCGCCTCAGGGGAAGACGGCTAACCTCCTCGGATGCAGCCTCTACTCTGCTGCTGTAACACTCTTTCCGCTGAGTATACTCTCCGTCCATCCTTGATTTTCGCTTAGCCATGACCTGGTTCCAGATCCCCTGGAATATCTCCATGGATACATAACCCCCATACTGGGCCACTCGCTGCCTCACCTCGGCCAGCCCATAATCCTCAGTGTCAGAGCCTTCCAGACTTGTCTGCTCCAAGTCGCTGGATACCTCTGCTGCCAGGGGCGCTGCACGAGTGCTAACGTTGCCCTCAATTTGTAACTCCAAGGAATTGGTGTTGTCTGTAGCTGTCTTTCTGGCTGTAGGAACGATCCCACCGCTGCCACCACTGTAACGGAGCTCCGTGTACTCCGACCGAGTACCCTCCGTTGATGGATGCTCCTAGCGCTTACAGAGGACTCCAAGCACTGCAGACGACACCACAACCACCGCAGGCTCCACAACCGCCGTAGCTTAACTGGAGCCTCGCCGTCTTCCTTCCACCCTGGATCGGATTCTGTCCTCCAGGACCGTGTGGAGAAGACCTCTCCTCCAGGAGAGCGTATACGGAACAGGCTCTTAAAAGAGCTAAGTGATTAAGCTCAGGGGAATATGCAGAGCATAGCAATCCCCAGTGTGATATAGCAGTTCCCTCCAATAACGAGACGAGGCTACGTATTGAGGGTCAGAAGAGGTCTGAGGTGCTGGAACACCCAGCCTGGTTTTTATTACAAGTGTACACATACAGGCCACACCCAGGGGGAGGCATAAAATAACCAATAGTATCATGGGTGCAACCCACACATCCCCTCCCCTTAGTGTGACACATAATCCCATTATACATACAGTTAAAATATACTTTTTACACAACTTTCATAACTCTAAAACCATACATCACATTCACATAAAAATACATATCCACAATCAATCCATTCAGGGGAACAACATATTAAAAAATGTCATGAATCCGACCAGGGTTTCAAAAGTTACTAAAAGTATCTTTTGTCCCTTACTAGCCGCATGGCAAACCGGTTTAGACAGGTTTTACATAGGCCTCTATCCTGGAGACAAAGAGGAAAGTAATCCAATTATACAGGGCTAGAAGCAGACTCCATTAACCACATGGTTACAGAAAGACATAAAACACTTTAAAATACAGAAAGTAACTTTTTATCCATAACACACCGACATTTCACATATCCCCAGATAGCTGGGATCTGAGCGCGCAGATCCTATTCACACAGTACAATTGCCATGGAGCTAAAGTCTTTCCCATAGTCTTTCATTATATGAATAGGCTCCATGGTATAGCTATCTGGGGTATCACATTCCCATAAAGTCTGGTCCATAGTCCAAAGGCAAGAGGCGGGCAATCAGCCCCCTCCAAGGACACGTGGCGAGGTCGGTTTCGCCACCCCCAAATGTAAGTTTTACAGGGCAATATAGTCCAGGGCCATAGTCGCAGGGGAGGAGGCAGGCAAGCAGGCCTCTCCAGGACAAAGTGGCGAAGATCACTTTGTCACAGTTTCTTCCTTCCTTTATTTCTCAGTTTCATCTCTCTCAAGAAGTGGTCCTTCCATCATTCTACCCCAATCTTACTTCTCAAGAGGAAGTTAGGTGGCAACGTTTGGATGTCATGAACTGAAGCTAGTTCATTCTGAATCATACAGAAAGACTGACTAACTCTTCATTTTACCTTCAGGAGTTAGGAAAGGTGAGGCGGCCTCTTTATCTACATTGAAACGTTAGATTTCGCTAATGATCAGGATAAGAACACATTCTACCAGAGCATTGTCAACTTCATGGGCTAATATATAGTAATGTGACAGCATATCACATTACTATATAGATTCACACAAGAAAACCAGATACAGGACTACAGAGAACACCAAGTTAATGTAACTTTAAATATTATGGATTGATACAAAGTTCCATTGTAAGGAAAGGCGAACAAGGGTTCAGTGGTGTCAAAATTCTAATTTTATGGACAAAAAGGAGACATCTAAAGAAAGTCTCTGAAGTCTCACAGGTCTTTGACGGATAGGCATAAAGATAGCCAAAAATGACATCAATTGCATCACAAAATCCAGTTAACCCCTTACACAAAGGATAATTGGAACTCCTGACAAATTTCTGGTGGTGTTATGCCATTTACTGACCAAACTCTTGATAGCCTGTAGGGAAGACACACCCACCTTACTCTATTGGGAAGATAAACCAGAGGTTCCCATCCCTCAAGTACCCCCTACCAGTCCAGGATTTAGGGATTACCCTGTTGTGTCTAAAGTGTTTATTTTTTTCCCCCTTTTTCTAAAAAACACCTTAGACACCACAGGGTAATCCCTAAATCCTGGACTGTTAGGGGGTACTTGAGGACTGGGTTGGGAACCACTGACGTAAAGGAAGATTCTCCTTTCAAAATTAAGGACAAAAAAGCGAAAGGCAGAGATCTTAGATCTAACATCTGGTGTAGGAATGAGGACACCTAACTTTCGCACTTCCCAAAAATTTAAAAAAAAAATGAAAATTTGTCTCTCCAACTGAAAACTTTCCTATTTCCCCACAATTCTCATTTATACCTGCATTCACAATTCCTAGGATATATCTCCAAGTCTAAAAGAAATTCTACACAAAGAAGCTGGTTTTATTTAATTTGAATTAATTTTACTAAAAACATCTGGATAAAAAGGCTGGTCAGATGTCAACTATTATGAAATCTGATTTAGTGATATCTAGTTATATAAATTCCTTACTGCAGGAGGAATATTTACTGGTAATTTGTAAAAAAACAAAAACAAAAAAAAACCTACCTGAAATTAGGGATAATAGTCTAATTAGGAAAGTTAAAATCCGGTTAGAATTATTCATATTGGATGAGAACGAATGGTTAACTGGTCTGAGAACTATTGTATTTGTCCTTCCGTTGATGGACGCTTCCTAGCTTGCGTCGAGGACCACAAGCACCGCACTGGACACCACAACCACCGCAGATTCCACAACCGCCGTAGCTTAACTGGAGCCGCGCCGTCTTCCGTCCACCCTGGAATGAACCTCCAGCATTCAGGACCGTGTGGGGAAGACCTCTCCTCCAGGAGAGGGTATCAGGAACAAGAACTAAGTGATAAAAGCTCAAGGGAGTATGCAGAGCATAGCAATCCCCAGTGTGATATAGCAGTTCCCTCCAATAACAAGACAAGGCTACGTATTGAGGGTCAAGAAGAACTCTGGTTTAATTACACACACTCTGCTTTTATGCAATTCTCCCCTGCAAGGGAGACGCCCACATCCAATTAAACATTACCCACTCACACAATGGTTACCTCCCACAGATTCCCTCCCCTTAGCCTGAGAGGTAACCCAATTATAACGTACAATTTAAACATACATTTTTATAACTTTAAAACTATACATTCAATCTTCATAAAACAAGAGTTAGCTGGAAGTCCTTCATGCCCATAACGGTTCCACAGATTCAGGCTGTGCGGTCAGTCTATTTCTTGGGGAGATTGGGGAGATTGGGGAGATTGGGGAGATTGGGGAGCCTACCTGTTCCTGTGGGTCAGCCACAGTAGCTGATTTTCATGCATGTTACATTGTCACAATAAACTACATTTTTATAGTTGGTTTGTAATGTGTGAAATACAAATCCTCTAATAAAGTGTACTCCAGAGTCTATAAGCGTTAAAATAATGAGTAGCTCTTAGCATTAATTTAAGGGGAACAATGCCAATATATCAATTCGATAATGTTTATAATGTTAAGATCACCACCATATAAATATCCTCACATTGTCTAGTGGAAGGCAAGCTGGATCCCTGGTGGTTTAGTATTGTGTTCGGCACCAATATCAGATGCAGACCACTTTAACAGCTCCCAGTGCTCCATCAATGACCAAGAGTACTAGGGAGCTCTTAAGTAGCTGAAGGAGGTGCAGACCACAAATGCTCCCTCAATGAAGTGAGGGGGCTCAGCCAGGTGATGTACGCCTGGTTCAAGAAGTCAGGGAGAAAGAGTTCCAGGGCCAGACAGGACCCCACCAGCCCATGTCCAAACCCTAGGTGGAAGTCTTAAGGTTAATACAGTTCTGGTGGGAAGAGTAGCCGCAGTGGTCACACAAGGTATCTGCCAAACACAAACAAGATTAGATACTCCCTTTGAGTGGCAAGTCCACACGACCCACATACAATGAAGGATGAACTTTTAGTTCAAGTTCTGAACATCTAGTACCTATGAGAAGTGTGAAGCCAGAAGCCACCAATACAATAACGAAAATAAGTAGGAAGTCATTTTATTTGCTTTTAATTAAGCAGTCCTGTCAACATGCATACAAATGGGTTTTTACATTGTTTTATTATAACTGCCCCTTATATTTAAGATACAGTATTTACACTAACCAAGCCAGGTAACTTCTTTCAACTGTACTTTGGTTTGCAAGAAGCCATTTGGACTAGGCAGACAAGCTATAGCTACAGGGTCTGCAATGTCGTAACAGGTGCGCAATAGGAGGTGCCAAGCTTGAGTTGTAAAGCCATTTGGTGAACACAAGGCATTGTAACTTAAAACATGGTGCTGCATATTCAGAAACTAGAACCTTCATCTTAGTGCAGTGATGAGAAAAAATTATACTATTATTTGATCCACCCATGCGGTGTGCAATATATGCATTGAAAGACTGCTTCAACTGGAGAGTGTCTATTAAACAGAAAGGTAAGGGAGTCATGGTAACTTGTGTGTCCAACACAGAGGTCTCAAGGAGGACATCCAGCTCAGAGCTAAGCTCCCGTGAGTTTCCCCGGGGGCATAAAGCCAGCATCACCAAGCATCTTCAGCGACACATCACCATTAGGTTTTATCACCAGCTTTGTAATACTACCATGATAGAGAGACAGTCAGGGCCAAGCTTCCGGTGGGAGTTGTAGTGCCCTGTAGATGAAGATATACATTTTGTCAGTACATGGAAGGCATAAGACACGTTTGAACAATATAGGTCTTGAGAGGTTATTTTTAAATAACTCCCCATCTCCCCATCCTGTAAAGCAGGATTCCACAAACTCTGCCCCCCCCCCCCCCCCCCAGATGTTGCTCAACTACAACCAGGGCCAGGCAAACTGCAAGGTGTGTGGTTTCTGCTCCCCAGCTTAATGAGACTGGAGCATGGAGGCCCTTAATGTAGAAACACAGGAAGCACCTCTAGTGACCGTCTGAGTGATTGTCACTTTGAAGCAATGCAAACACTGCCTTTTCTCTGAAAGGTCAGTTTTTACATTAAAAAGCCTGCAGGGACAGGCTATAGACACCATTACCACTACAATAAGCTGTGTGCACGCGCGCTTGCTAGTGAGTGAGCTTGCTTGTATGTGAGCTTGTGTTTTTAGGTCAATGAGCTTGTCTGTCTGCATGCAAGTATGCTTACTGTATAATTAAACAGTTACTCTGAAAGGACCAATATTTTATATTAGAAAATAATCTCTCGACATAACCTTACATGGCGCAATGACTTATGGAGCTGGCATAAATTTTTTCCAGGGCAGCTTTGCATCCCCAGTCCGGCCCTGACTACAACTCTTATGATTCTATGAATTAAATGGTCTGAGAATCATGGGAGTTGTAGTTCAGCAACATCTGGAGGGCTGGCGTTTCCGGAAGCCTGCTGTAAAGGCTGTCAGATTAGTACATGCCATCCAATTACCACAAGATTTGATAACATTTGGATGAAAACCTGTTTAATAAGCAGCACAATTCATTATAGTAAAAATGGTACACAATTTTACAATACTGGATTCTCATTTCAATTTTGTATAGTTGTTCTGGGTTTAGTGTACTCCATTTACTTTGTTAAATAAGGGTGTTTAAAGAAAAACTAAAAATGCAGGTTAGGAATAGAGGGCCTGGAAGATACCGGTGGTGACCACAGATGATTTAGAATGATAAGTGGAAGCAGTTTACCTTCATACAAAAGTAGCGGATCACATTATCATGGCAGACTATTATTTCATAACTTTCTTTTGTTTGTTCTGGATCTGCACGGTGGATGTACTTCCTGAATGCAGCCTCAATGCGTGGGCCATCTTTAAAATACTAAGATGGAGACAATGACCAGGGTTAAAAGCAGAAACAGAATGCACACCAGAAACGCTTTAAAAATAGAGTCACCACTAGATATAGCTTACAGAAAGATCTGGTATCCACTTGGATTCCGCAGGAACTGGTCGGATTGGAGGTCCTTCGTTAAGCAGACTGGAGCTGCTCATTTTAATATCTATAAGAAGATTAAAGAAAGCCAAACCACCAACAAAACAGCTCAATAACGGTTATTCTGCAACTATTCAAAATATGCATAGGCAGCAAGAATTGGGATTTCAGAGGTCTACATGCAGCAGCCTAATCCCACATGTGCAATAGAGGGTCCAGTAAAACCTTTCCTTCCCCTGTACACATGTTTCTGTGAATCTGGTCAATGACAAATAAATAATGCAGCTAAAGTTATTCCCTTCACTTCCAAGAAGTTCCAGACGCTGTCCTGTTAGGCTGGCCTGTTCACGCCCTGTAGAAAGAAAGACAGCATGGAACTAGCAAGTACCATAACCACTACAGCTGTTCTGGTGCCTAGAATGCCCCACCCCCTCCATTCCTGCAGCTTACACTCACGCTCCTTCTCTGTACATCCTTCCAGATGTTTCAAGTTTATTAGAGACATTGGTAGCATGCTGATCCCTTCTTTTAAAAGCCTGCTAGCAAATTGATCAGATACAGGTGAGGTGCAATTAGGCATAAGTGAAACTATTAAGCAAAATACAAGTTCTGGTCTGACTGTTACTTAGCAGCTGGTGCTATTGGAGCACTGGCCCACCCTGCTATCCCAGGGACCCATACTGTGGTTTGCAGGGTACCAGTAATGCATCTTGCAAACCTAACATCTCTCCCTGGGACATTTAACGCTCAAACCTCAGGCTGCTGTTCAGTAAATCAGGCCGAATATATATATATATATATGCCATCAACTACCCCCCTACCAGTCCAGGATTACCCTATTGTGTGTAAAGGGTTTTCTAAAAAACTCCTCAGACACAACTGGGTAATCCCTAAATCCTGAACTGTTAAGGGGGTACTTGAGGACTGTTGGGAACCGCTGCTTTAATGTGAAATGGATCACAATTTGTGTCAGTCATAAACCAGGCAAACCGTCCTACGATAAAGTCTATTCGCTCCCCACCCTGGCAGTCACATCTATGATATGATCAGCTCCTGGAAACCAGAGGAACTCCCCAGCTGAGTAAGAGATATAAAAATCCTATTAATTCCTGCTGTGTTATTCAAAGCAGGTGTCTACAGCACTATACTTACCAATCCCAGCGCCCAGGGATTATAGGTGGACATAGAAAACCAGAATCATCACCACTCTTTCCCACAGCGGCAAAAACTGCAAAAGCAGAGCCACCAAAAGCAATCACAGCTCTATGGAGAAACATGTTACCAAGAAATCAATCCCAGAATAATGCTAAAGCCACCACTGAGCCTGGAATTTATAGGTAGCGACTAGTTCAAACTTCCCACCCAGTTGTAGGCACTGTGATGTTACTGCAATTATGTAATTGTAGGGGACACATGGTGCAGATTGTTATAGCTAATAGGGGGCAGGAGATTCAAATCAATAGGAATGTGCTCTGTGTACTGCGCAAGCAGGGTAACTTGACCGTGGAATGTATCAAGAAATTATTTTTCTCAGATCTCCTAGCCTGCAAGGGAAAGTGATAAAAGGCTCAGTTTGTTTTAAAATCTCATTATTTGTAATCAAATCAAAATATCATACAGTTGTTAAAATATGTAT
Source organism: Pelobates fuscus (assembly GCF_036172605.1). Classification (NCBI taxonomy): domain Eukaryota; kingdom Metazoa; phylum Chordata; class Amphibia; order Anura; family Pelobatidae; genus Pelobates; species Pelobates fuscus. The sequence goes on along the minus strand of NC_086326.1, from coordinate 118,369,201 downwards.
TCTTGAAGAGATGTGTACAAATAATGTTCTTTTTCACTTCATGTATGAGTATGTATGAGCCTGTATGAGTTGCAGTGGTTCCCAACCCAGTCGTCAAGTACCCCTGAACAGTCCAGGATTTAGGGATTATCCGTTTGTGTCTAAGGTGTTTTTAGAAAGAAGAAAAAAATACTATAGGCACAACAGGGTAGTTCCTAAATCCTGGCCTGGTAGGGTGTACGTGAGGACTGGATTGGGAACCCTTGAGTTAGAGCATTGAGAGCAAGCTTCCCCAAACTCTGACCCTCCAGATGTTGCTGAACTACAACTCCCATGATTCTATGAATGAAATAGATAGGCTGAGAATCATGGGGGTTGTAGTTCAGCAACATTTGGAGGGCCGGAGTTTGGGGAAGCCTGATTAAGAGGATCAAAACAAGCTTTGCTTAAAGGGACACTATAGGCACCCAGACCACTTCAGCTCATTTAAATGGACACTCCAGGCACCCAGACCACTTCTGCCCATTGGTGTCAAGGATCTTACCTGGAGTGGGAGTCCGGCACGCAGAGTTAAGGCACCCTTTGCAATTCGGCACAGACCGAGGGGACTCAGGACAGAAATCCCCAAGGCTGTGACACAGTGCACTGGGTCTGAAATAACCAGTGCTTCCTGGAACGCAGTACAGACAAGGGATATCCAGAAGAGTAGTCAGTAACAGAATCAGAAGTCAGGGCTGGCGGCAATCAGGCGAAAACAGTAGACGAGCAGGGGATCAAAACCAGGAGTCAGATGAACAGCAGTGAAACCAAACAGGAACAGGAAACACAATCTGACAACGAGAACCAGACTTGCGGGGTTTAAATAGGGAGTCTCAGCCAATCATCAAAGAACCAGGAACAGGTGTGCAAATCCCAGGTGCACAGGCTCAGACTACAGGATACCAAGAACAACCAGAAACAGTCAAAGATGCGTGGAGCCCAATGTAAGGATACTGACTGGGATGCAGGAAACTCAGGTTCAAACCCAAATACACAATATTGTGTAAAGCACAATGGTGATCCTGACATTACCCCCCTTCAAAGACGCCATAGGCGAGAAGAGGAACGCAACTACGACCCAGGAGGTTACTTTTTGGATTTCTTGGTTTTGGTAGTACTAGTAGGAGCGGAGGTCATAGCATGTAGGGCCTTTTCAAAAACTTGCAAGTCCTCCTTCCGGACTAGAGCCCCATTAGAGGCAGAAGGGGGGGTCTTCCTTGACAGGACTTGTAGTGGTTGTGGTGCTTGCCTTCTTAGAAGCAGAATCTTTAGTAGAAATAGAGATCTCAGGTTCTTTAGTAACAGATTCCTGCACAACCTCAGGTGCAACGACTGTAGAAGGCTGAGGATAGGTCAGAGTGGTCAAGCAAGGACAGGCAGCATGTTGGCAGACAGGAGAACCTGAGGCCTAGATGGACGAATACGACAAAAAGATATTACATGTCCCCTCTCCCCACAATAATAACACAGTCCATGCGCCATCCTTCTTGCCCTTTCTTGAGATGACTGATGGCACCTAACCAGTCCAATCTCCATGGGTTCCACCGCCTCACTGCCAGAAGTATACAAAGTTTCAGGAGACTTGGTAGCGGTAGGGTTAGCAGTAACATCAGTCCGATTGGAAGGAGTAGTGTAATCCATTTCCCGTCCGGGTTGCAATATATGTGAAGCAACAGTAGGTGATCTATGTACAATGGATCTTTGTGTCTTGTTGCATTGTAAACCCAGGGACCGAATAAAGGACTCCCAGAAATCCAGGACAGGGCTTTTGGCGAGTAACAATTGGTGGGCCCAAGTCTTAAGGTGCCCCGACAACAAGGTAATCGCTGTCCTCACTTTAATGACGTCCGTGACATAGGTGTAGGGCCTCAGGGAAAACAGGACCTCGCAATCGACTTTGAAGGCATCATACTTAGACCGGATCCCAGAAAATGTTTCGGGTAGAGCAACCAGCGGTTCAGAGAGTCCAGAGTCATAGGTTACTCTCCCTTTAAGGGAAGCCAGTTCCTGCTGTAAGCCCTGCAAAGCCTGGGTGAGCTGGGAAACTTGCTGGGTCAAGGCTGCAATGGTAATCTTCAACTCTGCAGACTCCATTTGGTCAGATCGTACTGTCAAGGATCTTACCTGGAGTGGGAGTCCGGCACGCAGAGTTAAGGCACCCTTTGCAATTTGGCACAGACCGAGGGGACTCAGGACAGAAAGATGCGTGGAGCTTAATGTAAGGATACTGACTGGGATGCAGGAAATTCGGGTTCAATCCCAGCCAGACCCAAATACACAATATTGTGTAAAGCACAATGGTGATCCTGAGAATTGGAGTGGTCTGACTTCCAACTCCCACCACTACCCTTAACTCTGCAAATGTAATTATTGCAGTTTTCATAAACTGCAATATTTACCTTGAAGGGTTAAGTTCTCCTCTAGTGGCTGTCTGTGTGTTATAACTACGCTGGACGTCCTCACGCTATGTGAGGACCTCCAGCGTCGCCAAAATCCCCATAGGAAAGCTTTTTCTGTTTCCTGTACCCGGCCAGACTGACCGGAGGTGCTCACTGAGAGAGCACTCTCTGTCAGTCCGGCCAGGTACAGAAAATTGAAGCTCCTGTAGGGGATATCCTCCACTCGGCAACGCTACAAGAGAGGTAGGAGGCACACCAGGAAGGGGAGTGAGACCACGAAGGGGGTGCGGGGTGCACTAAGGGACAGGGAGGGGAGGGGGAAGAAACACCAAGGGACAGGGAAAAGAGGGGAGAGGTTCAAAGAACACTAAGGGACAGGGAAGGGAGGGGATCAATAATGGACGGGGAGTTGTTAGGCTGTTTAAGAGGCACATAGGTGAAGATGTTATTTTTTGGGGGGGAGCGGAAAAATACATCTTCGCCTATGTACCCAAAAATCCTTGCACCGGACCTGACTCCAAACACCTAAAAAACTGCCCAAAGTACCTGCCTTGCAAGGATTTCTCATTGAGCTGCATTGGGAAGGTTGTATTTGGACAGCAACAGAAAGTCTGGGCTTCGTAAGAAGGGTATGGCTTGCAAAAGCTGCAGACAAGAGATCTGCAGCATTTGTATGATATTTTATATATACCCCAAATGAAAAAGAAAAAATAAATCTATGGATGTTTTCATTGGTAGTATATCTACTAAATGGGGATTTTATTTAATTATGTTTCATTCTTTTTGAATTTGGGTAGTGAAGAGTCCCTTTAAGGTAGCAGAGTTATGTACTAAAGTGAATACAGTTAGATTGTATAAAAAAAAAAAAAAAAGAAAACAATATGTAGATTATATTGAAGCATTAATTTTAAGAACAAATAACTATCTACCTAACCCTGTCTACTCCAATTATCCTAGCAATAGTTAAAGATACATTATAGTATTAGGAATACTATAGTGTTCCTCTGCCTCTAACAGTGTTAGGCATATAGTGTTAATGGTGAGGATGTCCAGGTTTGTTTGATTGTATATGTATATGACGTCAGACCGGCTCCCGGCATCACTTTTTTTTTTACTGTCTTTCAGATAGATACCTTACCTGATTTTCTAAGCTCACTAAGATGCCTCTTTCCATTTTTGCTTGCCATATTACTTGTGCTATCACTTCTCGGGTGGATGGGATTTGTATATGTTTCCAATTCTGTGCTATCACTCATTTGGCTGCTGTAATGAAGTGTAAAATTAACATTGAATCTTTTATCTTCATTTTTGACTCAATTAAATTTAATAAAATTAGTCCAGGATCCATTTGTGACGAAACACCTTTTGTCACTGGATTTTTAAGTAACAAGCTGCCCTTTCCCCCTGGCTGTTGGAGGAGTCTGATTGCCAGCCTCCTTCCGCATGACTATGGCCCCTGGGAGATTTGGCCCTTTACAAACATTATTTGGGTTAATGGATTTATATTGTGCTGCTGCTGGTCCTTTAAGAACTGCATTGTGGCTTATGGACTTGTATTGGACCATGCTGGCCTTTTAAGAACCATCTGGGGACAAATTGAGACTTTGTGTGACAATGCCCCTTTAAGACGGTGTACGCAGTGCCCCCAGACTTAGTTAAAATATTTTGTTCCTGGCTTTCTCCCACTATGGTTCAGAAAATGGGGCTTACTGAACCAAGTACCACACAGGCGGACCACCCAGAAGTGGAAGTGTGCAGGCAATTTACCTCCCAGGCTGTGAGGTTACTGCAGGTTAATTGCCGACCGCTGGGTGGCCGCAGTTCGTGCATCTTTGTTCATTCGAACGAGGTCAGCGGTATGTGTAGCCAAATCCATGGAACTAAAATCAGTTACACATTTCCGCGAACAACGCTGAGCCTTACCTTCTCCTACACTGAACTTTCAGCTGCAGAGACTAAGTCCCGTTCGAAGATTCGAATGCACGTTCGAATGGGACTTTTTCTGCATAAAATTGACCGACCGCACAGCCAAAATCTATGGAACTGTTTTGGGCAGGAAAATGTGCTTGCGGTCGGTCATAAAGGACTTCCGTCTAACTTTTTATGTACTGGGGGGATTTGTATGATTTTTGGTTATTTTTATATTTAAAGTATGCTGATTCTGAATATGTATGTATATTTATGTGAATATGATGCATATTTTTAAAGTTACAGTGTATGTATAAAAAGTGTATTTTTCCTGGCTGTGATAAATTACATTAACCCATTGTGTTCAGTAATTATATCACAGGCAGAGGGGAAGGATTGCATGTTTGTGCTGGGTGTGTTTTACGGTTTGCCTGTAAAGGATTGGTTGTACTGTGTCCCACCCTGTGGGATGTCCAAAGTACCTGCCCACTGCATAAAAGCCAGAGTGTGGTCATTAAAAGTGCAGATCATGAGGGGCGGAGCCTAACCTTCAATGGAGTAAGACGCACGAGCCATTAGCTCTCTAACCCCGGGCAAGTAATCCGCGTCCATCAGCTACACACCGGGTGCTTCTCGCCTCCACGACTCACCCACAGACTCCCCACTACCTCCACATCACTCGGACAGATGGGGGGCGCAAAAAAAACGGAAGGATTCCACACCATCCGTGTCGACGATGTTTCGCGCCAAAGAGGACCGGTGGCCATCTTGGGCCCAAAGCCAGGCAGACTCCAGCTCCGAAACCGAGGGGAGTGAGGCCGACCAACACCAGGCGACCACCCCCCTCACCAAGGAAGACCTGCGGGCAATGCTCAGGGAAACGTCGGCGGACATAAAAGCCTATACAGCTGCGGCCCTGGAAAAAAAAATTGCAGGCCTCAAAGAAGAAATAGAGGCACTGGCCTCCCGCACGACACACAATGAAAGCTTACTGAAAGAAATGCTGACGAAGACCGCAGCCCTCGATAAGGACACAGGGATGCTTTAGGACAGGATACTGTTCCTGGAAGACGGCCTGGAGGACCTTAATAACCGATCCCGCAGACAAAACATCCGCGGTCTGCCGGAGTCAGTCCAGCCAGACGCCATACTCCCCACAATCAGGGCGATCTTTCAGTCCCTCCTGCCTAACTCTACAGAACAAGACCTATACACAGAATGGGCACATAGGGCCCTGCGCCCTCCGACCTACAACTCAAACACACCGAGGGACGTGATAACGAAGCTCCTACACTTCACGGTCAAGGAACAGCTAATGTAAGAGACAAGACACCATCCGCCCATGTACCAGGGGCAGCAGATTCAATTCTTTCAAGACCTGGCACCGTCCACGCTGAGGAAACGCAGGGAGCTGAAACCTAATTGAAAATGGCTGGCGCTATATGTGGGGGCACCCCTTCAAATTAACGGCGAAGAAGGGGGAACAATCCTACACCCTCCACCAGGTCTCCGACATGAAGGACTTCGCCGACCATCTAGGGATCCTGTGGTGGAATCTCGGTAAAAATAAATTTAGTAGGCCGAGATTGCCACGTGGTATGTGCACGTGCATATACTGATGTATCGGTCGGTTGGTTGCACGTGGCAACGATACAATCAGTAGTGTACGGAGCATGTGCAGGAATAGAGGATATAGAGAATTCCCCTCCTCCATTGTGCTGGGCAAGCCATGTGGTCAAACAGGAAGTTAGTCTTTGTTTTGTTGATTGGGTAAGAGTACGTGTGAGTGGAGCTGATTATGGGAGGAGCTATATACCTATATAAGGGACCTACACTGTATGATCAGGGCTCAGACTTTGCTGTTTTTGGTGACATTAGTCCCTCTGAGTCCCGGTCGGTGAATCAAATAAAAATCTCTTCCTTCCTGAAGAAACCTGTGTCCATCTCTCTGTGCTCGGCTTCCGTCAGTTTCTCCGGTATCATTTGGTGCATTGGCCGGGAAGCTCATCGTTCAACGGTAGCTGAGAAGCAGAGGCATGAGACGTCTATCTTTGCCCACGCTCCCTACGGCTGCACCCCTGAACTTTTGCGTTGACCTCCTTTCGTCTCGGCGCCACTGGTCTGTTGTCCAGGAGATCATCGGCCTCTACGTAGTAAGTGCTGGGGTGTCCCCGTCGATGAATGTGAACTCAGGTTCAGGAATGAGGAGGTAAGACGACTACTGTTTTAGACGGTGGACCCACTAAGGGTATTGGATACCGATTGTGCGGTAGGCCCATAAGGGGTTTGTATTGTGTATGGAATTCGCCCCCACCAGTGGAGGGAAGGAGCGAAGGCGCACCGCTCGTAATTAAACGCCCTGTAGTCAGCCCGTTTAATTTTGGTTTGGAGTCAGGTTGGGTCCTGTGTAAATAGCCCAAGCCGGACACCGGTGTCTTGTCTAGACTAGCGTATCTAGGGTGTATATTTTGTTCGCTAGGTCGGAGGGACCGGGAGACTAAGCGGCGCCTGGTGTAAATTCAGTCCGCTAGATCTCAACCTATCTTGGCTAAGTGGGAAGGCGTGTAAATTTGGAACTGAAAGAATATTAGATAGTTAATTTCTCTTATTTCATTTTATAAGATTTATTATCATTATTGCTGACTGAAAGGATATGAAACAGTTAAACTACTTTTTGCTTTGTATGCTTTAAATTTAATGTACGTCATAGAAATGCTGACTGTGAAAGACTTGAACAATGACATGCTTCCTTCTATAGGATATAATAATATGTTGACTGTGACAGACTTATACAATTCTATAGGAAATACGACATCTCAGGATGTCTTGCCCAGGATATTCATTCCAGACATATTCAAAAAAGTCTTATCTTTCCATTGTCAGTATAACATGTGATATTTAAGGAAGTAATCAATCTTATACTCTGTATGGCATATCTCATGACTCAAGTAACTTAATTTGTATAAATATTCAATACACAGTAAAGAAATTGAGAACTTGTCAAGCACCTTTTCGTGTCTGTCTGTTATTTGCTGAGCAAGTTTCTCCCGTCAATTGATGTGGTGAACAGAGGATCGAGAATTGAGGGAAATTGAGTCCAGGACAGCATTAACCCTTTCAGGAACCCACTAGACTATTGATAAAGTAGATAGACTAAGAGGGTTTTGTTGTAAATTCCGCCCTCTAGTTCGCTATATGTGGTGCTTGGGCAGCGACGGGTAACCAAAATGGATGTAAATAGTTTTAGGTAGTCCATCGAGGTACTGGCCAATAGATTAGTTGGGAAATTGTAAATGTGTTAAAGATTATTGTAGTAGAGTGTATATCTTGCTAGATAGCGTGAGCTCTGCCGTCTAGCGAGAGTGTGAATAGTGTGTAACTGTATCATAGCGCACGGTACCATAACCATGTATTATAATTACTGATACTGTAAATAACTACTAATAACTGTCGTTTATGTTGTATGTTAACACCATAACCACTACTAATTGAACTGTGACTTTCAAATTGTACTCTAACCAATGCTAACCGTACTATAACTACTGTTTGTAAAGACAATGTTACTAGGGTGTGTTATCGACGGGTAATTTAAATATTGAGAATTATAACGTGGGTGATTGTATAGTTTCGCCAAAAGGTACAGTATTAGTTATTTAGTGACTGGTGTAACAGCTGTGTGTGTACGGGAATTCCCTGTATGTTTTGTTGTGTGCGTTTGGCCTAGTAACTGTACCACGTGGTTCTGTTGCCATGGGGAACGAGTGTGACTGTTGGAAGTGTGTTTGTTTGCGTCTGTTGGAGACGACGCTCCATTGTTAAGTATGGGTGCATCGGATTCAAAGATTATTGATCCCTTAGAATGTATGTTAAAAAACTTTAAGAAGGGATATAATGTATACGATTTTGGAGTAAAGATGTCTCCAACATGCCTGACTACTTTATGTAGTAGGGAATGGCCCTCTTTGGTGGCTGCATGGCCACCACGTGGTAGCTTTGATCCTAATCTGGTGCAGCATGTACACATGGCTGTATCGGGTAGGCCTGAACTTTACGGCCAGTTTCCGTATATTGATTGTTGGAAGCGAGCCATAAATGACTTGCCAAAATGGATCAGGGTATGCCACGAGGAGCAATGTCGCCTCATGGTGGCCAGAACTCGGTTGTCCACTCTGGCCGTGATTACTCCCAATCCGGACACGCCCCCTGAGTCAGAGATCCCCATGCCGCCCCCTTACTCCTCATCTACAGGAAGAGGAAGAGGAGGTGCCCCGTTGTCTCCACCTACCCCCTCCTCTAGCTCAGAGTCTAGCCCACTTGTTTTAAATCCTCCCCTTCCGGTACCTACCCCTATTAACCCCACCTATCCAGATTTGGCGTCATTTCTAGTTCATGGTCAGGCTCCTCCCAGCCCGGCCCGGAATATTCTACTTACTGATCTTCCCTTCAGTAAAGAAAAAGTGTCCCCTTCCCCTCGTCTTACTACCCCTCGACCGGAACCCATAACTGACATCCCTTAACGAAGCCCCATACTAACCCGACAACTGACCGGTACCCTCCAACCCCGACATTATCAAATGCCTCTCCGTCTGACACCGGGCCCGACACATATTAACGGTGAGGGCCAGTTACAACATGCTGATCCCGTCTTTGTTTACGTTCCCTTTACCACAACTGATTTATTCAACTGGAAGACCCATAACTCCTCCTACACCGATAAACCTCAAGCCATGACAGATTTGATTACCTCCATAATCCAGACACATAATCCCACTTGGGCTGATTGCCAGCAATTGCTTATGACATTGTTCAATAACGAGGAAAGAACACGGATAAATCAGGCGGCAATTAAAGCGCTTGAAGAAGTGGCCCGTACTCTAAATCAGGCCAACCCGGCAGCATGGGCCGCAGCCCATTATCCAAATGCAGATCCGAATTGGAATGTCAATGGCGCAGACATGGCCCATTTAAAAGCTTACAGGGACGCCATTATTGCTGGCATGAAAGCCGGAGGGAAAAAGGCGATTGTAACGGCTACCCAGGTATTGAGAGGGTATCTGCCGCTGGAGACGTCCTTTTCCCTGCAAGCTGCTGTGGAGAAGTAAAGCTGGTACAATCCCATCCACGATATCCAGAGAGAGTCAGGTTCAGCTGTAAACAGGAGCAAAGTAATCTTCCCAAATAATCCCCTTCCAAGAACGAGACGAGGCTACGTTTTGAAGGGTCAAGATGAACTGAGGACTGGAACACCCAGCCTGCTTTTTATTAGGAACCACATACAGGACACTCCCAGGGGGAGGATGAAAACAACCAATAATACGTATAAATCCGGTAGCGCACAGACCAACTAGCCGAAATTAGTTCCATGAGTTTTGGCCTTGCGGTCGGTCTCCGTTCGTACGGTAAAAAGATCCGAAAACCTGGTCATCCATACGAATCTCGGTGGTCGCTGAAATCCCCATAGATGGTTAAGCATAACTACCAAATGGTGGGACGTTCGGTAGTTTTAGTACGAATTTACGGAGGTCTGGAGGACTCAGCGGTATTCGCCTGTTTGGGTATCCGTTTTCAGTTCCATGCGTTTACAGGCAAATACCGCTGTTCGTGCACAAGATGGCCGCGAACACGTGTAAAAGTCCCGAAATGGCGGCCACCTATACTTTACACACGGAATTCGTACTGAATCATGCGAACGGTTTATTCTTTCGAATCCTCTTATATTTTACACTGTGGATTCACTTAAATCATGCGAACAGGAGACAATGAAATGAATAGAGGTTTAAACTGTAATTCCCTTGCTTGCTTCACAGTTACCAGGGACTTGTAAGGATCCGTTACACTGCTCCCCTTTTGTGGAACACTCCGGCAGACCCGGATTGATCCTTTTCGGGTCAACTTGGGGCTGTCCGGTCTGCTGCTACGGTAAAAGTTCCGTTTGCCTGGATAATCCATCAGCGTTTCCATTGAAGCGGCCCGGGCGATACTGAATGCAGAAATTATATGGCTGTAGTGCTAAGCTCCATCTTAGTAAGCGTCCATTGTCTCCAGCTACTCGGTTCAGCCATACCAGGGGGTTATGATCGGTGATCAGGGTAAACTCCTGTCCATATAAGTAGGGTGTAAGTTTCTTTAGGGCCCAAACTAGGGCTAAACATTCCTTTTCCACTGCCGCGTAACTCACTTCTCTGGGCAATAGTTTTCTGCTGAGATACGCGACAGGGTGTTCTCCCCCATCTTCTCCGATCTGGCTCAGAACTGCCCCCAGTCCATACATGGATGCATCTGTATGGACGACAAATCTTTTGTTAGGAACGGGGGCAGATAGAACAGGTGCATTGATCAGAGCATTTTTCAAGGCTTGAAAGGCTGTCTCACAGGCCGGAGACCACAGGACTACCCTAGGCAAGTTCTTTTTCGTTAAGTCGGTCAGGGGTTTAGCGATAGTACTATAGTCCGGGACAAATTTCCTATAGTATCCTGCTGTCCCTAAGAATGCCAATACCTGCGTCTTGGTGTGGGGTGTGGGCCAGTTAGCTACCGCCTCAATCTTAGCGGGTTCCGGGCGTTGTTTCCCACATCCTACCCTGTGTCCCAGGTATTGGACTTCGGCCATGCCGAAGTTAAATTTTTCTGGTTTCAGAGTCAGGCCTGCGGCCCGAATCTGATCCAGTACAGCCTCTACATGTCGCAAGTGTTCCCCCCATGTTTCACTATAGATCGCTATGTCATCCAGGTATGCGCAGGCAAAGTCCTGGAAGCCATCAAGAAGTCTATCCACCAAGCGCTGAAAGGTAGCTGGGGCGTTCTTCATCCCAAATGGCATGACCTTAAATTGGTACAGGCCAAATGGGGTGACGAACGCCGACTTGGGGATAGCCTCCTTGGCCAGGGGGATCTGCCAGTATCCCTTGCATAGATCAATGGTGGTCAGATATCTCCCCCTGGCAATGCGGTCTAATAGTTCGTCCACTCGGGGCATGGGGTACGCATCTGTCACGGTACGGTCATTGAGTCGCCTATAGTCTACACAAAATCTAGTAGCTCCGTCCTTTTTGGGTACTAGGACTACGGGTGAAGCCCAGGGGCTGTCAGATGGCTCTATGACTTCTAACCTTAGCATCTCTTGTACTTCCTTCTTCATTTCTCCCCTGACTGCCTCAGGGATTCGATATGGGGTCTGCCTAAGGGGTACTTGTCCTGGGGTCTCGACATAGTGGGTCGCTAGCGTGGTGTACCCTGGTTCCTGAGCGAACGTTAATTTCTTTTCCATTATCAACTGTCTAAGTTGGCCCTTTTCGGCTGCGGTTAGCCGCTCCCCTAGTTGGATGGTGTCCAGTAAGCTAGGGGATTTTCTGGGTGCTAACAGGTCTGGGATAGGTAGGCTGTCGGGGTCCTCGGTAGCAGAAATGCATATAGCGGCAATATCCTCTGGCCGCTCTTGGTATTCTTTTAGTAAATTTACATGAAAGGTTTTCTGGATTCTCTCATCTTTATTGCTGGCAATCACATAAGTAGTGTCGCAGATCTGCGCTACTACTTTGTAAGGGCCCTGCCAGGATGTCTGGAGTTTATTTCCCTTTACCGGTCTAAGTACCAGCACTTTCTGACCCACCTGGAAGGTTCTCTGTCGGGCGCCCCTATCATACCAACGCTTCTGTCGACCCTGGGCCGCATGGAGATGGTCCCGTGCCATCCGGGCCAACTGCTCCATGCGGTCCCGCATCTCCAGAACATACGGTACAATGGGGATCCCTTCAGATTCCATCTCCCCTTCCCAATGCTCCCGGATGAGGTCGAGGGGACCTCGTACCCTTCTTCCGTAGAGCAGTTCGAACGGGGAGAACCCAGTGGATTCCTGCGGCACCTCTCGATATGCAAACAAGAGGTGTGGCAAGAATCGCTCCCAGTCTCTGTATTCCGCGGTAAAGGTCCTCAGCAACTGTTTCAAGGTACCATTAAAGCGCTCGCAGAGACCGTTCGTCTGGGGGTGGTAGGGTGAGCTGAGGAGGTTTTGAATACCGCAGACCTTCCATAACTGTTGGGTCAGATCTGCGGTAAATTGAGTCCCCCTGTCAGATAGTATTTCTCGGGGAAAACCTACTCTAGTGAATATCCCCACTAAGGCACTGGCGACAGTGTCGGCCTGGATATTTGTCAGGGCGACGGCTTCCGGGTAGCGGGTAGCGTAGTCCACCACAGTGAGTATATATTTCTTACCGGATGGGCTAGGGTTAGGTAGGGGCCCCACCAGGTCGACTGCCACCCGGCTAAACGGTTCCTCGATTATGGGCATAGGTGACAGTCGAGCTTTAGGGTGATCCCCTCTCTTCCCTACCCTCTGGCATATGTCGCAGGTACTGCAGTAGCGCCGCACATCCTTGGAAATCCCCGGCCAGAAGAAGGTCTGGGCGATCCGATAGGTTGTGCGGTTACCCCCCAAATGTCCTGCTAGGGGAATAACATGGCCAATTAGGAGAAGCTCCAACCGGTACTTTCTGGGTACCACTAGTTGGCGTTTCTGTGAAGGGGCACAGCCCTTCTTCCTACTCACAGTCAGTCGGTATAACCTGTCATGTTCCCATACAAAACGTTCATGCTCATCCCCCCCACTAGCGGCTATCTCCCGGTACGTCTGCAGGGTGGGGTCCTCTCTAGTCTCCCTCCCAAACTCTTCTGGGGTGTCCCAAGTTAATGGCTTCTCCCTTATGTGTGACCTACGTGTCTGTGTGTTGCTTACCTGGGTCTCCTGGCCTGTGGTGGCGTCATCGGTAAGCCTGCTCTGAGCTCGGGTGGTTACGGGGCAGGCTGCATCTGTGGTGGGCAAGTAGGCTGAAGTCAGAGGGCCAATATCGTTGCCCAAGACGACCTCAGCAGGTAGATTATCCATGATGCCCACCGTGGTCTTTCCTGACCCAACCCCCCAGTCCAAGTGTACCCGGGCTGTGGGTAAACGAAATACAGCCCCCCCTGCAACACGGACAGCAACGGTGTGTTTGGCCAAATGCTCTGGCTTTACCAAGTGTCGCTGCACCAAAGTAATGGTAGCCCCCGTATCTCTCAATCCTTGGGCTATTTGTCCATTCACGCGTACCTCTTGCCTATGGTGCTGGCGATTATCTGGGGAGGCGGCTTGTATCGGATCTGCCTCATACAAAATGCCCAAGCATTCCTCGGGGCCCATTTCGGCCTCTACACAGTGGGCAGCAGAGGTACGTGTGGTGTTGTTCTCTGTGGAGTTGCGCCTCCAATTATTATTAGCGGCTGGTCCTAGCGGGCAATACCTTGCGATATGTCCAGGGTTGTTGCACCGGTGACAGGTGATCCTATGCGAGTCTCGGGGGTAGTTGTTGTGTCCTTGAGGCCGAGCTGGCCCTGGTGGTATGGGAGCCCGGAACTCTGGTCGAGACGAGGCCGCCGGGGGCCGTTGCTCCACTTTGATAACTGGCCTTGGGGTATTTTGGCTTACTCTCCTACTTTCGGCGTACTCGTCTGCCAGCTGAGCTGCCTCCTTTAAATTGCTAGGGCGTCTGTCCCTTACCCAATCCTGCAAGTCAGCAGATACACCTTGGAAGAAGTGTTCCAATAAAAACAGTTGTAATACTTCTTCTCCCGTGCTAGCGTTGCAGCCTTGCATCCAGTGTGATGCCACTCGCTGTAACCTATTAGCCCATTCCATGTGGGAGTCCACAGCTTTCTTTTTGGACTCCCGGAAGCGGCGACGGTATGTCTCTGGGGTTACCGCGTACCGGCGGAGTAGTGCCTCTTTTACTTTTTGGTACTGTGCAATCTCCTCTGTAGTCAGTGCTCTAAAAGCCTCATTTGCTTTTCCTGATAGCTTCCCAGCCAAAATAGTGACCCATTGCTCTGGTGGTACTTGGTGTAGGGAGCACTGCCTTTCAAAGTCTGACAAATAACCGTCAATTTCTTCTTCACTTTCCACAAAGGTTTTAAAAGCAGTAAATTGAATTTTCTTTACTGCAGCATTGTGTGTAGGAGTAGGAACTGTATGTGTAATAGGCTGGTTAGCCCTTACCAGTGCCGTGTCTTGCTCCTTCTTAGTTTGTATTTCTTCCCTTGTTTCTCGGATCAGTTGGTTTATTAGCTCCACGGACGTGGCTGGGTATAAAGATAATCTCCGCCGTACAATTGCAGTAATCTCATCGTCCTTGCTGACGGGTGCCATGGGCTCAGTGACTTCCATGGACCTATCCATCTCATCTAGCTCCAGTAGGTCTGCTATCAGCTCTCTCCGTGGTCTGTTACTGGCGCTCCTACCACGACTCTCCAATAGATCTTTCAATGTGGGCCTTTTTAGCTTGGCATACTGTGTCTCCATTCAGGGCTTGCTCCTTGGATGAAAGGACCATCCCACCGCTGCCAACCAATGTAACGGCTACCCAGGTATTGAGAGGGTATCTGCCGCTGGAGACGTCCTTTTCCCTGCAAGCTGCTGTGGAGAAGTAAAGCTGGTACAATCCCATCCACGATATCCAGAGAGAGTCAGGTTCAGCTGTAAACAGGAGCAAAGTAATCTTCCCAAATAATCCCCTTCCAAGAACGAGACGAGGCTACGTTTTGAAGGGTCAAGATGAACTGAGGACTGGAACACCCACCCTTTTTTTTTTATTAGGAACAGATACATACAGGACACTCCCAGGGGGAGGATGAAAACAACCAATAATACGTATGGTAACACCCCCACGTCTCCTCCCCTCAGATAACCACATAACATAATTAAAATGTCCGGTAGCGCTGGATAGCTCTCCTTCAGGGGAACAATATGTCCAAAAATCAGCCCATTCGGATGTATAGTTCGGGAGATACAGAGTTCCAAAGTTTTGACCGACCGCACAGACCAACTAGCCGAAATTAGTTCCATGAGTTTTGGCCTTGCGGTCGGTCTCCGTTCGTACGGTAAAAAGATCCGAAAACCTGGTCATCCATACGAATCTCGGTGGTCGCTGAAATCCCCATAGATGGTTAAGCATAACTACCGAATGGTGGGACGTTCGGTAGTTTTAGTACGAATTTACGGAGGTCTGGAGGACTCAGCGGTATTCGCCTGTTTGGGTATCCGTTTTCAGTTCCATGCGTTTACAGGCAAATACCGCTGTTCGTGCACAAGATGGCCGCGAACACGTGTAAAAGTCCCGAAATGGCGGCCACCTATACTTTACACACGGAATTCGTACTGAATCATGCGAACGGTTTATTCTTTCGAATCCTCTTATATTTTACACTGTGGATTCACTTAAATCATGCGAACAGGAGACAATGAAATGAATAGAGGTTTAAACTGTAATTCCCTTGCTTGCTTCACAGTTACCAGGGACTTGTAAGGATCCGTTACAGCGATCAATATGTCAAAGATGGCTGAGGTATTGCAGAAATGTGATGAGTCGCCCAGTGCCTTTTATGATCGATTATTGGAGGCATACCGGTTGTATACCCCCTTTAATCCAGAGGCTCCTGAGAATTCCCGGATGGTTAACTCTGCCTTTGTCAGCCAGGCCTACGGAGATATAAAGAGAAAGTTATAAAAGTTAGAAGGGTTTGTAGGGATGTCTATAACTCAATTAATGGAGATAGCGAATAAGGTTAGCTCTCCTTCAGGGGAACAATATGTCCAAAAATCAGCCCATTCGGATGTATAGTTCGGGAGATACAGAGTTCCAAAGTTTTGACCGACCGCACAGACCAACTAGCCGAAATTAGTTCCATGAGTTTTGGCCTTGCGGTCGGTCTCCGTTCGTACGGTAAAAAGATCCGAAAACCTGGTCATCCATACGAATCTCGGTGGTCGCTGAAATCCCCATAGATGGTTAAGCATAACTACCGAATGGTGGGACGTTCAGGAGTTTTAGTACGAATTTACGGAGGTCTGGAGGACTCAGCGGTATTCGCCTGTTTGGGTATCCGTTTTCAGTTCCATGCGTTTACAGGCAAATACCGCTGTTCGTGCACAAGATGGCCGCGAACACGTGTAAAAGTCCCGAAATGGCGGCCACCTATACTTTACACACGGAATTCGTACTGAATCATGCGAACGGTTTATTCTTTCGAATCCTCTTATATTTTACACTGTGGATTCACTTAAATCATGCGAACAGGAGACAATGAAATGAATAGAGGTTTAAACTGTAATTCCCTTGCTTGCTTCACAGTTACCAGGGACTTGTAAGGATCCGTTACAGCGATCAATATGTCAAAGATGGCTGAGGTATTGCAGAAATGTGATGAGTCGCCCAGTGCCTTTTATGATCGATTATTGGAGGCATACCGGTTGTATACCCCCTTTAATCCAGAGGCTCCTGAGAATTCCCGGATGGTTAACTCTGCCTTTGTCAGCCAGGCCTACGGAGATATAAAGAGAAAGTTATAAAAGTTAGAAGGGTTTGTAGGGATGTCTATAACTCAATTAATGGAGATAGCGAATAAGGTATATATGAATAGGGAGACAGAGACGAAAAAGGAAGAAGAGCGAAAAATGAGAAGGAAAGCAGATATGTTAGCAGTAGCTATCGCGGGTGTAGATAGAAGGGAAAAGGAAGTATATAGGGGAACTGAGAAAAGTGAGAATAAGTGGAATAGGGAGCCTTTAAGTAGGAACCAATACGCGTATTGTAGGGAAGAAGGGCATTGGAGAAGTGAGTGTCCACATAGGGAACAACATGAGAGAGAGATAGAACAAGGGCAGGATATAGCAATAATTATAGAGGCAGAGCGAGAGGAAGAGGAGGCCCTGGAGGAAATGGTGGGAATAATAGAGGAAGCATTAATGGGGATAGGTATTACCCAGCAGCGCAGAAACCCAGAGAGAGAGAAGATAGGGACTTTGTGGGTTTGGCTGACACTGTCATGGAGGACTATTGATACCGACCGGGCTCCATCCCCCTTGGCCGAGCGGATCCTATGGTCGATGTAGCAATAGGGGGAAAAAGGAGTTCTTTCATGATCGACACTGGTGCTGAACATTCTGTGGTGACTGACCTAGTCGCTCCTCCTTCAGGAAGAACTATCACCGTAATAGGAGCAACTGGAAAGAGTGCTGCTAAACCGGTTCTTAAAAGTCGACTCTGTACACTGGGAGGCCACGTAGTAAAACAGCAGTTCCTTTACATGCCTGAATGTCCAGTCCAACTGCTAGGGCGAGATTTGTTATCGGAATTACAAGCACAGATAACATTTCTGCCTAACGGAACGACATCCTTGAAGTTTAATGGACCCTCAGGTATAATGACAATATCAGTACCAAAGGAAGAAGAGTGGCGACTTTATACAGTGTTGACCAACCAAAACCCTAAGAGTGATGAATCTTTGTTTAATGTACCAGGAGTGTGGGCAGAGAGTAACCCACCAGGACTTGCTCGCAATATCCCACCTATACGGATTGAACTAAAGCTTGGGGTTTATCCAGTGAGCCTAAGACAATACCATATTCCACAAAAGGCAAAGAAGAACATACAGTCTTATTTGGATAAGTTCATAAGGTATGGTATCCTACAATTCTGTACTTCCTCCTGGAACACCTCATTGTTGCCTGTTCAAAAGCCCGAGACAGATGAGTATCGCCCTGTGCAGGACTTGAGAGCAGTCAATGATGCGGTAGTAAGTATACATCCAGTTGTGGCCAATCCCTATAACCTGCTTGCTTTAATTCCGGGCGGGGCTACTTACTTCACAGTTTTGGACCTCAAAGATGCCTTCTTTTGCCTACGAATTGCTACAGAAAGCCAGTGTATCTTTGCATTCCAATGGGAAAATGCTGTAACGGGCTTGAAACTCCAGATGACTTGGACAAGACTGCCCCAAGGGTTTAAGAATTCACCTACCCTATTTGGATCAGCATTAAGTCAGGACTTACTAGATTTCAAGTCCATCCCAGGAGAATGTGTACTACTACAATACGTAGATGATTTGTTGATAGCGGCAGTTACAAGAGAGATATGTCAGCAAGCAACATATGATTTACTGCACATTCTTTGGAAGGCAGGATACAAGGTGTCCAGGAAGAAAGCCCAGTTGTGTCAGCCAACTGTCAAGTATCTGGGATTCCATATCTCTGAAGGTCAAAGGATAATGGGGCCAGAGAGAAAAGAAGCTGTATGCCAAATACCAACACCTAAGAATAGAAGACAAGTGCGAGAATTCTTGGGGGCAGCAGGCTTCTGCAGGATATGGATTCCCAGTTATGCGATATTGGCGAAACCCCTTTATGCAGCTATAAAAGGCACAGAACACGATCCCTTCCTGTGGACTATCGAACAGCAGACGGCATTTGAGCATGTTAAGAAGGCATTGATGAGCGCCCCAGCATTAGGTCTACCTGATCATACACGTCCATTCTACTTATATGTACACGAGCAAAGAAGGATGGCTGTGGGAGTACTGACACAGTACTTGGGATCATGGCAACGACCTGTTGCATATATGTCCAAACAACTGGATGCAGTGGCCAGTGGCCTTCCACCTTGTCTAAGAGCCGTAGCTGCCGCCGCCCTGCTGGTAGCTGAAGCTGATAAGCTCACTCTGGGTCAGGAACTCTACGTGCGAGTCCCGCACGCAGTACAGACGTTGCTAGACTATAAAGGCAATCATTGGTTTAGTAATAGCCGTATGACTAAGTATCAAGCTATGTTATGTGAGAACCCGAGAGTGTATCTTGAGACTGTCAATACCTTGAATCCAGCTACCCTTTTGCCACAACCTACTGAGAGTCAACATGATTGCCTGGAGGTGATGGATGAAGTGTTCTCAAGCAGACCGGACCTTCGTGATTTTCCCATCCAGAACCCCGATGTCCAGTACTATACGGACGGCAGTAGTTACGTGAAAGAAGGGATTCGCTACGCAGGATATGCAGTGACAACCATAGACAAGGTGATAGAAGCTCGGCCATTGTCAAAAGGAACATCGGCACAGAAGGCAGAATTAATCGCACTCACACGAGCGTTACAATTGGCTGAATGATTTAGGGTGAACATCTATACGGACTCAAAGTATGCGTTTTTAACCACTCATGCCCATGGAGCTTTGTATAAAGAAAGAGGACTACTGAACTCAGAGGGTAAAGAAATCAAGTACGCAGCTGAGATATTACAACTCTTGGAAGCCGCGTGGGAACCGAAAGAAGTTGGTATCATACATTGTCGAGCACATTTGAAAGGTGATGGTGATGTAGAGTTATTAAAACCCTGTATTAAACCTGTGTTGAATTTTTGCACTAACTCCATTTTAATCTCATTACCTGACAGAATTTCCATTTTGACTACATTACATGACAGAATTTCCTAACAGCATTTAGTATAATGAATAGAGACTGTATTTTCTAGAAAGACATGACTAACACCGGAATTATCGAGCTCCTGTAACATGCAACAAAGTATAGCCAAGGCCATGAGAAAGCTGCCCTAATGAAATGTTCTATTCATAAAAAGGACCCTGAATCTGACCACGAGTCTGACATTACTAACTACCCAAAATGACGCCCAAGCCCCCCTTCCCACCGAGTAAGCCTCGTGCTGGGTAAGACGGCGCATGAGCCATCTGTCCACACCCGTGTCCAGAATAACGCCACCTCCCGGTGGGAGGACACCTAGCTAACCACTTAGTTCTTGAGCCAATTAATAATATTGATGGGTGGACATTGACATAACCACTTAACACTTAATCCAATTAATGATGTTTATTTACTGTAATCTTGATATTCAATGATGATGTAATTCTGCTCTTATAAGGGTCTGCGAGCCCGCTTTTAATCAGATGCCATTACATTTTCTCGAAGTGCTTTTAACCTGAACTCCGTGTGTCAGTGTGAACTTACTTCTGCGTATACGCTATTTAATCATCTCAGATTTGGACAGGAACAGATAGACATTTAAACATATTTGTTTATTTCTAAATTAATCTACATCAATGGTGATGTGGTGAAAGGAGATCGGATGGCAGATAATGCAGCCAAGCGTGCCGCTGAATCGGGACAACAGGAATATGTGGAGTGTATAGCTGCTCTCATACCGACCCCTCTGTCTCAATGGACTCCAATTTATACAGCTCAAGAAGAAGAGTGGTTAAAGACTGAAGCTGGAAAATACTTGGAGAATAAGTGGTATCAGTTAGAATATGGAAGGATATTCCAGCATCGCTAGCCGTAGAAATTGTCCAGAATTATCACAATGGGACACATTCCGGGAGAGATAGTATGGAAGAATCTCTTAGGAAGCATTTCTACATACCAAGATTGTCCAATTTGACTCAGGCCATTGTACGAAGATATGTGTTATGTGCCAAAAACAACGCAAGGCAAGGTCCAGTGAAACCACCGGGAGTCCAGTATATGGGAGGACTCCCTATGTCCGATCTCCAAATAGACTACACGGTAATGCCTAAATCCGGTGGACATCGTTACCTACTAGTAGGTAGAAGCATGTCCTACTCGTACAGAGAAAGCAGGAGAAGTTGTGCGATTTTTGTTGCGGGAAATAATACCCAGATATGGACTACCATGTTCTATAGGATCGGATAATGGTCCAGCCTTTGTTCACCAGTGCCTACAACAACTGACTCATATGCTCGGTATTAAGTGGAAACTTCATACGGCATATAGGCCTCAGAGTTCTGGGAAAGTGGAAAGGATGAACAGAACTATTAAGAACCAATTGGCAAAGATGTGTCAAGAAACCCAACTTAAATGGAATGTTCTTTTGCCAATAGCTCTGTTGCGCATTCGTTGTACACCTACCAGAAGGATGGGTCTCTCACCTTTTGAAATTATGTATGGGCGTCCACTTCCCGTACTTGGTAACTTAAGGGGGGATTTAACCCCTTAAGGACCAAACTTCTGGAATAAAAGGGAATCATGACGTGTCACACACGTCATGTGTCCTTAAGGGGTTAAGTCAGTTGGGAGAAGGAATTACCCGGCAGCAGGTTGTAGAGTTGAGTAAAACTATGGAGGAGGTACAGAAATTGGTACAAGATAGGTTACCTGTGAATATTTATCCACCTGTCCATTCTTATCATCCAGGAGATCAAGTTTGCAAGTTTGAGATCAAGTTTGCAAGGAGTGGAACAGTGTACCGTTGGGGCCAAAGTGGTGGGGTCCTTATGTTGTTCTTTTGTCTACCCCAACAGCTATAAAGGTGGCCGAAGTGACTCCGTGGATTCATCACTCCAGGGTTAAATCAGCAGCAGTAGATTCTTGGCAAGTTACACCAGATCCTGAGAATCCCTGCAAGATCCGGTTGAAGCGTGCAACTCAGACGGAGTGACGAGGAAATATTGGGACTTCTAGAGTAATCATAGAGATGAGCAAGTAGGTGTTTTGACGGCCATAATAAAGCCTGACCACCTGCCTACGTTACATAGTCAGAGTGTCTGTGAAGAAAAGTGAGGATCAGGAGGACTCCATTACCTGCAGCCCTCACACACTGGAAGCTGAAGTGCCATTGCACGGTCGAAGAGTCAGGACAAAGATGTCAGGAGTGATGTGTTTGATAATGTATATATGTGTGTTTTTAATTATTCAGGAAGGTAGAGGTACCGACACACCAGGCTGTGAGGTTTGCATTAAGACTACGAAAAAAGGCAATCACATTTCCCAGACCCTTATTTGGCATTCACAATATGAGTGTAAAGGACATGTATCTAAGTGTAGATACTTAGGTATAGATTATAGTGTATGCCATTTAGGAGCAGGGGAACCTAAGTGTTTTAGTCCAGAGTATCAACCCTGTACAATTTGGTTGACTATTCAGAATGGAGACTCACAGGGGACCCTGATAAATAAGACCATACTAGAAACCGTACATTCTTCAGGTGTTCTGCTATTTGATGCATGTAAGGTGATATCAGGTGGTAGAAAACCGTGGAATGTATGTGGTGATCTTAAATGGGAAAGAACGTAATAAAGATTATAATTATTGTCCGTATTGGTCCTGTGTAGGGTGGGCAACCTGGGGACAGACAGTAGATAAGGATATGATTGTCACTAAGTTGCCTACCAAACCATATTGTAAGTCTATGGAGCGTAACCCAGTCCATTTACTTATCAATGACCCAGAACTATTTATAGATAGGTGTAACGGACCGTTTCAGCATAAAAGGGGAAAAATCTGTTTAGGCGATAATCCCCTTTTCTAGAGACAGGCACAGCTACTGCAGCACACCAAACTCCCGATCTGGATACGAAATAACACTCCGAACTGGAACAGCTGAACAAGAAAAGCATACAATCCGCTTACACTCTTGGCAGTCAGCTTACAATCCAATCCCCCCCAATAACGAGACGACACTTCATTTTGAGGGTTAAGCAGGAACTCTGGACTGGGACACCCAGTCTGGCTTTTATTACAAACAAGTACATACAGGACACTCCCAGGGGGAGGATGAAATTAACCAATCACAGGGATGTACCTCCCACACATTTCCTCCCCTTAGATTAGCACTTAATATAATTATACCGTACACCCTTTTCCCCAATTCCTGGATGTACCCCAAATACATATGCTACACCTCCAAAACAGGTATCCCCTGATAGCCCTTATTCAGGGGGACAACATATTCAAGAATCAGGTCATTCGGATGAATGGTTCGGGAGATATGAGGTTCCAAAGATTTGACCGACCGCATGGGTAAAGTATCCGAAAACAGTTCCATGCATTTTGGCCCTGCGGTCGGTCACAAACAAGTGAATGAAACAGACGAATTACTTGGGTTATAGAGACTAAGTGGGATTCGCATGAATCCCCTAGTTCGTATGTTTCTTTCTACCGAACGGCGGGTCATTTGGTAGTTCCTATACGAATTTCTGGAAGTATGGAGGTCTCAGCGGTGTTTGCCTAGTCAAGTGTCCGATTTTAGTTCCAGACACTCGACGGTAAAACACCGCTGTTCGGTAGTTTAAGATGGCCGCCGCCACGTGTTTGTTTCCCGAATGGCGGCCACCCAGAGGACAAAGACCACACTACACTGATTGCCAATTACCCGTTTGCAACATTGTTGCAAACGGTAATTGGAGGCACACTTAGTCCTGGGTGGTCTGGTTGTTCGGTAGTTTCCTCAATACAATGAATGGAGTGATTCTACCGAACAATCAGATGAATGCTGCATATATATATAACCCAGGTTAACTGCATACAAAAATACATACATGACATTAAAGTATTCAAGGCAGGATTACTGTACTACGCTCCACAGTCTTAAAGGTACAGTATCCCAAAAGTCCCCATAGATCCACAGATGGCCCTTAAAGGCCCAGTAGCAGTAATATACATTATTACATGCCCAAATATAGTTTTTCCAGTACAATATGTCCAGGGGCCATAGTCGCAGGGCAGGAGGCTAGCAACCAGGCTTCTCCAGTTCACAGTGGCGAAGTTGGTTTCGCCACAATAGGTTTGGGAACTTATTTGGGTTCCAGATATATGGAACAGGTTTGGATCCTGGGACAATATTATTTATAGGGATAGAGACCGATACTGTGTGTAACGGATCGCCTGGCACCCCGACTTGGTACCTCCGTTAATGGATGCTCCTAGCGCTTCCTGAGGACTCCAAGCACTCTGGCAGACACCACAATCACCGAATCAGAGAAGCATATGAATCCTCTCAAGCCTCTGAATGCTGTAGACAGTTGAATAGGAACCATGCGAATAGGTTTGCACTCCTAGCAGTCAAACTGGAACAGCATGCAATAAATCCTCCCCCAATAATGAGACGACACTTCACTTTGAGGGTTAAACAGGAACTCTGGACTGGCACATCCAGCCTGGCTTTTATTACAAGTGTTGAGAATACAGGACCGCACATAGGGAGGGACAAAACAACCAATAGCATAATGGTTACAACCCCCAGGTCCCCTCCCCTCAGATAACCAGTTAACATAATTATTACAGCCAGGGAAAATACAGTTTTTATACATGTGCTATAACTTTAAAACCCTACATCCAATCGTCATAACAATTACATATTTGGAATCAGCACACTTTAAACATAAACCCTTCCAAAAATCAGCCAAATCCCTCAAATGGATCAAAAGTTAGCTGGAGGTCCCTTTATGACCGACCGTGTAACAGAACTTCACCATCACCAAAGCCCTGTGGAATAAAACAGTGAAATGCCGGATAAAGCATCTGTTCGGTAATTTAATTTGTTACTTTTCGGCAGATTTCTACCGAACACCGGACTGATTTGATATATTACAAAGCATGTTTTACCTTTCCAGCCTGTTTCCAGCCGTTCGCATCATTTCGCACGAACTCCGTGTATAACATATAGGTGGCCGCCATTTCGGGACTTTTGCACGTGTTCGCGGCCATCTTGCGTGTGAACAGCGGTGTTTGCCTGTGAACGCATGGAACTAAAAACGGATACACAAACAGGCGAACACCGCTGAGACCTCCATACGCCCAGAAATTCGTGCTGGAACTACCGAACGACGGGCCATTCGGTAGTTACACTTAATCAGCTATGGGGAATCCAGCGAACTCGGAGATAGTTGTGGATGATAAGAATTTCGTATAGTTTTAACAGGCGAACGGAGACCGACTGCAGGGCCAAAACTTGTGGAACTCTTTTCGGCTAGAAAATCCGTGCAGTCGGTCAAAACTTCAAACATCCATAACTCCCGAACCCCACAACCGAATGGGCTGAAATTTGGACAGATTGTTCCCCTAACCAAGACCTTTCAAGCGGTGCTGGACTTAAAGGTGTACCCCCTGCTTTGGGGGGGTACATCCAGAACTGGGGTAAAATATTGTACGTTATAATTGTGTTATGTGTTTATCTGAGGGGAGGAGACGTGGGGGTGTTACCCTGTGTATAATTGGTTGTTTTCATCCTCCCCCTGGGAGCAGGCTGGGTGTTCCAGTCCTCAGTTCATCTTGACCCTTCAAAACGTAGCCTTGTCTCGTTCTTGGAAGGGGATTATTTGGGGATGTTATTCTGCTCCTGTTACAGCTGAACCTGACTCTCGCTCTGGATATCGTGGATGGGATTACATCAGCTTACTTCTCCACAGCAGCTTGCAGGGAAAAAGGACGTCTTCAACGGCAGATACCCTCTCTCTACCTGGGTAGCCGTTACAGACCGCAAGCACAATTTCCTGCCCAAAACAGTTCCATAGATTTGGGCTGTGCGGTCAGTCAATTTCATGCCGAAAAACGACTAAGTCCCATTTCAAACGGGACTTAGTCTCTGGAGCTGCAAGTTCAGAATGGAAGAAGGTAAGGGTCAGCGGTGTTCGGTAAAATGTGTAGCCGATTTCAGTTCCACAGAATCTTTAGCATACACCGCTGACCGTGTCCGACTGAACAAAGATGGCCACCGCCACGTGCAATTAACCTGCAGTAACCTCACAGCCCGGGAGGTAAATTGCCTGCACACTTTAACTTCTGGGTGGTCTGCCTGTGTGGTACTTGGTTCAGTAAGCCCTATTTACTGAACCAAGAGGGGGAAGGCCAGGGGCAAGTTATTTTACAGGTCTGGGGACATAGTCTTAAAGGGACATTGTTCACCAAAGTTACAAGATGTCCCCAGACGGTTCTTAAAGGGCCATACACACCGAATAAAAGTCCATACGTTTTCAGGGGCCATAGTCTTAAAGGGTATTGTTACCCAAAGTCTCAATATGTCCCCAGACAGTTCTTAAAGGGCCAGCAGCAGTACAATAAAATACCATTCACTGTGCTTAAAGGGCCAGCAGTCGCACAATAAAATACAATATGCCCCAAATAACCCAGGGGCCATAGTCAGCAGGTAGGAGGCGGGCAAACAGGCTTCTCCAGGGCCCAGTGGCGAGGTTGGTTTTGCCACACTGTGGCAACCCAGACTCATCAGGTCTTCCATTCCTTCTATGAGGAGATGAGTGTGGAAAATAAGATCCCCCATAACGCGAAGAACTTATTTATTGATTTAGCCAAGTGTATTGTTGGTAGTCTTAATGTAACCAACTGCTATGTGTGTGGAGGTACTAATATGGGAGACCAATGGCCATGGGAAGCAAAGGAGGTAATGTATTCCGGTTCTGAGACAGTTGAACAGTTAATATCTTCTCAAACTGATTATCAAATGAGTGTTAGAGGTAAATCTGAGTGGCGATTAAAGACCTCCATTATAGGTTATGTTTGCATAGCAAGGAAAGGAATAATGTTTAATACATCTGTAGGAGAATTGACTTGTCTAGGGCAAAAAGCTTATAATGATGATACAAAAGATACAACTTGGTGGTCAGCTTCAAATGTCTCCGAACCACCTAATCCGTTTGCAATTTATACCAATTTAAAGGATGTGTGGTTTGACTTATCTGCTACATCTAGTTGGAAAGCTCCAGCAAATTTGTACTGGATCTGTGGTAAGAAAGCCTATTCAGAGTTACCACAGGACTGGGAAGGGGCATGTGTATTAGGTATGCTCAAACCATCCTTCTTCTTGTTGCCAATTGAAACAGGAGAGACTTTGGGAGTTAAAGTATATGATGTGAATCATAGAAAGAAAAGGGGACCCCTAGAGATAGGTACCTGGGAAGATAATGAGTGGCCTCCCCAGCGTATTATAGATTATTATGGGTCAGCTACGTGGGCAGAAGATGGTACTTTTGGATATAGAACCCCAATATACATGCTCAACCGTATCATAAGGTTACAGGCAGTGGTTGAGATAATTACCAATGAAACATCGCAAGCGCTTAATCTCCTAGCAAAGCATAACACTAGGATGAGGACAGCCGTCTACCAAAATAGATTACCTATTGGCAGTAGAGGGAGGTGTATGGGGGAAGTTTAATCTAAGCAATTGTTGTCTTCAAATAGATGATGAAGGGCAAGCAATAGCTGAGCTTACTAGCCATATGGTTAAACTAGCACATGTGCCTACTCAAGTATGGAAAGGGTATAATCCGAGTAGTTGGTTTGGTAATTGGTATGAGCAGCTTGGAGGACTCAAGGCATTGGTAGGTGGAGTCATGCTAATCTTGATGTTGTGCCTTCTCCTGCCATGTCTGATTCCTTTGGTAGTTAGGTCTGTGCAGAGCATTATAGAGAATATAGCAGAGAGAAAGGCCGCTGCACAGATAATGGCTGTTTATAGGTATGAGGCTCTAAATCAAGGAGAACATGTACAGGAAGAGGAATGCTGAGGGATTCGTATCTTTAGAGAGGCGCAAAGTCTAGTCTGGTTTATGGCAACTTGAGGTGTAAGCAAACTCTGATTAAGTGATGCATCTGGAATTATGAAATATCAGAAGCATCAAAGGGGGAATGTGGTGGAATCTCGGTAAAAATAAATTTAGTAGGCCGAGATTGCCACGTGGTATGTGCACGTGCATATACTGATGTATCGGTCGGTTGGTTGCACGTGGCAACGATACAATCAGTAGTGTACGGAGCATGTGCAGGAATACAGGATATAGAGAATTCCCCTCCTCCATTGTGTTGGGCAAGCCATGTGGTCAAACAGGACGTTAGACTTTGTTCTGTTGATTGGGTAAGAGTACGTGTGGGTGGAGCTGATTATGGGAGGAGCTATATACCTATATAAAGGACCTACACTGTATGATCAGGGCTCAGACTTTGCTGTTTTTGGTGACATTAGTCCCTCTGAGTCCCGGTCGGTGAATCGAATATAGATCTCTTCCTTCCTGAAGAAACCTGTGTCCATCTCTCTGTGCTCGGCTTCCGTCAGTTTCTCCGGTATCAATCCCTCTACACCACCTGCCACTGAACTCGATCCCCCCCCCGACGGAGAACATCCACCGCAAAGGACGTACCCGATCGCTCCCTGCGCGTCCACAGCCCAAGCGGAGGCCCTCACCCTCACCACGGGGTGTGGAGCAGCCAGACACCTGAAACGCCATGCCGGTGCCACCCCAGAGCTTATACGGGGCGCCAGCCTCCCACCCAAGGTTGCTGACAACGGACAATGATTACCTGGTAGTATAATCTACGTTACACCACAGTTGAAAATTGTTTAGTTACACCTGTTAAATTTGTTCACAAAATTATTTAATTGTACGGGCGGTAGAGCCCAGGGCACCGGTCGCCCCGGGCGCGCAGAGGGGGTCATACAGAGAGGACCTATAGATAGGGGCCGAAGACCCCTCTGTGCACGCCGGGGGATCAGAATGTAGCCTCACGAGGCCTCACTGCAGTTAGTTGAAAATTAGCATAAGCCACTGCCCTCCCGACAGGACCATTCGGCCCGGGGCCCCAGCCGCCCCAGCCGCCCCGAAAAGCAGGAAGTCCAATATTAATAGACCATGGCTGAATACCACAAAACAGAAATGTAGAGGACAGATCATAGCTCACAGTCCTCCCACGGCTCAGCCAAGCCCTGATCCGCCCATTATAACCGGTATACCTACCGACAGGGACCGTAACGTCCTGGTTTCTAGGCCCCTAGAGAGCAGAGTGCTTAAGACATAAGGACAGCAACCATAAGAGGCTAGGCAAGCACCGGAGGAAGTGACCCTATCCCCACACTACCACACAACCCCTCGTAATCAGAGACCAACCGCTAAAGCGCTTAGTACGGGTCAGCTGAAACCTGGCCCGCAAGCACAATAGGCACCCAGACCTAGCCACTAAGGGACCAAGACCAGAGGCCGCACCCCCAAATACAAGGAGGACAGGTGACATGGCAACACCATAACTCGTAGCACCCAAAGGCAGGCGGGCTACACCACCTGTCTACGCTGCAGAAGATATAAACATGACCCCAGGTCTGAACCACACAGCCCGACATAAAGCCCATCCCGAGCACAGGGAGAACAGATGGTATTGCAAGGTCCCACACTATGTACCCACAGGCCAACCACACCTGTTACCCCGGTCATCAAAGTTGCAAATGCAGGCCTAGAGGTCAGAACCACTTTCTCCGATTAAACACCTACCCTGCATATAGGGAGGACAGATAGCATAGCATGGCTATATGACAAATTTAGATGCGGCAGCTAAACTGGTTGTTTATGCTACCAATGTTATAACCGTATACTCCCAGGTCAGAACCGCATTCCAGCACTCAAAACCTACCCTAAACATAGGGAGAACTGGGAGCGTAACACAGGTTTCTAGCAGACCCAGGCACGCTGGCTAAATCTGAGATCCATGTACCAAATGTGACAAATGTGATAAATGTATGAAATAAATGTATGTCTCCAGGTTAACACCGCATATTCCAGGTCAATGCCTCCCCTACGCACAGAGAACATATATCATACTGACAGCGGCACAAATAGACAGGGGACTGACGGTAACACCTCACCATACGATACCTAACCACAGCCAAAGGGCACAGGTCACAAAAACAGGCCCTCCGGTTGGATATGCAAAGCCCTGACTCACAACCACCCCAAGTACAGGTACCCGAATCACCACAGCCGAATCTGGCCCAGATACACAGCCTGACCCCTAAACCACCCCTTAACCGGGGATACAACAAACCAAGGACAACGGCCACCAGCCGCGAGTCCCACAAACGAGGGACCAACAGCACCTCAACAACTAGCTACAGTCAAGCACAGTTAATTCACGAGGGCAGGGGAGGGCTGGCAGCCTTAGGCCTGGGGGGCAAAACCAGTCAAGTGGCCCATTGCGCCACCAAATCAGTTCACCATCCATGCCCACCTTTTTCTGGTTTTATAACGGATATTGATGTTATGCTAATCAGGAGCTCTTTGCCATACCCGCTCCTTCACGGCTCTGACTTTCAATGTTGTCAGAGCACAGGCTGAGAATCTCTGAGCCTGCTCTCTGACTCACTAACTGAGCGCCGGAACCACGAGGGAGAGGATATGATCTGACTGCACCTACTGCTGGTGCGCACCAGTGGACCACCAGCGAAACGTTTAAATTAAATATGCTGGTGTACCCAACTTGTGAGCTGTGTTGGCCGCCGGGCGCCTCTGTTGTCATGGCACCCTGCGTGACCGCACAGCTTGCCCACCCCAACGGCTGGCCCTGCTGACACACACTGATGTTACTACTTAGACATCCCTCAATATTAATACAGAGATGAGAGTAAACACCAATAAACTGTGGAAACAGAGCTGATCCCCCCAAATTTATAAAGGTTTGCTTAGAGGATTTATTCAAGATTAAATCATGCCTCCTCCTCTCTCCCCCATGCGCTGCTCTGTAGGCTGGGAGGAAGTGAAGAGTAATCACAGTCTCCCAGCACAACGCCACCTGTGGCTGCATGGGGAACAGCTGTTTAATGTAATGCTTGCAGGACGGCCAGCTGCCGCAGAACCTCTTTGTTTCCGTCTCTGCAAAGGGCTCCAGGCACTGCTTGTTGTGAGTGTGAGCCACTGTAAATTAGGGGCAGAGGGCACTTGCACTGCGGTCAAGACGGGTCTGGGCAGGAGGAGAGTGCAGTGCAATCAGTGCACTCCCCTCCTGTGGGTCACCAGTAGACTGGTGCACCTGCCCAGGATCAGAGCCGGTGCAAGGATTTTTGCCGCCCTAGACAAAATATAAATTTGCCGCCCCCCCCATTGTGACATCACAATGCCCCACCCATATGATCTGCCATATGAACTAATGCCAGTGCTGCACACAGTGTGTGTTTACATTAAAAAGCCTGCAGGGACCAGCTATAGACACCAGAACCACTTCATTAAGCTATAGTGTCCCTTTAATGCGAGGTAAATTATAGATTAGTGTCATTAATAATATACTAGATTGCCTACTTACAATTAGATGAGGATGATGATGGGCTGCAGTTTGGCTCCACTGGTCTGGTGTAGAACAGGACCTCTGGAGGCTGTTTGCAACTGTGGTCACAAAATTCAACGTTCTGGGAGAATTGGAAGCAGCTCCATTTTTTGGGGGCCTCTTACACAGCTCAAGGTCTGGGCCCCAGTGCCTGACGGTGAGTATGCCCATAAGGCCCACTCATAAGTCCACTTATATGTTCCACCCACCCATGAGCTCGCTCACAGGGAGTGGAGTGTGTAGGGGATGTGTTATGTGTTATCTAATATGTGTGCTTATGGTATGTAGTGTATAGGGATACCAGTTTGTGCAGGTGATGCAGTGGGTTTGTGTGTAGTGGAAGCAGTGTGTATTTGTGTATAAGGGATGTATTATGTGTTTCTGGTTGTGTGTGAGGGATGCATTGTGTGAATCTGTGTTTGTATGCATAAGGGATGCAAGGTATGTGTCTGTATGTGTGTGCATTGAGTGTAAGAGATGCATTGTGTTTCTGTGTGTATGTAAGAAAACAGTGTGTGTGTTTGCATGTGTGTGTAAGGGTTTGCATTGTATGTTTCTGTGTATGTGTGCAAATGATGCATTGTCTTTGTGTGTAAGGGTTGCATTGTGTGTGTGTGTGTAATGGATGCATTGTGTGTTTCTCTGTGTGTAAGGGAAGCATGTTCTATTTCTGTGTATGTATAGGGATGCATTGTGTGTTTCTGTGTATGTATAGGGATGCAGTGTGTTTCTGTGTATGTATAGGGATGCATTGTGTGTTTCTGTGTATGTATAGGGATGCATTGTGTGTTTCTGTGTATGTATAGGGATGCATTGTGTGTTTATGTGTATGTATAGGGATGCATTGTGTGTTTCTGTGTATGTATAGGGGTGCATTGTGTGTGTGTGTGTGCGCGTAGTGTTAAAGAGCTCCCTGTCTTGCCCCCTGTCCTATAGAGCTGTCCCTTCTGTCCCTTAGAGCTCTCCCCTGCCCCTTAGTGGTCTTTCCTCTCCCCCACCCTCTCCTAGCGGTCTCTTCACACACTCACCCACCCTCCCTGTGCTCTTCTCATCCCCCCTCCACCCTGCCTGTGTTCTTCTCACTCCTCCCTCTGTGTGTTCTCACCCCCCCTGTGTTCTTCTTACCCCCCCTCCTCCCTGTGTTCTTCTTACTCCCCCCTTTTTCTTCTTACCCCCTTCTTCTTATTACTCCCCCTTCTTCTTACCCCCTTCTTCTTCTTAACCCTCCTACTTCTTCTTACCCCCTCTTCTTCTTCTTACCCCCTCCTTCTTCTTCTTACCCCATTATTCTTCTTACTCCCCTTCTTCTTCTTAACCCTTCTACTTCTTCTTACCCCCTCTTCTTCTTCTTACCCCTCCTTCTTATTCTTACCCCATTCTTCTTCTTTTTACCCTATTCTTCTTCTTACCCCCTTCTTCTTCTTACTCCCCCCTCTTCTTCTTACTCCCCCCTCTTCTTCTTACTCCTTCTTCTTCTTACCCCCCTCTTCTTCTTACCCCCTTCTTCTAATTACTCCCCACTCTTGTTCTTACTCCCCCCTTCTTCTTCTTACCCCCCTCTTTTTCTTATCTCCCCTCCTTCTTACTTCCCCCTTCTTCTTACTCCCCCCTTCTTCTTACTCCCCCCTCTTATTATCCCCCTCCCCTCTTCTTACTCCCTCTGTTCCATCTTCTTACTCCCTCTATTCCCTCTTCTTACTCCCCCCTCCCCTCTTCTTACTCCCCCCTTCTTCTTACTCTCCCCCCTCCCCTCTTATTACTCTCCCCCCTTCCCTCTTCTTACTCTCCCCCCTCCCCTCTTCTTACTCTCCCCCCTAACCTCTTCTTACTCTCCCCCTCCCCTCTTCTTACTCTCCCCCCTCCCCTCTTCTTACTCTCCCCCCCTCCCCTCTTTTTACTCTCCCCCCTCCCCTCTTTTTACTCTCCCCCCTCCCCTCTTTTTACTCCCCCCCTCTTCTTACTCTCCCCCCCCTTCTTACTCTCCCCCCTCTTCTTACTCTCCCCCCTCTTCTTACTCTCCCCCCTCCCCTCTTCTTACTCTCCCCCCTCCCCTCTTCTTACTCTCCCCCCACTTTCCCCCCCTCCCCTCTTCTTACTCCCCCCCTCCCCTCTTTTTACTCCCCCCTCCCCTCTTTTTACTCCCCCCCTCTTTTTACTTCCCCCCTCCCCTCCCCTCCCCTCTTTTTACTCCCCCCCTCCCCTCTTTTAACTCCCCCTCCTCTTTTTACTCCCCCCCCTCTTTTTACTCCCCCCCCTCTTTTTACTCCCCCCTCTCTTTTTACTCCCCCCTCTCTTTTTACTCCCCCCTCCCTTTTTACTCCCCCCTCCCTATTCTTACCCCCTCCCCTGTAGGTGGCCGAGCTGCACTCCGGTCCGCGGTCCCGGCCGGAGTGATAGGAAGGTGCTCAGTGTGCACCTTCCTGTCAGTCCGGCCGGGTACAGGAAACAGAAACTCCTGTTCCGCGCGGAACAGGAGTTTCTGTTTCCTGTACCCGGCCGGACTGACAGGAAGTGCACACTCAGTGTGCACCTTCCCATCACTCCGGCCGGGACCGCGGACTGGAGTGCAGCTCGGCCACCTACAGGGGAGAGGAGGGAGGGAAAAGCTGCTGCAGCCGTCTGAGCGCTCTTTACAGAGCGCTCGGCGGCTGCAGCATTTAAAGGGCCGTCCCGCCGCGGCCGGTCCTAAAATAATTTCGGGCGGCCTGGGGGGCAATTGCCTCCCTGCCCCCCGGCCCAGCCCGCCCCTGCACGAGGGTGACATACACCCCCCTAAGAATCAGCAGGACCAGGCCCACCCACTCCCCCGGAACAGGGAGTAATTACACCACTCACAGCGGTCCAGAGCCGCGCAAAGAGGGGAAGAAAAACAAACCCCACCGCCCGCCACCAAGGCCACTATGGGAACAGGGCGACAGGGCAGGAGTAGAGGGGCAAGGACTCGAAACCCCATACACACATAGAGAAATACAGCCCCAGACCAAACCATATCAGGAAAACATCAGCCCAGCCCACCCACCAATACACCGCAGTAAGAGGGGACACGGTAACCCCTAGCACAGCACTCAACGAAGATGGGCACATCACACAAACACCCAAAAACAGAAAGGGGGATTCCACCCCGCAACAGGGACACGAGCTACGACCCCAAACAGCTCACACTCCCTAACACAACTCAATATCGACACAAAAAGGTCACAACATCAGGACCGCAGCAGCTTACACCCCAAACATCAGACTTGAGTCACATAACATTCTAAGACAACAACCCAAGCGAAGGCATAACCACAAGAACAAAAAGTGGACTCACCCACACCCATAGAACAACCAGATGGTTACACCCCCCCATCCATACAACAACCCAATCATCCACCCAGGTAACGGCGCTACCACGACGCCACACCCCGCAGAGTCGCACCCACACAAAAAACCCCGGGGTGGAGAGCGACTGGCATGTAGATAGTCCACTCTCCACCTCACACACGTACAAACAACCACAACCACCACATCTGACCCAACTTCAGAGAACGATCCAATCTAAAGCCTCAAACCGCCCAAACATCGCCTGGCAAGAGACAAATAAGACCAGGATTTCCCCCACCTACACCCCCCCATACCCACCTCGTCTCAATCCCCCCCTAAGGTACACTGCACATACCTTCTCCGCTCCACCAACGCCACGAAACGCACGTGACCACATAGACACCGCACTGACCGGCATGCCGGCCACTCTGACCTGCCTATCGATAAACTGCAAGGGCCTGAACAACCCAGCCAAAAGGCACCAGTTCATGCGATGGGCCAATAGATCGAAAGCGGACATCCTCCTCCTCCAGGAAACACACTATACCCAAGCCAAACAGTTCCCTCTCCTAAGCCGACATTACCGAGTCAACCACTTCGCCAGCTCCCCCCAGGACAAACAGAACGGAGTAGCCATCATCATTCGAAAATCGTGCCCCCTATCCATCCACCGAACGATAGCTGACCCACAAGGCCGATACCTCACGGTATCCGGCAAAATAGGCACGCACTCCTACGCAATCACATCAATCTACGTGCCGAACACCCCTTCTAGGGCATTCTGGCACACGATACAAGCACACCTAGCTCTCTTCCCCTCACACCACTCAATTCTAGGCGGGGACTTCAACGCGGCCCCATCACCAGCGGTGGATAGACACCGCACACAATCGCACCCACGAGCACGACGCCACCAACCAACGGCCAAAACGGACAAAAGTCTTGCAGCCTTCATTTCAAGAACCCACATGATCGACGCCTGGAGATCCCAACACCCCACCACCCTAGACTACACCTTCTTCTCACACCCACACCAGTCACACTCCTGCATAGATCTATTTCTGATATCCCTGACGCTGGTGCCCATGGTCAACAGCACCACTATAGGACCCATTACGTGGTCAGACCATGCGGATGTCACATTGACACTAAACCTACCAGGCACAACACGGCCCTGGACCTGGCGCTTAAACCCCAACCTATTTCACAACCCGCTAATTCGACAAAACGTGGCCCACGCTATCACCGAATATTTCACACTAAATAAGGATACGGTCACCTCCAAAGGTTTCCTATGGGCTGCCCAAAAGGCAGTATTACGGGGAGTCCTGATTAACCAAGCAACGATACACAAAAAAAAAACAGACGGCCCACCTAGAACAAAAACTAACGACTCTCAGGACTCTAGAGGCTAAGTGCAAACTCAATCCAACACCAGACATAAATGACCAAATTAAAAAATGCCAAACGGACATTAAAGACTACATGGCGAAGGACTCGACCAAAGCATTACTATGGACGAAACAACTCTTCTATGACAAGGCGAATAAAGCGGACACACTGCTCGTGCGCAAACTCAAACAAGGAACAGAACGCAAACAGATCAACAAAATATCCACACCAGAAGGAACCATCACAGAGAACCCACTTGAGATAGCCAGCGTCTTCCAAAACTATTTCAAAGCACTGTACGATCACTCACCCGCAACCCGACAACACCCCGCACACGCCAAACCGCTCATAGAACATTACCTACACCAGGTACACCTACCCTCTCTCCCCACAGAAGCAGCACAAACACTGTCCAGACCTATCACGCCGGAAGAACTGGCAGGGACAATAAAAACATTGAAACCCAACAAAAGCCCGGGCCCGGACGGGTTCACAGGCCTTTACTATAAAACATACGCAACAACCCTCATCCCACACCTCTGCAACCTCTACAACGCTATCATGGATGGTGAACCCCTGCCACCGGACATGCTACAGGCCAACAAATGCCTCCTCCCGAAACCTAATAAAACGCTCCTAGAACCGGCACATTACCGACCGATCTCTCTCCTCAATGTGGACATCAAACTGCTCACCAAACTACTAGCAGACCGTCTCAATCCCTTTCTACCCCAACTAATCCACCCAGACCAGGTAGGCTTCATATCAACAAGACAGGCAAGCGACAACACCAGACGCACATACAACCTCATATGGACAGCCCACACAAGACGGATCCCGACACTATTCTTATCACTGGACGCCGAAAAAGCTTTTGAAAGACTGCTCTGGCCCTTCCTGTTAGCAACCCTTGAAAAATTCGGATTCCCGCAAAGCTTCCAGAACGCCCTACAGGTACTGTATGCCACGCCACAAGCTCACCTCTTACTCCCGCTTACCCAACCCCCCTCCTTCACGATCTACAACGGTACGCGCCAGAGCTGCCCTTTATCCCCGGTCCTCTTCGCACTCTACCTGGAACCACTCTTACAGACCCTGAGAATCAACAAGGACATTGCTGGCCTCAAAATACGCGAAGCAGTATATAAAACAGCAGCATATGCAGACGACCTGCTCATCACAATCCTGCTCATCACAATCACTGAACCACCCCTCCTACAAGCCCTGGACACGTACGCAGCCGTGTCGGGATATAAACTAAATATAGATAAAACAGAAGCCTTGCCTATACACATAGACCCCCCCACGGCAACAACCATACAAGACAAGTACCCCCTCAAGCTAAACGCCACCCATATACACTACCTGGGAGTTACCCTACCGGCAGACCTCTCCAACAGCTACACCTTGAACTACACACCCACAATACAAAAAAATTACACACGACATATCCACCTGGCAAAACATGCCAATATCCTGGCTGGGTAGACTGGTGTCAGTTAAAATGAATGTACTCCCTAGGCTTCTATACTTGTTCCAAACCCTACCGATCCCCATCCGGAGAACCGACTTCAAACTGCTCCAAACCACAATCGATAAATTTATCTGGTTCAACCGACGCACCAGAATCAAACGGCAAACTCTATACGTCCCCAACAGAACCGGGGGACTAGGCCTACCTCACCTTACCCATTACTATGAGGCGGCCCAACTAGCACAAGGCCAAAACTGGCACGCC
Source organism: Pelobates fuscus (assembly GCF_036172605.1). Taxonomy (NCBI): domain Eukaryota; kingdom Metazoa; phylum Chordata; class Amphibia; order Anura; family Pelobatidae; genus Pelobates; species Pelobates fuscus. The sequence goes on along the minus strand of NC_086326.1, from coordinate 118,331,738 downwards.
CAGTACGGGGTCAAAAGATGGGTAGACCTAGAACACGACATCTTCGGTAGAGACTTCCCCTCCCTCTATATCTGGCTACCAAAATCCGTGAGGCCCCCCTACCCGGCACATCCCCAGCCATAATAAACACCATCAACATCTGGGACAAAATCACGCAAAAAAGGGGGCTCACAACACAACCCTCACCGCTAACTCCGATACTCCGCAACACACAATTCCCACCGGGCATGACGCCCAAAGACTTCGCCCGCTTCGAAGACAACGACCTCACCCACCTACATCACTTCTACAGAAACCAACTGTGGCGAAACCAACTTCGCCACTGTGAACTGGAGAAGCCTGGTTGCTAGCCTCCTGCCCAGCGATTATGGCCCTGAGAGATTGGGCCCTTTAAGAACAGTGTTCGCCCATGTAATGACTATGGGAGAAGGATTGGCACTTACTAGAGGGCACTTCGGATGCAGCCGAAGTTGCCGAAGTGTCGAAGTTACCGAAGGTGTCGAAGTCGTCGAAGTGACCGGCATCGGACAAAGGACCACGTGGCGGCGGCCATTTTAACTCGAACACCGCCGACCCGTACCATCGACTGCACTTCGACACTTCGACTAAAGTCGAAGTACCGAACACACTTCGAACGGGACTTAGTCGTTTTTATACCAGGAAGGGACCGACCGCACAGCCCAAATCCATGGAACTATTTTGGGCAAGAAAAGGTGCTTGCGGTCGGTCATAAAAGGACTTCCGTGTAACTTTTTATTTACTGAAGGGATTGGTATGATTTTTGAGAGTGTTTATGTTTAAAGTATGCTGAGTCTGAATATGTGGTTTTTATGTGGATGTGATGTATGGTTTCAAAGTTATGAAAGTTGTGTAAAAGTATATTTTAAACTGTATGCATAATGGGATTATGTGTCACACTAAGGGGAGGGGATGTGTGGGAGGTAACCTCTGTGTCATTGGTTCTTTTATGCCTCCCCCTGGGTGTGGCCTGTATGTGTGAGTTGGAAATAAAAGCCAGGCTGGATGAGCCAGTCTGTTGTTGCTGTTTAACCCTGAAGCTGGAGTGTGTCTCTTTCTTGGGGGGAAAGGGGACTGTATGCCGACTGCCAGGAGTGTAAGCTGTTCGTATTGCTTTTCCTGTTCGGCTGCTTCCAGGGTTCGTGTGTCTGCTGTTCGAGAGTTGGTGAATTCGTGCAGTTTGGGAGTTCGGGAAGTTGGTGCTTATAGTAGCTGCTGGTCTATGGAAAAGGGGATTATTGCCTAAACTGGGTTTTATCCTCTTGTAAGCAAAACGGTCCGTTACAATTGGTGGCAGCGGTGGGATCGTTCCTACAACCAGAGGGACAGCTACAGACAACACCATTCCTGGATTACAAATTGAGGGCAACGCTAGTACCCGTACAGCGACCCTATCTACAAGGAACCAACTGCAAAGAGCTGAGATCACGGCTGATTTTCCTCGGACCCAAACCCCCGGAGAAATACGTGCAGCTTGTGAGTAGACAAGTAGAAGAGTACCTGCAGGTCGGAGCAGGGCGGGCATGGAAGTTGGCAGGTTGGGAGAGACCCCAGTGGCCAAGCAAGTTGAAGGGAGAGGAGAGCAGCGTCCTCCCTCCCCAGCGGCAGTGTGTACCCCAGGGAGCTGATGGTGTCGTCCATCCTCCCCAGCGGCAGTGTGTAACCCAGGGAGCCGAAGGTGCCGTCCTTCCTCCCCAGCGGCAGGCTGAGTTACAGGGGGCAGAGGTAGTTGTTCCTGCCCCCCAGCAGCAAAGTGATATGCCAAGAAGGCAGTGTGAAGTGAAGGGAGAGGAGAGCAGCGTCCTCCCTCCCCAGCGGCAGTGTGTACCCCAGGGAGCTGATGGTGTCGTCCATCCTCCCCAGCGGCAGTGTGTGTCCCAGGGAGCCGAAGGTGCAGTCCTTCCTCCCCAGCGGCAGGCTGAGTTACAGGGGCCAGAGGTAGTTGTTCCTGCCCCCCAGCAGCAAAGTGATATGCCAAGAAGGCAGTGTGAAGTGAAGGGAGAGGAGAGCAGCGTCCTCCCTCCCCAGCGGCAGTGTGTACCCCAGGGAGCTGATGGTGTCGTCCATCCTCCCCAGCGGCAGTGTGTAACCCAGGGAGCCGAAGGTGCAGTCCTTCCTCCCCAGCGGCAGGCTGAGTTACAGGGGGCAGAGGTAGTTGTTCCTGCCCCCCAGCAGCAAAGTGATATGCCAAGAAGGCAGTGTGAAGTGAAGGGAGAGGAGAGCAGCGTCCTCCCTCCCCAGCGGCAGTGTGTACCCCAGGGAGCCGAAGGTGCAGTCCTTCCTCCCCAGCGGCAGTATATAGCCCAGGGAGCAGAAGGTGCCGTCCTTCCTCCCCAGCGGCAGTGTGTACCCCAGGGAACTGATGGTGTCGTCCATCCTCCCCAGCGGCAGTGTGTCCTGCAGGGAGCAGAGACAGTCAGTCTCGCACCCCAGCAGCCGGACAAGAGAATGAAAGGGGAGACAGCCGGTCCCCCTTTCCACCAGCAGAGAGAGTGGCAGGGAGAGGAGTCTGCTAACCCCTCTCCCCAGCAGCAGTTTACCGTCCAGAGAGAGGAGCTTGTGACACCCTCTCTCCAGCGGCAGCCTAACCCACCAAGGGGAGATGTTAAGCCCCACATCTGTGCAGATGGGACCGTAGTCCCATCAGCACAAGGGGTAGGGACGGTTGGTCCTGTCCCCCAACCACAGAGCGGTGTATCCAAAGGGGAGACAGTCAGTCTCCAGCAACCAGGCTCCAACCAGACTACTCCCGTGGTAGTGCTGGCACTGGGACAGAATACCGCTGGTCTCTGCCCACTCAGCAACCCACCAAGGCAGCCTACCAGTCCCCCACACAGCCGTGGTGAGGCACCTGAACCGGGACAAGATTCTCCCTCCCCCAGGTGTTGTAAACGTTTATTATGGGTGGGCTGCTCTGTTGTTTCTGTTTTGTGGGTGGGTTGCTGGACTAACCAGGGCACTCACCGGCAGGAGGTCAGGTACCCTGTTAGTCTAATTGGTAAAGGGGAGAATTGTGGCGAAACCAACTTCGCCACTGTGAACTGGAGAAGCCTGGTTGCTAGCCTCCTGCCCAGCGATTATGGCCCTGAGAGATTGGGCCCTTTAAGAACAGTGTTCGCCCATGTAATGACTATGGGAGAAGGATTGGCACTTACTAGAGGGCACTTCGGATGCAGCCGAAGTTGCCGAAGTGTCGAAGTTACCGAAGGTGTCGAAGTCGTCGAAGTGACCGGCATCGGACAAAGGACCACGTGGCGGCGGCCATTTTAACTCGAACACCGCCGACCCGTACCATCGACTGCACTTCGACACTTCGACTAAAGTCGAAGTACCGAACACACTTCGAACGGGACTTAGTCGTTTTTATACCAGGAAGGGACCGACCGCACAGCCCAAATCCATGGAACTATTTTGGGCAAGAAAAGGTGCTTGCGGTCGGTCATAAAAGGACTTCTGTGTAACTTTTTATTTACTGAAGGGATTGGTATGATTTTTGAGAGTGTTTATGTTTAAAGTATGCTGAGTCTGAATATGTGGTTTTTATGTGGATGTGATGTATGGTTTCAAAGTTATGAAAGTTGTGTAAAAGTATATTTTAAACTGTATGCATAATGGGATTATGTGTCACACTAAGGGGAGGGGATGTGTGGGAGGTAACCTCTGTGGAGTATGGATCATTATTTAATGTGCAGTTTGCAATATATATGTATATGTATATTTAATACTAATGTACATTTGGTTGTATGAAATACTATAGGCTTCTTAACTTAGCTTAGATTTGAAAAACGTTACACTTTCAATGACATTTCCACAAGGTTAAAGTTAAATTAGAACAAACACATGTGCTGTCAGTCAAATGTATACAAAACTCGTTGTAAGCTAATTACAGGCAAGAGCCTTCTAGAGAATATTCCAAAAACACATGTGCTGTCAGTTAAATGTATACAAAAACTCTTCGTAAGCTAATTACAAGCTCGAGCCATTTAGGGAATATCCCAAACTTAGATATGCAATACATTACATCAAAATTTAAGTATCACCGAAACCGACATTCTGGGGGCTCGTCCGGGAGGTTTAGTCGTGTCTTTTGCAGTGGAGAACACGGTGTACTCAGTTGTCGGGAGGATTCTCGTTTTGTAAGTATGTCTTTCTTTAAGTTTCCAGGATAGGTAATCTTGAAACTAGTTCAAGTGACCCTATTGATTTAAATACTGAACAGAGATCCGTTGATTCCCCTGTTTTGTTTTCTTTCCCTTCTGTGTTTCAAGAATTTATCAAATGTTGGATAAAAAAATATGGAGGTCCATTTAAGTTGGGCGAAAATATAAGTGATGCACTGTTCTAGAGGACATTTTTCAAGTATTACCCTCAATAATGCAGCTTAAAGATAGCAACGTAAAAAAGGGTAGGAGTTTGCAAGCTTTACTAGATATGCTATTAATGTCCCTTCAAATGATTGAACAGTTGCAAGTTAGTTTTAATCTGCAAGCTTCTCTTATTAATACGCTGCATGTACAAATAGAAGATTACCGCACCCAGGCACAAAATGCAGCTCACACTGCTGGATTCTTACAAGATAAAGTTCATAAGTTAGAATCCAAAAATATAATTCTTGATCAAGCTGTAGACACCTTACAATGCCTGCGTACAAAGCACTCTCCTTCTTTAAAACTAGGAGGTAAAGCACGGGGAAGTGCTATATTTAAAAAATCCCCTGTTGCTCATGAAAACAAATGGTATCAGATTGCCACCTTGTCAGTCGATCTTCCTTCTGCTTTAATTAATGAAGACGACAATGCAATATGGATGGAGCATAAAAATGAAAATATTGAGTTTCCTTCACAAGTAACCTCTGTCCCCACTGCTCCTCCCACGTATACACATTTGTATCCAGAATTGCCAATTGAACATTCTAAAACTGATCTTGTTCCTTGTAATCCTATAACACGTGGTCCTCAATTAGAGGCTAACGAAGTGTTATCAGATGACAAATTGAAGGAAATTTCTGCACATCATGCTAGAATAGAAAAAGAATATAATGATATGGAAATGACTTTACATAATGTAAAACAATCGTTTTCACAAGAACACCAGCAGAGACGAATCTTAGCCAGATGTCTCCTTATGAAGTTCTTTTTGGACGCAGTATGCCTTCCTGGGAACGCCTTTTGCTTCCTATGGATTTATCTACCTCGGTAGCATTATGCAATGAAGAATGGGCCAAAGAACATTCTCTATGGCTCACCACTGTACAAGGACAGGCGCTGCACACAGATGCGGTGTCCGCCTTAAAAAGTAAAAGTGATTTTGATAAAAAATCTGACCTCACTGAATACCAAGTGGGAGATTCTGTGTGCATGCTTAAACAAGGACAGAAAAACCCTAGGAAATTTCCTAAAGATTGCTGGGAAGGTCCATATCTTAATGTGGACAAAGTGGGACCCTCAGTTTATCTTATTCAAAAATCAGATGGTTTAAATGTCTACAAGCATGCAATGCAGCTTAAATTGTTTAAGGGCTCTTAAAGCCCTGTGTTTGTTATTCTATATTTACTTTGTTTTTCAGAAAGTGTACAAAGGGACTGAGACTCTAGAACGGCTGTTCCAGACTCTACTGTTCATTATGAATGATCGGCGCCTTTACATCTAATCTTCATATGGACAAAGAAAAATAAAAACAGTCCTACCGGATGTACAAAACTAGCTTTGGCTAGACTACTTTCTGCACGTGTTGCATGTTTGCATGTTAGCATAGTGCACGTGTTGCATGTTAGCATAGTGTGATACTTTTATGTATTTACTAATAATAAATAGTAACGTTGTGTAATAATCTCCTTATCCACATTTTTCATGTTATATTTGAAGTTTGGTGTCCGTAACTTACAGTTTGATCATAACTAATTATTTTATTGGTTTTCATAACCTACAAATTAGACTATGGCATCTTGGACATGTTGCTTGATGGGATGCGTTACAGTGATTTGTTTGCTCTATACCTTTACTAACATTTGGCATCCAGATAATCATAATCTGCAGAAGCGTCTTGTCACTTCTTCTGAAGTACTTGCTCCTTTTAAACCTATATATTTAGTCTCACACCCTACTACCAGCATTGACCTTATCTTTTCCTTATTGTCTAACTTTCAGCGTAATAGTGTTAAATCTAACCGTCCCATATATCATATTTCTCATAGTTCTGCATCCCCACAATTTGTTGCACTTTTTATTGCAAGTGTTCCAAAATTTGACTATGCTCAGCTATGGTTTATTAATAAAACCCATCTTCTGATTCCAGAATATGGTGCACTTCCGCATCTTGATAAAAATATTTGTTTGATATGCAGTATTGATTTGCAATCTACTACTTCTGGCATTTTTCATAATTCTAACCGCCGCCCTATGGCTAACATGGATAATCTTAATACCTGTGGAAGTCCAGAAGTCCAGGACTCTACTTCGGTTGCAATGCCTGCGACTATTTTGGTTGATACTTCCAACCCCTCTGATTCTGTAGGTGAATGGCAATGTACAGACAATGGTATTCCACAGTTTATAGTTAGAATTGATGAAATAGCTCAACCTTCTACTCCTATAGCTTCTGTATCTCCCTCTACTCCTATACCAGAATCTACCACACCTCCATTTATGGAAGGTGACCCTATTCAAGTTCGTTTAGACTCTGCTACACAAGTAGCATATGATGTTTCATATCGTTTGGTTACCTGGCACTTACAATTAAATAAATGGTTGGTTTCCACACAATATTCCAATTGTACGCCATTCGTATCAGTACAGGAAAGAGCTTTTCAGTGGTGGTTTCATGAAAGCATGTTATATAATGTATCACTTCGATCACACCATCGCCCTAGACGAGATATTTTAGCTACTGGGTTAGGTACATATGGTAGTGTCATGGGATCAGCTGCACAAATTAATTCAGAAATTCTAAGATATAAACTTGCTTCTTTAGCCTCTCATACTTCTACAGGTCTGGATACCCAATATGGTATTAATACTAATATTGTTAAGCTTCAACAGCATCAAACTCATGTTATGGTAGATACAACTGAGATTATTTCTGATAAGTTTCACACTCTGGTTGACTCAGTTTACAATGTTACTCATGATACTGCATGGGCAATGCTATGTTCACAGGTTCAGGCTGATCTGTCTGCCGATCTTAAACTTCAGTTGCAAAGTTTATGGTCTGGTAGATGGCCTGCTTCGTTGAGTCTTGCTGCTTCAAAATCTGTGACTGACTTTGCGATGACTCATCTTTTGTGGTGGGAAGTTCTTCTATCTGACTGCTCACTTGAAAGATGTGCCATTCAAACATTAATACCATGGGCAGGCAAAGATGCTATTATTTATCGTTTAGCTACAATTGGCCTACCGTCTAATGGTTCATTATTGTTGCCTGAACGTTCACATCAATGAGTAGCCCAGGGTACGGATAGTTCCAACTGGACCCTTGTAGACATTTCTTTGTGTCACTCTAATGCTAATTCTTATATATGTTCTCCATCCCAATATAAAACTACTATTGAAACATGTTGGGTTAATCAGGATGAATGTAGTTTTCATGGTCAATTTAATGTTACAAATCCTGTCTACTACTTGGGGTTAGATCGTGTTTGTTTTCACTTATTTCAGCCTGATCAAATTATTTTTAAAACAATGGACGAATCCCTTCTCAGCACTCACTTATTGCCTGGCACGTGGTGTAATTCCATTCCTGTGTCTTACATTGCTTCTTCAGTATGGAACTTCACTATGCCTCAACTTACTAACATAAGTTTGGATTTATCATGGGAACGTATTGTTGATTTTTCCATGTCAGATTTGCCCTTAGGTTTGGGTTCTGAGATGAAAAAATGGTTAACTGACTCAACATCAATTACGACATTGCTTAATTCATTAAAGAGTGTTTCGCACCAAGCTCAAATTACTGTCACACATAAACAAGGGATTCTTAAACAGGTCTCTGCTGCTGTTAAACAAGATGGTCAGACCTCATGGTGGGAATCTGTTTTGGGATACAGTAATACTGCTACACATTTTTTTAATATAATGTTGCATCCAGTTGTAGTTATTTCTCTCTTACAACTGATTTTATTTTTATTCATCTGTATCAGTGGTTGCTATTTCAAACGTTTACATCGTAATCTGTGTAAAAAGGTGGCTGTGTTGGAGGACTTAGAGTCTAAGCATAAACGTCTTCTCCCATTATATACACTAAATGGTTATTCTGTATCTTTGGATCCCTCTCAGCTTCCCACTCCTCGTTAATTTTGGATTGTATTCTGTGTCCATGTTCTTACATTATTTTTGTTTTCTTTTAGATCTCCATTTTGCTTTTCTTCTATGTCATGACTGGTTCCTTACTTTTATTTTTAAACAGCAGTTGGGCGTTTCTGTCTCTTTATTTTAAATACTAAGTGGTGCATTCTGATGACAGGTTTACCAGCTACACTCTATTATCAGTAACTTTCTCTGTCAACGTACATCCAGCTGCTTTTATTACACTTATTTGTGAAGAATTTATATTTCTAAGAAGAGTTCCTACTGACTGCTCTACTGTCTATGGGTACGATCAGTACTAGGATGAAGACTTTGCATACTACCTCTGACGAAGATTTCCTAAACTTTGCATACACCTAAGGAGTTGAGGAGCTATCATGGTTATCCTACTTCTCAAACTTCCTGTTTGGTTGCTGTGACCGTTCTATTGTTGCTATTTTATGGGTGAATCTCATGCTGCAAATTGCTATTTCATTCTGCGGCCTGATCTCTAATTCTGCACTCTCCATGAACTATATTTCTTGCTATGTCGCTGATATTCCTTCTATTGGACTTCCAAATTTGATACTGGTATTTGACTTCTTCAATCAAGATCTCTAAAGAACTTTAATGTAGCTTTAACACAGTTTACTACGTCACTCTGTGTTATATTTCTTATTCCTGTGTTTCTGCTGGTACCACTTGTATGTGACTTTTTGCTTTCATTATTGCTGTATTCAATTTTTTTTTTTCTTCTTTCCTCTCTTTTTTTTTTTCTTCTCTTTGGCACAAGTGTTGTTTTGTTTTAGATTTTTCACAGTTTTTCTCTTGTTTTTCTTTTTGGTTTTGTCATAGAAGAAAAACAAGTGGGGGAGTGTGGAGTATGGATCATTATTTAATGTGCAGTTTGCAATATATATGTATATGTATATTTAATACTAATGTACATTTGGTTGTATGAAATACTATAGGCTTCTTAACTTAGCTTAGATTTGAAAAACGTTACACTTTCAATGACATTTCCACAAGGTTAAAGTTAAATTAGAACAAACACATGTGCTGTCAGTCAAATGTATACAAAACTCGTTGTAAGCTAATTACAGGCAAGAGCCTTCTAGAGAATATTCCAAAAACACATGTGCTGTCAGTTAAATGTATACAAAAACACTTCGTAAGCTAATTACAAGCTCGAGCCATTTAGGGAATATCCCAAACTTAGATATTATTTATTTATTTATTATTATTTATTTATAAAATATTTTACCAGGAAAGATACATTGAGATTTCTCTCGTTTTCAAGTATGTCCTGGGTCCACAAATCATTGCATTGTTACAGTTAGTGTACAATAAAATACAAAATTAATATACAATATATACAACATTTAACATAGAACAGGTAGGAAAAATATAATCAACCATGACAGGTACATTCTGTTTTGAGGTATGTAGAGAAGGATCTCTTAAAGGACTTTAAACTTAGGGAAGATTTTAATTTGTGCGGGAGGTCGTTCCACAAATGCGGTGCTCTGTAGGAGAAGGAGGAGATATGCAATACATTACATCATGTAACAAGTTAGAAAACCTTTTTGGGAAAATCACACAGGTGGGGGCTGCTTTATGGAGGACAAAATGGCTATTTAACTGAAGGAGAAAGGATAGTACGTTGTCATTCTTTAACATTCATTCACTCAGGCATACATTCAACCATTATTCCATTCTCACTTGACACTATACATATGCTGTAAGCCACTAATACTTTGATAAGATTAATTATTTACTGACTATTTTTGCATTCTGTTACATTCATCCAATACACTTTTATCTTATATTTATTTGAGTCATTGTTTCATTTATTACAATATTTTTACAGTGCCTATTGGGTCTTCAGACACTGAATTATTTTAGTGATAAATCAAAATTATCATCTAGAATGGTTAAGGAAAACAGTATTTATAAGTAATTTGGGAACGGAAGGGTCTACTCCGTATACAGCTATAGATTGCATAAGACACGCTAAGCTTAGAATGACCCGGAGTGACCTTTTGTCGGTAAAGGTCCACATCATACCTGAAGCGAGCCATAACTATCAAAATTGAAGTATCACCGAAACCGACAACCTCTGTGTCATTGGTTCTTTTATGCCTCCCCCTGGGTGTGGCCTGTATGTGTGAGTTGGAAATAAAAGCCAGGCTGGATGAGCCAGTCTGTTGTTGCTGTTTAACCCTGAAGCTGGAGTGTGTCTCTTTCTTGGGGGGAAAGGGGACTGTATGCCGACTGCCAGGAGTGTAAGCTGTTCGTATTGCTTTTCCTGTTCGGCTGCTTCCAGGGTTCGTGTGTCTGCTGTTCGAGAGTTGGTGAATTCGTGCAGTTTGGGAGTTCGGGAAGTTGGTGCTTATAGTAGCTGCTGGTCTATGGAAAAGGGGATTATCGCCTAAACTGGGTTTTATCCTCTTGTAAGCAAAACGGTCCGTTACAATTGGTGGCAGCGGTGGGATCGTTCCTACAACCAGAGGGACAGCTACAGACAACACCATTCCTGGATTACAAATTGAGGGCAACGCTAGTACCCGTACAGCGACCCTATCTACAAGGAACCAACTGCAAAGAGCTGAGATCACGGCTGATTTTCCTCGGACCCAAACCCCCGGAGAAATACGTGCAGCTTGTGAGTAGACAAGTAGAAGAGTACATGCAGGTCGGAGCAGGGCGGGCACGGAAGTTGGCAGGTTGGGAGAGACCCCAGTGGCCAAGCAAGTTGAAGGGAGAGGAGAGCAGCGTCCTCCCTCCCCAGCGGCAGTGTGTACCCCAGGGAGCTGATGGTGTCGTCCATCCTCCCCAGCGGCAGTGTGTAACCCAGGGAGCCGAAGGTGCCGTCCTTCCTCCCCAGCGGCAGGCTGAGTTACAGGGGGCAGAGGTAGTTGTTCCTGCCCCCCAGCAGCAAAGTGATATGCCAAGAAGGCAGTGTGAAGTGAAGGGAGAGGAGAGCAGCGTCCTCCCTCCCCAGCGGCAGTGTGTACCCCAGGGAGCTGATGGTGTTGTCCATCCTCCCCAGCGGCAGTGTGTGTCCCAGGGAGCCGAAGGTGCAGTCCTTCCTCCCCAGCGGCAGGCTGAGTTACAGGGGCCAGAGGTAGTTGTTCCTGCCCCCCAGCAGCAAAGTGATATGCCAAGAAGGCAGTGTGAAGTGAAGGGAGAGGAGAGCAGCGTCCTCCCTCCCCAGCGGCAGTGTGTACCCCAGGGAGCTGATGGTGTCGTCCATCCTCCCCAGCGGCAGTGTGTAACCCAGGGAGCCGAAGGTGCAGTCCTTCCTCCCCAGCGGCAGGCTGAGTTACAGGGGGCAGAGGTAGTTGTTCCTGCCCCCCAGCAGCAAAGTGATATGCCAAGAAGGCAGTGTGAAGTGAAGGGAGAGGAGAGCAGCGTCCTCCCTCCCCAGCGGCAGTGTGTACCCCAGGGAGCTGATGGTGTCGTCCATCCTCCCCAGCGGCAGTGTGTAACCCAGGGAGCCGAAGGTGCAGTCCTTCCTCCCCAGCGGCAGGCTGAGTTACATGGGGCAGAGGTAGTTGTTCCTGCCCCCCAGCAGCAAAGTGATATGCCAAGAAGGCAGTGTGAAGTGAAGGGAGAGGAGAGCAGTGTCCTCCCTCCCCAGCGGCAGTGTGTACCCAAGGGAGCCGAAGGTGCAGTCCTTCCTCCCCAGCGGCAGTATATAGCCCAGGGAGCAGAAGGTGCCGTCCTTCCTCCCCAGCGGCAGTGTGTAACCCAGGGAGCCGAAGGTGCAGTCCTTCCTCCCCAGCGGCAGGCTGAGTTACATGGGGCAGAGGTAGTTGTTCCTGCCCCCCAGCAGCAAAGTGATATGCCAAGAAGGCAGTGTGAAGTGAAGGGAGAGGAGAGCAGCGTCCTCCCTCCCCAGCGGCAGTGTGTACCCAAGGGAGCCGAAGGTGCAGTCCTTCCTCCCCAGCGGCAGTATATAGCCCAGGGAGCAGAAGGTGCCGTCCTTCCTCCCCAGCGGCAGTGTGTACCCCAGGGAACTGATGGTGTCGTCCATCCTCCCCAGCAGCAGTGTGTCCTGCAGGGAGCAGAGACAGTCAGTCTCGCACCCCAGCAGCTGGACAAGAGAATGAAAGGGGAGACAGCCAGTCCCCCTTTCCACCAGCAGAGAGAGTGGCAGGGAGAGGAGCCTGCTAACCCCTCTCCCCAGCAGCAGTTTACCGTCCAGAGAGAGGAGCTTGTGACACCCTCTCTCCAGCGGCAGCCTAACCCACCAAGGGGAGATGTTAAGCCCCACATCTGTGCAGATGGGACCGTAGTCTCTGCACTTACAGCACAAGGGGTAGGGACGGTCGGTCCTGTCCCCCAACCACAGAGCGGTGTATCCAAAGGGGAGACAGTCAGTCTCCAGCAACCAGGCTCCAACCAGACTACTCCCGTGGTAGTGCTGGCACCGGGACAGAATACCGCTGGTCTCTGCCCACTCAGCAACCCACCAAGGCAGCCTACCAGTCCCCCACACAGCCGTGGTGAGGCACCTGAACCGGGACAAGATTCTCCCTCCCCCAGGTGTAGTAAACGTTTATTATGGGTGGGCTGCTCTGTTGTTTCTGTTTTGTGGGTGGGTTGCTGGACTAACCAGGGCACTGACCGGCAGGAGGTCAGGTACCCTGTTAGTCTAATTGGTAAAAGGGAGATTTGTGGCGAAACCAACTTCGCCACTGTGAACTGGAGAAGCCTGGTTGCTAGCCTCCTGCCCAGCAATTATGGCCCTGAGAGATTGGGCCCTTTAAGAACAGTGTTCGCCCATGTAATGACTATGGGAGAAGGATTGGCACTTACTAGAGGGCACTTCGGATGCAGCCGAAGTTGCCGAAGTGTCGAAGTTACCGAAGGTGTCGAAGTCGTCGAAGTGACCGGCATCGGACAAAGGACCACGTGGCGGCGGCCATTTTAACTCGAACACCGCCGACCCGTACCATCGACTGCACTTCGACACTTCGACTAAAGTCGAAGTACCGAACACACTTCGAACGGGACTTAGTCGTTTTTATACCAGGAAGGGACCGACCGCACAGCCCAAATCCATGGAACTATTTTGGGCAAGAAAAGGTGCTTGCGGTCGGTCATAAAAGGACTTCCGTGTAACTTTTTATTTACTGAAGGGATTGGTATGATTTTTGAGAGTGTTTATGTTTAAAGTATGCTGAGTCTGAATATGTGGTTTTTATGTGGATGTGATGTATGGTTTCAAAGTTATGAAAGTTGTGTAAAAGTATATTTTAAACTGTATGCATAATGGGATTATGTGTCACACTAAGGGGAGGGGATGTGTGGGAGGTAACCTCTGTGTCATTGGTTCTTTTATGCCTCCCCCTGGGTGTGGCCTGTATGTGTGAGTTGGAAATAAAAGCCAGGCTGGATGAGCCAGTCTGTTGTTGCTGTTTAACCCTGAAGCTGGAGTGTGTCTCTTTCTTGGGGGGAAAGGGGACTGTATGCCGACTGCCAGGAGTGTAAGCTGTTCGTATTGCTTTTCCTGTTCGGCTGCTTCCAGGGTTCGTGTGTCTGCTGTTCGAAAGTTGGTGAATTCGTGCAGTTTGGGAGTTCGGGAAGTTGGTGCTTATAGTAGCTGCTGGTCTATGGAAAAGGGGATTATCGCCTAAACTGGGTTTTATCCTCTTGTAAGCAAAACGGTCCGTTACACCAACAACCAATACCGTTCGCAGAACTCCCACAAATTACGCCATACCGTACCTTCGACATGTTCCGCCACATCCAGATCAAAAGCTTCCTCGAAACACCGGCAATTCAACAAGCAGGCACCAAAGCACTCACACCCTTTGAAAAACAATGCATACAATCCCCAACTCAAAAAGGCCAAATATCTGCGCTCCATGGCAACGAAGATCCTCCACACAAACATACCACTAGACCCGTGGACGTGGCTCCTATCCAAACCACTAACAAACACACCCAGGGGTCAAAACAAGTTAATAGTTAAAATCGCACTGGCCACAAGAAGAGCCATAGCTGAAAAATGGGGTAGCCCCGACACCCCATCACTCGACACGGTCCACCGCAAGATAAAAGAGACAATCAAAATAGATTAAATGTCCGCTCTGATCCATGACACGACCACACACTTCCATAGAATATGGGACCCATGGTTCTATGAATTCCCACTCCCCACCTAAAACATACACGGACACACCACACATAGAGAAGCTCTACGGGCACCCTACCATAGACCTCCAAAAGGCGCCACAAAAACACATAACCTAACCCAACTCCCCCGAACCACAACCACACAGGCACAACCCAAAGGACCCGAATGGACACAAGCCCGCCACAACACAGACAAACAACACGCTGTCACGTTCACAGTAAATGATGTGGAACACAACTGCAGATTTCTTTGGACTTTGATATTTTATTAAGACACTTAGATGGAACTGAGACTTCAGTTCCAGAATTACAGGTACTGTTTCTTTAAATAATAAACGGTTTGCTTCAGTTAGCAATGACAAGGTTCAGAATTAATTAGAGTCCGTGATTCTTGTTAACAGTTCAAATTATAAGAGATCGTATACATTGGAATTATCAGTAGCAAGACTGGTGCAGCAGAACTTAAATAGTACTTGTATTGAGGGATGCTGTAGCAGGCTTGCTGGACAACTTGATAGCAAACTTTAGTAAGTTGAAATAAAGACTTTCTGTAGCAAGACAGGTACAGCTGAACTTGAATAATACTTGATTTGAGGAAAGCTGTAGCAGCCTTGCTGGACAACTTGATAGCAGACTTTAGTAAGTTGAAATAAAGCTTTAGCATTGTTAGCTCTTATCTCAGAGACTGTAAGTTACTTAGCTTCTAGAAGTAGAGGGATTGTGTCCCCAGCTCTCCTCTGAGGCGGTTGCTTCAGTGAATGGTTGCAGAGAGTGCAGGCACTTGTCGGTGAAGAGGAGAGATGTTGGGGACTTGAATATTCCTCCAGTCCGGTCCAGTAGCATGTGGTCGTCTCAGCGAGGTATGTGAGCCGGTGAATTAGGTGCGGTACGCGTTTCAATAATCCAGCGTCTATCAGCTGGTGCGGTCGCATTAAATAGCAGACCGCGTCAATGGGGGTGTGGCTAAGCTCTGTCAAACCCGGAAGCATGAGGAGACATCGGGAGGCTTAAGGACTGACACACGCATTAAACCAACGGAGACTACTCAATCCCCCCAAACCGGGACACACTATAACAATCCCAAAACAAGGGAACCCAATCAAAGGTCCACGTAGCCTTAGGACAGGCAGACCCGCAAACACCACACAAGGGAACCGTGACACCACAGGACAAATGGAACCAACCCACAACCCAGGACAACACAGAACAGCCAGCACAAATATACGCACACATGGGAGACCCTAAAAGGACAGAGTCACACCGACCACGGTCCATGAACCCAGGGGCCCCACCTGACACCACGACACAAACAGACCGTGAACGACACAGCACAACAACAAAAGAAAATGTATGTGATAGTGTACCCTACCCCCCACCTTCTCTATTTTTGTACCCCACCCCCACCCCTAGATAATGACTACAACTGTATTAAAATGTAAAGCTTGGTAAACTGATTTGACAACACATGTCCAATACGCGACACATGCAATAACCAAGCTCCTCCCGAGCTCATCTTTATGTACCCCAATTCATACCACCTAATGTTATATTGAAACTTTAAAGCAACAATGTTGCCTTAGCATTCTGAAAGTACCCCCACTGCATAGTCTAACTCGAACACTTACTAACCTTACTTGGATACATTGGTACTACATGTTGAAATGACGGCAATGTAATGTATAATTCTGTCATGCATAATAATTTTCTGAAACGTGCAGTCTACTCGAAACCACATATGTAAGCATTTGAATAACTCACGCACTTATTGATACTGTTGTGGCATTGTTTGATGCTTTGTTATTTCTTGCACACACAAAATAAAGCATTTATAAAAAAAAAAAAGTGCAGATCATCTTGTACCTTCATGAAGTTTCAGCTCATGTTTGGGGGATTGGAGCACTACACTCTGGGGATTGCTATAATCACTATACTCCCCAGGGTATAATCACTAAGCTCTGCTAAGAGCTTGTTCGTGTTCCTGCTCTCTGGAGGTCCACCTACTGGAAGCTGGACCCTGGTCTTGGGTCCAGAGTGGGTGGAGACGGCGATACCCCAACCAAGCTGCGGCGGTTCGTGGGGTCTGCAGTGGTTATGGTGTCAGGCAGAGTGCTTGGAGTCCTCGAAAGCACTAGGAGCATCCGTCAGCGGAAGATACCCGGTTGGGGTGCCAGCGGTTCCGTTACACCATTGTTCATTTATTTCCTGTCATATAATCAATTAATGTAATTATAACTTTACAATAAGTATATATTGTTTGGCAGTACCACCATATGTGTAAAAAGGTGCCCTTATCAATAGATGTATTTGGATATATAAGTAAAAGTGTTTGGAGTAGAGAAATTGAGTAGAAATATAGAATAGTTCTGGTTAGCAAAGAAGTTTAACTAAGTCCCAGAAATTAGTTGAATAGACAGAGTGTTAGAGTGGTATTCCTTGGGCTGGTCTGATCTAATGATGCTTTGATGATCTCCTGAAACCCCAATTTCTTTAAAGAATTGCTTATCTTGAATTTCTTTACGTCACCAATTTAAAGTGACCAATGGGAATAGGTGGGTGTACCTTCTTCTAATGATAATCCTATAGACATTCATCAGTAGATTGTGTTGTTGCATCACAATACATTTTCATTACATATTCCAACTACCACTTTATCTAAAGGGTTAATTTAATTTCATGATGCAAATTATGTCAAAAATGTCTTATCTTTATGGGCAATCCATCATTAATGAATGTCATACTTCAAGGGAATAGTGGTCCTTTTTGGTAGACCACCAGTCTCCTTTTTGTGCCATAAAGTTTATTTTTAAAGCATCTTGACTTTGGTTCAACTCACTCTTGCAATGGGGTCTTATTGAAGTCCCATTGAATTTGAAATGTAAAATAAATTACTGGTAGGGAGTATCTCTTCTTGACTCTAATTGGTCTGGTTTTCTCACACTGTCTTATTGTATGAGCTAAGTATGTCTGTACTATTATATGTGACAACGCATAATATATACATGTCTTTTGCACACATTCAGCTAATATTAGTTTTAATAATAATGAAATGTATTCATTAGGTTCTCTCTACGAATGTATTAAAATTATTATTGCAGATACTATTTGTATATAATTAAACATAATTATATGGTTAGTATATATAGATATGTATCTCTTGGCTGGGCTCTCAACTCCCCTTGTTCCAAATACTTTGGTTTCCAAAACTTAGTTCTAAGTGTCATATGCCTTATCTATAATCACTGTTTGCATTAGCCACATTCCGATCAGTTTGGTCATGCAGTGAATGGAGTAAGAAAAAAAATAAATATGTCTGTGCATCTTTTACCTTCTGTTACAAGATGGAGTCACATACGTTACAGTATACATTTTTAATTTTAATCCACAATATCTCGGACAGTATGCATTCGTTTGTGCCCATTTGGCACTTTACATTACTTCACCGATTTCCACTTGCTGGCTAATTTGTTTACATTCATTCTTTTGTAATTTCTGCACATTGGCGGTACATTTGCTGTTTCTAATTCGGATTTGTGTGTTTCAATATTCGCCCCATGGTCTTCTGTATTGATGTTGCAAACACAACATTTTCGGTTCGCGAACGGCGAACGCGAACTTCCGCAAATGCGAACCGCCATAGACTTCAATGGGCAGGCGAATTTTAAAACACACAGGGACTCTTTCTGGCCACAATAGTGATGGAAAAGTTGTTTCAAGGGGACTAACACCTGGACTGTGGCATGCCGGAGGGTGATCCATGGCAAAACTCCCATGGAAAATTACACAGTTGATGCAGAGTCTGGTTTTAATCCATAAAGGGCATAAATCACCTAACATTCCTAAATCACAACGGATATTGATTGACACCTGACATATGACATATTGACACCTTGACATATGGATTGACACCTGTCCTCAGAGACCCTGATACACATTGACACAGAGCAGAGGGGGGGGGGGGGACCAACTGTATGATCAGGTAGTGTAAGACTATTATTTTCAGTTTAATCCCTGTTACGAGTAGAGGACTATTTCCTTGTTTTGCCAAACCCCTTCCAAGATGGGAAAAGTGGTATGAGTGGAAGAAACAAGGAAATGTGGTGAGGTGGTGGTGCCAGCCCTCAGTGCATATATAATAATATATATAAAAATAAATAAAATGATCAATATTAACTCCCCACCCCCCTTTTTCTAAAGGCAGTGAATCATGGGGCTTCTGGGGGCGTCCGTAGCATGCCGCATCATAAGGGGCAGGCTGGGGTCGTCCAATCACAGCTTTCCCCATTAGCAATTTTATCCCAAGCGTGTTCCCCATTTCTCTGATTAGTGTGGATCTGCCTCCCTCTCTTCACTTGTGTTTTAGTGAGAAAGGGAGAGAGATCTGTGGTTTAGCTAGAGAGATTTAGGTATTTATAGGTAGGGATTTGTAAAATCTTGAGACCCAAAGGCTCTTTTCAGAGCCATTAACCCCTGTCTTGCCAGTGATCACTATAATCACTGGCTCTTGCACAGCAGCACGTTTCTGCTGTTTGTGCCTTGTTTTTTTTTTGTTAGGGGTTAATTTTTTGTGATCTTTTTTTCTTTTTTGAGACCCAAAAGCTCTTTTCAGAACGATTAACCCCTGTCCTGCCAGTGATCACTATACAGATCACATGCTCTTGCACAGCAGCACTTATTTTGCTGTCTGTTAATTTTTTAAATTCTTTATTTTTATTGCTCATCGATGTAACTTACATGCGTGTGGTGCCATGACGGCAGCAACATACATTGTGTCATGACATATGGGTATTCTGCACTTTTTTTTTTAAAAAAAAAAAGTATATTAAAACAAGCTTAACTTTCGATCTAAACGTAAGATCTGAGTTATTACAGATGATAATTGTAAATGAGACAAACAAAATCGACCTATCCATTGCTTATGTCAGTAGATGTGTAGTAGTCGTCCGATGGATGAATGGACAGAGTAGGTGAGAAAATAGTTAACTGACTAGGCTTGTCATACAGTCATCTGAGTGGGCGGTACAAATAAACCTCCGCTTCCTATGTGGCTTGACAGGACTATAATTAGATAAGTATAAGGTGTAGTATACATGCTTACTGTGAGTAGTTAATGCCCCTAGATGCGGTGTGGTGGAAGATTGTGTAATCTTTAGTGAAACAGATGCTTCGAAAATAAACATGAACTCCCTAAGAGGAGTAGAGTGTAATTCAGGTCTAGGGTAAGACTCATATGTTACTAGTGAAGCCCCACGGGACCCCCTGCAGTATAAGTGGTTAACTGACAGGCTATGTGATGGCATGAATGGTGTGTGCGGTACAGCAATATACAGGTGTGTAAGGCATACTGTGAGATTGCTAGCTATGTAAGAGTGGTCAAACAGTGAACATTTCTGTACAATTCTGCGTTGGTAATGAGTCTCTGTTTAGAGGGCTGCAATCTGACAAATCTAGCGTCCATTGTAGCAGAGGCTTTGAGCGAGTACCTCCGTGGTTCTTGCCGTGTGGGTCCACTTTTAGCCTATACCCAGCGCAGGGAAAGATATTGGAGGTGCGTGAGGGTCTCGCTGGGGCACAGCAGAGTGGAGCGCCGCTGGTTCCTGTTGCTGGCTCGGTAGCCTGTCGTAGTAGATGCCTACTCTGGTGAGGTAGGTGAGTGGTGTTCCCATCTGGTATCCTGGTGTCCTCTTTGGTTTCGAACTGCTTCTGAACTGTTAGTCGCCGTGACTACCGATGCTGCAGGGGTTAACGGTCTCAGTTGCTCGTCCCGCCGGGTCTTTCCAGGAGTGTGTACATTTTCACCACTCCGGTCGGTCTCGCGTCCACGAGCGGGAGCTGGAAAGATGGTGTGCTCCGCCTTTGGAGGAGGTTTCTGCAGCTGTGTTCGTGGACCGTGTCTCAGGGTCTTTCCCCTCCGCCTTGGGTGCTTGGGGCGGGCTTTGGGCCATTTGGGGTGTGAGCTGGTGTCTGGTGAGTTGGTCGTCCGCCACCACTGTTGCACGTTGCCGGGGGCCCTGGACTTGCATCGCTGCTTGTTTGCTGGTGGGATATGAGGGTCAGGAGGTGTATTCTTTCTCCCCTGCTCCCTGTGAGACTGAGCCCCTCTGACCTGTAGCATCCGCCAGAAATTGTTGAACAGCTTATCTAGCCGTTCCTCTAGTGTGGCGTGCAGGCCTCGTGTCGCCTTCGTAGGTGCTTCCGCCGCCATCTTTAGTTCAGTGGCAGAGTTGGGCCTTGGAACGGCTGGGTTATGCGGTGTTTCAGCTTGCCAGGGGTTAGTTGCTGGTGCCGGGATATCCCTCACCGGCAGGGGGGGGGGAGAGTAAGGCTCGTGGGTGTTCCTCCGTAGCAATAGAGTCTGCTTCCTTGGTGCTCCAGGCTGGGTGATCGGCCGCCTCACCCGCGCCCTCGCTTCCACTTAGGTCGTAAAACAGGCTGGTTGGTGCTGCAGTAGGCCCCAGTGATGCAACCCGCGTTCCTGGTAACTCAGAATTTTGTGAGTAGGGTCGGTGCGATCTCCCTTGCATCCCCAACGTGGGTGGTGCAATTTTGGGGGATTTGGATGCTTAAGAGTCGGGTTAATTTCGATTGTATTAAGGAATTAGACGGGAGCTCATGCTGCACGCGTCTGAACAGTTCCACAGCCAGGCTCCGCCCCCCGTCTGTTAATTTTTTCAGAGGTTGATTTTTTTTTTTGTGACAGGTCACTAAGTAAAGTGATTGTGATCATGTACATGGATCACGGAAGTCAACCAGCGCTGAGCAGTCATATGCCACCCTTGCGCTAGAGTCTGACACGTCTATGTCAGACTTTGACCCTGATTTTGACCCTGCCAGGTGCTCAGATACATCATCACTAGATACAGTGTCTACTGCTAGTGATGTATCTGGTGATGTTGTATCTGTGCCTGCTCAGCCCTCCATCCGCTCCTACTGGAGCAGTAGCCCCATCTGCTCTACCCCCATTTACTCCCAACAGGGCTGCCACCATACATGGGCCCCTAATTCAGCTCAGGGTCTGGGGCCCCTGGGGCCCGCCTCCAAATACCACCCACTGGGTCCACACACAGACACAAACGCACACACTGATACAAAAGGACACACAAACAGACACACATACTGAAACAGACATACACGCATACAGGCATACATACTGACACACACATACTGAGACATACACACAGGCATACATAGTGACAGACAGGGGCAGACTGAGAACCCTCAGGGCCCCCGGGCAAAATAAATCTCAAGGGCCCCCTTACAGGCCCCACCCATACTCCGCAGCAAGCGCCACCCATGCCCCGCCTCCATGCACCGCCTCCAGCCACACCCTACACAATCTTTTGACACAAGGAACAAAAGTGCAATAATCCCTTCGAGGCCCCAGTAGAGACTACAATTGAGGGCTAATGGGCCATGGAGGGGGGTCTTTCTAGCAGAGGCTATCTCAGTGTCCTTTAGAGAGTGTGTTAGAAAGAATCCCCTCCAGGCCCTATTAGAGACTACAATGGAGTTTCATAGGCTTGGAAGTGGGTCTTTCTAACAGAGGCCAACTCAGTGTCCCTGCTGGAAACAGTCGCCTCCAGGCCCCAGTAGAGACTACAATTGAGGGCTAATGGGCCATGAAGGGGGGGAACATTCTAGCAGAGGCTATCTCAGTGTCCTTTAGAGAGTGTGTTAGAAAGAATTTCCTCCAGGTCCCATTAGAGACTACAATGGAGTCTAATGGGGCCTGGAGGGGGGTCTCTCCAACACTCTGGTTCCTATTCACAATATAGCAACACAACATAGCTCGCTGATACCTAGGCCAAGCTGATACCTAGGCCTCTTACCTTAATTACTGTTGCTGGGTGGCAGTCTGTGGGCTTGCTGGAAGGCTGTGGGCTTACTGGCTGCGGCTGGCAGGCTGTGGGCTTGCTGGCAGGCTGTGGGCTTGCTGGCTACTGCCGGCAGGCTGTGGGCTTGCTGGCTGCGGCTGACAGGCTGTGGGCTTGCTGGCTGCAGCTGGCAGGCTGTGGGCTTGCTGGCTGCGGCTGGCAGGCTGTTGGCTTGCTGGCTGCGGCTGGCAGGCTGTTGGCTTGCTGGCTGTGGCTTCCTGGCTGGCAGGCTATGGCTTTGAACTGGCAAAGATTGGCAGAGTACACACTGTAGGCCTGACACACAGACGCTTGCAGAAAACTAACTGCTATTCAATCTATTACAGTGAAAAAATATATATATATTTTAAATGCAAGCTATTGTGACACCAGATATGAGTGGCACTTTGAACTGGCAAAGATTGGCAGAGTACACACTGTAGGCCTGACACACAGACGCTTGCAGAAAACTAACTGCTATTCAATCTATTACAGTGAAAAAAAAAATATATTTTTTTAAATGCAAGCTATTGTGACACCAGATATGAGTGGCACTTTGAACTGGCAAAGATTGGCAGAGTACACGCTGTATGTCTGACACACAGACGCTTGTAGAAAACTAACTGCTATTCAATCTATTACAGTGATTTTTTTTTTTTAAATGCAAGCTATTGTGACACCAGATATGAGTGGCACTTAAAACTGGCAAAGGTTGGCAGAGTACACGCTATAGGCCTGACACACAGACTCTTGCAGAAAACTAACTGCTATTCAATCTATTACAGTGAAAAAAGTTTTTAGGTTTTAAATGCACGCTATTGTGACACCAGATATGAGTGGCAATGTGCACTGGCAAAGGTTGGCAGAGTACACGCTGTAGACCTGACACACCCGCTTGGAGACAACTAACTGCTATTCAATCTATAACAGTGAAAAAAGTTTTTGGGTTTTTAAATGCACGCTATTTTGACACCAGATAAGAGTGGCACTTTGAACTGGCAAAGGTTGGCAGAGTACACGCTGTAGGCCTGACACACAGACGCTTGCAGAAAACTAACTGCTATTCAATCTATTACAGTGAAAAAAAATATATATTGTTTAAATGCAAGCTATTGTGACACCAGATATGAGTGGCACTTTGAACTGGCAAAGGTTGGCAGAGTACACGCTGTAGGCCTGACACACAGACGCTTGCAGAAAACTAACTGCTATTCAATCTATTACGGGCAAAAAAGTTTTGGGGTTTTAAATGCACGCTATTGTGACACCAGATATGAGTGGCAATGTGCACTGGCAAAGGTTGGCAGAGTACACGCTGTATGCCTGACACACCCGCTTGGAGACAACTAACTGCTATTCAATCTATAACAGTGAAAACTGTTTTTTTGGTTTTAAATGCACGCTATTGTGACACCAGATATGAGTTGCAATGTGCACTGGCAAAGGTTGGCAGAGTACAAGTTGTAGGCCTGACACACAGACGGTTGCAGACAACTAACTGCTATTCAATCTATAACAGTGAAAAAAGTTTTTGGGTTTTTAAATGCACGCTATTGTGACACCAGATAAGAGTGTCACTTTGATCTGGCAAAGGTTGGCAGAGTACACGTTGTAGGGTCTCACATGCCACTGCCACATGTTTTTATGGTACTTTAATTGTCACAGAGAGGCCATCACCCTGCCATTTTGCAAAGTGGCCACAAACCCCCTCGAGCCAAATCATAGATAGAGCCTCTCAATGCTACTTGGCAACTAGCAGGGCCTCACTTGTCATGGGGTGCCGGCACTAGCTAGCAAGCTAGTTCTGTGCATTGTTAATAGGAGTAGTCCCAGAAGATTAGAAGTTTGCGAATGTTGTGCCCATTCACAATAAAGGTAGTAGCAGGATTTAGGCAACTTTAGGCCAGTAAGCCATACTTCAGTTGCAGGGAAAGTAATAGAAACCATGTTAAAGGATAGGATTGTTGAACATCTAAAATCCCATAGATTCAGAGATCAGAGACAACATGGGTTTACTTCAGGGAGATAATGCCAAACTAATCTTATTGATTTTTTTGATTGGGTAGCTACAATAATAAATCAGGGTGGTGCAGTAGACATTACTTACCAAGTAAGGCTTTTGACACTGTTGCACATAGAAGTCTTAGCAATAAACTGCAATCTTTAAGTTTGGATTCCAATATTAAGAAAACTATACAAAATACCCCCACTATATGCTAAAACAAACCAGAAAACCTACTGAATGGTGCCAGTGGCGTCGCTAGGGGGGGCCAGAGGGGGCCATGGCCCCCCCTACATCATGCTGTGCCCCCCCTTGGGCCCCCCCAAATGCCAGCAACGTGCCCCTCCCCCCCGAAAATAGTGCAGCTGCCATCTGTGGACCTACCTCATTAGGGGCTCGGTTGGGTGCTGCAGCCCTTTGGCAGACCGGGCCCCTTTAAAGTTGCAGGGAGTGCTGGGAGGAAGTGACTGTTACTTCCTCCCAGCTTACAGACCGCGCGGGCTGAGAACACCCAGGATGCAGGCAGCTGAGAGAGAAGGAGGAAGGAGGAGAGCCAGCCCCAAAAAGTCACCTCCCTGCAACCAAAAGGTATGGAAGGGGCAGGGTGGGTGGTTAACATTATGGAAGCTGCAAATTGTGTGTGTGCCAGTGTGTATGTTTAGGTATGTGTACATCTGTGTGTATCTGTGAATGTCTGTGTGGATGTGTGTGTGTGTCTGTGTGTATCTGTATCTGTGAGTGTCAGTGTGTATGTGTGTGTGTCTGTGTATATCTGTATCTGTGAGTGTATCTGTGAGTGTCAGTGTGTCAGTGTGTGTATCTGTGAGTGTCAGTGTGTATCTGTGAGTGTCTGTGTGTATCTGTATCTTTTTACCCCGCTCTAGCCCACCACCAGTGCCACTCCCGAGAATTGGTTCTGGATCCGCCACTGCTCGGCTGTCTGTGTGTGTGTGTGTGAGTGTGTGTGTGTGTATGGACTCAGCAGTCTGTGTGTGTGTGGGCTCAGCAGTCTGTGTGTGTGTGTATGGACTCAGCAGTCTGTGTGTGTATGGACTTAGCAGTCTGTGTGTGTGTGTGTGTATGGACTCAGCAGTCTGTGTGTGTGTGTATGGACTCAGCAGTCTGTGTGTGTGTGTATGGACTCAGCAGTCTGTGTGTGTGTGTATGGACTCAGCAGTGTGCTTGTATGTATGGACTCAGCAGTCTGTGTGTCTGTGTGTGTGTGTGTGTGTATGGTCAGCAGTCTGTCTCTCTGTGTGTGTAAGGACTCAGCAGTCTGTGTGTGTGTGTATGGACTGTATCAAGGGAAATGTGTTTGTTTTTTAATAATCCTTGGTGGAAAATAATGAATTATCCACCAGGGATTATAAAAAAAAATTGTGTCGGGGGCAGGGCTTAACATGCAGCAGGGGCGGGGTCAAACTGTGGTGAGGGTGGGGTTAAATGTGCCCCCCTATATGGAGGTACTGGTGCTTCAGTCTTGAATATGGATCTTCATAGACATGGAATAAACATAAAAGAAATATAGTGCAGATGGAATGTACAAACACATTTATTATTAAAAGTGCACTTGCAGGGTAGATTCTTCATCTCCAGGCTTCTCTGCCTGCTGCCTGATGACAGCACCTCTAATCCTCGATCCCCCTGGCCAGATCCGACCTATACATATGGAATAGTTTCCTCCTCAATGCATCTCCATTTTCATTCCCTCATTGTAACAAATCACTGGTGTCATGTTCAGTGCTGGAACTCAGGTGCAGTAACAGCTCTCCTTTACAAGAACGATCTACAGAGATCCTCAGGTTGAGAACAGGATTCTGTTAATTCAGTGATGGCATGGGGGCTTTAATAAAAATAACAAAAAAAATCCAACGCAAAGGTATCCGAAGAAGGGTCAGACAGAAATCAGAGTCAGACGGTCCAGAGGTCAGGGCAGGTGGTAATCAGCTAAATTCAGAGAGCAGGCAAAGTCAGGAAACCAGTAAGGGTAGGAAACACAAGGAAACAAACGCTAGGATTCTTGAGGCAGGCAACAAAACAACGAAGCACAAACTGAAGGGTGTGCTCTGCTTCTAAAGGAGTGTCTCAATCACATAACCTGGTCTCATCTGTAGGAGGGGTTACCTGAGATCAATGTGGCTGACTGTGGGACTCAGCACCACCTTGGATGCATCATTGTCCTGGCTCAGCCCCTCAGCCACACCTCCTCCAGCCTCTAACCTGCAGACCAGTTTCCTCATGCAGTGGCTGGCATCTTGGAATGCTGGAGCAATCACTCTGTGTTTCCTTGCTTTGAAACGAGGTACACAAGATGCAGACTGGAGTGCAGAAGCCACAGGCGCTATAACCATAGCAAGCTCCTGAGGAAGTCTCCTGAAACGAAATGCGCCGAGCAGCAGTAAGGCGAGGTGAAAGAATGAGTCCAGAAGTCAAGCAGCAACAGTGGAGTTCTGACCTTTGGGCCTATAGAACAATTTCCATCGTGGACTGAACTGCACCTATAGGACACGGTGGGACTTTTGCCTTAATTTAATATTATGTGCCACTTCTCTATGTGAGTGTGTTTGATACTCTATATACATTTTATGTTTATTACGGTGTCATTTTTATGTTTTTTCTCTTTTTATGAGATTTCCACATTCCAGCTGGTAATTATAAATATACTGTAGTGATTGTGGCATCCTGGTTCCTTTTATTTTTCTCTTTTCTGTGATTTAGAGGGTTGGGAGTGACCCTATATTCAGAGGCTGCCTGCACATATCCGCACTTGAACCCCCACTCACCAGTTGTTTGTATATACTATAACCGCTGCAGACTGACCTCCAGTGCATTGCGGATGCCCTGGGAAAGGTGAGTACCGTCAGCGAATGTGAAACTCTATGACTGACATCTCACCTGTAACCTAACACGATAGGGGTCATCTTTGGTCCGGCAAGGCAGTCAAATGTTTCTCCAACAACTTGATGGCAACTTGGTGGCATGCAAGATAATCAATGAAGGGCGCTCTTCTTCTTTGACCACCATCCGGTTGCTCTGAAAATTGACTTGGCTTACCGAAAGTTGCAGTTTTACCTTATATGTGAATACACCCCAGGAGTGGCTAAAACTGAAGCTGATGTCTTGTCCCGATCTTATTTTCAAGAGTTTTTAGAGATCCATTCCACTGCCAACAAGCACTTGTCCAGAACTCCTGTATTTCAAGAGCTGGTTATGGATTAACCAATTTGATGACCAATGCTCGGTCACTTTCCGGTACCGCTCTATCGGACAATACCAAAACAGAAGGAGATAGTTCTGGTGTACCTAATGTACCACACAGGAGAGAGGGAGATAGACTAGCACTAGGCTGCTCAGTTAATGGAACACATAGGGATCACTAAAAACCTATGAAAAAGAATGACTAAATAAAAAACACTCTGAACAAGTGTAGACTCCAGGAGCTAGCTAAGTGACTGATGGCTAGAGCAAAACAAACCAGGAGATGCTGTACCTTTAAATGGCTAATAGGTGCGATATCTCTTTAAATCATGAGAACATAGTATAGAAATACAGAGTAGACTCAACTGCAAATAGATATAGAAAAGAGAATCTATACCAAAAAATATTAATAATAATAAAATAAAAACAATAAAGAAGAGACTCAAATAGGATGAGAGTAATTTGAGTCTCTAATTCTTAACTGGATATGTGGCAAAAAATGCGAGGAATAAGTGACTGAGTCCTCAATCAATGAGGGTGGATGATACTTTCTTAAATCATATACTTTGTATCAGTAAAGCTGGAAAGTAACTCTACAGTAAGTGCTGCAGTACAAGAAACTGCAGACTAGGCAATAATATTATTGTATATCGCTAATGGACTGAAGCAGAAAACTGGATGTGATTGTAAAAAAAAGTACCAGTTTATTCCATATGTTAAAAATATTAAAAATATTAAAAATACAGGTAGAGAATAAATCAGAGATGCATTCCCAGACTATAGTGCCACAAATTGATTGCAAGGACCTTCGGATAAGTTCGGATGGATATAGATTGAAATAATCCGTATTCTGGCTGCCGGTGAGGACAGCGTTCATCTGCAAGCACGTACCGAACTGGAGCCTCACTTCAGAGGACGTGCAGAGCAGACCGCTCCGGTTGTGGTAGTTTCCAAACGGGTCCTGCGTTCAAAGATAGGCTGCTGTTGTGACTGCTGGTAGCTGTGTCTGATCCTGTATGCGTCTATGGACGTCTGTCTAACGTGTTTCGTAGGGGATAAGCCCTACTTCATCAGAGACATAATGCTGTCCATTGCTTCAGTGTTCATTTATATACATATTGCCTTAATTACCAATAATACAATTATACTTTTGATACATAAATGACATGTATAAGAATGCATTACAAACGGAATTAAATAAACAAGATGAAATAAAAACGATGTTGAAAACAGTAATATAAAACAATCTCCACATGATTATAGGGGGTAGATAAAACAATGATAGGGAATACATAAACACATTCCATGAGATACTTCATAGAGGAATGGCTTGTCTAATGCTGGATATCAATTAAAAAATATATTCATAAATAAATCAATCGATAAATAGATTAAATGAAAAAATCTTCAGGGTTAGTTGATCCATTAAGTAAATGGCTCACAATATAGGACCACAATAAAGGAATCACAGATGTATAAAATAGAGAAAACATCTATGTAGGGAGAAAATAAATAAATATGTGCAGAAGCCAGGGGAGAGTAATGGATAAAGAATATATCAGAATAACAGAATGATAGTACAAAGAGGTTAGGTGTACATAATTAATTTCGTCCATTCTGAAATAAAGCAGAAGAGAAATTAGTATTCAAATTAATTCATATATTGTTATATTATATGAGTGATGTGAAGGGAATATTTCTTTTTAAAATGCTGCTTATGTGCAGAATATGTGCTAATCTGAAATATAGTGCACTAATAAATGAAGAGGATGTGAAAAAAAAAGAAATTCTTTAAAAAATGTTTTTTTTATAAAAAGGCATTTACCTCAAAATCTAAATTTAGTCCTTTAGGGACTAAAGCCTCTAACTTAAAAATCCATTTGACTTCTGTTTGGTCTAAAACCTCATCGATACTTCCTCCTCTCCAATTTATCTTTACTTTCTCAATAGACATAAATTTGAGTCCTGTGGGGTCTCCCCCATGAGTTTCTTTAAAGTGCTTGGAGAGATTATGTGTTAGGAGTCCCTTCTTAATATTTCTGATATGTTCTGCGATGCGTATTTTAAGTGATCTTTTTGTACGTCCAACATACTGTTGGGAGCATGGACATGTTATTAGATATATGACTCCCGACGTGGTACAGTCCATATTAGTCTTGATGTCATATTCTTCTTGAGTGGTGAAGGATTTGAATTTGGTAATGGAGTCTTCTAAAGATGGATTGTTCCTACATGCTAAACATTTCTTGCATCTAGTGAAACCATGAGATGTATCTTGATCCGAGTTGGCATTCACAGTTTTAATGGTAGGTGCTAGCATAAGTTGTAGGTTAGATGCCCTGGTGAAGATGATCTGAGGTTGATTGTCTAGAAGTTTTGATAATGTTGCATCGTTCTTGAGGATCCCCCAGTGTTTTCTCAATATCTTCTGTATCATATGAGATTGATGATTGTACTTGGTAATAAAAGTGGGTGCTGAGTTGAACGATTCTGCAGTACTTGGTTTCTTACATAAAGTGTCTTCTCTTGGAGTAGTTAATGTTATATCCATAGATTTTTCCAATAGTGTTAAATGATACCCTTTATTCAGAAATCTCTGTTTCATTTCTTCCATTTGTGACTTACACACCTCATAGTTCGAACAATTGCGTCTTACCCTCCTAAACTGATTTTGGGGTATGTTCCTTAACCATGTAGATTTATGATGGCTATTAAAAGGAATAAAACTATTACAGTCAACGTTTTTCTTAAAAGTCTTGATGTTGATTTGTCCCTCTTCGATGTAGATATCCAGGTCTAAAAACTCGATGTGTTCCTTGGAGTGGTTAAAAGTAAAATTCAAATGATAGGGATTATTGTTAAGATATAACTTAAAATGCTCAAGAGATTCAAGATCTCCCTTCCATATAAAAAAGCAATCATCGATGTATCTCTGCCATAGGGACAGATTTGCGCCAAATGGGCAATGGGTCCATATGAATTCCTCTTCCCATTTGCCCATAAATAGATTAGCGTAACTTGGCGCAAATCGTGTCCCATGGCAATACCTTCAATCTGTAAATAAAAGAAATCGTCACACCAGAAGTAGTTGTGTGTAAGGATAAAAATAATACACTGGATGAGAAAATCGATAAGGTCATTTTTCAATTCTGAATACTTTGATAGAGAAAACTGGGTCACCTCACATCCTTGGAGGTGTTCAATTATTGTGTAAAGAGAGGTAACGTCGGCAGTAACTAAAATCATCTCCTTTTCCCACTTAAACCCAGATAAAATGTTTAAAATTTGAGTAGCGTCTCTGAGGTAGGATTTTAAACAGGAGAGTAGACGCTGTAGGTATTGATCAACATATTCAGAAAGATTTGCAGTAAGGGATCCAATTCCCGATACAATTGGCCTTCCAGGGGGTTTCACCAGTCTTTTATGTATCTTTGGTAGATGGTAAAATATCGGTATCCTTGGGTGCTGGACATATAGGTATTTATATTCCCTTTCATTCAAGATCCCTCTCTCTTTTCCGAAATTCAATATTTCCTTGAGTTCATCTTGATATTGGGTAGTAGGATCACCTTTCAATTGCAGGTAGGTGCTGGTATCTCCCAATAGTCTCTGATTTTCTTCTATATAGTCACTGGTGTTCAAGACGACTAGTCCGCCCCCTTTGTCTGCTGCTTTTATTGTGATATCCTCAGATCTCATGAGTTGTTTAAGGGCATTCCTTTCTTTTCTAGTTAAATTGTCTTTCGTGATCTTCTTAGTAATTTATTTCTAAAGTCCTTCTCAACCATTTTCTCAAATACTCTAATGGAGTCATTCTTCATATGTTGTGGGTAGAAGGTGGAGGTAGGATGTAGTTCAGTATGTGTGTAATCCTGATCCGCCTCCTGTTGTATCCTGTTTTTTTCCATGAAGAATTTTTTGATTGAGATCTTCCGTATAAATTTATGTAGGTCTATGCAGATATTGAAATCCGAATTTTGGGATGTGGGAGCAAACTTGAGACCTTTTTTAAGAGTGATGTTTCATCAGAGGAGCCCCCACCCGCCGATGGGGGGCTATTTTTTTTTTTTAAAACACTGAGCAGCCACAGGCTGCTCACTGTTTACTAGACATGCCCCTTCTCGCGGTATAGTGAGTAGGGGCAAAATTTACTAATACTAAGTCATTTTTACTTAGTATTAGTAAATTTGTCTGAAAGACCAATTTAGGTCTTTCAGCCTTTTGGTAGATAACTCCCTAATACCGTGGGAATTAGGGAGTGTAATGGACGCCTTCCGTTGACGGATGCTCCTAGAGCTTCCTGAGGACACCACACACTGCAGACGACACCACAACCACCGCAGACTCCACAACCACCGTAGCTTAACTGGAGCCGCGCCGTCTTCCTTCCACCCTGAATGAACCTCCAGCATTCAGGACCGTGTAGGAAAGACCTCTCCTCCAAGGAGAGCGTAACAGGAAAAAAGAGTGTGATATAGCAGTTCCCTCCAATAACGAGACAAGGCTACGTATTGAGGGTCAAGAAGAACTCTGCTTTTATGCAATTCTCCCCTGCAAGGGAGACGCCCACATCCAATTAAACATTACCCAATCACACAATGGTTACCTCCCACAGATTACCTCCCCTTAGCCTGAGAGGTAACCCAATTATAGCATACAATTTTAACATACATTTTTATAAATTTGGGTTTTTAAATGCACGCTATTGTGACACCAGATATGAGTGGCAATGTGCACTGGCAGAGGTTGGCAGAGTGCACGCTGTAGGCCTGACACCCGCTTAAAGACAACTAACTTCTATTCAATCTATAACAGTGAAAAAGGTTTTTGGGTTTTTAAATGCAATCTATTGTGACACCAGATATGAGTGGCACTGTGCACTAGCAGAGGTTGGCAGAGTAGACGCTGTAGGCCTTACACACCCACTTGAAGACAACTAACTGCTATTCAATCTATAACAGTGAAAAAAGTTTTTGGGTTTTAAATGCACGCTATTGTGACACCAGATATGAGCAGCACTGTGAACTGGCAAAGGTTGGCAGAGTACACGTTTTAGGCCTGACACACAGACGCTTGGAGACAACTAACTGCTATTCAATCTATTACAGTGAAAAAAGTGTTTTGGTTTTTAAATGCACGCTATTGTGAAACCAGTGAGTGAGTGGTGGCACTGGGCAAGTGGGTACAGTATATGCTGCGAGCCTGACACACACGCTTGCAGACAACCAACTGCTATTCAAACTATTACAGTGAAAAAAGTTTTTTTTTTTTAAATGCACGCTATTGTGACACCAGATATGAGTGGCACTGTGCACTGGCAGAGGTTGGCAGAGTACACGTGGTAGGCCTTACACACCCACTTGAAGACAACTAACTGCTATTCAATCTATAACAGTGAAAAAAGTTTTTTGGTTTTTAAATGCACGCTATTGTGAAACCAGTGAGTGAGTGGTGGCACTGGGCGAGTGGGTACAGTGTACGCTGCGAGCCTGACACACAAGCTTGCAGACAACTAACTGCTAATCAATCTATTACAGTGAAAAAAGTTTTTTTTTTTAAATGCACGCTATTGTGACACCAGATATGAGTGGCACTGTGCACTGGCAGAGGTTGGCAGAGTACACGTTGTAGGCCTGACACACAGACGCTTGGAGACAACTAACTGCTATTCAATCTATAACACGGAAAAAAGTTTTTTGGTTTTAAATGCACGCTATTGTGACACCAGATATGAGTTGCAATGTGCACTGGCAAAGGTTGGCAGAGTACACGTTGTAGGCCTGACACACAGACGCTTGCAGACAACTAACTGCTATTCAATCAATAACAGTGAAAAAAGTTTTTGGGTTTTTAAATGCACGCTATTGTGATACCAGATAAGAGTGGCACTTTGATCTGGCAAAGGTTGGCAGAGTACACATTGTAGGCCTGACACACACCCGCTTGGAGACAACTAACTGTTTTTGGGTTTTAAATGCACGCTATTGTGACACCAGATATGAGTGGCACTGTGAACTGGCAAATGTTGGCAGAGTACACGTTTTAGGCCTGACACACAGACGCTTGGAGACAACTAACTGCTATTCAATCTATAACAGTGAAAAAAGTGTTTTGGTTTTTAAATGCACGCTATTGTGAAACCAGTGAGTGAGTGGTGGCAATGGGCAAGTGGGTACAGTATGCGCTGCGAGCCTGACA
Organism: Pelobates fuscus; assembly: GCF_036172605.1. Taxonomy (NCBI): domain Eukaryota; kingdom Metazoa; phylum Chordata; class Amphibia; order Anura; family Pelobatidae; genus Pelobates; species Pelobates fuscus. Next base: position 118,298,046 of record NC_086326.1, on the reverse strand, counting down.
CACACGCTTGCAGACAACTATCTGCTATTCAATCTATTACAGTGAAAAAAGTTTTTTTTTTAAATGCACGCTATTGTGACACCAGATAAGATTGGCACTTTGAACTGGCAAAGGTTGGCAGAGTACACGTTGTAGGCCTGACACACACACGCTTGGAGACAACTAACTGCTATTCAATCTATAACAGAGAAAAAAGTTTTTGGGTTTTTAAATGCACGCTATTGTGAAACCAGTGAGTGAGTGGTGGCACTGGGCAAGTGGGCACAATATACGCTGCAAGCCTGACACACACACTTGCAGACAACTAACTGCTGATCAATCTATTACAGTGAAAAAAGGTTTTGGGTTTTTAAATGCACGCTACTGTGACACCAGATAAGAGTGGCACTTTGAACTGGCAAAGGTTGACAGAATACACGTTGTAGGCCTGACACACAGACGCTTGGAGACAACTAACTGCTCATCAATCTATAACAGTGAAAAAAGTTTTTGGGTTTTAATTGCACGCTATTGTGACACCAGATAAGAGTGGCAATGTCCACTGGCAGAGGTTGGCAGAGTACATGCTGTAGGCCTGACACCCACTTAAAGACAACAAACTGCTATTCAATCTATAACAGTGAAAAAAGTTTTTGGGTTTTTAAATGCACGCTATTGTGAAACCAGTGAGTGAGTGGTGGAACTGGGCAAGTGGGTACAGTATACGCTGCGAGCCTGACACACACGCTTGCAGACAACTAACTGCTATTCAATCTATTACAGTGAAAAAAGTTTTTTTTTTAAATGCACGCTATTGTGACACCAGATATGAGTGGCACTGTGCACTGGCAGAGGTTGGCAGAGTAGACGTTGTAGGCCTGACACACAGACGCTTGGAGACAACTAACTGCTATTAAATCTATAACAGTGAAAAAAGTTTTTTGGTTTTAAATGCACGCTATTGTGAAACCAGATATGAGTTGCAATGTGCACTGGCAAAGGTTGGCAGACTACACGTTGAAGGCCTGACACACAGACGATTGCAGACAACTAACTGCTATTCAATCAATAACAGTGAAAAAAGTTTTTGCGTTTTTAAATGCACGCTATTGTGACACCAGATAAGAGTGGCACTTTGATCTGGCAAAGGTTAGCAGAGTACACGTTGTAGGCCTGACACACACCTGCTTGGAGACAACTAACTGCTATTCAATCTATAACGGTGAAAAAAGTTTTTGGGTTTTAAATGCACGCTATTGTGACACCAGATATGAGCAGCACTGTGAACTGGCAAAGGTTGGCAGAGTACACATTTTAGGCCTGACACACAGACGCTTGGAGACAACTAACTGCTATTCAATCTATTACAGTGAAAAAAATGTTTTGGTTTTTAAATGCACGCTATTGTGAAACCAGTGAGTGAGTGGTGGCACTGGGCAAGTGGGTACAGTATACGCTGCGAGCCTGACACACACGCTTGCAGACAACCAACTGCTATTCAAACTATTACAGTGAAAAAGTTGTTTTTTTTAAATGCACGCTATTGTCACACCAGATAAGATTGGCACTTTGAACTGGCAAAGGTTGGCAGAGTACACGTTGTAGGCCTGACAAACAGACGCTTGGAGACAACTAACTGCTTTTCAATCTATAACAGAGAAAAAAGTTTTTGGGTTTTTAAATGCACGCTATTGTGAAACCAGTGAGTGAGTGGTGGCACTGGGCAAGTGGGCACAGTATACGCTGCAAGCCTGACACACACACTTGCAGACAACTAACTGCTATTCAATCTATTACAGTGAAAAAAGTTTTTGGTTTTTTAAATGCACGCTATTGTGACACCAGATATGAATGGCACTGTGCACTGGCAGAGGTTGGCAGAGTAGACGCTGTAGGCCTGACACACACTTATGAAGGACACCGACTGCTATTATATTACAGTCAAAAAAGTTTTTTGGTTTTTAAATGCATGCTATTGTGACACCAGATAAGAGTGGCAATGTGCACTGGCAGAGGTTGGCAGAGTACACGCTGTAAGCCTGACACCCGCTTGAAGACAACTAACTGCTATTCAATCTATAACAGTGAAAAAAATTTTGGGTTTTTAAATGCACGCTATTTTGACACCAGATATGAGTGGCAATGTGCACTGGCAAAGGTTGGCAGAGTACACGTTGTAGGCCTGACAAACACCCGCTTGGAGACAACTAACTGCTATTCAATCTATAACAGTGAAAAACATTTTTTGGTTTATAAATGCAAGCTATTGGGACACCAGATATGAGTGGCACTGTGCACTGGCAGAGGTTAGCAGAGTACATGCTGGAGGCCTGACACACCCGCTTGGAGACAACTAACTGCTATTCAATCTATAACAGTGAAAAAAGTTTTTTGGTTTTAAATGCACGCTATTGTGACACCAGATATGAGTTTCAATGTGCACTGGCAAAGGTTGGCAGAGTACACGTTGTTTCCTGACACACAGACGCTTGCAGACAACTAACTGCTATTCAATCTATAACAGTGAAAAAAGTTTTTGGGTTTTTAAATGCAAGCTATTGGGACACCAGATATGAGTGGCACTGTGCACTGGCAGAGGTTGGCAGAGTACATGCTGGAGGCCTGACACACCCGCTTGGAGACAACTAACTGCTATTCAATCTATAACAGTGAAAAAAGTTTTTTGGTTTTAAATGCACGCTATTGTGACACCAGATATGAGTTGCAATGTGCACTGGCAAAGGTTGGCAGAGTACACGTTGTAGGCCTGACACACAGACGCTTGCAGATAACTAACTGCTATTCAATCTATAACAGTGAAAAAAGTTTTTGGGTTTTTAAATGCACGCTATTGTGACACCAGATAAGAGTGGCACTTTGATCTGGCAAAGGTTGGCAGAGTACACGTTGTAGGCCTGACACACACCCGCTTGGAGACAACTAACTGCTATTCAATCTATAACGGTGAAAAAAGGTTTTGGGTTTTAAATGCACGCTATTGTGACACCAGATATGAGTGGTACTGTGAACTGGCAAAGGTTGGCAGAGTACACGCTTTAGGCCTGACACACAGACGCTTGGAGACAACTAACTGCTATTCAATCTATAACAGTGAAAAAAAGTTTTTTGGTTTTTAAATGCATGCAATTGTGAAACCAGTGAGTGAGTGGTGGCACTGGGCAAGTGGGTACAGTATACGCTGCGAGCCTGACACACACGCTTGCAGAAAACTAACTGCTATTCAATCTATTACAGTGAAAAACGTTTTTTGGTTTTTAAATGCATGCTACTGTGACACCAGATAAGAGTGGCACTTTGAACTGGCAAAGATTGACAGAGTACACGTTGTAGGCCTGACACACAGACGCTTGGAGACAACTAACTGCTATTCAATCTATAACAGTGAAAAAAGTTTTTTGTTTTAATTGCACGCTATTGTGACACCAGATATGAGTGGCAATGTGCACTGGCAGAGGTTGGCAGAGTACACGCTGTAGGCCTGACACCCACTTAAAGACAACTAACTGCTATTCAATCTATAACAGTGAAAAAAGTTTTGGGTTTTTAAATGCACGCTATTGTGACACCAGATATGAGTGGCACTGTGCACTGGCAGAGGTTGGCAGAGTAGACGCTGTAGGCCTGACACACCCGCTTGAAGACAACTAACTGCTATTTAATCTATAACAGTAAAAAAAGTTTTTTGGTTTTAAATGCATGCTATTGTGAAACCAGTGAGTGAGTGGTGGCACTGGGCAAGTGGGCACAGTATATGCTGCAAGCCTGACACACACACTTGCAGACAACTAACTGCTATTCAATCTATTACAGTGAAAAAAGTTTTTTTGTTTTTAAATGCACGCTACTGTGACACCAGATAAGAGTGGCACTTTGAACTGGCAAAGGTTGACAGAGTACACGTTGTAGGCCTGACACACAGACGCTTGGAGACAACTAACTGCTATTCAATCTATAACAGTGAAAAAAGTTTTTTGGTTTTAATTGCACGCTATTGTGACACCAGATATGAGTGGCAATGTGCACTGGCAGAGGTTGGCAGAGTACACGCTGTAGGCCTGACACCCACTTAAAGACAACTAACTGCTATTCAATCTATAACAGTGAAAAAAGTTTTGGGGTTTTTAAATGCACGCTATTGTGACACCAGATATGAGTAGCACTGTGCACTGGCAGAGGTTGGCAGAGTAGATGCTGTAGGCCTGACACACCCGCTTGAAGACAACTAACTGCTATTTAATCAATAACAGTGAAAAAAGTTTTTGGGTTTTTAAATGCACGCTATTGTGACTCCAGATATGAGTGGCAATGTGCACTGGCAAAGGTTGGCAGAATAGACGCTGTATGCCTGACACACACTTATGAAGGACACTGACTGCTATTATATTACAGTCAAAAAAGTTTTTGGGTTTTTAAATGCATGCTATTGTGACACCAGATAAGAGTGGCAATGTGCACTAGCAGAGGTTGGCAGAGTAGACTCTGTAGGCCTGACACACCCGCTTGAAGACAACTAACTGCTATTCAATCTATAACAGTGAAAAAAGTTTTTGGGTTTTTAAATGCAATCTACTGCGACACCAGATAAGTGTGGCACTGTGCACTGGCAGAGGTTGGCAGAGTACACGCTGTAGGCCTGACACACACTTATGAAGGACACTGACTGCTATTATATTACAGTCAAAAACGTTTTGGGGTTTTTAAATGCATGCTATTGTGACACCAGATAAGAGTGGCAATGTGCACTCGAAGAGGTTGGCAGAGTAGACGCTGTAGGCCTGACACACCCGCTTGAAGACAACTAACTGCTCTTCAATCTATAATAGTGAAAAAAGTTTTTTGGTTTTTAAATGCAATCTATTGCGACACCAGATAAGAGTGGCACTGGCAGAGGTTGGCAGAGTACACGCTGTAGGCCTGACACACACTTATGAAAGACACTGACTGCTATTATGTTACAGTCAAAATAGTTTTTTGGTTTTTAAATGCATGCTATTGTGACACCAGATAAGAGTGGCAATGTGCACTAGCAGAGGTTGGCAGAGTAGACGCTCTAGGCCTGACACCCACTTAAAGACAACTAACTGCTATTCAATCTATAACAGTGAAAAAAGTTTTTGGGTTTTTAAATGCACGCTATTGTGACACCAGATATGAGTAGCACTGTGCACTGGCAAAGGTTGGCAGAGTACACGTTTTAGGCCTGACACACAGACGCTTGGAGACAACTAACTGCTATTCAATCTATTACAGTGAAAAAAGTGTTTTGGTTTTTAAATGCACGCTATTGTGAAACCAGTGAGTGAGTGGTGGCACTGGGCAAGTGGGTACAGTATATGCTGCGAGCCTGACACACACGCTTGCAGACAACCAACTGCTATTCAAACTATTACAGTGAAAAAAGTTTTTTTTTTTTAAATGCATGCTATTGTGACACCAGATATGAGTGGCACTGTGCACTGGCAGAGGTTGGCAGAGTACACGTGGTAGGCCTTACACACCCACTTGAAGACAACTAACTGCTATTCAATCTATAACAGTGAAAAAAGTTTTTTGGTTTTTAAATGCACGCTATTGTGAAACCAGTGAGTGAGTGGTGGCACTGGGCGAGTGGGTACAGTGTACGCTGCGAGCCTGACACACAAGCTTGCAGACAACTAACTGCTAATCAATCTATTACAGTGAAAAAAGTTTTTTTTTTTAAATGCACGCTATTGTGACACCAGATATGAGTGGCACTGTGCACTGGCAGAGGTTGGCAGAGTACACGTTGTAGGCCTGACACACAGACGCTTGGAGACAACTAACTGCTATTCAATCTATAACACGGAAAAAAGTTTTTTGGTTTTAAATGCACGCTATTGTGACACCAGATATGAGTTGCAATGTGCACTGGCAAAGGTTGGCAGAGTACACGTTGTAGGCCTGACACACAGACGCTTGCAGACAACTAACTGCTATTCAATCAATAACAGTGAAAAAAGTTTTTGGGTTTTTAAATGCACGCTATTGTGACACCAGATAAGAGTGGCACTTTGATCTGGCAAAGGTTGGCAGAGTACACATTGTAGGCCTGACACACACCCGCTTGGAGACAACTAACTGTTTTTGGGTTTTAAATGCACGCTATTGTGACACCAGATATGAGTGGCACTGTGAACTGGCAAATGTTGGCAGAGTACACGTTTTAGGCCTGACACACAGACGCTTGGAGACAACTAACTGCTATTCAATCTATAACAGTGAAAAAAGTGTTTTGGTTTTTAAATGCACGCTATTGTGAAACCAGTGAGTGAGTGGTGGCAATGGGCAAGTGGGTACAGTATACGCTGCGAGCCTGACACACACGCTTGCAGACAACTATCTGCTATTCAATCTATTACAGTGAAAAAAGTTTTTTTTTTAAATGCACGCTATTGTGACACCAGATAAGATTGGCACTTTGAACTGGCAAAGGTTGGCAGAGTACACGTTGTAGGCCTGACACACACACGCTTGGAGACAACTAACTGCTATTCAATCTATAACAGAGAAAAAAGTTTTTGGTTTTTAAATGCACGCTATTGTGACACCAGATATGAGTGGCACTGTGCACTGGCAGAGGTTGGCAGAGTAGACGCTGTAGGCCTGACACACCCGCTTGAAGACAACTAACTGCTATTTAATCTATAACAGTAAAAAAAGTTTTTTGGTTTTAAATGCATGCTATTGTGAAACCAGTGAGTGAGTGGTGGCACTGGGCAAGTGGGCACAGTATATGCTGCAAGCCTGACACACACACTTGCAGACAACTAACTGCTATTCAATCTATTACAGTGAAAAAAGTTTTTTTGTTTTTAAATGCACGCTACTGTGACACCAGATAAGAGTGGCACTTTGAACTGGCAAAGGTTGACAGAGTACACGTTGTAGGCCTGACACACAGACGCTTGGAGACAACTAACTGCTATTCAATCTATAACAGTGAAAAAAGTTTTTTGGTTTTAATTGCACGCTATTGTGACACCAGATATGAGTGGCAATGTGCACTGGCAGAGGTTGGCAGAGTACACGCTGTAGGCCTGACACCCACTTAAAGACAACTAACTGCTATTCAATCTATAACAGTGAAAAAAGTTTTGGGGTTTTTAAATGCACGCTATTGTGACACCAGATATGAGTAGCACTGTGCACTGGCAGAGGTTGGCAGAGTAGATGCTGTAGGCCTGACACACCCGCTTGAAGACAACTAACTGCTATTTAATCAATAACAGTGAAAAAAGTTTTTGGGTTTTTAAATGCACGCTATTGTGACTCCAGATATGAGTGGCAATGTGCACTGGCAAAGGTTGGCAGAATAGACGCTGTATGCCTGACACACACTTATGAAGGACACTGACTGCTATTATATTACAGTCAAAAAAGTTTTTGGGTTTTTAAATGCATGCTATTGTGACACCAGATAAGAGTGGCAATGTGCACTAGCAGAGGTTGGCAGAGTAGACTCTGTAGGCCTGACACACCCGCTTGAAGACAACTAACTGCTATTCAATCTATAACAGTGAAAAAAGTTTTTGGGTTTTTAAATGCAATCTACTGCGACACCAGATATGAGTTGCAATGTGCACTGGCAAAGGTTGGCAGAGTACACGTTGTAGGCCTGACACACAGACGCTTGCAGACAACTAACTGCTATTCAATCAATAACAGTGAAAAAAGTTTTTGGGTTTTTAAATGCACGCTATTGTGACACCAGATAAGAGTGGCACTTTGATCTGGCAAAGGTTGGCAGAGTACACATTGTAGGCCTGACACACACCCGCTTGGAGACAACTAACTGTTTTTGGGTTTTAAATGCACGCTATTGTGACACCAGATATGAGTGGCACTGTGAACTGGCAAATGTTGGCAGAGTACACGTTTTAGGCCTGACACACAGACGCTTGGAGACAACTAACTGCTATTCAATCTATAACAGTGAAAAAAGTGTTTTGGTTTTTAAATGCACGCTATTGTGAAACCAGTGAGTGAGTGGTGGCAATGGGCAAGTGGGTACAGTATACGCTGCGAGCCTGACACACACGCTTGCAGACAACTATCTGCTATTCAATCTATTACAGTGAAAAAAGTTTTTTTTTTAAATGCACGCTATTGTGACACCAGATAAGATTGGCACTTTGAACTGGCAAAGGTTGGCAGAGTACACGTTGTAGGCCTGACACACACACGCTTGGAGACAACTAACTGCTATTCAATCTATAACAGAGAAAAAAGTTTTTGGTTTTTAAATGCACGCTATTGTGACACCAGATATGAGTGGCACTGTGCACTGGCAGAGGTTGGCAGAGTAGACGCTGTAGGCCTGACACACCCGCTTGAAGACAACTAACTGCTATTTAATCTATAACAGTAAAAAAAGTTTTTTGGTTTTAAATGCATGCTATTGTGAAACCAGTGAGTGAGTGGTGGCACTGGGCAAGTGGGCACAGTATATGCTGCAAGCCTGACACACACACTTGCAGACAACTAACTGCTATTCAATCTATTACAGTGAAAAAAGTTTTTTTGTTTTTAAATGCACGCTACTGTGACACCAGATAAGAGTGGCACTTTGAACTGGCAAAGGTTGACAGAGTACACGTTGTAGGCCTGACACACAGACGCTTGGAGACAACTAACTGCTATTCAATCTATAACAGTGAAAAAAGTTTTTTGGTTTTAATTGCACGCTATTGTGACACCAGATATGAGTGGCAATGTGCACTGGCAGAGGTTGGCAGAGTACACGCTGTAGGCCTGACACCCACTTAAAGACAACTAACTGCTATTCAATCTATAACAGTGAAAAAAGTTTTGGGGTTTTTAAATGCACGCTATTGTGACACCAGATATGAGTAGCACTGTGCACTGGCAGAGGTTGGCAGAGTAGATGCTGTAGGCCTGACACACCCGCTTGAAGACAACTAACTGCTATTTAATCAATAACAGTGAAAAAAGTTTTTGGGTTTTTAAATGCACGCTATTGTGACTCCAGATATGAGTGGCAATGTGCACTGGCAAAGGTTGGCAGAATAGACGCTGTATGCCTGACACACACTTATGAAGGACACTGACTGCTATTATATTACAGTCAAAAAAGTTTTTGGGTTTTTAAATGCATGCTATTGTGACACCAGATAAGAGTGGCAATGTGCACTAGCAGAGGTTGGCAGAGTAGACTCTGTAGGCCTGACACACCCGCTTGAAGACAACTAACTGCTATTCAATCTATAACAGTGAAAAAAGTTTTTGGGTTTTTAAATGCAATCTACTGCGACACCAGATATGAGTTGCAATGTGCACTGGCAAAGGTTGGCAGAGTACACGTTGTAGGCCTGACACACAGACGCTTGCAGACAACTAACTGCTATTCAATCAATAACAGTGAAAAAAGTTTTTGGGTTTTTAAATGCACGCTATTGTGACACCAGATAAGAGTGGCACTTTGATCTGGCAAAGGTTGGCAGAGTACACATTGTAGGCCTGACACACACCCGCTTGGAGACAACTAACTGTTTTTGGGTTTTAAATGCACGCTATTGTGACACCAGATATGAGTGGCACTGTGAACTGGCAAATGTTGGCAGAGTACACGTTTTAGGCCTGACACACAGACGCTTGGAGACAACTAACTGCTATTCAATCTATAACAGTGAAAAAAGTGTTTTGGTTTTTAAATGCACGCTATTGTGAAACCAGTGAGTGAGTGGTGGCAATGGGCAAGTGGGTACAGTATACGCTGCGAGCCTGACACACACGCTTGCAGACAACTATCTGCTATTCAATCTATTACAGTGAAAAAAGTTTTTTTTTTAAATGCACGCTATTGTGACACCAGATAAGATTGGCACTTTGAACTGGCAAAGGTTGGCAGAGTACACGTTGTAGGCCTGACACACACACGCTTGGAGACAACTAACTGCTATTCAATCTATAACAGAGAAAAAAGTTTTTGGTTTTTAAATGCACGCTATTGTGACACCAGATATGAGTGGCACTGTGCACTGGCAGAGGTTGGCAGAGTAGACGCTGTAGGCCTGACACACCCGCTTGAAGACAACTAACTGCTATTTAATCTATAACAGTAAAAAAAGTTTTTTGGTTTTAAATGCATGCTATTGTGAAACCAGTGAGTGAGTGGTGGCACTGGGCAAGTGGGCACAGTATATGCTGCAAGCCTGACACACACACTTGCAGACAACTAACTGCTATTCAATCTATTACAGTGAAAAAAGTTTTTTTGTTTTTAAATGCACGCTACTGTGACACCAGATAAGAGTGGCACTTTGAACTGGCAAAGGTTGACAGAGTACACGTTGTAGGCCTGACACACAGACGCTTGGAGACAACTAACTGCTATTCAATCTATAACAGTGAAAAAAGTTTTTTGGTTTTAATTGCACGCTATTGTGACACCAGATATGAGTGGCAATGTGCACTGGCAGAGGTTGGCAGAGTACACGCTGTAGGCCTGACACCCACTTAAAGACAACTAACTGCTATTCAATCTATAACAGTGAAAAAAGTTTTGGGGTTTTTAAATGCACGCTATTGTGACACCAGATATGAGTAGCACTGTGCACTGGCAGAGGTTGGCAGAGTAGATGCTGTAGGCCTGACACACCCGCTTGAAGACAACTAACTGCTATTTAATCAATAACAGTGAAAAAAGTTTTTGGGTTTTTAAATGCACGCTATTGTGACTCCAGATATGAGTGGCAATGTGCACTGGCAAAGGTTGGCAGAATAGACGCTGTATGCCTGACACACACTTATGAAGGACACTGACTGCTATTATATTACAGTCAAAAAAGTTTTTGGGTTTTTAAATGCATGCTATTGTGACACCAGATAAGAGTGGCAATGTGCACTAGCAGAGGTTGGCAGAGTAGACTCTGTAGGCCTGACACACCCGCTTGAAGACAACTAACTGCTATTCAATCTATAACAGTGAAAAAAGTTTTTGGGTTTTTAAATGCAATCTACTGCGACACCAGATAAGTGTGGCACTGTGCACTGGCAGAGGTTGGCAGAGTACACGCTGTAGGCCTGACACACGCTTATGAAGGACACTGACTGCTATTATATTACAGTCAAAAACGTTTTGGGGTTTTTAAATGCATGCTATTGTGACACCAGATAAGAGTGGCAATGTGCACTCGAAGAGGTTGGCAGAGTAGACGCTGTAGGCCTGACACACCCGCTTGAAGACAACTAACTGCTCTTCAATCTATAATAGTGAAAAAAGTTTTTTGGTTTTTAAATGCAATCTATTGCGACACCAGATAAGAGTGGCACTGGCAGAGGTTGGCAGAGTACACGCTGTAGGCCTGACACACACTTATGAAAGACACTGACTGCTATTATGTTACAGTCAAAATAGTTTTTTGGTTTTTAAATGCATGCTATTGTGACACCAGATAAGAGTGGCAATGTGCACTAGCAGAGGTTGGCAGAGTAGACGCTCTAGGCCTGACACCCACTTAAAGACAACTAACTGCTATTCAATCTATAACAGTGAAAAAAGTTTTTGGGTTTTTAAATGCACGCTATTGTGACACCAGATATGAGTAGCACTGTGCACTGGCAGAGGTTGGCAGAGTAGATGCTGTAGGCCTGACACACCCGCTTGAAGACAACTAACTGCTATTTAATCTATCACAGTGAAAAAAGTTTTTGAGTTTTTAAATCCACGCTATTGTGACACCAGATATGAGTGGCAATGTGCACTGGCAAAGGTTGGCAGAATAGACGCTGTAGGCCTGACACACACTTATGAAGGACACTGACCTCTATTATATTACAGTGAAAAAAGTTTTTTGTTTTTTATATGCAATCTATTGCGACACCAGATAAGAGTGGCACTGTGCACTGGCAGAGGTTGGCAGAGTACATGCTGTAGGCCTGACACACACTTATGAAGGACACTGGCTGCTATTATATTACAGTCAAAAAAGTTTTTGGGTTTTTAAATGCATGCTATTGTGACACCAGATAAGAGTGGCAATGTGCACTGGAAGAGGTTGGCAGAGTAGACGCTGTAGGCCTGACACACCCGCTTGAAGACAACTAACTGCTATTCAATCTATAACAGTGAAAAAAGTTTTTGGGTTTTTAAATGCAATCTACTGCGACACCAGATAAGAGTGGCACTGTGCACTGGCAGAGGTTTGCAGAGTACACGCTGTAGGCCTGACACACACTTATGAAGGACACTGACTGCTATTATATTACAGTCAAAAAAGTTTTTGGGTTTTTAAATGCATGCTATTGTGACACCAGATAAGAGTGGCGATGTGCACTGGAAGAGGTTGGCAGAGTAGACGCTGTAGGCCTGACACACCCGCTTGAAGACAACTAACTGTTCTTCAATCTATAACAGTGAAAAAAGTTTTTGGGTTTTTAAATGCAATCTACTGCGACACCAGATAAGAGTGGCACTGTGCACTGGCAGAGGTTTGCAGAGTACACGCTGTAGGCCTGACACACACTTATGAAAGACACTGACTGCTATTATATTACAGTCAAAATAGTTTTTGGGTTTTTAAATGCATGCTATTGTGACACCAGATAAGAGTGGCAATGTGCACTAGCAGAGGTTGGCAGAGTAGACGCTGTAGGACTGACACACCCGCTCGAAGACAACTAACTGCTATTTAATCTATAACAGTAAAAAAAATGTTTGGTTTTAAATGCACGCAATTGTGACACCAGATATGAGTGGCAATATGCACTGGCAGAGGTTGGCAGAGTAGACGCTGTAGGCCTGACACACCCGCTTGAAGACAACTAACTGCTATTTAATCTATAACAGTAAAAAAAGTTTTGGGATTTTAAATGCACGCTATTGTGAAACCAGTGAGTGAGTAGTGGCACTGGGCAAGTGGGCACAGTATACGCTGCAAGCCTGACACACACACTTGCAGACAACTAACTGCTATTCAATCTATAACAGTGAAAAAAGTTTTTGGGTTTTTAAATGCACGCTATTGTGACACCAGATAAGAGTGGCACTGTGCACTGGCAGAGGTTTGCAGAGTACACGCTGTAGGCCTGACACACCTGCTTGAAGACAACTAACTGCTATTTAATCTATAACAGTAAAAAAAGTTTTTTGGTTTTAAATGCACGCTATTGTGACACCAGATATGAGTGGCAATGTGCACTGGCAAAAGTTGGCAGAATAGACGCTGTAGGCCTGACACACACTTATGAAGGACACTGACTGCTATTATATTACAGTCAAAAAAGTTTTGGGGTTTTTAAATGCATGCTATTGTGACACCAGATAAGAGTGGCAATGTGCACTAGCAGAGGTTGGCAGAGTAGACGCTGTAGGCCTGACACACCCGCTTGAAGACAACTAACTGTTATTCAATCTATAACAGTGAAAAAAGTTTTTGGGTTTTTAAATGCAATCTACTGCGACACCAGATAAGAGTGGCACTGTGCACTGGCAGAGGTTGGCAGAGTACACGCTGTAGGCCTGACACACACTTATGAAGGACACTGACTGCTATTATATTACAGTCAAAAAAGTTTTTGGGTTTTTAAATGCATGCTATTGTGACACCAGATAAGAGTGGCAATGTGCACTGGAAGAGGTTGGCAGAGTAGACGCTGTAGGCCTGACGCACCTGCTTGAAGACAACTAACTGCTCTTCAATCTATAACAGTGAAAAAAGTTTTGGGGTTTTTAAATGCAATCTACTGCGACACCAGATAAGAGTGGCACTGTGCACTGGCAGAGATTGGCAGAGTACACGCTGTAGGCCTGACACACACTTATGAAGGACACTGACTGCTATTATATTACAGTCAAAAAAGTTTTTGGGTTTTTAAATGCATGCTATTGTGACACCAGATAAGAGTGGCAATGTGCACTAGCAGAGGTTGGCAGAGTAGACTCTGTAGGCCTGACACACCCGCTTGAAGACAACTAACTGCTATTCAATCTATAACAGTGAAAAAAGTTTTTGGGTTTTTAAATGCAATCTACTGCGACACCAGATAAGTGTGGCACTGTGCACTGGCAGAGGTTGGCAGAGTACACGCTGTAGGCCTGACACACGCTTATGAAGGACACTGACTGCTATTATATTACAGTGAAAAACGTTTTGGGGTTTTTAAATGCATGCTATTGTGACACCAGATAAGAGTGGCAATGTGCACTCGAAGAGGTTGGCAGAGTAGACGCTGTAGGCCTGACACACCCGCTTGAAGACAACTAACTGCTCTTCAATCTATAATAGTGAAAAAAGTTTTTTGGTTTTTAAATGCAATCTATTGCGACACCAGATAAGAGTGGCACTGGCAGAGGTTGGCAGAGTACACGCTGTAGGCCTGACACACACTTATGAAAGACACTGACTGCTATTATGTTACAGTCAAAATAGTTTTTTGGTTTTTAAATGCATGCTATTGTGACACCAGATAAGAGTGGCAATGTGCACTAGCAGAGGTTGGCAGAGTAGACGCTCTAGGCCTGACACCCACTTAAAGACAACTAACTGCTATTCAATCTATAACAGTGAAAAAAGTTTTTGGGTTTTTAAATGCACGCTATTGTGACACCAGATATGAGTAGCACTGTGCACTGGCAGAGGTTGGCAGAGTAGATGCTGTAGGCCTGACACACCCGCTTGAAGACAACTAACTGCTATTTAATCTATCACAGTGAAAAAAGTTTTTGAGTTTTTAAATCCACGCTATTGTGACACCAGATATGAGTGGCAATGTGCACTGGCAAAGGTTGGCAGAATAGACGCTGTAGGCCTGACACACACTTATGAAGGACACTGACCTCTATTATATTACAGTGAAAAAAGTTTTTTGTTTTTTATATGCAATCTATTGCGACACCAGATAAGAGTGGCACTGTGCACTGGCAGAGGTTGGCAGAGTACATGCTGTAGGCCTGACACACACTTATGAAGGACACTGGCTGCTATTATATTACAGTCAAAAAAGTTTTTGGGTTTTTAAATGCATGCTATTGTGACACCAGATAAGAGTGGCAATGTGCACTGGAAGAGGTTGGCAGAGTAGACGCTGTAGGCCTGACACACCCGCTTGAAGACAACTAACTGCTATTCAATCTATAACAGTGAAAAAAGTTTTTGGGTTTTTAAATGCAATCTACTGCGACACCAGATAAGAGTGGCACTGTGCACTGGCAGAGGTTTGCAGAGTACACGCTGTAGGCCTGACACACACTTATGAAGGACACTGACTGCTATTATATTACAGTCAAAAAAGTTTTTGGGTTTTTAAATGCATGCTATTGTGACACCAGATAAGAGTGGCGATGTGCACTGGAAGAGGTTGGCAGAGTAGACGCTGTAGGCCTGACACACCCGCTTGAAGACAACTAACTGTTCTTCAATCTATAACAGTGAAAAAAGTTTTTGGGTTTTTAAATGCAATCTACTGCGACACCAGATAAGAGTGGCACTGTGCACTGGCAGAGGTTTGCAGAGTACACGCTGTAGGCCTGACACACACTTATGAAAGACACTGACTGCTATTATATTACAGTCAAAATAGTTTTTGGGTTTTTAAATGCATGCTATTGTGACACCAGATAAGAGTGGCAATGTGCACTAGCAGAGGTTGGCAGAGTAGACGCTGTAGGACTGACACACCCGCTCGAAGACAACTAACTGCTATTTAATCTATAACAGTAAAAAAAATGTTTGGTTTTAAATGCACGCAATTGTGACACCAGATATGAGTGGCAATATGCACTGGCAGAGGTTGGCAGAGTAGACGCTGTAGGCCTGACACACCCGCTTGAAGACAACTAACTGCTATTTAATCTATAACAGTAAAAAAAGTTTTGGGATTTTAAATGCACGCTATTGTGAAACCAGTGAGTGAGTAGTGGCACTGGGCAAGTGGGCACAGTATACGCTGCAAGCCTGACACACACACTTGCAGACAACTAACTGCTATTCAATCTATAACAGTGAAAAAAGTTTTTGGGTTTTTAAATGCACGCTATTGTGACACCAGATAAGAGTGGCACTGTGCACTGGCAGAGGTTTGCAGAGTACACGCTGTAGGCCTGACACACCTGCTTGAAGACAACTAACTGCTATTTAATCTATAACAGTAAAAAAAGTTTTTTGGTTTTAAATGCACGCTATTGTGACACCAGATATGAGTGGCAATGTGCACTGGCAAAAGTTGGCAGAATAGACGCTGTAGGCCTGACACACACTTATGAAGGACACTGACTGCTATTATATTACAGTCAAAAAAGTTTTGGGGTTTTTAAATGCATGCTATTGTGACACCAGATAAGAGTGGCAATGTGCACTAGCAGAGGTTGGCAGAGTAGACGCTGTAGGCCTGACACACCCGCTTGAAGACAACTAACTGTTATTCAATCTATAACAGTGAAAAAAGTTTTTGGGTTTTTAAATGCAATCTACTGCGACACCAGATAAGAGTGGCACTGTGCACTGGCAGAGGTTGGCAGAGTACACGCTGTAGGCCTGACACACACTTATGAAGGACACTGACTGCTATTATATTACAGTCAAAAAAGTTTTTGGGTTTTTAAATGCATGCTATTGTGACACCAGATAAGAGTGGCGATGTGCACTGGAAGAGGTTGGCAGAGTAGACGCTGTAGGCCTGACACACCCGCTTGAAGACAACTAACTGTTCTTCAATCTATAACAGTGAAAAAAGTTTTTGGGTTTTTAAATGCAATCTACTGCGACACCAGATAAGAGTGGCACTGTGCACTGGCAGAGGTTTGCAGAGTACACGCTGTAGGCCTGACACACACTTATGAAAGACACTGACTGCTATTATATTACAGTCAAAATAGTTTTTGGGTTTTTAAATGCATGCTATTGTGACACCAGATAAGAGTGGCAATGTGCACTAGCAGAGGTTGGCAGAGTAGACGCTGTAGGACTGACACACCCGCTCGAAGACAACTAACTGCTATTTAATCTATAACAGTAAAAAAAATGTTTGGTTTTAAATGCACGCAATTGTGACACCAGATATGAGTGGCAATATGCACTGGCAGAGGTTGGCAGAGTAGACGCTGTAGGCCTGACACACCCGCTTGAAGACAACTAACTGCTATTTAATCTATAACAGTAAAAAAAGTTTTGGGATTTTAAATGCACGCTATTGTGAAACCAGTGAGTGAGTAGTGGCACTGGGCAAGTGGGCACAGTATACGCTGCAAGCCTGACACACACACTTGCAGACAACTAACTGCTATTCAATCTATAACAGTGAAAAAAGTTTTTGGGTTTTTAAATGCACGCTATTGTGACACCAGATAAGAGTGGCACTGTGCACTGGCAGAGGTTTGCAGAGTACACGCTGTAGGCCTGACACACCTGCTTGAAGACAACTAACTGCTATTTAATCTATAACAGTAAAAAAAGTTTTTTGGTTTTAAATGCACGCTATTGTGACACCAGATATGAGTGGCAATGTGCACTGGCAAAAGTTGGCAGAATAGACGCTGTAGGCCTGACACACACTTATGAAGGACACTGACTGCTATTATATTACAGTCAAAAAAGTTTTGGGGTTTTTAAAT
Organism: Pelobates fuscus; assembly: GCF_036172605.1. Lineage (NCBI taxonomy): Eukaryota > Metazoa > Chordata > Amphibia > Anura > Pelobatidae > Pelobates > Pelobates fuscus. Next base: position 118,280,456 of record NC_086326.1, on the reverse strand, counting down.
GCATGCTATTGTGACACCAGATAAGAGTGGCAATGTGCACTAGCAGAGGTTGGCAGAGTAGACGCTGTAGGCCTGACACACCCGCTTGAAGACAACTAACTGTTATTCAATCTATAACAGTGAAAAAAGTTTTTGGGTTTTTAAATGCAATCTACTGCGACACCAGATAAGAGTGGCACTGTGCACTGGCAGAGGTTGGCAGAGTACACGCTGTAGGCCTGACACACACTTATGAAGGACACTGACTGCTATTATATTACAGTCAAAAAAGTTTTTGGGTTTTTAAATGCATGCTATTGTGACACCAGATAAGAGTGGCAATGTGCACTGGAAGAGGTTGGCAGAGTAGACGCTGTAGGCCTGACGCACCTGCTTGAAGACAACTAACTGCTCTTCAATCTATAACAGTGAAAAAAGTTTTGGGGTTTTTAAATGCAATCTACTGCGACACCAGATAAGAGTGGCACTGTGCACTGGCAGAGATTGGCAGAGTACACGCTGTAGGCCTGACACACACTTATGAAGGACACTGACTGCTATTATATTACAGTCAAAAAAGTTTTTGGGTTTTTAAATGCATGCTATTGTGACACCAGATAAGAGTGGCAATGTGCACTGGAAGAGGTTGGCAGAGTAGACGCTGTAGGCCTGACGCACCTGCTTGAAGACAACTAACTGCTCTTCAATCTATAACAGTGAAAAAAGTTTTTGGGTTTTTAAAAGCAATCTACTGCGACACCAGATAAGAGTGGCAATGTGCACTGGAAGAGGTTGGCCGAGTAGACGCTGTAGGCCTGACGCACCTGCTTGAAGACAACTAACTGCTCTTCAATCTATAACAGTGAAAAATGTTTTTTGGTTTTTAAATGCAATCTATTGCGACACCAGATAAGAGTGGCACTGGCAGAGGTTGGCAGAGTACACGCTGTAGGCCTGACACACACTTATGAAGGACACTGACTGCTATTATATTACAGTCAAAAAAGTTTTTGGGTTTTTAAATGCATGCTATTGTGACACAGAATAAGAGTGGCAATGTGCACTGGAAGAGGTTGGCAGAGTAGACGCTGTAGGCCTGACGCACCTGCTTGAAGACAACTAACTGCTATTTAATCTATAACAGTAAAAAAAGTTTTGGGATTTTAAATGCACGCTATTGTGAAACCAGTGAGTGAGTAGTGGCACTGGGCAAGTGGGCACAGTATACGCTGCAAGCCTGACACACACACTTGCAGACAACTAACTGCTATTCAATCTATAACAGTGAAAAAAGTTTTTGGGTTTTTAAATGCACGCTATTGTGACACCAGATAAGAGTGGCACTGTGCACTGGCAGAGGTTTGCAGAGTACACGCTGTAGGCCTGACACACCTGCTTGAAGACAACTAACTGCTATTTAATCTATAACAGTAAAAAAAGTTTTTTGGTTTTAAATGCACGCTATTGTGACACCAGATATGAGTGGCAATGTGCACTGGCAAAAGTTGGCAGAATAGACGCTGTAGGCCTGACACACACTTATGAAGGACACTGACTGCTATTATATTACAGTCAAAAAAGTTTTGGGGTTTTTAAATGCATGCTATTGTGACACCAGATAAGAGTGGCAATGTGCACTAGCAGAGGTTGGCAGAGTAGACGCTGTAGGCCTGACACACCCGCTTGAAGACAACTAACTGTTATTCAATCTATAACAGTGAAAAAAGTTTTTGGGTTTTTAAATGCAATCTACTGCGACACCAGATAAGAGTGGCACTGTGCACTGGCAGAGGTTGGCAGAGTACACGCTGTAGGCCTGACACACACTTATGAAGGACACTGACTGCTATTATATTACAGTCAAAAAAGTTTTTGGGTTTTTAAATGCATGCTATTGTGACACCAGATAAGAGTGGCAATGTGCACTGGAAGAGGTTGGCAGAGTAGACGCTGTAGGCCTGACGCACCTGCTTGAAGACAACTAACTGCTCTTCAATCTATAACAGTGAAAAAAGTTTTGGGGTTTTTAAATGCAATCTACTGCGACACCAGATAAGAGTGGCACTGTGCACTGGCAGAGATTGGCAGAGTACACGCTGTAGGCCTGACACACACTTATGAAGGACACTGACTGCTATTATATTACAGTCAAAAAAGTTTTTGGGTTTTTAAATGCATGCTATTGTGACACCAGATAAGAGTGGCAATGTGCACTGGAAGAGGTTGGCAGAGTAGACGCTGTAGGCCTGACGCACCTGCTTGAAGACAACTAACTGCTCTTCAATCTATAACAGTGAAAAAAGTTTTTGGGTTTTTAAAAGCAATCTACTGCGACACCAGATAAGAGTGGCAATGTGCACTGGAAGAGGTTGACCGAGTAGACGCTGTAGGCCTGACGCACCTGCTTGAAGACAACTAACTGCTCTTCAATCTATAACAGTGAAAAATGTTTTTTGGTTTTTAAATGCAATCTATTGCGACACCAGATAAGAGTGGCACTGGCAGAGGTTGGCAGAGTACACGCTGTAGGCCTGACACACACTTATGAAGGACACTGACTGCTATTATATTACAGTCAAAAAAGTTTTTGGGTTTTTAAATGCATGCTATTGTGACACAGAATAAGAGTGGCAATGTGCACTAGCAGAGGATGGCAGAGTAGACGCTGTAGGCCTGACACACCCGCTTGAAGACAACTAACTGCTATTCAATCTATAACAGTGAAAAAAGTTTTTGGTTTTTAAATGCACGCTATTGTGACACCAGATATGAGTGGCACTGTGCACTGGCAGAGGTTGGCAGAGTACACGCTGTAGGCCTAACACACACTTATGAAGGACACTGACTGCTATTTTATTACGGTCAAAAAAGTGTTTTGGTTTTAAAATGCAAGCTATTGTGACACCAGATATGAGTGGCACTGTGCACTGGCAGAGGTTGGAAGAGTACACACTGTTGGCCTGACACACAGACGCTTGCAGACAACTAACTGCTATTCAATCTATTACAGTGAAAAAAATATTTTTGCTTTTAAATGCATGCTATTGTGACACCAGATATGAGTGGCACTGTGCACTGGCAGAGGTTGGCAGAGTAGTCGCTGTAGGCCTGACACACATGCTTGAAGACAACTAACTGCTATTCAATCTATAACAGTGAAAACACTTTTTTTGTTTTTAAATGCACCAGATATGAGTGGTGGCACTGGGCAAGGGGGCACAGTATCCACTGTGAGCCTGACACAGAAGCTGGCAGGCAGGCAACTGCAATTAGATTACACAGATAAAAAAAGCAGACTGATGTTCTAGCCCTAAAAAGGGCTTTTTGGGGGTGCTGATCTTACAGCAGAGATCAGATGAGTCCGTCAGGACTGTAGTGGACACTGAATACACTAGCCTAGCTATCCATTTCCCTATCAAATCAACAGCAGCTACACTTTCCCTACTCTCACTAAGAATGCAGCTTCAGAATGAATCTAAAATGGATGCTGTCCAGTAGGTTGGAGGGTCTGCTAGGGAGGGTGTGCTGCTGGCTGGAATGTGTCTGCTGACTGTGAGGCACAGGGTCAAAGTTTACTCAATGATGACGAATAGGGGGTGGATAGAACCGCGCATATGTTCGACCGCCGTGGTGAACGCGAACACGCTATGTTCGCCGGGAACTATTCGCCAGCGAACCGTTCGGTACATCACTATTGCTGAGAGTTTAGTCTGCAAACAGGTTTTTTTCCTTAAAAAAAATAAAAATAAATCCTTCACTGCTTTTAAATCAAGGAGGAACCTGAATTAACCATCTGGCTTCGGCACTAAAAACAGGCTTTAATAAGTTCATGAAAGTCTTTTTGGAAGATAGCTCTATTAAGTTTTCTTTCAAAGTGTCTGGACTTCTGTAAAAAGATCCGAAGCTGTTCGGGTTGGCTGTACTGCGAAACAAAGGAATGTTCTTAGAGGAAGTTCTGTTTGCTATTTGTAAAGGACCCAGTTGCCTGTAGTGGCATTTTACCCACTGGGAAGTAAAAGTCAGATGTCTTCATCCTATAGGTCTAGTGCCATAATCTACAATCTTTTGTCTTTTCAGAGAATTTTCCTTCAGAGATTTCTTTTAGTCAGATATTTCTTTTATTCCAATGGAATTTCGCCAGAAACATTGGACTTTTACTACCAATGTTTCTGCAATCAGGGATTTGCTTTGTATTGCCGTAGCAGAGAGTTTGCATATCT